>NC_074683.1:28848203-30190703 GCF_029448725.1 Salvelinus fontinalis | reverse complement strand
GGTTTATACTGCTGTAGGGCATACCTGGCTGTAAAATGGGGTAAGTTTATACTGCTGTAGGGCATACCTGGCTGTAAAATAGGGTACGTTTATACTGCTGTAGGGCATACCTGGCTGTAAAATAGGGTACGTTTATACTGCTGTAGGGCATACCTGGCTGTAAAATGGGGTAAGTTTATACTGCTGTAGGGCATACCTGGCTGTAAAATAGGGTACGTTTATACTGCTGTAGGGCATACCTGGCTGTAAAATTGGGGTAAGTTTATACTGCTGTGGGGCATACCTGGCTGTTAAATGGGGTAAGTTTATACTGCTGTAGGGCATACCTGGCCGTAAAATGGGGTAAGTTTATACTGCTCTAAGGCATACCTGGCTGTAAAATGGGGTAAGTTCATACTGCTGTATGGCATACCTGGCTGTAAAATGGGGTAAGTTTATACTGCTGTAGGGCATACCTGGCTGTAAAATGGGGTAAGTTTATACTGCTGTAAGGCATACCTGGCTGTAAAATGGGGTAAGTTTATGCTGCTACAGGGTGTAATGGGTGGTGATTGTAGGATTGAGTTAATACCAACCTGATAGATCACTGGAATATGATGCTCAAGGTTGTTGTGCAACCTCCTGAGAGTCACAGTGGTAGACACACACACTTACTCATCTAGGTGATCACACATACACACACACATTGAGGAGTACTGAGAAGAGATCGATGATCAACGTGACCTGATATTATGAGTGGTGTGACACAGTAGTATTTGGAGAATAACTTGGCAACTGCTTGGCATCCGACCACAAGGCCCTACAGAGGGTGGTGAGTACGGCCCAGTACTGGGGCCAAGTTCCCTGCCATCCAGGACCTTTACACCAGGTGGTGTCAGAGAAAGGCCCTAAAAATGTTCAAAGTCATAGACTGTTCTCTCTGTTGCTGCACAGCAAGCTGTACCGATGGACCAACAGGACCCTGAACAGCTCCTACCCCCAAGCCATAAGACTGTTAAATAGTTAGTCCAGGTAGCTATTGGTTAACTATTTAACTATCTGCATCAACCCTTTTTACACAAACTCTTTTGATTCATCACATACGCTGCTGTTACTGTTGATTATCTATCCCGTTGCCTAGTCACTTTATCCCTACCTATATGTACATATTTCCCTCAATTACCTCATACCCCTGCACATGGATTCGGTCCTGGTACCCTGTGTATATAGCCAAGTTATTGTTACTCATTGTGTATTTATTCCTTTTGTTATTATGTTTCTATTATTTCTCTTTTCCTCTCTCTGCATTGTTGGGAAGGCCCGTCAGTAAGCATTTCACTGTTAGTCTACACCTGTTGGTTACGAAGCATGTGACTAATAAAGATTTGAGGACGGCTGATGTATTTCCAGGACTAGAGTTTTTAATTATACCTGAATATCGTCCTTTTACCTCCAGCATGTTAGGAATATTGATAAACGTATTATCTACTATCAAACTAAGCTATTGTTTTTTCTCTGGAGCCATAGAGCCAGCTGGTAAAAGAGGAGGGGCCATTGGTAAAGAAACCTATTTTTATTGCATTCATCAATGCATCAGGGAGGGATGAGGGATGATGAGTCTGCCTAATGAAGGACTCTTTCATAACTAAGTGCGGTATGTTTTTCGACCCTGATCTGTTCTGAAGATTACAGAGGTAGCTAGCAAGCTATATGCACAGCCCTGGCCTGGCCCTGGCCCTCAGCCATGGCCCTGGCCCTCAGCCCTGGCCCTCAGCACTGGCCCTCAGCCATGCAATCTGTACTAACTACAGAGAGAAAGGAGTTAGTCCACTACACAGCACTATTGCTCTCTTTCTTTCTCTTCTTCTCTCTCTCTCTCTGTCTCTATCTCTGTCTCTCTCTCTGTCTCTCTCTCTCTCTCTCTCTCACTCACTCTCTCTCTCTCTCTCTCTCTCTCTCTGTCTCTCTCTCTCTCTCTCTCTCTGTCTCTCTCTCACTTCTCATTTCTCTCTCTCTTTCTCTCTCCCTCTCTCTCTCTCTCCCTCTGTCTCTCTCTCACTTCTCATTTCTCTCTCTCTCTCTCTCTCTATCTCTCTCTATCTCTCTCCTTCCCTCCATCTGCTCTCTTTCTCGCCCACCCTCTCTGTGTCCTCTCTCCCTCTCTCTTTCTCTCTCTCCTCTCCTCCTAATCCACCGCTCCTCTCTGATTAGTAAAATGAAAGGTTAAGAATAACTTCATTACTGTCCGTTCAGCTTAATCTGGTTTTGTGATTATTCAAGGTAAGGGAAGGAATCACGCTTCAGGGACAATGACATTGTGTGGAGTGGGGACTTGCTGTCCCCGTGTCCTAGTGTCATATTGTCCTAGTGTCTTATTGTCCTAGTATCATTGTCCTAGTGTCATATTGTCCTAGTGTCATATTGTCCTAGTATAATTGTCCTAGTGTCAAATTGTCCTAGTGTCAAATTGTCCTAGGGCCATATTGTCCTAGTATAATTGTCCTAGTGTCATATTGTCCTAGTATAATTGTCCTAGTGTCATATTGTCCTAGTGTCATCTTGTCCTAGTGTCATATTGTCCTAGTGTCATATTGTCCTAGTGTCAAATTGTCCTAGTGTCAAATTGTCCTAGTGCCATATTGTCCTTGTGCCATATCGTCCTAGTGCCATATTATCCTAGTATAATTGTCCTAGTGTCATATTGTCCTAGTATAATTGTCCTAGTGTCATATTGTCCTTGTGTCATATTGTCCTAGTGCCATATTGTCCAAGTGTCATATTGTCCTAGTATAATTGTCCTAGTGTCAAATTGTCCTAGTGTCATATTGTCCTAGTGTCATATTGTCCTAGTGTCATATTGTCCTAGTGTCATATTGTCCTAGTATAATTGTCCTAGTGTCATATTGTCCTAGTATCATATTGTCCTAGTATAATTGTCCTAGTGTCATATTGTCCTAGTGTCATATTGTCCTAGTATAATTGTCCTAGTATAATTGTCCTAGTGTCATATTGTCCTAGTATAATTGTCCTAGCATAATTGTCCTAGTGTCATATTGTCCTAGTGCCATATTGTCCTAGTGTCATATTGTCCTAGTATAATTGTCCTAGTGTTATATTGTCCTAGTATAATTGTCCTAGTGTCATATTGTCCTAGTGTCATATTGTCCTAGTGTCATATTGTCCTAGTGTCATATTGTCCTAGTATAATTGTCCTAGTGTCAAATTGTCCTAGTATAATTGTCCTAGTGTCATATTGTCCTAGTGTCATATTGTCCTAGTATAATTGTCCTAGTGCCATATTGTCCTAGTATAATTGTCCTTATGTTATATTGTTCTAGTGTCATATTGTCCTAGTGTCATATTGTCCAAGTGTCATATTGTCCTCGTATAATTGTCCTAGTGCTATATTGTCCTAGTGTCATATTGTCCTAGTATAATTGTCCTAGTGTCAAATTGTCCTAGTATAATTGTCCTAGTGTCATATAGTCCTAGTGTCGTATTGTCCTAGTATAATTGTCCTAGTGTCATATTGTCCTAGTGTCATATTGTCCTAGTGTCATATTGTCCTAGTGCCATATTGTCCTAGTATAATTGTCCTAGTGTCATATTGTCCTAGTATCATTGTCCTTATGTTATATTGTCCTAGTATAATTGTCCTAGTGTCATATTGTCCTAGTGTCATATTGTCCTAGTATCATATTGTCCTAGTATAATTGTCCTAGTGTCATATTGTCCTAGTGTCATATTGTCCTAGTATAATTGTCCTAGTGTCATATTGTCCTAGTATAATTGTCCTAGCATAATTGTCCTAGTGTCATATTGTCCTAGTGTCATATTGTCCTAGTATAATTGTCCTAGTGTTATATTGTCCTAGTATAATTGTCCTAGTGTCATATTGTCCTAGTGTCATATTGTCCTAGTGTCATATTGTCCTAGTGTCATATTGTCCTAGTGTCATATTGTCCTAGTATAATTGTCCTAGTGTCAAATTGTCCTAGTATAATTGTCCTAGTGTCATATTGTCCTAGTGTCATATTGTCCTAGTATAATTGTCCTAGTGCCATATTGTCCTAGTGTCATATTGTCCTAGTGTCATATTGTTCTAGTGTCATATTGTCCTAGTGTCATATTGTCCTAGTGTCATATTGTCCTAGTGTCATATTGTCCTAGTATAATTGTCCTAGTATAATTGTCCTAGTGTCATATTGTCCTAGTATCATATTGTCCTAGTATAATTGTCCTAGTGTCATATTGTCCTTGTGTCATATTGTCCTAGTGCCATATTGTCCAAGTGTCATATTGTCCTAGTATAATTGTACTAGTGTCAAATTGTCCTAGTGTCATATTGTCCTAGTGTCATATTGTCCTAGTGTCATATTGTCCTAGTGTCATATTGTCCTAGTATAATTGTCCTAGTATAATTGTCCTAGTGTCATATTGTCCTAGTATCATATTGTCCTAGTATAATTGTCCTAGTGTCATATTGTCCTAGTGTCATATTGTCCTAGTATAATTGTCCTAGTATAATTGTCCTAGTGTCATATTGTCCTAGTATAATTGTCCTAGCATAATTGTCCTAGTGTCATATCGTCCTAGTGCCATATTGTCCTAGTGTCATATTGTCCTAGTGTCATATTGTCCTAGTATAATTGTCCTAGTGTTATATTGTCCTAGTATAATTGTCCTAGTGTCATATTGTCCTAGTGTCATATTGTCCTAGTGTCATATTGTCCTAGTGTCATATTGTCCTAGTATAATTGTCCTAGTGTCAAATTGTCCTAGTATAATTGTCCTAGTGTCATATTGTCCTAGTGTCATATTGTCCTAGTATAATTGTCCTAGTGCCATATTGTCCTAGTGTCATATTGTCCTAGTGTCATATTGTTCTAGTGTCATATTGTCCTAGTGTCATATTGTCCAAGTGTCATATTGTCCTCGTATAATTGTCCTAGTGCTATATTGTCCTAGTGTCATATTGTCCTAGTATAATTGTCCTAGTGTCAAATTGTCCTAGTATAATTGTCCTAGTGTCATATAGTCCTAGTGTCGTATTGTCCTAGTA
Source organism: Salvelinus fontinalis (assembly GCF_029448725.1). Lineage (NCBI taxonomy): Eukaryota > Metazoa > Chordata > Actinopteri > Salmoniformes > Salmonidae > Salvelinus > Salvelinus fontinalis. The sequence goes on along the minus strand of NC_074683.1, from coordinate 30,185,662 downwards.
TAATTGTCCTAGTGTCATATTGTCCTAGTGTCATATTGTCCTAGTGTCATATTGTCCTAGTGTCATATTGTCCTAGTGCCATATTGTCCTAGTATAATTGTCCTAGTGTCATATTGTCCTAGTATAATTGTCCTAGCATAATTGTCCTAGTGTCATATTGTCCTAGTGTCATATTGTCCTAGTATCATTGTCCTTATGTTATATTGTCCTAGTATAATTGTCCTAGTGTCATATTGTCCTAGTGTCATATTGTCCTAGTGTCATATTGTCCTAATATAATTGTCCTAGTATAATTGTCCTAGTGTCATATTGTCCTAGTATAATTGTCCTAGCATAATTGTCTTAGTGTCATATTGTCCTAGTGTCATATTGTCCTAGTATAATTGTCCTAGTGTTATATTGTCCTAGTATAATTGTCCTAGTGTCATATTGTCCTAGTGTCATATTGTCCTAGTGTCATATTGTTCTAGTGTCATATTGTCCTAGTGTCATATTGTCCTAGTATAATTGTCCTAGTGTCAAATTGTCCTAGTATAATTGTCCTAGTGTCATATTGTCCTAGTGTCATATTGTCCTAGTATAATTGTCCTAGTGCCATATTGTCCTAGTGTCATATTGTCCTAGTGTCATATTGTTCTAGTGTCATATTGTCCTAGTGTCATATTGTCCAAGTGTCATATTGTCCTCGTATAATTGTCCTAGTGCCATATTGTCCTAGTGTCATATTGTCCTAGTATAATTGTCCTAGTGTCAAATTGTCCTAGTATAATTGTCCTAGTGTCATATTGTCCTAGTGTCGTATTGTCCTAGTATAATTGTCCTAGTGTCATATTGTCCTAGTGTCATATTGTCCTAGTGTCATATTGTCCTAGTGCCATATTGTCCTAGTATAATTGTCCTAGTGTCATATTGTCCTAGTATCATTGTCCTTATGTTATATTGTCCTAGTATAATTGTCCTAGTGTCATATTGTCCTAGTGTCATATTGTCCTAGTATAATTGTCCTAGTGTCATATTGTCCTAGTATAATTGTCCTAGTATCAAATTGTCCTAGTATAATTGTCCTAGTGTCATATTATCCTAGTGTCATATTGTCCTAGTATAATTGTCCTAGTGCCATATTGTCCTAGTGTCATATTGTCCTAGTGTAATATTGTCCTAGTGTCATATTGTCCTCGTATAATTGTCCTAGTGCCATATTGTCCAAGTGTCATATTGTCCTAGTATAATTGTCCTAGTGTCAAATTGTCCTAGTATAATTGTCCTAGTGTCATATTGTCCTAGTGTTTTATTGTCCTAGTATAATTGTCCTAGTGCCATATTGTCTTAGTGTCATATTGTCCTAGTGTCATATTGTCCTTGTGTCATATTGTCCTCATATAATTGTCCTAGTGCCATATTGTCCTAGTGTCATATTGTCCTAGTTTAATTGTCCTAGTGTCAAATTGTCCTAGTATAATTGTCCTAGTGTCATATTGTCCTAGTGTCATATTGTCCTAGTATAATTGTCCTAGTGTCATATTGTCCTAGTGTCATATTGTCCTAGTGTCATATTGTCCTAGTGCCATATTGTCCTAGTATAATTGTCCTAGTGTCATATTGTCCTAGTGTCATATTGTCCAAGTGTCATTTTGTCCTCGTATAATTGTCCTAGTGCTATATTGTCCTAGTGTCATATTGTCCTAGTATAATTGTCCTAGTGTCAAATTGTCCTAGTATAATTGTCCTAGTGTCATATAGTCCTAGTGTCGTATTGTCCTAGTATAATTGTCCTAGTGTCATATTGTCCTAGTGTCATATTGTCCTAGTGTCATATTGTCCTAGTATAATTGTCCTAGTGTCATATTGTCCTAGTATCATTGTCCTTATGTTATATTGTCCTAGTATAATTGTCCTAGTGTCATATTGTCCTAGTGTCATATTGTCCTAGTGTCATATTGTCCTAGTATAATTGTCCTAGTATAATTGTCCTAGTGTCATATTGTCCTAGTATAATTGTCCTAGCATAATTGTCCTAGTGTCATATTGTCCTAGTGTCATATTGTCCTAGTATAATTGTCCTAGTGTTATATTGTCCTAGTATAATTGTCCTAGTGTCATATTGTCCTAGTGTCATATTGTCCTAGTGTCATATTGTTCTAGTGTCATATTGTCCTAGTGTCATATTGTCCTAGTATAATTGTCCTAGTGTCAAATTGTCCTAGTATAATTGTCCTAGTGTCATATTGTCCTAGTGTCATATTGTCCTAGTATAATTGTCCTAGTGCCATATTGTCCTAGTGTCATATTGTCCTAGTGTCATATTGTTCTAGTGTCATATTGTCCTAGTGTCATATTGTCCAAGTGTCATATTGTCCTCGTATAATTGTCCTAGTGCCATATTGTCCTAGTGTCATATTGTCCTAGTATAATTGTCCTAGTGTCAAATTGTCCTAGTATAATTGTCCTAGTGTCATATTGTCCTAGTGTCGTATTGTCCTAGTATAATTGTCCTAGTGTCATATTGTCCTAGTGTCATATTGTCCTAGTGTCATATTGTCCTAGTGCCATATTGTCCTAGTATAATTGTCCTAGTGTCATATTGTCCTAGTATCATTGTCCTTATGTTATATTGTCCTAGTATAATTGTCCTAGTGTCATATTGTCCTAGTGTCATATTGTCCTAGTATAATTGTCCTATTGTCATATTGTCCTAGTATAATTGTCCTAGTGTCAAATTGTCCTAGTATAATTGTCCTAGTGTCATATTATCCTAGTGTCATATTGTCCTAGTATAATTGTCCTAGTGCCATATTGTCCTAGTGTCATATTGTCCTAGTGTAATATTGTCCTAGTGTCATATTGTCCTCGTATAATTGTCCTAGTGCCATATTGTCCAAGTGTCATATTGTCCTAGTATAATTGTCCTAGTGTCAAATTGTCCTAGTATAATTGTCCTAGTGTCATATTGTCCTAGTGTTTTATTGTCCTAGTATAATTGTCCTAGTGCCATATTGTCTTAGTGTCACATTGTCCTAGTGTCATATTGTCCTTGTGTCATATTGTCCTCGTATAATTGTCCTAGTGCCATATTGTCCTAGTGTCATATTGTCCTAGTTTAATTGTCCTAGTGTCAAATTGTCCTAGTATAATTGTCCTAGTGTCATATTGTCCTAGTGTCATATTGTCCTAGTATAATTGTCCTAGTGTCATATTGTCCTAGTGTCATATTGTCCTAGTGTCATATTGTCCTAGTGCCATATTGTCCTAGTATAATTGTCCTAGTGTCATATTGTCCTAGTATCATTGTCCTTGTGTCATATTGTCCTAGTATAATTGTCCTAGTGTCATATTGTCCTAGTGTCATATTGTCCTAGTATAATTGTCCTAGTGTCAAATTGTCCTAGTATAATTGTCCTAGTGTCACATTGTCCTAGTGTCATATTGTCCTAGTATAATTGTCCTAGTGCCATATTGTCCTAGTGTCATATTGTCCTAGTGTCATATTGTCCTAGTGCCATATTGTCCTAGTATAATTGTCCTAGTGTCATATTGTCCTAGTATCATTGTCCTTGTGTCATATTGTCCTAGTATAATTGTCCTAGTGTCATATTGTCCTAGTATAATTGTCCTAGTGTCAAATTGTCCTAGTGCCATATTGTCCTAGTGTCAAATTGTCCTAGTGTCATATTGTCCTAGTGTCATATTGTCCAAGTGTCAAATTGTCCTAGTATAATTGTCCTAGTGCCATATTGTCCTAGTGTCATATTATCCTAGTGTTATATTGTCCTAGTGTCATATTGTCCTAGTGTCATATTGTCCTAGTGTCATATTGTCCTCGTATAATTGTCCTAGTGCCATATTGTCCTAGTGTCATATTGTCCTAGTATAATTGTCCTAGTGTCATATTGTCCTAGTGTCATATTGTCCTAGTATAATTGTCCTAGTGCCATATTGTCCTAGTGTCATATTGTCCTAGTGTCATATTGTCCTAGTGCCATATTGTCCTAGTATAATTGTCCTAGTGTCATATTGTCCTAGTATCATTGTCCTTGTGTCATATTGTCCTAGTATAATTGTCCTAGTGTCAAAATGTCCTAGTGTCATATTGTCCTAGTGCCATATTGTCCTAGTGTCATATTGTCCAAGTGTCATATTGTCCTAGTATAATTGTCCTGGTGTCATATTGTCCTCGTGTCATATTGTCCTAGTATAATTGTCCTAGTGTCATATTGTCCTAGTATAATTGTCCTAGTGTCAAATTGTCCTAGTGTCATATTGTCCTAGTGTCATATTGTCCTAGTGTAATTGTCCTAGTGTCAAATTGTCCTAGTGTCATATTGTCCTAGTGTCAAATTGTCCTAGTGTCATATTGTCCTAGTGTCATATTGTCCTAGTGCCATATTGTCCTAGTGTCATATTGGCCAAATATCAAATTGTCCTAGTATAATTGTCCTAGTATAATTGTCCTAGTGTCATATTGTCCTAGTATAATTTTCCTAGTGTCATATTGTCCTAGTATAAATGTCCTAGTGTCATATTATCCTAGTGTCATATTGTCCTAGTGTCATATTGTCCTAGTATAATTGTCCTAGTGTCATATTATCCTAGTGCCATATTGTCCTAGTGTCATATTGTCCTAGTGCCATATGGTCCTAGTATAATTGTCCTAGTGTCATATTGTCCAAGTATAATTGTCCTAGTGTCATATTGTCCTAGTGTCATATTGTCCTAGTGTCATATTGTCCTAGTGTTATATTGTCCTAGTTTAATTGTCCTAGTGTCATATTGTCCTAGTGTCATATTGTCCTAGTGTCATATTGTCCTAGTATAATTGTCCTAGTGTCATATTGTCCTAGTGTCATATTGTCCTAGTATAAATGTCCTAGCGTCATATTGTCCTAGTGTCATATTGTCCTAGTATGATTGTCCTAGTGTCATATTGTCCTAGTGTCATATTGTCCTAGTATAATTGTCCTAGTGTCATATTGTCCTAGTGTCATATTGTCCTAGTATAATTGTCCTAGTGTCATATTGTCCTAGTGTCATATTGTCCTAGTATAATTGTCCTAGTGTCATATTGTCCTAGTGTCATATTGTCCTAGTATTATTGTCCTAGTGTCATATTGTCATATTTTCTTTGATGGTTGATTGTCACATGGCTAAAACCACAGTATCAACATCTCACAGAAGCTCAACCATGGAGCTAAAATCAAAATGTAATCTAAAAGAATGGTAATCTCATTCATGACATGTACTGTATGTACTGTATGTACTGTGTGTACTGTATTTACAGTATGTACTGTGTGTACTGTGTGTACTGTATGTACTGTGTGTACGGTATGTACTATATGTACTGTGTGTACTGTTTGTACTGTATGTACAGTATGTACTGTATGTTCTGTATGTACTGTGTGTACTGTGTGTACTGTGTGTACAGTATGTACTGTGTGTACTGTGTGTACTGTATGTACAGTATGTACTGTATGTACTGTGTGTACAGTATGTACAGTGTGTACTGTATGTACTGTATGTACAGAATGTACAGTGTGTACTATATGTACAGTATGTACAGTGTGTACTGTATGTACTGTGTGTACTGTATGTACTGTATGTACTGTGTGTACTGTTTGTACAGTATGTACTGTATGTACTGTGTGTACTGCATGTACAGTGTGTACTGCATGTACAGTATGTACTGCGTGTACAGTGTGTACTGCGTGTGCTGTGTGTACTGCGTGTACTGTGTGTACAGTGTGTACTGTATGTACAGTATGTACTGTATGTACAGTGTGTACTGTGTGTACTGTATGTGCAGTGTGTACTGTATGTACAGTATGTACTGTATGTAAAGTGTGTACTGTATGTACAGTGTGTACTGTATGTACAGTATGTGCTGTGTGTACTGTGTGTACTGTATGTACAGTGTGTACTGTATGTACAGTATGTGCTGTGTGTACTTCGTGTACTGTATGTACTGTGTGTACTGTATGTACAGTATGTACTGTATGTACGGTGTGTACTGTATGTACAGTATGTACTGTATGTACGGTGTGTACTGTATGTGCTGTATGGAATGGATTTGTCATTTCCAGGATTATCTCAGCAACCCTCAGTGTTTGTCCTTCAAATTCAATTCCTGAACTGGTTTAGTACAGCTCACGTATAGATGCCCTGTGACAGTGTGTGTGTCTGTGTCTGTGTGTGTGTGTGTGTGCACATGCTTTTGTGCTTGAGCGTGTGTGCGTGTGTTTGCAAACAGTGCTCTATCTCCCAGCTCATTCCCCTGTGTGTCTCATCTCTGTCCTTTAGGGCCAGTTTCCCGGAGCCTCTCTCTGAATTATGGTGGCTCATACTGCAGCCATACCGGACGTGAAGGCCCCTGCACCATGTGACTACCCCTCAGCGGGCTGCTCCCCCGGCCAAGGCCTCGCGGGCTCGCGGGCTACACCTGCACCGCTGGTCTCACCATGGATCTGGAGCCCTGCCTCAGCCTCACTGACTTCCCCCTGCCCCAACCCCTCTCTGGCTTCAGAGGCCACAGCGTACCTCCCTACCCGCCATACCCTGGCCAGTGCCCCTTCATACCACGGTCTAACAGCAGTGCATTACTCACTAACCTGGGGCTCCGGTACTGCTCCACCAACAGTGTGCAGCACCCACCCAGGGGTCCTGACTCTGGGCTGGAGTTGGGGTCAGGGTCAGGCCTGGGGCTGGACCCAGGGCCCTGTTGGAACATGAACCAAGGCTGTGGAACTAGACTCTACCGCAGCATGGAGAACTTGAACTGGAGTAATTCTGTGTCTGTACCAGGCCTCTACTGTTCCCCGTATTGTGCCCCCTACAGAGGCAGTGTGGACAGTGGGTTTATCTTCCGCTGCACTGCCACCAGCCACTGGTACGATGGGCCCTCGGAGGGGACAGGGCCCCAGGGCTACGGTCCTGAGAGCCTGGCGTTCTACCCCCACCCCCGCCTGGGGAGGGGCCTTGGGGGGTTGGGGAGGAAGGACCTGCCCCTCTTCCCCCAGTGGCTGTTCCCCGGCGCAGATGACTGGGGGGTGAACGCTACCACGAATGGCAGGAAAGAGCTAAGGGAGAAGCTCCGCCTCCAAAGCGCTCGATCGGCAGCGGAACCCCTGAAGCCTCTTCGACCTCAGGTAACCCCAGGCAGTACCACTCCCATCCTGAGGGGGTGCTCAGAGAGGGACTCATCCCCTCACCAGAGGTACGTTGGGAGACCCCTTTATGTCCGGCACCTCACCAGCCCTGAGAAAATCAAGCAGGAGGTTCTGAGACGCCTTCAGCTCCGCCGGCAGAACAGCACCCCAAACTTGGCCCTCCATGCCTCCCTGGAGACCCCTCAGACCACAGACATGGCCATGTCCTTCCCCACCGAGTCCATCTCTGTCACTGGAAGTAGTTCTGAGCTCATAGCCGAGCGTAAGAGGCCCCCTATGGGCCGCCTGCACATCCCTACCTTCAAGGAGTTTAAGAGGATGAGACAGAGAGAGGGAGAGAGTGGACAGATAGAGAGCAGGAGTAATGCTACTACAGTAACAACTATAGACCAACCGCCAGAGACTGGTACAGGCAGCCAGAGCCCAGGGACAGGCAGAGACTGTAAGACTCAGACAGCCCCATTGGGATGGCGAGACTCTCAGTCCTCCCAGGAGGAGGAGAGCAAGAGCGAGGAGAGGAGAGGCAGTGAAGAGAGGGAGGAGAGGGGGAGCGGGGAGAGGAGAGGCAGTGGAGAGAGGGAGGAGAGGGGGAGCGGGGAGAGGAGAGGCAGTGGAGAAAGGGAGGAGAGGGAGAGCGAGGAGAGGAGAGGCAGTGGAGAGAGGGGGAGCGGGGAGAGGAGGGGCAGTGAAGAGAGGGAGGAGAGGGTGTGCGGGGAGAGGAGAGGCAGTGGAGAGACTCCCACAGCCAGCACTTTGCACTCATCCTCTCCCATCTTCACTGGCCCTACTCCCCAGCTAAAAGCCAACATTCAGACCACAGTCTCTAACAAACCTATATGCACAGGCCCTACTCCCCGCTCTCCCCTCCAGCCCTCCAGTAAGACCCAGGGGAAGGGGACCATGTATCATACCCAGGCCCAGGACAGAAGGCCTAATGTGGGGCTCAGTGTGCCTCGGGCCTCCCAGGTCCCCTTGCCTCCTCCACACAGGGAGAGTGCAGAGGGCCCCTCCAGCTGCTGCCCAGCTCTGCTCCTGGACAAGACTGACCTCTCCAGCTATGGAGCCAAGATCTACAAGATGAAGGATGGGTTCATCGGCTCCGCCCTGGACCTCATCAAGAAGAGGTTAGTAAGCAGGTGAAGGTAAAGGTGACGCTGAAGATGAAGGGGCTGGGGGGAGACCCATCAGTCATTGGATCATCAATGGGATTCAGTCATTACAGTAATTAAGCATTTATCTAACTGAGTTTGCCTTATTGCTTTGTGGAAGCTACTGTATGTGCTTACTAAGATGAAAGCCAAAGTTAATGAATTTCAATTGGACCGTAGCCATGTAAAGAGCTCATTAACAAGAAAAGAAAACTAGAATATTAAACACTAAATCTACCAGTTAATTTAGTGCTAGTTTTCATTTAAGATGGATGCACATGCTTTTGCCAAAAATCCCGCTTCTGCTCTTTGATGGTAAAATTGGATCCAATGGCGTGTGCTGTAGTGGTTTTCTTCAACGGTGACATTAGTGTTAGTGTTGTTATTGATTTATCACAGCTTATTATGAACAGCTTTTACAGTTAACAGGATTGGCTACCAGAGGAGACCGTTGTGGCTGTGCCAGGGTCTCCCGTCTCCAGTCTGACACATCATCTCCATAGCAGACCCAACTGGGTTCAAATAGGAATTGTAATCTTTCACATACTTTGAGTGTTTGTATTGAGCTTGCCTGGAATGCCAGATGGATAGGTTGTGCACCTTTGGGACTATTCATTGGTTCCATTGCGCCAGGGAAGTTCCAACAAGGACGGATAAAGTATTTGAAAGATTTCAAATACAGTTTGAACCCAGGCCTGCTCCATAGGCTCACAGTCACAGGACAGCTGGTTGGCACTTCAGGTTGGCACTGCCACCCTCCTCCTCCCCCTCTCACTGTGGCAGCTGGTTTAGGCATACTGTTTGCTAAACAGATGAAGCCTCCAGTCTGGTGTGGTTAGGCAAATCAAGGAGAAATGTAAAGCCTGATTTGGCATCATTCATAGTCTGACAATATAGCATTCACTCAGACTCAGACAGACACGTGTTGTCTCAAGGCCTTCCCACACTGTACATCAGATTCACTCTTTTACTATTATTACATGTCACACTGTGCGATGTTATCAAATTAAAATCTTGATATCAACCTGGCCAGATTGTATGATTTGCTTCAGTTCTGTTGTCACATTCTGCGATTGGCTTGTGAGGCTATGTCAGCCGACGTATGCATCGTTGATTTACATGCTGACTAGACCAGGCACATGCGTACGCGTGCTCCATCGCACGCATGTTGATTTTGTCCATCCACACCAGACGTGATCAGGACACCCAGGTTGAAATATCAAAATGAACTCTGAACCGACTGTATTAATTTGGGAACAGGTCGAAACACATGAAACATTCATGGCAATTTAGCTAGCTATCTTGCTGTTGCTAGCTCATTTGTCCTGGGACATAAACCTTGGGTTGTTATTTTACCTGAAATGCACAAGGTCCTCTACTCCAACTTTAAGGTGCCTTACCACCACCAACTGGACAGGAGTGTGGACCTCAGTTCATCTTTCAATCACCCACGTGGGTATATGGTCCTAAAAACCAATGAGGAGATAGGAGAGGCGGGACTTGCAGTGCGTCAATTGTCAAAAATAGAATCAAGTTCTATTTTAGCGCCTAGCTACGCAGACGCTCGTTGACGCACGCCAGCAGTTTGGATGAATAACATGTGTACATTTATTTTGCAACGCGAACGGTGTGGTCAGCATGTTAGGTTACGTCAACTGCAGCGGTGTATTTGATCAGCACATGTGCCAGCACTAGCAGCGCAAACCTTCCTCTGTGCTTATGTACGAGTGAAATGAGTTCGGAAAAACTGAAAGTTTGCATCTTATAAATAAGTTTCACGTACAAACTGTATATGTCCGAAATCAGAATCAAATAGGCTTCCAAAAAATAACATGGTTATTGTGGTAGAATGTTTTTTTGAATTTGCAATTTTGGGCATTTATCAAAATCTGCAAAAGTTGCCTGATTTCAGATGTGTAAACAATATTATTTGGGAAATCGTTCTTCTTGCCAAGCATGTCAACTCTTAAATCAAACTATTATATTAATCTGACTTTTCACATTATTCATATTATTGTATGCATACTCAGAGCTAGCTGTGTTCCTATTGGTCAGTCACCGGGATCAGCTCGTGTGTCACGTTCCTGACCTATTTATGTTAGTTGTTATGTGTGTTAGTTGGTCAGGACGTGAGGTTGGGTGGGCATTCTATGTTTTCTGTTTCTGTGTTGGTTTTGGGTTACCTGGTATGGCTCTTAATTAGAGGCAGGTGTTTGGCGTTCCTCTAATTAAGAGTCATATTTAGGTAGGCGTTGTCACAGTGTTCGTTGTGGGTGATTGTCTCCTGTGTCAGTATGGATGTTCGTGCCACACGGGACTGTAGCGTTTGTCTGTTTCGTTTCGTTTCGTTGTCGTCTGTTTCCTGTACGTAAGTTTATGTTTAGTTATGTAAGTTTATGTTCAGGTTTCGTCAACGTCGTTTTCTTGTTTTGTAGTTTTGAAAGTGTTTTGTTTCGTTTCGTGTTGCCATCGTATTTTATAATAAAGATGGCTTATTTCCCAAATGCTGCGTTTTGGTCTGAAGATCCTTCTCTCCTCACCTCATCCGAGGATGAGGAGAGCGACAGCCGTTACAGAATCACCCACCACGCTAAGACCAAGCGGCAAGGGAAAACTAAACGGAGTAAGGGACAGGAGAAAAACAAGGATTTCTGGACATGGGAGCAGATAATGAATGGAGAAGGTCCCTGGGCTAAGGCAGGAGAAAATCGCCGTTCTCAGGAAGAGAGGGAGGCAGCTAAAGCCCAGGAGCGGTGGTTTGAGGAGGCAGCAAGGAGACGTGGCTGGAAGCCCGAAAAGCCATGGGAGCAGCTGGAGGCACTGGGGAGTGCAGAGGCTACCGGAGAGAGGAACCGGAGCTATGAGGGAACGCGTCTGGCACGGAAGCCCGAAAAGCCCGTAAGTAATTCCCAAAAATTTCTTGGGGGGGGGCTAGGAGGTAGTGGGCCAAGGGCAGGTAGGAGACCTGCGCCCACTTCCCAGGCTTACCGTGGAGAGCGGGAGTACGGGCAGGCGCCGTGTTACGCAGTAGAGCGCACGGTGTCTCCTGTACGAGTGCATAGCCCAGTGCGGGTTATTCCACCTCCCCGCACTGGTAGGGCTAGATTGGGTATTGAGCCAGGTGTCATGAGGCCGGCTCAACGCGTCTGGTCTCCAGTGCGTCTCCTCGGGCCGGCATACATGGCACCTGCCTTACGCATGGTTTCCCCGGTTCGCCTACATAGCCCGGTGCGGGTTATTCCACCTCCCCGCACTGGTCGGGCAACCGGGAGTATTCAACCAGGTAAGGTTGGGCAAGCTCAATGCTCAAGAGTGCCAGTACGTCTCCACGGTCCGGTATTTCCGGCACCACCTCCCCGCCCCAGCCTAGTACCTACAGTGTTTACACTACGCACTAGGCTACCAGTGCGTATCCTGAGCCCTGTTCCTCCTCCACGCACTCTCCCTGTAGTGCGTGTATCTAGCCCGGTGCCTCCAGTTCCGGCCCCACGCACTAAGCTACCAGTGCGTCTCCAGAGCCCTGTACAAACTGTATCTTCTCCCCCTACTAATCCTGATGTGCTTGTCCTCAGCCCGGCGTCACCAGTGCCGGTACCACGCATCAGTTATAGAGTGGGCTTTGAGAATACAGTGTGCCCTGTCCCTGCTCCCCGCACTAGTAGGAAGGTGCTTATCCTTAGCCCGGTGCCTCCAGTTCCGGCACCACGCACCAGGTCTACAGTGCACCGTATCCGGCCAGAGCCATCCGTCTCCCCAGCGCCATCTGAGCCATCCGTCTCCCCAGCGCCATCTGAGCCATCCGTCTCCCCAGCGCCATCTGAGCCATCCGTCTCCCCAGCGCCATCTGAGCCATCCGTCTCCCCAGCGCCGTCTGAGCCATCCGTCTGCCAGGAGCCTGCAAAGCCGCCCGTCTGCCATGAGCCTGCAAAGCCGCCCGTCTGCCATGAGCCTACAGAGCCGTCAGCCAGACAGGAGCCGCTAGAGCCGTCAGCCAGACAGGAGCCGCTAGAGCCGTCAGCCAGACAGGATCTGCCAGAGCCGCCAACCAGACAGGATCTGCCAGAGCCGCCAACCAGACAGGATCTGCCAGAGCCGCCAACCAGACAGGATCTGCCAGAGCCGCCAGCGAGCCATGAGCAGCCAGAGCCGTCAGAGAGCCATGAGCAGCCAGAGCCGTCAGAGAGCCATGAGCAGCCAGAGCCGTCAGAGAGCCATGAGCAGCCAGAGCCGTCAGAGCGCCATGAGCAGCCAGAGCCGTCAGCCTGCCATGAGCAGCCAGAGCCGTCAGCCTGCCATGAGCGTCGAGAGCCGTCAGCCTGCCATGAGCGTCGAGAGCCGTCAGCCTGCCATGAGCGTCGAGAGCCGTCAGCCTGCCATGAGCGTCGAGAGCCGTCAGCCAGCCATGAGCGTCGAGATTTGTCAGTCAGCCATGAGCTGCCCTTCAGCCTGAAAAGGCTAGATACCCAGAACTGCCCATCAGTCCAGAGCTGTCTCTCTGTCCGGAGCTGCCTTTCAGTCCGGAGTTGCCCCTCTATCCTGATCTCCCTCTCTATCTTGATCTACCTCTATATTCTTATCTATCCCTCTGTCTTGATTTATCTCTCTGTCCCGGTGTTGTCCTTATTAGGTATGTTATTAAGAGGATTTTGTGGGGGAAAAAAGAGGGTGGACATTCTTGGAGGGAGGAAGCTAGGATGGATTATGGTGGGGTGGGAACCGCGCCCGGAGCCTGAGCCACCACCGTGGTTAGATGCCCACCCAGACCCTCCCCTAGACTTTGTGCTGGTGCGTCCGGAGTTCGCACCTTGTGGGGGGGGTAATGTCACGTTCCTGACCTATTTATGTTAGTTGTTATGTGTGTTAGTTGGTCAGGACGTGAGGTTGGGTGGGCATTCTATGTTTTCTGTTTCTGTGTTGGTTTTGGGTTACCTGGTATGGCTCTTAATTAGAGGCAGGTGTTTGGCGTTCCTCTAATTAAGAGTCATATTTAGGTAGGCGTTGTCACAGTGTTCGTTGTGGGTGATTGTCTCCTGTGTCAGTATGGATGTTCGTGCCACACGGGACTGTAGCGTTTGTTTGTTTCGTTTCGTTTCGTTGTCGTCTGTTTCCTGTACGTAAGTTTATGTTTAGTTATGTAAGTTTATGTTCAGGTTTCGTCAACGTCGTTTTCTTGTTTTGTAGTTTTGAAAGTGTTTTGTTTCGTTTCGTGTTGCCATCGTATTTAAAATAAAGATGGCTTATTTCCCAAATGCTGCGTTTTGGTCTGAAGATCCTTCTCTCCTCACCTCATCCGAGGATGAGGAGAGCGACAGCCGTTACATCGTGACACCAGACACAATACATGATAAAAGCTCATTTCTGACACTGCCAGAACTTTCTCAGAGCCTAAGACCGCACATAGTGGTACATAATCAGCAGACCTAGAGCCTGTCACATAGAACGCGCCAAGACGTCAGAAAATCGTTTACGACCTAAGAATTTGCCCACAACGTGGGCATTTTGCATGGGATGGCTAAAATCGTACAGTCTATGCGAGCCTTTAGACACGGTGAAGATTTTCTCTGAGATATGTCTGTAGTAGTCTCTTATGGTGTATAACAGGCTCACTACAAGGTGTAGTATACTAGAGAAGAGTTGTAGGATTGTAAGTTTCAGTGGTGACCATGAGAGAAATGGATAGCCTTGTATTCTTCTTTTTATGTGTTATAAATGGCTCCCTCCCTTACAGTCAGTCAGGCTGCTCCACTGTGCCTCCTTCTGTCACCCATAGATATCACTGTCTGTCACCTCTCACCCATATATATCACTGTGTCTGTCACCTCTCACCCATAGATATCACTGTGTCTGTCACCTCTCACTCATAAATATCACGGTGTCTGTCACCTCTGTCTGCAGAGTCAGACAGTGCTAGGCGTGATGATGGATCATACAGACTGTAGACTGAGCTGCATGATAACACAGACGATATACTGCAGGTGGTAGTTTCGCCAGACAGGAAAGCTGTGTGACACACTTTCAAAAATGACACTCCTCACACATGTCGGACATGGGACCTGAGGACAGAGGACAGGTGACAGAGGACAGGACAGGGAACGAAGGACAGGGAACGGGGGACAGAGTACAGGGGACAGGGGGATGTTTAATAGTTTCTCATCCCCATGCTGCTTATGAATTGCTAGAATTTATGAGGTAGCTATTACCAAGGGGTTTAATACATGTATGTAGGCTATTGTGTTCTAATATACAGTATGTTCATACAATATATTCTTAGTAGGTTTTAATTTGACCTTTAATCGCATCAAGTTGGTCATTAAAAATTTGTAATTTTCTAATGCTATGCATGCATATGCATTTTCTAATGCTATGCAAGGGTCTAGTTTTAACCAGTCTCAGTCTCTCTTGACTCCACTAAACAAGTCTTTGTGTTAGCGCTCCTCAGTGTCCCATACAGGCTTGCAATCATGATGGCTATCGAACTGTGGCTAGTCTGATGGCTTTTTCACCAGGCAATTACAATGCTATTCCCATGTATTATACTGTAGTATACACCTGATGGGATGGTGGAGCAGGGATCTATTAACGGAAAGCACTGGAACAGTGCTCTTGGGTGTGCTTAAGCTCTGGGCTCTCTCTTTCCTAATGACAAACACACACACGTTATGGTTTTAATGTCCTATTTTCCCCTAACAGGGACTTTAATATTTAAACATGAATAGAGAGATTTATTAGGCCTACTAATATATTTAGAATATATGGTTTCATACAAACATACAGTATATATGATGGCTATACAGTGCATTTGGAATTATTCAGACCCCTTGACTTTTTCCACATTTTGTTGCGTTACAGCCTTATTCTAAAATAGATTACATTTTTCCTCTCACAATACCACATAATGACAAAGCAAAAACAGGTTTTTAGAAATGTTTGCAAATGTATTAAAAATAAAAAGCTTAAATATCAAATTCACATAAGTATTCAGACCCTTTACTTAGCGATCACAGCCTCGAGTCCTCTTGGGTATGACGCTACAAGCTTGGTACACCTGTATTTGCGAAGTTTCTTCCTTCTCTGCAGATCCTCTCAAGCTCTGTCAAGTTAGATGGGGAGCGTCGCTACACAGCTATTTTCAGGTCTCTCCAGAAATGTTAGATCGGGTTCAAGTCCGGGCTCTGGCAGGGCCACTCAAGGAAATTCAGAGACTTGTCCCGAAGCCACTCGTGCATTGTCTTGGCTGTGTCCTTAGGGTCATTGTCCTGTTGGAAGGTGTACCATCTCTCTAGTCTGAGGTCCTTAGCGCTCTGGAGCAGGTTTTCATCAAGGATCTCTCTGTACTTTGCTCCGTTCATCTTTCCCTCGATCCTGACAAGTGTCCCTGTCTCTGAAAAACATCCACACAGCATGATGCCACCACAACCATGCTTCACTGTAGGGATGGTGGCAGGTTTCCTCCAGACGTGACGCTTGGCATTCAGGCCAAAGAGTTCAATCTTGGTTTCATCAGACCAGAGAATTTTCCTTTTGGTGCCTTTTGGCAAACTCTAAGCGGGCTGCCATGTGCTTTTTACTGAGGAGTGACTTCCGTCTGGCCACTCTACCATAAAGGCCTTATTGGTGGAGATGATTGTCCTTCTGGAAGGTTCTCCCTTCTCCACAGAGGAACTCTGGAGCTCTGTCAGAGTGACCATCGGGTTCTTGGTCACCTCCCTGACCAAGGCACTTCTCCCCCAATTGTTCAGTTTGGCCAGGCGGCCAACTCTAGGAAGAGTCTTGGTGGTTCCTAACTTCTTCCATTTAAGAATGATGGATTCCACTGTGTTCTTGGGGACATTCAATGCTGCAGACATTTTCAGGTACTCTTCCCCAGATCTGTGCCTCGACACAATCCCGACTATGAGCTCTACGGACAATTCCTTCGACCTCATGGCTTGTTTTTTTGCTCTGACCTGCACTATCAACTGTGAGACCTTATATAGACAGGTGTGTGCCTTTCCAAATCATGTCCAATCAATTGAATTTACCACAGGTAGACTCCAATCAAGTTGTAGAAACATCTCATGGATGATCAATGGAAACAGGATGAACCTGAGGTCAATTTCGAGTCTCATAGCAAAGGGTCTGAATACTTATGTAAATAAGGTATCTGTTTTTTATTTGTAATACATTTGCAAAAAGTTCTAAAAACCTCTTTTCGATTTGTCATTATGGGGTATTGTGTGTAGATTGATGAGGAAAAATGTAATCCATTTTAGAATAAGACTGTAACTTAACAAAATGTGTAAAAAGTGAAGTGGTCTGAATACTTTGCGAATGCACTCTATGGCGACTATATACTAATTTCAATGTCACATTATACCGCAGGCAGGGACGTGTGATACAGTCTGTAGGCTAATAAATTAAGTTCCAGGGTATTATCCCAAATGCATCACACAGGCTGACAGGTAATATCTGTAGGGAAAGATTTTAATGACAGTTATTCCAACTGGAAGGAAACGCCGGCAGCAGCGTCTGTTTTATTGCCTCGTTCTAAGCTACATGGCAAATGGCTCCCTACGCGTTCCCTACATTGTGCAGTACTTTTAACCAGAGCCCTATGGGCCTTGATATACAGTAGTGCACTATATAGGAAATAGGGTGCTATTTGGGATGCAAACCTAAAGAAGGAGCATATTCATTATTCCGTGTAGCCCCTGGCATCTGCACCATCTGAAGATTCGGGGGCAGAGTTATTTTTTGTTGCTTTGTTGCATTTTAAAGACTTCAGAACTACTAGTGAGTGTTCCTAATGGGTAGGTCAATTGGTGTGTGTGTGTGTGTGCGTGCGTGCGTGCGTGGCTCAGTTGGTAGAACATGGCGCTTGATTCCCACGGGGGAACAGTATGAAAAAAGTATGAAAATGTATGCACTCACTACTGTAAATCGCTCTCGAAACGAGCGTTTTCTAAATGACTCAAATGTAAATGTAGAAAGTGTGTGTGCAGATGTGTGTGCTTTCTCTGGTTAGTGTGTGACGGTGGTGCAGGCAGATCTTCCTCTGGCGGGTCTATGACGAGCTGAGAATGAATGGGTTAGAGAGGGAAGCATCAGACAGGTACAGTTGTGTAACATGCCAATTAATAGAGGAGACCTCATGCAAATTCCTGGAGGTTATTTACATGACAGACCAGAGAGAGATGGCAGTAGAGCAGGTTAAATGAGGCTAGAGAGACAAGATCTTTTAAATAGTGTCATGTGATGACAAAACAAATACACAAGTAAACATGATAAATAATGACTTTCACATATTGATGATTGACAAAAATTATTCAAATCTAGAATATTGATTAGCGTACAATTTACATCCCTGGCCAAAAAGCTAGGCTAATTTCGTGTCAGAGAGAAATTTAAATGGATTTTTGGGAAGGAAATTGAGATTTTTGTCCCCATTGTCCGTCTAGCGCAGTCAATTACAATGTGACGTGAACCGACAACATGATTGTGGCAGGCAGACTGGTCTGTTCTCATGTGCATTCTGTGTGTGTGTGTGTGTGTGTGTGTGTGTGTGTGTGTGTGTGTGTGTGTGTGTGTGTGTGTGTGTGTGTGTGTGTGTGTGTGTGTGTGTGTGTGTGTGTGGCTGGTCAGCGCACAAAGGAACCAGAGAGACAGACAGACAGATGTATGATGCAGGTAGAGAGAGAGTTGTGCTGTGGGGCGACGGAGGGAGGCAGCATCCTGCCCTGTGGTGTGGAGGGAGGCAGCATCCTGCCCTGTGGTCCATGTGGTGTGGAGGGAGGCAGCATCCTGCCCTGTGGTCCATGTGGTGTGGAGTGAGGGAGGCAGCATCCTGCCCTGTGGTCCATGTGGTGTGGAGTGAGGGAGGCAGCATCCTGCCCTGTGGTCCATGTGGTGTGGCGCGAGGGAGGGAGGCAGCATCCTGCCCTGTGGTCCATGTGGTGTGGCGGGAGGGAGGCAGCATCCTGCCCTGTGGTCCATGTGGTGTGGCGCGAGGGAGGGAGGCAGCATCCTGCCCTGTGGTCCATGTGGTGTGGAGTGAGGGAGGCAGCATCCTGCCCTGTGGTCCATGTGGTGTGGCGCGAGGGAGGGAGGCAGCATCCTGCCCTGTGGTCCATCACCTGTTCCAGGAGTTCAGGTGTTATTAATGGGAATTGATGGGTCTCATTACCCAGCCCCTGAGTCCCTCTGCCGGGGAGAGAGAGGAGAAGAGAATGGAGTAAGTCCCTGGAGTGGTGAAGCGGGACAGTGGGAAGGGAGGAGGAGGAAGGGAGGATGAAACTGAAGGATATGAATGGTGGGAGGAGAGGAGAGAAGTGCCAGGAATCATAATTCCATCCTCTCCTGTTCTGTCTTCACCAACATCTCTCGTCATTCCCCCTCTCTCTCTCTCCCTTTCTCTCTCTCCTTTTCTCTCTCTCCTTTTCTCTCTCTGTCCCTGTCTTTCTCTCCCTCCCTTTGTCTTTCTCTCTCTCTCTCTCTCTCTCTCTCCTTTTCCCTCTCTCTACTCTCTATCTCTCTCTCCCTTACCTCCCTCCCTCCGTCTCCAGCTGCAGTGCAGAGATTGCAGAGGCCCCCGTAAGGCTGTCAGGTGACCAGGACGACAGCGCTAACATCGCTCCCCCACCAGATTTTCGATCCTCCACCGTCTCCATGACAACCGCGACGGCCTGTGGAGAGGAGGCTTGCGACAAGCCTGCAGCAGGAGGAGGAGAAGAACTAACTGCAGAATGCGTAAGCGGAATCTCTCTCCCCTCTCTCTCTCTCTTCACCACATCATTATTCATTTTCATTTTTGACCCTTTCTCTCTGTCTGTCTCTCACTCAATATGCTGGAGACAGTGGTGGGCTGTATCACACACACAGACAGGGGCATGTGAGGATGGTTAGGGCAGATCAGAGCAGAACAGAACAGAGGGACTGCGTTTCCAGGCAGGCAGCAGGCAGGAGGCTGCAGACACACACACAGAGCCAGACAGACGTCTGTGATGAGCCCCTGACAACCGCAGGCAGGCAGGCATGCAGCTACAGCCGCAGCCTCAGCGTCTTCCTCCCAGCTCAGCTCTGCATCTGCCTGGGAACAGGACTCAGCAGAGGGGGAGAATTAAAGAGCAGGTTCATGGTGGTAACTGACGGGGCTTCTTCATCTCATCTGTGTGCTGTTCTGCTTGGCTGGCTCGGCTGTCTGTCCTCCTGTCCTCTCTGTGTGAAACGCAGCTACCCAGCTGCTAGCCGTCTGTCGGTAGCTGTCGTTGCATTGTGTTAATTTGTGCAATAATCCAACCAACACGTCTCTGCCTCTGCTGGGGTTGAGGTTACAGCATCAAGCATCACGTATCGACAACCAGGGTAGTTGGGTTTATGGCTGACAGTCCGTCATGTATTTTGTATGAGGAAGGATGCTATAGGTGAGAACTAACGCTAACATCATATATTCCACCACTGCTTTTTGTTCATAGCTCAGTCATTGTTGCTGTTGCATGCACCGGCTTATTCAATGCATGGAGAATGGCAGTGCGTTTTTCCAGTCATGGCCAACGGCAATTCATTAATACCCGCATCCAACCGAGTCATTAATTATTCTGTGTGATACCTGAGACCTAGCTACGTGTCATATTTCCCACCTGTGTCTCATTGGATATGAAAACATACCCCAATGCCCTTTGTTTTCAGCCACAGTCATGTTGTTTATCATGCGTAGGTCTGCAGCTATGTGTTGTTTATCAAGCTGATGCTAGGAACCACATAGTCTAGACGTTAGCAGTTTGGGTGCCAATTGATGATAACCTGTCAATCAATGAGCTGCTGTCATTCAGCTATGTCGATTACTAATGATGCTGAATGAGCGTCTGTAGAGAGGTGAGGGGTCAGGGGGTCACCCTGTCAGTCTGATGACCTTTCACCTGATCTTTAGTTCCATGATGAGGCCCACCATGATGTATGCAGGAATCATTTGACTTACACCAATGCAATCCACCTAGCATTGGTGCCATTGTGTCAGGCTATAATAGACTCATAATGTTGTCTCTAGTATTTGGGGTATTTTCTAAAATCCCAAAGGCTTCCCTAGCATTCCCATTCCATTCCATTCCAATGCTTCCCTAGCGTTCCCATTCCATTCAATGCTTCCCTAGCATTCCCATTCCATTCCAATGCTTCCCTAGCATTCCCATTCCATTCCAATGCTTCCCTAGCGTTCCCATTCCATTCCAATGCTTCCCAAGTCATTCCGTGAAGGAAACAGACACAGATATGTGCCCTTGGTCTGTCTGAGTACATACAACATTGACAGCCTTTCAGAGTCAAGGGTATCATATAGAGGTCGGCTGATTAATTAGGGCCGATTTCAAGTTTTCATAACAATCGGTAATCAGCCTTTTTGGACACCGATTATGGCTGATTACATTGCAATCCACGAGGAGACTGCGTGGCAGACTGACCACCTGTTACGCGAGTGCAGCATCAAAAGGACCTTGTGGCTGCAAGGAGCCAAGGTAAGTTGCTAACTAGCATTAAATGTATCTTGTAAAAAACAATCAATCTTCACATAAATCACTAGTTAACTGCACATGGTTGAAGATATTACTAGGTTAACTAGCTTGTCCTGCGTTGCATATAATCAAAGCGGTGCCTGTTATTTTATCATCGAATCACAGCCTACTTCAACTTGGCCAAACAGGTGATGATTTAACAAAAGCACATTCGCGAAAAAAGCACAATCGTTGCACAAATGTACCTAACCATAAACATCAATGCCTTCCTTAAAGTCAATACACTGAAGTATATATTTTTAAACCTGCATATTTAGTTAAAAGAAATGCATGTTAGCAGGCAGTATTAACTAGGGAAATTGTGTCACTTCTCTTGGGTTCAGTGCACACAGAGTCAGGGTATATGCAACAGTTTGGACCGCCTAGCTCATTGCGAACTGTGTGAAGACCATTTCTTCCGAACAAAGACCGCAATTAATTTGCCAGAATTTGCCATAATTATGACATAACATTGAAGGTTGTGCAATGTAACAACAATATTTAGACTTGGGGTTGCCACCCATTCAAAAAAATACGGAACGGTTCCGTATTTCACTGAAAGAATAAACTTTTTGTTTTCGAAATGATAGTTTCCGGATTTGACCATATTAATGACCAAAGGCTCGTATTTCTGTGTGTTTATTATAATGAATCTATGATTTGATAGAGCAGTCTGACTTAGCGGTGGTAGGTAGCAGCAGGCTCGTAAGCATTCATTCAAACAGCACTTTACTGCGTTTGCCAGCAGCTCTTAGCAATGCTTTGAAGCACAGTGCTGTTTATGACTTCAAGCCTATCAACTCCAGAGATTAGGCTGGCAATACTATAGTGCCTATAAGAACATCCAGTAGTCAAAGGTATATGAAATACAACTGGTATAGAGAGAAATAGTCGACGCATCATAATTCCTATAATAACTACAACCTAAAACTTCTTAACTGGGAATATTGAATACTTATGTTAAAAGGAACCACAAGCTTTCATATGTTCTCATGTTCTGAGCAAGGAACTTAAACGTTAGCTTTTTTACATGGCACATATTGCACTTTTACTTTCTTCTCCAACACTGTGTTTTTGCACTATTTAAACCAAATTAAACATGTTTCATTATTTATTTGAGACTAAATAGATTTTATTTATGTATTATATTGAGTTAAAATAAAAGTGTTCATTGTTCATTCAGTATTGTTGTAATTGTCATTATTACAAATATATATATAAAATTGGCCGATTAATCAGTATCGGCTTTTTTTGGTCCTCCAATAATCGGTATCGGCGTTGAAAAATCTTAATCGGTCGACCTCTAGTATCATATTAACAGTGCAGTCTATCTCTCAGGATATTAAACACCATTTCATTAGTCAAACCTGCCAGGTTCAGAATGGATCAATATCTGTTGAGATTGAGATGGTGATGGCACCATTAGCAGGAAAATTGTATGCTACAGTACATGCTCTCAGGCCCCTGAGTGTGTAATACAGCCAACCCACATTCTGTAAGTCTCTCACGTTACCATCTCCCTCTCACTCTGTCTCTAACACACCATTGGCTCTTTCAATAGCTGTTGACATATTCAGTTGATTGACAGGTGTCTCTCTCCAATCAGCAGCACTCTGGCCTGGGCTGCAGGCGCTCCAGCTCGGACGCAGCCTATGAACCGGCCGAATCGGTGAGGGCCCAGCGCGAGTGCCGCCTCCGGCCCCACTACAGCGACCCCATGCCGGCCGACGCCGCCAAGCGCAAACAGCTGGAGATGAAGATCGCTGCCGCTGCACGCCTCCACAGCCAGCGACGGGACAGGGACATCGGTGGGTGGAGCTACTGTACATGGGTGTCTTGTCTCTACTGTTGTACAAACCAAATGTCCCAATGGGATGATACGTGCTACAGTAAAGGTGTGTGTTTGAATGAGTGGGCCCTCTTCTAGTCCCCTGCTGCTGCTGCAAAAAAGGTATTAAAATCGCAAAAGGAAGATATTGGAGTCTACTTTGTGTACGATCCTACCTACTTTGTCATTCAACCCCTAACACTAACCTCTCTTCGGGGGTAATTCCCCTAACCAATCCTGACAACGCACCCTTCCACCCAACTACCCACAAGATTCATTACACTCACTCTTCTCATCCTACTTACCCTTTGGGCAGTCTTCCCAGCGGCCTTGTCTGGCATGGAGCCCATGTTGTACAGGCACAGAGACTCTAACAATGAGCCAGGTTAAGAACCAAACACCCACACACACATGAACCCAACCTCAGGCTATCGTGTCATGCCACAAATTGTATTATTCTTGACTGTGACCTCTCTCTCTAAAGTGCTAGCTTTACGTTATGGACCTCACCACTGCAGTGTGATTGTGTCTTTGCTATTGAAACAGCTTCCTTCAGGACAGTTTAGATCTTTCCGAATCACTGCACTCTTAGAGCCTGAGCTCTCTGTTCTCCTCCGATTGTGTGCAGGGCAGCCATCTGAATCAGTATAAAGTAACTAGCTATCGTGTATGATTTTTAAATAGCTTTTTTTTAGAGGCCCTTACAGTAATTTAAGATTGGGCCTGTTTTGAAGAGTAGAAGCCTATTAAGTTTTGTCTCTTTACGATACAGTCTTAGAAAAAAAGGTGCTATCTAGAACCTAAAAGGGTTATTCGGCTGTCCCCATAGGAGAACCATTTTAAAAACCCTATATCCAGAGGGTTCTACCCAAAAGAGTTCTGCCTGGAACCAAAAAGGGTTCTCCTATGAGGTTAGCCGAAGAACCCTTTTTTTTAAGAGTGTAGGGATGGGTTATATAACAACATATTGACCCTATTTCTGAGCTTTCACTCTTCAATTCCCTTTGTGTTAACACTCTGTCTCCTCAACATGAAACTATCTGACATGTTAGGGAATATGTTAGTCAATATGCCATATCGTGAGCTTGAGACTATAAGGTTCCATCTGCTAGAAGATGATTCTGAGATAATCGGCTTTATTAAAGTTCTGAACCCTCATTGGTTTGAATGGCATCAGCAATTTAAATATTGTATTTTGGACTTACAGTTCCTCACATTCCCAGTGGGTCAGAAGTTTACATACACTCAATTAGTATTTGGTAGCATTGCCTTTAAATTGTTTAACTTGGGTCAAACATTTCAGGTGGCCTTCCACAAGCTTCCCACAATAAGTTGGGTGAATTTTGGCCCAGTCCTCCTGACAGAGCTGGTGTAACTGAGTCAGGTTTGTAGTCCTCCTTGCTCGCACACGCTTTTTCAGTTCTGGCCACAAATTTTCCATAGGATTGAGGTCAGGGCGGTGTGATGGCCACTCCAATACCTTGACTTTGTTGTCCTTAAGCCATTTTGCTACAACTTTGGAAGTATGCTTGGGGTCATTGTCCATTTGGAAGACCCATTTGCGACCGAGCTTTAACTTTCTGACTGATGTCTTGAGATGTTGCTTCAATATACCCACATAATTCTCCTTACTCATGATGCCGTCTATTTTGTGAAGTGCACCAGTCCCTCCTGCAGCAAAGCACCCCCACAACATGATGCTGCCACCCCCGTGCTTCACGGTCGGGATGGTGTTCTTTGGCTTGCAAGCCTGCCCCTTTTTCCTCCCAACATAACAATGGTCATTATGGCCAAACAGTTTCTATTTTTGTTTCTTCAGACCAGAGGACATTTCTCCAAAACGTACGATCTTTGTCCCAATGTGCAGTTGCAAACCATAGTCTGGCTTTTTTTATGGCGGTTTTGGAGCAGTGGCTTCTTCCTTAATGTGCGGCCTTTCAGGTTATGTCGATATAGGACTTGTTTTACTGTGGATATAGATACTTTTGTACCCGTTTCCTCCAGCATCTTCACAAAGTCCTTTGCTGTTGTTCTGGGATTGATTTGCACTTTTCGCACCAAAGTACGTTCATCTCTAGGAGACAGAACGCGTCTCCTTCCTGAGCGGTATGACGGCTGCGTGGTCCCATGGTGTTTATACTTGCGTACTATTGTTTGTACAGATGAACGTTGTACCTTCAGGCATTTGGAAATTGCTCCCAAGGATGAACCAGACTTGTGGAGGTCTACAATTATTTTTCTGAGGTCTTGGCTGATTTCTTTTGATTTTCCCATGATGTCAAGCAAAGAGTCACTGATTTTGAAGGTAGGCCTTGAAATATATCCACAGGTACACCTCCAATTGACTCAAATGATGTCAATTAGCCTATCAGAAGCTTCTAAAGCCATGACATCATTTTTTGGAATTTTCCAAGCTGTTTAAAGGCACTGTCAACTTAGTGTATGTAAACTTCTGACCCACTGGAATTGTGATACAGTGAATTATAAGTGAAATAATCTTTCTGTAAACAATTGTTGGCAAAATGACTTGTGTCATGCACAAAGTAGATGTCCTAACCGACTTGCCAAAACTATAGTTTGTTAACAAGAAATTTGTGGAGTGGTTGACAAACGAGTTTTAATGATTCCAACCTAAGTGTATGTAAACTTCTGACTTCAACTGTATCAACATTAATTGGGGTTTTTAGAGTACAATTTAGGTAGAGGACATTTAACAGAACAAGGCTATGTCAGTAACTAAATGTTTGACAAAAATGCAGATAGAGATTTTGGGAATATAAGGTTCTATGTTCATGTTTACCTTTATGCACTATTGACATGCCAGAACAAGGGTTTAACCTAGAGGTGAACAGAAGGGAGGGGGGATTGTCCTTTACATATCTGACTATGTAATCCATCTCTATCATTAAGCATTACAACAAAGTAATGAATGTTCAAGCATTGAAATGAGGCCGGGAGGTCTCTTGTTCACTTAGAACAAAATCATTTGTTGCTTATGTCGAGTGGTGATTTTAAATCTTGGTGGGGGCAAAATATATATATAAAGTGGGATGCATGCCAGCAAAGCCACTACACAACACAACACTGAACAATACATTAATTGCACTATAACAGTGACAAACGGTGCCCACAAACTGTTAGGGCCTACATAAAGCTGTCTTAACAGCAGTCCCAACATCTTACCACTGCTACACCTGGATTTCAGCGGAGCCTTGTCTGGCAGCGAAACAGTTCATTCAGCCTCATTTGCTGCCTTTTAAAAAACCATAGCTGATATGGCTGACTTGCTTATACAAATGTGGTTTCTAATGACAATTGAGATGTACAAACTATGGCATAAGGGGACAACAAGCGGATAATAGGCAATCCGTAATTTCGATTACGACATTAATGAGCGTGCTAAGATGGACGTAGTGAATATAACTATTTGTTTAGCACGTTTTAAATGTACAGCGACAGAATTCAGAACATGGGACGTTCTTACAGTGTTCTCCCTGTATACCAAGTTAGAACCGTCTGATAAATAAAAGGGTCATATAAGCAAACAATGAAAGCTCTTACAAAATTTGATGATTACGTTCCTCTAAAACAGGTTAAAGGCTACATGTGCACCACCAAGTCAGAACAGTAGGTGAAATTAAGAGGAGTAAATAGACCAAATTATTAGGGCGAGGCACATGGGCTACTAACAGCTTACTACACAACATGCACTTAGTATTACTTTCTTAGCTACAGTATACATATCTCCCTGGCATATTACATAATTTGTCCAGCAGCATACAATACATTTTTGGACCCACCTTGTTGTGCTGTGCTCACTTGAAGGTGGCACGGCGGTCCTTCGTGGGCAAATTTTGTCATTAAAGTCTGGCATTCTCTAGATGTATGGTGCTTTCAAGGCAACTGGAAACTCAGAAAAAAACAAGGTTGAATCATTATGATGTCATTGATCTTCAGGTTGTAGCTCTAGAAAGAGGCCCGAGTTCCCGACTTACAATTCCGAGTTGGATGACCAGTCAAAACGTATTTCCCAGTCGGAGTTCGTTTTTTCTGGAATTCCCAGTTGTCTTGAACTCACTGAAGTCAAGTTTTTGCAGTTCTGAGTTAACAGTTGTTTTGTGCACTGCACTTGGAAAAGAGACACTTAATCCCAGATTTGGGACCACACAGCCACTCCACTGAATAGCGGGCCAGTGATGTTTGCAGTTAGCCACTGTCACTGATTCCTTCCAAACCACTTATTATTGAATTTGCGATATCATTAAAAAAAAAATGTATCCCTTTTTCTCCCCAATTTCGTGGTATCCAATTGGTAGTCACAGTCTTGTCTCATCGCTGCAACTCCCGTACGGACTTGGGACAGGCGAAGGCCGAGAGCCGTGCGTCCTCCGAAACACGACCCAACCAAGCCGCACTGCTTTTTGACACAATGCCCACTTAACCCGGATGCCAGCCGCACCAATGTGTCGGATGAATCACCATACACCTGGCAACCACGTCAACGTGCACTGCGCCCAGCCCGCCACAGGAGTCGCTAGTGCACGATGGGACAAGGACATCCCGGCCGGCCAAACCCTTCCCTAACCTGGACGACACTGGGCCAATTGTGCGCCGCCCCATGGGTCTCCCGGTCGCTAAGACTTTGAAAGTATGATGTTGACATGATCAGTCCAATAAAAGCTACTGTAGTTATGTGATTTGACGTCATTTTATCTGTGGCCAATGACCTTGAGCCTTCTTGTATGGGCACTTCTAATGTATATCTATGGCAGCTCCCAAGGGGCTTGAATTTTCGAGGTCTACCCTTAGACTTGGAGGTGACATACTGTCCCCACGAGTGACAAGAACACTGAGATAATCATAGCGCAACTAGAGAACATTACCAACACCTACGCTCCGTATTTTCCCCCGGCTGCCCCTCCACCACAGAAAGCACTGAGCTAGGCTGAAACACCTGCATTTTGGAGCTGCCTTACTCAAGAAACCAAAAAAGAGAAAAGAGAAACATTTTTACATTGTTTGTAAACAGATATGTGACACGTATTAATGCCAAAATAACATGCAAAACAGATAAGCCCCGCCCCCGCAAAAAAAATATAATGTATAATACTTTTTTTTTTTTTTTTTTAGCTAAAAATGTGGGTCTTAAAACAGGTGGCTCCACCTGCCCTGAATGACGGGTCGCCACTGCTTATGTCCCAAAAAACGGTATAACTAAAAGCCTACAACAGTTCACTTGTGTGACTAGTCTCTAACCTCCCTTCTTGTGTGTGTTTGTCCCACAGCTCCTGCCTCGGTGCGGGTCCGTTCTGAACCCCGCGGTGAAGAGCGTCTAGGGAGTCTGGGTGTGACGCGTGGTGGACAGCACCGCTGGAGCACCGTGAGCAGCCTAAGTGCCGACAGTGGTGTGGTGGGCCTGTGTGACGACCGCGATGATGACGACGAACCCCGGAGAGTACACCACAGTGGAGGGGCTGAGGTGGAACGGGTGGACAGCGGGATTGGACCCTGCCTGGCCCACGGCTGGAAGAGACCCTCTGCCTCTCTCAGGGCCTGGGAGGCCCAGAGGCCCTGCCCAGACTGTGGTCAGAGAGACGGGCACGGGGTGGCCCGAACAGAGGGGGAGGGGACCAGTATGTGTGAGCGCTGCTCCAAGCTGAGGACAGAGAGGAAGGAAGCCATCTTGGAGTTCCTGAACACAGAGTCAAGTTATGGGGAGGACCTGAGGATCATCAAGGAGGAGTTCTACTGTCCCATGCAGAGTGCCGGGCTGCTGACCTCAGAACAGCTGACTGTGGTGTTCAGCAACGTTCAGGAGCTCATAGACGTCAACGAACGCTTCACTGAACACCTGCAGGACAGCATTGACCAGGCATTCGACCAGGTGAGCCAGATAGAACCACAACCAACCACTCACGTTATTCTTTATCAGTGGTCATTGACTAGGTGATAAGCCTACTTCAGAAAGAACACCAGTCACTCATGTTATCAGTGGCCTGGTGATTCGTCAAAAAGCATCATTGATTTTTAGTTTGGTATAAGTCATGTTGAAAAAGTGACACAGTGGCTTGTGGTTGCACTGTGGTTAATCTCTCGTGTTAGCTAGCTAGCTAGTGCACACAAGTTTTGGTTCTGTGTTCTGAGATGACACTGTGGTCATACTATTGCCCTATAGAGATGTTCTAAATCTATGTCTCTGCTTGTTCCCTTGCAGGGAGATGAGGACCTGCTAACAGTGTGCATTGGAGAGATGTTCCTGGAGTTTGTCAACATGCTGCCAGCCTTCCAGACATACTGCCTGCAGCAGTCCACCTCTGTCAACATGCTCAACACCCTGGAGAAGGAGAAAGAACTGCTGAGGTAAAGACTGTAAAGTAACACTTCAAAGATCAACTCACATTTTATTTGTCCCGTACACATATTTTACAGATGTTATCGCAGGTGCAGCAAAATGCTTATGTTTCTAGCTCCAACATTGCAGTAATGCTGAACAATAAAAAACGATACACACAAATCCCCCAAAAAGAAAAAGAAAGAAATTAAGAAATATGTGAATGAGCAATGTCAGAGTCCGTAATATAAATATATACATTATATATACAAAAATATGTGGACACGCCTTCAATGCCAGGAGAACGCTACTTGCCCAAATGTATAGTGCCAACTATAAAGTTTAGTGGAGGAGGAATAATGGTCTGGGGCTGCTTTTCATAGTTCGTACTAGGCCCCTTAGTTCCAGTGAAGGGAAATCTTAACGCTACAGCAGACATTGACATTCTAGACGATTCTGTGCTTCCAAATTTGTGGCAACAGTTAGGGGAAGGTCCTTTCCTGTTTCAACATGACAATGCCCCCCGTGCAGAAAGCGAGGTCCATACAGAAATGGTTTGTTGAGATCTGTGTGGAATAACTTGACTGGTCTATACACAGAGCTCTGACCTCAACACCAGCGAATACCTTTGGGAAGAATTGGAATGCCGACTGCGACTGACTTGTTGGAAAGGTGGCATCCTATGACGGTGCCACGTTAAAAATCACTAAGCTCTTCAGTAAGGCCATTCTACTGGCAATGTTTGTCTATGGAGATTGCATGGCTGTGTGCTCGATTTAATACACCTGTCAGCAACGGGTGTGGCTGAAGTAGCAAAATCCACTAATTTGAAGGGGTGTCCACATACTTTTGTATATATAGTGTGGAAGCTGTTTTTCAGTCTCTCAGTCCCAGATTTGATGCGCCTATATTTTGGTAGTTTATACTGTACGGGTACTTGCAGTATTTTATCAACTATTGTTTTCTGTATTATAGTTACAAATAAGGGAACTTTGGTTTAAAAATGTTCCTTATTCAAGATCAAGATCAAGTGAAAAAGAACGTGTTGTTTTGGAAATTTCCACTGAGCAGAATTCTCTTCTGTGCTCTAAGAGCAGAAGAACAGTAACTTGGAACCCTAAGTTCCCACTACGCTGTGTTATTCTTAATGGAAGAGACAGAAGGTTGTCATTAATTCATAACTAGACCTATTCTGAGAACGGTGATGAAGTCATTACTATTTTTAGACCCAGGCAACTACTTCACATCTCACCTATAATGACTCACCCTGTATTGTCTTGTGATTCCCACTGCTCTCAACTTTACAATTAAATCTGAGACTCTCTGGCCTACGATCACAATTAAACAGTATGTTAATATCACTCTGTCTCTCTCCTTCTCTCTTTCACTCTCTCTCAGGATCTTCCTGGACGTGTCCCAGAATGACAACACAGCCCTGCGGCGTATGAACCTGCGCTCCTTCCTCATGGCTCCCCTTCAGAGGGTCACCAAGTACCCCCTCCTCCTGAGCCGCATCAGCAAGGTCACCATGGAGTGCCACCCCGACCATGGCCGTCTCCGAGAGGCCAAGAGCCGTGTGGAGTCTCACCTGGAGCACATCAACATGAAGACCAAGCAGGAAGGAACACTCACCTGGACTCTGCGTTCCTTTCGCCGCGACAGCCGCAAGAACCGCGAGGTCATTAACATCGAGATGCGGGAGATGTCCATGAAGACTGTGGGCTGGGCCAGGGAGAACACACGCTTCGTCATGGAGGGGCCCCTGCAGATCTCCCAACCTGCAGACGGACAGTGGGTAAAGAAGGGCAGTAAAGGCCTCAAGTTCCAGAACATCCAGAGTCTGTTGATGGTGCGTACGCAGCAGCCTGGAGAGGGTCTGTCTCAGACGGACGGCGAGGCCAAGGTGGAGGAGCAGGAGCACGGCGTGTGGGACGGTGTGCTGGTGCTCATCAAAGACAAGAGCAGTGGGAAGTTTACCGTGCTCAGAGAGCCCATCCGCCTGGCCAACTGTGTGGTGTCGGCCGACCCTGACTGCGAGGACACCTTTGAGGTGCTGGACATACGTAAGGAGGCCTTTGTTTTTAGGGCCTCGGATAAACCCCGCACCCAGCAGTGGTTCCGGCAAATCAAGAGGTATACCCGTGACCTGGGGCTGTGGAGGAAGAGGCGTAACGCGCTCCCCAATATTATGATGAACACAAACCAGGGCAGGTCCTGAGACTGAGGGACACCGTTTCCCTGGCTGGATACCAGTGTAAATAGATGTACTACTACTGCATAAAGAACTGACCATGCTTCTGGATGGTGGAGCGTTTTGTTTCTGAAGTTTTAGGGTGGGGTTTGTGAGGTTCCATGTTATGATGAGGATAGCACTTTTTTCTAAGAAAAACTGCAATTGCACCATACTGTAACGAAACGTATGAAGGTATAGTTTTTAGCTTCTGTCTAAAAATTATCAACCACTTGGATGACCAAAAAAGGAGACTTGGTTGGGAACATTGCTGGCCTTGGTTGTCAAAACTGTTTGCTCTTGAAGAAAGAGATGTTTTCAGTATACTGACTGACTGGTGTCTGTGTTGAAAAGCATGGTTGAAGTTGATGATTGAAAAAACATGACTCTGTAATGCTAATGAAAATGCACAAATGAGTCAAAAACTACTGTTAAATTATACAATGGGGACTTGGACTACAGCTTAGTAAAAAAAGACAGGAACTTTTATTTTACCTGACTAAGGTAAGTCAAAATCACTGGCCTCTTCCCCCTTTCTTTTGCCCTCTGTGTCAGTAGCAATGTCCACTGCCAGCAGAGATCCGAGAAATGGCATCCAGTCCGTCAGTGACTTCCTACTATGAATGCTGTGCAGACAGTGTCTGTCGGACAGTTTGAACCCAGGGTTGTGGACATACTTGTATCAGAGGAGGCTGGTGGGAGGAGCTATAGGAGAACAGGCTCATTGTAAGCGCTTAAATGGAATGAATGGAACGGAGTCAAACGTGGTTTCCATATGTTTGATGTGTTCGATACCATTCCATGTATTCTAGCCATTACAATGAGCCTGTCCTCCTATAGTGCCCCCCACCAGCCTCCACTGACTTATATCACTGTGCTGGGTGGGCTCAAGTCACAAAGAAGCAATAAATTGTGCAATTTTAGCTATTTATTTTAGTTTCTCCACATCTGGTCAGACTTCGTAATTATGGGAAATCGAGAGCTTATTATTCCACCTATGACTGGAAGTGATGTTATTGACACAAATGAGCTACAGAGGTTAGGCCCTAGAAGAATGTGCACTTGAACTTCAAGCCTAGGCCTGGTTTGGCCCCTACCAGTATTGTCAACTGTTTATTCAAACTCTCAAAGCCTTTACCTGTACCTGAATGTGGTAGTACAGCATGGCCAAAGTGGAGGTGGAAAGGCCTCAAACACAGGTCAACCGGACCATGAGTTTAGTAGCTAAAGCTGACATAGTAGCGCCAGTCAAATGTCTTCACGGTGTGCTGTTCCATGACAATCAGATGGGGAAATTGTGAGCTTTCGTTCCTTGGGTTTTTATTTCACTCTAAATGAACAAAAAGCATTTCTTCTGTTGACAGTCACAGTAATGTTGGTAAAACTTTGAGTATCTGGAAATGGTCATCAAGTCAGACTGCCCTCTGCCCCTAGGTAGCAGCAGAAAGACACTTAAAAAGCCTGCTTATACCAGTGTGAACACTGCATTCACCAATCTGAAATTTAGTGAAATCTTTTTGGATGCCAGAATTTACAGGCAGTTCTAATCCCTCCATCGACTGCTAGTGTTACTACATTATGTCATAGTTTACCTGTGCCCTTATCTCAAGTGTGACTTCCCTTCTCCTAAAATCTGTTTTTGTGTCTGATGTTTCTGAAGGCACTTTATAATTAAGACTACAAAATAGATCCATATTATGGTGCGACTGTCACTCTTCAACAACGCTATCTGCCAATCATGATTTCAAAAGCTTTATTCTGTCGGCTGTGTTGTTTATTCACAGAACTCTTTATGTTAGGGAAACATATAGGACCACAGCTGACTACATACAGCAGGTCAAGGCAATACTTCTTCTCAAACAAATCTAACCTCCATATACTCTTTAGTCTGATTATGTTTAGTCCAGGAGTAGCATAGGTCAAGGAGGTAGTGAATCACTGTTTTTGGACAGAGAATGATGTACGGAGTAGACTACTGCCTGTCTCTTACTGTTCATCACCTTCCAATGGCGCTAACACTGTTACATTAGAATCTCATTCTATTTCTATTGTTTGAATTCTTTCAGCTTCCATCTTGTTCCACTAAATGATTACTACCGTATATGGGAAGACCAATGCTGTGTAAACATTTTGAAAATATCCTAGACCTGCTCGACTGTCAAATGTTTTTCCTCTGCATTTTAGACCTAATGTCATATTTCCTTTATGTAAGATTTTGTGAATTATATTAAAAAATGACATGTTAAATACATTTTTCTTTGTACTTTACCCATTTCCACTTATTGCTATCCATTGTGCTTTGAGTCATCGGGTAAGTCATATTCTGAAATAGTGAAAGAGGTGTTCTTGTATGCTAATAAGGCGTGGTTAATTCATAAAAGGAACAAGGCAATTATTGGACTTAGGTGTTTGGACAGAAGTCTCGCTTTACGAGAGCAATCAGTGAAAGGTGCTTCTTTGACACCAACTAGGACAAATTCAACAAAACACCATTAGCTAGAAATATTTACTTGGAACATTTTCAAATTCAGAAATAAAATACAATATTCCTTTAAATCAGATGGAATTGTTTGTACGCAATCACAAATACACTTTTTTACAAAAACAAAAAAAGCACATAGGAAAAAGTGCAACAATACAGTAAATTATATTTACTACAATTCAACTACAGTACATATGCATTAGAGGCATAGAAGTTGGCCATAACAATGTATCAAAATCAATATTTTAAGACTGAAAGCTTTGCCATGAACGAAGTACCGTATTTTCCTGTCTCTACATGGCACTGCCATGTCTGCAGTGTACATAGCCGAGTGATTAGAAGCCATTAGACATTGTCAATACCATTCTGACCTGAATTGGGATGGATATCAATTGTAATTCCTAGATTCCTCACGTCCCCTCTCCTAGCCTTCTCAAAGCACATTGGAGCAGAAGACCTGGGGTTCTTCTCCTCAGATACTTCTCCAATGCATTTTGAGGAGGCAAGGACAGAGGACAAGGAAATATAATTTACATTAACCCTGGCTCTTTAGATTCCTCGTCCTCTCCTCCTAGTCTCCTTGCTTCCCTCTGTATTGAGAAAGACTGAGAGAAGAGCGAACAGAAAATTAGAAATTAAGGGAAGACTTGAGAAAGAGATGCAATGTTTCAGGAAATCAGAGTAAGGAACAGGAACTGAGGCTGGAGTCACAACAGTTACTAAATGAGGAGATATGAATTGCAAGCAAGAACATGGCAGAAATGGCAAAGAAGAAAGCCAGACACATAGAATCAAGTGGCCTTAGATCTGCACTTCCCCCTTGCTGTTTCTTTGCTGGATGTTTTAACATTGCGATATCAACCGTGAACAGAACATTCAAAGACTAAACTAGCCAAAAGCAAGTCCTTGTGTTATATCAGATGGTTTTTGGTAGAAAAACAGCTCAACAACCAAATGTTTTATTTGCTCAACTCAAAAATTAAGCACTTTTTCAACATCGTAGTCATAACAATTTATTTTCTCTTGGGTGGAAATGTACACCCTGTCAGCACCCCCTAAAATGAAATGAACATGAATAATCCAATACATAGATGGTGACCTGTACAAAATATATGAAAAGCAAAAACAACGAACAGGCATACAGTTGGACATTAAATGAACATTTCCAATCACCAGTATCAAACTGTAACAACCTCTCCCCTTCAAACAACTGTGCCTTTATATAAAAGGCTTTCCAATCCCACTGACAGACTCATTTCCTCACATGCACTTCTCCAAACGCACATCAGTCTGTCCTAGGCTGTGGGGGCCACAGACCTCCTATTCCTGCTTTCCAGCAGGTCAAGTCTCCCCTGTCCCGGTTATGGAGAGGTCGGGTCCCAGCCTAGGGTAGCGCCCTGGCCCCACATCCTCAGCTCTACTTGTCTCCCCCAGCCTCCTGCTCCTTGGCCAAGCCGCGGATAGACAGGTCGTAGACCACCTCCTCTATCTTCTTCACATCGTACTTGAGGCCATCGTAGCGCTTACGCAGGGGGTCATTCTTGAGGTTGAGCAGGCGGAAGCCTGAGTCCAGGTCGTTGATGAAGTTGGAGATGCGGAGGGGCCGGCTATAGTCCCCTGCTGTGACGCTGTTGACTGCCAGGCGAGACTAGAGAGAACAAGTGAGTTTATACATCTAAATAATAATTTTAATTAACAATCATATATTATCGAAAAAATACATTTGTACATTTTGTATAAACCAATGTACTGATATATTAAAATGGTACAATGCCACTCAATTCATTCTCACCAATTCACTGGCCATGATCAGCACACCTGCCAGGTAGTCCTCAACATCCAGATGGAATCCCTTCTCTCTCACCACCTCAACTACAATAAATAGGGAAAATGTATGACCACCACAGCACTAGCTGACTGCCGATTGACAGAGGAACAGTCTGCAAATGCACTCATTACCTTGAGAAAAGTTCAACTCAAGGTAATGGGTACATTCGTTTTAGCTTGCATAGTGCACTAGGTGGGCGGAGATTTAACATTGGAATTAGAGGTCGACCGATTATGATTTTTCAACGCCGATACCGATTATTGGAGGACCAAAAAAAGCCGATACCGATTAATCGGACGATTTTTATTTTTTATTTGTAATAATGACAATTACAACAATACTGAATGAACACTTATTTTAACTTAATATAATACATCAATAAAATCAATTTAGCTTCAAATAAATTATGAAACATGTTCAATTTGGTTTAAATAATGCAAAAACAAAGTGTTGGAGAAGAAAGTAAAAGTGCAATATGTGCCATGTAAGACAGCTAACATTTAAGTTCCTTGCTCAGAACATGAGAACATATGAAAGCTGGTGGTTCCTTTTAACATGAGTCTTCAATATTCCCAGGTAAGAAGCTTTAGGTTGTAGTTATTATAGGAATTATAGGACTATTTCTCTCTATACGATTTGTATTTCATATACCTTTGACTATTGGATGTTCTTATAGGCACTTTAATATTGCCAGTGTAACAGTATAGCTTCCGTCCCTCTCCTCGCTCGAACCAGGAACACATCGACAACAGCCACCCTCGAAGCAGCGTTACCCATGCAGAGCAAGGGGAACAACTACTCCAAGTCTCAGAGCGAGTGACGTTTGAAACGCTATTAGCGCGCACCCCGCTAATTATCTAGCCATTTCACATCGGTTACACCAGCCTAATCTCGGGAGTTGATAGGCTTGAAGTCATAAACAGCGCAATGCTTCAAGCATTTGGCGCCCTGCAGTTTCACTGGCTGTTGACGAGGTGGGACGCTACCATCCCACGTACCCTAGAGAGGTTAACTGACTTGCCTAGTTAAATAAAGGTGTAATTAAAAAAAAAAAAAAAAAAATATATATATATATATATATATATATATATATATATATATATATATATATATAAAAATCGGCCAAATCGGTGTCCAAAAATACTGATTTACGATTGTTATGAAAACTTGAAATCGGCCATTCCGATTAATCGGTCGACCTCTAATTGGAATGGTCTAAAATGTTCAAACTCCATCCATTGGGGTACCGGGCAAGCTAAAACAAAGGCACCCAAATGAACTGACACCTACTTCCTAGTATTTGTGCCACTTCTTCGCGTGTCACCAGAGACTCACTCTCCAGGTAGACCACAAACGCTGCCAGGAAGGCCAGGCGCTGCAGAACAAACCTCCAGTGCTCATGGAACCTAGAAGCAGAGTGGAGGATGGAAAATGACATGTTAGTTTGTCCTTTCAATAACAAGGAGAGAAGACAGACAATATCACTCCATAACTTAACGTGGAAATAAAGAGACTTGTAATTTATAATTTCCCCTATGAATGTCATTCTGTGGACAGGGAATTGAGAATAAGTTGTTGCGAATAAGTAGCCAACTTTAGATTCACCCATGTGTAGGGCCTACCTGTAGTACTGGTCCACTGGGAATTTGGTTTTGAGTTCTCCAAGGTGCGTCCTGACTGTACAAAACAGTTCCCTGGCCTTTTGGCACTTACTGGGAACTAGTGTGACAGACAGGGGGACAAGAAAGAGACATTTATGTAGCTACATGTAGTACTGCTCCACAGGGAATCTGGTTTTGATCTCTCTAAAGTACATCCAGACTGTGCTAAACAGTTCCTGTGCAATTGCACACTTACTGGGAACTAGTGTGACAGGGAAAAACAGAAACAGTTATGACAAGGTGACAGAGAACCTGCAAAGCAGTGAGTCAATCAGTAAGATAAGCCATCACAAGTGATAGTGAATAGAACCCTGGACTAGGAGTTAAACAGAAGAAAACGGGGACGGAGGGAGGGACTACATGAACTTGCCACTTCTGTCGTCATGAAGTGCTTTGACAGGCTAGTCAAAGACCACAACACCTCCTCCCTCCCTGACACACTCAAACTTCTCCAATCGCCTACCGCCCCGACAGATCCACGGACAACGCAATCGCCACTGCACTTCCCTCACCCACCTGGACAAGACATCATGCAAAACTACAAATCCCTGCAAGCTCCAGCACATCATCCCTAGCGTACGCCTTTGCTAACAGCTATTGTGTCAATGTAAAACTTGTGAGCCGAGTGGCGCAGCGGTCTAAGGCCCTGCATCGCAGTGCTAGCGGCGTCACTACAGACCCGGCTTCAATCCCAGACTGTGTTGCAGCCGGCCGCGACCGGGAGACCCATAAGGTGGCTCACAATTGGCCCAGCGTCGTCCGGGTTATGGGAGGGTTTGGCCGGCTGGGAGGTCCTTGTCCCATCTCGCTCTAGCGACTCCTTCTGGCGGGCCGGGGCGCATGCACACTGACTTCAGTTGCACGGTGTTTCCTCCGACACATTGGTGTGGCTGGCTTCCGGGTTAAGCGAGCAGTGTGTCAAAAAGCACTGCGGCTTGGCAGGGTTGCGTTTCCGAGGACGCATGCCTCTCGACCTTCCCCTCTTCGAGTCCATACGGGATTTGCAGCGATGGGACAAGACTGTAAATACCAATTGGGGAGAAAAATGGGGTAAAAAGTACAAAATAAATACTGCACAAGACAGTTCACAGAATTGTACATTTAAAGATATGTAGCCAATCTGTTCAGTGCTAACATTAGCTAGTTAATCCAGAGATTCTTACCTTTGCCTCGATTCGGCAGTCTCGTCCAGATCATCATGGCATTTGTAGTTGTTTATGATAGCCACATAAGCAGGTAATTAGCATTTAATTTTTTGTGGGGCAAATACAGGCAAATATATTGATAAGTCACCTTGTGTTTTTTTTTTATTATTATTATTTTATCCCCTTTTCTCCCCAATTTTCGTGGTATCCAATCGCTAGTAATTACTATCTTGTCTCATCGCTACAACTCCCGTACGGGCTCGGGAGAGACGAAGGTCGAAAGCCATGCGTCCTCCGAGGCAAAACCCAACCAAGCCGCACTGCTTCTTTAACACAGCGCGCCTCCAACCCGGAAGCTAGCCACACCAATGTGTCGGAGGAAACACTGTGCACCTGGCCCCCTTGGTTAGCGCGCACTGCGCCCAGCCCGCCACAGGGGTCGCTGGAGCGCGATGAGACAAGGAAATCCCTACCGGCCAAACCCTCCCTATCCCGGATGACGCTAGCCCAATTGTGCGTCGCCCCACGGACCTCCCGGTCGCGGCCGGCTGCGACAGAGCCTGGGGGCGAACCCAGAGACTCTGGTGGCCACCCGGGAGGCCACCCGGGAGGCCAAGTCACCTTGTCTTAGAGAGATTTACACGGTTGTCAAAACGTCACGCAAGGGTAAGCCTACACAAAACCCAGCCCTTATTTTAAGTGTTTCTAAAATATATGGTGGAAAAAACGATTGGAACCATTTCCCTGTTTGGCCGCTAGGTTTTATGGGTATTATGACTCATATTGTGGTACTCTATAGGCACCACTAGTCAGCTACGTGCCCCCCCCCACGTAGATGTATCATTGCCACAGTTGTTAACATTATTTATATATTATTTATTTGTATTGTTTTTATTTCACTTTGTCCTGCATTGTTGGAGCTGTAATTACATCTAACTATTAGCCTAAACTCTAATAAGAAACTCACGTTTTGGTAGAAAAATGTTTCGCTACGGTGCAATAATGAATGTACCCCATGTGATTGGGCACTCACTCTCTTTGAATCCAGATGGTTGATGGACACTTTGAAGCAGTGTCAGGATCTCCCTCGCTGTCTGTTCCAGAACCTGGACCACTTTTCGAATGTCCTGGACGATAACATGAGCCGTTAGCTGGCTAGACAACGGTATGAATTTGCAAAAACAAAATGCATGCATGTGTCCTCCTAACAATTGCAATGACTGTAGTTAGCTGCTAGCTAGCTGTATAGCAAATGTCTGCAAAACATTTCTTGCACGCAGTTTACCATACAGCGAAATTTAAGTGGACATGTTATTCAATGCAAACCTCACTGACTACAACTGAGTCAAATGCTAGCTTTGCAGTTCTGAGCTAGCTCGGTTGACAGAAACATTACCTCTCTTATTTCTTGATCCGCACTCAGAAAACCCTGAATGTAACTGAACATTTCTGGGACAGACATCTTTCTACAAATTATTGTATTTTGTAAAGAATATGGTTACTAGTTTTCTTTTGCACAATGAATCAAAACAGTTGGTAGCTAAACAAAAAAAAATACCAATGCGTGCACATGGGTCCTTCGTAAATGTGTCGCATTGAGGTGATGTCATCATTCTCCCATATCGATTTTTTTGTTGCGTCACCAAATTATGATCAAGATAATGAAAATCTACGTTGTGGAATAATATTAAAACATGAAAACGTTTGATTGTTGTTTATTTGTCTCTTTGATAATCAGTAAAACACCTCAATCTAAAAGTAAAATACAAGCAAAATTGTTTTATATAGATCATATTTCTCAACTGGCCTACCTGGTTAAATAAAGGTGAAATACAATTTCCGAACCATCTTTTACCACCCTTCATTATCAGCATGGAAAACATCCACGTCTACATTCAGTGAAGACAAATCCATGTACCTTTTATCCCGATTTTTCAAAGACAACTGCACCTCTGGTGCTTTGTTTAAGCATAGCACAAAATAAAAAACTGCACGCTGATTCTTCAGGATGTCTTGAATGTCATAGTGTATTTAACCATTCTTAATATACAAATATTTTGAAATACTGAATATATGCAGTAAATAACATGTAGCAAAAAACAGCAGACAAAAGTCCTGTAACAAGACTGTGAATACCTCTTTTCTACAAAGCCCAAAGGAGCCATATTAGTAAAGTGCTTCAATTCACACAACACAAAGCCCTATTTGTGACACAGTCAGTAATGTCACAGTAATATCCTTTCTATTGTTTGGTTGGTTACTCCTGATCATACTGTAGACTAGCCTATCAGCAGGCCGTCACAATGTGGCTGGTTTCTAGGTGTTCCCAGTCTCTGATGGACTATCTAAGTACACTATGCTGTGTTCTGAGGGTTCTGAAGTGTAGTATTCTTGTTCTTGGCTGCGGCTGCCTTGTTGCTTGGTGCTCAGATCAGTTTCTCTCTCTCTGGTGCTTTCTCCATCTCTGTGTAGTAGTCCAGGGCCTTTACGCACCGGGTTTATGACGTGCTGCTACAGCGGAGACGGAGATCTTACCTCCAGTCAGGGGAAGAGGTTGGCCAGCTCCATGAAAAGGTAATTGGACGAAGCCAATGAAGCTTGTCTGAGAGGATGGCTTTGGTCACCTTGTCCCTGTATGGAGTCACAGGAAGACCTTCCAACTTCTCCATGTCACTCTGAGGGAGAGCAGTAGAGAACAGGATGTGGGGAGAAAATCCACACCACAGACTTAATTAGTATGATCCACTCTATTATACCATTCAGAAGGAAGCAGTGTTTTAGCCATGCGTTATATGCATAGTAATGTGTATATTGGAACATAACCAATATCTGGGTTGTTGTGGTTAGTTACCTGGTTGTAGAACTCCTCCTGCAGGAGGCAGTCCAACCAGGGCTCAGCCACGTCCATGGGCCGTGTCTCGTTGAAGTCACTCACTTTCTTCATGATCATTATCAGCTGGAAGGAGACGGGGGGACATAACCATCACTTTAATACAGTTGGGAAGATCCTCAGGCTTTCAACTGGACCTCGTTATGCCTCGTCATGTCAGTGGCCAGGATGCATCTAAGAATAATAAATAAAATGCCTTGAGTTCCCTTATGGAAAAATCACATGAAATTCACATATGATCTCATGTGTGAAGTTAATGTGATAACATACAGTTGAAGTCAGAAGTTTACATACACGTTATCCAAATACATTTAAATTCAGTTTCACAATTCCTGACATTTAATCCTAGGTAAAATTCACTGTCTTAGGTAAGTTAGGATCACCACTTTATTTTAAGAATGTGAAACGTCAGAATAATAGTAGAGTGATTTATTTCAGCTTTTATATCTTTCAACACATTCCCAGTGGGTCAGAAGTGTACATACAC
Organism: Salvelinus fontinalis; assembly: GCF_029448725.1. Classification (NCBI taxonomy): domain Eukaryota; kingdom Metazoa; phylum Chordata; class Actinopteri; order Salmoniformes; family Salmonidae; genus Salvelinus; species Salvelinus fontinalis. The sequence goes on along the minus strand of NC_074683.1, from coordinate 30,143,954 downwards.
TATTATTTGGTAGCATTGCCTTTAAATTGTTTAACTTGGGTCAAATGTTTCAGGTAGCCTTCCACAAGCTTTTCACAATAAGTTGGGTGAATTTTGGCCCATTCCTCCTGACAGAGCTGGTGTAACTGAGTTAGGTTTGTAGGTCTCCTTGTCGCACACACTTTTTCAGTTCTGCCCACACATTTTCTATAGGTTTGAGGTCAGGGCCTTGTGATGGCACTCCAATACCTTGACTTTGTCGTCCTCAAGCCATTTTGCCACAACTTTGGAAGTATGCTTGGGGTCATTGTCCATTTGGAATACCCATTTGCGACCAAGCTTTAACTTCCTGACTAATGTCTTGAGATGTTGCTTCAATATATCCACATAATTTTCCTACCTCATGATGCCATCTATTTTGTGAAGTGCACCAGTCCCTTCTGCAGCAAAGCACCCACACAACATGATGCTGCCACCCCCATGCTACACGGTTGGGATAGTGTTCTTCGGCTTGCAAGTCTCCCCCTTTTTCCTCCAAACATAACGATGGTCATTATGGCCAAACAGTTCTATTTTTGAAAAAAAAAATGGGGACAAAAGTACGATATTTGTCCCCATGTGCAGTTGCAAACCGTAGTGTGGCTTTTTTATGGCGGTTTTGGAGCAGTGGCTTCTTCCTTGCTGAGCAGCCTTTCAGGTTATGTCGATATAGCACTTGTTTTACTGTGGATATAGATACTTTTGTACCTGTTTCCTCCAGCATCTTCACAAAGTTATTTGCTGTTGTTCTGGGATTGATTTGCACTTTTCACACCAAAGTGCGTTCATCTCTAGGGGAGAGAACGCGTCTTCTTCCTGAGCGGTATGACGGCTGCGTGGTCCCATGGTGTTTATACTTGCGTACTATTGTTTGTACAGATGAACGTGGTACCTTCAGGCGTTTGGAAATTGCTCCCAAGAATGAACCACACTTGTGGAGGTCTCCAAATTTTTTTCTGAGGTCTTGGCTGATTTCTTTTGATTTTCCCATGATGTCAAGCAAAGAGGCACTGAGTTTGAAGGTAGGCCTTGAAATACATCCACAGGTACACCTCCAACTGACTCAAATTATGTCAGTTAGCCTATCAGAAGATTCTAAAGCCATGACAATTTTCTGGAATTTTCCAAGCTGTTTAGAGGCACAGTCAACTTAGTGTATGTAAACTTATGACCCACTGGAATTGTGATACAGTGAATTATAAGTGAAATAATCTATTTGTAAACAATTGTTGGAACATTTTCTTGTGTCATGCACAAAGTAGATGTCCTAACCGACTTGCCAAAACTATAGTTTGTTAACAAGAAATTTGTGGAGTGGTTGACAAACGACACATTTGTGGAGTGGTTGACAAACGTTTTAATGATTCCAACCTAAGTGTATGTAAACTTCCGACTTCAACTGTAAAACTACACGATCTCATGTGAAATAAATTTGTCAACATGGGAATGCAAAATTTCAACGTGATACCATGACACTACATGTGACAACATTTGAACACACATTAATTAAATTTAAACAGTGATGATCCCCTGCAGGTTTTGTATAGTTCCCATTTTGTTCCAGGAACGTTCTTAGAATGTTGTGTCATGGTCGCATGGAGGTTTTTGCCTATTTGCGATGAAAATATGGTAAATCTACAACTATTTGCTGCATTTTTACAGCTAAATTCAGGTCTTAATGTTAAAGGATTATGTATGCTGATTACTTGGGACTCAACCTCCCTTGGGATTTTAACACACAACTTCTTGGTGGCTAGCAACCTGAAGTTCCTGCTGCGCCACCAGGTCTGTGGACATAATGGAGATTTGCTAGAATACATTTCTACACTTTGCCTGAAGCTTCAGTAAAAAGAAAGTAAATATATACAACAAGTTATTTCTATAAAATGACAGTATTCTGCTGTTTTATAATTACTGTAAAATCTTGTACCGTGACCACAATTGGGACTCAGATTTAAATGGGATTTGAACTCATAAGTTCTTGTTTGCTATCAACCTGAAATGTCCTGCAACACTGCAGCTACACAACCAGATCTGTGAGCGTGAAAGAGATATGGCCACAGACTTATTGGCAAGAATGCATTTTGCTAAAAGCTGCCCAGAATCAAGTAAATAATTGTCCAATTATCACCACCAACGTAAAACTAGTAGTGCTCAAGGTCACTTGATGTAAAGTATACATTCATTCTTTGGGGATTTGAACTTTCTACCTCCTGGTTGTGAGTGCAGCAATGTTTCTGCATTGCCACCAGTTTCATACTAATTCCTTGGAACATATATTAACACAATCTAAAAAACAATAAGGGTATGGTTAGGGTGTTACGGTGTTGTTACTTGGGGGTACCAAAAGGTTAAAGGTACATTTCACATGTACATAGTGGGGCAAAAAAGTATTTAGTCAGCCACCAATTGTGCAAGTTCTCCCACTTAAAAAGATGAGAGAGGCCTGTAATTTTCATCATAGGTACACTTCAACTGTGACAGACAAAATGAGATTTTTTTTCTCCAGAAAATCACATTGTAGGATTTTTTATTAATTTATTTGCAAATTATGGTGGAAAATAAGTATTTGGTCAATAAAAAAAGTTTATCTCAGTACTTTGTAAAATACAATTTGTTGGCAATGACAGAGGTCAAACATTTTCTGTAAGTCTTCACAAGGTTTTCACACACTGTTGCTGGTATTTTGTCCCATTCCTCCATGCAGATCTCCTCTAGAGCAGTGATGTTTTGGGGCTGTTGCTGGGCAACACGGACTTACAACTCCCTCCAAAGATTTTCTTGGGGTTGAGATCTGGAGACTGGCTAGGCCACTCCAGGACCTTGAAATGCTTCTTACGAAGCCACTCCTTCGTTGCCCGGGCGGTGTGTTTGGGATCATTGTCATGCTGAAAGACCCAGCCACGTTTCATCTTCAATTCCCTTGCTAATGGAAGGAGGTTTTCACTCAAAATCTCACGATACATGGCCCCATTCATTCTTTCCTTTACACGGATCAGTCGTCCTGGTCCTTTTGCAGAAAAACAGCCCCAAAGCATGATGTTTCCACCCCCATGCTTCACAGTAGGTATGGTGTTCTTTGGATGCAACTCAGCATTCTTTGTCCTCCAAACACGACGAGTTGAGTTTTTTACCAAAAAGTTATATTTTGGTTTCATCTGACCATATGACATTCTCCCAATCTTCTTCTGGATCATCCAAATGCTCTCTAGCAAACTTCAGACGGGCCTGGACATGTACTGGCTTAAGCAGGGGGACACGTCTGGCACTGCAGGATTTGAGTCCCTGGCGGCGTAGTGTGTTACTGATGGTAGGCTTTGTTACTTTGGTCCCAGCTCTCTGCAGGTCATTCACTAGGTCCCCCCGTGTGGTTCTGGGATTTTGCTCACCGTTCTTGTGATCATTTTGACCCCACGGGGTGAGATCTTGCGTGGAGCCCCAGATCGAGGGAGATTATCAGTGGTCTTGTATGTTTTCAATTTCCTAATAATTGCTCCCACAGTTGATTTCTTCAAACCAAGCTGCTTACCTATTGCAGATTCAGTCTTCCCAGCCTGGTGCAGGTCTACAATTTTGTTTCTGGTGTCCTTTGACAGCTCTTTGGTCTTGGCCATAGTGGAGTTTGGAGTGTGACTGTTTGAGGTTGTGGACAGGTGTCTTTTATACTGATAACAAGTTCAAACAGGTGCCATTAATACAGGTAACGAGTGGAGGACAGAGGAGCCTCTTAAAGAAGAAGTTACAGGTCTGTGAGAGCCAGAAATCTTGCTTGTTTGTAGGTGACCAAATACTTATTTTCCACCATAATTTGCAAATAAATTCATAAAAAATCCTACAATGTGATTTTCTGGGGGCAATGTACTGGTGGGGCTCACTAGCAAATGTAGGGGCGTGGTCACATATGTGTATTTGTGCCAACAGTCAATGGAAGTGTTGTAGAAGTTTAAGTGGTTGTAGAAGTTTAAGTGGCATTTTCCAGTAATTTATTTGCAACTTGTCAATAGGTTATTGTAGGCTCACAATAACTTACTGGTAAAATGTTGCCAGTAACCTACAGGACACTTGATGCCACTAACAATCTTGCCAGTAAACTACTGTGGCTACACAGACTCTTCTGTTGAAAACATGCACACCACTTGCTGATAGGCAGCCACTGTAACAGTATGTTGTTAATCAGAGGATTGCAGGTGTGGCTTACGTGAGGTGTGGCTACTAGCTAGCTCTTGTTGGTCTCCTATAAGAGGAGTTAATATGCTCTGTTCATAAACATTAAGCTTGTGCACTTTTAAAAACATTTTAAATATATTTTTTGCCCTTTTTTGTATCACAAAGTATAATGGATTCATATTATAGTCCAGTTGGGGGTGGTAATGCAACATATTGGATGCCAACCACCGTTAAACTCCAAAGAAGAAGGAATCTTATACACTTCTCCGGTGAGAGAAAGGCAGGTTGAGGTTGCCAGGATTAGAGCAGTACAGAAGGTGCCGTATTCTGAGGCAGTGAAGAGATTAGTAGAGGAAGATGGGTCCAGGGTGAGGGATCCTAAGAGCATCCCTGTGAGTAGGCTGAGGCCAATAGAGAGTCAAAGGAATAACATGTGCTTCAGTAAGGTTGGCTTCTAAGCGTTCATAGCCATGGTTATCAACTGTACTGCAGAAATTATATTTTATTTCAGGTCATGAAATGTTTATATTTTTTGTTCCGTATATAAAATTACAGGATAAAAAAAAAGAACGCTTTTTAAATGTATTTTTTGCATGTGAGGCATGCCAAGTTAATTTGCCAGGTGGACCAAAAAGTACCCAAGTGCATTGCGATTGACAGTAAATATATAGCAAAACACTGATACAGTATCCAATTACTGTAGAAATGTACCGTATAATGACAAAAATGTTCCACAAAATTAACAGGAATGGCAAACAGTGGTTTCATGTTGAACCACATGATTTCACTTGTGAAAAATTACGTGAAATCATGTGAAAACGTGTTTTTGGAACACTTCACGTGTGACATTTCAAATGTGAAAATGTATACTTTTTTCAAATACTCCAGGCACTCAAGTCCTAGACTGTTCTCTCTGCTACCGCATGGCAAGTCATACCGATGCACAAATTCTGGAACCAACAGGACCCTGAACAACTTCTACCAGTCAGTATCTGGTGTGATCATCATTTGCCTCATGCAGTGCGACACATCTCCTTCACATAGAGTTGATCAAGCTGTTGATTGTGGCCTGTGGAATGTTGTCCCACTCCTATTCAGTGGCTGTGCGAAGTAGCTGGATATTGGCGGGAACTGGAACACTCTGTTGTGTATGTCGATCCAGAGCATCCCAAACATGCTCAGCAGTTGACATGTGAGGTGAGTATGCAGGCCAAGGAAGAAAGGGCATTTTCAGCTTCCAGGAATTGTGTACAGATCCTTGCAGCATGGGGCTGTGCATTATCATGCTAAAAAATGAGCTGATGGCGCTGGATGAATAGCATGACAACGGGCCTCAGGATCTCGTCACAGTATCTCTGTGCAATCAAATTGCCATCGATAAATTGCAATTGTGTTGGTTGTCCGTAGCTTATGCCTGCCCATACCATAACCCCACTGCCACCATGGGGCACTCTGTTAACAACATTGACATCAGCAAACTGCTCGCCCACATGACGCCATACATGCTGTCTGCCATCTGCCTGGTACAGTTGACACCGGGATTCATCCATGAAGAGCACACTTCTCCAGCGTGCCAGTGGCCATCAAAGGTGAGCATTTGCCCACTGAAGTTGGTTTCGACGCAGAACTGCAGTCAGGTTAAGACCCTGGTGAGGATGACAAGCATGCAGATGAGCTTCCCCGAGACAGTTTCTGCAGAACTTCTTCAGTTGTGCAAACCCACTGTTTCATCAGCTGCCCGGGTGGCTGGTCTCAGATGATCCTGCAGGTGAAGAAGCCGGATGTACAGGTCCTGGGCTGACGTGGTTACACTTGATCTGTGGTTGTGAGGCCGGTTGGACATACTACCAAATTCTCTAAAACAATGTTGGAAGCGGCTTATGGTAGAGAAATTAACATTAAATTATCTGGCAACAGCTCTGGTGGACATTCTTGCAGTCAGCATGCCAATTCCATTTACTCCATTCCAGACATTATTATGAGCCATCCTCCCAGCAGCAGCATTTTAGAGTGGCCTTTTATTGTCCCCAGAAAAAGGTGCCCCTGTGTAATGATCATGCTGTTTAATCAGTGTCTTGATATGCGACTCATGTCAGGTGGATGGATTACTTTGGCAAAGGAGATATGCTCACTAACAGGGATGTAGCAAATTAGTGCCTAAAATATGAGAGAAATATGTTTTTTGTGCATATGAATTTTTTTGTGGATTTATTATTTCAGGTCATGAAACATTTATATTTTTGTTCCGTATATAAAATACAGGATATAGTTTTCAAATTATTATTTTTAAAAAATTATACAGTTTTACAGCATCTAAAGTGTTTTAAAGTTGCAAGTGTGGCATTCCAAGTTAAGGAGTATTTCTGTCTGTAATAAAGCCCTTTTGTGGAGGAAAAACTCATTGTGATTGGCTGGGCCTGGCTCAAGTGGGTCCCTGCCCAGTGTGCCCCTGCCCAGTCATGTGAAATCCATAGATTAGGTCCTGATCAATTTATTTTAATTGACTGATGTCCTTATATGAACTGTAACTCAGTAAAATCTTTGAAATTGTTGCATGTTATATTTTTGTTCAGTATATTTCATTAATTTGAGAGTTTTCTACATAGTTGTCTAATGTTGCTGGGGCATATTATTCTGTTTTAATGTTACTCGTGAATACATATCATTGTTTTTCTTGTGTATTTTTAACATGGATAAGTTCAAGGTGTAGGAATACGTGGTGGCGTAGGACGGAGATTAAAATTCTAAGAACCAAAAGCTTGCGAGTTCAAGTCCCAGGTAAGGACATGTTGAAAAATAATTACTGTATAAGTAAACATACACAATACTGTCATGTGTGTCTAATATGTTGAAAACATTCCTGTAAAATCTCATGTCAAAATGTGAATCCATATGTGAAAATGAATGTGATGTGTTCCAAATGTGGAAATCCACATCAAGTGATTTAAAAACAAATGTCTCATGGGTCACAGGCCGGCTCATAGCCTGTGACAAAAATGAGGGGACACGAACAGGTATAGGCCAATTTAAAAAGGTTCTTTATTCTACAACAAACTATTAACTTTAAACTAAGAAAAAGGAATGAGGTGTGGAAGTATCATGATGTAAGGTGTATGTAAAGTGCATGGATGCGTGAATCTGTGTGTGTGAACATGACTGAGTGAAAACTATGCAAAACTACAAAGGAACAAACAAAACAGGATCATACCTGGAGGAGCAGAGAGAGAGAGAGAGATTAGTGAAGCAGCAGTTTAAATACCCTGAGCCCAGGTGACTCCAATCCCTAACGACCCTCCTCTGCCTGCAGGAGGAACCGCCCCCTGCACTGCAGAGGAGGGGTCGTGACACATGTGATTTTACACATGTGAATCATGTGGTTTTCCTAAAGGTTTGATGCACTTTACACACGTTATGGTTAGATAACCGTAAACGTGTTTGTGGTGGAAGGGCAGCTAAGAAATACATTCTTACTTGGTGATGCCCTCTTATCTAGTTATACTGTTCAGATGTCAAATTTCTGAAAATGTTGTTTTCATTCTGTAAGAAAGACCAACAGTGTACTGTTGTCATCTGAAAATTTGATCCACACCATAGCCCAACTCCAGCCACCCATACCTTCTCCAGAAACTCAAAAGCCACAGCAAAGTGGTGGTTCTCCAAGGGGGAGATTGTAGTGCAGGGCCACTTCAGTATGAGCATTTCTTTGAAAGATAGAGCTGATGTGAGCTATCCGTTTACTCAGATGCACACGCACTCACACACACAGAGTGTAACTGTGGTGGTCAGATACAGTAGATGGGTCACCTGGTAGGCGTTGTTGTATCCCGTGTGATCAAGGTCGTGACAAACCGCAGAGGTCAGTATGGTGAGCAGGTCAATGGCGTCAATGTTACTTTTCAGGTCCGTCAGCCAGATCAGCCCACACATCTACCAGAGAATAAAGAATCATCTTAAGAGGAGAAGTCCAGAGAGAATACAGCTCAATGATGGATACTTGCTATAACATTCATCCACATGAATTTTACTAATAGAAAACATTTACATTTGTTTATTGCTAAAGGACTTCTATGGTTGTGTGGTGTCACAGTGCTGTGTTATTACATGTTTATTACAACTTAAATGTATATGTATTGGTACCCCCCTGTATATAGTCTTGCTATTGCATTTTACTGCTGCTCTTTAATTACTTGTTACTTTTATTTCTTATTCCTTAAAAAAATAAAATAACTGCGATGTTGGTTAGGGGCTCGTAAGTAAACATTTCACTGTAAGGTCTTGTTGTATTTGGAGCATGTGACTAATCAAATTTGATTTGATATTGAAATTGTACAGGCCAAGTAAAAAAAAAAGAACACCTACATCATGTTATCACTGTTTGGTCTTCAATAAATCAATGTCTTAGCTGGCAAACCACTGAATGATTCTATTGAGTCTATTTCTTCAATTGAGGGACCTGGATGTCCCAATTAGCAGTGGTGTAAAGTACTTAAATAAAAAAACTTAAAGTACTACTTAAGTTGTTTTTGGGGTTATCTGTACTTTACTTTACTATTTCTATTTTTACAACTTTTAGTTTTACTCTGCTACATCTGTAAAGAAAAAAATGTACTTTTTACTCAATACATTTCCCCTGACACCCAAAAGCACTCGTTACATTTTGAATGCTTAGCAGGATATTATTTTTTTTCCAAATGATACACTTATCAAGAGAACATCCCTGGTCATCCCAACTGCCTCTGATCTGGCAGACTCGCTGAACACATGCTTCGTTTGTTAATTATGTCATCAGTCTGCATTGATACTTAAGTATTTTTTTTAAACCAAATACTTTAAAACCAAATACTTTGACTCAAGTACTATTTTACTGGGTGACTTTTACTTGAGTCATTTTCTATTTAAGGTATCTTTATTTTTACTTAAATATGACAATTGGGTACTTTTTCCACCACTGCTCACAACCCACTTATTTCCAACTTCTACCGTGTAAGAAAGTCCATTGGTACATTTTTCTAAGTAAAGTGGAAAAAGACACATTACATTTGACATTTTAGTCATTTAGCAGACACTCTTATCCAGAACGACTTACAGGAGCAATTGGGGTTAAGTGCCTTGCTCAAGGGCACATTGAATAGATGGGAACTCACCAATTGTCAAAAGTTGGGGTGTTGAGGTACTGTCTCACTTCCTCTGATAACTTGAGGGAACTGTGGGGAACATAAAAGGACGATTCTGTTATTTTCCTATTAAAAAAATAATCTGTTGCAACGCTTCTATTCAAGCAATGGAGTCTGGATAAGAGTGACTGACATGAGCCTAAGATTCTATTCATCTGATACCACACTGTCTCTATCGACAGAGAGTGTAAAAAGCAAACCTGCCTCATCTGCAGGAACTTTCCCTGTACATGTTCACACTCCTCTCTGGTCTTGCACAGTGTTCTCTTGTGGTAGAAAGGAGAGGACTTGTGTGTTCCTTCAGACAGCTGTTTGAACAGGCCAAGCCAGCTGAGATGTTCAACACGTTGTAGGGAGATGGATACAGTCGGCTAGGTGGAGAACACGGTGAAGTTACATACTGGTAAATGAATGAGCCTTTTCATATAATTAATCAAATTGAAGCTGTCCAGCATCAAAAACGCAACCTACCTCAAGTTTCTTCTGGAATGAATCCACCTGTCTCTTTATCTCATACAATGTTGCAGGAGTCTCACCAGCCTCAAACAGGATCTTGTTCTCCAAGCCCTGCTGTCTGTGGTACAGAACATATGGCCCTCCTGACTTACAAACCTTCCTCACATGGGCAGACAGTTTCAGAACTGGCCCCAACCTTGTGAATGGTTGATTCTATATATTTTCTATATTCTTTATTCTATATTACAGTACCAGTCAAACATTTGGACACACCTACTCATTTAAGTGTTTTTCTTTATTTTTACATATTTTAGAGTAATAGTGAAGACATCAAAACTATGAAATAACACATATGGAACCAAAAAAGTGTTAAATCAAAATATATTTAATATTTAAGATTCTTCAACGTAGCCACCCTTTACCTTGATGACAGCTTTGCACACTCTTGGCATTCTCTCAACCAGCTTCACCTGGAATGCTTTTCCAATGATCTTGAAGGAATTCCCACATATGCTGAGCACTTGTTGTCTGCTTTTCCTTTTTCTTCACTAAAAATAAAGAAAACCCCGTGAATGAGTAGGTGTGTCCAAACCTTTGACTGGTACTGTATATGTTCTTTACCTTTTCTCCATGGAGGAGAGGTCAAGTCCTAGTGCCACAGCAAGCTCCACACCTGCAACATGAGGTACACATTTGATTAAAATACCAAAGTCAATATACACAGTACACATTACAGGCCCTTATGAAACAAACAAGAGTTAGAACACAATAACAATGCAAGTCTGGCACTGTCAGCCCAATCGCTCTGGTGCCATAGCACAGAATACCTAACATCTCACTGTTGCAGTCAGCAGCCACCACCTCTAGCTTATAACAGGAGTTAGGACTGTTGAGCTCCAGGCACGGGGAGATGTTGATGTTGCCCTTAGGGTTGTACAGCTTCAGAATGCCATGGGATCCCGCCTCAGCTGCCGAGCAGAACAGATCTGTAAAGTAACAAACTTCAATCAATGCTAGTTTGTCAGAGTTGGGTTTTGCAATCAAACACACAATCAGACACACACACACACACACTGCCCAGAGCTCTCTTCATAGCAGGTGAACAAAACACCACAAGCCTTTGATGTGCTCAGCATCTTGGCAAAGCTTTTAGCAATGATTTTCATACACACATAAGAGGAAATATTCTTGCCAGGGGCAGTTCCGTAAAGGAGTTATCTAAAGCTATCCCTCACACTGTGTTTAAATAGATGGCGAGAACATATTCCCAAGGAAGAACAGGGAGAAGAAAATAAGAGGGGAAAATTAGAACGGTAAAAAGACTCAAAAGATATCAATTTCAAACACAATCAATTACATTTTAGATCAATCCTATGTTGTTTGTGAGCTCCAAAGAGATTTGTCAGCATTCAAATCTAGGCAGGAGGCAGAAGTTTTGAAAGAAAATTAATTCTCATTACATTAGCATCTATTAGATGCATTTCCTTATATTTGATCATTCAATTACAGCCCTTCATGCCTGGACTCTTAAAAAAAAGTATTATTCAGAACCTTAAAGGGTTCTTCGGCTCCCATTGGAGAACCCTTGTTTGTAGCAGGTAGAAAGAACCCTTTTGGTTCCAGGTTCTACCTTGAACCAAAAAAGGTTATCCTATGGGGACAACCAAAGAACCCCTTTTTCTAAGAGTGTGTCATTGGTACTGTTTGGAAAATAATATTTTTATTATATATTCATTTATTGGAAGGGACCTTCAATAAATCCCCTTCCCTCATTAGGAAAAGGCTATATGGACAGTCCTGACATGCAAACCGATATCTAATTTCAGAAAAGTTTAGATTTAGGGTCAGGGTTAACAGTTTGGTTAAGGTTAGGGCTCATGTAAGTGTCAGTTTTAGATTTTGGTTAGTTTTTTTGCAGGTCAGCAGTGTCCTTATGAGCTCTTCCACCTCATTAGAGAAACAATGGTGAGAGACCTCCCCTCTTAACTGTGATGTATTGTAGCTCTCTGTCACGATCGTCTATAGGTGAAAGAGAGGACCAAGGCGCAGCGTGATTAGAATACATTCTTCCTTTTAATAATGAAGAACACTTAACAAACGTGACTGCTATAACACTGAGTGCAAACATGCAACATCACATAGACAATTACCCACAACCCATCTAATGCCTATGGCTGCCTTAAATATGGCTCCCAATCAGAGATAATGATAGACAGCTGTCTCTGATTGAGAACCATAGACATACCTAGACACCTACACTGAACACAACCCCATAAACTCTACAAACACCCTCGACTAGACAAAAACACACAAACATCCCCCATGTCACACCCTGACCTAACTAAAATAATAAAGAAAACAAAGATAACTAAGGCCAGGGCGTGACACTCTCGCCATAACCCTCACATCGATACATCACATCCCTTGACTCAGTTCTAAAGATGCCATATGCACACCATATGTTAGCTTTGACAAAAATTCTGTAAGTGCAGAGTGTTGATTTTAGCTGTGCCTGCGTCTCACTGTCTGTAGTGTCTAACCTGTTAGTGCCTGCTTGATGCTTCATCTCTCTCTCTCTCTATCGATATAGACTGTCTGCTTATTTTGCAATGGATCTCTCTAGTTGAGGACAGGGATTGCATGTGTTTGCCTCTTCTGATGGACTGCAGTTACGTAACTATTTTAGGTCTCATAGGCTGCGATTACACAGGCAGCCAAATTCTGATATTTTGCCCAATCATTGGTCTTTTGACCAACCAGATCAGATATTTTGCCAATAATTGGGCAAAAGATCAGAATTGGGCTGGCTATGTAAACACAGACACAGTGCTTTACTTGAGTTCTGATCCACCGTTCACTCTGGTAGAGAAGCAATGGAAGTTCTCTGTGCTTTTAACCTTTCTCTCTCTGTACTTTTTATTTCTGAGGTTTTGAGAGGTTTCTCATATCAGAGTTATTGTAATACCTGGTGTAAATTGCAATCTACATCGTCTATAGTTTTAAGTAGGCTGTAAACGTAATGCATCTTGATGTTGCATTTAAAAAAGAAAACACACTGGATATGATCAAAAACAAAATGATGTTCCAAACAACAAAGTATGAAATTTCAAATATAATTAAATAATAAGTTAATATTATTTGAATTGCCTACCTTTGACATCCTGGGTAGGTCAATCCACTGGAAACTCTGCCTGCTCTAGTCTCCCATTCACCCTGAAGTAGATTATTTTTGTTGCCATATCAGTTTTAAAGCCACTGATCAATGATGTTCTGAATTCAGTGTGACAACTTCAATTTAGTAGAGAGCCACTCCACTCCACCTCCCTCTCTTTCTCTCTCCCCCTCTCTCTCTCTCTCTCTCTCTCTCTCTCTCTCTCTCTCTCTCTCTCTCTCTCTCTCTCTCTCTCTCTCTCTCTCTCTCTCTCTCTCTCTCTCTCTCTCTCTCTCTCTCTCTCTCTCTCTCTCTCTCTCTCTCTCTCTCTCTCTCCCCCTCTCTCTATTTTACCTCATCCTCCTCCCTCTGAGCCCTCTGCCCCCCCTCTCTCTGTTCTACCTCATGCCACTCCCTCTACTCTCCATACCCTCTCTTTGATGCAACAGAAATTGTCCATGACAATTGTAATTTTTATTAACATTAGACTGCATATGATATACATTTTATTCTAAGTACATTGATGTATGGTTCCTTCCTATTTTCTTATGACAACAGCTGTTATCCAGTGGAGTTAAAGTAAAGATACCTTTATAGAAAATTACTACTTGAGTAAAAGTCTAAAAGTATTTGGTTTAAAATATACTTAAATATGAAAAGTAAAAGTATTAATCATTTCAAATTCATTATATTAAGCAAACCAGATGGCACCATTTTCTTGTTTTTTTAATTTACGGAAAGCCAGGGGCACACTCCAACACTCAGACATAATTTACAAACAAAGCATGTCGGTTTAGTGAGTCCGCCAGATCAGAGGCAGTAGGCATGACCAGGGACGTTCGGGTTGATAAGTGCTTGAATTGAACTATTTTCGTGTTAAGCATTCAAAATGTAAAGAGTATTTTTGGGTGTCAAGGAATATATATGGAGTAAAAAGTACAATATTTTCTTCAGTAATGTAGTAAAGTAAAGTACAGATATAGAAAAAACTACTGAAATAGTAATTTAAAATATTCCCACTTAAGTAGAAAGCAAGAGATGCTTTGTTATCCCTCCGGCCCATAGATGACGCTGTTTAGAAATAAGGACAACTGTAGTTGACTCAACTAACTCGTCGTTGAGTTTAGTCACGTGGGTTACTGGGCGGAAGAGAAGAAAACGTGGTCATTTGGGATCGGAACGTCGTGTTTTCTCTCTCGCGAATAGTTTTACTTCTGTTAAAATAATAAAATAAGTGTCATGACAGAAACAAAGGCACCGGCGGCCACTAAGCCGACTAAAGCTTTACTGGCTTTGAACCCTAAAGAGGAGGCTGAATTCAAGAAGAAAGTCCAGGAGGTGAAGAAGCGACCCAACAAGGTTAGTTTTCCCAAACGCATGCGACAATGCCAGTGGCCTAAAAGCTAACTACAATCCACATGTGGAATTTACAATCTAGCTAGACTGCTACAATTAAAGCATAATTCTCGTTTATTTAAAAATGTTTTACTTGTTAGTTCAATCAACCATTTGTTTTCTTAGATTGTTTCATCAAGGGATGTGCTGCTAGTCACATTAACTTGCTAAATAGTTTTTTTGATTAACTTGCTGGCTAACTAGCTATGGTTAGCTATCAAACTTGGACAGAGTATTGATGTTCTTAGTAAATTTTGGATTATGCTTTGACACATTTTACCCATTTTTCTACAGGGACACCAAATAAGTCCAGGGGTGATTTATGTTGGTCACCTTCCCACTGGCTTGTTCGAACCTCAGCTCAAATCCTACTTTGAACAGTTTGGAAAAGTCGTCAGGTTACGACTGGCCAGGAGTAAAAAGGTATCGTCGAAATCTGATCGCTGCTCTTATGAATAATATGGTGGATATTTCCAGCCTACTTACTTGTCAAAATAGAAATTACATGTTTGTCTTGACAAACATACTTTCGTATGCATATCACTTGATTCATCACAGGTTTATGGCACCGTCTGAAAATTACCTCAGGTGTACCAGTTGCCTGGGGTGAGATAACAGTGCCTACAGTATTGTGGTACGTTAAGCTTATTGCCTGCTCTGTATAGCAGTGTGATTAAACCCATGTGCCCACACTAACTTACTGTACAACCACTCATGGAAAAAATCCATTCCACTCATACATAACTATATATCATTAATTGCAAGTGAACATGTATAGAATTGATGTTATGTTAAAACCTAAATAATACATGATATGATAGACATCAGGTTGAGGGTAACCCGTTCATGGACGCTAACTACCTTTAGCGCCTACTGACGATAGTATCTTATGGCCAGAGAGCCCTGATGCGCGTTCTAAACTTTATTACGCATTTGTTGTGGTTACGGTTTTTATAAACATAAAGAACAACTTTCATATCACCCAGAAATAATTGTCTAAAAACAGCAGGTTAACTTACGGGTTACGGGTTAGTTTTCCCACACAACCATGTCGCCATGTTGTTTACGGAAGACATGCGGCCACCAGTGTCAATTAGCTATCTAGCATGTGCATGACTGGGGAGGATGTGTGGTTTGTCAACTGGAGGCGCACACAGCATATGGATCTAGCAGTCCAAAACTGCCACAGTAAGCATATATTTTTATAAACTTTTTTTCTCGCTGATATGAAAGATGAGGGTCACATGTTTTGAAAACCGCAAGCAATGATTGTCATTTCTAGAAGTTTAAACACAGCTTCAGAATTGTCGTTCACACGCAGCCAACGGTGGCTTTATCGAACTGCAGAAAACCCCATGGATAAGAGGGGGTTTCGAGAGCTAGATTGAGGGGGATCCAGTGAAAACATTTGACCTTTCTCCTCTCAGACAGGTGGGAGCAAAGGTTATGCATTTGTGGAGTTCGACTGCGACGATGTTGCCAAGATCGTTGCTGAGACCATGAACAACTACCTGATGGGCGAGAGATTGATCAAATGTAAGTTATCTGAAGAAATACGCTGCCTTTTCGCTCCTAATTTAAACCCAGAGTCATTCGTTCAGTTCTAACGTTTGCCCCTTGCTCTTGATGTCTTGTAGTTTGTGTATTTTGTGGGAGGAGAGAAGACAGATGCACTAATAAAGTTGTATTCTGTTCCACAGGTCACCTTGTCCCCGCTGAGAAAGTGCATGAGAAGCTGTTTGTGGGATCACAGAGAGAGTTTAAGAAGCCCAGGCAGCCTGCTGTGGCTCGCTACAACAAGAGACACACACCAGAGGAGGTCACGGAGATGACTGGGAGGCTACTGCGCAAAGAGTCCAAGCTCCGCAAGAGGCTGGCAGAGAAGGGAATCGACTATGACTTCCCAGGATTTGTACGTTTTGCATTTGACTCATCGGTTCAATAGATGTTTCCTTGTGTGAAATTAAAGTTAAAATTCAATACAAAAAAACAACATTTGAATGTATTGAATTTGAACCTGCATTATTGACTTGTATCCTAATCTATTGTAAACCCTTGAAGGCTTCCCAAGTGCCACAGAAGAAAAGGTTAGATGACACTGTGAATGCGTCCACGTGTAGTGAGGTAAGGACAATTCATCAGAAAATAACACGTTTTTGAATGACTACTTTGACCTACAGAATGCTTTTTTGTTGTATATAGCTATGCTTTTTGGCACATTCTGAAACTTACCTCAGGTGTACCAGTTGTCTGGGGTGAGATAACAGTGCCTACAGTATTGTGGTACGTTAAGCTTATTGCCTGCTCTGTATAGCAGTGTGATTAAACCCATGTGCCCACAATCACATCACAATATCTAACAAGTAAATGATTCTCGCACTCAGTAAGAATAATACCCACTCATTGACTTGTTATTATGCACAGTGAACATGTTCCCACCCAGAGAGATAAATCAATAGAGAGGCTGACCTCATAGAGACCCATAGCTCTGAAATTACCTGGGTATAACATCCTCTGTGTTGATATCTGTTTCCCCTCAGGATGTCACTCCAGTGTGCACCCCGTCAGTCCTGGAGAGGAGGAGGTCCATGAAGATCAACGAAGATGACAGCGACGGTGAAATCGTAATCAAGAATACACCAGCCCCCAAAAAGTCCAGAGGCAAACGTGAAAGAGCAGAGTCAGATGACGAGTGCTCCTCAGAGGAGGAGACTGAGGAGTCCTCCTTCCTAGAAGGGGGAGAAGAGCCTTCGGAGGGTGATGTGGAGTCCATTGTCAAGGAAGGAGGCGCTGATTGAACGAACGCCGACACTGACGTTGAAGGACAATAACTTGTTATAATTGCCTTGCATGTAAAGCAGAGACATTTGTACATGGTGGTTGGTTGGTCCTCTATATAATTTCCCAGAGGAGAATGGCTAATGAGCAAATGGCTGTTGGCATTTGAGTGTTAACCTACGAACCTGTATAGCGCCTCCTAAAGCCCTACAGCTATACCATAAGGTGAAATGACAAAGCAGCATATTTACTTGTTATGCCTTTGGTGGCTCGTAAATGAGGCACACCTAATTGTAAATTTAGCAAACTATGAGAAAATAACCATTATCAGTAGTTTGTTGGTGTTGCATTTGACTGGAGCCATTCAGACTAGAAATAGTGAGTTATTATTTTTCGTGTGTATGGTGACATGGGCTCATGCGGATCTTATCCATCTGCAGTAATTTTTGATTACGTTTATTTGTCAATGTGCTTTGGTAATTTGGGTTGTCAGAATAAATGGTCATGATCTGTAATACATATAAAAGCTTAACTTTGGGTTTGGATATCACATCATTGCTAATGCAATTACAGTCGTCTATGTGAAAATATCTGTAGACGCCAGAAGATGTCGCTGAAGACTAGTGGCTTATGCGTCGGTCACAACAACAGTTTGCATTGTGGTACAGCAGAAGTTCATACAGTTCCAATGGAACGCTGCGTCTGTCTTGGAAGTGTTGCAGTGCGTTCTGTGGTGCATATGTTGGATTTCTGACGTATACGTCAATCTACGCGTAGACGGCTTGACAAAAATTGTAGCAGAAGGTGACAACTTTTGTTGCACCCATCCAGATGAAACGCACTATTTTTGCGCAAACACTATTGGTCTGATCAAGGCGTTACTAGCTTGACAGGTTCAGAGCAACAGGACATGAGTCGCTTAGGTGGCTCTTGCACCATTGCGCCTCCCTTCACATAAGCTACTGAGTTGCTGTAGCACTCTCTTCAAATTTAGAAACGCTGCATTCACGCAACTATTAGCTACATCAAGGGCAATTTAATCCGCCGAAGGAAATATATTTAGGAGAGAAGTAGTGAACAGAAATGTGCATTCGCTAATTTCCAAGCGCATCCCCAGTTTGATGCGTTCGCACGTCAATACTATTCTTGTCCAGCAAACGGTATTCCGGGTGAAGACTGAAGTGCCTCGATGCTGCTCAATAATCAAAACCCGACAATATTTACAAAGACTTCAGAAATTTGTATTTTTCTTTCTGAGTATGGCATGGTAAGTAATAAGACACACATTTTCAAATGTATGTATGCTTTCATTCAGAATAGATTATCACGTTGTGTGAAGTAACGTTAGGTAACAGTAAGCTAGCTATGTGTGGTCTTACATTTAATGTTAGCTAATCAATGAAAAAGGGCTAGCGCTAGTTCAAATAACGTTACAGGGTATGTTCTGTAACGCTTGACTCGGGTCCGTAGTTGCTACAATCGTTGTCAAAATATGCGGTTGGTTTGAAAGTGTTTCCATTTAACTGTCAGTCTCTTATAGGTATTAGTGTTTTTTTTAACCAAACAGCGCTTGACTAAACAATAACTGGCAAGCACATACCTGCTGCTGTTGGCTAGCTGTCAGCCACAAGCAGATACAAAAGCTAGCTAACGTTAGCTACAGTAGAAAACTGTCCAAGGCTAACGTTACTTGTACAATAATTCAAGCTCACGGATGCTTGTCATAATTGTGTCTGTTTATTTATTGTAGGCAGCTAATCGTTTCTGCTTCTCTGTGTTTTCAGTGTAAATAACAAAATAATGGTGCGTGACAAGTCTTGCTTGTGTTGTATGACTTCTTAGGTTGTGGGTCTGACAGTCTTTGTTTAAGTAATCCTCTGTGAGTGTGCTCTGTCTATTCATGCAATCAGACAGTCCCCACAAACTGAGAACCATGATAATACAATCCGTTGTTTACATGAAATGAGTTGATATAGCATGGTCCCAAGACTCCCATGGCATGATAACGAGCATAGAAGTTAGCAAAACCACAGAGACATGGGACTAGGGTATATCACCCATACATTTAACAGATATTTCATATAAAATTGCCTATTTCGTGGTTCTTAGTTTGTGGGTAATGCCAGACTTTCTGACAGTGTAAATGTTTGTCCCTTTAGCAGTTCGGCATGTCTGACCGAACTCTGACTACAGTTGTATTGCCCAGACACAGACAAATTTGACATACTTCTGAGGATAAATATGCATTTCTTGCTGGCAGGTCACATCATACACACATCATACAAACGAAGCCGATTTGATATGATGTGTCAACATTGCAGTAGGGCATTTCCACGTGAAAGGACCCATGAGAAGCAACATCTGCAGTTCATAGGAGCATGTCAAATTGGGTGTCAAATGAAAGCTGAGTATTTTTAATATTTAAAAAATAAATAAAGGTAAATATACATTTTCCATCCTAAAAATTAGGAATAAACAAAGGCTTTATTTTCTAGTCATATACGTGAAGCTTAATCAAGAGCAGTGATGCTATCAAGAGTAGTGTGCGGCTTTCTTTTTTCTCATCTTATTCAACTGTTAACATCCACATGCAAAAAAAGATAGCTCAGATGTGCGAGTGCCTTTTAGAATTTTAGTCAAACAGATAGATGTTGTCTAAAACCTCTTTTCTATCAGAAAAAGTATTAAAAGGTATTAGAAATACATCACCACACAGTAATGTTGAAGTAAAGACCCTGTCAACTAATATCAACACTTCTCTATAGTAATTTTTTAAATAATATTTGCCTTCTGTCAGTTTAAGAAACATTGACTTGTGCATTGTAATTCTGTTAGAAAAAAAAAAACTAATTGGTAACGGAATTACTGCAGTTGAATTGGCTACAATGGGAAATCATAGTAGTCACAAACCACAGTTGGGTCACCTGCTAGTGTCCCCCCTTCCACTGGCATACTGTTATGTTCAGCTCATAACTTTTCTTTCTCTTTCTGTCATCTGGTGGTCAAAGCAAGACTGTGAAAACAGTCTGGAAAACCCCTCCCTCTCCCTCTCTCTTTCTCTGCCACTCTCGCTCTCTTTCTTCTCTCTCTCCAGTTAATGTCACCTCTCCCAGATCTTAATGACACCTACCACCTACCCTCTTTCCATTTAAGTATCCTCACCTACTGAGCACCGGACATCCATGGACGTGGAAAACTAGTTGAAATTTGGTCGGACCGCCTTGGCCAGACCAAATCTGAACCACTCATAGATGTCTATGTTTCACACGTTTGTACAGTACAGTAGAGAACAATGTAGTTCAGTACAGCACAGCAGAGTAGCGAACACTAAAGTGCAGAAATGTACTGTACTGAACATATCTACTTCACTGTACTGTAATGTACTGTGCTGTACTGTACTCTACTGTGATGTACAAACTTGTGAAACATAGATGTCTATGATTGGTTCAGATTTGGTCTGGTGCGGACCTGGTCTTATTTGGGGGCGGAGCTCTTTTGGCAAACATTTTAAAATGAAAAATCTGAGTCTGTGTCCTTTATTGTGGAATTGCCCAGTAACACACAGGGCTTGGGGGCTCAAGTGAACTCTACATTGACCCAAGTTGCCATGGCGGCAGGCTGTGTAGCATTTACAATTTGAAGACAGGAGGGTGGGATTGTGTTAACGACCTCCCTTTTTCTATTCATGACCCCAGGTCTTCCAGGGAACTAGGGACGACTAAGCTATGAAGCTCTTCCCTTCCAAACCTTCCCTGCTCTCCTTCTCCAGTTACTGTCACTTCATGAGCCTTACCCACTGCTGCTCTCACAACCATCATCTCTGCCCAGCCTGGTACTAACAGCTTGGCTGAGACTCACTTCAACACAAAGAAGAAAAAAAAGAGCGAGAGAAGAGAAGAAAACCCTCCCCAGCTGCCATCCAGACACACATGGTGCATAGCTGCCATTCCCCAGGCTCCCTCCATCCCCGCGGCCTGACCTCTAGCTAGCTCCTCGCACCCATCACACAGCCTAGCCCACGGCCTGCCCAAGGGATATAAATAGGCTACAGCCGTCCAGTGTGTGGAGCCTGCTCTTGTGTTGCCTTTTTTTTCCAGAGCACACACGCCCGGTGGGGGTCACACCCATTTGTTTTCGGTCTTCCACTGCCTGGATCAGTGGGAGCTAGTGGTGGGACCGAAGAGGGAGTGGCCGAGACCATGGAGGTAAATATCGAGTACTGTCTGGCCCAGGTGGTGCAGAAAGACCTGGGGAGGAAGGTGCAGGTGGGACAGGAGCTCATAGATTACATCCTGGATAAGGACAGGTCCCAGGATCTAGAGCAAGACCAGACAGGTCTGGACAGGATGGTGGACAGCATCGCTACCACCTGGGTCAACTGTTCCAACTTCAAGGTAAGAGGGGTGAATATGCAGCTAGATAGCTGAGAGGCATAGATATATAAAGGGCTTCATAAGAGTAGTTAGCTACTTGTTCTAATATTTCTATATTTATCATTTTGATTTGTGTGTATTGTTTTGTACTGTTGGAGCTAGGAACATAAGCATTTCGTTACACCCGCGATAACATCTGCAAAATATGTGTAAGTGGCCAATATCATTTTATTTTATTTGACTTACATGTCATCAGGGGTTAATGCAAAAAAAAAAATCCCATTACTGAAATGTAAAGCTGCAATATGTAACTTTTTGGGTGACCCCACAAAATTGAAATAGAAATGTGAGTTATAGAGCTGTCATTCTCATTGAAAGCAAGTCTAAGAAGCGCAAGAGCTGTTCTATGTGCAAAATTTCTATGCTTCCGGGTTTTAAATTGAGTATTTGCTTCTTCTACTTTCGGTTTTGTACAACAGCTTCAAACAGCTTAAAATACAATATTTTTGATTAAGGAAAATATATTTCACAGTGGTTTAGATGGTACAATGATTCTCTTCATTATACTTGCTTGTTTTGTCACAAAAAGTGAAGTTAGGCAAACTATTAGAATTTTAGCAACCAGGAAATGGTGGAGCGATTTCTGCATAGTGCATCTTTAAGTTGATCTCAGATCGATTGTCCGCGTGGCCAAGTTAACCTCCCCTTTGATTAAAAAAAGTTATGACCATTATGCTTTTGGGGGGAAAAGGATAATTTTGAAATTCCAGTCCTTTTCAATTGAAATGTTTCAATCCATATGACGGAAATCCGTCGCAGTGACTGAGAACTTTAAATCTTGCATCATTCATAAAGGGAGATATCAAAGCCACTCTGGAGATATATTGAGAGTGGTGAATGGGGATAGTGTTGTCAAGAGATGAAGATTGTGAATTGGAAAGCTAGAGCAAGGAGGAGAGGGAGGCTTTACTCTGGGGCCAGACTGTCCAATATCCTTTTGGGGATTTGTCCTCTGGCTGTTGTTGGGTTGGTAGACAGTGTAAACTAATGGCATTGATCTTGTGTTGGCATTCAAACATGTTGGTTTTCAGAGGTCAGAGGAAGTTTTCGATGTCATCCATGTTATTCAGTAAGTAAACAACATAAACAACAAATCGCTTTTCAGATACGAATTCAACATATTTTTTTGTGGGGATGACACGCTTGTTGTCTTTAAGCTCCAGATAGTTGGACTTGTGATGAATATGTATTGTGCTCTGAGAACCATAATGTTAGTGACATTAATGCTGATTTGAGGAAGCATCTTCGATAGGCGCCCTCATTAAAGGGATACTTCAGAATTTTGGCAGTGAACTCATGGGTACCATTTTTATGTCTCTGCATGCAGTTTGAAGGAAGTTGCTAACTAGCGTTAGCGCAATTGCTAACTAGTGTTAGCGCGATGACCGGAAGTATATGGTAACTGCTAGCATTCTAGTAGAGGCCATAGACTTCCAGTCATTGCGCTAGCGCTAGTTAGCATTGGATCTCAAAACTACCTCTAACTTCCCTCATTCTAGATGCAGAGACATACAAATGGGACCCATGAGTTCATCTGACTCTGGGAAAGTGAACTGCTAAAATTCCAAAGTATCCCATGAAGTTTAATGACATGAATCGACAAACCTGATTAAAACATCATTGTATTATGGGGCTGAGCTGACCCATAAGATATCCGTTCCAAAGCAGATCTTTACAGGGATAGCAGTTCAAATTCTTTCCTCCTTACTTAGCATGTTTTATAGAGCATTAAGTGGCCTATGTAATGTGCCTGAGAAAAGCAGAAGAACTTCACTGAACAGAATGGCCGCGCAATGCTTTCACACTGACATTACACCTTAACATAAACTTCATTGTTTTATAAAAAATAAAAAAAATAGCTAAGATATTCATGTAAAAATTAAAGATTGATAATCATTTGGAATTCTTCCTGGGGCATACAGGCCTATGACTTACAGTATCTAGCCCAATTGTGAGGACATCGGTAGTCCGATACGTCAGTGCTTCTATTCTATCCCATCTTTCTGTGTGGATATTTTCTTCCATTGTTTACGAAGTGATTTATTGTTGTGATACGCAGCTTATTGTATGCTTTTACCTTTTGAGATATCTATCTAGACAAAACCATACTTTTCCTGGCCTACATAGTTTAAAGTGAGTCTCAGACTTTTGTCGGCCCTGTTTTCCCTCATTGCAGTCCCTGTGTTTAGTTGCCTTTGCCCCGGGGCTCAGGCCCTCTGAGCTGGTAAACTAAGGCTAAGCGCTCCAGGCTCTTCCCTTCGCCTGCTGTTTCTGGCACGGCTAGGAAGATGGTCATTAGGGCTGTGGCACTTTGTCAGCCGGTGGGCTATCTTACACCCATCACATGGAATTTGACTGCGGTCATAACTTGTGACTGCCGGTGTGGCGGTAATATGGTCACCATTACAGCCCTAATTAGAGAGACAGACAGAGAGAGAGAGGCTTTACGCCTAATTGGAGCTGGCCAAATCAAATTTGATTTGATTTGATTGGAGCTGGCCTGATTACTGCTCAGCTGAAGGGGCTCCATAGGGGTTATGTGATGACAGAGTGAGAGGGATTCAGGGATGGGGCTCCACAGGGCCGAAGATGGTTCTCTTCACTTTTTGCTTGCAGCCCAGACTCTCCACAATCTCGTTTGTACCAATAGGCTTCTGACCTGGATCCTTCAGTGATGACACTAGTGCTCCGTCACAGGTCAAAGGGCTATGGTTCCAAAAGTCTTCCTCTTTTTCGCCACATCATTGTTTTTGTAAAATGTAGTATGCTTCTGTGTGCCTCTAAAAGCTTCATGGTGGTCACTGGTTAAATCAGGGTCAAAGGTCAGATGGGGCAGTTGGGCCATTGACAGGAAAATTTGACTCGGTCTCCATTGTCTGGTAGTGTAATGATTCTCTGCTGTGACTCTGAATGGCAGGCCAGGCAGTGCCTAGACCTTGGAGCGGAGTGTGCCTAGACGCAGACTGCAGCTGATGGGCTGAGTAATGTGGAAAGTATTTGGGTAGAGAGAGAGTGTGTGTGTGTGTGTGAATGTGTTTGTGTGGGGAGGGGACCACAGCTTTTCACTTTGAACACATTGACTGTGGTCTTCGTGGATTGTGATCCTCCTTGAAACCTAGAACTAGGACTATATCTGGTTCCGTCATCACTACAGGTCTGTGGATTGTCTTCATTGAATGGCAAGAGATCATATGTAATGGAATGAACAAGTGGTCCTATAGGCATACCCATTCCCCAACGGAACAACAGTGAATCTCTCCTACTATTCTACATATAGGCCTGCCAACAGTAACTGTCAATGCTCTACCTAAGCTGGTAATGGAGTGACGTGTGTGGAATTACTGTAGTAGTATTACTGTAGTATTACAGTAGTATTTAATCCTTCATTTGGCAGACTCATTAAGGGCTACATCTCATTAAGACTTACAGGGAGGACAGGGTCAGGGATAACAACATAGTACCGTGTCTGTCCCCTCAGCTCACAGTGGACTTCATCATGATTAATACATATGCAATGAGGACATATAGTCTAACAACCGAGGGAGAGCTGTGATCAGTTTGGTAGTAGTTGACATTTCCTTTCTTACAATGGTTTTTCTGCTGCAGTCTCCTCCATACAAGGGTGTGTCTGTATTGACTCAGCAGCCTTGCCTCACTTCAACTCTTACACATTCATGTTGTTTCTTTCCCTTTCAAGATGATACGTACAGTTGAAGTCGGAAGTTTACATACACCTTAGCCAAATCCATTTAAACTCAGTTTTTCACTATTCCTGACATTTAATCCTAGTAAGAATTCCCTGTCTTAGGTCAGTTAGGATCACCACTTTATTTTAAGAATGTGAAATGTTAGAATAATAGTAGAGAGTGATTTATTTCAGCTTTTTATTTCTTTCATCACATTCCCAGTGGGTCAGAAGTTTATATACACTCGATTAGTATTTGGTAGCATTGCCTTTAAATGGTTTAACTTGGGTCAAACGTTTCGGCTAGCCTTCCACAAGCTTCCCACAATAAGTTGGGTGAATTTTGGCCCATTTCTCCTGACAGAGCTGGTGTAACTGAGTCAGGTTTGTAGGCCTCCTTGCTCGCACCCGCTTTTTCAGCTCTGCCCACACATTTTCTATAGGATTGAGGTCAGGGCTTTGTGATGGCCACTCAAATACCTTGACTTTGTTGTCCTTAAGCCATTTTGCCACAACTTTGGAAGTATGCTTGGGGTCATTGTCCATTTGGAAGACCCATTTGCGACCAAGCTTTAACTTCCTGACTGATGTCTTGAGATGTGGATATATTGAAGCAACATTTTTCTACCTCATGATGCCATCTATTTTGTGAAGTGCACCAGTCCCTCCTGCAGCAAAGCACCCCCACAACATGATGCTGCCACCCGCATGCTTTACAGTTGGGATGATGTTCTTTGGCTTGCAAGCCTGCCCCTTTTTCCTCCCAACATAACGATGGTCATTATGGCCAAACAGTTT
The DNA here is from genome assembly GCF_029448725.1 of Salvelinus fontinalis. NCBI lineage: Eukaryota > Metazoa > Chordata > Actinopteri > Salmoniformes > Salmonidae > Salvelinus > Salvelinus fontinalis. Next base: position 30,117,899 of record NC_074683.1, on the reverse strand, counting down.
CTATTTTTATTTCATCAGACCAGAGGACATTGTCCCCATGTGCAGTTGCAAACCATTGTCTGGCTTTTTAATGGCGGTTTTGGAGCAGTGGCTTCTTGAGCGGCCTTTCAGGTTATGTCGATATAGGACTCATTTTACTGTGGATATAGATACTTCTCTACCTGTTTCCTGCAACATCTTCACAAAGTCATTTGCTGTTGTTCTGGGATTGATTTGCACTTTTCGCACCAAAGTACGTTCATCTCTAGGAGACAGAACGCGTCTCCTTCCTGAGCGGTATGACGGCTGCGTTGTACCATGGTGTTTATACTTGCATACTATTGTTTGTACAGATGAACGTGGTACCTTCAGGCGTTTGGAAATTGCTCTCAAGGATGAACCAGACTTGTTGAGGTCTACAATTTTGTTTGAGGTCTTGGCTGATTTCTTTTTGATTTTCCCATGATGTCAAGCAAAGAGGCACTGAGTTTGAAGGTAGGCCTTGAAATACATCCACAGGTACACCTCCAATTGACTCAAATGATGTCAATTAGCCTATCAGAAGTTTCTAAAGCCATATGATCATTTTCTGCAATTTTCCAAGCTGTTTAAAGGCACAGTCAACTTAGTGTATGTAAACTTCTGACCCACTGGAGTTGTGATTAAGTGAAATAATCTGTCTGTAAGCAATTGTTGGAAAAATTACTTGTGTCATGCACAAAGTAGATGTCCTAACCGACTTGCTAAAACTATAATTTGTTAACAAGAAATTTGTGGAGTGGTTGAAAAACTAGTTTTAATGACTCCAACCTAAGTGTATGTAGACTTCCGACTTCAACTGTATCTAGATACATGGGTTCCAATACGATACAGGAACGTGAACAATGTGAACAACAGCATGAGATGAGATATAAAAAAGCACATTTTTCTCTCAGACCCATGGCAAAAAGTGTAGAACTGCAGGAAATTAGCCTGAAAACTGTAACATTTTCTCATAGCCTCATGATCAAATGTGTAGAATATTTTCAAGTTAGCTTTAAAAAAATGATTTACGGTTGTCTGGCCGTCCAGATAACAATAACCTAGCAAATGACATAGGTTTTCATTCAACTAATTAAGCCTAATCTCACGCAAGCCATTTTATCATTTAAATATGCTGAAGGTGCCGTGCAGATGTGCAAGATCAGGAACAGCCCGCCTAACTCGTGTTGGTCAGCTTGTGAAGCTGGGCACAGTCCACAGTTTGCGTAGGCTACTGATATTGCCTAGGTCAATGACTGTCAACACAGTTACCTGCAGTTTGACACTGAACGAGAGGACGCATCAGTTGAACTGGTGATTTCGTAACGTTTGAATCTATTTTCTGACCGATGCATGCTACATTTGGATCGGTTTGGTGTCCTTGTATCTTACGCTTGTATTGGTACCTGATTCAAATGTTTACCGGTGAGTTGTTACTTCCCTAATTACCATGTAACTGTAGACCTAATGATAGTTTAGTGATATAGGTGTCTCTCTCTGCTGTTGAAAAAGATCACTCATCAAAGGGAACAGGGAATAGTATTCCACTGTCATTATTACAGCTAATTCTGAGGCTTCTTCAGCAAGATTCAACTGTGTGTGTGTCTGTTGTCTCTACACTGTGGCCTTTCAGAACATAGGCCTGTTTGCGGTACAGCGTGTTTATATTTGGCACAGTGCGTGCTGGCTCTGCTCTCCTGCTTGTCTGGAGCTGCAGTATTTCATGAGAACTTAGTTGAGGCATCCAAACTAAGGATCACGTCTTCTTCAGCAATCACCAACTGACCCTGCTAAGGATATTCTGCCCTGCTGCACTCCATCAAAACACGCTAATAATCTCCTCTACCAATCCACACCAAACTCCTGTAGCCCTGTTTATATCGACTTTGTTACCCAAAGCAGCAGCTGACCTCACGCAGATTCAATAGGTCAGGAAAAAAATACCCAAGCTCAGCAAAAAATAAACCTGTGCTCTAGCCCTTGTCTCACATTTGACCCCTTATAAATCTATGCAGGATAGGGCTACTGTCTGTGTTACTTCTCTCAGCCATCAATCTGCCACTCACACAATATAGCACACTGCAGCCCAGGGAAACCAGGTGAGCTGAGCAGTCTCTCTGACCAAATCAATGACCTCACAGAATCAGCTGTTTGATGAGGCTTGAAGAAATCAGTCAGACAACACTGCCTCAATGTCTCCACTCAGCCTCCATACCTCTCATAGCCTCCCCATGCCTCAGTGGAGGGTTCAGCCTGCTTATCTTTCTCTCTCACTCTCCTTCTCTGTCCCAGTCTTTCTCCCTCTCTGTCTGGTTCAGAAACACCTCAGCAGGAAGCCTGTCTCTCTCGGGATTTGGGCTGAAGTGTTGTCTGTGAGTCAGTGTACACCGAGGCATAGAGCGCTGTGATACTGAGCTATACCGAAATGCCTGCATGGGAAGACTATGGGCCCTGGTCAAAAGTAGTGCAATATATAAGGAATATGGTGCGATTTGTGACAATAATCCTGGGTGTTTCTCAATATGCATACTTCCGTGCTCCACATGCTCATGCTCTGAGTGCATTCTCCGACGACATTCTCTTGAGTACGTTCTTGTGAAAATGAGAGTGTGGAGAACGCATAAAACCTTACATTTGAGAAGCACTCGCTCTCCCCCTACTGTATTACCTCACGCTTCACCTCATTCACTGAACGTTTTTCCAGCCAGGACAATGGCAACAATAGACAAAACAAAATATACACAAAGCAAATGTTTTACTTCATTTATATCAGCTAGCTATATGTGAATCGTAATAATGTAGCTAGCCAGATAGTTTAACAGTCAAAAATGACATAAAACGAATATTATGCAAGATAGATGTAAATTATTTGTGGGTAGCTACCTAACATTTCTTTGTGGCTATCAGTTAGACGTATTGACTTATTATGGGCTTGTGATCTTCAGTACGTAGGCAGGTGAACATGACAAAATTAACACAGCATGTATTTATTAACGTATCAAGATAAAATATTGTAGTCAGGCAACATACTGTATGAGATGTGAATAGGCAACATTCCATGCTGAAGTCAGTGTATTTTCTTTCTCTACAGCTCAAATAATGGCCACCATTGATTTTAAGAAATGTTGCGTAATTCTTTACATGGCTGCTTCATATTTCTTTGTGACTGTATTGTTTACTGTAAACATTTTTGGTTTTATTTCACTTTTGTTAATGATCTATTTCACTTGCTTTGGCAATGTAAACATATGTTTCCCATGCCAACAAAGCCCTTAAATTGAATTGAAACTTGAATTGAGAGAGAGTTGCTGGCTGGTGTATTCCTGTCCTCTGGTTGGTTTAGTCCTGTGTGTCATTCTCACTGTCTCTCTGTCCTCGGAGGATGATGACCATTGGCCAGAAGAGGACAGTGGACAAGACAATGTAGCCATGATAGTGACTGGCTGATATATTGCACTGCCAGACTTTGCCATGTTGCTGTAGTGACAAATTATATACAGTATGCACAGTAAAAGTAAGGATTAGCCAATAGCCTAACTTAGTCTGGTGTTCCCTGTGGCTACATTTAAAGGTGTATTAGCATTAAGCTGTCACTCCAAAGAGGCCTCCTAAATCATACAGACCTAGGGAAAACTCTTCACTTGGCACTGGTCCAACAAACCCTCAAACCATATTCTATATGTTCTACCAACTAGTTCCTCAATACTTTCTGCTAATTGTGCACTGCTGCTTGTCCAATGCAGCTTCAAACCATATTCTATATTCTACCAACTTCCTCAGTCAGCATGTTCTGTAGTGCTAATGTTAAACCCAGCTCTGCTACTTACAGTTGAAGTCGGAAGTTTACATACACTTAGGCTGGTGTCATTTAAAACTCGTTTTTCAACCACTTCACAAATGTATTGTTAACAAACTATAGTTTTGGCAAGTCGGTTATGACATCTACTTTGTGCATGACAAGTAATTTTTCCAACAATTATTTACAGACTTTTTCACTTATTCACTTTATCACAATTTCAAATTATGTGGCTATATTGAAGCAACATCTCAAGACATCAGTCAGGACGTTAAAGCTTGGTCGCAAATGGGTCTTCCAAATGGACAATGACCCCAAGCATACTTCCAAAGTTGTGGCAAAATGGCTTAAGGACAACAAAGTCAAGGTATTTGAGTGGCCATCACAAAGCCCTGACCTCAATCCTATAGATAATTTGTGGGCAGAACTGAAAAAGCGGGTGCGAGCAAGAAGGCCTACAAACCTGACTCAGTTACACCAGCTCTGTCAGGAGGAATGGGCCAAAATTCACCCAACTTATTGTGGGAAGCTTGTGGAAGGCTAGCTGAAACGTTTGACCCAAGTTAAACCATTTAAAGGCAATGCTACCAAATACTAATTGAGTGTATGTAAACTTCTGACCCCCTGGGAATATGATGAAAGAAATAAAAGCTGAAATAAATAATTCTCTCTACTATTATTCTGACATTTCACATTCTTAAAATAGTGGTGATCCTAACTGACCTAAGACAGGGAATTCTTACTAGGATTACATGTCAGGAATTGTGAAAAACTGAGTTTAAATGTATTTGGCTAAGGTGTATGTAAACTTCCGACTTCAAGTGCATATTGTCTGTCCTCTGGGTGTGTTCTTTTGTGATGATGGATGGCATGTGATTTGTCATGGAAAGCTGCTCCTTCGTTTAGCTCTGTTGCAGTGGGTCACAGTCCCGCATGGCTTGAGGTGGTGAGAGGCAAGGAGGTGAACATGTCCCTGGTTTGAGTGATGGGAGCAGCACAAGTCCAGTAGGCCTCTAAGCCTTTAAAAATGCCCAGGTCTTACTTGACCTTGTATGATATGTACTGTACAGAGCAACACAGACCGATGTGTGGCTTACACTGTAATATGATGCGCTCTGTACAGCAGCAAGCCAGGCATTTTCTTCTTGGAAACCTGACTGACTGACTGGATGACTACCCGACTGACTGACTACCCGACTGACTGACTACCCGACTGACTGACTACCCGACTGACTGATTACCCGACTGACTGACTGATTACCCGACTGACTGGATGACGGATTACCCGACTGACTGATTACCCGACTGACTGATTACCCGACTGACTGGATGACTACCCGACTGACTGGATGACTACCTGACTGACTGGATGACTACCTGACTGAGTGACTGTTGAAGTTGGCTAAACTCTTGGGTTATTCATCTAGCACACTGTGGGACAGGTACAGGGACAGCCAGGACTAAGGTTCAGCTCTGAAACCCCTCTGGGGTCCTGTCATCCCACTTAGGAGGACTTTGTGCTTGTAGAACCAAGACAAACACAAGCTTGTGTTAAAGTTAATCCAAGAACATGTGCTTGTTATGTTTTGACTAGAAAATAGGGGGAGGGTCCTGTCCTCCATGTGCCTCCAGAGGGCAAGCACACACTGTCTGCCAGTCTGTCTGTCACTTCCTAGATCTAAGCCAAGGCTCTATCAGAAGACTGCCATTCACATCCATCTCCTCTTGTGAGGTTCCTCTTAATCCTGTCTGAGGCTAGCCTCACTATTGCAGTCAGTGTATTACCCTCTTTGTCCTTCTGCATCATATTTAGTTTCATATTGTCCTTGTTCTCTGAACTGAAATTATTGATCAAAGTAGGATCTTGCTGCAGCGTGTTTGTGTGTGTCTGCATCCATGATCATGTGTGAGTGTGCTTTTATCCTCCGGGCCTGTTGGTGTGCTGTGCAGCGGCGTTAGTGGAGGTGCGGCTGTGCAACGGCGTTAGTGGAGGTGCGGCTGTGCGGCGGCGTTAGTGGAGGTGCGGCTGTGCGGCGGCGTTAGTGGAGGTGCGGCTGTGCGGCGGCGTTAGTGGAGGTGCGGCTGTGCAACGGCGTTAGTGGAGGTGCGGCTGTGCGGCGGCGTTAGTGGAGGTGCGGCTGTGCGGCGGCGTTAGTGGAGGTGCGGCTGTGCGGCGGCGTTAGTGGCGGTGCGGCTGTGCGGCGGCGTTAGTGGCGGTGCGGCTGTGCGGCGGCGTTAGTGGCGGTGCGGCTGTGCGGCGGCGTTAGTGGCGGTGCGGCTGTGCGGCGGCGCTAGTGGCGGTGCGGCTGTGCGGCGGCGCTAGTGGCGGTGCGGCTGTGCGGCGGCGCTAGTGGCGGTGCGGCTGTGCGGCGGCGCTAGTGGCGGTGCGGCTGTGCGGCGGCGCTAGTGGCGGTGCGGCTGTGCGGCGGCGCTAGTGGCGGTGCGGCTGTGCGGCGGCGTTAGTGGCGGTGCGGCTGTGCGGCGGCGTTAGTGGCGGTGCGGCTGTGCGGCGGCGTTAGTGGCGGTGCGGCTGTGCGGCGGCGTTAGTGGCGGTGCGGCTGTGCGGCGGCGTTAGTGGCGGTGCGGCTGTGCGGCGGCGTTAGTGGCGGTGCGGCTGTGCGGCGGCGTTAGTGGCGGTGCGGCTGTGCGGCGGCGTTAGTGGCGGTGCGGCTGTGCGGCGGCGTTAGTGGCGGTGCGGCTGTGCGGCGGCGTTAGTGGCGGTGCGGCTGTGCGGCGGCGTTAGTGGCGGTGCGGCTGTGCGGCGGCGTTAGTGGCGGTGCGGCTGTGCGGCGGCGTTAGTGGCGGTGCGGCTGTGCGGCGGCGTTAGTGGCGGTGCGGCTGTGCGGCGGCGTTAGTGGCGGTGCGGCTGTGCGGCGGCGTTAGTGGCGGTGCGGCTGTGCGGCGGCGTTAGTGGCGGTGCGGCTGTGCGGCGGCGTTAGTGGCGGTGCGGCTGTGCGGCGGCGCTAGTGGCGGTGCGGCTGTGCGGCGGCGCTAGTGGCGGTGCGGCTGTGCGGCGGCGCTAGTGGCGGTGCGGCTGTGCGGCGGCGCTAGTGGCGGTGCGGCTGTGCGGCGGCGCTAGTGGCGGTGCGGCTGTGCGGCGGCGCTAGTGGCGGTGCGGCTGTGCGGCGGCGCTAGTGGCGGTGCGGCTGTGCGGCGGCGCTAGTGGCGGTGCGGCGGCGCTAGTGGCGGTGCGGCTGTGCGGCGGCGCTAGTGGCGGTGCGGCTGTGCGGCGGCGCTAGTGGCGGTGCGGCTGTGCGGCGGCGCTAGTGGCGGTGCGGCTGTGCGGCGGCGCTAGTGGCGGTGCGGCTGTGCGGCGGCGCTAGTGGCGGTGCGGCTGTGCGGCGGCGCTAGTGGCGGTGCGGCTGTGCGGCGGCGCTAGTGGCGGTGCGGCTGTGCGGCGGCGCTAGTGGCGGTGCGGCTGTGCGGCGGCGCTAGTGGCGGTGCGGCTGTGCGGCGGCGCTAGTGGCGGTGCGGCTGTGCGGCGGCGCTAGTGGCGGTGCGGCTGTGCGGCGGCGCTAGTGGCGGTGCGGCTGTGCGGCGGCGCTAGTGGCGGTGCGGCTGTGCGGCGGCGCTAGTGGCGGTGCGGCTGTGCGGCGGCGCTAGTGGCGGTGCGGCTGTGCGGCGGCGCTAGTGGCGGTGCGGCTGTGCGGCGGCGCTAGTGGCGGTGCGGCTGTGCGGCGGCGCTAGTGGCGGTGCGGCTGTGCGGCGGCGCTAGTGGCGGTGCGGCTGTGCGGCGGCGCTAGTGGCGGTGCGGCTGTGCGGCGGCGCTAGTGGCGGTGCGGCTGTGCGGCGGCGCTAGTGGCGGTGCGGCTGTGCGGCGGCGCTAGTGGCGGTGCGGCTGTGCGGCGGCGCTAGTGGCGGTGCGGCTGTGCGGCGGCGCTAGTGGCGGTGCGGCTGTGCGGCGGCGCTAGTGGCGGTGCGGCTGTGCGGCGGCGCTAGTGGCGGTGCGGCTGTGCGGCGGCGCTAGTGGCGGTGCGGCTGTGCGGCGGCGCTAGTGGCGGTGCGGCTGTGCGGCGGCGCTAGTGGCGGTGCGGCTGTGCGGCGGCGCTAGTGGCGGTGCGGCTGTGCGGCGGCGCTAGTGGCGGTGCGGCTGTGTTAGTGGAGGTGCTGCTGTGCGGCAGTGTTAGTGGAGGTGCTGCTGTGCGGCAGTGTTAGTGGAGGTGCAGCTGTGCGGCAGTGTTAGTGGAGGTGCAGCGGTGTTAGTGGAGGTGCAGCGGTGTTAGTGGAGGTGCAGCGGTGTTAGTGGAGGTGCTGCTGTGCGGCGGTGTTAGTGGAGGTGCTGCTGTGCGGCGGTGTTAGTGGAGGTGCTGCTGTGCGGCGGTGTTAGTGGAGGTGCGGCTGTGCGGCGGTGTTAGTGGAGGTGCAGCAGTGTTAGTGGAGGTGCTGCTGTGCAGCAGTGTTAGTGGAGGTGCTGCTGTGCAGCGGTGTTAGTGGAGGTGCTGCTGTGCAGCGGTGTTAGTGGAGGTGCTGCTGTGCGGCAGTGTTAGTGGAGGTGCGGCTGTGCGGCAGTGTTAGTGGAGGTGCGGCTGTGCGGCAGTGTTAGTGGAGGTGCAGCAGTGTTAGTGGAGGTGCAGCAGTGTTAGTGGAGGTGCAGCAGTGTTAGTGGAGGTGCAGCAGTGTTAGTGGAGGTGCAGCAGTGTTAGTGGAGGTGCAGCAGTGTTAGTGGAGGTGCTGCTGTGCAGTGGTGTTAGTGGAGGTGCTGCTGTGCAGTGGTGTTAGTGGAGGTGCTGCTGTGCAGCGGTGTTAGTGGAGGTGCAGCAGTGTTAGTGGAGGTGCTGCTGTGCAGTGGTGTTAGTGGAGGTGCTGCTGTGCAGCAGTGTTAGTGGAGGTGCAGCAGTGTTAGTGGAGGTGCTGCTGTGCAGCAGCGTTAGTGGAGGTGCTGCTGTGCAGCAGCGTTAGTGGAGGTGCTGCTGTGCAGTGGTGTTAGTGGAGGTGCTGCTGTGCAGCAGTGTTAGTGGAGGTGCAGCAGTGTTAGTGGAGGTGCTGCTGTGCAGTGGTGTTAGTGGAGGTGCTGCTGTGCAGCAGTGTTAGTGGAGGTGCAGCAGTGTTAGTGGAGGTGCAGCAGTGTTAGTGGAGGTGCAGCAGTGTTAGTGGAGGTGTGCTGTGCAGCAGTGTTAGTGGAGGTGCAGCAGTGTTAGTGGAGGTGCAGCAGTGTTAGTGGAGGTGCAGCAGTGTTAGTGGAGGTGCAGCAGTGTTAGTGGAGGTGCAGCAGTGTTAGTGGAGGTGCAGCAGTGTTAGTGGAGGTGCAGCAGTGTTAGTGGAGGTGCAGCAGTGTTAGTGGAGGTGCAGCAGTGTTAGTGGAGATGTGTTGTGCAGCGGTGTTAGTGGAGGTGCTGCTGTGCAGCGGTGTTAGTGGAGGTGCTGCTGTGCAGCGGTGTTAGTGGAGGTGCTGCTGTGCAGCAGTGTTAGTGGAGGTGCTGCTATGCAGCAGTGTTAGTGGAGGTGCTGCTGTGCAGCAGTGTTAGTGGAGGTGCTGCTGTGCAGCAGTGTTAGTGGAGGTGCTGCTGTGCAGCAGTGTTAGTGGAGGTGCTGCTGTGCAGCGGTGTTAGTGGAGGTGCTGCTGTGCAGCGGTGTTAGTGGAGGTGCTGCTGTGCAGCGGTGGAGGTGCTGCTGTGCAGCAGTGTTAGTGGAGGTGCTGCTGTGCAGCGGTGTTAGTGGAGGTGCTGCTGTGCAGCAGTGTTAGTGGAGGTGCTGCTGTGCAGCAGTGTTAGTGGAGGTGCTGCTGTGCAGCGGTGTTAGTGGAGGTGCTGCTGTGCAGCGGTGTTAGTGGAGGTGCTGCTGTGCAGCGGTGTTAGTGGAGGTGCTGCTGTGCAGCGGTGTTAGTGGAGGTGCAGCAGTGTTAGTGGAGGTGCTGCTGTGCAGCAGTGTTAGTGGAGGTGCAGCAGTGTCAGTGGAGGTGCAGCAGTGTTAGTGGAGGTGCAGCAGTGTTAGTGGAGGTGCAGCAGTGTTAGTGGAGGTGCAGCAGTGTTAGTGGAGGTGCAGCAGTGTTAGTGGAGGTGCAGCAGTGTTAGTGGAGGTGCAGCAGTGTTAGTGGAGGTGCAGCAGTGTTAGTGGAGGTGCAGCAGTGTTAGTGGAGGTGCAGCAGTGTTAGTGGAGGTGCAGCAGTGTTAGTGGAGGTGCGGCTGTGCAGCAGTGTTTAGTGGAGGTGCAGCAGTGTTAGTGGAGGTGCGGCTGTGCAGCAGTGTTTAGTGGAGGTGGTAGCGGTGTTTCAGGCGGCATCCAGGTTGGCAGCAGGATGTGGAGTTCCAGCGAGAACACAGCCAGGCTGACAGCAGGATAGCGCCATGATGGGGGGGGGATGATGCAGAGGGAGGAGGAGGATTGGATAGCATGAGGATGGAGAGGAGGAGGAGGAAGGGAGGAACTGAGGATGGGGGGGGGGAAATAGGGCTAGAGACTGGCTTAATGAACCTGCTAGTGAGACACTAGAGTTTGTGTGTGTGTGTGTGTGTGTGGCTCCTCTTGGCAGCATGCCAGATCCCTTTCTCTCTCCCTCTTTTACTGCACTCTGTCTTCCCTCTCTCTCTCTTCCCTCTCTCACCCTGTCAAGTCATCAGCTAGGCCAAACAACCCAGAGTCATCAGCTAGGCCAAACAACCCAGAGTCATCAGCTAGGCTAAACATAACCCAGAGTCATCAGCTAGGCCAAACATAACCCAGAGTCATCAGCTAGGCTAAACATAACCCAGAGTCATCAGCTAGGCTAAACATAACCCAGAGTCATCAGCTAGGCTAAACATAACCCAGAGTCATCAGCTAGGCTAAACATAACCCAGAGTCATCAGCTAGGCTAAACATAACCCAGAGTCATCAGCTAGGCTAAACATAACCCAGAGTCATCAGCTAGGCTAAACATAACCCAGAGTCATCAGCTAGGCTAAACATAACCCAGAGTCATCAGCTAGGCTAAACATAACCCAGAGTCATCAGCTAGGCTAAACATAACCCAGAGTCATCAGCTAGGCAAAACATAACCCAGAGTCATCAGCTAGGCTAAACATAACCCAGAGTCATCAGCTAGGCTAAACATAACCCAGAGTCATCAGCTAGGCTAAACATAACCCAGAGTCATCAGCTAGGCTAAACATAACCCAGAGTCATCAGCTAGGCTAAACATAACCCAGAGTCATCAGCTAGGCAAAACATAACCCAGAGTCATCAGCTAAGCCAAACATAACCCAGAGTCATCAGCTAGGCCAAACATAACCCAGAGTCATCAGCTAGGCCAAACATAACCCAGAGTCATCAGCTAGGCTAAACATAACCCAGAGTCATCAGCTAGGCTAAACATAACCCAGAGTCATCAGCTAGGCTAAACATAACCCAGAGTCATCAGCTAGGCTAAACATAACCCAGAGTCATCAGCTAGGCTAAACATAACCCAGAGTCATCAGCTAGGCTAAACATAACCCAGAGTCATCAGCTAGGCTAAACATAACCCAGAGTCATCAGCTAGGCTAAACATAACCCAGAGTCATCAGCTAGGCTAAACATAACCCAGAGTCATCAGCTAGGCTAAACATAACCCAGAGTCATCAGCTAGGCTAAACATAACCCAGAGTCATCAGCTAGGCTAAACATAACCCAGAGTCATCAGCTAGGCTAAACATAACCCAGAGTCATCAGCTAGGCTAAACATAACCCAGAGTCATCAGCTAGGCTAAACATAACCCAGAGTCATCAGCTAGGCTAAACATAACCCAGAGTCATCAGCTAGGCTAAACATAACCCAGAGTCATCAGCTAGGCTAAACATAACCCAGAGTCATCAGCTAGGCTAAACATAACCCAGAGTCATCAGCTAGGCTAAACATAACCCAGAGTCATCAGCTAGGCTAAACATAACCCAGAGTCATCAGCTAGGCTAAACATAACCCAGAGTCATCAGCTAGGCTAAACATAACCCAGAGTCATCAGCTAGGCTAAACATAACCCAGAGTCATCAGCTAGGCTAAACATAACCCAGAGTCATCAGCTAGGCTAAACATAACCCAGAGTCATCAGCTAGGCTAAACATAACCCAGAGTCATCAGCTAGGCTAAACATAACCCAGAGTCATCAGCTAGGCTAAACATAACCCAGAGTCATCAGCTAGGCTAAACATAACCCAGAGTCATCAGCTAGGCTAAACATAACCCAGAGTCATCAGCTAGGCTAAACATAACCCAGAGTCATCAGCTAGGCTAAACATAACCCAGAGTCATCAGCTAGGCCAAACATAACCCAGAGTCATCAGCTAGGCCAAACATAACCCAGAGTCATCAGCTAGGCCAAACATAACCCAGAGTCATCAGCTAGGCCAAACATAACCCAGAGTCATCAGCTAGGCCAAACATAACCCAGAGTCATCAGCTAGGCTAAACATAACCCAGAGTCATCAGCTAGGCTAAACATAACCCAGAGTCATCAGCTAGGCTAAACATAACCCAGAGTCATCAGCTAGGCCAAACATAACCCAGAGTCATCAGCTAGGCCAAACATAACCCAGAGTCTTGACACACTCTTTGATGTCTGAGTATCCCTGCTGTTGTGTTGTCTCTGCTTTGTCTCTCTGCCACTCCCCTTTGTTTACTGTTCATTTTAATATGTGCTGGTATTTCATCTGAGGGGTAGCCTATTTGCTGAGTTAAGTGGCATAATTCACATCTCAGTCCCAGGCATGCTTACATGTTCCTTACCCATTGTATTTTGCGGTATTCAGTGGCTTTGTCAAGGCATTATGCTGGAGGGAAAAATAAAAATGTTTGAAAAGTAAAATTTTGTAAAGAAATATTCAATGTTACCGCTCTAAAAATTCAAAACTTAGTTCCTGCAGGATCAACCAATAATTATCAGGCACCAGCAGGCGAATATGGGATCTCTGTGGCAACCAGACAAAACCCTCAGACTGGCTGTGTGAAGGTAACCTACATCTACAGTAGTCCCTCCCTGCTCGTTACTCTGTCCTGCCCTCAGACTGGCTGTGTGAAGGTAACCTACATCTATAGTAGTCCCTCCCTGCTCATTACTCTGTCCTGCCCTCAGACTGGCTGTGTAAAGGTAACCTACATCTATAGTAGTCCCTCCCTGCTCATTACTCTGTCCTGCCCTCAGACTGGCTGTGTGAAGGTAACCTACATCTATAGTAGTCCCTCCCTGCTCATTACTCTGTCCTGCCCTCAGACTGGCTGTGTGAAGGTAACCTACATCTATAGTAGTCCCTCCCTGCTCATTACTCTGTCCTGCCCTCAGACTGGCTGTGTGAAGGTAACCTACATCTATAGTAGTCCCTCCCTGCTCATTACTCTGTCCTGCCCTCAGACTGGCTGTGTGAAGGTAACCTACATCTATAGTAGTCCCTCCCTGCTCATTACTCTGTCCTGCCCTCAGACTGGCTGTGTGAAGGTAACCTACATCTATAGTAGTCCCTCCCTGCTCATTACTCTGTCCTGCCCTCAGACTGGCTGTGTGAAGGAAACCTACATCTACAGTAGTCCCTCCCTGCTCATTACTCTGTCCTGCCCTCAGACTGGCTGTGTGAAGGTAACCTACATCTATAGTAGTCCCTCCCTGCTCATTACTCTGTCCTGCCCTCAGACTGGCTGTGTGAAGGTAACCTACATCTATAGTAGTCCCTCCCTGCTCATTACTCTGTCCTGCCCTCAGACTGGCTGTGTGAAGGTAACCTACATCTATAGTAGTCCCTCCCTGCTCATTACTCTGTCCTGCCCTCAGACTGGCTGTGTGAAGGTAACCTACATCTATAGTAGTCCCTCCCTGCTCATTACTCTGTCCTGCCCTCAGACTGGCTGTGTGAAGGTAACCTACATCTATAGTAGTCCCTCCCTGCTCATTACTCTGTCCTGCCCTCAGACTGGCTGTGTGAAGGTAACCTACATCTATAGTAGTCCCTCCCTGCTCATTACTCTGTCCTGCCCTCAGACTGGCTGGGTGAAGGTAACCTACATCTATAGTAGTCCCTCCCTGCTCATTACTCTGTCCTGCCCTCAGACTGGCTGTGTGAAGGTAACCTACATCTATAGTAGTCCCTCCCTGCTCATTACTCTGTCCTGCCCTCAGACTGGCTGTGTGAAGGTAACCTACATCTACAGTAGTCCCTCCCTGCTCATTACTCTGTCCTGCCCTCAGACTGGCTGTGTGAAGGTAACCTACATCTATAGTAGTCCCTCCCTGCTCATTACTCTGTCCTGCCCTCAGACTGGCTGTGTGAAGGTAGCCTACATCTATAGTAGTCCCTCCCTGCTCATTACTCTGTCCTGCCCTCAGACTGGCTGTGTGAAGGTAACCTACATCTATAGTAGTCCCTCCCTGCTCATTACTCTGTCCTGCCCTCAGACTGGCTGTGTGAAGGTAACCTACATCTATAGTAGTCCCTCCCTGCTCATTACTCTGTCCTGCCCTCAGACTGGCTGTGTGAAGGTAACCTACATCTATAGTAGTCCCTTCCTGCTCATTACTCTGTCCTGCCCTCAGACTGGCTGTGTGAAGGTAACCTACATCTATAGTAGTCCCTCCCTGCTCATTACTCTGTCCTGCCCTCAGACTGGCTGTGTGAAGGTAACCTACATCTATAGTAGTCCCTCTGTGCTCATTACAACCCATTCAAAGAGGAACATTTAATCGAGGAGGAACATTTGATCGAGGAACATTTAATCATATTATTCATCAGACCCTTTAGATGTAAGTTTGGTTTCCCGGGAGATTTATTTGAGAAGGTAGGCCTATTTCTCTATTGATTAATAATCTCATCAAGTCTTTTTGACTCTTTAAAAAATGTGATTGCTGAATCTGGGAGTGAGTGATGTGATAGTGATCGGAAACAGTTGAAGTTCCAGTGTGTTTGTGTTTTGAGTCAGTGAGCTCTCTGACTGTACTGTCTGTAGCCTACTTGTGTGGTCTCCATTTCCACTGTTGATCAGCGAGAGAACGGTTCGGTACATATTGTAGTTTTGTGGTCACAGTTCGGTTTGGGTACAGCGGAAAAATGAAATGCCATTCGCACTGTTCAGCATTCACAATGTTCCTTCCATTGTCTGCTGTTACCAGATTGTTATGTTGGGCCTCTGAAGTTTCCACTCTGATGCTACGTTTGTAACCATGTGGGAGGTGAGAATTTACCAGTTGTGAAGTCGTAAATGCCAGTTGGATGCGTTCATGTGATTTGAACGGAAATTGGCAAATGGGCAACAAGCTGTGCCAACCATAAACTAAAAGTACACCTATCATGCTTGTAAACAAATTCTAAAGTTCCAAAACCACATTAATAGATTTTCTTTTTATAAATGTTGTTTTGTTGTTGCATTTACCTGCCGAAAATGCTGTTAGAGGCAATTTCCTTAGTAGGTGAAGTCAGAGGTCACTGTGGAAGAAGTGGGTGCTCAGGATGATAAACGAGTTTCCCACTAGTAATTACTAGGGCTGTGATGATACCAGTATCGCAATATTTTTTTACATGTCAAAAATAAAAACATGAAGCAGACCAAACTAATGAGGATTGTGATACTGGTATCGTCCAAGCCCTAGTATTTACCAGTTTGAAGGCTGTTCAAGTGGAATTTTCCTAGTCGTATGTGATAAATTCTCACTTCCCACTTGGTTACAAACTCACCATGACAGGCTCCTTCAGTGCCAGATGCGCACTTGTGATGCTCATAAAGGGTGTGTGTCTGTAGCGTGGTACATCTTCCACTCCCGGTTAATGGGATGGGCTGTCACTGTTAAGTAGGCGCAACAAAAGGTGCATTGGCCAATTCAATGAAAACTTCGGCTTTGGTTTGCTTATATAGAGCCGGTACTACCAGTTTCTTGAAATGGATGCAAGAGGGAAGTTCGTAAAGTGGCTTGAGTACTTTCATGAGGTGCTGAAACCCCCTAATCTCAACCACCGAGAATGGATGCATAAACCAACAACTGTAAAAAAACATAAACATAGCCTACCTATCGCTCTTGGAATCTATTTGGCCTGGTCAGAATCAGCTGCCAAGGGCTGCTTGAATGCAGAGGGGAGACTATGTTGTGAAGTTGTTTCTTTGCGTTTCCGTCTTGCTCTAGTATACTCAAATCAAACTTTATTTGTGACATGTGGCGAATACAACAAGTGTTGACTTTACCGTAAAATGCTTACTTACAAGCCCTTACCCAACTGTGCAGTTCAAGAAGAAGAAAATATTTACAAAGTAAACTAAAATAAAAAGTAACACAATAAGAATAACAATAACGAGGCTATATACAGGGGGCACCGGTACAGAGACAGTGTGGGGGGTACAGGCTAGTTGAGTTAATCTGTACATGTAGGTGTGGGTGAAGTGACTATGCATAGGTAACAAACAAACAGCGAGTAGCAGCAGTGTACAAAAAAGGGGGGGGGGGGGGTCACTGTAAATTTTCCGGGGGCGATTTTATGAATTATTCAGCAGTCTTATGGCTTGGGGGTAGAAGCTGTTGAGGAGCCTTTTGGTCCTAGACTTGGCGTTCCAGTACCGCTTGCCGTGCGGTAGCAGAGAAAACAGTCTATAACTTGGGTGACTGGAGTCTCTGATAATTTTATGGGCTTTCCTCTGACACTGCCTATTATATAGGTCCTGGATGGCAGGAAGCTTGGCCCCAGTGATGTACTGGGCCATTCGCACTACCCTCTGTAGAGCCTTACGGTCAGATGCCGAGCAGTTGCCATACCAGGCGGTGATTCAACCGGTCAGGATGCTCTCGATGTTGCAGCTGTAGAACCTTTTGAGGATCTGGGGACCCATGCCAAATCTTTTCAGTCTCCTGAGGGGGAAAATGTTTTGTCGTGCCCTCTTCACGACTGTCTTGGTATGTTTGGGCCATGACAGTTCGTTGGTGATGTGGACACCAAGTAATTTGAAACTCTCGACCCGCTCCACTAATGGTGGCCTGTTCGGCCTGCCTTTTCCTGTAGTCTACGATCAGCTCCTTAGTCTTGCTCACATTGAGAGAGAGGTTGTTGTCCTGGCACCACACTGCCAGTTCTCTGACCTCTCTATAGGCTGTCTCATCATTGTCGCTGATCAGGCCTACCACTGTTGTGTCGTCAGCAAACTTAATGATAGTGTTGGAGTCGTGTTTGGCCACGCAGTCGTGGGTGAACAGGGAATACAGTAGGAGACTAAGTACACACCCCTGAGGGGCCCCAGTGTTAAGGATCAGCGTGGCAGACGTGTTGTTGCCTACTCTACCTACTTGGTGGTGGCCCGTCAGGAAGTCCAGGATCCAGTTGCAGAGGAAGATGTTTAGTCCCAGAGTCCTTAGCTTAGTGATGAGCTTCCTGGGCACTACGGTGTTGAACGCTGAGCTGTAGTCAATGAACAATATTCTCACATAGGTGTTCCTTTTGTCCAGGTGAGAAAGGGCAGTGTGGAGTGCGATTGAGATTGCGTCATCTGTGGATCTGTTGGGGCAGTATGCGAATTGGAGTGCGTCTAGGGTGTCCCGGAGGATGCTGTTGATGGACTATGGTGGTCTGCTTGAAACATGTAGGTATTACAGACTTGGTCAGGGAGAGGTTGAAAATGTCAGTGAAGACACTTGACACTTGGTCCATGCTTTGAGTACACGTCCTGGTAATCCGTCTGGCCCAGCGACTTTGTGAATGTTGACCTATTTTTAATGGTTTTGTTCACATCGGCTACCGAGAGCATTATCACACAGTCATCCAGAACAGCTGGTGCCCTCGTGCATGCTTCAGTGTTGCTTGCCTCGAAGCGAGCATAAAAGGAATTTGACTCGTCTGGTAGGCTCGCGTCACTGGGCAGCTCACGTCTGGGTTTCCCTTCGTAGTCCGTAATAGTTTTCAAGCCCTGCTACATCCGACGAGCGTCAGAGCCGGTGTAGTAGGATTCAATCTTAATCCTGTATTGACGCTTTGCTTGTTTGATGGTTCGTCTGAGGGCATAGCGGAATTTCTTTTAACCTGTCTGGGGACCCCTCGCCAACATCCAATGAAATTGCAGTGCGCCAAATTCAAACAACAGAAATCTAATAATTCAAATTTCTCAAACATACAAGTATTAGCCACCATTTTAAAGATATATTAAAAATAGTTAATCCAACCAAAGTGTCCGATTTCAAAAAGGCATACAGCCATTTTCCTACCAAATAGAGGTGCCTCAAAAATCAGAAATAGAGATAAAATGATCACTAACCTTTGATATTCTTCATCAGATGACACTCCCGTGACCGCATGTTACACAGTACATGTATGTTTTGTTCGATCAAGTTCATATTTATATCCAAAAACCTCAGTTTACATTTGGCTTTGCCTCCAAAACATCCCGTGAATTTGCACAGAGCCACATCAATTTACAGAAATACTCATAATAAACGTTGATAAAGATACAAGTATTATGCACAGAATTATAGATATACTTCTCCTTAATGCAACCGTTTTGTCAGATTTAAAAAAAGCTTTACGGAAAAAGGAAACCATGCAATAATCTGAGTACGGCGCTCAGAGACCAAAACAAGCCAAACATATACCCGCCATGTTGCGGAGTCAACAGAAGTCAGAAATAGCATTATAAATATTCACTTACCTTTGATGATCTTCATCAGAATGCACTCCCAGGAATCCCAGTTCCACAATAAATGTTTGGTTAGTTCGATAAATTATGGACTTTATGTCCAAATACCTCCTTGTTGTTTGCGCCTTGAGTTCACAAATCCAAATTCATAACGCGCGATCACTAGGTCCAGACGAAAAGTGAAAAAGTTCCATTACAGTCCGTAGAAATATGTCAATAGAATCAATCTTTAAGATGTTCTTAACATATCTTCAATAATGTTCCAACCGGAGAATTCCTTTGTCTTTAGAATTGCAATGGAACGCAGGTCGCTCTCACGTGAGCGCGTGACCAGCTCATGCCATTCTGCCAGTCCCCTGACTCATTCAGCTCCCATTCACTCCTCCTTCACAATAGAAGCATCAAACAAGGTTCTAAAGACTGTTGACATCGACTGTATGACCCCATAGACACTGTATATTCGATAGGCGATGAGTTGAAAAACTACAAACCTCAGATTTCCCACTTCCTGGTTGGATTTTTCTCAGGGTTTTGCCTGCCATATGAGTTCTGTTATACTCACAGACATCATTCAAACAGTTTTAGAAACTTCAGAGTGTTTTATATCCAATACTACTAATACTATGCATATATTAGCTTCTGGGCCAGAGTAGCAGGAAGTTTACTCTGAGCATGCTTTTCATCCGAACGTGAAATTGCTGCCCCCTATCCCAAACAGGGTAAGCGTCCGGATTAGTCTCCCGCTCCTTGAAAGCGGCAGCTCTAGCCTTTAGCTCAATGCTTGATGTTGGTTGTACAGTTGAAGTCAGAAGTTCACTTACACTTAGGTTGGAGTCATTAAAACTCATTTTTCAACCACTCCACAAATTTCTTGTCAACAAACTATAGTTTTGGCAAGCCGGTTAGGTTTACATACACTAAGTTGACTGTGCCTTTAAACAGCTTAGAAAATTCCAGAAAATGGTGTCATGGCTTTAGAAGCTTCTGATAGGCTAATTGACATAATTTGAGTCAATTGGAGGTGTGCCTGTGGATGTATTTCAAGGCCTGCCTTCAAACTCAGTGACTCTTTGCTTGACATCATGGGAAAATCAAAAGAAATCAGCCAAGACCACAGGAATTTTTTTTGTAGACCTCCAGAAGTCTGGTTCATTATTGAGAGCAATTTTCAAATGCCTGAAAGTACCACGTTCATCTGTACAAACAATTGTACGCGAGTATAAACACCATGGGACCACGCAGCCGTCATAGCGCTCAGGAAGGAGACATGTTCTGTCTCCTAGAGATGAGTGTACTTTGGTGCGAGAAGTGCAAATCAATCCCAGAACAACGTCAAAGGACCTTGTGAAGATGCTGGAGGAAACATGTACAAAAGTATCTATATCCACAGTAAAACGAGTCATATATCGACATAACCTGAAAGGCCACTCAGCAAGGAAGAAGCCACTGCTCCAAAACCACCATTAAAAAGCCACACTACGGTTTGCAAATGCACATGGGGGGGTGCTTTGCTGCAGGAGGGACTGGTGCACTTCACAAAATAGATGGCATCATGAGAGAGGAAAATTGTGTGGATATATTGAAGCAACATCTTAAGACATTAGTCAGGAAGTTGAAGCTTGGTCACAAATGGGTCTTCCAAATGGACAATGACCCCAAGCATACTTCCAAAGTTGTGGCAAAATGGCTTAAGGACAACAAAGTCAAGGTATTGGAGTGGCCATCACAAAGCCCTGACCTCAATCCTATAGAAAATGTGTGGGCAGAACTGAAAAAGCGTGTGCGAGCAAGAAGGCCTACAAACCTGACTCTGACCAGCTCTGTCAGGAGGAATGGGCCAAAATTCACCCAACTTATTGTGGGAAGCTTGTGGAAGGTTGCACAAAACGTTTGACCCAAGTTAAACAATTTCAAGGCAATGCTACCAAATACTAATTGAGTGTATGTAAACCTCTTACCCACTGGGAATGTGATGAAAGAAATAAAAGCTGAAATAAATCATTCTCTCTACTATTACTCTGCCATTTCACGTTCTTAAAAAAAGTGGTGATCCTAACTGACCTAAGACAGGGAATTTTTACAAGGATTAAATGTCAGGAATTGTGATAAACCTTAGCCAAATACATTTAAACTCAGTTTATGTAAACTTCCGACTTCAACTGTATGTACAGTCACTGTGGGGACGACGTCATCGATGCACTTATTGATGAAGCCGATGACTGAGGTGGTGTATTCTTCAATGCCATTGGATGAATCCCGGAACATATTCCAGTGTGTGCTAGTAAAAACATTCCTGTATTGTAGCATTCGTGTCATCTGACCACTTCCGTATTGAGCGAGTCACTGGTACTTCCTGCTTTAGATTTAGCTTGTAAGCAGGAATCCGGAGGATAGAATTAGGGTCAGATTTGCCAAATGGAGGGCCTGGGAGAGCTTTGTGTGCATCTCTGTGTGGAGTAAAGGTGATCTAGGATTCCACCCCCCCCCTGGTTGCACATGTGACATGCTGGTAAAAATTTTGTAAACTGATTTAAGTTTGCCAGCATTAAAGTTCCCAGCCACTAGGAGCACCGCTTCTGTGTGAGCATTTTCTTCTTTGCTTATGGCCTTATAGAGTTGGTTGAGAGTGGTCTTAGTGCCAGCTTCGCTTTGTGGTGGTAAATAGATTATTCTCTTATTCTCTGTAATAACTCAACATTTTCAGCCACATCCTTGTCTGAACGACACGTGGATAAACAGGTTAATGTAAAGCTCTGCATTTTTTTTGGTAAATGTCTCATGGATTGTAGGCCTACATTAAACACCACACATTAACTGCTACTGTAGGCTGAATGATAGAACAGATATTTCCATGTTTAAATGTTATGGGATGTATTTTCTTCCATTTGTTTTTGATGATAGACCACTCTGGTAGCCCTAGATTATGATCAAATAGCCACAGTAGCCTACTCCGCCACTGTTAAAACTGTCATTTATAGCGGGTACAGCCTCTGTATTCACAATAAACGTGTGCCGGAAGTTGCACAGAATTTTCACAATGTTCAAGTTTGTACTCAGCACACCTGAAATTTGCTCAGTGCCAATAAACATTTGAAGTAACATTGATCCCAAGGCATAGTTATTTAGTCTTGGTGACATTGAAGTCAAGGAAGCTATTGTCAAATCAAGGCAGTCAATCAATTGTAAGTAGCTTAAAATGGATTTGCCCTTCAGGCAAGCAACCAGGGCCTTTGATGAGAGTGAGGTCGCTGTTTTTGTATGCCATTTCATTGATGTATATTGAGAACAGGAGAGGTGACATGACACAACCTGCTAGCTACCTGTCAAACAACCTGTCTAGCATACCGTCCATAGTGCCGCAGTAGACTGTCATAACTCAGCACAGCTGAAGATGCTCCTTGACCATCTAATAGCATTTTATTCCCCTGTGTCAGACTTCTAATCTCTGAGACTGTACAATATCATCCCTGTTTATAAGAGAAATGTACCGTACTGTCTCCAGTTTGGAAACAGTTTAAAACATTGATTTATTAAGTCCTCTTTGCTCGTTTTTGGCACAAGCCTAGATCCTGGCCTACCAGCTCTATTTCTGGAGAGTTGAACACGAATTTAGAAGTTGAGAACAATTTGTACTCTAAATCCGTAGCGAATGGCAGGATATCTGTGGCCTGAGAGTGGGGCCTAGCTTGAGGCCCTGAGGGGCTAATCAGATGAGCATCAGTAGGCCTAAGTGTACTCCCTCTTCTAAACAACAGGCTCCTGTGTGTAGGCCCCTGTGGAGCAGAGAGCCACAGGACTCTTATGTAATGGGCCCTATCTAAAGGCATAACAACCAATCTCCTAGCGGTCTTTCCATCTTTGTTTGTTTGTTGAACAGCAGTTCCAGTTGAGGGAACTGTAAACCTTTGTTTTGCTCTAACCTAGCGTCTGCAAAATCTCCACTCAACTCAAATAGGCTGTACAAGCATAACTTGATTACAACCGTAGTGCACATTTTATCATGCACGAGTCATGACATGGCTATGGTGTCTGTCCGAGGGAGGCTCTATATCAAAGGGTCTAGGTCAGGGGTGTCAAACTCATTTCGCATCGTGGGCCACATACGGCCTAGGGAGATGTCAAGTGGGCCGGACCATTAAAATTATACCATACTCTGCTATAAATAACCAAAATATCATGTCTTTCCTTTGTTTTGGTGTAAAGAAGCACAAGAACATTAGGAAAATATTGAAATTTAATGAACTATCCTTTTACAAAACATTTCATGAAACACCTCATATTTCCTTAGACAAATGTGCAATTTACTTTTATCATTCACAAATATGCATTGCAACTGATCCCACTGATTGTACAAAGGCACAAAACTTTAATTGGTACTGAAAAATATAGTAATGCACTTTAAGATTAAATGAGAATTTTAAAGAAAGGAATTTTTAAACCACTTACACATACGCATATAAAATCTAAATGTAATCCCTGCGTACACCTTACAAACTAAGGAGAGTGATTTTAAATGTGTAATGAAGAAAGTGTCAGAGAGTCAATGTCTCATCAACTCCTCGAATAAATATGGCCAGTTGGGCCACGTCTGTGATGTCAGTGCTCTCGTCAATTGCCACGGAAAATGCAATAAATGACTTGACTCTCTGTTTCAATTGACTGTCTAAATCTGCCGATAGTTCCGGAATCCTCTCTGCTATAGTATTCCTCGTCAGGCTAATATTGGCAAAAGCTTGTCGCTTCTCGGGACATACAAGTTCAGCCGCCTTCATCATGCATCGTTTAACAAAGTCACCGTCGGAATACGGCTTCGATGCTAATGCTATTTCGCTAGCAATTAGGTAGCTGGCTTTTACCGCCGCTTCACTGACTTCTCGGCTCTGGATGAAAGTTGACTGCTGTTTCCTCAGACCCGCCAGCAATTCGTTAATCTTATCTCTTCTCAGTTGTCCTTGCAAGCCGTCATATTTTTCGCTGTGATGAGTCTCGTAGTGGCGTCGAATATTATATTCCTTCAATACCGAAACTTGTTGCAAACACACCAAGCACGAAGGTTTTCCGTGCATCTCTGTAAATAAATAGGACGTGGTCCATTTTTCTTTGAAAATTCTACACTCCTTATCTACTTTTCTCCGTTTGGATAACGACATTTTGGCTAATGAGGGTGTAGCGGAGAGGTAGAGACCAAGGTATTAACAACGTCGTAACAAGCAGCAGATGGCGCATTGATACCGTCTGCTGTTTTCAGTCTGTCTCAGTGATGCGGCTTGTCTTCTACTCTGATGGAAAGAGTGCGCCCCTTAGCGGATAACCCATGAATTGCAGCGAATTAAAAATATTAATTCCATGTCTTTTATGCATTTTTTCCACTTTCAAATTATCCTGCGGGCCTGATCGAACCTCCTTGGGGGCCGGTTCCGGCCCGCGGGCCGTATGTTTGACACCCCTGGTCTAGGTCATCGGTGTTCAAGCTCTCCCTGCCGTTCTGCTCCATGGTTATTGTTTGAATGACAAGGGAAGCTGTCAGTGTCAATCACTCACTCCAGCCAAACGTTGGTATTTTATTTTCTCTCTCCTCCCTTCCTGTGATGCACAATATCTGTGTTGTCTGACTTGTGTGTTCAGCACACCCCGCTGTGTTATCTGACTTGTGTGTTCAGCACACCCCGCTGTGTTATCTTAAGCTTTGTGCGGCAGTCTCTCTGTTAGCAATTGGATTAACACAGCATTGCAAAGGGCCAGGCCGGTCTCTCCCTCTGCTTTCAATTGGAGCACCAGGCCCTAACTCAATAGGCTGGCTGTCTCTGTGAACGTGATGTGCCACTGATAAACAGGCTTATAGTGGAAGAGAAGGGCCTGTGATGTCAGGACCCTGAGATACCGATTCTTCTGAAAACTTCTTCTCAAGACCCCTAGGGGCAAATTAGTTATCGGCTCTCTGTGCAGATTAGATGTTTCTGTTCAAAGGGTTTTTAGGAGACAAACTTCCTTTAGCCCTCTGGATTCAGTCCTTCTCCATATAATTTTCTATTCGATCCATATCACATTGTCAGAGTGCTGTTGTTTTTCCCAGTCAGCCTTGCTGAGGAGGTGAAGCTGTCGTCATGGCAGCTCAACACAGCTGATCAACAACAATATGACAGTGTAATAATTGTACCACCATTCTACTGATCAACTAACATCAGTATAGCACACGGTGGTTTCATCCCAGGTAAGAGATGAAGGGAGGGACAGAAGACGGTTTAGACCTAATGATAAAACATTCCCAAGTGGACACTCGTCGTCATTGGCATCCTTCCATCTGTGAGAGATAATGGGGAATACAGAAGCCAGGAGACTGCTGTAGTTATCATGCTGGTTGAAGCCAGGAGACTGCTGTAGTTATCATGCTGGTTGAAGCCAGGAGACTGCTGTAGTTATCATGCTGGTTGAAGCCAGGAGACTGCTGTAGTTATCATGCTGGTTGAAGCCAGGAGACTGCTGTAGTTATCATGCTGGTTGAAGCCAGGAGACTGCTGTAGTTATCATGCTGGTTGAAGCCAGGAGACTGCTGTAGTTATCATGCTGGTTGAAGCCAGGAGACTGCTGTAGTTATCATGCTGGTTGAAGCCAGGAGACTGCTGTAGTTATCATGCTGGTTGAAGCCAGGAGACTGCTGTAGTTATCATGCTGGTTGAAGCCAGGAGACTGCTGTAGTTATCATGCTGGTTGAAGCCAGGAGACTGCTGTAGTTATCATGCTGGTTGAAGCCAGGAGACCGCTGTAGTTATCATGCTGGTTGTGGACTGGCTTTACAGTACACTGTGAGAGAATGCATCACCTTAGCAACCACCTGCATCTACAATATATGTCTTGAAGGACACACATATCAACACACTTCATGTGTTAAGTCACCGTGTTCACTTCATGTGTTAAGTCACCGTGTTCACTTCATGTTTTTCTGTCTCCCTCCCAGGATTTTATTTTATTTTATTTTGTCATGGTCTATCTGCTCCCAGACCCAAGCTCTGTAATCTAATCATTCGGAGTGACACCTTATACATTGGGAATGCACAGCCATGGTCTCTCTGCTCTCCTCTGCAGTAGTGTTCACATTTTGAACACTGAGAACTGGTAGGAACCTTGTCCCATATCGTCTCAGCATGGTGGTTAGGCAGACTTAGTATTTACAGATGTGGTAGGCAGAGCAGAGCACCGACCGCCCATCTCCAATCAAGTGAAGAGCTAATTCAGCTGTTTCTGTAATAATGAGTTTTCTCTCTCCTAGATGGAATACATTCTCTGAAATGAGTACTACGGTATGCATTATGCATCGCTGGACCTGAGAGGACAGGCTGTGTGCTATGGACACTGCATTTATCATTGAAGTGCAAATTCATGGTTTGAAGTTACATGGCAGTATGTGTGTGTGTAGCTGCTAGCTAGCATGTTTTTCAATCGTCTCATTAAATGAGCTGGTGCTACATGCACAGACGTAAACAATAAACACCCAAGCTCCCTTTATCAACAATACAATACACACTAAATAGGTGGTCATTGAAGAGCTTAGACACCTGTCCTAACCCAACAAGCAGGTCCCGGCTCCAACATCTTCTAGTACAGCAATGTGCACGCTGATTAGGCCTACACATCTGATTTGTCCTGTCAGGAATTGGAATTCCCACCCTGATCTCTTTATGAGTGACTTTTTTATGTCTGAGGTCAGTGGCTGTATATTATCAGCCTTCAGAAAGTGTGAAAGTTCCCCAAATTCTCCCCGTTACCACCTATCCCCACTGCCCTCAGACAAGTGAAATGGTTTCTTACAAGCACGGGGTATTTTGGCTATTTTAGGGTCCCTACCAACCACATGATACCAGCAAGACCCAAACAACTGTTAGGCTCCAACAGTTATCTTCTCCAGAAAAGAGATGTCTTTGTTCAATAACATGGATGGTGTTTGTGAAAGGTTGACCAAAGATATCCCCTGTTCTCTTCTTGTTTGGTTATAAAGTTCATTGCTTTCGGGCTAGTGAGGGCTTCCCACTTTTTAATTTTTTAATTTTTATTTTTTTTAGCCTTTTGAATGTTTAGATTTTAAAGTTTTTAAACTTGGGATATCCCTTTTCAACAGTAAAAGTAAAAAAACAACAACAAAAAAACTTTTTGTCCTGTCCTATTTCAGTGAGGAAGCCCAATTTGTCCTGTACAACTAGTAACCTTATGTCCTCCCAGAGAAGCGGCAGTTGGATCAGGCTGTAGCTCCCAGGTTTCTGTCATGTAGTGTCAGACATCCTGAATCAGCTGCTGCCTGTTTATGTTTGTAGGCCATGTTTGATGCCTTCACTTCCAGCAGAACATTAGTCATCATGTTGCAAACTGATGCATTTTTCTATCCTGTCAGACAGGTCTGTCCCATGGCTGGAGCTGTGCTTCCTCTAGCCTGAGTGTGTGTGAGGGGAATGTGTGTGGTCAGCAGTCACTCCGTCCTCAGCCACAGTCGAGCCAGCGCTGCCCTGCCCTGCCCTGCCCTGCCCTGCCCTGCCCTGCCCTGCCCTGCCCTGCCCTACCCTGCCTTGCCCAGGGTTGTCAAACTATTTTATAATTTTTGATTATTGTTATTATTTTTTCTAAAATACATTTGCCTTTAAAGGTCATGAACAGTCAAAATTATGTTTTTCATGAAACTGGATGATATTTGAAGGAAACCGGATCAAAGTATGACTTAAAATGACTGTTGCTTTAATACTGAAAAAAAAAATGACGCAACATGCAACAATTTCAAAGATTTTACTGAGTTACAGTAAATTAAAATGAATTAATTAGGCCCAAATTATCCGGTTGGATGTACTGCAAAATTCTATAAAACGGGCATAGTAGGATTTCTTATAAGCTTCCGGGTTAGAGTCCCGCACCTTGAAAGCGGCAGCTCTACACTTTAGCTCAGTGCGAATGTTGCCTGTAATCCATGGCTTCTGGTTGGGGTATATACATACAGTCACTGTGGGGACGACGTCCTCGATGCACTTATTGATGAAGCCAGTGACCTATGTGGTGTACTCCTCAATGTCATTGGAAGAATCCTGTGACATGTTCCAGTCTGTGATAGCAAAACAGTCCTGTAGTTTAGCATCTGCTTCATCTGACCACTTTTTATAGACCGAGTCACTGGTGCTTCCTGCTTTAATTTTTTCTTATAAGCAGGACTCAGGAGGATAGAATTGTGGTCGGATTTACCAAATGGAGGGCGAGGGAGAGCTTTGTACGTGTCCCTGTGTGTGGAGTACAGGTGATCTTGAATTTTTTTCCCTCTGGTTGAACATTTAACATGTTGATAGAAATTAGGTAGAACTGATTTAAGTTTCCCTGCATTAAAGTCTCCGGCCACTAGGAGCGCCGCCTCTGGGTGAGCGGTTTCCTGTTTGCTTATTTTCTTATACAGCTGACTGAGTGCAGTCTTAGTGCCAGCATCCGTCTGTGGTGTTAATAAATAAACAGCTACGAAAAGTATAGCTGAAAACTCTCTAGGCAAATAGTGTGGTCTGCATTTTATCACAATATACTCTACTTCAGGCGAGCAAAATCTAGAGACTTCTTTAGATTACGTGCACCAGCTGTTGTTTACAAATATGCGCAGACCGCCGCCCTCGTCTTACCGGAGTGTGCTGTTCTATCTAGCCGGTGCAGCGTATATCCTGCTAGCTGAATATCCATGTCATCATTCAGCCACAATTCCGTGAAACATAAGATATTACAGTTTTTGATGTCCCTTTGGTAGGATATTCGTGATCGTACCTCGTCTAATTTATTTATTGTCCAATGATTTCACGTTGGCGAGTAATATTGACGGTAACGGCAGCTTTCCCACTCGCCTTCTGCGGATCCCTATGAGGCACCCTGCTCTGTGTCCTCTGTACCTGTGTCTCTTCCTCTTGCCAATAACTGGGATGTTGGCCTTGTCGGGTGTTTGGAGTATGTCCTGTGCGTCCTGCTTGTTGAAGAAAAAGTCTTTGTCTAATCGGAGGTGAGTGATCGCTGTCCTGATATCCAGAAGCTCTTTTTCGCCGTAAGATACGGTGGCAGAAACATCATGTACAAAATAAGTCACAAATAACGCAAAAAAACCCACATAATAGCACAATTGGTTAGTCGCCCGTAAAACTGCTGCCATTTCTTCCGGCGCCATTTTACACTTTACATTTTGCGTTTTATATTTTTGTTCAGTATAACGTTTGATAAGGTTTAATCATAAAGTTACTGGTGCCCTCCCCCATGTCAAACATTTGGATTCATTATTAAGGACACAAGGTGACATCACTTGAACCTCATTTAAATACACCAATGGTAACAGGATATTCTCTTACCTCATTTAAATAAGTACCGCCTTCTAATCAACATCGGAGAAGGCGTGTTTGCAAATGGGGCTTGGTTTATATAGCTAAACTCAGCAAAAAAAGAAACGTCCTCACACTGTCAACTGCGTTTATTTTCAGCAACCTTAACATGTGTAAATATTTGTATGAACATAAGATTCAACAACTGAGACATAAACTGAACAAGTTCCACAGACATGTGACTAACAGAAATAGAATAATGTGTCCCTGAACAGGGGGGGGGGGGTCAAAATCAAAAGTAACAGTCAGTATCTGTTGTAGCCACCAGCTGCATTAAGTACTGCAGTGGATCTCCTCCTCATGGACTGCACCAGATTTGCCAGTTCTTGCTGTGAGATGCTACCCCACTCTTCCACCAGGCACCTGTAAGTTCCCGGACATTTCTGGGGGGAATGGCCCTAGCCCTCAACCTCCGATCCAACAGGTCCCAGACGTGCTCAATGGGATTGAGATCCGGGCTCTTCGCTGGCCTTTGCAGAACACTGACAATCCGGTCTTGCAGGAAATCACGCACAGAACGAGCAGAATGGCTGGTGACATTGTCAAGCTGGAGGGTGATGTCAGGATGAGCCTGCAGGAAGGGTACCACATGAGGGAGGAGGATGTCTTCCCTGTAACGCCCAGCTTTGAGATTGCCTGCAATGACAACAAGCTCAGTCCGATGATGCTGTGACACACCGCCCCAGACCATGACGGACCCTCCACCTCCAAATCGATCCCGCTACAGAGTACAGGCCTCGGTGTAACGCTCATTCCTTTGACGATAAACGCGAATCCGACCATCACCCCTGGTGAGACAAAACCGCGACTCGTCAGTGAAGAGCACTTTTTGCCAGTCCTGTCTGGTCCAGTAACGGTGGGTTTGTGCCCATGGGAAACGTTATTGCCGGCGATGTAAGGCAGGTCCTCACCAGACAACAGGCCTACAAGCCCTTAGTCCAGCCTCTCTCAGCCTATTGTGGACAGTGTGAGCACTGATGGAGAGATTTGTGCGTTCCTGGTGTTACTCGGGCAGTTGTTGCCATCCTTTGCCTGTCCCACAGGTGTGATGTTCGGATGTACCGAACCTGTGCAGGTGTTGTTACACATGGTCTTCCACTGTGAGGACGATCAGCTGTCCGTCCTGAGCATCTGGGCATCTTTCTTTTGGTGTTTTTCAGAGTCAGTAGAAAGGCCTCTTTAGTGTCCTAAGTTTTCATAACTGCAAGCTGTTAGTGTCTTAACGACCGTTCAACAGGTGCATGTTCATTAATTGTTTATGGTTCATTGAACAAGCATGGGAAACAGTGTTTAAACTCTTTACAATGAATATCTGTGAAGTTATTTCGATTTTTACGAATTATCTTTGAAAGACAGGGTCCTGAAAAAGGGACGCTTCTTTTTTTTCTGAGTTTAGATAGTTAATCTACTGGTGCCAGAATTTTACCGTAAGGTGTCAGCAAAAATAATTAAAGGTTTACACTATTAATCTATGGCAAAGATACTTATATGTTTCCTCTTTCATCTGTGTCTGCTGTTAGTTACTGGCTAGCTAGGTCTTCAGCCAGCAAGGACAAAAGGCGGGGTGGGAGGTCGTTCAAATCTCCAACGCAGTTGTCGAGTCAACATCCGTCAGTGCTGCTGTGAACTGCATCACAATAGACATGCCAAAATACTTGAAAGTACTACTTAAGAATTGTTTTGGGTATCTGGGTATCTGTACTTTACTATTAACATTTGACAACTTTTACTTCACTACATTCCTGAAGAAATTGATGTACTTTTTACTCCATACATTTTTCCCTGACACCCAAAAGTACTCGTTACATTTTGAATGCAGGACAGGTAAATTGTCTAATTCACACACTTATCAAGAGAACATCCCTGGTCATCCCTACTGCTTCTGATCTGGCGGACTCATTAAACACATGCTTAGTTTTTAAATCATGTCTGAGAGTTGTAGCGTGCCCCTGGCTAAAAACTAGAAAATGTGGCTGTCTGCTTTGCTTAATATAAGGAATTTGAAATGATTTATACTTGTACTTTTCCTTTTGATACTTAAGTACATTTGATCAATTACATTTACTTTTGATACTTAAGTATATTTAAAACCAAGTACTTTTAGACTTTTACTCAAGTAGTATTTTACTGAGTGACTTTCACTTTAACTTGAGTCATTTTCCATTAAGATATCTTTACTTTTACTCAAGTATGACAATTGGGTACTTTTTCCACCACTGATCATTGATGCAATTTCAATGTTGTTTGAGTAACTTTGTGTATCACCAGATTTGCTTGAGATAATTTTACTGCAACACTGCCTAATGCCTCCAGGTTGCGTTTGAAAGACGTTTGAAAGAGCTGTTAGTCAAGGCGATCTCATTAATATAAGCTCTGCCCACTCAGCCTGTCTTTTCAAACTAGTTGGCCATGGGATAAATTACTTTTCAGAATGACTGTTAATGACCTTTAATGTCAATTATCTAAAACCCTTAAACTCTTGATTTTTTTCTTACAGTATTCCCATACGCTACACGGCCAAAAGTATGTACACAACACCTGCTCGGCAAACATCTCATTCCAAAATCATGGGCATTAATATGGAGTTGGGTCCCCCTTTTGCTCCTATATCAGCCTCCACTCTTCTGGGAAGGCTTTTCACCAGATGTTGGAACATTGCTGCGGGGACTTGCTTACATTCAGCCACAGGAGCGTTAGTGAGGTCGGGCACTGATGTTGGGTGATTAGGCCTGGGGGTTGAGTTCAGGGCTCAGTCCAGATACAGTTTGGAACTCTGTAGTAAGTGTTGCAACCAAGGACAGACGATTTTTACGCACTACGAGCTTCAGCACTCGGCGGTCCCGTTCTGTGAGCTTGCTTGGCCTACAACATCGAGGCTGAGCCTTTGTTGCTCCTAGACGATTCCACTTCACAATAACAGGTCACCAGGTATACGGTGTTTCCTCCGACCCATTTGTGCAGCAGGCTTCTGGGTTGAGCGATCATTGTTTCAAGAAGCAGTGCGGCTTGGCGGGGTCATGTTTCGGCTCTCGACCTTCGCCTCTCCCGAGTCCGTACAGGAGTTGCAGCGATGGGACAAAACTGTAACTACCAATTGGATATCACGAAATTTGAGAGAAAAAGAGGTAAAATATAAAAACATGTAACTGATTTGAATTCAAATTGATTTACCCTATACGGACACGCCTGTT
Organism: Salvelinus fontinalis; assembly: GCF_029448725.1. Classification (NCBI taxonomy): domain Eukaryota; kingdom Metazoa; phylum Chordata; class Actinopteri; order Salmoniformes; family Salmonidae; genus Salvelinus; species Salvelinus fontinalis. The sequence goes on along the minus strand of NC_074683.1, from coordinate 30,086,000 downwards.
GCCCAAATTGATGACGTATGTCGCACAGTTGTGAGTCGAGTGGAGATGAATGGATTCGGTTCAGTCAGTTCTTCAGTCAGTCGTCCTGATAAGCCTAGTTTATGCTGGCAACAACAGCAGCATGGCACTAGTTAATCCTTGTAAAAGAAAGTGATGTTAATTTCAATGGGCGAGGGATAAATAACTTGGTGGTCACCATATGGATGTCACTTTCGCCATGTTCACCTACTAGTCAGATCTAGCAAACTTGTAGTTGTACAGTTGCCGAGCTCAACCAGTTAGCAAGTCTTAAATGTCAGAGTTTCTTAGTTCTGACTAGCACGTGAACGCGGCATGTACATGCCAATTAGGTAAGGCCACGACAAGTTGGTGTGAATGACCAGTGTCCACTGGTGTTGTAGCGAGGTTACCTGATTACCTAGACTCCTTGCGCCGGTCAAATGCTACACCACACCCATGGACGTTAGTTTCTTCTCCGCAATGAGTCGCCGTGTCTCCCGCTTGCTAGCGTAGTAACGCCTACCCCGCGGTTTTCCTGTTTCATATATTACTGTTCACTGGACCCTATGATCACGTAGCTACATAGCTGATTCCTGTTTCATATATTGCTGTTCACTGGACCCTATGATCACGTACCTACATAGCTGATGCTTGCTGGACTGATAATTAATCACGGTACTTCATTTTGTTTATTTTGTTTATCTGTCTGCCCCAGCCTCGAACTCAGGGTCGGTTAACTACACACAGGGCCTATCTGCCCATTCATCCCCATTTTACCTTTTGTTGTTGTCTTAGCTGATTAGCTGTTGTTGTCTTACACATTGTGTCTTAGCTAGCTCTCCCAATCAACACCTGTGATTGCTTTATGTCTCTCTCAAATATGCCTTGTATACTGTTGTTTAGAATAGTTATCATTGTTTTAGTTTACTGCGGAGCCCCTAGTCCCACTCAACAGCCTCCTCCCTAAGTTTGTTTTACTCACTGCTTTAGCACACTCTGCCAACCCTGATGTCCTTGCCGTGCCTGAATCCAGGCTTAGTAAGGCCACCAAAAATTCTGAGATTTCCATCCCCAACTACAACATTTTCCGTCAAGATATAACTGCCAAAAGGGGAGGAGTCGCATTCTACTGCAGAGATAGCCTGCGAAGTTCTGTCATACTTTCCAGGTCTATCCCCAAACAGTTCGAGCTTCTAACTTTAAAAATGAATCTCTCCAGAAATAAGTCGCTCACTGTTGCCACCTGTTATAGACCCCCCAGCTCCCAGCTGTGCTCTGGACACCATATGTGAATTGATTGCCCCCCATCTATCTTCAGAGTTTGTTCTGTTAGGTGACCTAAACTGGGATATGCTTAACACCCCGGCAGTCCTACAATCTGAACTAGATCCCCTCAATCTCACACAAATTATCAAGGAACCCACTAGGTACAACCCGGGGTACAACCCTTTCAAAAAATGTGGAACTAAGAACAGATATAGCCCTTGGTTCACTCCAGACCTGACTGCCCTCGACCAGCACAAAAACATCCTGTGGCGGATGTAGTCCCCGCGATATGCAACTTTTCAGGGAAGTCAGGAACCAATACACGCAGTCAGTCAGGAAAGCAAAGGCTATTTAATTTTAGGGCTAGCACAATTGGGCTAGCGTCGTCCGGGTTAGGGAGGGTTTGGCCGGTAGGGATATCCTTGTCTCATCGCGCTCCAGCGACTCCTGTGGCGGGCCGGGCGCAGTGCGCGCTAACCAAGGGGGCCAGGTCCACAGTGTTTTCTCCGACACATTGGTGGGGCTGGCTTCCGGGTTGGAGGCGCGCTGTGTTAAGAAGCAGTGCGGTTGGGTTGTGCTTCGGAGGACGCGTGGGTTTCGACCTTCGTCTCTCCCGAGCCTGTACGGGAGGTGTAGCGATGAGACAAGATAGTAATTACTAGCGATTGGATACCACGAAAATTGGGGGGAAAAGGGGGTAAAATAAAAAAATAAACAGATCACTGACCATTTCGAATCCCACCGTACCTTCTCCGCTGTGCAATCCGATTTCCGAGCTGGTCAAAGGTGCACCTCAGCCACGCTCAAGGTACTAAACGATATCATAACCGCCATCAATAAAAGACTGTGCAACTGTCTTCATCGACCTGGCCAAGGCTTTCGACTCTGTCAATCACCGTATTCTTATCGGCAGACTCAACAGCCTTGGTTCTCAAATGACTGCCTCGCCTGGTTCACCAACTACTTCTCAGATAGAGTTCAGTGTGTCAAATCGGAGGGCCTGTTGTACGGACCTCTGGCAGTCTCTATGGGGGTACCACAGGGTTCAATTCTTGGGCCGACTCTTTTCTCTGTATATATATCAACGATGTCGCTCTTGCTGCGGGTGATTCCCTATGCAGACGACACCATTCTGTATACATCTGGCCCTTCTTTGGACACTGTGTTAACAAACCTCCAAACTAGCTTCAATGTCATACAACACTCCTTCCGTGGCCTCCAACTGCTCTTAAACGCTAGTAAACTAAATGCATGCTTTTCAACCATTCGCTGCCCGCACCCGCCCGCCCGAGTAGCATCACTACTCTGGACGGTTCTGACTTAGAATATGTGGACAACTACAAATACCTAGGTGTCTGGCTAGACTGTAAACTCTCCTTCCAGACTCATGTTAAGCATCTCCAATCCAAAATAAAATCTAGAATCAGCTTCCTATTTCGCAACAAAGCCTCCTTCACTCATGCTGCCAAACATACCCTCGTAAAACTGACTATCCTGCCGATCCTCGATTTTGGCGATGTCATTTACAAAATGGCCTCCAACACTCTACTCCGCATACTGGATGTGGTCTATCACAGGTCTATGCCGTTGGTTTTGCCACCAAAGCCCCATATACCACCCACCACTGCGACCTGTGTGCTCTAGCCGGCTGTCCCTCGCTACATGTTCGTCGCCCGACCCACTGGATCCAAGTCATCTATAAGTCTATGGTAGGTAACGCTCCACCTTATCTCAGCTCACTGGTAATGATAACAACACCCACCCGTAGCACTCGCTCCAGCAGGTATATCTCACTGGTCATCCCCAAGCCTCCCCAAACCTCCTTTGGCCACCTTTCCTTCCAGGTCTCTGCTGCCAATGACTGGAATGAATTGCAAAAATCGCTGAAGCTGGAGACTTAGATTTCCCTCACTAACTTTAAACATCAGCTATCTAAGCAGCTAACCGATCGCTGCAGCTGTAAATAGCCCATCCAGTCTACCTACCAACCTCATCCCCATATTGTTTTTATTTACTTTCCTGCTCTTTTGCACACCAGTATTTCTATTTGCACATCATCATCTGCACATCTATCACTCCAGTGTTAATTTGCTAAATTGTAATTACTTCACTACTATGGCCTATTTATTGCCTTACCTCCTCACGCCGTTTGCACACACTGTATATAGACTTTCTTTTTTTCTATTGTGTTATTGACTGTACGCTTGTTTATTCCATGTGTAACTCTGTTGTTGTTTGTGTCTCACTGCTTTGCTTTATCTTGGCCAGGTCGCAGTTGTAAATGAGAAATTGATCTCAACTAGCCTACCTGTTTAAATAAAGGTGACATTTAAAAATGTCTGGATTTGAGTAACTCCCAAACCCTTCACCGAATGCAAACGCATTCGGGGCCTTTTGATTAGTCCAGAAACCGATGGGTTGGTCCAGATCCAGAAAAGACGTGTGTAATGTGGCTTTTCAAAATGTGTCATTGGCTTTGATACCCTGATTGGTTAGAGATGATCCAATTGCTGATTACTTTGTTTTGTACAACGACCCTCGTGCCCTGCGAACCACAGAGCAGCAGAAGAATTTGTGTGTCATCAAGCTAGTTTCGAGGCGCTTCCCACTGGGCAACAGTTGCTTCACTGCGCAGCTAGCTGTATGTTGCTGGTGGTAGCAAATAGTTCGGATAGCCATTTGATTAACTGTTCAGCAGTCTTATGGCTTGTGGGTAAAAGCTGCTAAGGAACCTTTTGGATCTAGACTTAGCGCTCTGTTACCGCTTGCCATGCGGTAGCAGAGAGTCTATAACTAGGGTGGCTGGAGTCTTTGACAATTTTAAGGGCCTTCCTCTGACACCGCCTGGTATAGAGGTCCTGGATGGCAGGAAGCTTCGCACCAGTGATGTATTGGGCCGTACGCACTACCCTCTGTAGTGGTCGCATGGCGAACAGTTGCCATACCAGGCGGTGATGCAACCAGTCAAGATTCTCTCAATGGTGCAGCTGTAGAAGTTTTTTTGGATTGGAGGACCTATGCCAAATCTATGCCAGAGCCGGTGTAGTAGGATTCAATCTTAGTCTTGTGTTGACCCTTGGTTCTTCGGTGGGCATAGCAGGATTTATTATAAGCGTCCGCGTTAGAGTTCCGCTCCTTGAAAGTGGCAGCATGGCGTCTGGTTGGGGTATGTACGTACGGTCGCTGTGGGGACGACGTCATCGATGCACTTGTTGATTAAGCCGTTGACTGATCTGGTATACTCCTCAATGGGATTGGATGAATCTCGGAATATATTCCAGTCAGTGTATGTTTCTTGTTTGCTTATGGCCTTATACAGTTCGTTGAGTGCGGTCTTAGTGCCAGCATCAGTTTGTGGTGGTAAATAGACAGCTATGAAAAATATAGATGAAAACTCTCTTGGTAAATGGTGTGCTCTACAGCTTATCATGAGATACTCTACCTCAGACGAACAAAACCTCAAGACTTCTTTAATATTAGATTTTTTGCACCAGCTGTTATTGACAAATAGACACAGACCACCACCCCTGGTCTTACCAGAAGTAGCTGTTCTGTCTTGCCGATGCACGGAAAACGCAGCCAACTGTATATTATCTATGTTGTTGTTCAGCCACGACTCGGTGTAACATAAGATATTACAGTTTTTAATGTCCCGTTAGTAGTATAGTCTCAAGCGGAGCTCAAACAGTTTATTCTCCATTGATTGCACGTTGGCCCATAGGACAGATGGTAGAGGCGGGTTACCCACTCGCCGACTAATTCTCACACGACACCCTGATCTGCATCCCCTGTATCGGCGTCTCCTCTTCATGCCAATGACGGGGATTTGGGCCTGGTCCGGTTGCAGGTGTAAATCCTTCATGTCCGACTCATTAAAGAAAAAATCTTCGTCCAGTTCGAGGTGAGTAATCGCTGTTGTGATATACAGAAGCTCTTTTCGGTCATAATAAACGGTAGTGGAAACATTTTGTACAAAACTTCACTAGACAAGTTTCTCTAGCCACAAGTATGAACTAGTTAGCTGTGGAGGGCTCATTAAGACAACTGACAACTGACTGAACCCAATCTGTTGGCACCAAGCATGTCCGTATAGCCTCTCCCCTTTTTCAGTCACTGACTCTGCCCAGAGATTAGGTTTGGAGCGAGGATGAGGGGGGAGGGCAAGCTGTAAACCTGCCAAGTAAAACATCTGCTGACACGAGTGTGTGTGTGTGTGTGTGTGTGTGTGTGTGTGTGTGTGTGTGTGTGTGTGTGTGTGTGTGCACCAATGATTTACAGTGCATTCGGAAATAATTACATAAAATTGTTTTTTTCCCCTCATCAATCTACACATAATACACCATGATGACAAAGCAAAAACAGGTTTTTCTATTTTTTTTGCAAATAAAATAAATAAATGAGATGTCACATTCACATAAGTATTCAGACCCTTTACTCAGTACTTTGTTGAAGCACCTTTGGCAGTGACTACAGCCTCTAGTCTTCTTGGGTATGATGCTACAAGTTTGGGACACCTGTATTTAGGGAGTTTCTCCCATTCCTCTCTGCACATCCTCTCAAGCTCTGTCAGGTTGGATGGTGAACGTCGCTGCACAGCTACTTCCAGGTCTCTCCAGAGATGGTCGATTGGGTTCAAGTCTGGGCTCTGGCTGGGCTACTCAAGGACATTCAGAGACTTGTCCTGAAGCCACTCCTGCGTTGGCTGTTTGCTTAGGGTGTCGTCTTATCCCTCGATCCTGACTAGTCTCCCAGTCCCTGCTGCTGAAAAACATCCCCACAGCATGATGCTGCCACCACCATGCCTCACCGTAGGGATGGTGCCAGACGTGACGCTTGACATTCAGGCCAAAGAGTTCAATCTTGGTTTCACCAGACCAGAGAATCTTGTTTCTCATGGTCTGAGAGTCCATTAGGTGCCTTTTGGCAAACTCCAAGCGGGCTGTCATGTGACTTTTACCGAGGAGTGGCTTCCGTCTGGTCACTCTACCATAAAGGCCTGATTGGTGGAGTGCAGCAGTAGAGTTGCACATTTTGGGGAATATTCAGAGGTGGAAACTTTCCATGGGAATATATGGGAATTAACGGAAATATATGCAAATTAATAATAATACCATTGAAATGCAGATGTTTTTTGCATTGGATATATTTACCATATCATATGGAGACAAACATAAACCTTTTACCTTTATCATAAGTAGACATACTTGCAAATTGTTAAATCCTTCCAAAATAAATTTCAAAAAACGATTTAGTTACGAATTGAACTTTAATTAAATCAGTTGACTCTTCACATGGGATGATTTCACTGAACAACAAAAGAAAGGTAATATTGAATGATTCCCCAATGATCCATCACATCTCCCAAAAACGTTTTCAACATGCATCTGTAAAATGATAGTCTAGAAACTAAAGCTTTGGTTGTCTTCCTCTCAGGCTTCCATGTCTTTTCCCTGGACCTCCTCAATGTCCACCTCTTGAACATCAGACTCTGAAGCCTCATCTTCACTGTCATTTTCCAACCTTTTTGAGGATGGCTCATTGTCAGGCTCCAGACAGACAGGATGGTATTGTCTCCCTCAATCTGTGCATTAGCTACTGCTATAGGTTTCAGGAGTTTCAGGCTGCTTACCACTCTCTCCCAAATACATCATCCAGGAGGATCCTCTTGATGGGGCTGTCCATATCGGCATACTGTGATATGGCCATTTCTTGGAGAGACTCCTTCCTTTCCAGGAGACTGTCAAACATGATGACAACATCACCTCAACAGGTGTTGCTGGGCAGCTTCAATGTGGTGCTCTTATTCTTCTCACTTTGCTTGGTGAGGTAGATTGCTGCTATAACTTGATGGCCCTTCACATACCTAACCATTTCCTTGGCTCTCTTGTAGAGTGTATCCATTGTTTGCAGTGCCATGATGTCCTTGAGTAGCAGATTCAATGCATGAGCAGCACAGCCAATGGGTGTGATGTGAGGGTAGGACTCCTCCACTCTAGACCAAGCAGCCTTCATGTTCACAGCATTGTCTGTCACCAGTGCAAATACCTGCTGTGGTCCAAGGTCATTGATGACTGCCTTCAGCTCATCTGCAATGTAGAGACCGGTGTGTCTGTTGTCCCTTGTGTCTGTGCTCTGGTTGAGGGGTGGAGATGATGTAGTTAGTTATTCCTTGCCCACGAACATTCAACCACCCATCAGAGATGATTGCAATACAGTCTGCTTTCTCTATGAGTTGCTTGACTTTCACTTGAACTCTGTTGAACTCTGCATCCAGCAAATGAGTAGATAAAGCATGTCTGGTTGGAGGGGTGTATGCTGGGAGAAGAACATTCAGAAATCTCTTCCAATACACATTGCCTGTGAGCATCAGATGTGAACCAGTTGCATACACAGCTCGAGCAACACATTCATCAGCATTTCTCTGACTACGTTGCTCCATTGAATCAAAACAACTTCTGATTTCAGGAGGACCATGAGCTGTTGCGTGATTCATAATTTTCACCTCAAATAGAAGTAGAGGGACTTTTGTCAGAGGTTGCTTGTTGTGAGCACTGAGGGAACTTTATGCACTTGCCCAGATGATTCTGCATCTTTGTTGCATTCTTCACATATGATTTGGCACAGTATTTTCAAATGTACACAGCTTTTCCTAGTACATTAGCTGCAGTGAAATGTCTCCACACACATCAGATAGTAGCCGTGGCATTTTCCTGTGAAGATTAGAAAAAAAATGTAAAAAAACAACAAATACAATTCCATGTACAGATAAATAGTTAAGCAGTTAGATTAAACTCATTTGTAAGATAAATGCTTTAAATGTACGGAAACAGGTGAAGTAACACTCCTCAGTTAGCAGACTCAAGCAAGCTAAAACCCACATGGTAGCAAATACTAACTCCCAGAAATTGTTAACAAGTTAGAAATAATTTAAACACACTTTGCTGTAGGTTAGTATTTACTAGTTAACATAAAATCATGTATGTCATCAAGCCTTACCAGAAAACGTGTAGTTCTCTGCTCAGACAGTGTAGTAGTGTGGGCTCAATAGCATCTCATTTGTGTGCAAGATCTTGAGAATCAGCTCTACATGTGATGGGAGAGTGCACTGCACATGTGATGGATGAATGCACTGTGCATGCAGAGGGTTGCAATTCCATTGAATTGGGGATGGTTCAACACAAATACCTAGAATTGCCTATGTATATCCCACAAAAAAAGGTTCACTGTTATAAGCTAACTTAAAGATGATTTTACTGGAAAGTTTCCGACCCTTTGCAACCCTATGCTCCTTCTGGAAGGTTTTCCCATCTCCACAGAGGAACTCCGGAGCTCTGTCAGAGTGACCATCGGACTCTTGGCCACCTTCCTGACCAAGGCCCTTCTCCCCCGATTGCTCAGTTTGGACGGGTGGCCAGTTCTAGGAAGAGTCTTGGTGATTCCAAACTTCTTCCATTTAAGATTGATGGAGGCCACTGTGTTCTTGGGGACCTTCAATGCTGCAGACATTTTTTGGTACCCCTTCCCAAGATCTATGCCTCGACACAATCCTGTCTGGGAGCTCTATGGACAATTCCTTTGACCTCTTGGCTTGGTTTTTGCACTGACCTGCACTATCAACTGTGGAACCTTATATAGACAGGTGTGTGTCTTCCCAAATCATGTCCAATGTATTGTATTTACTACAGGTGGACTCCAATCACGTTGTAGAAACATCTCGAGGATGATCAATGGAAAAGGGTCTGAATACTTATGTAAATAAGGTTTGTTAATGTCTAAACCTGCTATCGCTTTGTCATTATGGGGTATTTTGTGTAGATTGAGGATTTTTAAATGTAATATATTTTAGAATAAGGCTGTAAGGTAAAAAATAAAGCGAAGGGGTCTAAATAGTTTCCGAATGCACTGTACATTATTGGTTTGTACGTGTGTGAGAAAGTTGTTTGACATATTGTCAGAGACTAGGCTACCCTCTAACTCAGCTTTTAATTTATCCTGCGCTCGTACACCGGCAGATTGTCATGGAGGAGCATAATACTTTTTATCCAAAGATGTTTGGCTAACAAACCTGCAAATCCTCTATCATCTCATCATATCAGTGTGTTTTTATATAGTGTCGGCGTGTTTGTGTTCATCATGGGTTTGTTCATGTTCACGTTGCTGAAATGGATCTGGCCTGGAGGGATTGGTCCCATGAGGATCTCGCCAACACCTGCCATCTGTTACATAGAAATAGACATTATAATGATAATACCTCTTTATGATACCTCTCTACCTCCAGGACACATCTCCCTACTAAACTTTGTGGGGTGGAGGAGCTGTGGTGAATGTAACCTGTGGATGGTAGTGACCTGTCTAACAGGCTAGTGTTAGTTCTATAGGGCCGGCGCTGAGTGTAGCAGCTCAGGCAGGACCAGTGGCAGGGCTTTTAATAGCTGCAGTAGTGTAGAGGTGTGGAGACACACACAGCCAGGGTTCTCCCCTGAGATGTACACACACACTGCTTATCTGGAGTCCCTGACGCCCCACCTGAGATTTGAACACAACTCTGCACTGGGGAATGGCTGAGTCTAGTGCAAATAAGGCACAGGTGTTAAGACACACAGGCTTGTTGGAGCTTAAGTTCGGGCAGCACTGTCAGCCTTTAGATAAGACTACTATGTCCAGTAAACATGATAAATATCAGTGCTATAGATAGGCCTATAGTATCTCTCTGTAGTGCTGCATTTAGCAGAGGGCTGGTTCTATAGCTAGGGTCCTCAGCTAGGCTATATAAACTCAGAAAACAAAGTCCCTTTTTCAGGACCCTGTCTTTCAAAGATAATTTGTAAAAATCGAAATAACTTCACAGATCTTCATTGTAAAGGGTTTAAACACTGTTTCCCATGCTTGTTCAATGAACCATAAACAATTAATGAACATGCACCTGTTGAACGGTCGTTAAGACACTAACAGCTTGCAGTTATGAAAACTTAGGACACTAAAGAGGCCTTTCTACTGACTCTGAAAAACACCAAAAGAAAGATGCCCAGGGTCCATCTGTGTGAACGTTCCTTAGGCATGCTGCAAGGTTGCATAAGGACTGCAGATGTGGCCAGGGCAATACATTGCAATGTCTGTACTGTGAGACGCCTAAGACAGCGCTACAGGGAGACAGGACAGACATCTGATCGTCCTCGCAGTTGGATGTACAGGATCGGTACATCCGAACATCACACCTGCGGGACAGGTACAGGATGGCCGAGTTACACCAGGAACGCACAATCCCTCCATCAGTGCTCAGACTGTCCGCAATAGGCTGAGAGAGGCTGGACTGAGGGCTTGTAGACCTGTTGTAAGGCAGGTCCTCACCAGACATCACCGGCAACAACGTCGCCTATGGGCACAAACCCACCGTTGCTGGAACAGACAGGACTGGCAAAATGTGCTCTTCACTGACGAGTCGCGGTTTTGTCTCACCGGGGGTGATGGTCGGATTTGCGTTTATCGTCGAAGGAATGAGCGTTACACCGAGGCCTGTACTCTGGAGCGGGATCGAGGTGGAGGGTCCGTCATGGTCTGGTGCGGTGTGTCACAGCATCATCGAGCTTAGCTTGTTATCATTGCAGGCAATCTCAACGCTGTGCTTAACAGGGAAGACATCCTCCTCCCTCATGTGGTACCCTTCCTGCAGGCTCATCCCTCCAGCATGACAATGCCACCAGCCATACTGCTCGTTCTGTGCATGATTTTCTGCAAGACAGGAATGTCAGTGTTCTGCCATGGCCAGCGAAGAGCCCGGATCTCAATCCCATTGACCACGTCTGGTACCTGTTGGATCGGAGAATGAGGGCTAGGACCATTCCCCCCAGAAATGTCGCAGAACTGGCAAATCTGGTGCAGTCCACGAGGAGGAGCTGCACTGCAGTACTTAATGCAGCTGGTGGCCACACCAGATACTGACTGTTACTTTTGATATTGACCCCGCCCTTTTGTTCAGGGACACATTATTCAATTTCTGTTAGTCACATGTCTGTGGAACTTGTTCAGTTTATGTCTCAGTTGTTGAATCATGTTATGTTCATACAAATATTTACACATGCTAAGTTTGCTGAAAATAAATTAAGTTGACAGTGAGAGGACGTTTCTTTTTTTGTTGTTGCTGAGTTTAGCTGGAAGAGCAGGCTCTTATTTCATTGTTTTCAATCCAGGAATTCAAGCTTGAATAGAGAGGCAGAAATGGTGCATTGTCTGTGTGAAGTGTACTGGAAATACTGGTGTGTGTGTGTGTGTGTGTGCGTTTTGTATATGCATGTTTACAAGTTTTTCCTCGACTCCGCTTTAGAACAGCTAGGCCAATTCCCCCTCAGGCTCCTGAGTACTGCTGACTAGTCTATCGCTGAGTCACTGTGCTGGGATTCCAGGAACAACATACAGAGCAGCTGAAGTATAATATTATCGGCATCACTCACTACCGTGAGTGATGCCGTCCCCAAGCACTGGTCGATGATAGGGCTGCACAATTAATCCAATTCACCTCGAAATCACAATATTGATGTGCAATATCCGTATCGCAAGAGATGGCCTAGCCATATCGCAATATTTTGAAACTCCACTCAGCCATGTGCAGCATACATTTTAAATAGTTTACTCTGTCATCTCACCCCCTATCACTCAACCTGCGCAGTTCCTCCTCCTCGCTGTTAGATTCACTCTATGATTGCATGAGGTTCTGTTAGGTCAATTGCTGTCAACACATTGTTCCAAGCAAGAACAATGCTGCTTTCCACTTTGCTTCTTAATATAAATCATGTTATTTTTATGATTCCAACAGTTCACCCAAGTGTTTTCATCTATATCGCAAGTCAAATCGCAATCTGTAACAATTAGATTTTTTGCACATATCTTGCAGCCCTAGTTTAGTATCAGTCCAGTCAAACCTCTGCTCTGACTCCAACCCCAGCTGGTAAACCTTTGATGTTGTAGTGTAAGGGAGGAAACTAGGGTCAGGAATCCAGACCAATGACAGGGTGTTAGGTAACTACTGTATAGCTCTGCCTCTGGGCTCTGTCTGTCCAGACAGCACAGGCTGGCTAACTGTCTCTTCTCCTCCAGCCACCTCTCAGCCCAGCTGTTCCCCTGACTCATAGAAAATCACTGCAGTGAGGGAGGGAGAGCCCATAGTGTGTGTGTGCACGTGCGTGCACTCGTGTGTGTCTGTGCGTGCGTGCGAATGAATCTGCAATACACCCATGCCTGTCTGATCTAATATGTCCTTCTACTGTCTCAACAGACAAGGGAGGGAGGAGGTTGTGTGTGAACATGTGTGTGTGTATAGTGTCAGGCCACTGGAAGTAAAATAAAAGTCTCAAAGACCTGGGCTTTGCCATGATTCAATCTAAGCCTGCTCCAGCCACATCAGATGAGAGCAGGGGGAGAATCCTTCATTTCCATGACTCATGACACAGCGATGAATAGCAGACACTTTTGAGTGAATGAGATGTCATTAAGTGTCCATTATAATGGATTGTGGCACGAGAGGTAACCACCCATCTTCCTGTAGTATTGGAGAACACATCTAGCTGGCTATGCCAAGCTAGCACTACTGGCTGGATCTGTTGCTTTGTGTGGCATGTCTTAATGCCAGGAGGATAGGCATGGAATCATCTAATGTCCCCTTCCTTGTTTATCCATGTCATATAGAGATCTACTGTGTGTAGGACTTTAGGTTCTGCTTGTCATAGATTTTCCGGCGTTGTTCGTCCTCTCAGCCAGCTGATGGCAATGATGCCACTGTATGCTACGAATGGCTACAGTACTGTAGAGAAAGAGATGCAGAACTGCAGGTTTATTGGGGACGAGGTTCCCACAGGGACTGAGGTGAGCTTTTTTTACCTGTGTGTCATCAGACAGGATGGCTACCAGCCTCAGTGTCCTGGATCTCCGGGTGGAGATCCATACTCTGCTCCTCACTAGTCAGCCAAGGTGAACAATGAACCTGAATGCAGGGAAAGTAGAACAACAGTCCCAGACAGTCTGCTAGCTTGTCTCAGAACGTCAGGGAGAGGAGCAATATAATAGAAGGCCATGTTGAAATGAAGTGTAGAGCAGCCATGATGAAGGGAGAAATCCCTACTATGTTTATCAGCCCTGAGCCAGGGGGAGACTGGGGATGCTGTGGGAAGGGAGGGCCTGGGGGGGGGGGGGACAGGAGGGGGGAGGCAGTGTAACCATCTTTCTGTCTGTAGGGAGTGGGAGGGGTCTGTTTCTCTCTGGGGGTGGAGACTAGCTTGGGCTAGACTGACTGGACAGGTGGATGGATCAGGCTGGAGAGGCCCAGGCAGAGGAAGAGTGAGGAAACACACACACACACACACACACACACACACACACACACACACACACACACACACACACACACACACACACACACACACACACACACACACACACACACACACATTCTCATACACACACATAAACACACATTCTCATACACACACGGGGAGGGGTGAGGCAGGCAGGGAGGGGTGAGGCAGGCAGGGAGGGGTGAGGCAGGCAGGGAGGGGTGAGGCAGGCAGGGAGGGGTGAGGCAGGCAGGGAGGGGTGAGGCAGGCAGGCAGGGAGGGGTGAGGCAGGCAGGCAGGGAGGGGTGAGGCAGGCAGGCAGGGAGGGGTGAGGCAGGCAGGCAGGGAGGGGTGAGGCAGGCAGGGAGGGGTGAGGGAGGCAGGCAGGGAGGGGTGAGGGAGGCAGGCAGGGAGGGGTGAGGGAGGCAGGCAGGGAGGGGTGAGGGAGGCAGGCAGGGAGGGGTGAGGGAGGCAGGCAGGGAGGGGTGAGGGAGGCAGGCAGGGAGGGGTGAGGGAGGCAGGCAGGGAGGGGTGAGGTCGGCAGGCAGGGAGGGGTGAGGTCGGCAGGCAGGGAGGGGTGAGGTCGGCAGGCAGGGAGGGGTGGGTGAGGCAGGCAGGGAGGGGTGGGTGAGGGAGGCAGGCAGGGAGGGGTGGGTGAGGGAGGCAGGCAGGGAGGGGGAGGCAGGCAGGGAGGGGGAGGCAGGCAGGCAGGGAGGAGGGAGGCAGGCAGGGAGGGGTGAGGGAGGGAGGCAGGCAGGGAGGGAGGCAGGCAGGGAGGGAGGCAGGCAGGGAGGGAGGCAGGCAGGGAGGGGTGAGGGAGGGAGGCAGGGAGGGAGGGGTGAGGCAGGCAGGCAGGCAGGGAGGGAGGGGTGAGGCAGGCAGGCAGGGAGGGAGGGAGGGGTGAGTCAGGCAGGGAGGGAGGGAGGGGTGAGGCAGGCGGGGGGGTGAGGCAGGCAGGGAGGGGGGTTGCACTGCAGCCTCCATCCTCTTCTCCCCATGATGACCAAGTGTGTGTGTGTCTTTTGAGGGCTTGTATTACTATCCTAGTGGTTACTGGAAATCCCTGAAAGGATAGTAAAAGTAAGTAAAATTCTCCCTTGTGGTGACCGGGGAAATGTCCCCACGAGGACAAAGGCTTTTGTAGGCTTAGGGGTTAGGTTTAGGGTTCTAAATGGGGTAAGCAGATTCTGGGATGAGTAGTTTGTGTCCCATAGAGATAATCAACATTTCCCTCAGAGAAGAGACTGAATGTAGTTGAATTCAGAGCTGCAATTTGGGGCTCTTTGTAATGTTGTCCTCTCCTCTGGACATCCAGTTTTAGTTCTCCAGACCTTTTGTTTTCGGCTTGTCATCAGTTTAATACTGTAATTCCCTTTCATCTGCATCTGAGAACAAAAAAATCCGGATTATGCCCCCATGGCAGACATGCCTGCTGCTGGTAGTGTTCTAGTAAACCTGAACCAGTCTCCAGCCTAAACTGAGGAAAGGAGGGCTGTTAGTTGTGCAGCATATAGAAGCCGGAAGCTGTGAAATATGATAACATAGGCCGTGTCTGCTGCTGGCTGCTTGGACTATGCAACACTGTTACTTCCTACACTTCTATCACACTCACCAGTAGATGGCAGTGTTCATCAATGCAGCAGGTTTCATTGCGCAGAGTTGTATTTTATTTACAAGATTGAACGTTTCAAAAATTGCACCATGGCCGGCACAAGCTCAGGTGATGCTTATGTGTTGTTATGGTGTTAGCAGGGCTACTCTCACTAGATGTTCGTTGAGCAGCTCTCTCACCCCATGACAAGGAAAGCTAACTATTTGGGGGCACAGAGCTTTTACCTTACATCAGCCATGGTTTTCCCATGGTGACTGGCAACTTTTTAAAATTAGTTTTCTATGGCAGCACTGTACAAAAGGTGTAATAAGTCAATATTACATGTTTCAGAGTGGCAGCATCATACATTGTCCTTTTATGAGCAGACAGATTGATTATATTTCAGTTTACGCTCAACCCTTTGTGAAACTACTTTGCATACTGGACTGAATCAGAAGGAAGAGACATTGTTAGATTGTTTAATGTTGTTAAAAGAGGTAATTTAAGATGTTTTTATTTATTTCGAATTACTTTTATTTCATATTTTGTCATTTTGTATTTTTGTTTATTCAAAATATTCTCCTTCGTGTGTTCCAGGTGGCTTTGCTTGGAATAGACCTTTTATCTGCCCTAGTGACAAGGTTACAGGACCGATTTAGAAACCATGTGGGAACAGGTAAGATTGTGTAATTTTATCATCTTTAAAAATATCACTTTCTTCATGGTTAAATGAGTTCAAAATAAAAATGGTTTAGATTTCTAGACAAAATGTCTGACTAAAAAACTGCCTTGACTAAACTTTTGAGCTTTTAACTCATCTTCCACACCTTTAGATAGCAATGCTAACCCTTCCCCTGTCTTTTCTTTTCTTCTCTCCCCTGTGTGTCCATCCCTCTCGCCTGTGTGTCTCCAGTACTGCCCAGTCTGATAGATCGTCTGGGGGATTCCAAAGACCAAGTCAGAGACCAAGATCAAATCTTGCTGCTGAAGATCATGGAGCAGGCTGCTACCCCACAGGTACGTGTGCACACGCACACACACACACACACACACACACACACACACACACACACACACACTCACACACACACACACACACACACACACACACACACACACACCCCCAACAGGTGGAGCTTACCTGGGCTAACCTGTCCTCATAGACGAGTTATTGACAGGTCTTGAGTCAATACCACAATTCCTTCCCAGTTCTCTGTTGATTCATTCCTGAATCCCAGTTAGGTTTTGATTCCTGACTCGATTGTATGTTAATTGATATGACCTGATCTGTGATAAAAAGCAATTTGATTGTTGACCTGGTACAAATATCCTGTCCTTTCCTCCCCAGTACGTGTGGGACAGAATGCTGGGAGGCTTCAAACACAAGAACAACAGGACCAGAGAGGGAGTGTGCCTTTGTCTCATCTCAACGCTCAACATGTAAGACTGCCTGGCCTCTCAATAACCCATCTATCAATCTGTCTGTCTGTTCTTACTATACAACAGATTGTCATTAGAGCTCTCGGCTGATCTCTTTAACCATGTTTTTCCATCATTCCTTCGTCATAGACAGGGTAAGATTCAATATACATTTTTAGATTTCTCCTTTCTAATATTCTGATAGCAATGGAATTGTACCATACTGCCAAGAGCATGGATGAGCCTAGGTTTGATTTAAAATGTGTCAATATTCTCTCATGTGTATCATAGGGAATTTTAAAATTATATTATGGTAAGGTCTTTATTGTCAGGAGTCTATTTGCAGTGATGCTGATGCTTCCCTATGATGTCATTGACATGCTTTCTCTCTCTCCCTCTTTGTTCTTCCAGGTACGGAGCCCAAGGCTTAACCCTCAGTAAAATAGTCCCTCACATATGTAATCTACTAGGAGATCCCACCAGTCAGGTGCGTTTGCTGTGTCATGAATCAGTTTATTACACTGCTGGTCAGGGAGGGAGAGAGCTCTAGCACAGATGGACACAAAGGCATTTCTACAGGGACATGAAGCCCCCTAGTGGCAGCCACAGAACAGTGCTATCTGTTGGGGGATGCAGGGTAATGATTCTGTTCAGTGACTGTTTCAAGATCTGTAAACAAATTATAGTAGTGTTAGCATATACACATCTGGGAGTTGCATTCTGTCAGTAGATAAAGACATTTTCATATTATATTGTAGTCCTGTTAGGGCATGTTCTAGATGACCTTTGAACCTCCCCCCTGGTGTCCTTAGGTGAGAGACGGAGCTATGGGCTGCCTGGTGGAGATCTACAGACATGTGGGGGAGAGGGTGAGGATGGACCTCAGCAAGAAGGGCCTACCACAGTCACGGTATGATGAACATTCTACCTCTGTCTTTCTGTCTGTCTCTGTGTCTCTCTGTCTCTCTGTGTCTCTGCCTGTCTCTCTGTCTCTCTGCCTGTCTCTCTGTGTCTCTGCCTGTCTCTGTCTGTCTGTCACTCTGATTGTCTGTCACTGATTCTCTGTGTCTGTCTCTGTCTCTCACCCTCACTCCTCTCTCTCACCACTCTCTCTCTCACTTCTTTCTCTCTCTTACTCCTCTGACTAATCTCTTTCTCGCTCTGTCTCAGTTCAAATCATTTCAATTCAAAGGACTTTGTTGGCATGGGAAACATATGTTTACATTGCCAATGAAAGTGAAATAGATAATAAACAATCAAAAATGAACGATTAACATTACACTCACAAAGTATCGAAGGAATATTATGGCTATGTACAGTGTTATAACGATGTGCAAATAGTTAAAGTACAAAGGGATAAATAAATAAACATAAATATGGGTTATATTTACAACACTGCTCCAAAACCGCCATAAAAAAGCCAGACTACGGTTTGCAACTGCACATGGGGACAAAGATTGTACTTTTTGGAGAAATATCCTCTGGTCTGATGAAACAAAAATAAACTGTTTGGCCATAATGACCATCGTTATGTTTGGAGGAAAAGGGGGGCAGGCTTGCAAGCCGAAGAACACCATCCCAACCGTGAAGCACGGGGTGGCAGCATCATGTTGTCGGGGTGCTTTCCTGCAGGAGGGATGGTGCACTTCACAAAATAGATGGCATCATGAGATGGAAAAATATGTGGACATATTGAAGAAACATCTCAGGCCTACAAACCTGACTCAGTTACACCAGCTCTGTCAGGAGGAATGGGCCAAAATTCACCCAACTTATTGTGGGAAACTTGTGGAAGGCTACCCGAAAAGTTTAACCCAAGTTAAACAATTTAAAGGCAATGCTACCGTAAACTTCTGACCCACTGAGAATGTGATGAAAGAAATATAAGCTGAAATAAATCATTCTCTATTATTCTGACATTTCATATTCTTAAAATATAGTGGTGATCCTAACTGACCTAAGACAGGGAATTTTTACTAGGATTAATTGTCAGGAATTGTGAAACATTTAAACTCAGTTTATTTGGCTAAGGTGTATGTAAACTTCCGACTTCAACTGTATAGGTGTGTTTGTGTTGTGTCTGTATGCGTGTTTGCGTATGTAGTGTTTGAATGTGTGGGAGTGTAGTGTGTGTGTATATGTATATATATATATATTGTTTGTAAATAAAGTCTAGTGAGTGTGTAGAGTCAGTGCAAGATAGTCAGTGCCAATAGAGCTGATGCTCCGGTACCGTTTGTCGGACGGTAGCAGAGTTGACATTCAATTGCTTGGGAGCTTCGAGCCTTCCTCTGAGACCGCCTGATATAGAGGTCCTGGATGGCAGGGAGCTCGGCCCCAGTGATGTACTGGGCTGTCCGCATCACCCTTTGTAGCGCTTTGCGGTCAAGTGGTGAGGCAGCTTGTCAAGTTGCTCTCGATGGTGCAGCTGTAGAACTTTTTGAGGATCTGAGGGCCCATGACAAATCTTTTCAGCCTCAGGCTCTGGCCTGTGCGGGTGTGTGTGGACCATGTTAAGTGATGCGCGCCACTAGGCAGGATATACGCTTTGATTGAAAGGAAAAACAAGAAAAGCTACCAGTTTAACTCCAGCTGCTGTCATTCTCTCACCAAACAGTCATTCAGGAAGATCTAAATGCATATTCCCATGAAACTGATTGACATCATTGATTGTCATGCAGACGCAGTTTGGACATTTCACCGCTACAACCTGAAGAATTATCATTCACGATTGACAGTGATGGCCTATTTTGAAATTAAATATGCCTCATTTGAAGGTATTACAAATATAACATTTTCTTGAGACAATGTGTGGGCATAGGCCAAATGATGCTTTTTATGCATATTCTATAATAATATTCTGTCGGTACAAATTTCATTTGAGATATTATGACCTAAACAGTAGCACTACACCACTAGGGTGACTTGGAGGAAATTGTATTCGGTATTACATTCTATCAGTCCTGCCTTTTTAGGTTTCCCTCCACATTCTTTGAGCCAAGGTCGTTCCAAACGCTCATTCTACCTATTAAATGCTCATCTGCCAGTTTTATGTGGTCTAGTTTGGCTCTCTGTTCTTCTGAATAGGCCAGAGGGAAATGTTCTCTCTGACAGGTACAGATCCATAATGTCGGGTGAATCAGTGAGAAGGCTATTCACCTTCCTGTTTCTTTATCAGTTTTCTAACCTGTTTCTCTCTTTCCCCTTCTCTTCCTTTCCCCTTCTCTTCCTTTCCCCTTCTCTTCCTTTCCCCTTCTCTTCCTTTCCCCTTCTCTTCCTTTCCTCCTCTCTTCCTTCCTTTCCTCCTCTCTTCCTTCCTTTCCTCCTCTCTTCCTTCCTTTCCTCCTCTCTTCCTTTCCCCTTCTCTTCCTTTCCCCTTCTCTTCCTTTCCTCCTCTCTTCCTTCCTTTCCCCTTCTCTTCCTTCCTTTCCTCCTCTCTTCCTTCCTTTCCTTTCCTTTCCCCTTCTCTTCCTTTCCTCCTCTCTTCCTTCCTTTCCTCTTCTCTTCCTTCCTTTCCTCTTCCTTCCTTTCCTCTTCCTTCCTTTCCTCTTCTCTTCTCTTCCTTCCTTTCCTCTTCCTTCCTTTCCTCTTCTATTCTCTTCCTTCCTTTCCCCTTCTCTTCCTTCCTTTCCTCTTCTCTTCCTTCCTTTCCTCTTCTCTTACTTTTGTTTTATTCCTCTGCAGGTTGAATGTAACCTTCTGTTCCTCTCCTCTCCTCTGCAGGTTGAATGTAATCTTCAGTAGATTTGATGAAGTCCAAAGATCTGGGAACATGATCCCATCCTCAGCTTCAGGTGAGTGATGCTGCTGCTGGACCCCTGTTCTGTTGATTCATGGTGGAGGGGCTATTACCATTGCTCCTGGGGCTGTTTGTGTCTATTTTCTTCCTGTGTTCTGCTCTCTCTCTTTCATTTTCCTGTGTATTTTGTATGCACTTTGAGTTTCTGGACGGACTCAAATACAACCATCTTATTGACTTAGCTGAGAGTTGTTTCCCATGGAGCTCTAGGGTTATGAGGGGATTTGCCTAATTTCTCCTTGAGATCTCTCTCCTCTATCTAGTTTGTTCGCTCTCTCTGTCTTTCTTTCTTCTTCTTTTTATAAGAAACATTAATGTGTTGAAAATCCCAAATAGTTTGCATGGTCAACTTACACACAGCTCTGACACACATACTTACCCCACCAGACATGCACCCAGGGGTCTTTTCACAGTCCCCAAATCCAGAACAAATTCAAGAAAGCGTACAGTATTATATAAAGCCATTATTTCATGGAACTCCGTTCCATCTCATATTGCTCAGATGAACAGCAAACCTGGTTTCAAAAAAACGGATAAAGCAACACCTCATGGCACAACGACTCTCTCTTTGACCTGGATAGTTTGTGTGTATTGGACCTAGATAGTTTGTGTGTGTGTATTGGTATTGATATGTAGACTACGTGTGACTTTTTAATTTATTTTTGAATTGATGTAGTTCTGTCCTTGAGCTGTTGTCTATTAATGTGTGGACCCCAGGAAGAGTAGCTGCTGCTTTTGAAACAGCTAATGGGGATCCTAATAAAATAGAAAACAGCAAATCTATAGATTTTAGTGTTTCTCTCTCTCGCTCTGCGTGTGTTTCTCTCTCTCGCTCTGCGTGTGTTTCTCTCTCTCGCTCTGCGTGTGTTTCTCTCTCTCGCTCTGCGTGTGTTTCTCTCTCGCTCTGCGTGTGTTTCTCTCTCTCGCTCTGCGTGTGTTTCTCTCTCTCTCTGCGTGTGTTTCTCTCTCTCTCTGCGTGTGTTTCTCTCTCTCTCTGCGTGTGTTTCTCTCTCTCTCTGCGTGTGTTTCTCTCTCTCTCTGCGTGTGTTTCTCTCTCTCTCTCTCTCTCTGCGTGTGTTTCTCTCTCTCTCTCTGTGTGTGTTTCTCTCTCTGCGTGTGTTTCTCTCTCTCTCTCTGCGTGTGTTTCTCTCTCTCTCTGCGTGTGTTTCTCTCTCTCTCTGCGTGTGTTTCTCTCTCTCTCTGCGTGTGTTTCTCTCTCTCTCTGCGTGTGTTTCTCTCTCTCTGCGTGTGTTTCTCTCTCTCTCTGCGCGTGTTTCTCTCTCTCTCTGCGCGTGTTTCTCTCTCTCTGCGTGTGTTTCTCTCTCTCTCTCTCTGCGTGTGTTTCTCTCTCTCTCTCTGCGCGTGTTTCTCTCTCTCTCTCTGCGTGTGTTTCTCTCTCTCTCTCTGCGTGTGTTTCTCTCTCTCTCTCTGCGCGTGTTTCTCTCTCTCTCTCTGCGTGTGTTTCTCTCTCTCTCTCTGCGTGTGTTTCTCTCTCTCTCTCTGCGTGTGTTTCTCTCTCTCTCTCTGCGTGTGTTTCTCTCTCTCTCTCTGCGCGTGTTTCTCTCTCTCTCTCTCTCTGCGTGTGTTTCTCTCTCTCTCTCGCTCTGCGTGTGTTTCTCTCTCTCTCGCTCTGCGTGTGTTTCTCTCTCTCTCGCTCTGCGTGTGTTTCTCTCTCTCTCGCTCTGCGTGTGTTTCTCTCTCGCTCTGCGTGTGTTTCTCTCTCTCTCTCTGCGTGTGTTTCTCTCTCTCTCTCTCTGCGTGTGTTTCTCTCTCTCTCTCTCTGCGTGTGTTTCTCTCTCTCTCTCTCTGCGTGTGTTTCTCTCTCTCTCTCTCTGCGTGTGTTTCTCTCTCTCTCTCTCTGCGTGTGTTTCTCTCTCTCTCTCTCTGCGTGTGTTTCTCTCTCTCTCTCTCTCTGCGTGTGTTTCTCTCTCTCTCTCTCTCTGCGTGTGTTTCTCTCTCTCTCTCTGCCTGTGTTTCTCTCTCTCTCTCTGCGTGTGTTTCTCTCTCTCTCTCTCTCTCTCTGCGTGTGTTTCTCTCTCTCTCTCTCTCTCTCTCTCTGCGTGTGTTTCTCTCTCTCTCTCTCTCTCTCTCTCTGCGTGTGTTTCTCTCTCTCTCTGCGTGTGTTTCTCTCTCGCTCTCTGCGTGTGTTTCTCTCTCTCTCTCTGCGTGTGTTTCTCTCGCTCTGCGTGTGTTTCTCTCTCTCGCTCTGCGTGTGTTTCTCTCTCTCGCTCTGCGTGTGTTTCTCTCTCTCGCTCTGCGTGTGTTTCTCTCTCTCGCTCTGCGTGTGTTTCTCTCTCTCTCGCTCTGCGTGTGTTTCTCTCTCTCTCGCTCTGCGTGTGTTTCTCTCTCTCTCGCTCTGCGTGTGTTTCTCTCTCTCTCTGCGTGTGTTTCTCTCTCTCTGCGTGTGTTTCTCTCTCTCTCGCTCTGCGTGTGTTTCTCAATTCAATTCAATTCAATTTGCTTTATTGGCATGACGTAACAATGTACATATTGCCAAAGCTTATTTACAATATAAAAATGAGAATCAAAATGGTCAACGGGACAACAGTAACAACAATAACTAAGTGTCAAAATAACCATACATTCAACAATAACAATAAACATACAGTAGAGTACATGTGCAGGTTGATTGGTCTGTCAGACACTGTCCCTCAACTTATGGCAGGCAGCAATGTAGTGCGCTGCCAACCCACAGCTCTCTGCGTCCTCCCCCAACAGGACGGGTAGCCTATCCTCATCAGAGAGGTCTTTAAAACCTTGAATAAGAGTTTCAAATTTGGGGAAATGACACACTCTAATTGTTTTATATTTTTGACATTTTGTCAGGAAATGCAGCTCCGTCTCAAGTTCTGCTGTTGTGCAGTGGTTGCACAGCCTTTCCTCTACAGGGAGCCAGGTTTTCCTGTGTCTACCCTTCTCAATGGCAAG
Source organism: Salvelinus fontinalis (assembly GCF_029448725.1). Classification (NCBI taxonomy): domain Eukaryota; kingdom Metazoa; phylum Chordata; class Actinopteri; order Salmoniformes; family Salmonidae; genus Salvelinus; species Salvelinus fontinalis. Next base: position 30,062,674 of record NC_074683.1, on the reverse strand, counting down.
GCTGTGCTCACTGAGCCTGTACTTTGTCAAGGTTTTTCTAAGGTTTTGATCAGTAACCATAGTCAAATAGTTAGCCATGGTGTACTGTCGATTTAGGGCCAGATAGCACTGCATTTTGCTCTGTGCTTGTGCTTGTGTTTCCCAATAAGCAATGTAGTTTTGTTTTGACTGTGTTGTAATTTGGTTTATTCTGATTGATTGGATGTTCTGGTCCTGAGGCTTCAGTGTGTTAGTAGAACAGGTTTGTGAACTCAGCCCCAGGACCAGCTGGATGAGGGGACTCTTTTCTTTGCTCAGCTCTTGGTATTGCAGGGCTTGGTAGTGATATGAGAGGGGGTCACTGTATTTTAGATGTTTCCAAAACTTAATTGCTCTTTTTTGAGTTTTTATTATTAGTGGATATTTGCCTAATTCTGCCCTGCATGCATTGTTTGTAGTTTTCCTCTGGACATGTAGGAGAATCTTACAGAACTCTGCATGCAGGGTTTCAATGGGATGTTTGTCCCATTTGATGAAATCTTGTTTTGCAAGTGGACCCCACACCTCGCTGCCATAAAGTGCAATTGGTTCAATGACATATTCAATTAGTTTTAGCCAGATTTTAATAGGTATTTCAATTTGAATTTGCTTTTTAATTGCGTAGAATGCCCTGCGTGCTTTCTCTCTCAGTTCATTCACTGCCTCATTAAGGTGTCCAGTTGAGCTTATTTTTAAACCTAAGTAATTGTAGTGTGTGCAGTACTCTATATATTTTGTACCAATTGAGAACTTTGGTCTAATTCCCTGAGATCTGGATCTTCTCTGGAAAATCATTATTTTAGTCTTTTTGGGGTTTACTGCCAGGGCCCAGGTCTGGCAGTACTGCTCTAGCAGATCCAGGCTCTGCTGTAGGCCATGTGCTGTGGGTGACAACAGGCATAGGTCATCTGCAAAGAGTAGGCATTTAACCTCTGAATTATGGAGACTAACACCAGGGGCTGAGGATTTATCTAGAATAGTGGCCAATTCGTTGATGTAAATATTGAAGAGTGCAGGGCTCAGATTACAACCCTGACGAAGGCCCCGCCCCTGGTTAAAGAATTCTGTTCTTTTCTTGCCAATTTTAATGCTGCACGTATTGCCAGTATACATTGATTTAATTATGTCATATGTTTTACCCCCTACACCACTTTCAATAACTTTGTAGAACAGTCCTGTGTGCCAAATAGAATCAAATGCTTTTTGGAAGTCGATAAAGCAAGCGTATATTTTGGTATTATTTTGGTGGACATGTTTACCTATCAGGGTGTGTAGGGTGTAAATATGATCGGTCGTGCGATGTTTTGGTATAAATCCAATTTGGCTTTTACTCAAGACATTGTGCTTATTAAGGAAGTTTAGAACTCTTACATTTATAATACTACAGAAAACCTTCCCCAGGTTACTGTTCACACAAATGCCTCTGTAATTGTTAGGGTCAAATTTGTCTCCGTTTTTAAAGATTGGGGTTATGAGTCCTTGATTCCAGATGTCAGGGAAATAACCTACACTCAGGATCAAATTAAACAGTTTTAATATGGCCAATTGAAATTTTGCACTAGTGAGTTTGAGCATCTCATTTAGGATGCCATCAGGTCCGCATGCCTTTTTAAATTTGAGAGCCTGAAGTTTCTTATAGAGCTCCTGGTCAGTAATTGGGGAGTCCAGTGGATTTTGGTTGTCCTTTATAGCTTTTTCTAATCCATTCAACTTCTCATGAATTTGGCGTTGTTCTGCGTTTGTGTCAATTTGAACGGTGTTGTAGAGTGTTTTAAAATGGGTTGTCCATATGTCACCATTTTGTATCGCTAATTCCTCTTGTTTAGATTTCTTGAATTTTTTCCAATTTTGCCAGAAGTTGTTTGTTTATGGACTCCTCAATTAGCATCAGCTGCTTTCTGTTGTACTGGGCTTTTTTGGTTCTGAGTGTACGTTTATAGAGTTTTAAAGTCTCACAGTAATGAAGGCGTAATTCACCATTATTTGGGTCTCTGTGCTTTTGGTTGGATAGTGTTCTAATTTTTTTTCTTATAATTTTACAATCTGCATCAAACCAGTTGTCATCTGTGTCATTGTTTTGTTTTTTATCAATTTCAATTGTGCTTCTTTTGCCGTTTGCCTGAATATATAGTTGATGTTTTGTACTGCTAGATTGATGCCTTCTTTACTGTGAGTGAATGTGGTATCCAGAAAGTTATCTAAGAGTGTTTGGATATTTTGGTTCCAGGTTGCTTTCTGGTATTCTTCTGTGCTGTTTTGGGCCCATCTGTATGAATTTCTGATGTTGTACAGCTTACTGGGCTGTGAATGTGTGGTTGTTTCCATGTCTGTTCTTTTGAGGAACAATGTAATTTGGCTGTGATCAGACAGAGGTGTTAGTGGCTTGACAGTGAATGAGCTGAGAGAGAAAGGGTCAATGTCTGTGATCATATAGTCTACTGTACTGTGGCCAAGAGGTGAGCAGTAGGTGAATCTCCCCAAAGAGTCCCCCCGTAACCTACCATTGACAAAGTACAGACCCAGGCTTCTACAGAGCTGCAAAAGATCCCTTCCGTTTTTGTTGACGGTGCTGTCACTGTTGTTTCTATGGGGGAGATTAAGGCAGTTAGAAACAGTATGGCCTGTAATAAAGCTGTCCCCTCGTGTGCTCGTTAGATCAGGTAGTGTTCCTGTGCGCGCATTTGTGTCCCCACAGATGAGCACATTTCCCTGGGCCTGGAAATGGCACGTCTCTTCCTCAAGGGTAGGGAAGATCTCCTCTGAGTAATATGGGGATTCTGAGGGGGGGATATAAATTGCGCAAAGGAACACATCTTTTTCTGTCAGTACAAGTTCTTTTTTCAGTTTTAACCAAATGTGATATTTGCCAATTTTGAGGGGGTCAATTAGATGTTGTAGTTCGGATTTGTACCAAATGATCAGTCCTCCAGAGTCTCTGCCTCTATTGACAGAGCTGTGTTTCTGTGACGGTACAATTACCTCTCTGTAACCTGTGGGACAGTGAGTGACAATGTCAGCCTTACACCATGTCTCCTGCAGAATGATGACATCAACATCTTTAAGGTTTTTGTTGAACTCCAGTGCTAAACTCTTCAGTCCAAAGGTTGATGAGTTTAGGCCCTGAATGTTCCACATGCTAACTGATAGCGATTTCATGTTACAAAAGAAAGAATAGCAGTCAGAAATACTGTGACTACTAACTATTAAGTTGTTAACTATTAAGTTGTTAAGAGCGAGATAAACAGGATAACAGCTAACATTCTTTCTGTTATATATATAAACATTCCTATTCATTGAACAAGTACATTTGAGTACAATAGGTGTGTGTGTGTGTGTGTGTGTGTGTGTGTGTGTGTGTGGTGTGTGGTGTGTGGTGTGTGTGTGTGTGTGTGTGTGTGTGTGTGTGTGTGTGTGTGTGTGTGTGTGTGTGTGTGTGTGTGTGTGTGTGTGTGTGTGTGTTTAGTGCAGTTTAGTGCAGATGTATTGGAGGAGCTGTTTAATCTCACTTAATCCTACAAGGTTCTCCTGTCCTCTGACGACCTCTGCGTAGCTGCGCTGGTCCTGCTGTTGGGCCCTGTGGAGTGGAGGGGGACCAGGTCTGGGCCGTGGGGCTTCCTCTCTGGTCTGGTAGGGGTGGTGGTCTGATGCGGGGTAGTAGGCTGGGCCCGGTCCGGTCTGGCTAAGCCGATGGAAGTGGTGATGGTCTGGTGGTGGGTGGGGCCTGTGGGGTGCGCTGGGTCTGGTGTGGCGTTGAAGGGGCCTGGGGCTCCTTGTTGGTGCAGTGGTCTGGTAGGGGTCTCTGGGTGGTCCTCTGTCCAATACGGCATGAGGTGTTTGTCTACCAAGTGCCACGTCCTTTAGAGACTTGGTAAACATCCCTAATGTCTGTTTCCTCAGATGGGAGTGGTCGTGCAGATGCTCTGGGGTGATTGTTGGGTGGTGAGCAACGTGTACGTTCGGGAGTAGGCCACACCCTCTGGTGATGTCTCTCTCTCGCTCTGCGTGTGTTTCTCTCTCTCGCTCTGCGTGTGTTTCTCTCGCTCTGCGTGTGTTTCTCTCGCTCTGCGTGTGTTTCTCTCTCTCGCTCTGCGTGTGTTTCTCTCTCTCGCTCTGCGTGTGTTTCTCTCTCTCTCTCTGCGTGTGTTTCTCTCTCTCTCTCTCTGCGTGTGTCTCTCTCTCTCTCTGCGCGTGTTTCTCTCTCTCTCTCTGCGCGTGTTTCTCTCTCTCTCTCTGTGTGTGTTTCTCTCTCTCTGCGTGTGTGTTTCTCTCTCTCTGCGTGTGTTTCTCTCTCTCTCTCTCTGCGTGTGTTTCTCTCTCTCTCTCTGCGCGTGTTTCTCTCTCTCTCTCTGCGCGTGTTTCTCTGTCTCTGCGTGTGTTTCTCTCTCTCTCTGCGTGTGTTTCTCTCTCTCTCTCTGCGCGTGTTTCTCTCTCTCTCTCTGCGCGTGTTTCTCTCTCTCTCTCTGCGTGTGTTTCTCTCTCTCTCTCTCTGCGTGTGTTTCTCTCTCTCTCTCTCTGCGTGTGTTTCTCTCTCTCTCTCTCTGCGTGTGTTTCTCTCTCTCTCTCTGTGCGTGTTTCTCTCTCTCTGCGCGTGTTTCTCTCTCGCTCTCTGCGTGTGTTTCTCTCTCGCTCTCTGCGTGTGTTTCTCTCTCTCGCTCTCTGCGTGTGTTTCTCTCTCTCGCTCTCTGCGTGTGTTTCTCTCTCTCGCTCTCTCTCTCTGCGTGTGTTTCTCTCGCTCTCTCTCTCTGCGTGTGTTTCTCTCTCTCGCTCTCTGCGTGTGTTTCTCTCTCTCGCTCTCTGCGTGTGTTTCTCTCTCTCGCTCTCTGCATGTGTTTCTCTCTCTATCTCTGCGTGTGTTTCTCTCTCTCTCTCTGCGTGTGTTTCTCTCTCTCTCTCTGCGTGTGTTTCTCTCTCTCTCTCTGCGTGTGTTTCTCTCTCTCTCTCTGCGTGTGTTTCTCTCTCTCTCTCTGCGTGTGTTTCTCTCTCTCTCTCTGCGTGTGTGTCTCTCTCTCTGCGCGTGTTTCTCTCTCTCTGCGCGTGTTTCTCTCTCTCTCTCTGCGCGTGTTTCTCTCTCTCTCTCTCTGCGCGTGTTTCTCTCTCTCTCTCGCTGCGTGTGTTTCTCTCTCTCTCTGCGTGTGTTTCTCTCTCTCTCTGCCTGTGTTTCTCTCTCTCTCTCTGCCTGTGTTTCTCTCTCTCTCTCTCTGCCTGTGTTTCTCTCTCTCTCTCTCTCTCTCTCTCTCTCTCTCTCTCTCTCTCTCTCTCTCTCTCTCTCTCTCTGCGTGTGTTTCTCTCTCTCTCTCTCTCTCTGCGTGTGTTTCTCTCTCGCTCTCTGCGTGTGTTTCTCTCTCGCTCCCTGCGTGTGTTTCTCTCTCGCTCCCTGCGTGTGTTTCTCTCTCTCTCTGCGTGTGTTTCTCTCTCTCTCTGCGTGTGTTTCTCTCTCTCTCTGCGTGTGTTTCTCTCTCTCGCTCTGCGTGTGTTTCTCTCTCGCTCTGCGTGTGTTTCTCTCTCTCGCTCTGCGTGTGTTTCTCTCTCTCTCGCTCTGCGTGTGTTTCTCTCTCGCTCTGCGTGTGTTTCTCTCTCTCTCTCTCTGCGTGTGTTTCTCTCTCTCTCTCTCTGCGTGTGTTTCTCTCTCTCGCTCTGCGTGTGTTTCTCTCTCTCGCTCTGCGTGTGTTTCTTTCTCGCTCTGCGTGTGTTTCTCTCTCTCGCTCTGCGTGTGTTTCTCTCTCTCGCTCTGCGTGTGTTTCTCTCTCTCGCTCTGCGTGTGTTTCTCTCTCTCGCTCTGCGTGTGTTTCTCTCTCTCGCTCTGCGTGTGTTTCTCTCTCTCGCTCTGCGTGTGTTTCTCTCTCTCGCTCTGCGTGTGTTTCTCTCTCTCGCTCTGCGTGTGTTTCTCTCTCTCGCTCTGCGTGTGTTTCTCTCTCTCGCTCTGCGTGTGTTTCTCTCTCTCTCTCTGCGTGTGTTTCTCTCTCTCTCTCTGCGCGTGTTTCTCTCTCTCTCTGCGCGTGTTCTCTCTCTCTCTGCGCGTGTTCTCTCTCTCTCTGCGCGTGTTTCTCTCTCTCTCTCTGCGCGTGTTTCTCTCTCTCTCTCTGCGCGTGTGTCTCTCTCTCTCTCTGCGTGTGTGTCTCTCTCTCTGCGTGTGTTTCTCTCTCTCTCTCTGCGTGTGTGTCTCTCTCTCTGCGTGTGTTTCTCTCTCTCTCTCTGCGCGTGTGTCTCTCTCTCTCTCTGCGTGTGTGTCTCTCTCTCTGCGTGTGTTTCTCTCTCTCTCTCTGCGCGTGTTTCTCTCTCTCTCTCTGCGCGTGTGTCTCTCTCTCTCTCTGCGTGTGTGTCTCTCTCTGCGTGTGTGTCTCTCTCTCTGCGTGTGTGTCTCTCTCTCTGCGCGTGTTTCTCTCTCTCTCTCTGCGTGTGTTTCTCTCTCTCGCTCTGCGTGTGTTTCTCTCTCTCTCTCTGCGTGTGTTTCTCTCTCTCTCTCTGCGCGTGTTTCTCTCTCTCTCTCTGCGCGTGTTTCTCTGTCTCTGCGTGTGTTTCTCTCTCTCTCTCTGCGTGTGTTTCTCTCTCTCTCTCTGCGTGTGTTTCTCTCTCTCTCTCTCTGCGCGTGTTTCTCTCTCTCTCTCTGCGCGTGTTTCTCTCTCTCTCTCTGCGCGTGTTTCTCTCTCGCTCTCTGCGTGTGTTTCTCTCTCGCTCTCTGCGTGTGTTTCTCTCTCTCGCTCTCTGCGTGTGTTTCTCTCTCTCTCTCTCTGCTTGTGTTTCTCTCTCTCTCTCTCTGCGTGTGTTTCTCTCTCTCGCTCTCTGCGTGTGTTTCTCTCTCTCTCTCTCTGCGTGTGTTTCTCTCTCTCTCTCTCTGCGTGTGTTTCTCTCTCTCGCTCTCTGCGTGTGTTTCTCTCTCTCTCTCTGCGTGTGTTTCTCTCTCTCTCTCTGCGTGTGTTTCTCTCTCTCGCTCTCTGCGTGTGTTTCTCTCTCTCTCTCTGCGTGTGTTTCTCTCTCTCTCTCTGCGTGTGTGTCTCTCTCTCTCTCTCTGCGCGTGTTTCTCTCTCTCGCTGCGTGTGTTTCTCTCTCTCTCTGCGTGTGTTTCTCTCTCTCTCTGCGTGTGTTTCTCTCTCTCTCTCTGCCTGTGTTTCTCTCTCTCTCTGCGTGTGTTTCTCTCTCTCTCTCTCTCTCTCTCTCTCTCTCTCTGCGTGTGTTTCTCTCTCGCTCTCTGCGTGTGTTTCTCTCTCGCTCTCTGCGTGTGTTTCTCTCTCGCTCTCTGCGTGTGTTTCTCTCTCGCTCTCTGCGTGTGTTTCTCTCTCGCTCTCTGCGTGTGTTTCTCTCTCTCTCTGCGTGTGTTTCTCTCTCTCGCTCTGCGTGTGTTTCTCTCTCTCGCTCTGCGTGTGTTTCTCTCTCTCTCGCTCTGCGTGTGTTTCTCTCTCTCTCTCTCTGCGTGTGTTTCTCTCTCTCTCTCTCTGCGTGTGTTTCTCTCTCTCTCTCTCTGCGTGTGTTTCTCTCACTCTCTCTGCGTGTGTTTCTCTCTCGCTCTGCGTGTGTTTCTCTCTCTCGCTCTGCGTGTGTTTCTCTCTCTCGCTCTGCGTGTGTTTCTCTCTCTCGCTCTGCGTGTGTTTCTCTCTCTCTCTCTGCGTGTGTTTCTCTCTCTCTCTCTGCGTGTGTTTCTCTCTCTCGCTCTGCGTGTGTTTCTCTCTCTCGCTCTGCGTGTGTTTCTCTCTCTCGCTCTGCGTGTGTTTCTCTCTCTCGCTCTGCGTGTGTTTCTCTCTCTCTCTGCGTGTGTTTCTCTCTCTCTCTCTGCGTGTGTTTCTCTCTCTCTCTCTGCGTGTGTTTCTCTCTCTCTCTGCGCGTGTTTCTCTCTCTCTCTCTGCGCGTGTTTCTCTCTCTCTCTGCGCGTGTTTCTCTCTCTCTCTCTGCGCGTGTTTCTCTCTCTCTCTCTGCGCGTGTTTCTCTCTCTCTCTCTGCGCGTGTTTCTCTCTCTCTGCGTGTGTTTCTCTCTCTCTGCGTGTGTTTCTCTCTCTCTGCGTGTGTTTCTCTCTCGCTCTGCGTGTGTTTCTCTCTCGCTCTGCGCGTGTTTCTCTCTCTCTCTCTCTGCGTGTTTCTCTCTCTCTCTCTCTGCGTGTGTCTCTTTCTCTCTCTGCGTGTGTCTCTTTCTCTCTCTGCGTGTGTCTCTTTCTCTCTCTGCGTGTGTCTCTTTCTCTCTCTGTGTGTGTCTCTCTTTCTCTGCGCGTGTCTCTCTCTCTCTGCGTGTGTCTCTCTCTCTCTGCGTGTGTCACTCTTTCTCTCTCTGCGCGTGTCTTTCTCTTTCTCTGCGCGTGTCTCTCTCTCTCTCTCTCTCTCTGCGTGTCTCTCTCTCTCTCTGCGTGTGTTTCTCTCTCTCTCTGTACGTGTCTCTCTCTCTCTCTGCGCGTGTCTCTCTCTCTCTCTGCGCGTGTCTCTCTAGGCTGGATATTTAGCTACATCTCTTTTTGGCTGAGGGAATTAAACACAACACAACCGGAGCTCAAGGTCTTTATAATGTCAGTATAATGTGCTTTTGTACTTGTAGAAAATGTGAATTGGATTTGGGATGGGGATAAATGGGTATTGCATCACGTTTGTTTGTTTGTTTATTTGTTGTTGTTGTTTTTTATGTGCGAGGCCAGGAACTGTATGCTTGAAACTGTTCCTCTCTCCCTCCATTTTCACTCACTCGCTCACTCACTTTTTCCCCAGCTTTCTTGCTTCCCCCCCTCTCTCACCACTTGTTTTCTGTCCTCTCCTTTCTCTCCTCTTGCTGTTGGCACCATTGTGGCCTGGCGGTCTCCTGCCCATGTTGTGTCCACTCTCCAAATCTGTCACCAGTGTGTGGGTTTGTATGTGGGTGAGAGGAGGCCTGAGGGCCAGACTGACAACCTGGGACTTGAGTGGATGAGTTTCCCCATAGGAGGGCAGCCACCACTGTGTCTCAGATGTTGCATTCCCTCAGTGTAGCCAAGCCAGATCAGACTCACTGTAATCCCTTTGTGTGTGTGTGTGTGTGTGTGCGTGTGTGTGTGTGTGTTATGTACAGTGCATTCGGGAAGTATTCAGACCCCTTAACTTTTTCCACATTTTGTTATGTTATGCCTTACTCTAAAATTGATTAAATATTTTTTTTCTTTATCAATCTACACACAATACCTCATAATGACAAAAAGAAAAAAGGTTTTTAGAAATGTATTAAAAATAAAAAAACAAATACCTTCTTTACAGCTATCTTTGTGTGCGGAACACGGAGAAATGTTGCTAATCGACTGAAACCAAAAGAAAAGCTATTGGCATTGCAAACTATTGAATTTCATCTGTCATTGTAGTGGTAAAGTATCTGTATTCCCTAGAGGCATACATCGGCTACAAGTAGAACATGCTTCAGTTTAGTTGACAGGAAATAGAAACTTTAGTAGTTCATCTCCTGGGATATGATGGGATGTTATAATGTCCTGACTGCTGAGGCGTAAGCGATGGGTTTTCCTCCTGTAGAGGTGAAAGGTTGTGATGCGTAGGCTGCTGCTGTCAGATTGTGGCTGTGAATCTCATATAGACTTACTGTAAAAGTCACATTTACCACAACACAGTGATTTGGCCTAAGTCCCCAGATTTATCTTGCAGAAAGCTTATAGGTACTGTTGAGATGACTCATGAGATAGAGAAGCATCCATTGACTCAGTTTGTGCTGGTTGTTGTACACCCTCGATGATGTTTCTTCTGTAAATTACATGGCAACCTTCATCTGATAGGAGTGTCATTTCTTGTTGCTAAAAGCCCAAATGTCACTTCTCTGCAAAAATGAGGGGTCCACTGCAGCCTGAGCCTCTTGATACGTGTTCCCGTGTGGCTCAGTTGGTACACCATGGCATTTGCAACTAGAGTTCTGCGCGGGACTGATTTCTTCATCCTGCCAGCACCCGCAGCTTTTCATACCGCACCAGCCCACCCCCGCGGGATTTCTGTCCGACTTCCACCCACTACAGCAAGAACTTGTCCCGAACCCAACCGCAGTCCCGCAATGTTATTTTAGGCATATGTGACGCAGCTCACTTGCCAGCCATGGTCCCAGCTTGAAGCACCAAATTCTGAGAGTGTGTAAACAATGAGATAAAGATGTGCTTTTAATACAGTAAGTCGGCCTTGTGGAACAACAACATTTTACATCCCTAAGTCATCAGTCTGACCGCCCGCATCATGAAAAATACAGACCGCGCCGCAATAATCTCTGTCCGGACCCGCAGCCCTCTACTTGCAACGCCAGGGTTGTAGCTTCGATTCCCAGGGGAGACCAGTATGCAAAAAACAAAGTATGAAAATGTATGCACTCACTACTGTAAGTTGCTCAGGATAAGAGCATCTGCTAAATGACTAAAATGTACATGTAAAATGAGAGGGATGGCAGCGGTATTGGATGCAGTAGTCACCAGACTAGAACAGGAGGAGAGAGAGAGAGGAGTGCAGGGAGAGACACACACACACAGACGTGAAGCAACATTCTCCCTGACTGTTCACTCACTCTCTTCTCTCTGCTCTGCATGGAAGGAAGGCTTTGCACTATGACAACCGGGGAAGGTAAGAGCACGAATGGAATGGACTATTTAATGTCAAGGGCAGAACACACAGGGCTCAGAGGCGAATGGTTGTTTCTCGCTTGCTCTCGCTCTCGAGGGGGGGGGGGGGGGGGGCAGTGATTTGTAAGGTAGAGAAAGTCATATTAACTCATGATTTGTCTAATTATTTTGTATATTTCTTGTGAGACAATGTAGCAATTTGAGAATGTAGGCCCAGTTCCTAGTGCCCAGATAGTGAACATATAGATCGAAAAACAACAGATAGTGAATGGTGGGGCTGTTGTTTTCAAACTCTCTAATAGAGAACGATGGTTGTTGTTTACCATGTGTCTGTTTTTATTGTGTAGGATAAAACAGACCGCTGTTTTGTTGTATAGTTTATTTATTTTATATTTATATACATATACATACATACAGTTGAAGTCGGAGGTTTACATACACCTTAGCCAAATTAGGATCAACACTTTATTTTAAGAATGTCAGAATAATAGTAGAGAAAATGATTTATTTCAGATTTTATTTCTTTCATCACATTCCCAGTGGGTCAGAAGCTACATACACTCAATTAGTATTTGGTAGCATTGCCTTTAATTGTTTAACTTGGGTCAAACGTTTCAGGTAGCCTTCCACAACCTTCCCACAATAGGTTTAGTGAATTTTGGCCCATTCCTCCTGACAGAGCTGGTGTAACTGAGTCAGGTTTATATGCCTTCTTGCTCGCACACGCTTTTTCAGTTCTGCCCACGAATATTCTATAGGATTGAGGTCAGGACTTTGTGATTGCCACTCCAATACCTTGACTTTGTTGTCCTTAAGCCATTTTGCCACAACTTTGGAAGTATGCTTGGCGTCATTGTCCATTTGGAAGACCCATTTGCGACCAAGCTTTAACTTCCTGACTGATGTCTTGAGATGTTGCTTTAGTATCCAAATAATTTTCCAACCTCATGATGCCATCTATTTTGTGAAGTGCACCAGTCCCTCCTGCAGCAAAGCACCCCCACAACATGATGCTGCCGCCAACCCCGTGCTTCACGGTCGGGATGGTGTTCTTTGGCTTGCAAGCCTGCCCCCTTTTTCCTCCAATTATAACGATGGTCCTTATGGCCAAGCAGTTCTATTTTTGTTTCATCAGACCAGAGGACATTTCTCCAAAACTACGTTCTTTGTCCCCATGTACAGTAGCAAACCGTAGTGTGGCTTTTTTATGGCGGTTTTGGAGCAGTGGCTTCTTCCTTGCTGAGCGGCCTTTCAGGTTATGTCGATATAGGACTTGTTTTACTGTGGATATAGATACTTTTGTACATGTTCCTCCAGCATCTTCACAGGGTCCTTTGCTGTTGTTCTGGGATTCATTTGCACTTTTCGCACCAAAGTACGTTCATCTCTAGAACACAGAACGCGTCTCCTTCCTGAGCGGTATGACGGCTGCGTGGTCCCATGGTGTTTATACTTGCGTACTATTGTTTGTACAGATGAACATAGTACCTTAAGGCGTTTGGAAATTGATCCCAAGGACGCTCTGGCCAAGGAGCACCCAAGCTAACTGGCTAACGTTGGTAATTGCAAATGTGCTGCTGGCAACAATTGAAGAACTTTTTTTGCCAACATTTACTGACATCGGCCATATTCAATGGGTTGAGCGTTCGTTAATTCATCAGTTATTCTGCTGGCACACAGACGAGAGTGCTCTGAAATCGGAGTAGATAGCCAGAGCGAATTTACCATCTACGTCTATCGACAGTTGTCGCAGTGACATCATGAACATTCTATTGAAATGGTTACTTGCATAGTGGAGTGTTTTGTTTACATATAGCTAGCTAGCTAAACAATGAACCATAATCCCAACTCATAACGTTCAATGTTAGCTAGCTAACATTAGGCTATAACTAGCAATACAAATGGCTCTGAGATACGAATAATATAACTACACACATCATACATGTAACTTTAGCTTGCTAGAGAGCCAGCTAACGTTAGCTAGCTAACAGTATACTTTAACTTAAAATGAAAACAACTTTCTGACTAAATTAGATATGTGTAATATCTGAAAATGTAGCTAGCTAGACTATCTTACCCGTATACATGAATGGACGCTTCTCCCTCTCTATATTTGCAATCAACACCAGAATTTTCTTCATCCCCTTATCTATCATACTCTACTTCCACTGATTTCCAAACTCCAGAAAGTGGAGAACAACACCTTTTGCAGTATCTTTCAAAAAAGACGCGTTAAAAAGGATTACCTACACATACTGACCAGATCATGTTATAGACAGAAGCGTGTTACATGGCAGACCAATCCACTCATCTCTTGGCATGTACAGCTCACTTATTATCTCAACCAATCATGGCTAGCGGGAAGGTTCCTGTCTCTTTCTGTGGCTAAACCAACTAGGCTCGTAATTTAAAAATTGTATTCGTATTTACAGATGGCATACAATTTGTTATTAAGGCACATGAAAGGTCACATGTTACAGAAGGCATTTCTGCCAAAAATCGCATCTCCTGTGAAGTAGTAATGTGCACCATGTGCCTAGTTTCCTAAAACGAGTCACATATAATGGTGAAATGATCTTGGTTATACAGTGGCATGTTAAACAAGAGAGAAGATTTTAGGAACGACTCTCTCATAGCATGCACACCAGTGTTTTCTTTGCGTTAATTTAAGTGTGGCGCTGCTCCACGACAGAATCATTCTCGCCAGACCAAAAGAAACATCCTATTTCTACCAAACATAGTTTCAATACAGTTCTGTAAAGCACATTTGCTTTTCTTGGTAAATAGATATTCTGTCTTGGTTCAACACAGTTCTTAAGGTTATTTAGCTCTGTGAGCTGTGGCAGGCAACCAGTGGGCGAGGGACCAGTTCTCGATACAAAAGCTCTGCGGCGCGAAACACAATTCACTTGAATCACCTCAGAGTGCTCCTGTGTGAGGAACTGCAAGAAAGGTACGTTAGTTTGTTTGTTTGACTAAAGTCAGCTTGCCAACTTGTTAATAACTTCAAAAGCTAGCTATAACCTAAAAACTCTTCTAGCATCATTTAGATCTATAATATTGCTGCCACAATTGTAACAGCAATTATCTATCCAATATCCAGAAGTATGTTGACGATAGAAACATGGTTAACTAACGTTACTAGTCTAGCAAGTTAGCTAGCTAGTTCGTTTTGGAACTGTATCAAGTGCAAGCAAGATAGCTACATTTATCTGTCTTCGATTACATACATTTTTTCTCAGATGAGTTTATTTAAATATATCCAGCCACAGCAGCAAAAGAGAAAGGGGGAGCAGGGACAAACTTTATTTTGTTAGCTAACTCTTTAAAAGCTTAAGCTATCGTTTTTATAACAAGTGTATGGCTTACTTTACTAGACAGAGAAGAGGCTGAAACCCGGGAGTGAGGTAGGGATGCATGAGTATTTTCGGGGATAATAGATATATAGTTCATTCTTACATGTTCTATGTTTTAGCTGATTTGAAGAAAAAAAAGTTGATTTAAAAACATTATTGTCATTTTTGAATTCGATTTTCATTATGGCAAGCTAGGACTGATGGTTTGGTGAGCTAAACTAGAAAGGTCTGTTAGTTACAGAGTTGCCGTGGTAACTAAACAATCTAGTAAACTGGCTAGCTACTTCAGTGGGATGTTGAACACATTTCTACCGGCAAATGAAACAATTTCTAGTGTCAAATGTTCTAAATTATAGCCATGGTATGAAAGGCAAAATCAAATCGAGGCTCAATGCGTTCTCTGGAAAATCATGCAACCCCGTGGAAGGTCAGTTCCACTCCGCTAGTGGGTCGTGAAACCCACATGCCGTTTATTTAATTTAATTAAAATATATATATATATATATTTATTACAAAAAACACCGGGAAGGGGTAACAAAGTATTAGAACATGAAGGACAAACAATACAGCATCAAGACACTATCAAATATGTATCAGTCTTTCCGCAACAGAGCCATCCTTATGTGTGAGGGTGCGTGTGCATGATAGTGATATAAAATGTCATGATCACAATCTTGTGAAACCCGAACCCTCCAAGATCCCCCCCACAGTTCCCCAATAGCTGTCCCTCAACCATTCGAGACCCCTCCCACAGCCCCCCCCAAGAAAAAAATGAAAAAATACAATTAATTCCATTCCCCACCCCAAGAACCCCCCAATGCACCAACAACCAAGATAATGAACTAAAGAGAACAAAGGAAAAGACAGAAGAGAACAGAAAACAACAATGCAACATTTTTTTTAAATTATTATTATTATTTTTTAAACAAAGGACATCAAGGACAACTGAAATCATAACAGCAATGCCTACTTTATATGTTAGTGTGCATGTCTGGCACTATTACATGCGTGTGTTCTTGTATGTGTTTATTTGAATGAGAGTGTGTGTATATGCATGTGTACAAACACCTACATGGCATCAGCTTCAGGCAAACCGGCATTAGTTGTAAAAACACTGCCACTTAGTGTCATTCAAATGTACTTTTATTATGTTTTATTTGGACTTTTTTCCCTTTATCTTTTGAGACCATCATTCTCTCTCTCACACAGCAACTCCACTCCCACTTGTCTCCAATTCCACATCCCAACCCTCAGCTTCCCTCAGCCCATCCCATCTATCTCTGCTGGACACCCACTCCGTGTTTCTACGCAACACATATCTTTCAACTATGCTATGATGTTTAACGTACAATTTCAATCTATCTAGTCGAATAGAAGCTACAGATTGCGTGTTGAAGATAAATACCTTTACTAAGTGTATTAGTAATTGACTGACCCGGTCTCTCCAGATCTCCTAACAGTACTATTTCTAGGGTCAATTTTAGATCAATGCTATGCATTTTCAGCCATTCCTGAACCTGAGACCAGAAACAGGCTACCTGAGGGCAATAAAATTGATTCTGTATCCTCACAACAAAATCTGCAGAGCTTCGATGATTTTATGCCCCAAATATTCAACATTTTGTTGGTGGCAAAAATTCTATATAATAATTTTAGCTGAAAAGCACTAAGTCTTGAATCTTGCGTTGTTTTATATATCAACTCATACACCCTGTACCATGGAATCGGTACATCAAAAATCTCTTCCCAACTATTTTGCACATGCCGTTCATTATTTTCCATAGATTGCATAGCCCCTCGTTGATTATCCCTTACTCAGTTTCACTATGCTCTGCTGCCATTGACTCCTACAGATAGAGAACAGAGTCATGTTTATTTTCCTTGAGATAGAGGGAAATTAATGCTGTTATGGTGCACAAGAGACAAATGATTCAGAAGATACAGATGTAGGATCTTCATTTGATCACTCTTTTGTCGCTGAGAATTTTTGTAAAATTGAAGATGTATGTATCTAGTGAGCCGCAACCTAACTCATGACACAAAACATGTAAAGGAACAACACAAATAACTGTAGGCCTATAATTTCACTCAGTTATGTTGCTGTAGCTTTGGCTAGTGTCACAAAAAGTTGATCCACAGAGCCCTCTCACTGCCCTTGTTATAGCCATAAGAGTAGCACTGAGAAAGTGAATATCCATCACTGTCTGTCTTGCCATAGACGGGGGGGTGATGATATCGCAAAGTTCTATCAGTGTTCAATTAACTGACATTGCCCTTCAGCCTGCTGAGTGGATTTCCTCACTGACAGATGGCTGCTGTCTTTTATCTCAACCTTTGATTGACTCTTCATTAAGAACTAACTATATGCTCCTCTAGAGAGACCGAGAGAGACTACTGAGGAGTTGACCTCTGTTTGTTTTGTTATAATGAAGTCGTATAGAAACATACTTTTTTTCTCTGAAACAGCCCAGAGCCCGGGTCTCAGCTGTGTGTCTCAGTACAAATGTGTGTCTATGCTGTGTTAACATTTCCCCAAATATTTTTTTTTGTTTATGGCATTTTACAACTGCCTGTGTTTTCCCCCTTTCAGATCTGGCCTTTATTGTCCCATTTGTCACAGAAGCAGAGTCTTTACTCTGAACCCAAACATTTAGTGTGAGTCCCACATGGCACCCTATTCATCGTATGCACCACGGTTGACCATATGGCCCTGTTCAAAAGTAGTGCACTATATAGGGACAGACGTTTTTGTGCTGCTTGGCCTAGGCTTTATATGTTGTTTTATTATAGGATTTTTACAAACGTCATGGCTCAGAATAAACCATCTGTCTAGAGTTGAAGACATAACTAAGTGTCTGACTGAAACACTTCCACTAACCTTCACTGTTAGGATGCTGCTGCAGGCTCTGTTCTAAATCCCCAGTCTGTCTGTCTACCTCTGTGATGCCTCTGTCCTTTCATACTCTGATGAATAGGTTAGGCCTAACTCCTGACAGTACACTTGATGCTAGAGGCTTTCACTTTATTTTGCCTTTACCAGAGGGGGATGTAGTACTTTATGGTGAGAGCCAGCCCATTACTTTACCACATTCTTGCTTTTGTTTACAACACTCAACATTTACCTAACACTTGGCCACACTTAATACTGACTCTATGCTCATTTTCGGTCTCTGATTTCTGTCTGCTCACCCTAGCAAACATGGAGCTAGTTGCCACTGCCCGTAAAGTATGAGAGATCCCACTGGTACGGTGGCTCCTTAGGGACACACTTTCCCCTCTGTGTGTAAAATATTTGTGCTTTGTTGGCTGTCTTATTACGTAGCAAAGCAGGTTAGTTTTAATTAACAGAGCCTTTCAAGCACTGTGGAAAAATCGGCTTTTCATCCTACATTCAGAAATCAGAGAGCTCTCATTTAAAAGCCTGAAGAGCGTAGCTGACTGACCAGGTAGATGATCTTTGACCCTCCTTGACACATGAGCAACCAATGGGAAGAGAGTCTTGAACCTGATCTGCCACTTAAGCCTTTATGGTTATTTTACCATGGCAACAGGGAACACCTCCCATAGCGGGCTGTCAAGGAATGATACCAAGTAAGCGTGAGCTCTCTTTCTCTCCTTTTCCCAACGTTAGATTCACATGGATTTAAATCCCTTAGGGATTATAGGGAAGCAGAACATTGTCAAATGCTTTAGTAATGGTTATTATTATTATTCAGCGCACGCCTGTGTGTGTCCGCCTGTGCGTATGCGTGTGTCTCAGAGTGAGCGAGGGATGGGGTGGGTGTTTTGTCTGAGCGGTCCCTGTTTGCTCTTATAGGCATCAGCAAAATGAGAGATCACTAATGACATTGTGCTGAACATTAGCCTAGCCTGAAGCCCTCAGACTTATGTAAACTGCTGACTAGAGTGACAGGCTCACAGACCAGGACAGTGCTGGAGGAACTAGTTGTTGAAAACAGAATGACACTCAGTGCAGCAATGCTCTTCCCCCCAGCCTTAGACAGATCTGGTACCAGATCTGTCTATTTCCCTCCAGATTAGCTGGGTCCTCAGAACCCCTGGAGCCTGAATCAGTCAGGACAGGAGACACTTGCATGGAAGGAACTAAAGAAAATACTTTGTGTCAGAGTCCATTCTTTCTCACCCTCCAGCTTAGAACGGACATGCGAAAAGAATCGCCTGAGCCTAAGAAATCCACAAAATATAAATCTGTGGCCCAGGGATTACAAGTGCTGCCTGCCACGCAGTTAGGATGCTGCTGAATGTGGACTGAAACGAGGACTCATCTGCTCTGCAGCCACTTGCGCATGCAGCACACACAGGTTTATTGGGATAAATCTTGTCCTGGAGGCAGAGCTGAGCAATTTCCACTAGATGGGCCAATTTCATAGTCAAAATTGTTCTTCAAACTTCTTGACGCACGGATACCTTTAGCGGGATCATTTTCGTAAACAACCGCTGAATTGCAGAGCGCCAAATAAATTAAAAAAATGCTACAATTATTTATATTCATGAAATCACAAGTGCAATATAGCAAAACACAGTTTAGCTTGTTGTTAATCCACCTGTCGTGTCAGATTTAGAAAATATGCTTTACAGCGAAAGCAATCCAAGCGTTTGTGTGAGTTTATCGATCACTAGACAAAACATTAAGAACACCTAGCAGCAATGTATATTGGTCACGAAAGCCAGAAAAGCAATAAAGTTAATCGCTTACCTTTGATGATCTTCGGATGTTTGCACTCACGAGACTCCCAGTTACACAATAAATGTTCCTTTTGTTCGATAAAGATTATTTCTATATCAAAAATACTCCATTTGTTTGGCGCGTTATGTTCAGTATTCCACAGCCTTAGGCAGGTCATCAAGGTTTGACGAAAATTCCAAAAAGTATCCGTAATGTTCGTAGAAACATGTCAACGTTTTTAATAACCAATCCTCAGGTTGTTTTTAACATCAATAATCGATAATATTTCAACCGGACTGTAAACTATTTAATACTGGAGAGAGAGAAAATGTTGAGCAACCAGTGTCGAGCGCATGAACCAATGTAAGGACCTCCGTCTATCCACTGACGCGTTTTGATAAATCTCGCTCATTTTTCAGAATAAAAGCTTGAAACTATGTCTAAAGACTGTTCACACCCTGAGGAAGCCATTGGAAAAGGAATCTGGTTGATATCCCTTTAAATGGACGAAAGGCAGGCAATGGAACAGTGATTTTTCAAAATAAAAGGCACTTCCGGGTTGGATTTCCTCAGGTTTTCCCCTGCAAAATCAGTTCTGTTATACTCACAGACAATATTTTGACAGTTTTGGAAACTTTAGGGTGTTTTCTATCCTACTCTGTCAATTATATGCATATTCTAGTATCTGGACCTGAGAAATAGGCAGCTTACATTGGCAACGTTATTTTTAAGGGAAGTTTTAAAGGAAAAAATCCACCCAAAACCACCAATTCCTATAATTTACAATGTTAAATAACAGTAATATGTGAGAACAATGTTTTATTGTGAACAAATGTTTCATTTTGTCATTATAATAAGGTTGGTAGCAACATGTGAAAAACATTGGAAATCTGTTGCAGCTCAAGTCGACTACAAACCCCACAATGCAACGCTTTCTCTATTGCTAGCTAGCAAACTTAGCTACATACATTAATACCAAAGTCAATATCAGCATATGAAGTAGCTAGTTAGCTGTGTAATCGCCTAAACAAACTGCACTATCAATTTAGGTGTCTACAATCTCACCATGTACAAACTGCAGATTGATGTGCCTTGCAGAGTGGAGTCTGACATTCTCCAAGGCCGTGCAACGGCACTATGCAATGCATCCTGGACTAAAGAGGCTGACAAATAGGAGAAATGTGGTGGACCCTCTGTTAAATGACACATTTCTCAAGGTAGGAATATCGCAGAAATATGATCATTGGCTCATTCAGGAGAAGCCAACCTCCAGCGTTATGACATTGGCCAGTATTAAAATGTATAATAGATGTTTTTACAATCTAAAAGGCACATTCTTATTAACTTCCAATGTCGTGAGAGCAGATTTATTGCAATGTTACGCCATACCTGACAACATGTCTCTCTGCTTGAATGGCAATAGCCATCCTGAAACGCACACATAACAAACCACAACACAGAAACTGGGGAACGTAACAGCAAGTTGAGAACAAGTTCTCATTTACAATTGCGACCTGGCCTAGATAAAGCAAAGCAGTTCGACACATACAACAACACAGAGTTACACATGGAGTAAAACAAACATAGAGTCAATAATACAGTAGAAAAATAAGTCTATATACAATGTGAGCAAATGAGGTGAGATAAGGGAGGTAAAGGCAAAAAAAGGCCATGGTGGCGAAGTAAATACAATATAGCAAGTAAAACACTGGAATGGTAGATTTGCAGTGGAAGAATGTGCAAAGTAGAAATAGAAATAATGGGGTGCAAAGGAGCAAAAATAAATAAATACAGTAGGGGAAGAGGTAGTTGTTTGGGCTGAATTATAGATGGGCTATGTACAGGTGCAGTAGTCTGTGAGCTGCTCTGATAGCTGGTGCTTAAAGCTAGTGAGGGAGATAAGTGTTTCCGGTTTCAGAGATTTTTGTAGTTTTTTCCAGTCATTGGCAGCAGAGAACTGGAAGGAGAGGCGGCCAAAGGAGGAATTGGTTTTGGGGGTGACCAGAGAGATTTACCTGCTGGAGCGCGTGCTATAGGTGGGTGCTGCTATGGTGACAAGCGAGCTGAGATAAGGGGGGACTTTACCTAGCAGGGTCTTGTAGATGACCTGGAGCCAGTGGGTTTGGCGACGAGTATGAAGCGAGGGTCAGCCAACGAGAGCGTACAGGTTGCAGTGGTGGGTAGTGTATGGGGCTTTGGTGACAAAACGGATGGCACTGTGATAGACTGCATCCAGTTTATTGAGTAGGGTATTGGAGGCTATTTTATAAATGACATCGCCGAAGTCGAGGATCTGTAGGATGGTCCGTTTTACGAGGGTATGTTTGGCAGCATGAGTGAAGGATGCTTTGTTGCAAAATAGGAAGCCAATTCTAGATTTAACTTTGGATTGGAGCTGTTTGATGTGAGTCTGGAAGGAGAGTTTACAGTCTAGCCAGACACCTAGATATTTGTAGTTGTCCACATATTCTAAGTTAGATCCGTCCAGAGTAGTGATGCTGGACGGGCGGGCGGGCAGTTGCAGGGAGCGGTCGGTTGAATAGTATGCACTTTGTTTTACTTATATTTAAAAGCAGTTGGAGGCCACGGAAGGAGAGTTGTATGGCATTGAAGTTCGTCTGGAGGGTTGTTAACACAGTGTCCAAAGAAGGGCCAGAATTATACAGAGTGGTGTCGTCTGCTTAGAGGTGGATCAGAGACTCACCAGCAGCAAGAGCGACATCATTGATGTATACAGAGAAGGGAGTCGGCCCAAGAATTGAACCATGTGGCACCCCCATAGAGACTGCCAGAGGCCCGGACAACAGGCCCTCCGATTTGACACACTGAACTCAATCAGAGAAGTAGTTGGTGAACCAGGTGAGGCAATCATTTGAGAAACCAAGGCTATCGAGTCTGCCGATGAGGATGTGGTGATTGATAGAGTCGAAAGCCTTGGCCAGGTCAATGAATACGGCTGCACAGTATTGTTTCTTAAGATATCGTTAAGATATCGTTTAGGACCTTGAGCGTGGCTGAGGTGCACCCATGACCAGCTCTGAAACCAGATTGCATAGCGGAGAAGGTGTGGTGGGATTCGAAATGGTCGGTAATCTGTTTGTTGACTTGGCTATCGAAGACCTTAGAAAGGCAGGGTAGGATAGATGGTCTGTAGCAGTTTGGATCAAGAGTGTCACCCCCTTTGAAGAGGGGGATGACCGCAGCTTCTTTCCAATCTTTGGGAATCTCAGACGACACGAAAGAGAAGTTGAACAGGCTATTAATATAGGTTGCAACAATTTCGGCAGATAGTTTTAGAAAGAAAGGGTCCAGATTGTCTAGCCCGGCTGATTTGTAGCGGTCCAGATTTTGCAGCTCTTTCAGAACATCAGCTGACTGGATTTGGGAGAAGGAGAAATGGGGAAGGCTCAGGCGAGTTGCTGTGGGGGGTGCAGTGCTGTTGACCGGGGTAGAGGTAGCCAGGTGGAAAGCATGGCCAGCCGTAGAAAAATGCTTATTGAAATTCTCAATTCTCACGGATTTATCGGTGGTGACAGTGTTTCCTGTCCTCAGTGCAGTGGGCAGCTGGGAGGAGGTGTTCTTATTCTCCATGGACTTTACATTTACCCTGGTAAACAATATAATATTGCTCATAAATGCACCAAAACAATATAACATTCAGAATGGGTGAATCTTTCCTTTAATTTAAGTTTAGGCATGTGGTTAGCAGATTTTCTGACTTTGTGGCTGTGCCAGCTAATGACTACCCTGCAGAGCTGCCTCCAGTACAAGAGTCATCCCAATAAATGGCAACCTGTGCAGCACACAGGGTGCTTCAGCATCTAGTGGACAGATTAGGTAGTGTTCATTGTATTCTGATAATGGCATTCTCCCCTAGTGAGTTTGTATGGTGGTTTTGTTAGTAAGTGTTTGTCCTTATAGTAATCCTGAAACCACAATAATGATCCTTGGTGATATTCCATATACTGAGAAATGCACTGTTCTGTTCCTGTTCCCCAGAGGTACAGACATCCTCTTCATACCATCCATCCACCCATCCATTTTTGTTTCTCTGTTCTCTCCTTGATCTTTGAGTTTGGCAGTGCAGTGCATCATTTCAGTAACATTCCTGAAGCCTGAGTAATGACCTATATCAGTCCTCCTGTGCTGTCACGTATGGCTTATTTTCTCTTCCATGTACTTGTCTAGCTCTAGCTAGCAGTTTCCTACATTATATTGCTTTATAGAGCAACTCTAGCAGCAGTCAGAAAGCGGTCAATGGCAGTCCTGCAGTGTTGGGGATGTTTTAATTGGAGAGAGAATCTGTGGCGGTCGGGGGACACTTGAACTATTAAACTTCCTGAAGGATGTAGACTACAGTCAGACAACTTCCTGTGAACTAGATAGGGCCATACAATGATGTGGATGTCTCTATGGGGCAGACAATGCAGTTTCACTTCCACCAGCAGAGGGCGACAGAGAGGACAACCTCTCCATGACATCGCCCATATTATTCCTCCTCTATCATCAAGGACAAGTCACTGATGGTCTTACCTGTCTTTCCCTACCAATCCTCCATACAGTCATTGACCAGTGTCCATGATTTTGAGCATTCAGCTCAAGAAATAGGTCATATAATGCATAGTCACATAGTAGCCTACATGTAGAACAGGACAGTCCAGCTTACAGTAATCATATCACTAGGCAGAGCAGGCTGAGGGCAGAGCAGGCTGAGGGCAGAGCAGGCTGAGGGCAGAGCAGGCTGAGGGCAGAGCAGGCTGAGGGCAGAGCAGGCTGAGGGCAGAGCAGGCTGAGGGCAGAGCAGGCTGAGGGCAGAGCAGGCTGAGGGCAGAGCAGGCTGAGGGCAGAGCAGGCTGAGGGCAGAGCAGGCTGAGGGCAGAGCAGGCAGGATGTGATGGAGTTAGATGATGATGTGGATTACTAACACGGACCCTGCTCTGCCACAGGCTACAGAGACACAGCTAACGACCTAACTACTGCCCCCTGGGAGGACGGGTGTGTGTGTGTGTCCGTCCATCCGCCCGCTGTGTTAATGGCTCCCTATGTGTGTATAAATCAGCTCAAGACATTTTTGTGTCAGTGTTTGATTAAGTGCTGCTGTAACTGCTGCAATCAATAAACTGAAGGTAAATAGTCTCTGTTTAGAGATGGTATTTGGGAGGGTTCTCTGAACATAATCATGAGTTTGTCTCAGGCTATTCTTTCAGTACTCTCAGACCATAGATATAGAACAGTTCTATCTATCTTCTTCTAACTATGTCTGAAACTCCGCGTCATTTAGCGATCAGGGTAAAACGGATTTGAAGGTGTTCAATTAATGAGATGGATGCTTTTGAATAAAGTTGACATTTACTCCTAGTAAAGGATTGAGCCATCCCACATGCTGCAGTCTCCTCCCTGTCTCTCTGGTATCCTGATGCTGCTAGCCTCAGTGCAAAGCAAATGGAACGTGTGCCGTCAGTAAGATAGATGCTGTTGGATGAGCCTTTTCTCATGCTTTTCACAGGCTGCAGTCCCATCTCTGTTTCTTTGGTACAATAATGCAAACCTCAGTCGTCTCTGACTATTGTCTCACAGTGATAATGCTAGCCCCCACACGCCACACATAGCTCTCTAGTGTAGTGCTAGTTATTTAAGGGGCCATAACTTTACTCTTGATCAGTGTAATAAAGCACTGCTGTGTGAGTATGCATACAAACATGAGAGGGATGGTTTCTAATACCAGTATGTGCGTTCTGTTTTACACCTCCCTGTATATAAACTAAGGGTAGATGGAAGCTAGAGCAGGGAGACTCGAAGCAAACTATGTATAATTTCGGCAGCTTGCATGAGGCAAAGCAGAATTGATTTTATGCTTTTGTTATGTTGGAACAAAAGCTTTCTTAACTCTGGGTGGGTGAGCTAGTGATGGTTTTTACTGAGATAGTTTGACAGCATGCTAGACAGGCTGCAGGGGAAAATTAAGCCAACACAATGTTGAGGTATGCTAGTGTTATGGTGTGACGTGCCGTGCCAAACACAGTAAAAATATGAATTTACATACGTATTCATACATATATTTCATGATTATACGTAATGCAGTGTAAGTAACAGTAGTGGACTATAAACTGTGTTTATATCCTGGGCCAATGACCACCAGGCTAGGTTCCTTTCGTTTTTTCCTCCAGCAACACCCTGAATAAACAATGATTGATCAGAGGTGACATCACAGGTGCTGGCCTCTCCCCTCCCTCTGTGGTGGACAACCAATGTCCCTAAGGACATGTCACACCAGGCTGGCAATGCAGGAACTGCCAGCATCCTCCTGCCACACACACACACACACACACACACCACTGTGTTTGACAGCTAACCCTTGGACAGAAGGGTTTAAGGGGGAAGCTGGTCTAGCACTGTCATCACAGAGCTGCACAAGCACCCTCACAAAGGCACGCGTCACGCAGACACACACACACACACACACTGTTGATGCAGAAGCGTGGTGAGGAAATACTTTAGAGCGCGTGCTATAGATCATGATGCTGAGGAAGCTGGTGTGTAAGAAGATCTGTGCCTGTAAGAACCAGATGCTATTTATAATATATTCTCTTTACGTGGTGTGTCTCTCTCTCTCTCTATTCCTCTCACACTACCTACCGACATCTCTCACGATGTTTTTTTTCCTCCTCTCTTTTCCCCAATTGATCTGCCTTTCTCAAATTCTTCTCTGTCTCAATGTCTCTCTCAGTAGATATATACTGGTTTGATGGTAATTACAGGTTAGCAGTCTGGTGGAGGAATGGAGTGTTGTGAGGAGGATGAGTGGGGGAAGACTGAGCTGTGAACGGGGCGTTTCTCTCCGTGTGCCTGCCTGTTGCTTTGTTTATGGAGATATCGGTCTGGTTGTCTGAATGGTGACTTGTTTTGCTGTCTTTCATAATTATCACTAACGTTACTATGGTTATAGGGACACAACCTTTGAACAGGCTTTGTTTAGCTATTTTTAATGTATGAATCCCTCCAAAGAAAAAAACAGTTTTTATCATGTGCAGTTTGTCTTCCTGCTGAGGAGTACATTACCGTTCTCTCACATAGCTTTCTGTGAAATAATGTTGGCTCCAGGCATCTCTCCAGGATCATATTTTCCCTTCATTCATAATCCCTCGTATAAACCGGAAAACTGTAGCGGTGACAGAATGACTTGTATTCATGTAACAGTGACAATCCAGATGAATTGAGCTACACCCAGCATGGCAGATGGGTGGGTTACAGCACGCACACACTCACCCCAAACAACAGGGTCGAGCTCAGTAGGCAGGAAACAGAAGTGAAACTGGAACATACTAGGCTAGGTGTCCAATATAAAATGCTTGTTTTTGTTTCCCTAAGGTGTGTTCTAATGAACATGGTGGTCACCAATGCAGGAATTATATAACTTAAAACTGGACTAACACCACTCCTCTCCTCTCGCCCCTGGCAGATAAGAACTTTGATGATGAGGACTCTGTGGATGGGGGCCGGTCCTGCTCCTCTGCATCGTCCTCCAAGGCGCCCCCCAGTGGGAGGAGGACTGTAGCTGCAGCTTCTGTCCGCAGGCCCAGCTCTGCCACCGGACCCGGCAAGATCTCTGCTAAAGATGCTGCTGCAGGAGCAGTAGATGAGGAGGACTTCATCAAGGCTTTTGAAGAGGTTCCTACTATCCAGGTAACTTGCACAGATAGGGGTTCTGTGTGTGTGTTTGCAGTATAAATTGCTATCAACCCCAGTCAGACTCCTGTCTTTCCTCTCCTCTCCAGATCCACTCCAACAGAGAGATGGAGGACAACCTCTCCAAGGTCCGGGAGGTTCTGTCTGACGACAAAAACGACTGGGAGCACCGAGTCATCGCTGTAAGGACCACAACCACTAATGATCAATGTCTGCGTGACCATCTCAGCACCTTGTACTGTATATTCTGGCTTTGTTGATAGTAGTAGCCTATAAACAGTCAGAAACTACGGTTGTAGCGTAAACGTTTGTGCTTCCTCTGTCTAGCTGAAGAAGGTGCGTTCTCTGCTCCTGGCTGGAGCTCTGGAGTATGATTGTTTCCCTCAGCAGCTCCGTCTGCTGGAGGCCCCTCTGAAGCTGTCGGCTAAAGACCTGAGGTCCCAGGTGGTACGAGAGGCCTGCATCACACTGGGGTAAGGACCTGCAGACACGCAAACCAGCTTTCAACCTCTCTCTTCCACTTCTATGCCAAGTAGAGTTATCTACCCTGTTGAAACTGCTGCTATCTCAGAGTGGTTGAGTAAGGCTGACCAGAGGCAGTGGTTAGATATGTAGCAGCTCAGTGAAATGCCACAGTAAAGTGGTGACATTAAAGGGAGTGAAGCTCCTCGTCTACCTGGCCCAGTTTGTAAATCAACCTGATCTTTAAATGTGTATCTTGACTCTCTGCTCTGCTGCACCTCATCACTACCACATTAGGAGCACATCACTGACTGACAGTTAACAACTCTGAGTCTGGACAACTTGAATTATTGTAATGTTTATGTGTCAATTAATCCCATAAGGGATGGGTTGCCAATTGGCGATTTGACACGAAAATAAAACGTCATTCATTTTGTAGTCTGCTACTACTTCTGCTCCATATCTACACTGAACAAAAATATAAACGCAACATGTTAAGTGTTGGTCCCATGTTTCATGAGATGAAGTAAAAGATCCCAGAAATTGTCCATACTCACAAAAGGATTGTTTACATCCCTGTTGGTGAGCATTTCATCCTTTGTCAAAATAATCCATCCACCTGACAGGTGTAGCATATCAAGAAGCTGATTAAACAGCATGATCATTACTTACAAATGTGCAACTTGTGCTGGTGACAATAGAAGGCCACTCTAAAATGTGCAGTTTTGTCACACAACACAATGCCACAGATGTCTCAAGTTGAGGGAGTGTGCAATTAGCATACTGACTGCAGGAATGCCCACCAGAGCAATTGCCAGAGAATTGAATGTTCATTTCTCTACCATAAGCCACCTCCAATGAATTTGGCAATATGTCCAACCAGCCTAACAACCACAGATCACGCGCAACCACGCCAGCCCAGAAGTGAAGTATTTCTGTCTGTCTGTAATAAAGCCCTTTTGTAGGGAAAACTAATTCTGATTCGCTGGGCATGGCTCCCCAGTGGGTCGGCCTGGCTCCCAAGTGGGTGGGCCTATACCCTCCCAGGCCCACCCATGGCTGCGCCACTGCCCAGTCATGTGAAATCCATAGATTAGGGCCTAATTAATTTATTTCAATTGTCTGGTTTCCTAATATGAACTGTAACTCAGCAAAATCTTTGAAATTGTTGCATGTTGCGTTTATATTCTTGTTCAGTATAAGTTCCAGTACGTTAAATCAAATGTTTCTGAGGAGATTTAACATCTTTGATTGATATTGATTTGCTGTATGTGTTCAATCTCTCCCTTCCCCTCTTCAGATACCTGTCCACACTAATGGGCAACAAGTTTGACCACTGTGCAGAGATCCTGATGCCCACACTGCTCAACCTGGTGCCCAACAGTGCCAAGGTGATGGCTACGTCTGGCATGGCAGCCATACGTCTCATCCTCAGGGTGAGTACTGCACACAAACTGTATATGCAGTCATTCATATACTGTACGTCAGGGGTTGAATCACATTGGATGAGTGGGATTCATGCATTAGCTACTGTGTCAAACAGAAAATAAATAATTTCCTGATGTATTTATTACTCAGTATGACTGATATCTGGTTGTGAAATGTGTTGTTAAGACACTGGGAGGTGTGAAATAACCTGTATCTGAAGACCTCTGGGAACTCCTCTTTCTTCCAGCATACACACTACTCACGTCTCATCCCAATCATCACTAGTAACTGCACGTCCAAATCAGTGGCCGTCAGACGGTAAAGACTCAAAGATCCTCTGCGAAATCATTTGGTGTGAACATCTTCTACCTTTTCCTGAGGTTTCAATTTTTAATGTGTTAACTCTCATCATGTCTTCTCTCTCCAGGCGCAGTTATGAGTTCTTAGAGCTGTTATTACTGGAGTGGCAGACACACACACTGGAGAGGTAAACACACACCCTTTCAGGATAAACTCTGCTAATACTGTATTCATCCAGGACATAAACACGAACAACTGATTGTCCCTGGTCTTTGCTAGTTAAATTGATGATTCTGGAGGCCTGGAGTGAGCCATCACCATCAGACTCTCCACGAAGCATACCCCATGGTTGCCACGACAACCCTGCAGAGAGTTTAAAAGCATGTAGAAAGCGTGCTGTATGGTCACTTTCCACCCGTAGAGGAGAGTGGAGGATAGCAGAAGAGCTGTGGAATATTAGAGTGAGAGAGAGAAGAAAGGAGTATTAACAGAAGTCTCGGGGAGAGAGAGGGGGGGGGACTGGGTGTCCTCTCTGTTGGTGTAGTTTTGGTTACCCGGCTGCTGTACCTGAAGTTGTCTCTGTCATGTTTGCCTACTATCCCACCAGGCATGTGGCTATTCTGACGGAGACCATCAGGAAAGGGATCCATGATGCCGACTCAGAGGCCAGGTCCGTGGCCAGAAAGTAAGTTCTGTTTTTATGGTTGTTTATTTTGAAAATTTGTCTGAATTTGTCCTCAGTAAAACAATGAATTGGTCTTTGCAGTTTGTAAAAAGTAATATATTGCTTTATGATTTCATGACTGACAAGTGGATGACAATATGGAATGAAATGACATCTCTCGGGGTCTCTTATTTTACTACGAATATAAATTCCTCTGGGCATTGTCTCATACAGTATGTCACTTTCCCGGCCGGTGACCTATCAGAGGTATGTGGGTCGCAGGTAGCTTAGTGGTTAGAGCATTGGGCCAGTAACTGAAAGGTTGCTGGTTCGAATCCCAGAGCCAACAAGGCTCTGTCGATGTGCCCTTGAGCAAGGCACTTAACCCTACTTGCTCCTGTAAGTTGCTCTTGATAAGAGTGTCTGCTAAATGACTAAAATGTAAACATTTTAGAAAATGTGTGCTGACATTTCTGTTCATGTACTGATATGAGGGGCTGTGACCTATGTGACCTCAAACCTTCTCCACCCCCTCCCTACCTCACCCATAGGTGTTATTGGGGTTTCCATGGCCACTACAGCCGGGAAGCGGAGCATCTTTTCCAGGCCCTGGAGTCGACCTATCAGAAGGCTCTCCAGTCTCACCTGAAAAGTTCTGACAGTGTCGTGTCCCTCCCCCAATCAGACCGCTCATCCTCCTCCTCTCAGGAGAGCCTCAAGTAAGATACCTCTCCCTCTATCCCCACCTCCTTCCCTCATCCCTGTTTACTTTCATCCTTTCATCCATCCACCCCTCCTTCCCTCCCGAAGTCAGACTGCTCCTCTTCCTCCTTTCAGAACAGCCTCAAGACACCACTCCATCCCTTACTTTCCCCTTCCCTCCATCCCTTCCTCTCTATTTATCCCTTCATATGATTGATGATGATGTGGAAAAATGTATCATTGATTTGAAGACAACACTAATGGATCTGTCTGCCTCATGGACACACTGAGGTACATTGTATCGGTTGATCCAGTTTAACGACGGGAGAGAGTGAGCTAATCTTCCTCATCGTCAGAGGGGTCTGAGCCCTGAACTGGTGTCCAGACCTTTACCTTTTAAAATGTTACTGGCAGTTTGAATCATGTTTTTCCGTACATCATCCGATGGGTCTGAGGCCTGGCCTATGACATTGTTTTGTCTTGTTTTTGGTAGTGTGAGGTATAGGGATACTGAGCTGTTTACAATAACTCCATAATGGTGTGTCCTTCTCTCCACTCAGCCGGCCCCTGTCTGTCAAGAGTGTCATAGGAGGCGGCATGACAAGGGGTAAGAGTACTAGCTGCTACAGTATTCATTTCTCAACACGTTGTTTATTTCATACCACCTCTTTCTATTTGTGGGTTACGTCAGGTGTCTTTTGCAAATCCGATTATCATTTTTTCCTCTGTGAGACTAAATACAGACTAATGAAATGTATAATGTGTTGGTATGATATGTTGATATTTCAACCTCTCCCGTTCTCCCCCTCTCCCGTTCTCCCCCACTCCCTGTCTCCCCCTCTCCCGTTCTCCCCCTCTCCCGTTCTCCCCCTCTCCCTGTCTCCCCCTCTCCCGTTCTCCCCCTCTCCCTGTCTCCCCCACTCCCTGTCTCCCCCTCTCCCGTTCTCCCCCTCTCCCGTTCTCCCCCACTCCCTGTCTCCCCCTCTCCCTGTCTCCCCCTCTCCCGTTCTCCCCCTCTCCCGTTCTCCCCCTCTCCCTGTCTCCCCCTCTCCCTGTCTCCCCCTCTTCCTTTCCCTGTCTCTCCCTCTCCCTGTCTCCCCCTCTCCCTGTCTCTCCCTCTCCCTGTCTCCCCCTCTCCCTGTCTCTCCCTCTCCCTGTCTCCCCGATGGCAGGGAAGATGGTGAGTTCCAGGGTGAACTCTAACCCCGGCGGTTCTCTCCAGCGTTCCCGTAGTGACATCGATGTGAACGCTGCGGCCAGCGCCAAATCCTGTCTGGTCACCGTGCCCTCCGCTTCTCCCTTCAGCTCAGCCGCTGCTCTGCCCCCAGGCTCCTACGCCTCTCTAGGTAAACCACACTAGGAATGGACACACACTAGGAATGGACATTTACAATTATTTTATTATTCTGATGATATCATGATATTTCTTTGGATATTCAGATAGTCGAAATACATGTGTAAAAAAAAAAAAAAAAAACTTAAATGGAGAGCTCTTCTGGTTTCAGCGAGTGGGGGAGGGGAGAGAGAGGAGCAGAGGCCGGTGTGTGTGACAGTCAGTGTGTGGCACGGATAGAGAGACACAAAGTAGTCAAACCGACTCGCGCTAGTCAGTTCTGGAACAGTCATTTCTCAAAGTCACCACGATGTCTTAATTACATTATTCAGTATAAATTAAAATCGGAAAACCACTGGTGTGTAGATATTAATTATTGTGAGGGTTGTAAGTAAGACATCATTAAGCTGTATAGAAATAAGAAAAAGGCCAAAATGTGCAGATAGACAGGCTCCAAAGTTTTGTATGTAAACTAATTAAACATGTCAAATGGCTGTTTATAATCACTCTGATTTGACGACTGACCATTATATAAATATTCAAGTCCTTGATAAATAATGATGAAAAACTCTCCACGTACCCCCTAAATTTGGGCAATTTGATACTGAGGAGTCCTGCAATCCAGTTGCTGTCCCTCTGTTCTTTTGCTAACGCGTCCCTGTGGAGTGTACTGCTTACTGTCCATTACTAATGAGACGTCTTTCTCCCACCCACCCACCCACTTCTCTCTCACTCTCCCTCTCGCTCTCCCTATTTTTTCTCTCCCTTTCTCTCTCTCCCGCTCTTTCTCTCTCTCTCTATCCCTCTTTCTCGCTCTTGCTCTATTTCTCTCTCTTTCTCTCCCTCTCTCTCCCTCTCTCTCTCTATCCATCTTTCTCTCTCTTGCTGTATTTCTCTCTCTCTCTCCTGGCTAACTGGTACTAATGTTTAGCTCTATACCTCTCTTCACCCGCCGTCCCCTGCTTTGATTTATGCCCAAAAGATGGCACGCCTGGTAAAATTAATACTGGTAAGATCTGTGTGTGTTTGTGTGTTCTGCGTCTGTCGGGGACAGTCAAAGGCTTGGCCGAGCCCCCCCCCCCCCCCCCCCCCCCCCCCCCCCCCCCGCCTCTCCTCTTTTCTACACACCACCGTACAACCTATTTAGTGTTTTATATTGTAGGTCTGCATGTTTGACTAACATGGTAATAATCATTGATGACTGATGAGAGACAGGGTTAGATAACCATGTGCAGTCAGCACAGCACACCATAACACCTCTCCTCCCCCACACAACTAATTTTGTTATCCTCCTTACATTGTTATCCTTTACAGTTTGTTTATTAGTGATTAGCAAAGGGCAAGGACTCTGTTTTATGTATGTAAAGGTGAATGTTGCATGCAGTGAAACTCACCCACCCTTTGGTCTCTGTCTGTGTGTAAGTGCTCTGTGTTAAGGGGTCAGAGGTCTCTGAGGTTTAGTGTTGCCTGCCTTTCAAGGTGATCCTCTACCTCTTGGTACTCTTATAATTGTCTAAGTAACACTGATAGACTTTGTTGTTCGTTTAAAGAAAGGGCTTTCCCTATCCTGTAATGTAATGCAGATGTTCTAGAATCTAGTACAACACTCTCTGACTGAGTAGGACCTCGCTTATCAAACATCTTCCAATGAATATAATGTCACTGCTTCTACCCACATTCTATTAAACAGTGTGTAAAGGCTGGTAATAAGACTCGTTATTGGCCGAGGCAGGGTTTCCCCCCGGGTGCACGTTTTGGTTTTGCCCTAGCACTACACAGCTGATTCAAATATCCAAATCATCATCAAGCTTTGACTATTTGAATCAGCTGTGTAGTGCTAGGACAAAACCAAAATGTGCACCCAGGGGGGGGGGGGGGGGGGGGGGCGCCAGGACCGACTTTGGGAGACCCTGGGCTAAGGTGTTACTTAATCTAGGGCCAAGTCCCAGCTGTTGTGGAAAGAGATATTCTCAATGTGTGGTGTTTGTGAGTGCATGTGTGTCTGTTTATCTAAAATTGGAGAGGTTTGCTGGAAAAATGTAAGAATACTTTTTTGATAATACAGTCCAAAATGAGCAGACATCTGAACGCCCCAATCTCTTTCTCAGCATCAGTCAATGTGCTGTCCTAGCTCTTAGGAACATTACTTGGCTGGATTGCAAATATGATAATGCCGTTTTATTTGCGATTTTGCAAATAAACTGAAGAGTAGTTTAACATACTGTAAAGAAAGTTATGTTGTCTTGATGTTGCTTTAGACAAACCTTTCCCAGATCCAATGCATTTCTTTGTGGGAATGTGTAGAAATATTCAGTATGTTTGTCTGTGTTTCAGAACACCCCCAATCCAGATCTTTTGTCACCGTCTGTTTAAAGCAGTTTCTTTGTTTTGTGTTGTGGTAAACTGTGGTGCACAGCTGCTTGGATACAGTATCATTTGTAGTGTAGTGGCTTCAACTCTCTTACTAACTCCCTGTGTGTTTTGTTTTCTACAGGTCGTGTGCGTACGAGGAGGACAAGCGCTGGCAGTGCCGTCGGAGCCAGCGCTACTGTGACTGACAGCAGGGGGCGCAGCCGAGCCAAAATGGTATCCCAGTCCCAGCGTGAGTACACACACACACTGTCAGGAAAAGAACCCAAGACCGATTTCACTCCCTCACAGCACACTGTCTGAACTCAGGAAAGCCGTCCACAATGTCATCTCCAGTCTCTCTCATTCTCATGTAAACCCCCAGTATGACCTTTATCCTGTCTGCTGTGAGCTCATACTATATCTTCAGTTTATATACAGTACCAGTCAAAAGTTGGACACACCTACTCATTCAAGGGTTTTTCTTTATTTTTACTATTTTCTACATTGTAGAATAATAGTGAAGACATCAAAACTATGAAATAACACACATAGAATCATGTAATAACCAAAAACGTGTTGAACAAATCAAAATATATTTTAGATTCTTCAAAGTAGCTGTCCTTTGCCTTGATGACAGCTTGGCACACTCTTGGCATTCTCTTAACCAGCTTCACCTAGAATGCTTTTCCAACCGTCTTGAAGGAATTCCCACATATGCTGAGCACTTGTTGGCTGCTTTTGCTTCACTCTGCAGTCCAACTCATATACTAGGTTCTCTTCAGTTTATATACAATTTATTTTTATTTAACTAGGCAAGTCCGTTAAGAACAAATTCTTATTTACAATGACGGCCTAGGAACAGTGGGTTAACTGCCTTGTTCAGGGGCAGAATGACAGATTTTTACCTTGTCAGCTCGGGGATTCGATCTAGCAACCTTTCGGTTACTGGTCCAACACTCTAACCACTAGGCTACCTGCCGCCCCAAAATACTAGGTTCTCTTGAGTTTATATACTAGGTTCTCTTGAGTTTATATACTAGGTTCTCTTCAGTTTATATACTAGGTTCTCTTCAGTGTCTCTCGTCAGTCTGTGTGATGTTTTACCTCATGCATTTTATCATCCTGAAGGAACTTGGAGCGCCTGTTATTAGTGCACCCTTTCACAAGATGTGTGTGTGTGGTTTTCTCTCTCCCTCTGTCCCTCTCTCTCTCTGAAGCCTCGATGAGGGGCTTCAATGATATGTGCATGTGTAACATGACATGCACAGTTAACATCTGGCCCAGTGCATGCTGGGCTAACACTACTCCCTGTCACATTTGACCGTTTTATTTTCACGTCCTGTTCTGCCGCTTGCTACCATAACAACCACAGGATCCAGATCTGCTAACCCCACTGGCGGTGGTAAGGCCCGGACTTCATCCAATCAGAGTAAAGAATCCAGTTCTTAGTCCCGTCCCTTCCTCCTGTGCAGATCTCTGCATGTCAACCAATGAATTATTTTAGTTTTAGACTCATCGTGTCATACCAGCATGCCCCATTCAACTCAAGTGCATGTTTATTATTTTACAGTCTCACAAGTTTTTTGATTGGTACATTTTGTTGTCAATTGTTGATTGTTGTCTGTGTTCTCTGAACTGTTTTCATTGTTGATGGCGTTGTTGTAATCACTGGTTGGTTTTCCCACAGCCCAGTTAGACCCTGGATTCAACCCATCTTGTTTGTCCTGCAACTGTTTATTAACTGTTTGTATGTCCCTCCCTATCTATCTCATCAAAGCTGAAATCCAATATCTATGTTAGGATAGAAAGAGATTGTTATGGGTCCCATTACCTCAAGTGTTGGTTTGACATTCTGTGGATTATTCCCCTCCAAATCACCAAGGCACTGTAAACACACAGAGATATGTGCTCAGTTGGTGTGGCTCTAGTAAAGTCAAAGTTGTGGGTTCAATTCCCACTGGAATCACATGCACATTATGCACTCACTGTACTTTAACTGGCTTTAGATAAGTGTCTGCTAAGAGTTGTATATGATTATTTTGTTACTCCAATAAAAGCGACATATGACATTAGAAACATTTAAGTAATGAAATATTCCCCCAGAAAGGAGATAGAAAATGAGGGAATTCAGCTTTGAGCCGTGACAGAACCTTCCCAGCATGCCATGAAGAGGTGCGTCGCTCTGCTCGCTGTGACCCATCGTGTCTGAAAGGGTGTATCGTTTCACTCTCTGCCTGTGACTCCTGTGCGTTGTCCTTCCTGCAGCTGGCAGTCGCTCCAGTTCCCCTGGAAAGCTTCTGGGCCACTCGTCTGGGTACGGGAGGATCAGCAGGCCCCCCTCAGCCTCCAGCACCCCTGCAGACAAGAGGAGGAAGGTCCCCCGCAGCCAGGGCTGCAGTAGAGATTCCTCTCCCAGCCGACTGGGACTAGGTAATGGACCTTTACATGTCGTCACAATTTCAGCATTGTGCATGTAAACACAAAATAAATAATGTATTCACTCTATACTAGGAAAAAGAGATTTGTAATTTGCTAGCAACGCACATAGTAACTAAGTAACTGCCGAAATGAACAGTGTATTATACAGTATCACCTACACACTGGATACACATACATAACAGACAGCACATGTATGCTGACAAATAGGATACCACACACATGCTCGAGGGCCATGTATGTGTCAAAACATGCCGGTGATATGGCCAAAGTCGTCATTGTGCACTCCTATCAATCTAGTGAAAACCTTATATACTGTACACCAAGTGTGTCCTTTGAAGCTCAGATACACTATCTTGGTTTTCCCGGTCATAAACACAAAACAAGGAAACACAATAAACACAAAAGATAAGCCTTGAATGCAGGGAACCCACATAGTAAGGTTATGAAGCACCAATGGACCCTTTGAACTCAAAAGGGGGCGACAGGTAGCCTTACAGTTAAGAGCGTTGGGCAGTAACCGAAAGGTCGCTGGTTCGAATCTCCGAGCCGACTAGGTGAACAATCTCTCGACGTGGCCTTGAGCAAGGCACTCTGGATAAGAGCGTCTGCTAAATGACTAAAATGTAAATGCAAATGTAAATACTGAATGGCAAAATACTGAATAGTAAAATACTGAATATCAAAATGTTGTACGGTATAAGACTGAATAACAAAATACTGAATAAAAAAATACCGAATGGTAAAATACTGAATAACAAAATACTGAATGGTAAAATACTGAATAACAAAATACTGAATGGTATAATACTGAATAATAAAATACTGAATGGTAAAATACTGAATAATAAAATAAAGAATGGTAAAATACTGAATAATAAAATACTGAATAGTAAAATACTGAATGTGAAAAGGCAAGGCCCCTTAGAAAGGGGGGTGAACAGTAAGAGCCTGTCTTTCATCTTCTACGGACTGTAACTGTCTCTCAGGGTTAGCAGCTAAGAAGAACTCACTGTTTTGGGAGGGGTCTCTCATCCAAGCATGTCACATCATTGGGGTGGCCCCTCTTTTAGGAAACATGGATGAGCCTCTGTAGGTCAAGCTCTGTCATCAGCAGCCCAGCTTATGTTCTTCCTTCCAGTCAGACTGAGTCACTGGCCCTGTCTTATTGATTTGATTGATTAGTCTGTGTATTTCATCGACCAAACAGCTCCCCCCTCTTAGCTTATTGTCTGTCTGTTGTCCGTCATTCCTGAATTGGGAAGGCCGCCTTTTTTACATCAGTAAATTGACAATTACACGTTGCAATGTTTTTAAGTTTGTACTTTTGTCTTCTTCTGAGTCATTTTCAGTTCATATTTTTAGTTATAACTGACTATCATGGTTTGTCTTTCCTTTTCTTTGGTGTTTTTACCATATCTTTATTTTTATACCCTCTTTAAATTCTTAATTTCTTTCTTTGTTTTTATTTTGTGTATTAACTCTGTTTATCTTTTGTAAGCTCCAGTCATACCAATAGTCTTTTCATTGACAACCTAATCCTTGTCACAAAATAACAAAAACATTTAAAAACGGACTTGCGCTAACTTAAGTTTCTAAAATTGAACCTGATGTCCAGCAGACTCCAACCCACCACCACGCCTCAGAGTCCTCCTCCCCCTCACCCCCTCTCTTACCCCAGTCCCCAACCCCAGGCCTCACCTCACTGACCCCAAACCTGTGTTCTACTGCCCTATTGACAGCCAGGCTGTGTGGTAAAGCTCTTGTTCCTGGTACTCCTCTCTCCTCCTACCACATGCTAGCGAGGAGCCGTATCCCCCGGCCCAGCATGAGTCAGGGCTGCAGCAGGGAAACCTCTAGGGAAAGCAGCCGAGACACCAGCCCTGCTCGGGGCTTCAAGCCTCTTGGTGAGTACCACGAACAACCAGACACCAAGAGGCCTCCTGTAAGCAGCAAGGCCCACTAGTACCCACTCCTCAGCCCCTCAGTCCCCTCCTCTAGACCCCTCCTCTCTGTCCCAGCCTCCCTGTACACCCCATGATGTCTAAATAGAAGATCCCCCTCTTGAACTAAGGGGTATAGACCTCTTCTTTTGCCTGCTCTGATCTACTTTGCATGCACTAACCCTCTCGAAGGTTCTGGAATATAATCACTACGCTGTCTTCTGTCTGTCTTGTTGGGAATTCTCCAAGTCTTATGCTATATAAGTATCTGTGTGCCTTTGTGTGTGTAATATAATGGCCAGCAAAATGAAAAGATCACAAAAATCTCTGGATGTTCTAGGATTCTGTTTTTGGTCCAATGAAAAATTATTTGGCACATCTCATAATAAATGTAAATCAAGAGGCAGAAAAACAAGGTATTGTCTACAGTAAACAGTGTACTGTATGTGTCATCGTATTCAATGTCCATAGCTGACCTGCTTCTCAGCTCTCTCCTGTGCTGCTGCCACATCACAGGAAATGACACAACTTTTTCACTGCTTTGTCATGGGGGACAACAAAAAAAAGGACAAAGAGGGACAAAGTGGGATACATGAGGGATACCCGCCCCTCCTATCCTATGACTGTTGTAAATGTGGTTGGTTGCCCATAATCATAGTGGATTAATGCAGCCAGGCGCTGAGCCTGAGTCAACTACAGAGGACGGTACCTGTTGCGTTCGTGTCACTAACGCCCCGGGTGTCATCCACCCCTCCTGTCCCTTGCAGCCTCCCGACGTACTTCCCGCTCTACCAGCGCCCTATCCACGGCTGACCCCCACGGCCAGTCAGGTGACCTGCATGCCCCACCCCCTCATATCCACATTTATCGATTATGCCAGCATGAGTCCATACATGTTGCTGTGAGGGCTGTGCCATACATGTTGCTGTGAGGGCTGTGCCCACCCTGCCACAGGAGTCCATACATGTTGCTGTCAGGGCTGTGCCCACCCTGCCACAGGAGGCAATATGTTGTTCAACCTTTTGAGGAGATCTGTTAGCGTGCTGCTTTGTCATGTTATGTGTCGTCATCATCTGCTTCAATATGATGTTTTGTGATTTTCTTTTAAAAAGCTTGTGTTACTGTGTAATCAAAAGGCCTGTCCCCATCTGTATGATTTACTCCTTGTTAGTGACTTTTTGGACATTGTATGATGTATTTGTACTTCAGTGTATTGAATATCTCATATAAGAGTTGTTTATTTCCCCGTTTGTAAGTGTCAGTTTCTTTTCTCTTCATTTCAAATGAGCACTAATCATTCTCTGGTGATTTTTGTTGGTGTCATCTTTATTTCACCATTCATTTTCTACATCTCACTCAAGCTTTCTGGTGTTGTAGTTTTCAAGCTTTCTGGTGTTGTAGTTTTCAAGCTTTCTGGTGTTGTAGTTTTCAAGCTTTGGTGTTGTAGTTTTCAAGCTTTCTGGTGTATGGTCTGTAAACCCCATCATATTGCCTTTTGTCTCCCTAGAGCAAGATCCCATTGACTTTCTCTTGTGTTACTCCACTCATCCCCCTCTCCTCTCCCCCCCAGATCGGTTTGGCTTGATTCACCAGGACCGTATCTCTGCCTCAGTAAATGCCATGAGAGTCCTCAACACTGGCACTGAGGTGGAGGCTGCTGTGGCTGATGCACTGGTAAGTCACCAATCAACTTTTACCAGCTGCCAGTTCTGAAGATATCACTACCAGTTCTGAAGATATCACTACAGTTTGTCTTAAGGTAGAGTTACACTTAGTCAGTGCCTCATATAAGGCATGCTAGTTAACAGCTGGGGACTTGATGTGGAAACCATATGCATTTTAAGTCAGTGTTTAGATATTTACTGTGGGCCCTCCTAAAAACTAATGAATCACAGTTTTCTCCCTTTGTCATAAAATAAAACTGTATTGAGTAGTAAAATGTAATGAGATGAAATGAAGCCTGTGTTTGTGTATGGCAATCAGAATGTCAGTATATATTTCAATAAGAAAGACTTTGACTGCAAGAAAGTCAACATTGTTACCATGTAGATAAAAACATGTCTTATCTCATTGCCAAGCAGGACTGCAGTCATGATATTTTCCCTCTAAAATATCCCTCTTTCTCTTTCCTGCTTGGTTGCCTGTAACTTCAGCTATTAGGAGACTCCAGAAATAAGGTAGTTGTCCAATTTGTGTACCGTTTGTTTATTAATTCTATTCACTAATCAACAAAAATGCAAATTATCATCACTAAATGTTGCTATTTGGCCAAAGCAATTGCTGGCAGACTTTAGTTTATTATTCAATAAAATATTATTAACAATAGGCATTATTATAACATTATTTAATCATCTCTCTGCATGTTCATATCAATAATGAAGAATCAAGTTGGAACAAATTGCATGGCTACCTCATTCATTGTGAATGGCATCGTAGCGTAGCCCATTAAATCCTATTTCCTGGTTGAGTTTGAGTGATCAGAGTTCTAGCCTGCCTGTCCCACTTCTCTCCTGGTCCTATGAACAATGACCTCACCATTACCCATTCCTTCCCATTCTCTCCGAACAGAGGAAGCCTATGAGGCGGCGGTATGAGTCTCCGGGTATCTATTCTGACGACGATGCTAACAGCGATGCGTCCAGCGCATGCTCAGAGCGCTCATACGGGTCCAGGAACGGAGGTATGTGGTCCTGTGTTACTGAGTTGGTAAGAACATGGAACTAGCAACATAAGGGGGGTGGGTTCGAATCCTGCTTGATCCACATCGACTAAAATGTATGCACTTGGATAAAGGCATCTTCTGAATGGTGTATATATATATTATTATTTATTATTATCTAGGTATCCCTCACTATCTGCGTCAAACGGAGGATGTGGCGGAGGTGCTAAACCACTGTGCCAGCTCCAACTGGTCAGAGAGGAAGGAGGGGCTGCTGGGGCTGCAGAACCTACTCAAGAACCAAAGAATACTCAGGTGGGTCCGGGGCCAGGGGGTTGGACCTTTTGGAAGTCATGTCATTATATGTGTCCTCCTGCTGTAACTATGCTGATCGGCTCCTACCTCTGTCATGTATAGTTCACTAAGTATTTTCTATGCATTGTTGTCTTTTTGGATGGCATTGGACATAGTAGAATTGATGTTGTTAAGAATGTTCTGCCAGCTGTGAATAGGGTTTGAAGTAGTCTTGATTCTTTTTCATATATAAATGATAATTTCCTTTTTGAAATTGTTCAACTTTTAAAGAGGAGATCCTGTCAAGGAGCGTCCAGCAGGGTGTTTATTTTCATAGCTTTCCTTAATTGAGGGAGAAATGACTGGTCACGAGGAGCCTGCAGCTATAATGCCGCCCGTCAGGTGGTAAAGTGGAAGATGAGTTTCAGAGGAGTCAGTTTGTGAGACAAGGCAATTTGTCTGCCTGCTCTCTGTGAGGCCAGCAGCATTGTCTCCTGAAGGAGCTGCTTTAAATCA
This sequence comes from Salvelinus fontinalis, assembly GCF_029448725.1. Classification (NCBI taxonomy): domain Eukaryota; kingdom Metazoa; phylum Chordata; class Actinopteri; order Salmoniformes; family Salmonidae; genus Salvelinus; species Salvelinus fontinalis. Next base: position 30,021,291 of record NC_074683.1, on the reverse strand, counting down.
AGCCTCTCTGACATCTATTAGTGATGTCTGCCTGTGTTTACTAATGTCTGCCGGTGGATGCTGTTTGTGTGTTGCAGCCGAGTGGAGCTGAAGAGACTATGTGAGATCTTCAGCAGGATGTTTGCAGATCCACACAGCAAGGTAGGTGACAGGATGTTCACCTGTGTTTGGAAGTTTCATATCAATACATTGACACACTCACTCATAACTTTTACTTTTGACATTCAAAAACCCATTGCTTTGCAGTGATTTGTCTGAAAACTAATTTAGTGTTTTGTTGCATGGTCTGCTTTGGTGTGGATTTTAACAACAGAGAGTAAGTGTGTGTTTTTATTATTTCAATATTCTACTGTACAGACACCTTTTGCCTGTGTTGTTGCTTCTATAAAGGTGCTATGTTGTCAGGTGTTGATGGTATCTGTGTGTGTGTGCGTGTGTGCGTGTGTGCGTGTGTGTGTGTGTGTGTGTGTGTGTGTGTGTGTGTGTGTGTCAGGTGTTTAGTATGTTTCTGGAGACTCTGTTGGACTTTATCTTGGTGCACAGAGAAGACCTGCAGGACTGGCTGTTTGTCCTGCTCACCCAGCTACTGAAGAAGATGGGAGCTGACCTGCTGGGGTCTGTCCAGGCCAAGGTCCAGAAGGCTCTGGACATCACCAGGTATGGACCTCTAAAGCCCCCCTCCGATAACATCTCTAACCATTTTCACGCTATGCCGACCCAAACCAAACTATGCTTGTGACACAAGTCATTTTTCCAACAATTGTTTACAAACAGATTATTTCACTTATAATTCACTGTATCACAATTCCAGTGGGTCAGAAGTTTACATACACTAAGTTGACTGTGCCTTTAAACAGCTTGGAAAATTCCAGAAAATGATGTCATGGCTTTAGAATCTTCTAATAGGCTAATTGACATCATTTGATTCAATTGGAGGTGTACCTGTGTATGTATTTCAAGGCCTAACTTCAAACTCAGTGCCTCTTTGGTTGACATCATTGGGAAATCAAAATAAATCAGCCAAGACCTCATAAAAAAAATTGTAGACCTCCACAAGTCTGGTTCATCCTTGGGAGCAATTTCCAAATGCCTGAAGGTACCACGTTCATCTGTACAAACAATAGCTCGCAAGTATAAACACCATGGGATCACGCAGCCATCATACCGCTCAGGAAGGAGACGCGTTCTGTCTCCTAGAGATGAACGTACTTTGGTGCGAAAAGTGCAAATCAATCCCAGAACAACAGCAAAGGACCTTGTGAAGATGCTGGAGGAAACTGGTACAAAAGTATCTATATCCATGGTTAAACGAGTCCTATATTGACATAACCTGAAAGGCCGCTCAGCAAGGAAGAAGCCACTGCTCCAAAACCGCCATAAAAAAGCCAGACTATGGTTTGCAACTGCACATGGGGACAAAGATCCTACTTTTTGGAGAAATGTCCTCTGATCTGACGAAACAAAAACAGAACTGTTTGGCCATAATGGCCATTGTTATGTTTGGAGGAAAAAAGGGCAGGCTTGCATACCGAAGAACACCATCCCAACCGTGAAGCACGGGGGTGGCAGCATCATGTTGTGGGGGTGCTTTGCTGCAGGAGGGACTGGTGCACTTCACAAAATAGATGGCATCATGAGGGAGGAATATTATGTGGATATATTGAAGCAACATCTCAAGACTAGAGGTCGACCGATTAGGATTTTTCAACGCCGATACCGATTATTGGAGGACCAAAAAAAGCTGATACCAATTAATCAGCTGATTTTTATATATATATTTGTAATGAAGACAATTACAACAATACTGAATTAACATTTTTATTTTAACTTCATATAATACATAAATAAAATCAATTTAGTCTCAAATTGATAATAAAACATGTTCAATTTGGTTTAAATAATGCAAAAACACAGTGTGGGAGAAGAAAGTAAAAGTGAAATATGTGCCATGTAAAAAAGCTAACATTTTAAGTTCCTTGCTCAGGACATGAGAACATATGAAAGCTGGTGGTTACTTTTAAAGTGAGTCTTCAGTATTCCCAGGTAAGAAGTTTTAGGTTGTAGTTATTATATGTAGTATAGGACTATTTCTTTCTATACCATTTGTATTTCATATACCATTGACTATTGGATGTTCTTATAGGCACTTTAGTATTGCCAGCCTAATCTCGGGAGTTGATAGGCTTGAAGCACAGCGAAGAGCTGCTTGCAAACGCAGGAAAGTGCTGTTTGAATGGATGCTTACGAACCTGCTGCTGCCTACCATCGCTAAGTCAGACTTCTCTATCAGTTATCAAATCATAGACTTAATTATAATATAATAACACACAGAAATATGAGCCTTAGGTCATTAATATGGTCAAATCTGGAAACTATAATTTGGAAAACAAAACGTTTATTCTTTCAGTGAAATACGGAACCGTTCCGTATTTTATCGAACGGGCGGCAACCCTAGGCCTAAATATTGCTGTTACATTGAAGGTTGTGCAATGTTATGTCATAATTATGTAAAATTCTGGCAAATTAATTACGGATTTTGTATGAAGAAATGTCTTCAAACAGTTCGCAACGAGCCAGTCGGCCCAAACTGCTGCATATACCCTGACTCTGCTTGCACAGAACGCATGAGAAGTGACACAATTTCCCTAGTTAAAAGAAATTCATGTTAGCAGGCAATATTAACTAAATATGCAGGTTTAAAAACATTTACTTGTGTATGGAATTTATGAAAGACATTGATGTTTATGGTTAGGTACCTAACAGTGCTTTTTTCGCGAATGCACTTGTTAAATAATCACCCGTTTGGCGAAGTAGGCTGTGATTCGATGATAAATTAACAGGCACCACATTGATTATATGCAACGCAGGACACGCTAGATAAACTAGTAATATCATCAACCCTGTGTAGTTAACTAGTGATTATGTTAAGATTGATTTGTTTTTTATAAGATAAGTTTAATGCTAGCTAGAAACTTACCTTGGCTCCTTGCTGCACTCGCGTAACAGGTGGTCAGCCTGCCACGCAGTCTCCTCGTGAAGTGCAATGTAATCGGCCATAATCGGCGTCCAAAAATGACGATTACCGATTGTTATGAAAACTTGAAAGCGGCCCTAATTAATCGGCCATTCCGATTAATCGGTCGACCTGTACTCAAGACATCAGTCAGGACGTTAAAGCTTGGCCGCAAATGGGTCTTCCAAATGGACAATGACCCCAAGCATACTTCCAAAGTTGTGGCAAAATGGCTTAAGGACAACAAAGTCAAGGTATTGGAGTGGCCATCACAAAGCCCTGACCTCAATCCCATAGATAATTTGTGGGCAGAACTGAAAAAGCGTGTGCGAGCAAGGAGGCCTACAAACCTGACTCAGTTACATCAGCTCTGTCAGGAGGAATGGGCCAAAATTCACCCAACTTATTGTGGAAAGCTTGTGGAAGGTTACCCGATAACGCTTGACCCAAGTTAAACAATTTAAAGTCAATGCTACTGAATACTAATTGAGTGTATGTAAACTTCTGACCCGCTGGGAATGTGATGAAAGAAATAAAAGCTGAAATAAATCATTCTGTCTACTATTATTCTGACATTTCACATTCTTAAAATAAAGTGGTGATCCTAACTGACCTAAGCCAGGGAATTTTACCTAGGATTAAATGACAGGAATTGTGAAATACTGAGTTTAAATGTATTTGGCTAAGGTGTATGTAAACTTCCGACTTCAACTGTATTTATTACGTATAAACATAGTGTCTGGACATGTCTCATTACCTAACACTTTTTGTTCCTGTAAAAACTCCAAGTTTTATTCACCCGTGATGCATCACCTAGAGGAGTAGTACTTAAATTAAGTAAATTATTTAGCTTATATGCCTTCAAAATGCGGTTCTTATTCTCAAACACCCCCTTTACCCCACTTGGCCTTCTCATTATGGAAATGGCTAAAGAGTTTTAATTGGGAAAAAGTGTGATTTAATTGTAAAAAATGTTTGTATAATTTAATTGAAATACATATTTTTTCAGTGTTATGTTTAACTCACAGCTTTTCATTAGGTGAAATATTGATTTGTTTATTACTTTTTTGGACTTCGAAAACTGTTACGTGTGATCATTTTGTGAAAATGTTGGTAAAATCGATAATATCTGATCAAAAAAACATAATTATGTAATAGAGAAGTACAGATCCTAATTTTTGTGATTCAAGATGACAATTTGTAAATGGACAGTTTGATAAGAATTACCCAACTATGGTGGATGTGTAACCAGGCCACCTCAGTAGAGTTTGATTTGACCCTGCTCAGTGTGTGAAAACACCTTATGAGAGTCATTTCATACACTAACTTTTAGTGTTTTCTGTTTTGTTCTCCTTAGGGAGTCTTTTCCGTTTGATCACCAGTTCAACATCCTGATGAGGTTCATTGTTGACCAGACACAGACACCCAACCTCAAGGTACAGTTTGCATAAAACCTAGCTAGATGATTCTCTGTTTGTTTTAGGGATTGGTTCAGGGTCTAAGAGTTTATGATTTCAAATACCAGTAGACACAGTGCCATGGTGATATTGTCAAACATTTTAAAAGTAAACTTGCTAAATGCCTGTGTGAATCATGTAGCTTAACACTCTGTATGAATCATGTAGCTTAACACTCTGTATGAATCATGTAGCTAAACACTTTGTGTGAATCATGTAGCTTAACACTCTGTATGAATCATGTAGCTTAACACTCTGTATGAATCATGTAGCTTAACACTCTGTATGAATCATGTAGCTTAACACCTTGTGTGAATCATGTAGCTTAACACCTTGTGTGAATCATGTAGCTTAACACCTTGTGTGAATCATGTAGCTTAACACTGTATGAATCATGTAGCTTAACACTCTGTATGAATCATGTAGCTTAACACTCTGTATGAATCATGTAGCTTAACACTCTGTATGAATCATGTAGCTTAACACTTTGTGTGAATCATGTAGCTTAACACTCTGTATGAATCATGTAGCTTAACACTCTGTATGAATCATGTAGCTTAACACTTTGGCTGAATCATGTAGCTTAACACTCTGTATGAATCATGTAGCTTAACACTCTGTATGAATCATGTAGCTTAACACTCTGTATGAATCATGTAGCTTAACACTTTGTGCGAATCGTGTAGCTTAACACTCTGTATGAATCATGTAGCTTAACACTTTGTGCGAATCGTGTAGCTAAATACTGTGTGAATCTTGAAGCTAAACCATGTGTGTATCATGCAGGTGAAGGTGGCCATTCTGAAGTACATAGAATCACTGGCAAGACAGATGGATCCTACAGACTTTGTCAACTCCAGTGAAACCCGACTGGCTGTATCTCGCATCATTACCTGGACCACAGAGCCCAAGAGCTCCGACGTCAGGAAGGTACAGTGCCTAGAGAAAGTCTACAACCACTTGAACTTTTTTCACATGTTGTTGCATAACAAAGTGGGATTGAACTAGGTTTAATTGTAATTTTTTGTCATTGATCTACACAAAACACTACATAATGTCAAAGTGAGAGAGAAAAAATCTACACATTTTATAAATTCATTCAAATTAAATAACTAAAATATAGTTGTTGCATAGGTATTCACCCACTTTGTCTAGGCAAGGCTAAGTTATTCAGAAGTAAACTTTGGCTTAACAAGTCACATAATAAGTTATATGGACTCACTTTGTGTGAAATAATAGGGGTTGACATGATTTTTAATGACTACCTCTTCTTTTGTCCCCCATGCAACATCTGTAAGGTCCCTCAGTCAACTATTGAATTCCAAGCACAAATTCAACTACAAAGACCAGGGAGCTTTTCGTAAGCCTCATACAGAAGGGCATTGATTGGTAGATGGGTAACAATAACAGATTAGACATTGAATATCTCGTAAAGCATGGTCAAGTTAATAATTATGCTGTGGATGCAGTATTAAACCACCCAGACACATGGGTGGTTTAATACAGTCGTCCTCCTGAACTGAGCTGCAGGACAGGAAGGAAACATGCTTAGGGATGTCACCATGAGGCCATTGGTGATTTTAAACAGCTACAGAGTTCAATGGCTGTGATGGGATAAAATTGAGGATAGATCAACAACATTATAGTGACGCCACAATAATGACCTAAATGACAGAGAGAAAATAATAATTACAAATAAACACAATGAAAATATTCCAAAACATGTTAATGTATGAAACAACATTAGCATGTTTTGGAATATTTCCATTGTGTTTATTTGTAATTATTATTTTCTCTCTGTCATTTAGGTCATTATTGTGGCGTCACAGTAAAGTAATACACTGTTTGGCCTAAATGCAAAGCCTTATGTTTGGGGAAAATCCAGCACATCACTGAGAAACGGCCTCCATCATGTTATGGGTATGCTTGACATCAGCAAGGACTAGGGAGTTTTTTTTAGCATAAACATAAATGGAATAGAGCTTAGCACAGGCAAAAGCCCAGAGGAAAACCTTGATTGAAGACCGTGAATGTTCCTGAGTTGCGAAGTTATAGTTTTGAATTAAATCTACTTGGAAGTCTATGGCAAGACTTGAAAATGGCTGTCTAGCCATGCTCCCCAACACCTTGGCAGAGCTTGAAGAATTTTGAAAAGAGTAATGGGCAAATATTGCACAATACAGGTTGTGCAAAGCTGTTATGAGACTTACCCAAGAAGACTCACAGCTTTAATCGCTGCCAAAGGTGTTTCTAACATTTATTGACTCGGGGGGGGGGGTTGAATACTTATCTAATTAAGGTATATTAGTGTTTTATTTTTCATTCATCAAAAAAATAAGTACCATCTGAATAACATGCTCTCTAGGCAGAAAACAATTATAATACTGCAATGCTAATAGTACAGCAGCTAGATTACTTCCTCAGCTTTACTTTTTTTTAGGATTGGTTCGCTTTGATCTTAGCAAACTCAGAAACCGTCCTTTAGCAGAAATGCATTCAACAGTTTTTAAATGTTATCCTTTTTTAAATGTAGTTATGTAGCTATCGATACACAGGGATTTACGTAATTTGAATTACTACAGATTTTATGTTTGTATTTGTTTATGTTCTTAACTGTGTTGGCAATGAAGCCATGTTCCACCAGAAATGACCTTGTGATAAGACTCTGCTATCTCTCTGTTCTGTGGCAGGACATGTGTTCACTCTTGGGTTGTTTGTTTTTCCACCACTGCTAGTTCCACGTTAAGTCCTCAACTAGTTTAACACAGGACGTACCTCACACTGTAGGGTATTAAAAACAGCTAGACTAAAAATAATCTTTAAAGGAATGGGAAATAAATATTATTTTCCTGCTTTTAATTGTTTTATAATAGAAACAAACTTTATATACCCCACTTGCATCCCACAGGAGGACCCTGTTAACAGTTATAACCTTGTCTATGTTTATAGTAGTGTACTACTATAAACATCTGCTTTCCTTTGTCAAAACTACAATACCCATAATTCTACCTCCCTGCCACTGTGCCCCAGACCCTTCATAACTGGGTGGTGGAGGAGCTATCAGGCAGGTCCAGTACTGCAGCCTCACTGTCCCAGCAGGCCGGGGAGGGGCAACTGGAAGAGAGGTGTAAGCAGGTAGTGCCTCGTCAACCAATCACTGTCCACCGCCAAGCACGCACCGCCTGCCGAGCTGCACAGATGCCTAGCTGCCTCAGAGTGTGAAATGATCTCAAGTGTGGCCTTGCCTTTTTTACCTCACCTTCACGCTCTAGCCCTTTCTACTGCTCGCTTTAACCTACAGTAGCTATGCCTAGAGAATTTGATTCTGGATAAATGGGCAGGTTTGAAAGTAAAACTGCTGTTGTTGGCCAACAGAACACTACTACAACACAAAAAAAAATGTATGTCATTAGGTCTCAGGAGTATGTGAATGGATTGTTGCTTTGTTTGTTCGAAGTTCTACCGACCGATATCATCGCCGAATAACGATGTGAAAACTTGAATGCTATTTTCCCTTTTTTGTTCTGTGTGCCTAACACATTGTCTGTTTTGAACCACATTAACAGCCTCTACATATGCATGCTGACATGGTTGTTTCTAGTAGAAAGAATGACTTTAATTATTTAAGATTGTTTTGTATTTATTTATTTATGTCTCAGTCCTTGTTAAAAGCAATGTCTAACCTGCTAGAACTAGGTACTTCTGAATTTAATATTTTGTTTTTAAAGCATGATGTCACTCACCACAAATGTATATTACAGCAGAAGTTGCAAAAACGTGTTTGATAATGTGATCAACTGTGATTTAGATTTTTGGACTGTACTGTTTTATTCAGTATATAACACTATAGACACAGCAGTTTCAAGGTGTACATCCAAGTCTCTCCACTGGTATGATTAGCTGACAAATTCCTTTTAGTTCCTAGAGGAGCAAAGAGCTTCCCCGTAAGAATACATCATCCACTATTGACTATGTCCCTGTTCCCCCTATCTGTTCCCCAGGCAGTCCATAACCCACTATTGACTATGTCCCTGTTCTCCAGGCAGTCCATAACCCACTATTGACTATGTCCCTGTTCCCCAGGCAGTCCATAACCCACTATTGACTATGTCCCTGTTCCCCCTATCTGTTCCCCAGGCAGTCCATAACCCACTATTGACTATGTCCCTGTTTCCCCTATCTGTTCCCCAGGCAGTCCATAACCCACTATTGACTATGTCCCTGTTCCCCCTATCTGTTCCCCAGGCAGTCCATAACCCACTATTGACTATGTCCCTGTTCCCCAGGCAGTCCATAACCCACTATTGACTATGTCCCTGTTCCCCCTATCTGTTCCCCAAGCAGTCCATAACCCACTATTGACTATGTCCCTGTTCCCCCTATCTGTTCCCCAAGCAGTCCATAACCCACTATTGACTATGTCCCTGTTCCCCCTATCTGTTCCCCAGGCAGTCCATAACCCACTATTGACTATGTCCCTGTTCCCCAGGCAGTCCATAACCCACTATTGACTATGTCCCTGTTCCCCCTATCTGTTCCCCAGGCAGTCCATAACCCACTATTGACTATGTCCCTGTTCCCCCTATCTGTTCCCCAGGCAGTCCATAACCCACTATTGACTACTGTATGTCCCTCTGCCCCCCAGGCGTCCCAGGTTGTGCTGATCTCTCTGTTTGAGCTGAACACCCCAGAGTTCACCATGCTGCTGGGAGCCCTGCCCAAGACCTTCCAGGACGGGGCCACTAAGCTGCTCCAGAACCACCTGAAGAACTCCAGCAACACCAGCAGCGTGGTAAATGAATACAACCAGGGATAAAAGGGAGGGGGATCTGTTTACGCTAGCAGCCTTATCAATTTTGGTGAGGTGATTAGTAATATTTTATTTTTGGTGCATATGTACCATTTATAAACCTGTTTGTCTCTTTCTTTCTCAGAGTTCTCCCAGCAACACTATTGGGCGGACCCCAAGCCGGCACCCCCCAAGCCGGACCAGCCCTCTCACTTCCCCGACCAACTGCTCCCATGGGGGGCTATCTCCCAGGTACGTACCTCCTCTATCTGACCTCCATCCAAAGGTGCCAGTGTCAGTTTGTCTCCTAATGCATGGCTAAACCACAGAGTGCTGCTTGACTGACTGAGGCCTTGTTCTCCTTCACCATGCATTCTAATACTCTACTCATATTAACGCATGCCGACCTCTAACCTCAACTCAGACTATAGTTTATTTTTCTCTTCCCTCCTCTCTCTCTCTGCTGCACTCCTCCCTTCTTCTTTCTCTATTTTTCCTTCTTTCTCTCTCCTCTGTGTGTGTGGCCCCTTGTGTTGTTGCCCCCACCCTGTCCCGTTCTCTCCTTCTCCGCCCGTTTGTCCGTCTTTTCCTCGTGGCCGTGCTGTGGCCACAGTCGGTTGTGGGGTGGGTGTTGGAGTGGCGATGGGCTACCTAAGCACCCCCCTCATCCTCCTCCACCTCACTCCACCCCCGCAGGCCCCGCCCTCAGGGTCCTCCGCAGAGCGTGCTCTCCCAGGTAACACACCTAGGGGCGGAGCCTCAGTTCCCTAGGAGGGGCAGGACAGGAAGTGACACATCGTGCTTCTGTTGTCCTCCCAATATTTCCTCGACCAATAGGGATTGGGAATCTTTTCAGAACATTTTCCGATTTCTGTTGTTGTCTCTTTTTGCATTATGGTGTCAATGTTCTCTGGGGATGTATCAGTCCCTCCTAACTAATCCCTTACAAGTGACAAATTGGGTAGTTAGAACATCAAACACCATCATCCATGGTCAGAGCTTTGCCTAGAATACATCTTTACCTATCTGTGTGAAGGTCATCTACTTAGCTTGCAGAAGCAATAACCTTTTGTATGGTGTCAGACTGAAACGGCAAGTGTCCTTATAAGTGTATTCATGTGTGTGTGCAGCTTTACTGTTTGTGTGTCTGCTGTCCTGATGGACACTATATAAATCCTCTCTTCCTGTTCTGTCTCCTTAGTATGTTGGAGTATGACACAGAGAACATGAACTCTGATGAGATCTACAGCTCCCTGCGAGGGGTCACAGAGGCCATCCAGAGCTTCAGCTACCGCAGCCAGGAGGACCTCAACGAGTTGAGAGGGAAGAGGGACGATGCTGTGAGTCCCAACCTCTACATTGGAAGTGTCCTCTCTCCTCGCTCCTTATCAAAACGCATAAGAGGATACATCCAAAGTCCCACCCCTTTCACCTTCTCCTCTAATGAATTTTGAGTAAGAGGCGAAGAGAGAGGACATGAGGACAAATAAATTGGGAAAGAGCCCAGGGCCCATATCCACAAAGCGTCTCAGAGTAGAAGTGCTGATCTAGGATCTGTCCATAAAATCTTATTCATTATGATCTAAAAGGCAAAACGGATCCTAGATCAGCACTCGTACTCTGAGATGCTTTGTGGATACAGGACCTGGACTTCATGTTGCGTTCCTATATACCTCTCTGGTTCACAACAGGTTGGTGACCCCTTAATTGGGGAAGACACGCTCGTTGTAATGTCTAGAGCGGAATTAGTGGAATGGTATCAAATACATCAAACACATGGTTTCCATGTGTTTGATGCCATTCCAGACATTATTATGAGCCGTCCTCCCTCAGTAGCCTCCACTGCCCTGGATGTCATAACCATTTCCACGTCTGAGACTAACTGTGTTCTCTCTCTCCCCCCAGGCGGGACGGGAAGGTGTGGCGCCCTCTCCAGGCTCTGATGCCCGTCTGGGGCTGGATGTGGTGGAGGGTGGGCGTACGGCCCTGGATAACAAGACCTCCCTTCTCAACACCCCGTCCCCCCGCTCCTTCTCTGGGCCGCGAGCCAGGGAGTTCGCCCCCTACGGATACGGAGACACCATCACCTCATCCTACGACAAGAGCGCCCTGAAGGAGGCCGTGTTTGATGACGACGTGGAGCAGTTTAGAGACTGTGAGTCACCTTTGACCTCTGCTTGAACCTTGACCCTGTGACTCCACCTCCATGTTGACCACCTCTGATCCATCCTGTGGTGTCATGACATGATGGTGTGACGTCTTCAGGTTTAGGCAACACAAAGAAAGAATAGATTTGGTCTTCAGGTTTGGGCAACACAAAGAAATAATAGATTTGGTCTTCAGGTTTGGGCAACACAAAGAAAGAATAGATTTGGTCATCAGGTTTGGGCAACACAAAGAAAGAATAGATTTGGTCATCAGGTTTGGGCAACACAAAGAAAGAATAGATTTGGTCATCAGGTTTGGGCAACACAAAGAAAGAATAGATTTGGTCTTCAGGTTTGGGCAACACAAAGAAAGAATAGATTTGGTCTTCAGGTTTGGGCAACACAAAGAAAGAATAGATTTGGTCTTCAGGTTTGGGCAACACAAAGAAAGAATAGATTTGGTCTTCAGGTTTGGGCAACACAAAGAAAGAATAGATTTGGTCTTCAGGTTTGGGCAACACAAAGAAAGAATAGATTTGGTCTTCAGGTTTAGGCAACACAAAGAAAGAATAGATTTGGTCTTCAGGTTTAGGCAACACAAAGAAATAATAGGTTTGGTCTTCAGGTTTAGGCAACTCAAAGAAAGAATAGATTTGGTCTTCAGGTTTAGGCAACACAAAGAAAGAATAGATTTGGTCTTCAGGTTTAGGCAACACAAAGAAAGAATAGGTTTGGTCTTCAGGTTTAGGCAACTCAAAGAAAGAATAGATTTGGTCTTCAGGTTTGGGCAACACAAAGAAAGAATAGATTTGGTCCATCCTAGTGTTACATGCTGGCTGAAACCAAAGTGATGGAATGTTTAGACCAAAAACATTGGGAATAGAATGGCCCTTTATCTGCAGTGAAAAGTGAGTCTGATTGTCTTCCTCCCTCTACCCTTTCTTCCCTCCTCTACAGGCCGTCGGCAGGACAGCAGTGGTGAAAACAAGATGGTGCTGTCTAAGGGCTTTGCTCCAGGTAGAGACACTACTCCATGACTGACGTTTTTGTTTTATAAAGTTTTTCAATGCTGTTTCCATTGCCATCCATTTCCTTGTCACTTATTTTTTTGTTGGTACATGGGGTTACTAGCTAGCTAGGGCTGAGAGTTAAATGATCCATACCACTCACCCAGTCTTCTCATCTGTCCTCTCCTCAGGTTCCCAGGACCACTCGGACCTGGTTGCAGACCTGCTGAAGGAACTGTCTAATCACAATGAACGCGTGGAGGAGCGTAAAGGGGCGTTGGTGGAGCTCCTGAAGATCACCCGGGAGGACAGCCTGGCCGTGTGGGACGAACACTTCAAGACCATCCTCCTACTGCTCCTGGAGACACTGGGGGATAAAGACGTAGGGATCCTTTACTTTTACTAGTTATGACAGACAGACTAGTTGGAAGGTTTTACTTGACAAACACATTCATACATAATAATAAGACTGCATCCCCAACTACCTCATTGATTATTTGTTTAGCTGCAAATGTAAAACACTATAAAGCTGAAAGATATGGCTTTTGGTTTGTGGGTGTGTGGTGCATGTCTGTGAGCAAGAATGCATGTATGGTTTGTAATGGCGGCTTGTTACCGTCCCATGCAGTACACTATCCGGGCCCTGGCGCTGAGGGTACTGAAGGAGATACTGCGGAACCAGCCGGCCCGCTTCAAGAACTACGCTGAACTCACCATCATGAAGACCCTAGAGGCACACAAAGACTCCCACAAGGAGGTGCAACTCCTTATATTTATATTCCCTGGTGTCCCCCAAGGCTCGGTACCAGTTCTGTCCTGTTCTCTCTGTATACCAAGTCCATTCTTGCTTCTGTCATATCTTCCACATGGTCTCTCTTATCACTGTTACACCCAGAGCAGTTCTCTGTCATCAAACCCATGATATAAATTACCATATAAACCTTCTCCCTCCACTTTCCCCGTAGGTGGTAAGAGCAGCGGAGGAGTCTGCCTCCACCCTGGCCGGCTCCATCCACCCAGAGCAGTGTATCAAGGTGCTGTGTCCCATCGTCCAGACGGCTGACTACCCCATCAACCTGGCTGCCATCAAAATGCAGACCAAAGTGATAGAACGCATCACCAAGGAGTCCCTGCACCAGCTGTTGCCTGACATCATACCAGGACTACTGCAGGTGAGAATATGGTCCTGTTTTGCATTATGTGAGTGTTTGGTAAGAGTGTGGTGCTGCGCTGGTAATGGCAACCCACTGGGCACAAACTAGTTAAATCAAAGTTGTTTCCATGTCATTTCATATTTGTTTTAATGTGTGATGAAGTTGAATCAAACATTGGATTTGCAAAAAATCGTCTATTTACAGGAATTTCAGGATTTTTTGTATTTCTTTCACACAACTTTTAACCTAAATCCAATGACATGGTTACATTTTTTGTTGATTTCCATATGAATTCACTTTAGTTGGCAACTTAATCAAATGTAAATCCAAACTAGATGTTGAGATGAAGACGTCTGTGCCCAGTGGGAAGGTTGTGGGTTCAATTTCTGCATGGATTACATACTTATTCAAACGAAATACCATTTATAGACTATGATGATATTGTCTATATGAACGCAGCTGCCACTGTATTAAAGCCATTGGACAAAGTTTATCATAGCGCACTACACATTAATGGCGATAGGTTCAGTACACACCATGCGTAGGTTCAGTACACACCACTGCGTAGGTTCAGTACACACCACTGCATAGGTTCAGTACACACCACTGCGTAGGTTCAGTACACACCACTGCGTAGGTTCAGTACACACCACTGCGTAGGTTCAGTACACACCACTGCGTAGGTTCAGTACACACCACTGCGTAGGTTCAGTACACACCACTGCGTAGGTTCAGTACACACCACTGCGTAGGTTCAGTACACACCACTGCGTAGGTTCAGTACACACCACTGCGTAGGTTCAGTACACACCATGCGTAGGTTCAGTACACACCATGCGTAGGTTCAGTACACACCATGCGTAGGTTCAGTACACACCATGCGTAGGTTCAGTACACACCACTGCGTAGGTTCAGTACACACCACTGCGTAGGTTCAGTACACACCACTGCGTAGGTTCAGTACACACCACTGCGTAGGTTCAGTACACACCACTGCGTAGCTTCAGTACACACCACTGCGTAGGTTCAGTACACACCACTGCGTAGTTTCAGTACACACCACTGCATAGGTTCAGTACAAAACACTGCATAGGTTCAGTACACAACACTGCGTAGGTTCAGTACACAACACTGCGTAGGTTCAGTACACAACACTGCGTAGGTTCAGTACACAACACTGCGTAGGTTCAGTACACAACACTGCGTAGGTTCAGTACACAACACTGCGTAGGTTCAGTACACAACACTGCGTAGGTTCAGTACACAACACTGCGTAGGTTCAGTACACAACACTGCGTAGGTTCAGTACACAACACTGCGTAGGTTCAGTACACAACACTGCGTAGGTTCAGTACACAACACTGCGTAGTTTCAGTACACACCACTGCGTAGGTTCAGTACACAACACTGCGTAGGTTCAGTACACAACACTGCGTAGGTTCAGTACACAACACTGCGTAGGTTCAGTACACAACACTGCGTAGGTTCAGTACACAACACTGCGTAGGTTCAGTACACACCACTGCGTAGGTTCAGTACAGGCCACTGCGTAGGTTCAGTACAGGCCACTGCGTAGGTTCAGTACACAACACTGCGTAGGTTCAGTACACGCCACTGCGTAGGTTCAGTACACGCCACTGCGTAGGTTCAGTACACGCCACTGCGTAGGTTCAGTACACGCCACTGCGTAGGTTCAGTACACACCATGCGTAGGTTCAGTACACACCATGCGTAGGTTCAGTACACACCACTGCGTAGGTTCAGTACACACCATGCGTAGGTTCAGTACACACCATGCGTAGCTTCAGTACACACCATGCGTAGCTTCAGTACACACCATGCGTAGGTTCAGTACACACCACTGCGTAGGTTCAGTACACACCACTGCGTAGGTTCAGTACACACCACTGCGTAGGTTCAGTACACACCACTGCGTAGGTTCAGTACACACCATGCGTAGGTTCAGTACACACCATGCGTAGGTTCAGTACACACCACTGCGTAGGTTCAGTACACACCACTGCGTAGGTTCAGTACACACCACTGCGTAGGTTCAGTACACACCACTGCGTAGGTTCAGTACACACCACTGCGTAGGTTCAGTACACACCACTGCGTAGGTTCAGTACACACCACTGCGTAGGTTCAGTACACACCACTGCGTAGTTTCAGTACACACCACTGCGTAGGTTCAGTACACACCACTGCGTAGGTTCAGTACACACCACTGCGTAGGTTCAGTACACACCACTGCGTAGGTTCAGTACACACCACTGCGTAGGTTCAGTACACACCACTGCGTAGGTTCAGTACACACCACTGCGTAGGTTCAGTACACACCACTGCGTAGGTTCAGTACACACCACTGCGTAGGTTCAGTACACACCACTGCGTAGGTTCAGTACACACCACTGCGTAGGTTCAGTACACACCACTGCATTATGTATCAGAAAGTAGGCTGGCCCTCTTTAAAGTCCTGTAGAGCGATGCTTTGCACTCTTTTTGTTTATAAAGCCCTCCTGCATGAACCTCCGCTTTACCTTACTTCAGACCCGGTCTCAGGAGTGGCTAGTTAGGTCAATCTGCTTTTAGGTTTTTTTGCACCTTACTTGTGGAATGCTCTATGAAGTTGGATGAATTGGTGACTTGAGGACAATTCAAAAGGCTGATTCAGGACCTTATTACTAAAGAATGTGTTTGTTTTCTATGCTTGTGTTTTGCTTTTTCGTGTATTGCCGTTGTTTTTATTTTATATATTGTTGATATGTGTATTGATGTGTATAGTGATGATAGTGATGTGCATAGTTTATATTATTGATGTGTATATTGATGTTTATATAGGACTCATCTGTGAAAGAGACCTTGATCCCAGCATAACTACCTTTGTAAATAAAGGTTAAATAAAAAAACATGTTAAATTGCTTTTGAAGAAAGTGGCATGCATAATGTGGGACTAGTGAAGGGGGCATTGCAGAGGGAAAATAGAAACATCCTTTTTTGTATCAGCACCATATTGGTTCATGTTCTTACTTGGACAGCGGGAACTGTTTGTTCCTCTCTAGGTATGGAGTTGTGGACAGATAATGTCTCAATCATTTTATTTATTTTTCCAGGTAAGTTGACTGAGAACACATTCTCATTTAGAGCAACGACCTAGTTACAGGGAAGAGGATGAATGAGACAATTGTAAACTGGGGATTATTAGGTGACCGTGATGGTTTGAGGGCCAGATTGGGAATTTAGCCAGGACACCCCTACGATAAGTGCCACGGGATCTTTAATGAGCTTAGAGAGTCAGGACACCCGTTTAACGTCCCATCCGAAAGACAGCACCCTACACAAGGCAGTGTCCCCAATCACTGCTCTGGGGCATTGGGATATTTTTTAGACCAGAGGAAAGAGTGCCTCCTACTGGCCCTCCAACACCACTTCCAGCAGCATCTGGTCTCCCATCCAGGGACTGACCAGGACCAACCCTGCTTAGCTTCAGAAGCAAGCCAGCAGTGGTATGCAGGGTGGTATGCTGCTGGCTCATATTGAAACTGCACAGAAAACAAAGTGTTTCTCTGTTTTCTTAGATGTAAATAGTGGTTTTAGCTCTGCAGATGACTTGGTGTAGAACTCCTGTGAATGCAGAATTAGGGAAAGGGGTCATGGAAAGAAAATCTAGTAGAAACATCCTGGGTAGGTTCTAGGCCTACACCGTATTTGTTCATGTTCATATTTTGACAGTGAGAAATGTTTGTCTAATTTGTACCTGGAAATGTTTGCCTGTACTCTGCCCCTGGGCACACACCTCTGCCACTCCTCCCACGTTCCCAATGACCTGTTGTTCTATGTGTGCTCGTTCACGAGTGTGTTCGCTGCTAGCTGATTCAGTAAGTGTGTGTGCTTGTTTCTCTGTGTGTGTTTCTCCTGCTGGCAGCCAGTCCAGTGATAGTCTGTATGTCTGTTCCCAGGGCTATGACAACACAGAGAGTAGTGTTCGCAAGGCCAGCGTGTTCTGTCTGGTGGCCATCTACTCTGTGATTGGTGAAGAGCTCAAACCACACCTGCAGCTACTCACGGGCAGCAAGGTACGCTACCCACCACTGTCATGTGCTCGTCTGCATCTCAAAGTCCTCACACACACACACGTCCCCCAAACACAACCCCCTTATCGGTTTTCCAGGTTTTTATTTCGCCTCTGGTTTCGACTGGTTTGGTCTGTGTTGTGTGGTTGGGATGTACAGTAAGGGTAATTTTTGCTACACTTTCTCTCGACGGCCTGTGTGGCCGTGCATAAGGGGGCACTGGAGTCCATCAGGGTCATACTCATTAGGACACACTGTAGCAAAACATTGTGCAACGGAAAATGAAAATCTGTGTTTCTCATTGGACAAGTTCAGGTAGTACTTCCTCGTTTCGGACCGTTTTCTTCCGTTTTGTGCCTTATGAACACTATCCAATGTGAATCCCCTTTTTCCCCCTCCTATTGCTGGCTTCTGACAGGCAGGCCAGGCAGAAAGTGAGAGTAAGAGAGTGTGTGCTGGCTGGATTGAGCCTGTTGCACAATGACCTTGGCTGGGTTGAGAAAGCAGCAGTGTCACGGAGCATTGGCTCGTAGGTTCATCGCTACAGCGACAGTTTAGTTAGTTAGCGTTTACACCTTATTAGAGACTCTGGACTCTCACAACATTCCAAGCAGAGCCATGCCCAAAGCCTAATCCTAGAGCCGCCGTAGTAAGTAGACTATAACACACATTTCCCTTAGCAAGCTCTACTCTAATCAGGCATGTCATTCCACTGGATGACGTAGCTAGCTCCGATTTAAAAAAAAATATCACTAACATTAACTTACAAAATGATTACCCATTCATTAGTAGATGTCAACCTTGAAACAATGTTGTCTTCATTTCTGTGAGGAAATACGCAATTGGCACAATGAGCTAAATGTTACTAAGGTCACTCTGCCTGTCACGCTACGCCAGCCGTTCTTCCGTCACCTCAGTACCGCCACAGCTTTCTGTCATCTGATTGGTCTAGACCAGGGTTGGGGTAAATTCCATTTTGAGTCTTGTGTCGCTGAGTTCTCAATACTGTAAGTCGCTCTGGTAAGAGCGTCTGCTAAATTACTAAAATGTATTGTAGATGTTAATTCAGGAAGCAAACTCAACATCCTGATATTGAAATTTCAGTTGACTTACTTTTACCAACCCTGGTTGGGACAACGGTGCCATTGTAACCTTTCTGTCATGATCACAACAATGCAAAACTGTTCTTCTTGCAGATGAAGCTGCTGAACTTGTACATCAAGAGGGCTCAGACAACCAACAGCAACAGCAGCAGTTCCTCGGATGTCTCTTCACACAGCTAGCTGTAGGAGCAGAGGGAGGGAAACACAGATCCGTCTGCCTGTACTGTGCATCTGAATTAGGGGGAAAGGGTTGCTTCCCAAATTGGCATCTTTTTCCCTATATAGTGCACTACTGTTGGGCTCTGGTCAGAAGTAGTTCACTATATAGGGAATAGGGTGCCATTTGGGACAGATCCATAGTCGTGCCTCTTCCAGACCTTTCCATTCCTTTTATTTTCCTCTCTCCTTCACCCCACTGGACTCCTCTGGGTGACCCTATGACCTGCTCATCGCTTCAACCACCGCTTCACTTACTTTGCCCCCCCCCCCCCCCCCCCATGGAACTTGTACATTCATTTGCCCCCCCCCCCCCCCCCCCCCCGCTGTTATAACACATCACTAGCAATGTGTTGTAAGGTAAAGATCAGATATTCATTATGTTGAGCATTCAGAGTGTAGGGGTGGAAACGTAACCAAGGGTTATGAAATGGTCCAATAAGAATGGTACGTATGGTCCAATACCAAATAATACCCTGATATTGATTCAGCAAACACAAAACATCCCTTCAAATGCAATTGGATGAGTAAACACAGCCTGAAATGTCACAGTAGAATAGGTTCTTCACGTTTAACCAGTAAGTCCCATTGAGGTCAGAAGACCTTATTCCTAAGGGGGACCACATGACAGTCGGTTTGTGATAAAGAATCATATGGCTGGCCCAGTGAGGATACAAAGCCCTTATAAACAGTTTAGGAACAATGAAAACCAAATATGTCAGCCATTGAAGTAGAATTAGTAGATTGTTTTTCTTTATTAACTGAGGTATGGTGTTATACAATCCTATAAAAAGTGTAAGAAGGAAACATTTTAATAAAAAAATGTTACATATGTCAATCATTATAAAGACTAACTTAAGCCCAGGTAAACTAACACTATATTTTATTGTTAGTATCCATTAGTTTGGGAGAAATTATGACGCAAACATTATCAGAGGCCAACTTCCAGCTAATAGCTTGGCTATATCATGAGAAAAAATAGAAGTACTGTGTTAAATAAATGGTGACCTTCATTTTTTCAACCAAAAATTGGCAATCTAAAATTGAAGCTGTTCAAAATAAGGAGAGCGGTAAAGATGCAACAGTGTCTGAAGTTAGAAAATCTGTCTTTCCAACTAACAATCAATTATTGTTGTGGTTACCTCCATTTCCGTTGTCAAATAAAAACAAATATGAGGGGAAGAAAATACACCAAGACATTACATTTCTTTACATTCCCTGAATCAATCAAGTGAAATTGAAGGGATCACTTCCAACTCATAGAATTAGAATGAGTGTTCTCAACCTACTCAATGTCCATGTTGCTAATGATGTCACACTGAATGTGTGTGCCATTATCAGTCATGACAACAAACTTGTCAGTGAAAACACTAAACAAATCCAAAGTGTCACGTTTATTTATTCCCACCCTCTTCCCACCTGTGTTGCCAGATTATGGCATTGATGCTGCTGTTTATAACGTATACCTGTCTGATGATGAGTAACAACCCTACACTTGTTGATAATGCGAATATTACAGGCTCAGTTTTGGAAGGAGATCAGTGGATTCATTGAGACAGACTCCTAGTCCTGGATTAAAAACTATTCTCAATGGAGAATATCTATTAAAAGTGTGTTTTAGTCCTAGTCTTAATATGCGTCCAGGAAACCGGCCCAACTAGGTTTATGTTCATTTTCCACAGTAATGTTTGGATCACTTCTACTGTTGAAAAACAGGATAGATGTACATACAGAAGCTCTCAGCTCTTAAAAATGTGAAACCATTACTCCAGGAACTACAATAAACTGGCTTGCAAACCGATACAATAATATTCACGATGATGCAAAAATTAGTTGTTTATAATAATTCAGTATTACACCCATCTTCTCATCACCTTCTTTTCACGTAACTACAGCTTTTGCAATAAAGAAAATACCATGATGAGCAAACTTAAGTATTTTGTACATAACTCTTGATCAATCACCACTTCACAACTTTCATGTATAATGAAATAAAAAGGTTGGCTATCTCAATTTTTTTGCACGTTATTGAATTAGCTTGCATGTTTTTGGGCAGCACATCCACTTGTTGCTGCCTTTAATCGATGGGTCCTGTTTTCTCTGTTGAAGTGCACTTGTAACCACATCAGTTTGGTCAGCCTTTACAACAACAGGTAGCCAGCTGGCAGGAATACACTCACAGAGTTCTGTGAGTTGTCCAGAACTACGAAGACTCTGTCTGCCCTAGACAACTGTGTACACTGTACAGGACCTAACCGTCTCAAGATGCCAAGTAGACATGTACAGTACTGGGTCTCCTTTAGTACAGTACTACATATTTGGGCATGTGGCTTTATAAAGGTACACTGTGTGTGCGTGCCTTGTTACTATAGCAAAGTATGTGGCATCTATTTCCATCTGTTGAACAGTTTAAAAAATGACACTAATTGTTTGCTTTCTTTGTTTTTAAATGGGGCCATCATCCTTTTGTAAGTATGTTCATTTTCATTTGATTGTGTGTTAGGGAGAAGCCAATTGTTTTGTTAAAGACAGAAAGTACTGTATTGGCTGATGACCCATGAAGATCTGGATCATTATCTGCAGGTGATGATGGTCCCTAAGAGAAGATAATCCTAGCAATCAGTTCACTTTGCATGTTATTGTGTTTGTTTCTATTGTTTTGTCATTTAAGATTCATATCTGTATTTATGATAGTTTTATTTTAGTTGTAGTTTTTCATGACAACTTGTACAAAAGGGTTTTGTTCAAATCCACCTGTGATAGATGATTTGCCTCAATGTACATTTGTTTGCTTTAGAAATAAACAAACATTCAAGTTGATTCACTTTGTTTATATAAGTTTGTATATTTAGGTGATCGAATTTAGCATTGGTATGCAGTTCGATTGCTCAGTGCATTAGTTCTTCTGTCTAAACATTAACCCAACTGAGACTTTGATATGCTCTTTTGGTACGAAAATAGCTCCCTTGGTTGCCAAGGGAGCTGAAGCATAGGCTGGAACAGTAGGCTGAGCCAGGGACAAATGGCCCATTGAATAACCTTTTTAATATATACAATACCAGTCAAAAGTTTGGACACACCTACTCATTCAAGGATATTTCTTTATTTTGACTGTTTTCTACATTGTAGAATAATAGCGAAGACATTAAAACTATGAAATAACACAACTGGAATCATGTAGTAACCCAAAAAAAGTGTTATATATTTTATTTTTGAGATTCTTCAACGTAGCCACCATTTGCCTTGATGACAGCTTTGCACACTCTTGGTATTCTCTCAACCAGCTTCATGAGGTGGAATGCATTTCAATTAACAGGTGCCTTGTTAAAAGTTAATTCTGTCCTTATTGCATTTGAGCCAACCAATTGTGTTGTGACAAGGTAGGGGTGGTATACAGAAGATAGCAAGGACAGCTCAAATAAGCAAAGAGAAACGACAGTCCATCATTACTTTAAGACCTGAAGGTCAGTCAATCCGGAAAATGTCAAAAACTATCTTCAAGTGCAGTCGCAAAAACCATCAAATGTTATAATGAAACTGGCTCTCATGAGGACCACCACAGGAAAGGAAGACCCAGAGTTACCTCTGCTGCAGAGGATAAGTTCATTAGAGTTAAGTGAATCTCAGATTGCAGCACAAATAAATGCTTCAAAAAGTTCAAGTAACAGACACATCTCAACATCAACTGTTCAGAGGAGACTGCGGAAATCAGGCCTATATGGTCGAATTGCTGTAAAGAAACCACTACTAAAGGACACCAATAAGAGGAAGAGACTTGCTTGGGCCAAAAAACACGAGCAATGGCCATTGGACCGTGGAAATCTGTCCTTTGGTCTGATGAGTCCAAAATTTAGAATTTTGGTTCCAACCGCCGTGTCTTTGTGAGATGCAGAGTAGGTGAACGGATGATCTCTGCATGACATGAAGCATGGAGGAGGAGGTGTGATGGTGTGGGGGTGCTTTGCTGGTGACACTGTGTGTGATTTTTTTCAAATTCAAGGCACACTTAACCAGCATGGCTACCACAGCATTCTGCAGCGATGCGCCATCCCATCTGGTTTGCGCTTAGGGGGATTATCATTTGTTTTTCGACAGGTCAATGACCCAAAACATACCTTCTGGCTGTGTAAGGGCTATTTGACCAAGGAGAGGGATGGAGTGCTGCATCAGATGACCTGGCCTCCACAATCACCCGACCTCAACCCAAATGAGATGGTTTGGGATGAGTTGGACCGAAGAGTGAAGGAAAAGCAGCCAACAAGTGCTCAGCATGCAGTTGAAGTCGGAAATTTACATTCACCTTAGCCAAATACATTTAAACTCAGTATTTCACAATTCCTGACATTTAATCCAAGTAAAAATTCCCTGTTTTAGGTCAGTCACCACTTTATTTTAAGAATGTGAAATGTCATAATAATAGTAGAGAATGATTTATTTTATTTCTTTCATCACATTCCCAGTGGGTCAGAAGTTTACATGTACTCAATTAGTATTTGGTAGCATTGCCTTTAAATTGTTTCACTTGGGTCAAACGTTTCAGGCAGCCTTCCACAAGCTTTCCACAATAAATTGGGTGAATTTTGGCCCATTCCTCCTGACAGAGTTGGTGTAACTGAGTCAGGTTTGTAGGCCTCCTTGCTCGCACACGCTTTTTCAGTTCTGCCCACACATTTCCTATAGGATTGAGGTCAGGGCTTTGTGATGGCCACTCCAATACCTTGACTTGTTGTCCTTAAGCCATTTTGCCACAACTTTGGAAGTATGCTTGGGGTCATTGTCCTTTTGGAAGACCCATTTGCGACCAAGCTTTAACGTCCTGACTGATGTCTTGAGATGTTGCTTCAATATATCCACAGAATTTTCCTTCCTCATTAATGAATTATTCTTCCTCATTAATTATTATTTCTTTTGATTTTCACATGATGTCAAGCAAAGAGGTACTGAGTTTGAAGGTATTTCTTGAAATACATCCACAGGTACACCTCCAATTGACTCAAATTATGTCAATTAGCCTAACAGAAGCTTCTAAAGCAATGACATCATTTTCTGGAATTTTTCAAGCTGTTTAAAGGCACGGTCAACTTAGTGTATGTGAACTTCTGACCCACTGGAATTGTGATACAGGGAATCATAAATGAAATAATCTGTCTGTAAACAATGTTTGGAAAAATTACTTGTGTCATGCACAAAGTAGATGTTCTAACCCACTTGCCAAAACTAAAGTTTGTTAACAAGAAATTTGTGGAGTGGTTGAAAAATGAGTTTTAATGACTCTGACTTCAACTGTATGTGGGAACTCCTTCCAAGACTGTTGGAAAAGCATTCCTTATGAAGCTGGTTGAGAGAATGCCATGAGTGTGCAAAGGCAAGGCAAAGGGTGGCTACTTTTAAGAATATAAAATATATTTTGATTTGGTTACATAACTCCATATGTGTTATTTTATAGTTTTGATGTCTTTACTATTATTCTACAATGTAGAAAATAGTACAAATAAAGAAAAACCCTTGAATGAGTAGGTGTGTCCAAACTTTTGACTGGTACTGTATGTATTTATTTTTTTACAAAAGAAAGCAAAAACACTAGAAAAAAAAGATATGTTAAAGCTGATCTAGCCAAGTAGCCATTAAAAAATACAAATCGGACTGTGCACTTATTCAAATTTTAGGCTACCTGTCCTGCACTACTATGGGGCAGGGGAGGTGTGTCAGTGTTTGTATCCCAAATGGCACCTTATTTCCTACGTAGTGCACTACTTTTGACCACAGCCCTATGGACTCTGGTCAAAAGTAGTGCACTATATTGGGAATAGGGTGCCATTTGGGAGGCAATCAGTGAGTCACAGTCCGCTTCTCAAAGGTCATGTAAGGTATTCTAATGAGTTGAAAGTGATGTCATACCCGGTATATAAGTCTGTAGCAGGGTGCTGGCCGGCAAACTTCTTTGAGAGCGCTATCAGACCTACCTGTGGAAGCAACACACCAGGGTGCCATACCCAACTCCCATTCTCTGTTTCTGGGGATACTTTAGACGCTGCACTGGAAAACATGTTGTTTTGGCACAATCAGCCAGAGCCCTACCACCAGCATTCAACTGCAAGTTATATTCGGTAAGTGGACATCTCCAATTAGGAAACTTTTCTATGTTTAATTCAGTTTAATTCAGTGGAGAAAAAATGTATGAAGTGTTTAAGAAAAAAAATTAACATTTAAATGGGATTGAAAGCAGCAAAATGTTTCATACATTTGTATTAGTCCACAACTTCACAAATATTGCACTTGAGTGTTGTAGTAGCTTAGGCCAAGACCTTGCAAAATTGCTACTTTATTCCAATGCACCTCAAATTTAAATGTAAAGTACACAATATATGGCAAAATAATATTGTGCAATGTGATTATGCATCATCCAAGTTTATTAAAACATTTTACCTACCTACACCTTAGTCAAGAGGTACTGATAAGATTAAGTCTGGCTGACCATTGAGAAGCCTCTTACTTATTTGTGCTTCGATAATTAATGATCAACTGCACATTTCCCCCCCCTCTCGCTGCTCTCGCTCAGAGATGCTTTGGCGCCTTTCCTGAAACACGAGGAGGAACGGCACGTAACAGAAAATGGCGCCAAATGGTCTCCTTTCCAATATGTTCTCTGTGCAGCCACCTCGCCCGCTGTAAAACAGCAAGAAGAAACTCTGACTTATCTAAACCAAGGTAGCTAGCTATTCTTTCTTTATTACTAAAGTCATAGGTTGTTGGATGGAATTGAACTCATGGCACGTAATTGAGTGTAGTCCCACTCAGAGGAACATTCTCCCTCTTATCAGCACAGATACAATATGGGGAAACACCCCTCCAGTAAACAAAACAACTGCATCACACACAAGCTGCAAGCTCATCTTTAGGTAAAGGAAGTTCATGTAATGGTCATATTCACTCTTTTTTCTTTACATTTACTACCCACACAATATGAATGACCCTTACATTTTAGTAAATCTTGTTCAGCTTATTTACATAGAGACACACAATTCCCCTTTAAATAGTCCCACATCAGGAATCTTGCATTTCTAGATATACCCCTTTAGTTTATGAAAGCTCCCCCAAGGTATATATTTGATTTTCATATTCATCTTATCTTGAACTGCATTTTCCCTCATTGTTCTCATCTTCTTGTTCTCTCTTGTGGTCTAATTTACGATCATCCATTGGGTTTTTGTATTATGTATTTATTGGTTCAGAATATATTGTATATAAGACGGACATTTACCAAAGGTTACTAGGTAGGTTGTACATTTCGGTGAATGAAATTGGAAACTATTGGTAAACCAGCCCAAAATTATACAACCCCCACATTTAAAAAAAAATAAAGGTTAGTCTACTATGTAGGCCTGCCTGCCTTTAAAATATGTTTATATGATATGACTATTGCACAGAAGTACTTGCTTGATATGATGGAAATTGTAATAGTAAATTGCAAAGTAAAGATTTTTATTTGACAATTGGTGGGCTCAACCATAATGTGGTTGAAAGCTTTTAGGGGGCACTGCAAGGGGTCTATGGGGGCAAACCCTGACTTTAAAATGATTTTTCAAAGAAAAGGTGCTTATTAAATGCGTTTCTATTCCTATGCTGCCCCTTTTTCTGACTGATTGATTTCACAGTTTTCAATTTTAATCAGGTTTGTCTTAATGTTTTAAAATGTAGGTCAGTCCTACGAAATCCGTATGCTTAACAGAAAACTAGTGGAGTATACAGATATAAGCAGCAAATATGTTAAGGTAGGTTAAAGGTATTGTGTATGTATTTTTGACTTTCATGTGACCTCTTCTCTGACCTTTTTTTCTTTATCTGTTTGTATGTATCCTCCATTTCCTGAAACTGTCAACACACAGGTGACTCCTCAACCCTCTTCTTTCCACTTCGGGGGTTGGGCGGGTGCCATCTTTGAAGACTTGGTACTATCACCCATCTTCTCCCCTTCTGAACTTATACACCACCGCACACTCAGCTCAGTTCAGCTTACCCTTCAACGCATCAGCTTTATCGCACAACACATCACATACCTTCAAGTTGTCTTATTTGCTCTTTTTGCATAAGTTCATCTTACATACAGTTCTGCTTTCATCTATAGACTTTACTACTGGGAGTTATTCATAAAGTTTTGACATCTTTTTACTTTGTTGAAATATATTTCTTGTCTTTCTTTTTCAAATATGAAATGTGCATCAAGAACGTTGATCAATATAGCAAGGGAATTATTACAATCCTATGTTTTACATCAAGACCCTTGTTGTTTGTTGTAAAGGAAACCTTGTTTAACTTTATTCATTATTTCAAAAAGAACAAGTGGTATATTGAAGATGCCACTTGTTTATGAATAACACCCATTAGTACAACTCAAGTTGTCCCTATGTGCACATTTTGTTGCAGGTTGTTATAATATGTTGGATCTATGTTTGTTTTTAAGTGATTTGAATTATGGGAGTTGACTTTGATATACCTTTATGTGTATCACCAGTGAAATTCAATCAAATGACTTGGTTTAAAATGAAGGCAGATATCGGTATGCATTTTCCATGAAGGGAAAAATGAAGTCATTTTAATTGAATTTAGCCATGTCCCAATACACATATCCATCCACTTGAAAGTTCTGTGTCGTCAGGCTGTCAGGAATGGACGGTCATATTTCGGTCGTGTTCAATGAAGCAGTCTAACGACACTAGAATGGAACAGGTGGCACTTGTACAAACAGATGACGTGTTGTGTCTGTCTATGTCCTTGTGCTCTGCGCAGTCACGCATGAGCCTCTCAGTGTAATAGGCTGAAATGAATGGAAACGTTGTTTTTACAGGTTGTTAATTTTACGATTTGATTTATGTTCTTAGTAGGTTTTAAATGTGCAATTAACTTAATACTAATGCAACAGTGAGGAGGAACATTAATTTATGTCCCTTCGTTTGTGTGGAAACAATAATTAAGTATGCACAGGCAGTTGTCTAGTCTGTCGTTACCGATCCAGACCAGTGCTTTAATAATGAAAAGCTTTATGTATGTGCTTTGTTCTCAAACGGTGACACTTCAAACAACTTATACTGATTCCTCACTAAATGTCTTAATAGCACAGGAAGAACTCATGGATGTTTTATCTCATAGCTTCTGTCAACAAATAGTTTTGTTATGATGGCAGATTATTGCACAACCATCAGACATAATTGAATCCTATATGGCTTCAACCCCAGCATTATCTACCTTTCTATGCTTTTAGTCAATGGGAATCTGTGGCTGTTCTTTTAAGTGTTATTCATATGAGCTGAAGCCAAGGGTGATGCAATCCATATGGATCTCCACTCGTTAATGCTGTCTGAATAAATGATCTGTAAATGGTTCTTCTGGGAGATTGTGCGTAGCTTTTCGCACTTTGCCGAACGACATTGGCGATCGGCCATGTGCGAGGCTGCCTTGCCTAGTCACTGTGCTTCATACTAATGCTTTGTCCTGCTTGTCCACAGAGCATTGTGCGTGTGGTGTTTCATGACCGGCGCCTGCAGTACTCAGAACATCAGCAGCTGGAGGGTTGGAGATGGAACAGGCCTGGGGACAGGATCCTGGATGTAGGTAAGGCTGGTTGCCTGCAGACCAGAGAACTTCTTAAGTAAAGCCCAACCACAGTATGCTTGACTGACCTATGATATGATCTACATTGCCTTTGGTCTAATACTGAAGTGTAATTACTATGCAATTATTAGGTATTTACCGTTTTGACTAATCCTTTCTAAGTATCTACCTGGTAAAAAGGCCTAAGAATTTCTTCTGACCTGCTGTGACTTACTGACTTGATTGACTGTGTCCAGATACCCCCCTCTCTGTGGGTGTCGTCGAGCCTCGTGCTCACCCACTGCAGCTCAACACTATAGAGTTCCTCTGGGATCCCGTCAAGAACGCATCTGTCTTCATCCAGGTAACACAGTCAAATATCTAGTTATTTTCCCTGCTTTCTAGCTTACTTTGGTCCTGGAATTGGGGTGAAAGTAAAATCATTAGACATATAAAAGGTTTTAGGAAGTGAGTTTATAAAGTGACTTCCCACATCCCAGAGGGACTATTTTCCAATTCCACCCATCTCTTGCATTTGAAACTCTAATTACCATATAGAATGGCTCATGGATTGTGTATGTATGTTTGTTTGTGTTCAGGTCAACTGCATTAGCACTGAGTTCACCCCTAGGAAGCATGGTGGGGAGAAGGGAGTTCCCTTCCGTATCCAGATTGACACCTTCACTCAGAACGAACATGGAGAGTACCTGGAACATATGCACTCCTCCAGCTGTCAGGTCAAGGTCTTCAAGGTAAAGGGGCTCTTAGGTGTGTGTGTGTGTGTGTGTGTGTGTGTGTGTGTGTGTGTGTGTGTGTGTGTGTGTGTGTGTGTGTGTGTGTGTGTGCTATTAGTTCATTTAATTTCTTTGTGTACTTAATTTTTTCTTCTAATTTCTTTAAGCCAAAAGGAGCTGATCGTAAACTGAAGACTGATAGGGAAAAGATTGATAAAAAGTCCCATCAAGACAGGGAGAAATACCAATCCTCTCATGAAACCACCATGCTTACCGAGGTGAGGGACCCTGACACTGTGGCTGTGTGTCACTTGACAAGCTATTCTGTCACAATATGTTAATATGTTGCTTTAGTCCACTCGTGTTGTTGATTGACTCCGTAGTCACTGTAACCAGCCCTTGATGCAGTTGTCTGTTAATGATTGTGACAGTTAGGGCAACAGTCCATCAGTGCCTTTTCTTTTGACGTCAACCAACATGCTGGAAAAAAAACAGTGATTGTTTTCTACTAACCTGGTTTTAGGTTTCTAGGATTTCCCACTTATGTCTGTATCAGTCTACAATCACAATGTCCTAATAAAACAGTAACCAGGCGTACCTCTCTTTGCCAGGAACATCTTATTAAAGTTCATTTTCCTCTCTCTCTTTTGTTTCAGTGTTCCCCCTGGCCTGATGCCCCAAATCTCGGTAGCACTAGCAACACTCCTTCCCCAGTCTACCACAGCTCCCCCACCTCATGTAGCTTTACTGATGGGTAAGACACCTCTCTTATCTGGATGAATTGAACTGTTTCATTGACTTAAATTGTTGATCATGAGGTAAATATAGGATTTATCTGTCTTTGTGCATCTATGGCAGTTTAGTTGCACACCCACGCATTTTCTGAAGAACCGTTATGTAGGACAAGAGGTTAGACAAATTGGATCCTCCATTATCTACAGTGCAATCCCATTGGAACTGCCTATTTGCACTAGTCTTATCAGGACAAGTCATTACTTAATGACCCAACTCTTGTCATCTTCCCCATTTGTGTGACACTTTACTTTTATAGCAACAGCTCTCCAATCCAGCAGGGGGAGCTGATTCTGTCCGGCTGCTCTTCTGATGTAAGTAACGGGAGAAGAAGTATTAATGCCATTGCTCTCATCTCTTATTTTTTTAGGCAATTGTTTGGAGACAGTGGGCAGTCAGTGGGTGCTATAGCTACTCATTTCAAGGGCTCTTCTTCTTTTTGACATGTAGCACCTTGTGCCATCGTCCTCACCGCAGGACACGCAGCTGTGGCTTCAGATTCACAGGTTCTCGCCTTACTGTAGGCTCTTCTCCAGCTTCTCAGGTAGTGTGTGTGTGGTTCAATTAACGCAAGACTCAACCTTAAGACCTAGTTGTATGTTCCTGAACACTGTTGCCAGAGCATCCATTTCCTTTAAAATGTTATTCCCGTTTCTAAGACTATAAACTGTTCTTTGTAGCTTTTTGTTTTGATGCATGTAATTGATATCTGAAGGACATTTACAGTGAAAATTAAATATAAATTATTTTTAAAGTGAAATAATTTAACACATGAATGACGCTCAGATGACTGTCAGACACTACACATCTATAATTGCTTCTAACTTTGTAGAAAGGCCTTAGCAGAGAATAATCTGGGACTTTTCTCTCTCTTTATGTCCTTGTTCCTCCAAAACGTCATCAGACCAGTTTGTAAGTGACTGTGGATCTTCTGTGAATGTTGTAGGCGCTGACCTGTTGAAGATGAGCAGAGAGGACCTGATCCAAATCTGTGGTCCGTCAGATGGCATCCGGCTGTTCAACACCATTAAAGGAAGGTGAGACTAAACTGCAGTGGCAGGAAGACTACTCCAATATACATTTTTTGGCAACACTTCACATGTTCAATTAGTACTTTACTCAAGTGTGTAAATTTTATCCCACATTTACCATGGTCAATTCTGGATGGGTGTTATTCGTCTTTACTCTGTACAGGTGTATACAGCCCCGCCTCACCATCTATGTGTGTCAACAACAAGCCAGGAATCAACCACAGACAAAGCCCGGGGGGGGAGAGGGTAGGTTACTGTACATCTCCAATTATTGTGGGTACTAGTTATCTGACACCAAAGGACCCTTTCCCGGACAAAGATAAGCCTAGTCCTGGACTAAGAACCTCCAGTGACTTTCCAGTATTTCCCATATCATGTTTTAGCTGATGATGATCTCTAACCCTCAGCTAATCACCTTTCCTCCTATGTCTATAGTGTACCATGCTCTATATCTGGAGGACCTGACATTGGGGGACCTCTCAGAGAAGATAGCTCTCCTTTACAGTGTAACTCCCCAGCAGATCAGCCACATCTACAGACAAGGACCCACAGGGATACACATACTGGTCTCTGATGAGGTGAGAGAAGGCAGGGGTCAGAGTTCAGATGAAGGATATAGTGTATCTACAGATTACTATTTGATTTTCAAGCATTTGGTTAGTAGTTATATTGTATGTATGCATATTTAATCATTAGTAACTGCAGATGAATTACTTGGCTTTACAAAGTAACCCTCTGACCTTCTCCTCCAATGCATTTTGAAGGGGGGGGGGGCAGTTTTGAAAATAGACATTTGTTGAGTAGTTTTGGGGGTTGGGGTTGTGGGTAGTGTTTCTATCAGTGAGTAGTGCTAGTGGTTGGGGTCATGGGTAGTGTTTCTATCAGTGAGTAGTGACAGTGCTAGTGGTAGGGGTTGTGGAGTTGTTAGGTTATCTGTATTTCCTCCAGAGGCCCTGTGTTGGTTGTTTGTGCCCTGGGCTGGCTTGGGTCAGTCAGCTCGGGTCACTAATATCACTAATGGCCCTGTGTAAATGGCAACGGCATAGAAAATCAATCATCAATGACTGGTAGGAAACAGGGGAATGTAGACCTATGGATGCAGAGGAACTACAACAGAATCAACTGGCTCAGGCTGTTATGGCCAGCGCTGTTTCCATGCACTTGATTATGATGTCTGGTTACTGATTGACTACCAGCATCAAACAAATAAAGAGAAAGAGATGCCATTTAAATGTCAAATGAATATCTTCTTAATTTCTTCTTTCTCAGATGGTGCAGAACTTCACAGAGGAAACAAGCTTTGTTGTCAACACTCTGAAAGGTCATATTTCCCTCACTAACCTCTTAAATGCACAGAACCTCATGTAAATATGCAATTGGTATACTTTTTAATGTTTTAACAGAGCTAATAGTTGTCCTATATTTATCTTCTAATTGCAGATGAAAATAATGATGGCTACCATGTTGTGTTGAAGTGACTGGAGGACAGGTCTGGAGTGGATGGTTTAGATCCCTGTTCAAGTGTCTGGAACGTATAGGGCTTGTTGAGGAGTATTAAACTTTGTAACATTAAATAGTGCAATTGTATATATTGTTCATAGCTTATTCTATATATCATGTTCCTGTCCAGGCATTGCAATAACTCTGAAAATGTCCTTGAGACAGCTTTTTAGTTTACTTTTTTTAATTTATTTTTTTATTAAGTTATTGGTTAATTTTGATGAGATGTGTAATTCGTTTATAAAGCATGGTTCATTACTCCTGCAAAATGGACATGTTTAAAAAAAAAAAAAGTAAATATCATACAAATCTATTTAAAATCACACTTTAAGTCGTTGAAATGTATCATAAAGTGTTGTTCAAAGAAATCCAAAATATACTACATTATTGGCATTCCTTTGTTACGATCTATAGTTGTTGATTTGTTTGATGTTACATATTAGAAGGCAAACATTATTTTCTGCGGTATCAGTACGTATTGTTTTATAAAGAGTGAGGACCAACTGTTTTCTAGGGGTCACATTCAAGTATTAATTCTGAAACTTACTTTGATTTCATCTTCAAATGATATCTTTCCTATCGACATGGTTTATGTTTATTCAATAATGGCTTGTTTAGCAATACTACAGTGTTTCAAAAGTGATGTAAAGTATTAACTCTGTTTGCTTCGGGCCACAATTGCTTTACCTATTTTAAACATTTGAATTAAAAGAATCTAGACAAATATTTCAACCCCCAATACAGACTTACAGATAAGGCAAATGAACAAATCATAGAGCTGTAATAGCTAAGGATTCTATCCTGCTTCTGTTATTCATCTCCCATTTAATGTAACATTTTATGTACAGCATATCAGTTGTTCCACATACCTGTCCTGAAATTTAAATAGCTTGATATCGTCCAATATGTTAAGTGAAGTATTAATGCCAATGCTTGAATTTTAATGAAAACAACTTGACTGTGATGATGTGATTTCACTCAACATAAAGAATTTTGCACTGCTCTGTACTATTCTTCTGAGTTCAATTTATCATTCACTAACATCTGTTACAGTATAAACAAGATCAGCTCAATGTATTTAATGAAGAATGTTAAGTTCCCCAGCAAGAAAACCCCAAATTGTCACTCAAACAGAAAGAAGAACTAACAAAGAGTCACTGACAACAACCACAACTAAACAGGTGGGGTTTTAGGAGGGGTTCTGAAAGACACTATGGGGGTGTCCACTGAAAGTTGACTAGTAACAACAACAACTGGGTCCTAAAAGACACCCACCATGAGTGCAAACTAAATTTGCCCAAGAAGCAAACAAAAGAAAAAGCCACAAAAAGATACAGGAATCAAACCAAAAAGTGGAGCAAAACAAAAACAGGGAAGATCAGATAAAGAATAGCACCTGGGCAGCACAGGTGAAACACCTTCCCACTAACGAGATGGCAACCAGCACAGGTGTAACACATACTGCCTAACGAGGCGACACCAATCGGTGCGCTCTATGTGCTAAGGTCCTATACGTGCTAAAGTCCCACCTCAAAACAAATGGAAAAACTAAAACCTTTAACACGGAATTATAACATAATGCAGCTCTAACTACAATACAGATCAGGTTGGGGACCAGGGGACACTTGTTTAACACATGAGTTGTGAAACAGTAGGTGGATGGTCTAGGGCACTTGTTAGTTATCGTGATGTTGATTATTCATTGCTCACCCCTGACATGATCTCCAAGTGAGGTCAGTCTGGTCGCAAGGGGTACAGGCAGAGATAGTACCAGAACCAGACATGTCACTTTGTGGACACTATTACAGTTCAGAGTTGCACCAGAGCCCTATACTACAAATCATGTTTGAGGAGTTAGTGAGGTAACTTTGGTCAACTCTGAGTTCAACTCGGGAGAACTGGTACGACAAAAGTGGCTCACCTTTTAGCCAGGTACATTTCTATGGCAACGAGTCCTTCAGAACTAACCTGCTCCGGGGCAGGCTTACTCAGGAACATTTTTGAGACATTCTCAGAACGTTGTATCATGGTCTTCTGGAGTTTTTTGTTTAGTTGCGGTGAAGATATGGTAAATCTACAACAAGTTACTGTATTTCTACAGCTACATTAAGGTGTTCATGGACAGTATGATGCTGTATGATGATTACTTGGGACTCAACCTCACAATCTCTTGGTTGCTAGTGTTGTGACTTTGGATATGGGGCACCATTAAGGGTTTTGATATAGAGAGACCCCTTGAATTAACTATATCAGTAGTTATCATTAACTGTTATATGCTTCTCTTGGCTGAGGTCCATATCCCGATCTTGATATGCTTTTTGATATGCTGAAAATAAGGACGATTTCTGATGCATTTTTTAGTTCAGCACATGCTCAATAATTTGTCAAATATGATTATTTTTTTTTCTTTCATGCACAAATCATTTTTGGATAACCCTCCAGATATAATACATTGTATATCTGGATATTGAATCATTAGATATCCTGAGATAGGCCTATGTGCATCCAGGCTGCATCACATCTGGCCGTGATTGGGAGTCCCATAGGGCGACGCACAATTTGCCCAGCATCGTCCTGGTTTGGCCAGGGTAGGCCATTATTGTAAATAACAATTTGTTCTTAACTGACTTGCCTCGTTAAATAAAGGTTACATGTGGACATCTTATTTTCTCTATATGATGACAAATACTGACACAGGCCTACATACTATATTTTTTCAGCACATACAGTTGAAGTTGGAAGTTTACATACACTGTTAGCCCTTGGCAACGCAGACGCTCGTTGACGTGCGCGAGCAATGTCGGTGCAATAATTGAATAACACCGGTTCCTTAATTTATTTTGCAACGCTCGCGCACCCGACGCAAGCGGTGTAATCAGGGTATTAGGTTAGAGTCATTAAAACTCGTTTTTAAAACACTCCACAAATGTCTTGTTAACAAACTATAGTTTTGGCAAGTCAGTTAGGACATCTACTTTGTACATGACACAAGTAATTTTTCCAACAATTGTTTACAGATGGATTATTTCACTTATAAATCACTGTATCACAATTCCAGTGGGTCAGAAGTTTACATACACTAAGTTGACTGTGCCTTTAAACAGCTTGGAAAATTCCAGAAAAGGATGTCTTGGCATTAGAAGCTTCTGATAGGCTAATTGATATCATTTGAGTCAATTGGAGGTGTACCTATGGATGTATTTCAAGGCCGACCTTCAAACTCAGTGCCTCTTTGTTGACATCATTGGGAAATCAAAAGAAATCAACCAAGACCTCAGAAAACAAATTGAAGTCTGGTATGGTTCATCCTTGGGAGCAATTTCCAAACGCCTGAAGGTACCACGTTCATCTGTACGAACAATAGTACGCAAGTATAAACACCATGGGACCAAGTAGCCGTCATACCGCTCGGGAGGGAGACGTGTTCTGTGTCCTAGAGATGAATGTACTTTGGTGCGAAAAGTGCCATCACAAAGCCCTGACCTTAATCCTATAGAAAATTTGTGGGCAGAACTGAAAAAGCGTGCGCGAGAGAGGATGCCTACAAACCTGACTCAGTTACATCAGCTCTGTCAGGAGGAATGGGCCAAAATTCACCCAATTTATTGTGGGAAGCTTGTGGAAGGCTACCCGAAACATTTGACCCAAGTTAAACAATTTAAAGGCAATGCTACCAAATACTAATTGAGTGTATGTAAACTTCGAACCCACTGGGAATGTGATGAAAGAAATAAAAGCTGAAATATATCATTCTCTCTACTATTATTCTGACATTTCACATTCTTAAAATAAAGTGGTGATCCTAACTGACCTAAGACAGGGAATGTTTACTCTGATTAAATGTCAGGAATTGTGAAAAACTGAGTTTAAATGTATTTTGCTAAGGTGTACAGTATGTAAACTTCGGACTTCAACTGTACAATGCTCTTGACTGAGGTCCATATCAGGATCTTGA
Organism: Salvelinus fontinalis; assembly: GCF_029448725.1. Classification (NCBI taxonomy): domain Eukaryota; kingdom Metazoa; phylum Chordata; class Actinopteri; order Salmoniformes; family Salmonidae; genus Salvelinus; species Salvelinus fontinalis. Next base: position 29,984,732 of record NC_074683.1, on the reverse strand, counting down.
TATGCTAAATAAGGACAATATCTGATGCTTATTTGAGTTGAGGACATGTAAATAAAACGGACAAATATTAAATCCATATAATTCTTTCAGACACTAGCTAAACATTTTGTATTCCGTCTGCTAAAAGACACGTGCAAACCACAAGCTAAAAGCACTGTAACTGGTAACGTTAGCCTAGCAACAAGAATTAGGTATTTTCTGCTGTGGATTTCCCAACTGTAATTTTTTTTATTTGGGTGCCACAAATTAGTTTGTAAACGGTGTGTGGTCGAACTGACAACTGGAGAAACAAAAAAGTGAGAAGTTGTTCAGAAAATACCTCAAAGAAGTTATCGTTAATGTGAGTAGCTAATTTGAGATGTATTATTTAACTTAGTCAATGGAATCAAGAACATTAGCTAATTTGGCCAGCAGACAGTAGGGCTAGCTAGCTAGCTAGGATTGATAGAGGGGTAAAAGCTACCTGGTAGACTAGCTAGCTAACAAATAACAACATTCCCTTCAGGGATTTTTTTACACCCTATCAAGCTTCAAGGTGATAGCTAACATTTTAAAACGTTTGGGTGTATTTTGTATTACTGGTTAATATCAGATAGTTAGCTAGTTAACTAACTTAGCTAATTGGAAACTTGGCTAGCTAGCTTGTTCCAGTTAGTTTTCTTGTCATGAATGAAGCAGGTATAGTAGCTACCTTGTGTATGGTTATGTGAAATTACAATATTTTCCTGCAATATCAACTGTTAGTAAAACGTTTACTGTTGACAGGAGAACAAGAGGAGACAATAGGACGAGGTGGATAATTTTATAATAAGGCCGTTTAATCACATGTAAAGATATCTTAGTAAAATCTTGCAGCAAGGCTCTTTCTGTCTGATTCCTATTGAATCGTCCGGGAAAGAGATAGTTTCAAGAATTGTACAGTACTATATAGACAACAAGCAAAGTAGGTAGATCTGCGAGTCTGGCCTTCCGATTGGTCGATCTGGGTCTTGGGTAGTCCTGAACAGGCCTGGTGTCCACGTTCCATTGGTTCCTGAGATAGTTCTTTGTCCTGAGCTCCAACCATGGGTTGGGTGTGTCTGTGTGATTGTCATGGGGGAGGGGAGTTGTGGGTGTCGTGTATATGTCTAATGAGTCCAGCATATGTCCAAGAGAAAGAGGGGGTGTGTATGTTGTGTCAACTATAGCTAATGTTGAGAAGTTGTTAAAACAAGTTACCAATATCTAATACAATTTCTTACACAACACAATTTTGATTCATGATTTATGCACTGACACAACGCCACATTCATAGAATATGTCCAATGTAACAGAAAAATTACTTGTGTGTCAATGTTGCCTCAGTGGGATTCTGTCAGGATGGGATGAGTGGTTGGAGGATGGTGGTCTCAGTCCCCCCTCTCTCTTTCCAGTGGAGCTACAGTGGGCCGGAAATAGCTCACAGCAGAAGAAGTGATATCAACATCTTTCTCTCTTTGTTCTCAGTCCAGGAAGGTAAAGTCTATTAGAGTGGAAATTGTTCTTTCGCTGATCCCCCCGGGTTGTATTGCAAACTTGAATGAGCAACAGTGAACTCCGCAGGGTCCTCTTGAGTGATTCTTCTGTCTGAGTAGGATAAGGCTTCCTCGATTGGTGATTTGGTTTGCAAGGAGATGGGATCATTCATCCAATGGGCGTGGCACTGCCTTGCGGAACTTGATCTAATTTCTGTTTAGTAAGTCCTCTAATTTATAGGGAGACTCACAGAAGGCGGACTCTAATGGCCGAACATTGTCATTTGGACCGCCCTGTTGATTCTAAAGATTCAGGAAATCAATGTTCATATGAGATAAACCTGAGACTTACTCTTAATAAACTTGAAGACATAATCCCTTGGTTGCTAGCAACCTGAAATATCCTTCTACGGTGCAGCTACACCACCAGTTCTTTGAGTGTAAAAGAGATAAGGCTACAGACTTACAGGCAAGAATACATTTCTGCACTATGCTGAAAGCTAACCAGAATCCAGTAAATAATTATCCAATTATCACCACCATTATATTTTAGAGTGTAAGCCCTCAAAATAAAGCCTTATGAAATACACATTGTATTGTGTTAAATTATTTAATTTGAATGATAACATATTCACTTAGGATCTCATTTGGGGAAGTCCATAGGACTGAAAAGGGATGTATGCAACAAGCATGTCTCTGTCACTAACAAATTGAGTTATGGGTGGTAACTTTCACTAGAAAGGCATTCTGGGAAATAAGGCTTTACTCCAAGCAGTGTGTTAATTTAACACTTTCTAGTGTTTATACGGGTCCACACTTTCAGTGTTAATTTAACACTCTCCGTGTTTGTTGTGTAGATATTACAGACTGGGTCAGGGAGAGTATGAAAATGTCAGGCGGTAGGCGCATTCGCTGAACGTTAACCATGTTTAAAGGTCTTACTCACATCGGCTACGGACATCGAGATCACACAGTAGTCTGGAACAACTGGTGCTCTCATGCATCATTCAGTATTGCTTGCCTGGAAGACAGCATAAAACATTTACACTACCGGTCAAAAGTTTCAGAACACCTACTCCTTCAAGGATTATTCTTAATTTTTACTATTTTCTACATTGTAGATTAAGAGTGAAGACATCAAAACTAGTAAATAACATATGGAATCATGTAGTAATCAAAAAAAGTGTTAAACTAATCAAAATATATTTTAGATTTGAAATTCTTCAAATAGCCACCCTATGCCTTGATGACAGCTTAGCACACTCTTGGCATTCTCTCAACAAGCTTCACCTGGAATGCTTTTCCAATAGTCTTGAAGGAGTTTTCCTTCCCTTTGCAAACCATCTCAATTTGGTTGAGGTCAGGCGATTGTGTAGGCCAAGTCATCTGATGCAGCACTCAATCACTCTCCTTCTTGGTAAAATAGCCTTTACACAGCCTGGAGGTGTGTTGTGTCATTGTCCTGTTGAAAAACAAATGATAGTCCAACTAAGTAGATGGGATGGCGTATCGCTGCAAAATGCTTTGGTAGCCATGCTGGTTAAGTGTGCCTTGAATTTAAAAAAATCACAGACAGTGTCACCAGCAAAGCACCCCCACACCATAACACCTCCTCCTCCATGCTTTACAGTGGGAAATACACATGCGGAGGTCGTCCGTTCACCTACACCGCGTCTCACAAAGAAAAGGTCGTTGGAACCAAAAGTCTCCAATTTGGGCTCCAGACCAAAGGACAAATTTCCACCGGTCTAATGTCCATTGCTCGTGTTTCAAGTAAGTCTCTTCTTATTATTGGTGGCTTTTAGTAGTGGTTTCTTTGCAGAAATTCAACCATGAAGGCCTGATTCACATAGTCTCCTTTGGACAGTTGATGTTGAGATGTGTCTGTTATTTGAACTCTGTGAAGGATTTATTTGTGCTGCATTTTCTGAGGCTGGTAACTCTAATGAACTTATCCTCTGCAGCAGAGGTAACTCTGGTCTTCCATTCCTGTCCCGGTCCTCATGAGAGCCAGTTTCTAAAACTTTTGACCGGTAGTGTAGGTCGTCTGGTAGGCTCGCATCACTGGCCAGCTCACGGCTGGTTTTCCCTTTGTAATTCGTGATAGTTTGCTAGCCGGGTCACATCCGATGAGCGTCAGAGCCAGCGTAGTAGGATTTGATCTTAGTACTGTATTGATGCTTTGCCTATTTGATGGCTTGTCGAAGGTAATAGTGGGATTTATTATAAGCGTCCAGATTAGTGTTCCACTCCTTGAAAGCAGCAGTTCTAGCCTTTAGCTCAGTGCAGATGTCAATGTTATCGGATGAATCCTGGAACATATTCCAGTCGATGCAAGCAAAACCGACATGTTGCATGTCATTGATTTCCATGATGCATGAATAGGTGTTTTAATGTCGTTAACCTTTCTAGGACACACGTTCCGCTAGCGGAAACCCCCCACAACATTCCGCTGAAAAGGCAGCGGGAAATTCAAAAATATTTTTTGGAAATATGTAACTTTCACACATTAACAAGTCCAATACAGCAAATGAAAGATAAACATCTTGTTAATCTACCCATCGTGTCCGATATAAAAAATGCTTTACAGCGGAAACACAACATATGATTACGTTAGATCACCGCCAAGTCCAAAAAACACACAGCCATTTTCCCAGCCAAAGATAGCAGTCACAAAAAGCAGAAATGGAAATAAAATGAATCACTAACCTTTGATGATCTTCATCAGATGACACTCATAGGACATCATGTTACACAATACATGTATTTTTTGTTCGATAATGTGCATATTTATATCCAAAAATCTTAGTTTACATTGGCGCCATGTTCAGAAATGCCTCCAAAATATCCGGAGAAATTGCAGAGCCACATCAAATAACAGAAATACTCATCATAAACTTTGATGAAAGATACATGTTTTACATAGAATTAAAGATACACTTGTTCTTAATGCAACCGCTGTGTCAGATTTCAAAAAAACTTTACGGAAAAAGCACACCATGCAATAATCTGAGACGGCGCTCAGATATAAATAACATTTCTCCGCCATGTTGGAGTCAACAGAAATACGAAATTACATCATAAAGATTCCCATCTTCATCAGAATGCACTCCCAGGAATCCTAGTTCCACAATAAATAGTTGTTTTGTTCGATAATGTCAATTATTTATGTCCAAGTAGCTACTTTTGCTAGCGCGTTCAGTACACATTTCCAAACGCTCGTGCAAGTCCCGCATAACGTCGGACGAAAACTTCAAAAAGTTATATCACAGGTGGAATAAACTTGTCAAACTAAGTAGAGAATCAATTTTCAGGATCTTGTTATCATATATATCCAATAACGTTCCAACCGGAGCATTCCTTCGTGTCTGTAGAAGTTATGGAACGCAAGGCGACATCATGAGGAATGTGCGTGACCAGGAACTGGCAATCTGCCAGACCACTGACTCATTCCCCTCTCATCCGGCCCCACAACACAGTATAAACTTCATTCAACGTTCTACAGACTGTTGACATCCAGTGGAAGGCGTAGGAAGTGCAAACAAATCCATATCTTCCTGGGATTTGAATAGGCGATGAGTTGAACATCAACCAGCCTCAGAATTTCCACTTCCTGTTTGGAAGTTTGCCTGCCATATGAGTTCTGTTATCTTCTTATGGCTGCATCCCGCTACCGGGATCGATATGACAACAGCCAGTGAAAGTGCAGGGCGCCAAATTCAAACAACAGAAATCTCATAATTAAAATTCCTCAAACATACATGTGTCTTATATAATTTTAAAGGTAATCTTGTTGTTAATCCCACCAAAGTGTCCGATTTCAAATATGCTTTTCAGCGAAAGCACTACAAACGATTATGTTAGGTCACCATTAAACCACAATAAGCACAGCCATTTTTCCAGCGAAAGATAGCAGTCAGAAAAAGCAGAAATAGAGATAAAATGAATCACTAACATTTGATTATCTTCTCAGATGACACTCATAGGACTTCATGTTACACAATACATGCATGTTTTGTTTGATAAAGATCATAATTATAACAAAAAATCTGAGTTTACATTGGCGCGTTACATTCACTAGTTCCAAAAAGTGATTTTGCATAGCCACATCATTTCAACAGAAATACTCATCATAAATGTAGATGATAATACATGGAATTATAGATATACCTCTTCTTAATGCAACCGCTGTGTCAGATTTCAAAAGAACTTTAAAGAAAAAGCAAACCATGCAATAATCTGAGACGGCGCTCAGAACAATAGTCAAAAATGCCACCATGTTAGAGTCAACATAAACCAGAAATTACATGATAAATATTCCCTTACCTTTAATGATCTTCATCAGAATGCACTCCCAGGAATCCCAGGTCCACAGTAAATGCTTGATTTGTTCGATAATGTCCGTTATTTATGTCCAATTAGCTACTTTTGTTTAGCGCGTTTGGTAAACAATTCCAAAGTCACGAAGCACGTTCCCTAAAAGCTGACGAAATGTCCAAAAGTTCAGTAACAGTCAGTAGAAACATGTCAAACGATGTATTGTATCATTCTTTAGAATGTTGTTAACATAAATCTTGAATAACGTTCCAACCGGAGAATTAGATTGACTTCAGATGAGCGATGGAACAGAGCTTCCTCTCATGTGAACACGCATGGTGAAAGCATGGTCAGGTCATGGCAGACCTGACTAATTCTCCTCTCATTCGGCCCCCCTTCACAGTAGAGGCATCAGACTCTCAAACTCATTCATATCTCAAGGGGATTTCAATGGGAACTGTGTTGAAAACCTACCAACCTCAGATTTTTCATTTCCTGTTTGGATTTCTCCTCAGGTTTTTTCCTGCCATGTGAGGTCTGTTATACTCACAGACATAATTCAAACAGTTTTAGAAACGTCAGAGTGTTTTCTATCCAATACTAATAATAATATGCATATATTAGCAACTATGACTGAGGAGCAGGCCGTTTACTCTGGGCACCTCTGTGCACCTTTCATCCAAGCTACTCAATACTGCCCCTGCAGCCACAAGAAGTTAATGTTTTAGGTACTCCTGAGAAAACCAGCAAACCAGGCTGTCGTCTTGTGAAACAGTGGATGTAAAGAGTCTAGCTAGCTAAAGCATTTACTGCAAATTGAATGTACAATTGTGTAAGCTTGCCTTGCAATGCAGCTGAAGTAACATAGCTAGCTAACTATGTACTTGATTATTGTGTAGTGGATGATAAAAATAACTGTATGCCTATGAATGTGTAGCTAGCTATAGTATGTAGCCGATCTGTGTATGGACACTAAAAATGTTGTTATGAATATTAGTTCAAATCCTATCTATGAACCTCAGCTATCATAGTTGTTGTATCAACTTCAAGTCTGAATGGCATTAACGAAGCCTATGGATAGAGTAGAATATAAACTTTATTGTTCCAAGGATGCAAGTCCTATATACACGTACTGTAGTTATTACCACACATGCGATCCCCCACATTGTAGCCTGTACATTGAATACATTCACTGATCATGTACTCTTCTTTGGCAAATAAAGGTGCGGTTCAGGTATGAATCTCTGAGACATTATTTTTCAGTCATATCAAACTCCATTATTTGAATGATGCCGTGTCTGCATGTATGTATTACAATTATACACTTCAACACTGTTTACCACTCCTGCGCCTGGGACATCAATGATTACACATTGTAACTATGCAATATACTAGAAACATGATTGATTTGTAATTCATATATACAGAAAAAAACTATGCATATCTAACTCCCTTCATCTGCATTAATCTGAGGACACAGGATAGTATTTCAATGAGATGCTTAATTTCAACCAGTGGAGAATGTGAAACGCTTTATTGAAAGAAGTTCATTATCCAGGTCTTATAAATACATAAATGCAGTATAATTATGATAATTGTAATATTATAAATACAAGTTCAATATGTACTTTAATGCACATATGGTGGGCATTATAAAACGAAGAAGAAAGACGAGGTGGGGAGAGAGGTAAGAACAGCGGCAGACAGCATATGATTAATGAAATACAGTGCTACCCAAATATTCTCTCAGTTCATCACAATTGCTATGTCTCCTAACCAGCCCTGGGCCCCCAGTTGGTACTTTCAATGTATTCAAATGCAGACAAAACCCAGAAAAAATAACATTGATATTAACTCATGCTGAAATCTCAGACCATCATTGCAAACCATTCCTACACTTCTCACTCTCCCTTCAGGTTTTGAGATATTTGCACCAAGAAAGTGCTATAATAATAGATATGATATATTCTGCAGACAGCACTTCCACCTGCTAGTTTAATTTTCAGGTAATTCTCATATAAACCTGCACTGTATCTTCTATTTGCCTCAGGTTTTGGTCACTGGTCACGATAACAACACCCACCCGTAGCACGAGTTCCAGCAGGTTTATCTCACTGGTCATCCCCAAAGCCAACACCTCCTTTGGCCGCCTTTCCTTACAGTTCTCTGCTGCCAATGACTGGAACGAATTACAAAAATCGCTGAAGCTGGAGACTTTCCCTCACTAACTTTAAACATCAGCTATCCGAGCAGCTAACCGGTCGCTGCAGCTGTACATAGCCCATCTGTAAATAGCCCATCCAATCTACCTACCTCATCCCCATATTGTTTTATTTACTTTTCTGCTCTTTTGCACACCAGTATTTCTATTTGCACATCATCATCTGTACATCTATCACTCCAGTGTTAATTTGCTAAATTGTAATATTGCCTTACCTCCTCACGCCATTTGCACACACTGTATATAGACTTTCTTTTTCCTATTGTGTTATTGACGTTTGTACGCTTGTTTATTCCATATGTAACTCTGTGTTGTTTTTGTTGCACTGCTTTGCTTTATCTTGGCCAGGTCACAGTTGTAAATGAGAACTTGTTCTCAACTGGCCTACCTGGTTAAATAAAGGTCATACATGTACAATGGCCTTTCTGCATTTTATATTACATATTTAGTATTTTCAACAAATACAAAATATGACGCAGTGACTATAATCGAAGATCCAGTTTATCATGGTGATATGAGCATTTATTTTATATTTCACAGTATCCAACATTGGTGCACCAGTTTACCTACTGTATGATTGCTGCCAGCAATCAATTGTTATTTGTTGTCAATGGCGGCACTGGATGTCCCAATACATTGAATGAAGTGAGTCAAATCTGACTTGAACATTTCCCCAAAATTTTATCAAATGTGTTCATTGTTGGATTCTATCAATAATTTGCAGACCTCACCTTGCGGTCATGCTCATTCAGAGCAATATAATGTTGACCTCAGAGGCATCATGCTTTCTTTGAATAAGGAAGCACTGCCCAAGTCTGACACATGATGGCGCCGCAACCACAAGAGGTATAACAGGTACCCTAAAATAAGTAGAGAGAAGATTACTTTTATTGTCCAATTAATTGTACATAAGGTCCAACAGAAATTCCCCTTTGGCCTTTAAAAGCAGGAGTCTTCAAAAATTATTATGCTTCGATTCTTTTTTTGAGTTGTACAACAAGTAACATATGACAAGTAATCAACGACTTATCTGCCCAAATAAAAGATACCTGTCAGTGCCCTCTGTCATTACTGAACCACGATATGTCAAGAACAGAATACTGCTAAGAGCACATCTCCCAAATATGGACAAGATATAGTTGGAGACTGAGAGGGTGGTAAGACTTTTGATGGGAGCCTGTGACTCAAAGGTGTTGACCTGATGATTAGCAGTGATTTATAGTCCATCCATTACAGTGGCAGATGGTGGCAAATGAAGGAGAGGCTCATGGGAGGTGGCATGTTTCTGTGCATGCTGGGACATTAGACTGGAGCAGACGGTTGAGGACCACAGGGTCACTGCACAGATTTACTAAGCGTTTGCACTAATAGGGGATAAAACAAGGCTATCGTTCACACCTACATTTTAATGTCTTATTCTTCCTCTTAACCTTTAGTTTAGTATTTTATTCTGTCCTTAATGTTTAATTCCGTTTTGAAAAACAGGTGTAAATTTTGCACGTTGTGCACACGCCCTCCTTTCAGTCCCTGACTGGATAGATGACAGACAGGCGTGTGGTTGGTCCTCCTGGGAACCCTCTCACATGAAGGTCTCCCTGGTCATAGAGGTCTGCAGACACCTGCTCAATATGGATGTGATCATGACCAATGATGTGAATATGTATGTCTATGGTCATCCTGACTGAGGTATCCATCATACTCAGGAGATTGAGAGCTGTCAGAATAATATTATAATTATGAAAGGTGTGTCTGTGAATGACATGTACTTTCTAGTAGTCTTAATCTGAGGTAGAGCATTGATTTGAGAGTTCCTCCAGATGTAATGACAATCTAAATAGTTTGGGATTTGTAAATGTTTATTTAATTGACCAAAAATTAAATTGTAATCTGATTTTCAAGCAGCATGATTCCTGAGATTGTGACAGACTGTTGGGTCCTGACATTCGTTTTAGGGTCTAAAACAAATATGTCCGGCAGGTGCATCTTACAATATCTGCCACTGAAAAAGTACCTATCACAGCAACTCCAAAGCATTCCAGAGATTCTCCAGCTCCTCTTGCACCAATATAACTCACAGAAGATCTTCATCTGACACAGTTTAGGCTGAGCTATGCATCTTGCACCAACATAACTCACAGAACATCTTCATCTGACACAGTTTAGGCTGAGCTATGCATCTTGCACCAACATAACTCACAGAAGATCTTCATCTGACACAGTTTAGGCTGAGCTATGCATCTGGTGAGGCCTGGTAAATCTCAGTACTTAGCATGAATGCCCTAGCATTTTAGTTACCCAGAGGTTATGTTCTAGGTTTCAGAGGCCGGGGTGAGATGCCAAGCTGAATGGAATCCGCATCAGGCCATGGGCAGGTAGTCATGAGGTCAGAGATGGGGGGGTGAATCTACTGGAGCTGGGTGGAGATTGGGATGTGAGGGATAGATAGCATGGTTCCGCTCAATGCTTGGGATGGAGCCATTGTTGGGTGCCAAGGTTGAAAAGAGACTCCGCAGTCCAATCAATGCATTTTATGCCCCCATGTGATTAATTTAACGTTTCGACCACTCAGGTCTTCATCAGGTCCAAGGGTCACATAACTCCATGTAGGGCCATAGAGTGGGACATTATGCCCCATGTTCAGTGCATCTTTCTGTCAGTCACTGTGGGCCTGGAGATGGGGGCCGGAGGAATGTGAGAATAGTATGTGCAGAGAGTAATTTCTTATCTTATCCTTTGAAATGTTTGATTGGATGTTCTATATGGCATGTTTAGAGATACTTGTTGTCTATATCTGTTCTTTGGAACTCATGGGTTGTATCTGTAAGCTGCTTGAACAAAACCACATTCTGCTTTGTCCTCCAGTTTCACTTAGAAAGGAACCAGTCTACTCCTTCACCACTAGAGGGCATACCAGAGCTTCTCTATGGTGAAGTACCCTGGCTGTCTAGCTGGCACACAAACGAGCACTCAAATTGGCATAAATTGTTGAGTGAAATTAAACCATTTTCCCCTCTTCACACTCTCTCAGCCTTTGTTTGTTTTTGCGCAAAAAAAATTTGCCTGCAGAATTTAAAGGTGCGTGTGTTCTCTCAAGGGCCAAGCCATGAAAATGACCCTGAATGTTTTGCACCATTTCCGCCATAAACTGCAGCTGTCCGCTCAGTGTTAAGACAGCTCTGTATGGCTGCCTGGCTGAAGGACTGAATATTTATGTTGTAAAGTTTGTTTGTAATATGTAGGGGAGAGTGGGGTATTTTTAGGCATTTTTTAAATTCAGAATCACTACGTTAAGGGAAATATAGTATTCTTTCTAACAAAGACCGATATATACACTGCTCAAAAAAATAAAGGGAACACTAAAATAACACATCCTAGATCTGAATGAATGAAATATTCTTATAAAATACTTTTTTCTTTACATAGTTGAATGTGCTGACAACAAAATCACACAAAAATTATCAATGGAAATCAAATTTATCAACCCATAGAGGTCTGGATTTGGAGTCACACTCAAAATTAAAGTGGAAAACCACACTACAGGCTGATCCAACTTTGATGTAATGTCCTTAAAAAGAGTCAAAATGAGGCTCAGTAGTGTGTGTGGCCTCCACGTGCCTGTATGATCTCTCTACAATGCCTGGGCATGCTCCTGATGAGGTGGCGGATGGTCTCCTGAGGGATCTCCTCCCAGACCTGGACTAAAGCATCCGTCAACTCCTGGACAGTCTGTGGTGCATCGTGGTGTTGGTGGATGGAGCGAGACATGATGTCCCAGATGTGCTCAATTGGATTCAGGTCTGGGGAGCGGGCGGGCCAGTCCATAGCATCAATGCCTTCCTCTTGCAGGAACTGCTGACACACTCCAGCCACATGAGGTCTAGCATTGTCTTGCATTAGGAGGAACCCAGGGCCAACCGCACCCGCATATGGTCTCACAAGGGGTCTGAGAATCTCATCTCGGTACCTAATGGCAGTCAAGCTACCTCTGGCGAACACATGGGGGGCTGTGCGGCCCCCCAAAGAAATGCCACCCCACACCATGACTGACCCACCGCCAAACCGGTCATGCTGGAGGATGTTGCAGGCGGCAGAACGTTCTCCACGGCGTCTCCAGACTCTGTCGCGTCTGTCACATGTGCTCATGTGCTCAGTGTGAACCTGCTTTCATCTGTGAAGAGTACAGGGCGCCAGTGGCGAATTTGCCAATCTTGGTGTTCTCTGGCAAATGCCAAACGTCCTGCACGGTGTTGGGCTGTAAGCACAACCCCCACCTGTGGACGTCGGGCCCTCATACCACCCTCATGGAGTCTGTTTCTGACCGTTTGAGCAGACACATGCACATTTGTGGCCTGCTGGAGGTCATTTTGCAGGGCTCTGGCAGTGCTCCTCCTGCTCAAAGGCGGAGGTAGCGGTCCTGCTGCTGGGTTGTTGCCCTCCTACGTCCTCCTCCACGTCTCCTGATGTACTGGCCTGTCTCCTGGTAGCGCCTCCATGCTCTGGACACTACGCTGACAGACACAGCAAACCTTCTTACCACAGCTTGCATTGATGTGCCATCCTGGATGAGCTGCACTACCTGAGCCACTTGTGTGGGTCGTAGACTCCGTCTCATGCTACCACTAGAGTGAAAGCACCGCCAGCATTCAAAAGTGACCAAAACATCAGCCAGGAAGCATAGGAACTGAGAAGTGGTCTGTGGTCACCACCTACAGAACCACTCCTTTATTGGGGGTGTCTTACTAATTGCCTATAATTTCCACCTGTTGTCTATTCCATTTGCACAACAGCATGTGAATTTTATTGTCAATCAGTGTTGCTTCCTAAGTGGACAGTTTGATTTCACAGAAGTGTGATTGACTTGGAGTTACATTGTGTTGTTTAAGTGTTCCCTTTATTTTTTTGAGCAGTGTATTTCGGGATGTTGTTTATCCCTGGAAATAATCAGAATTCATGTCATCATTACAGTTTTGAAAACAGCTTGTACAAGAAAAGTACCCTGGGCAGTGGCAATTTTAGCATGTAAATCTTAGTAGGGACAAAAAAAAGAAAAAGGGGAATGCATGCCAGCAAAGCCACTACACAACACAACACTAAACAATACATTAATTGCACTATAACGGTGACAAACGGTGCACACAAACTGTTAGGGCCTACATAAAGCTGTCCCAAAAGCAGTCCCAACATCTTAACACTGCTACACCTGGCTATCAGCGGAGCCTTGTCTGGCAGCGAAACAGTTCATTCAAAAAAAACATAGCTGATATTGGCGCTGGACAAGCCGGTTGGGGAGTAGAAGCCGATGAGGGGTGAGAGCCTGATGGCCCAGCTGAAGCATGACGTGGGGTGGGCTCCTGCCGAGCCCACCTGCGCAAGAAAAACCTCTCGAGCCAGCTAGGACGTGGAAGCCCGACGAGCTAGGTGAGGCACCCCTGGGTTCCATCGACAACGGCACGACGTCACCAACAAAAACCCAGGCCTCCCTGATGCTTCCAATTTTGGTGTCAGCATTCTGTAAGGATCAACGCTGGAGACAGGAAAAAGGTACAGGGAGAACAATTAATGAATAACGGACATAAAACAAGACAGGACAGGGGACAAATAAATGGCATCAATGCTGACACGGGGATGAAACAGGAAACAGACAGATAAAGTGGAGGCAATCAAATAATGATGGAGTTCAGGTGGGTCCAATGAGGCGCAGGTGCGTGTAACGAAGGTGACAGGTGTGCGTAATGATAGGCAGTCTGGAGCTCAAGGGAGAACGGGAGCAGGCGTGACAATGCCAGCAATAATGCCTTGCATTACGCCTGGGAAGAAAACACTTAAATTGTGGCTTTGTAGCTAATAATGGCGCCGGAGGGGATGACTACCATTTTACGGGCTCCTAACCAACTGAGCTATTTTATTTGTTTTTTTCCACTGTAACTCATTTTGTACATAATGTTGCTGCTACCGTCTCTTACAACCTAAAAGAGCTTCTGGACATCAGAACATCCAGAACGATTACTCACCTCAATCCTTTTCTTAAATGAGTGCAACATGAAGGATATATGTAACGCCCGTCGAAAGAAGTGGACCAAGGTGCAGTGTGGTACGTGTTCATGATACTTTATTTACTCAGAACACCCAAACAAAACAACAAAAGAATAACGAACGTCACGTTCTGAAGGCTTCTCAGAGCCAACAAAAAACAACATCCTACAACCTAAGGTGGCAAAACAGGCTGCCTAAGTATGATTCCCAATCAGAGACAACGATAGACAGCGGTCCCTGATTGAGAACCATACCCGGCCAAAACATAGAAACACAAAACATAGAATGCCCACCCCACATCACACCCTGACCTAACCACATAGAGAAATTTAAACAGCTCTCTAAGGTCAGGGCGTGACAATATACTGCTTTTTTATTTTTTATTCGACCTTTATTTAACTAGGCAAGTCAGTTAAGAACAAATTCTTATTTTCAATGACAGCCTAAGAACAATGGGTAAACTGCCTTGTTCGGGGACATAACGACAGATTTTTATCCTTGTCAGCTGTCTATTTACCACCACAAACCGATGCTGGCACTAAGACCGCACTCAACGAACTGTGCCATAAACAAACTGCTCCTAGTGGCCGGGGACTTTAATGCAGGCAAACTTAATTCCGTTTTACCTCATTTCTACCAGCATGTCACGTTCAACCAGAGGGAAAAAACTCTAGACCACCTTTACTCCACACACTCCGCTCGCCTTCCATTTGGCAAATCTGACCACAATTTTTTTTTCTTTCTATTTAACCTTTATTTAACTAGGCAAGTCAGTTAAGAACAAATTCTTATTTACAATGACGGCCTTCCAGAAGGTAAAAGACCTAAAAAATATAGGACAAAACACACATCACGACAAGAGACACCACTACACTACACGAAGAGAGACCTAAGACGACAAAATAGCATGACAACAACACATGAAAACACAGCATGGTACCAACACAACATGACAACAACATGGTAGCAACAGAACATGGCAGCAGCACAACATGGTAGCAGCACAAAACATGGTACAAATATTATTTGGCACAGACAACTGGGCAAGAAGGTAAAGACAATCATACATCATGCGAAGCCGCCACATCTGTCAGTAAGAGTCTCCGTGATTGAGACTTTGAATGAAGAGATGGAGATAAATTGATCCAGTCATACCCAAGAAGACTCAAGGCTGTACTTTGCTTCAACAATGTCCCGAGTAAAAGGTCTGAATACTGATGTAAATGTGATATTTCAGTGTTTTATTTTTGATAAATTAGCAAAACATTCTAAAAACCTGTTTCGCTTTGCATTATGGGGTATTGTGTGTATATTGATGAGGGGAAAAAAATATTTGATCCATTTTAGAATAACGTAACAAAATGTGGAAAAAGTCAAGGGGTCTGAATACTTTCCGAAGGCACTTTATCACCATTATAATATGTTAATAATGTAGGTATTCATCAGTTATAACATGTTAACACTACACTACTAAACTGCCTTCATATACCAGTTATAATATGTTAATAATGTAGGTATTCATCAGTTATAACATGTTAACGCTACACTTCTAAACTGCCTTCATATACCAGTTATAATATGCTAATGTAGGTATTCATCAGTTATAACATGTTAACACTACACTACTAAACTGCCTTCGTATACCTCGTATAATATGTTAATAATGTAGGTATTCATCAGTTATAACATGTTAACACTACACGTGTAATTCTATCCTCCACAATAATTCTATCCTCCTGATTCCTGTTTACAAGCAAAAACTAAAGCAGGAAGTACCAGTGACTCACTCAATACGAAAGTGGTCAGATGACTCGGATGCTACGCCACAGGACTGTTTTGCGAGCACAGACTGGAATAAGTTTTGGGATTCCTCCAATGGCATTGAGGCGTACACCACCTCAGTCACTGGCTTCATCAATAAGTGCATCGACGACGTCATCCCCACAGTGACCATACGTACATATCCCAAACAGAAGCCATGGATTACAAGCAACATCCTCACCGAGCTAAAGGCTAGAGCTGCCTCTTTGAAGGTGCGGGACACTAATCTGGACGCTTATAAGAAATTCAGCTATGCCCTCAGACGAACCATCAAACAGGCAAAGCGTCAATACAGGAATAAGAATGAATCCTACTACACCGGCTCTGACGCTCGTCGGATGTGGCAGGGCTTGAAAACTATTACAGACTACAAAGGGAAACCCAGCCATGAAATGGCCAGCGATGCAAGCCTACCAGACGAGCTAAATGCCTTTTATGCTCGCTTCGAAGCAAGCAACACTGAAGCATGCATGATAGCACAAGCTGTTCCGGACAACTGTGTGATCACGCTCTCCGTAGCCGATGTGAGCAAGACCTTTAAACGGGTCAATATTCACAAAGCCGCAGGGCCAGATGTATTACCAGGACGTTTACTCAAAGCATGTGCGGACCAACTGGCAAGTGTCTTCCCTGACATTTTCAACCTCTCCCTGACTGAGTCTGTAATACCTACACATTTCAAACAGACCACCATAGTCCCTGTGCCCAAGAAAGCAAAGGTAACCTACCTAAATCATTACCGCCCTGTATCACTCACGTTGGTAGCCATGAAGTGCTTTGAAAGGATGGTCATGGCTCACATCAACACCATCATGCCAGAAACCCTAGACCCACTCCAATTCACATACCGCCCCAACAGATCCACAGATAATGCAATCTCAATCGCACTCCACACTTCCCTTTCCCACCTGGACAAAAGGAACACCTATGTGAGAATGCTGTTCATTGACTACAGCTCAGCATTCAACACCATAGTACCCACAAAGCTCATCACTAAGCTAAGGACTCTGAGACTAAACATCTTCCTCTGCAACTGGATCCTGGACTTCCTGACGGGCCTCCCACAGGTGGTAAGGGTAGGCAACAACACATTTGCCACGCTGATCCTCAACACGGGGCCCCTCAGGGGTACGTGCTTAGTCCCCTCCTGTACTCCCTGTTCACCCACGACTGCGTGGACAAGCACGACGCTAACACCATCAATAAGTTTGCTGACGGCATAACAGTGGTAAGCCTGGTCACCGGCAGCGATGAGACAGCCTACAGGGAGGAGGTCAGAGACCTGGCAGTGTGGTGCCAGGATAACAACCTCTCCCTCAATGTAAGCAAGACAAAGGAGCTGATCGTGGACTATAGGAAAAGGAAGGCCGAACAGGCCCCCGTTAACATCGACGGGGCTGTAGTGGAGAACATCGAAGGGGCTGTAGTGGAGCGGGTCGAGAGTTTCAAGTTCCTTGGTGTCCACATCACCAACGAACTATCATGGTCCAAACACACCAAGACAGTTGTGAAGAGGGCACGACAACACCTTTGGCATGGTTCCCCAGATCGTCAAAAAGTTCTACAGCTGCACCATCGAGAGCATCCTGACTGGTTGCATCACTGCCTGGTATGGCAACTGCTCGGCATCTGACCGTAAATCTCTACAGAGGGTAGTGCGTACAGCTCAGGATATCACTGGGGCCAAGCTTCCTTACATCCAGGACCTATACACCAGTCGGTTTCAGAGCCCAACAATTTTTCAAAGACTCCTGTCACCCAAGTCATAGACTGTTCTCTCTGCTACCGCACAGCAAGCGGTACCGGAGTGTCAAGTCTAGGACCAAAAGGCTCCTTAACAGCTTCTACCCCCAAGTCATAAGACTGCTGAAAAACTTATCAAATGGCCACCCGGACTATATACATTGACACCCCCCCTTCCTTCACAGACTCCATAAAATGACGACCTCTTCCTAAATATTTGGTAACTTTGTGTATGGTTACCTAGAAACAAGGGGTGGCTCAACTAATCATTTGGCACGACTTACCCGACTCCCCCATAGCATTTGTATAGTAATTACTCACATTGCATTTTCCAAATCATGCTGTTTCCACCATTACCAAGTCCACTGTTCTCTCAGTTGTAAATCCCAATAAGGTCCAGGCCAGTTTCCCACAACCCTTCAGTCAGCCAGCACCACAACGCTCCTTAAATGCGCCTAAAATACATTACCTCACTGACCCTTCCCTCTCACCCTCCAATCCATTGTCCCCTCTTTGAATTATAACCTCTGGGTTACACATGGTGCTAGGTTCCCTGGCCCTGGCCCTGGCCCTGGCTGTAGCACAATGTGAGGCTTGTGATTTAATTCTAATGGTAAACTTAAAGATGGCTTCTTCTGAGAGAGAAGGGAGCTGAGCTGGGTGGATTTATGGGCCTTGTCCTGGCCGCCGGCCTCACTCTGATCTGCTTTTACTCCGACAACCCCTGACCCCCAGGGTCATTAGAATGCTCTCTGAATGGTCCCATTGGCCCACAGCCCATCTGACACTCACTACTTGTTTGTCAAATTAAATTACTATATTTAACAGGGACACGAGCCGCCTGGCCGGGCCAAGTCCAACCAAACACACATCTGTTTGAAATTGTGACTTGCAATTATTTCATTTCATGAGCAAGTTTTTTTGGTCCCCCCCTCTCTTTTGTTTGTTGTTGTTTATTTTTCAGTAAATGTCTCTCTGTCTCTGGATCGCTAATGGCTAAAACAAGTGGGGACTCTGGCTCCTGGAACTGTGCTTTCAAAAAGGCTTCTGGTATGGCTAGATGGAAAAAAATAGAAAACCACAGTGGGGTGTTTAATTCTGATACACAAAACAGGCTTTTTTTATATTCTATTCAGAGTGAGAGAGCAGGTTTTTCAGACAGTCAGTAAGTAAGTCCACAAAGCCTCTCAGAGCAGGAGTGCTGATCTAGGATCAGTTTAGCCTTTTATATCATAACGGATAAGTTTAAATGGAAAGATTTTAGATCAGCACTTCTACTCTGAGACTGTGGATACGGGCTCTGGTATGTATCGCTGCCAGATCACATAATCACTTCATCTTGTATCTCATATTTGTTGGCTGATTCAAACTATAGTATTAAGCCATAAGTGTGCATGTGTGTGCTGTGTACAGTACATGCTCTCTCTCTCTAACGGAACATTCCTCACATTTTTTCTGCCACACAGTTGGATCACGTCTGTAGGACAATCCTCCCAGTTAAGTTCTACCCCCATTTATTCTGCTTACAGCTGGCTCTAGAACAGAAACCGTTGCGTCCTCTGAGACCTTGTTCAAACAGTGTACTTAGGGAACAGATCAAGCCAGCCCAACTCTCTCCCAAGATCCTCTGGTTATCCAGTGATAAAGATGTCTTCCGCAGATCTCTTTAGCCAATGGTGGATATGGCAGAGGAGTGTGGTGGGTGGAGACATGTAATAAGACTAAGACATATGATATGTGCACATGGCTGGTAGATGAAGCGTCCAAGTATGTTAGACACAAGCACTAATGTAGAAATGTGGTGCAGCTTGCTGGGAGTCTATATTCTGTTCTTGACACCCATAGATTAGGAAACATTTATTGAATCTTCCCCAGAATCAAACCAAGCTTCTTATCCCTATAAACTGGGACTGGCCTAATCTCTGGTCCTTGGAATCACGTTCCCTCTGCAACAACTGGCCTGACCATCAAACTGGCCTATGATTAGCGGATGAAATGCGTAGTATTAACAATCATGAGGGATTTATTAAAAAAATTAAATATTGGTTGGTTGAAAATGTTCAGTTCACGTGTTTGATAACAAACTTATTCATATGCACAACATGATAAGTATAAACTCAGCAAAAAAAGAAACGTCCCTTTTTCAGGACCCTGTCTTTCAAAGATAATTCGTAAAAATCCAAATAACTTCACAGATCTTCATTGTAAAGGGTTTAAACACTGTTTCCCATGCTTGTTCAATGAACCATAAACAATTAATGAACATGCACCCGTGGAACGGTCGTTAACCTGTTTTGGCTGCAGCCCGACGTCGGTACACTTATGACAACATCCAGCTCAAGTGCAGGGCGCGAAATTCTAAAGATATATTTTTTTAAATATTTAACTTTCACACATTAACAAGTCCAACACAGCATATGTAAGGTACACATCTTGTGAATCAAGCCAACATGTCCGATTTTTAAAATGTTTTACAGGGAAGACACAATATGTAGATCTATTAGCTAACCACGTTAGCAAAAGACACCACTTTTCTTATTCCATCAGTTTTTTACTCCATCAGTAGCTATCACAAATTCGACCAAATAAAGATATAAATAGCCACTAACCAAGAAACAACTTCATCAGATGACAGTCTGATAACATATTTATTGTTATAAATCATAGTTTACATTGCAGCTACAGTCAGAAATTGCACCGAAAGCAGACAGAAAAATTACAGACACCAACGCCAAGTAACTAAATACTCATCATAAAACATTTCTGAAAAATACATAGTGTACAGCAATTGAAAGACAGGCATCTTGTGATTCCAGAGAATATTTCCGATTTATCAAGTGTTTTACAGCGAAAACACAATATAGCGTTATATTAACGTAGCCACAATAGCCAGAAACACTTGGGCGCCGACGACCAGTTCACATGCACGACAGATATTAGAAATAGCATCATAAAATGTTTCTTACTTTTGGTGATCTTCCGTCAGAATGTTGGACAAGGTGTCCTTTGTCCAGAACAGTCGTTGTTTGGATCTGGAACGGCAAATTTCCCTCTTGATTTAGCATGGGCACTTGCCAAGTGGCACGGATCTCTCCAACGTCAACAAAGTCAGAGAACGGAACACGGCAAAACTCCCGAAAAAAAATCAATAATCTGATTAAACTATATTGAAAAAACATACTTTACAAAGATATGGTCACATGTATCAAATAAAATCTAAACCGGAGATGTTAGTCGTCCATAACGACAGCTAAACAGAAGGCAAATCCATGTCCTCTTTCGCGCGCTCCAGAAACAGGTAATGGACGGTCACGTCATACAAAGAGCTTTAATTCCACCTCAGACCAAGATAAATACGAAATGTCTTCTCTCACCGCCTCTTGACAACCAGGGGAAGGTGTATGAAGTGTACGTAGACTCTTACATTCATTGCCCATGTATAGGCATGAAGTTGAACAGAGCATCGATTTCTGACATTCCACTTCCTGGTCAGGAAATGTGCTGCAGAATGAGTTCTGTTTCACTCAAAGAAATAATTCAAACGGTTTTAGAAACTAGAGAGTGTTTTCTATCCAATAGTAATAATAATATGCATATTGTACGAGCAAGAATTGAGTACGAGGCCGTTTGAAATGGGCACGATTTAACTGGCTACTCAATACTGCCCCTTGCAGCCATAAGAAGTTTTAAGACACTAACAGCTTACAGACGTAGGAAATTAAGGTCACAGTTATGAAAACTTAGGACACTAAAGAGGCCTTTCTACTGACTCTGAAAAACACACAAAAAGATGCCCAGGGTCCCTGCTCATCTGCGTGAACGTGCCTTAGGCATGCTGCAAGGAGGCATGAGGACTGCAGATGTGGCCAGGGCAATAAATTGCAATGTCCGTACTGTAAGACGGCTAAGACAGCGCTACAGGGAGACAGGACGGACAGCTGATCACCCTCGCAGTGGCAGACCACCTGTAAGTGCTCTTCACTGATGAGTCGCGGTTTTGTCTCACCAGGGATGATGGTCGAATTCGCGTTTATCGTCAAAGGAATGAGCGTTACACCGAGGCCTGTACTCTGGAGCGGGATTGATTTGGAGGTGGAGGGGCCGTCATGGTCTGGGGCGGTATCACAGCATCATCGGACTGAGCTTGTTGTCATTGCAGGCAATCTCAACGCTGTGCGTTACAGTGAAGACATCCACCTCCCTCATGTGGTACCCTTCCTACAGGCTCATCCTGACATGACCCTCCAGCATGACAATGCCACCAGCCATTCTGCTCGTTCTGTGCGTGATTTCCTGCAAGACAGAAATGTCAGTGTTCTGCCATGGCCAGCGAAGAGTCCGTATCTCAATCCCATTGAGCACGTCTGGAACATGTTGGATCGGACGGGTCAAGGCTAGGGCCATTCCCCCAGAAATGTCTGGGAACTTGTAGGCGCCTTGGTGGAAGAGTGGGGTAACATCTCACAGCAAGAACTGGCAAATCTGGTGGAGATGCATTACAGTACTTAATGCAGCTGGTGGCCACACCAGATATTGACTGTTACTTTATATTTTGACCCCCCTCCCCTTTGTTCAGGGACACATTATTCAATTTATGTTAGTCACATGTCTGTGGAACTTGTTCAGTTTATGTCTCAGTTGTTGAATATTGTTATGTTCATACAAATATTTACACATGTTAAGTTTGCTGAAAATTAACACAGTTGGCAGTGAGAGGACATTTCTTTTTTTGCTGAGTTTATGTTTTTTAAGAGGAGAATCAGTGAGGAAAGCTACACTGTTAGCCGCTTTTGTAATTTTATCAGTAACTTACTGTACTAATTAACAGTTTAATACTGTATACAGTTGATTACCGTAAAATGCACAGTAAAATTCTGTACATTTGTTATACATCACACTGTAAGTCCTTTCTGTAATTTCATAGGTAAAACACTGTAGAATGCAAAGTAAAACACCGTAACTGTGTTTTACAGTATTAATAATGGTGCATTGTGGGAAAATGTTGTGGGCAGTGAAAGAGTCTCTGGATAACTTACATATTTTAATGTGTGCCTTGTAAGAGGCTATATTTGTTGGACCCCTGAGTGAGAATGCTGTACGCACACAGAATAAGGTAATATACTGTAATTTAAGCATTTTGCAAACCTTGTCCTGAAAGTCTACAGTAGTTTACTGGCCAATTGCTGCCCGTAATTTACTGTTATTCAGAATACAGGACCATACTGCGTTTTTGGAGCTCCAAAAACAATTTGAGGACTACTGTAGTGTGTGTATGGTGGTGTTCTCACTCATTAACATATTTAGAGGCATGTTTTGCAAGATGCTTCATTTGTAAGAGCCTCTATTTGTTGCACCTGCACCAGTGAGAGTGCGATAACAATTTAAGTTATATGTGGTAGTAATTCCCTAACCATTTAATGTATATAGGGAACAGATCACGGTGGTAGGGGGTCTTAAACCTTTTAATGGTTGAATATTTACCCATGTCCATTTGATCTGTTTTGCCCTGTAA
Source organism: Salvelinus fontinalis (assembly GCF_029448725.1). Taxonomy (NCBI): domain Eukaryota; kingdom Metazoa; phylum Chordata; class Actinopteri; order Salmoniformes; family Salmonidae; genus Salvelinus; species Salvelinus fontinalis. The sequence continues at coordinate 29,961,592 of NC_074683.1, read as the reverse complement.
TCATGGCCAGTTTGGAAACCTTTGTTTAGGCCTCTAGAAGTGAAAGTGATATAAAATAGTATTCATTAATATATATTATATATATATATAATATGAACCTAGTATTCATTAATATGCTGTAATATGTAAATACCTACAGCCAACCAACTTGCTCTAATCACTTGGAATTGCAGAGGGTAATAGCTGTCAAATCGGTGAGCGGCTGCTCATGTGGTTGTCACCAAGCTACACCCCTCCCACTCGTGTTAGAAGTTCAGAATGAGAAAGTGTGAGGTAGGCTGAATAGTCTATAGAAATAATGACACTCAAGTTTAAAATCATTAAACTAAATAATTAGGATTTATGTCAGCCTAATTGAGGTGTAGAAGCTGTATGGGATTATTACTAATGTGACCCGGTCCATCCAATGGCAGTGTCCGCAATAGCCTACCGTACAGGGCTGCTTGTGCACTTGACAGTTCTAATGCAGTTCCACCTCCGACAGACATCGCCAAAACAACCGCTTTGCTGATGTCGGCTACAGCTGATCTGATTGAATTGGGCCCTTACTCTATGGTACTGTGTTTCATTGTTCTGCCATCAAATTATATTATCTCAGTATTGTATTGGCACTAACAAGAGAGTCAGAGATACACTATATATACAAAAGTATGTGGACTCCCCAAATTAGTGTATTCGGCTATTTAAGCCACACCGTTGCTGACAGGTGTATAATATCGAGCACACATCCATGCAATCTCAATAGACAAACATTGGCAGTAGAATGTCCTAGGTTGCCACCTTTCAAACAAGTCAGTTCGTCAAATTTATGCCCTGCTAGAGCTTTTTTATTTTCATCACTCTTTGTTGCTGAGAATCTTCCTGCACAACAGGAAATGCAAACTTGTAGTGCGTTCAAGGTGTAAGTTTTAATGTCACGGGCACAAGTACAGTGAAATGCGTTTCAAAAGGCTTACGGCTTCTAAAGTTTGTGATTTCCACTTTAAAATGTCAGACTTGATTTGCCCTAATGAAAAATAAATCAACCCCCTACAAAGAAATTTCCATTAATTATAATCCACGTAATTCACATTTTCTGTTAGTGCAGGATTATTTTCATGCTGTAGCAAACTGGCTCAAATTAAGATCTTACATCTATCTGTACAACACTTTCAGTAACGGTTACAGAAACTTTTTACTTGCTTATGCAGTTTTTTTAACAATCTTGGTTGAAGGCGCTGAATGCTAAGGACAAGCTAAAATACTAAATTACCAAAAATGTAAAAATGAAAACTTGCAAAGAACACTGGGTAATATGTCGCTGCATGGGCAATTCCAGTAATGCACTGTAAATCTTTTCAGTAACATTTATGATACCGTAAAATGGATAACTGTAAAATGGATTACCTTAGCTGTCCTGTAAAATAAATTACAGTAACTTACTGGCTAACTGCTACCAATAAATTACTGTACATTTTACAGGAAATATTTTACAGTGTACTGTATAGCAGCTCACCTAATCTCCAGTAACAAGGATGTCTATCCAGGGGAATGAGCAGCCCCAGCCACAATGAGGGACACAACTTCTACTAGTGATAATGCCAGTGTCAGTCCAGCTGTTTCTGCCTTGCACCCCCACCCAGGTTGATGTGATGTGTGAGAATGCTTTCCCACCTAAAATGGAGGGTTTTTACACACTGCTGGTGCTAAAAGCACAGATATTGGTGTGGGGTTTAGCACTGTTCTTAAATTACTCTAAAAAGGGCTAGTAAGTGTCTCCTCTTTCCATCCCTATGGGGAGAATGACTGAGGTGATTGTACATGTTTGTAATTTTGGGTTGGGGGGGGGATCATTGGTCAGACACACGGTCTCTTCTAACCTTTTCTACAGCTCACTGAGCTCAAACTGATGGGTCCTCTCTGCTTTCACATGGAGCCTGCATGAACAGCAATAGACATGACGCATTAAGCAGCACAAGTCACCATTTAGATGCAATACTTATACTTATACTGTAGAAAGAAAATACCTCAAGAAATAAAAGAACCACAAAGAACAAATATTGCCTTGCTAATGCAGATGTAATTAATTCATTAATTAGTTATTACAGTGTTATTTCAGTGTCTTGGACATATGCTAAATAATATATTAAATAGTGATCAGTTTCAGTAATGCGTATTCATCAAAGCTTGTTTTATGTCTTTATGTGTTAATAAACTCCAAGTGCAGCAGAGTCACTTAGACAGATGGAGGGTTATTGAACAACAGATGCTGATTTGCATAGGAGCATATTGTGAATATTTACAGGTGGATAATATTGTGACACCTATGGTCTGGGTGCCACAGGGGCAGACCTCTTTAGCTTCAGTGAAAATGCGTGAGTAAAAAAATTGACTAATTACAAAAAGATTTTTTTACATCATACAGCTGTTGACTATGTTCCTCCTTGCTCCTGAGTGGCACAGCGGTCTAAGGCACTGCATCTCAGTGCAAGATGCGTCACTACAGTCCCTGGTTCAAATCCAGGCTGTATCACATCCGTCCGTGATTGGGAGTCCCATAGGGCGGTGCACAACTGGCCCAGCGTCGTCCGGGTTTGGCTGGGGTAGGCCGTCATTGTAAATAGAATTTGTCCTTAACTGACTTGTCTGGTTAAATGAAAAATCTCCAGTCACATCATTTAATAACCCTCTAGAGTCAATTGACGCACCGGTGCGTCGATCTAAGTTACATAACTAACTCAAAATCCATCCGTTTAAGCTAGAGATATCAGATTTTTTTGCATTGTACGCCAACGCATCCGCCAGTGTCACACTTCTACATCTACGAGAGCTTGAGCGATGTTTGTCACTAAACGTCTTTAGTGTCCGAACGGATCGACCTACACAATGGTGTTCTGGGCAAATTATTCTCTGCCTGGTATGGCAACTGCTCGGCCCCAACCGCAAGGCACTACAGAGGGTAGTTCGAACGGCCCTGTACATCACTGGGGCCAAGCTTCCTGCAATCCAGGACCTCTATACCGGGCGGTGTCAGAGGAAGGCCCTAAACATTTTCAAAGACTCCAGCCACCCTAATCATAGACTGTTCTCTCTGCTACCTCACGGCAAGTGGTACCGGAGCGTCAAGTCTAGGTCCAAGAGGCTTCTAAACAGCTTTTACCCCCAAGCCATAAGAGTCCTGAACATCTAATCAAATGGCTACCCAGACTATTTGCATTGCCCCCCCATCTCCCCCTCTTTACACCGCTGCTACTCTCTGTTGTTGTCATCTATGCATAGTCACTTCAATAACTCTACCTACATGTACATACTACCTTAACTAACTGGTGCCCCTGCACATTGACTCTGTATCGGTACCCCCCTGTATATAGTCTCGCTATTATTGTTTTAGTGCTGCTCTTTAATTACTTGTTACTTTTATCTATTATTCTTGTCCGTATTTTTGAAACTGCATTATTGGTTGAGGGCTCGTAAGTAAGCGTTTCACTGTAAGGTCTACACCTGCTGTATGTGAATAATAACAATTGATTTGATTTGTTTGTTTTGCTCTACGACCCCCACAAGGGTCAAGGGACTCGTCTGAAGGTAACCAGTACCAGAATAAAATAGAATGGAAGTACGAAGGTAGTGTTGTCTACCCCAAAAAAGTGGATTAAATATGTGTCAAAATAAAAAATATTTCCAGATTTTCATTTTATATCTCCTAGATTTAGAACAGACACTTCAAAACCTTTCTTATTATTTATTTTTTGCCTGCACTTTTTGCCATTTATTAATGTGTTATTCAATGCGTTTCTATGGGCTTTAGTAGTAAAGACCAAAATCAATATTTTATCAAATAATTAAAAAATATATATTTTTGGGATACCTAAATTCTAAATAAAATAGCTAAATGATCCATAGTATGACCCCCCCCCCCACACAACGTTTTAGACTAAAGATATAAGGTACAGTATAATGAAAAGAAAAACATGAAACAGCAGTGGAATCTTTTGCCTAAGCTACAGAAGGTACTAGGCACCTCGTCAGACAAATAACGAAAAAGGCCCTTCCTTGAGTTCCCTGTAAAATTATTGGTTGTGAGATGTTAGCATGGCTTACTCAGGAAGTGCTAAATGGTCCTGCTGGGGCTGGTTGTTGTTGGTACAGAGGCAGGTTTCCTGTGTGAGAAGGGGCAAGCAAAGCGATCAGGCAGGCGGGTGCTTTGTTGGACGGTTAAGCTAGTCAGCACTGCCAGGGTGCATCGCACCAGTTCAGGGTTCACATACTATTTACAATCATTGTGCGTGTGTGTGTGTGTGGTTGGTTTTAAAAAACAAGGTGGGGGACATTTCGCTGGACCCCACAAAGAACAAGGCTATTTTAGGCTTAGGGGTTAGTTTTAGGGTTACGGTTGCAATCAGGGTTAGAGTTAGAATTAGGCTCAGGGGTTAGGTTTAGGTTTACAATTTGGGTTAGGGTTAGAATTAGGGTTTGGGTTAGAATTAAGGTTAGGAGTTACGGTTAAATTTAGTCTTAGGGTTCGGGGTTAGGGTTAGATTTTGGTTTAGGGGTTAGGGAAAATAGGATTTTAATGGGACATTCTTTGGGGGTCCCCACAAGGATAGTACAACAAACTTGTGTGTGTGTGTTAGAGCGAGTGCAAGTGGTTTGAAAGAAGGAGCCTCCAAGTGGTTTGAAAGAAGGAGCCTCCAAGTGGTTTGAAAGAAGGAGCCTCCAAGTGGTTTGAAAGAAGGAGCCTCCAAGTGGTTTGAAAGAAGGAGCCTCCAAGTGGTTTGAAAGAAGGAGCCTCCAAGTGGTTTGAAAGAAGGAGCCTCTAAGTGGTTTGAAAGAAGGAGCCTCCTAACTTTCACAAAAATAATACTCATCTATAAATCTGAAGAAAAAAACCACAAGGCCATGTAAAAATGGGGTTATGTTTGAGCTGTTTTGACTAGCAGTTCGCAAGATCCTCAGCTTTTCTTTTCTGTGGTGTCTTAGTTGTCTGCACATTTGGCTTGTTAAAGGGAATATCAATAGAAACATCTCAAGGCACCTCTGGCGATCGCAATCTAAAATGCCCTCTGAACAAACCCCCAGGCATCAAAGCCTCAGCTAGCTCAGCTATCTCTCTGACACGCAGTACAATTTTAACTACGTATAAGATTTCCACTCTGTACTACAAGGGCCTCTCCTTGAGGGGGGGGGGGGGGGGGGGGGGGGGGGGGTTAGTTTACAGATGTAGGATCTTAATGTGATCACCCTATATTGCAGCAGAACTTTAAACATATTATTTCCACTTAACCCTTACGAAACATTTATTAACCCCTACAAAAATGTTCATGAATCATAATCATCATAATAATTCACATTTCTTGTTGTCTAAGGGGTTCTCTGTCATACTGTATATAACAAGTAACCACCTTTATTTCTCCAAGTACTTAAATTATATGATATACAGTATGTGCAGACTTTTTAAAATTGTCTGAATAGTTAGACACCACAAAAGCAAACTGGTCACACCAGATCTTGAGGTAGAAATCTAAAAAGAAAAGGATTCACAATGAAAGACAAAAATATCTCCAAATCTACCCTACAGCCTTCATGTAATGGAGCTGTTTCCAGGATATATACATTGGTTCATTCGCAACAATGTCACTGTGGTTCCAGACCACTTCCCCCAGTCAGTCTCTGTGTTAAAGGAGTTAAAGGAGACCCATTAATGGTTTGCCTGGTGGACTATTGTGCCATTGTATAGACTATAGAGGGCTGTGTTTTGTTTAGGCTGGTTTATGCTGCATCATGACCTCTTCCTGTTTCCTGTACCATGTGACAGACAGGGAGATTCTGTGGGAATATATGATACCTGTGAGATGCTGGGGTCCCTTACTCAAATCAAATCAAATTTTATTTGTCACATGTGCCAAATACAACCTTACAGTGAAATGCTTACTTACAAGCCCTTAACCAATGCAGTTTTAAGAAAAAATAAGTGTTAAGAAAGTATTTACTAAATAAACTGAAGTAAACAATAAATACATTTTAAAAAATGTATAAAAAAGAACATTGAAAAATAAAAAATAATTAAAGAGTAAATAAAGAGTAAACAAAAATAAAATGACGAACGAGGCTATATACAGGGGTACAGGTATAGAGCCAATGTGCGGGGCACTGGTTAGTTGAGGTAATTGAGGTAATATGTACATGTAGGTAGAGGTAAAGTGACTATGCATTGATAATAAACAGAGAGTAGCAGCAGTGTAAAAATGGGGGTGGGGGGGGGGCCCATGAGGATCAGCGTGGCAGATGTGTTGTAACCTACCCTTACCACCTGGGGGCGGCCCGTCAGAAAGTCCAGGATCCAGTTGCAGAGGGAGGTGTTTAGTCCCAGGGTCCTTAGCTTAGTGATGAGCTTTGAGGGCATTATGGTGTTGAACGCTGAGCTGTAGTCAGTGAACAGCATTCTCACGTAGGTGTTCCATTTGTCCAGGTGGGAAAGGGCAGTGTGGAGTGCAATAGAGATTGCATCCTCTGTGGATCTGTTGGGGCGGTATGCAAATTGGAGTGGGTACAAAAGAGTGATCGGTAAGCTGCTCTGACAACTGATGCTTGAAGTTAGAGAGGGAGATATAAGTCTTCAGCTTCAGTGATTTTTGCAATTCGTTCCAGTCATTGGCAGCAGAGAACTGGAAGGAAAGGCGGCCAAAGGAAGTATAGTACGTTGACAATAAATGTGGCACAATTCAGTTGTTTCAGAGTCCCGCAATAAGAGCTACAACGCTAATGACCTATTCAATTATGGGATGATTCTACTATTTGTATTAATTTGCATTACTGTCAATTACATACTTTTATTTTGAAGGCTAACCGCAGAGTCCACTATTGTGCCTAATCCTTATTGTGGCTAGCTTCACATAGATGGGTCCAACCACCATTAATCAAATAAGAACTGTTTTATAAATGAAGGTTATTTTAGATGATGACACCGAAAAAAAATGTGTATTGGCCAAAAAAAACAATACTGCATGGATATTGGAAAAACAATACTGCGTGGATGTTTTGGAGGGCATTGGTAAAGGATATATTGGGTATTGAGTAGACTGATACCCCATTTCATTGATCCCCAATCCTTAGGTAAAGCTGTACAGTGCAATATGAATGTCAATACACACAATAGGCTGACTGGGGAGGTGATTTCCCACAGTCACAGTCCCGCAATAAGAGCTACAATGCTAATATTTGCATGAAATCTTCACAGTTGTTTTCTGCGGGTGTCACAGAGTAGACTGATGCCCCATTTCATTGCTTCACATTCCAACCTTGTTTAACATTATCTCGTCTAAATATGGCATGATTCCACCAATTGTAACCTTCTGCATCACTTTCAAAGAAGTACTTTTATTTTGAAGGCAAACCGCAAATTCCTCTATTGTGCCTAATCCTTATTGTGGCTAGCTTCACAACACATAACCCGATCCGGTCGAGCCTCATTAGCCAGATGAAGCTAGCTGCCTGCTTATAACGTTAGCTTTGGGCAACAGGGTTATGTAGTTGGCTAGCTATTTATTTTCATGAACTGAAGTTCAATTTCAATAAGTGAACAACCTGTGGCTACCTAGCAAATACTCACTAACAAGGATTCCTAAATAATTGCTAAGAATAATGAAAATGACTGCAGTTTATACTGGTCATTGTTTTCAGGCTGGTTGTATTGGTACTAGCTAGGTACCAAGCTAAAGCTAGCTAACTACCCCAGAAGTAGAGGTCGAACAAATGTCTTATTACCAACGTGGTATTGTAAACACATCGTTCGTGGCCGGTGTGTGCTTAATTGCAGACTTTTTTGTACAGCTTTGACAGTGCTACTGATAGTAGTGGTGTGTTGTGTTACTTGGCGTGTAAAATTAAAAGCTGATTTAACACGTCAAATTGTGTCATTTAAGCGTCCGGGTTAGAGTCCCACTCGTTAAAATCGGCAGCTCTACCCTTTAGCTCAGTGCTGATGTTGCCTGTAATCCATGGCTTCTGGTTGGGGTATGTATGTCACTGTGGGGATGACGTCATCGATGCACTTATTGATAAAGCCAGTGACTGATATGGTGTACTCCTCAATGCCATCGGAAGAATCCTGGAACATATTCCAGTCTGTGCTCGCAAAACAGTCCTGTACCTTAGCATGTGGTCATCTGACCACTTCCGTATTGAGCGAGTCCCTGGTACTTCCTGCTTTAGTTTTTGCTTGTAAGCAGGAATCAGGAGGATAGAGTTATGGTCAGATTTGCTAAATGGAGGACGAGGGAGTGCATTGTACGCGTCTCTGTGTGTGGAGTAAAGGTGGTCTAGAGTTGTTTTTCCTCTGGATGCACATTTAACATGCTGGTAGAAATTAGGTCAAATGGATTTAAGTTTGCCTGCATTAAAGTCCCCAGGCCACTAGGAGCACCGCCTCTGGATGAGCATTTTCTGGTTTGCTTATGGCCTTATACAGCTCGTTGAGTACAGTCTTAGTGCCAACATCGGTTTGTGGTAAATAGACAGCCTAGAAAAATAAAGATAAATAGTGTGGTCTACAGATTATCATGAGATACTCTACCTCAGGCGAGCAAAATCTCGAGAATTCATTAATATTAGATTTTGTGCACCAGCTGTTATTGGCAAATAGACACAGACCACCACCACTAGTCTTACCGGAGGCAGCTGCATCTTGCCGATGCACGGAAAACCCAGCCAGCTGTATGTTATCCATGTCGTCTTTCAGCCATGATATTACAGTTTCTAATGTCCCGTTGGTAGGATAGTCTTGATCGGAGCTTATCCAGTTTATTATTTAATGATTGCACATTGGCTAATAGGACTGGTATTGTCACGACTTCCGCCGAGGTCGGTCCCTCTCCTTGTTCGGGCGGTGTTTGGCGGTCGACGTCACCGGTCTTCTAGCCATTGCCGATCCACCTTTCATTTTCCATTTGTTTGGTCTTGTCTTCCCACACACCTGGTTTCAATTCCATCATTACATGTTGTGTATTTAACCCTCTGTTCCCCCCATGTCCTTGTCCGGTATTGTTTATTTGTAGTGCGTGTGCATGTTATGCTGGTGTGTACCGGGTTTTGTTTACCCATTGATTTATTGTTCTGTTTACGGTGGTTTTGTTTATTAAACTGCGCCGTTGTAAATCAGTTTTTGCTCTCCTGCGCCTGACTTCACTGCCGCCAGTACGCACCCCCTACAGGTATAGGAGGGTTACCCACTCAACATCTGATTCTTACAAGGCACCCCAACCTACGACCCCTATATCTCCGTCTCCTCTTCACGCGAATGACGGGGATTTGGCCTTGTCCGTTGTCTGAAGTAAATCCTTTGCGTCAGACTCGTTAAAGAAAGAATCTTTATCCAGTACGAGGTGAGTAATCGCTGTTTTGATATCCAGAAGCTTTTTTAGGTCATAAGAGATGGTGGCAGAAACAATATGTACAAAATAAGTTACAAATAATGTGAGAAAATACACACAATAGCACAATTGGTTAGGAGCCCGTAAAACAGCAGCCATCTCCTCCGGCGCCATTCGTAAGCCTGTGTTCAGCTGTTCAAACTGTAGTTTCAGTCTGTAGTTGTAGGGCATAATTACAATGGTGAAGTTGTGAAAATAGGCACACAGCACAGCAGGAGTTTCCATCCCCGAAAGAGAGGCCCAGTCCAATAAATTGCTTTATTACGATGATCTGCCCACTTGTGTCAAATGTCAAGATGTGACACTCTGTTGTTTATTAAAATAGTATAATATTATTTCACCCATTCACTCTCTCTCACAATGATTGAACAGCATCTTTTGATATCCTGTCTTTTTCTGTGTACCATATAATTGTAATGTTAACGGGTGTGTGAAATTGCATGATTAGTGGTCTTGTGTAGATAGATTATATAGATATATAGTCAACAGATCAGTAATTGATCATCATTCTCTTTCAACAACATGCAGTTTTTCTTGTGGTGGATTTATTTCTGTTATGTGTAGGTTATTTTCTGATGCCTTCACACAAACAATGATTCATTGTTTACAGCCGACTGGGTTTAGTTTAGCTGCTTGATTCCCCAATACCATTAGAAAGTGGAAGGATTTCGAGCGGATAAAAATGACTTACTACTAAATCAGTGGATGTTGAGTTGTCAGTGGATGAGGATAGGAAGAGATGTTTATTTAGTGGAAAGAACTTGGAAAGAAGAATCCTTTTGGATCAAATTTGTAAGGCCTCTGAGCCTTGCGTGAGTTGTGTCTGGTGGCATTGTTTTATCGTGCTACCTTCCCTTCTCTAAGCAGCTAACAGCTGCCTTGCCCTGCCCTCTCTCCCCTCTCTTGCTCCATCTCTCTCTCTCCAGCGGCCCAGTGTCAGCCATCTAGGCGACAGCTAAGTGGCGAGGGGGATGGATAGAGAGAGAGCAGGAGGGAGCACGAGAGAAACAGAGAGAGAGAGAGGGGGACAGAGAGTGAAAGCCCTGCTCTCTCCCCTGAGACCTATTCTTATAAAACTGCATCTCAGTCTGGAACCACTGGAACCATGGGACCAAGCAGCATGGAGAACACACTGTGTAGATTCTAGAATGTGATGTCCTCGCTCTTTCTCCTTTCATGAACCTCGCTCTTTCTCCTTTCATTCTCTCTTTCTCTGAGCTTTGAGATGGGGCATGCAAAGCTAAGCCCAGCCCAGACTATCTCTGTGGACTCTCTCTTTCTCTCTCTCTCTCTCTCTCTCTCTCTCTCTCTCTCTCTCTCTCTCTCTCTCTCTCTCTCTATGATAGTGTTTTGAGTCTTACATCTCCCCTCGTTTGTGTTCTTGTCTAATTAGCTAGTGCCTTGTCCGTTAGTGATCATCTTGCCTCCCGTCCTAACCTCTTGTTCTCTTAACTCCCTTATTACCCCAGGCTATTTTTCTTCCACCCTCTCTCTGAGAGAATAAAGAATTCAAGTGGCAAATGAAATCAGTGGCAAACACATCAAAAGGATCCTCAGCAGAGTTCCGTTGCCTGTCAGAGTAAAATCATTTGTTCCCCTCTTTTTTACACTTTCTCCACGCGTCATCCTTTTTACAACCATTGTTCTTCCGCTCTCCTTATCTCTGTCTTCCTCTCTGCCCCTATTTCTCTCTCTCTTCCTTTCTTTCTGTTTCTCTTCCTCTTTCTCTCTCTCCACTGGTGTGTTTAATGTCTTTCCTGAAAACCATTTCCTCAGAGCCTGCCTGCCACTGTTCATTTTGGACAATATGCCTAACTTTAGAAACTGCTATGTATGCATTTTGTTTTTTTGGAAGAAATTTTTTTAGCCTGGGTTTTCAGGTTGAATTTTATGCCTTTACCGACATTGTTTAAAAAAACTGAAAGAGCAACACAACTAAGAAGATTCACATTTAAAGATGTCTTAATTTGTTGAAGTAAATATGTATTGTGAAGTAATGGATGACAGAGAAAAAGAAGGGATAAAAGACAAAGTTTGCCCCATAGAGATCCTAAAATTCTAATTCCTAATTCTACGGTTTTCCCTAGATTATTTAATACAGATATAGGATCTTAATTTGAGCCAGTTTGCTGCAGCAGGAAAATAATCCTGCAGCAACAGGAAATGTGAATTATTATGTAGGTTATAATTAATGGACATCTTTGTAAGGGTTGATACATTTTTCATAAGGGAAAATCAAGTATGAAATTTCAAAGTGGAAATTACAAACCTCAGAAGCCTTTTCGAACTTTAAGAAGTGGAAAGTTGTCCTGCAACAGGGTGGTCAAAATAAGATCCTACATCTGTAGTAACCTGTTATGTTCTTTTCTTCTATTCCTATTTTATCTAACCACGTCAACTTAATCTATGATAAAATCACCCCCCAAAACAAAAGGCATCCTTTGCAGCTAAACATCAAATATACTGTAGGTAGATGTTATTTTGCTAGCTGCAATTATGTATTTACAGTACCAGTCAAAAGTTTGGACACACCTACTCATTCAAAGGTTTTTCTTTATTTGTACTATTTTTGAAATTGTAGAATAATAGTGAGGACATCAAAACTATGAAATAACACATATGGAATCATGTAGTAACCAAAAAAGTGTTAAACAAATCAAGATATATTTTATATTTTAGATCCTTTAAAGTAGCCACCCTTTGCCTTGATGACAGCTTTGCATACTCTTGGCATTCTCTCAACCAGATTCACCTGGAATGTTTTTCCAACAGTTTTGAAGGAGTTCCCACATATGCTGAGCACTTGTTGGCTGCTTTTCCTTCACTCTGTGGTTGAACTCATCCCAAACCATCTCAATTGGGTTGAGGTAGGGTGATTGTGGAGGCCAGGTCATCTGATGCAGCACTCCATCACTCTCCTTGGTCAAATAGCCCTTACACAGCCTGGAGGTGTGTTTGGTCATTGTCCTGTTGAAAAACAAATGATAGTCCCACTAAGCGCAAACCAGATGGGATGGCGTATTGCTGCAGAATGCTGTGGTAGCTATGTTGGTTAAGTGTGCCTTGAATTCTAAATAAATCACAGACAGTGTCACCAGCAAAGCACCCCCACAACATCGCAGCTCCTCCCCCATGGTTCACCACACATGCGGAGATCATCCTTTCACTTACCCTCCGTCTCACAAAGACACGCCAGTGTCATCAGACCAAAGAACGTATATACCGGTCTACTGTCCATTGCTCGTGTTTCTTGGCCAGAGCAAGTCTCTTCTTCTTATTGGTGTTCTTTAGTAGTGGTTTCTTTGTAGCAATTCGACCATGAAGGAGTGAGTCATGCAGTCTCCTCTGAACAGTTGATGTTGAGATGTGTCTGTTGCTTGAACTCTGTGAAGCATTTATTTGGGCTGCATTTTCTGAGGCTGGTAACTCTAATGAACTTATCCTCTGCAGCAGAGGTAACTCTGGGTCTTCTTTCCTGTGGCGGTCCTCATGAGAGCCAGTTTTATCATAGCCCTTGATGGTTTTTGCAACTGCACTTGAAGAACATTTTAAAGTTCTTGAATAAATAAAGAAAGAAAATAAAGAAAAAACATTGAATGAGTAGGTGTATCCAAACTTTTGACTGGTACTGTATATCAATTTGTATTGCTGAAGTATCGCGTAAGATCCGCAATAAAATGTCACTTTAATTTCCAGTTGAGCCGACGTCTCCGCAACAGCGGGAACATTGCCTCGCTCTATAGTTATTTGACATGAGGATGGTTTTCATGGTGTGTAGGATTCATTAGGGTGTGTGCTGAAGAGTTTAGATAACGACACTTTGCTTTCATGTGTCCCAGAGGGACGAGACCATGTGATTTCAAAGGAGACACAAAACAGGACTTTGGTTAAAAAAGAAAAAACGTGGATACTGTATTTGAAATGTACAAAAGCTATATACAACACACACACACTCACACTGAGCATAGCCAAATGAATGAGCAGTATACCTATACATACTATAAGGCTACTTTAACTCCAGGAAACAAACTAAATAAAAACTTAGGAGTTGCGGTTTATCATTGTCTTTGATATGATTCGTAATCAAAGTAATATGTTCCTTATTTGAATCTCCATATAGTCCATGTCTAGCTCAGAACTCAGGGAAGAGGGAGGGTAATGAATCCACTAATTAGTGTGTGATCATGTCCACAGAGAACACATGGAGTACTTGCATATTCCTTTAGAGATCTGATTCCTCCTAGACATTGCGAGGCATGGGGATCCGTGTGTGTCTTCACAGACTGACTGACACTGAGGCAGATCTCTGTCCTTTTCAATCATACAGTCAGTCTCACAAGGAGGAGGGTCCATAGAGGGTTAGACATTTTTTGGAGGGCACTTGGAGAATATTTTATACAGTATGACTGAAAGGGGCCATCTCCTGCTGTACGCTAGGGTCTGGTTTCCCGGATACAGATTAAGCCTAGTCCTGGACTAAAAATCATTTTCAATGGATAATGGTTGGTTTTAGTCCAGCACTAGGCTTAATCTTCGTCCGGGAAACCGGCCCTAAAAGCTTGGCAACGGAACCTGTTCCACTGCAAGCTCCTCTATACACTGATAGATGTAAACAACGTAGCATCGCAATGTTAAATAGTGGCATCATACTGTAATCGGCTTGCAATAATTACGTCTCTTCAACATAATTTAAACCACATACCTTACAGTATATTTATAAACATGATGGAAGGTTGTAATGAGAAAAATGCTATTCTAATATTTTCATATGCATTTTTTCTTGGCAACATCTTTACATGTAAGTACGTTTTATGAGTTCACATATTATTCAAACTTGATCTTTTTATCAAGGCACTTGGTGAACTGCTTTCAGTGCACTGCTTTTTAAAAGGTAACAAACATCAACAAATACTGAGCAATGGACACATTTGCCAATGTATTTTTATACCCTTGTCTATTTTTATTCGTAGATACAAATATGGCTTTTTAAAACAGTGATACAAATACCCCTTATGTCTTTACTACACTTATTGTATCTAACATAAACATTACTTAAAATGTACTTGAGCAAATATTACATAGAACTGGATAAGCAAAGTCTCTATACAGGCCGGTGGAGATCGACATTCTCCTGATAAGTAACAATTTCCATAAGGTATTGTTACATATAATCAGAGCTTTAATAGTACATTTTTCCTGATGCTTTCTTGAAAGGGTCTGAATATACAAGGGGACCGTCCCAATAATCTCTCCTTCCTCCTGAAGTGTGCACTACTCCCCACAAATTTAAAAGCATTTGATTGGTGTAGGCATGGGCCAGAGGGAGTTTCCATTCACCAATCATTTCCTTTGAAATTCATGAAAGGAAGTGAACACGTGAACACTTTGGGAGAAAAACTATTGGGATGCAGCCAAGGCATTAGCTCATCATGTTGAGGAACTTACTCTCCTCAGCCAGGGCGGTCAACATGGAGTTCATATCGCCGATGGCCATGTTACCGATCCCTGCTGGCACGGAGGCCAGGGTCACAGAGCTACGGGGGGTGGTGAGCCTGGAGGAGTTCTGGGACAGACTTGTGAGGAGCCCGGGGCTGAGGGTCCCCGACATCAGGCTGGAGTGGTCGCCATCATCCAACATGGCATCAAAGTCAATCTGGGCGTGCTCCACACCAGAGGAGTCCACGGTGCTGGTGACCTGGTTGACCCCTGAAGATGCCATGAAAACGGCAGTGCCTACCGGTGCCTGGGGTGTGCAGGGGGACATGGGGGAGTCGAAACTCAGGTTGTTGTTGGACTCGAACATGTGTATCTGGCCAGTGTATAACATTGGAGCGTTAGAGTTGGAGTTTCCCTTTTGTCCGACGTTATGTGCTACGGTGCGGCCTGGCTTCTTTGGACTGGCCTCAGAGGTGTTGTGATTGAAGTCAGACTGAAGGAAACGGTTCTGCATCGTACTGCTGGATCTTACATGTTGTCTGGACATAGACTTGGTCTCCATGGGAAGCCTGGGCTGCATCCCATCTCTGGTCCCAGTATGGACGGCTTGCTGCTGAGGCGTACTACTGTAGTTCAGCTGCTCAACCTGATTCATGTGAGGGGGATAGCTTTCAACCTGAGTCCTTGATCTGTAGTTTTGAATATCTGGATTATGTGTTGCCATTACTCTGCCATTGGGCAGTGCCATGCCGTTGTAGTTGGGTCGTAGGCTGCCATTCCCAGATCCAGAGTTAGGGATGGGGACAATGTCTTGGCCGTATCCCTGCTGGGGACTCATCTGCTCAGTATAATTCATGCTGCATGGCTGCCTCTGTTGCTGTTGGACAGAGTTGATCCTTTGGGCGTTGCTTCTCTGGGTGTAGCCTTGTAGCTCCATGTTCTGGCTCATAGGCCTCACCTGCTGGTTACTGTTACTACCCATACTACCCTGGAAAGGCCCACAGTTTTGTCTCTGCTGAACCACTGCCAGGTTGTTGTTTTTGAGGAGGTTCTGCTTGGTGACTCTTGAGGTGCCTGTGGCGTCCACAGTCCCTGAGCTGACCTCATTCCACTGCACTGGCATGTTGTTTTTGTTGTTCATACTGGGTGAGGTTGGGTACTGCTGTTGCTGTGATCCAGAACCAGGGCTCATCTTGTAGGGCGTTAGGGGGGCCTGGCCTGACTCAGACAGGGGCATGTTGGTATCCACCATGGCCATCCTCCTTTGCCCATAGAACTGCTGCTGGGGCTGCTGGGAGGAGGTCATATTCCCTTGGTCCTGGAAGCCGTGTGATTGGCTGTTGGTGTAGTCGGCAGGGCCTGCTGATTGGTCGGCGCCAGTGTTCTGAGACCTGAGATACTGTACGACATCATCAGGCAGCACCATGTCCTCGTCCCCTGCATGGTCCGTCCCGTCCACAGCCATGGTCTCCATCACCACATTCTCTGAGATGCTGGGGGGCCGCGGGGCGAAAGAGTGGCGGTGCAGACTTCCGTCGGACCGTGTGTAGCCCTGCATGGCCAGGCCCCGGCGATCAGTAGAGGGAGGAGGCATCATGGAGTTGGGGTTCATACTGTTCATGCTGTTGTAGCGCTGGACCCTCGGCAGGGACAGTGGGTCCAAGGTGGGTCTGCGGATGGGATCGCTGGCTCGCCGTGGCAGGTTCCCAGGGACCTCGTGGGGCATCACACTATGGTTACTGTAGCCAATGTCGCTGCAGCGTCTGGGCACTGCTCCAGCAGGGGGCTGGAACAGGTTGGAATGGGAGGAGCTCTCCCTCTCCTGGGAGTGGTCCCCGTACAGGGCCATCCTGGTCCTGAGGCTCATGCGCTCCATGTTGGGCAGAGGTGTGGGTGGAGCTCCCCCAGTTGCGGCAGCATACTTGGCCTTAAGATGGTAGTGCTGAGCCGGGGTGAGGCTGAGCAAACTAGGGATGTTTCCACCACCCCCTCCACACTGGCTGGCCTCGCTGGATCTCCGGGACAGGTCTGTGGAGATGGGGTCGTAGGAGTCGGCTGAGCTGATGTTGTTGTGGCGGTTGCTGAACTGCGAAGCTTCGGAAGACCGGCGGCTGGAGTAGCAGGGGGAGATGCCCGAGGAGCGGCGGCTGGTGTAGGCTGAACTAGCAGTGCTGGTGTTGCTGTACCGGCGGCCCTGCTCATTCAGCTGGTTTAGCATGGTCACCTCGCATGATGACAGGTCACCAAGACGCTGACCAGGGTAGGGCCCGGGTGGAGCGATCATATTGGAGTTCTCCAGAAGGGAACCTGAGGAACCAACAAGAGGAACCACATTAGGACATATAGAGCAAAACACCTTTCTTGGTTTCTGAGGCTGCTTCACAAATTCCTCCCAACTCCATCTCTCCGATTGTGGATGAACGCAAAAAAAAAGTTTGTTATTTGGTAATTTGTACCCCTTTTTCTCCCCAATTTCGTGTTATCCAATTGGTAGTTACGGTCTTGTCAAATCAAATTGTCCCATTGCTGCAACTCCCATACGGACTTGGGAGAGGCGAAGGTCGAGAGCCATGCGTCCTCTGAAACACGCACTGCTTCTTGACACACTGCTCACTTAAGCCGGAAGCCAGCCGCACCAATGTGTCGGAGGAACCACCGTACAACTGGCGACCGTGTTAGCGTGCATGCGCCCGGCCCGCAACAGGAGTCACTAGAGCGCGATGGGACAAGGACATCCCGGCCGGCCAAACCCTCCCCTAACCCCGACAACCCTGTGCCAACTGTGTGCCGCCTCATGGCTCTCCCAGTCATGGCCGGCTGCGACACAGCCCAGGATCGATTCCGGATCTGTAGTGATGCCTCAAGCACTGTGATGCAGTGCTTTAGACCGCTGTGCCACTCGGGAGGCCCTAGCGAGAATTTTTTAATAAGATAATATTTTTCTTCCTTGTCATCGTTTATTAAACTTTCCGCATTATGACAGTTTTTAACAACAGTTGTTATCAAAAACTCTATATAAAACTCTTACCAACAGCAGGAATAGGAGGCAGCTTGGTGTTGGTGTTC
The DNA here is from genome assembly GCF_029448725.1 of Salvelinus fontinalis. Lineage (NCBI taxonomy): Eukaryota > Metazoa > Chordata > Actinopteri > Salmoniformes > Salmonidae > Salvelinus > Salvelinus fontinalis. Next base: position 29,943,683 of record NC_074683.1, on the reverse strand, counting down.
CGGATCTGTGGACCAGAGTTGGTCCAGAGACACGAGTCTCTCACATTCTTCAGCCTCTCCTTCTTGATGTTCTCCAGCTTGATGGTGACTCCTCCCCCTTTACGGAGCCCAAGCCCCACCCCTGCTGAGTTGCCGTGGGAGAGGGTGGAGGAGTCTACCATGGGAGGGTCATCCAGTGCACTCAGCTCCCCAAAGCTGCCCCCGCTGTGCAGGGCCATCTCTACTCCACTGTCATTGTTGTGGGCACTGCCAAGTGGCGATGGTTCACTGCTACATGACGAGTGACCGCCAGGGCTGGATTGATACGTCTGGAGAGGGGGACAGGATATATGGTTTATGTTAGACACCAGATCAAGCCTATCAAGGGATTTTCATATTACTAAGTTGAACCAAGCTCTACTGAGTGGTTTTGTTCAGGTTGGCATGGTAGTGTGAAAAGGGTACCACAGTCAGACCAATTGCTCTTTGCTAAGAACCTATTTTTGTTTCTTTTTGACCATTTTAATTGAAAAGGATCACAGTAAGGTACTTAATTCAGGGCATGGTCATTGTAAAAATATGCTTAAAGTATGTACACGCTGGATGTAGAAGCCTAAGTGTTATTGTTTCTTAGTTTACTCCAATTAGGGGAGGGGTGGTAGGGTTTGCGGGAAATAATAAAGGAAAATATAATAAAAAAAGAGAGATATATATATATATATATATGTGTATTTATGTGTATATGTATATATATTTATATATGTGGGTATGTATGTGTATGTATGTATATAAATATATTTACAAAAAAATATGGGGGATTGGAAATGATGTAGACAATTACATTGATGGAAGCTATAATCTATCTGCAATATCTAAATATAATATAAAAATATATAAAGATAATAATAATAATATATATGCTTAAAGGCCTAGTGCAGTCAAAAACGGGATTGTTCTGTGTTTTCTATATATTTTCACACTATGAGGTTAGAATAATACTGTGAAATTGTGAAAAATATGTTAATGCACTTTTAGTGTAAGGCCTGAAATTTCAGCCTGATTTGGTGGGAATTGAGTTTTGGCTTGCCTGGTGACTACACCAGGCAGTCCATTTGTTATCAGATCAACAAGAAAGAGTTCCACACCTCTCTGCCAATAACTGCTAGTTTTTAGTTTTCCCTCCCCACTCAGACCACTCCCAGACAGTCCTAGCAAAATTCTTGCTTGAGAAATTGCTCTTTGCTAAGAACCTATTTTTGTTTCTTTTTGACCATTTTAATTGAAAAGGATCACAGTAAGGTACTTACTTGTTACCCAGAAATGATTTGATATTGAGAAAAAAACAGCTGTATTGGTTAAAATATTAAATACTGGAATACAGTTGCACAATTCTGATTAATCAAGTATGTAAACTCTTTGCAAAACCACAAATTAAATAAATGATGTAGCCTAGCTATAGTTTCATAATCTTATTTATCATAGATGTGTTGGATTCATTTACAAAGGAAACAAGTATATTGTGGAGCGATGGAGGGATACTGTGAGTCTAATCCCAGTCAAGTGTTGATAGTGATTCATTCTGACACAGACTGAACTAGAAAGAGTCTTGATCACAGCTTGATTGCTGACACTATTTGTTCCACACACATGCTGAACAGTCCCGTTCTTTGAATATTAATTTGATAATGACTTTTATCATGGCCCGACAGACATTACTGTCAGATCACGTAGGCCACAGAGGAATATAACTGAATAAACTGAATAAACTGTAGACGGTACAGTATAGACTTTTAAAACCAGAAGCGCTTGGAAAGTGCTTGGTGTAATCCTCTATTCTTTCATACATAAAGGAACAGAGTAGTGCAATTTGTACAGATGCAAAATTGACATGCAGTTAGAAAGCATTGAAATGAAAGAGAAAAAGTGGTGGTGCTTACCTCAGAGATGCCTGTCCGTTGGGGAAAGTGTTAAAGAAAGAGAAGCACATTCAAGTAGTGACCAGAGAGGTGAGATGGATTAGGAGAAGAGTAGACCATCAGCAGGTCAATTGTCCATCACAGTTAGCGTGAAAGGTGATGGGATAGATGGTGAAATGGCTGCATTTGAGTCACAAGACTCAAATATCATAGAATATGTATGAATGGTACTGATAGGATTTGCATTGATAGTTTAAGTAGTTAGTAGTTGAGAGGATTTTGACAATAGTCAAAGTCAATGCTTTGTTAAACAATTAGTGGTGATGACACATTGGAATGTCACACCCTGTCTTACCATCGAGTTCTCGGTCTTGATTGACTTGACCTGCAGGCAGTCCTCCACTCCTCTAGTAATGCTGTTGGCCTCCATCTTTCCATCTATCCCTCTATCACTCTGTTTGGCATTTGCCTCGTTCTCTCCATTTCCCTTGGGAGGACCCCTGGGAGGCACATCGCCACGTTGTTTCTTGGTGACGTGGGCCTCTGGTCCGTGAACCGTCTTCACATGCTTCCTGAGAGAGCTGGGGTCTGTGTAGCGTTTAGTGCACCCAGGGATTTTACAGATGTACGGTTTCTGGGAAAAATAATTTAAAATTATGTCTTATTACCTCATGCTTATGTTGATTACTGATTTCTTTCATTGTCTTCTGAAAATGCAATATATAAAAACAAAATAAATGTTTATGCACATTAGTTGATTTAAATAATGGCAGTGGGTAAATACTGTATGTAGATGTAGCTCAAAGTATGTCTTTGAGGTGATTGTCTATAAGAGCCGTACCTCATTGGAGTGTGTGCGGTTCTGGTGCTTGGCTCTGTCTGAGGCGTTGGAGAAGGCTTTGTTGCAGCCCTCATGTTCACAGACGTACGGCTTCTCCCCTGTGTGGGACCTCAGGTGCGTCTTCAGGTTCTCCAGGCGAGAGTAGGCCTTACAGCATCCTTCAAACTAGAGAGAGGGAGGGAGACAAAGGTCAGTTAGACATAGCCTCAGAGACTCTTACTTGTATCACACAAAAGTATTAGCTCTTAGAGAAAAATTACTATTACAAGTATTTAAGCTAAGTAAGAGACCATGGAGAGCTTTGTTGAAACAAAGCATCAAAGCTGTTCTGTGTTTAGCTTTGGTATGCTACAATAGGCTATGCATTGATTTGGTATTCCTTCAGAGCGGCATACTGTGCCGTGCACTGTGGGTAATTGACAGTTTGTGTGAGATGGGATCAAACTATATTCGCTCAAAAGTGGACATAAAAGACCTAAGATCCTCCCTTCAAAAACACAAGACTTGCTTGAGAGGGAGATAGCTGGGAGAGAATGAGATGCATGTGGGATTTAAAACTAAACTCTTTACACTTTAATAACTAATATCCTCCCCTCCTGTCAATCAGCCTTGTGAAGTCTCTAGTCAGAAGTATTTTAATGGACTGGACTCACAAGGCCTCATCAATGAGCTTTGAAGCTGAGGAAACTACACTCTGAATGTGATCATCATGAGTGGACTGCATGCTACAGATGAGGCCCTTAGGAATTCCCGGAAAACTCATCTAGATGGAGAGGAAGGATCACTACTGGTAAGAAATAGGCTTGGAGTGAAGAAATAAAGTAAAGTTACGGTCAATAGTTATTACAGGGTGCAAAGCATAACCCTATCTAAAGGTAGGACTTGTGTAGAAATGTGTTTAATACAAGGAAAGATAGTTATGTGAGTGGCTTATCCATGACCTATAATAGAAGGCTCTGGGCTTATTGAAATAATGTGTACATGCCCAGGTGCTAGTTGGCAGTTCTTACTGTGCATTTGTGTGGCTTTTCCCCAGTGTGTCTCCTCATGTGGACCACCAGCATGTACTGAGCTTTGAAGGGCTTCTGTTCTCTCGAGCACTCATCCCAACGGCACACAAACTCTTTCTTCTCCCCATGGATGTGGTCGTTGTTGATGTGCTGAAGAGAGAACAAGGGAACATGGGGTGACATGGGAGTAAAACACAGCCGACACATCCATGTATCTCAACTTGTTTCAGGATATGATCTTCTCAATCAACTGTCAGACTGTCTTTAAAGCTGTCCCTTTCCTGCTCATTCGAGGTGGGATTGTGTGTGTGTGTGTGTGTGTGTGTGTGTGTGTGTGTGTGTGTGTGTGTGTGTGTGTGTGTGGAGAAGTGAGACGTTTAGTCAGCAAAGAGCTTGTGAGAGCAGGCCTCCCAAACATCCCTCTCTGAGATCCCGTCCTTTCCCCAAGCCAGACCACGAGTGACAACGCCAGCCATCATGGCTGACAGTTTGTCTACAATGTGAGTTGTAGACAAAGGGTTGTGAGTGTTTTGTCAGGTCCTGTGTCTCACACACACACAATGTTTTCTCAGGCCCTATATGCGTCAGATGGAGGGGACTTCCTTTACTAACCGGAAGAGGAATTAGGATCAAGAATAATCCTGAGTTGTCTGACAGTCACACCTGAGATTTACACACATCTCCTCCTCTCTCTCCCTCAGATGCACATGCTTCAACAGCTGATTATGTTCTTTGAGGAACACGTTGCACCCCCCCAAAGAACACGTTGCACCCCCCCACCCTCATTTTTCCCTCAGAATAACCTCAATTCGTCTGGTCATGGACTCTACAAAGTGTCGAAAGCGTTCTACAGGGACACTGGATCATGTTGACTCCAATGCCTCCCACAGTTGTCAAGTTCGCTGGATGTCCTTTAGGTGGTGGACCATTCTTGATACACACGGGAAACTGCTAAGTGTGAAAAACCCAGCAGCGTTGCAGTTCTCGACAGAAACCGCTGCGCCTGGCACCTACTACCATACCCCGTTCAAAGGTACTTCAATATTTTGTCTTGCCCATTTACTCTCTGAATGGCACACATACACAATCCATGTCTCAATTATCTCAAGGCTTAAAAATCCTTGTTTAACCTGTCTCCTCCCCTTCATCTACACCAGGCCTGGGCAAAGGCCCGGCCCGGGGGCCGTATTTGGCCCGCGAACCTGATTCAATACGGCCCGCGGAATCATGCTCAGATCACATAAAGAATTTGCGATAGTAAAGTTTTGAAAAACATATTTGTCATTCAAATGAAAAGCCCAATGAATGCCTTTGTGTAATGATTCAACTCCCACCACTTGTGGGACATTTATTTTGAAGGCCGTATAAATAACAACTGCACGAGGACAGACAGTGACTGACAGGCTGACACACACGTCACAGTTACAGATAGTAGCTAGCTATAAAATGCACAAAAATGTGTTTTTCAAAGATTTCAAAGAACAGGAAAGTAGACAAAGAATGTAGGGTGTTCCAGCAAGAGTGGACATTGAAATATTTCTTTATTGATGTATCAGGGAAAGCTGTGTGCTTAGTGTGCAAAGAGAGCATCGCTGTCTTGAAAGACTACAACTTGTCCTGACACTTCCAGACAAAACATGCAGAGAAATATAGGAATATGTCTTCTGAGTGCATCGAACGAGTTGCTTTCTCAGTTGCAAAAGCAGCATGGACTTTTCACAAAACCGCATTCAGCAAATGACGGAAACGCGAGAGCTAGCTATGTACTGTCCCACAAGATTGTTAAACATAGCAAGCCATTCGCTGAGGGAAAATTCATTAATTAATGTTTAATTGACTCTGCAGCAATACTTTGCCCCGACAAGAAAGATCTGTTTGAAAATGTTTCCCTGTCAAGACAAACAGTGACACGGCGTGTTGTGGACATTGCAGAGAATATGGAACAACAGTTGAAAGACAAGGTAAAGGATTTCACCTATTTCTCCTTGACCCTGGATGAGAGCAGTGACGCACGTGACATGGCACAGTTGTTGATGTTCTGACGGGGCATAACCCCAGACTTTGAAATTACAGAGGAGCTTGCTTCAGTGCAGTCAATGAAGAGCACAACCATAGGGAAAGATTTATTGGAGGAGGTTAATAAGTGTGAAGCAAAGCTGGGACTGAGTTTTGAAAAGTTATCCAGTGCGACCACTGATGGGTGCCCAAACTTGACAGGAAAAAACGTTGACCTTTTGAAAAGGACACAAGATCAAGTAGCTGAGCTGAGCCCAGATCAGAAATTATTTTCCTGCATTGCGTTATTCATCAGGAGGTGCTCTGTAAATGTGTTCTGAAAATGAGCCATGGTGTGGATACAGTCACTAAAGTGGTAAACCTCATAAGAGCAAAATCTTTAAACCACAGGCAGTTTGTCTCACTGTTGGAAGAGACAGAGTTGGGTCATGCAGATCTCCCCTACCACACAAACGTGAGATGGCTGAGTTTGGGGAAGGTGCTTAAAAGGGTGTGAGACCTGATGTCAGAGATTGCTGAGTTTTTGCAAATGAAAGGAAAATGTGGATTTCCCTCAACTGCAAGATAAAGAATGGTTGGCTGATTTTGACTTCACAGTGGACATCATGGCCCTTGTGAATGAACTGAATTCCAAACTAGGAGGAAGGGCCTTTTTGCACATCAGATGTACAGCCTTGTCAAAATTACTCCTCCTGACCCGCCAAGTAGAAGCCAACAATCTCACCCACCTTCCGACACTAATAGTCTGTTCCCTATCAGATGACCAGCGGGAGAAGTATACATCGCTGCTGCGTGCTTTGAACGCTGAGTTTTCTCGCGTTTTGAGGATTTCAAAGTGTTGGAAAATGACATGCTGTTGATTTCCTCTCCTTTCACCTTCAATGTGGATAACGCTCCCACTGACCTGCAACTTGAACTTATCGATCTTCCGTCTGATGCAGTGATTGGAGAACTATTCAAAACAATGTCACTGACGAGGTTCTATGCATCTCTCGACGACAAAACTTTCCAAAGATTAGGAGTCATGCTCAGAAGATGTTTGTACTGTTTGGGTCAACCTATGTATGTGAACAGACATTTTCAGTGATGAAATATAACAAGTCAAGAAACACATCATCATCTCTTACTGACTCTCACGTCTCAGCAATCCTGCGCATAGTGACGTCAGAAACTATACCTGACTTCACTGCTCTAGTCAATGCCCATCAGAGACTTCACTCCTCACACTGATTGAGTAGTTTAAATGTAATGTTGAGCTCTCTCTTTCTTGTGTTTTTGTGCATACCTGTTAACAAGAGTTCTGTCCAAGGTGCTGAATGCTGTCACGTTCTGACCATAGTTCTTTTGTGTTTTCGTTGTTTTAGTGTTGGTCAGGACGTGAGCTGAGTGGGCATTCTATGTTGTCTGTTTCTATGTGGGGTTTCTTGTTTGGCCTGATATGGTTCTCAATCAGAGACAGGTGTTTTGCGTTGTCTCTGATTGGGAACCATATTTAGGTAGCCTGTTTTGTGTCTTTGTGTCTATGCACCAGAAAGGACTGTTTCGGTTTTTCACATTTGTTGTTTTGTAATTTTGTAGTGTTCACGTTTATCGTCTTTATTAAAACATGTTGAACACTAAACGCGCTGCGCTTTGGTCCTCTCCTTCGTCCACAGAAGAAAGTCGTTACAAATGCACAGTGTACTTTTCCCTCTGTGTAGTTCATTGTATGTTTAATAATGAAAATACCTTCCAAAAGGAGAACATGGATGTGGTTTATTTCTGTGCATGTTAAAAAAGTAAATTAAGTAGCATATCTGGATGTGATTTACAGTAGATATATCTGTCAACACAGTCATACACATGATGTATAATCCTGTAATATGATTCTGGCCCGCAATAGCAAAAATATATTCTAATGTGGCCCTCCATGGAAAATAATTGCCCAGGCCTGATCTACACTGATTGAAGTGGATTTAATAAGTGACATCAATAATGGATCATAGCCTTCACCTCGATTCACCTGGTCAGTCTATGTCATGGAAAGAGCAGTTGTTCCTAATATTTTGTACACTGTGTATATGCATACGTTCTTTACTTGAGGATTTCAAAAACATGAGTGATTGGACATAAATGTCTAGAGTTACATTCCATTGAGCTACAGAAAACTAACTGACAATGAAAAACACTGATTTCTTGTTTCGAGGGAACTGCCTGTCTTTCATAGAAGTGTGTGGTCAGGAGGTCAGGAATAGTCACTCTGTCATTCTGATGTATTGTCTAGGCACGCAATGCCACTTGGTAGGATTACCCTGTCTGGTGCCCCTCCATTTCGACTAAGCCCTTAATTACAGTATATCCTGTCCTTTAGGCCCAGACAACCCGAATAGTCATGTTACACACACACACACACACACACACACACACACACAACCACATGGAAAATATTCACATCCCCAGGTAAACCACTTAATTTCCTCTGAAGCCTGTACTATACCTTACTCATGTGGCCACTGTCACAAGCAAGAAGCAAATGGAGCAAGACTCCATCCCCTCTTCAAGTCGGTTACATCCCATATGCCACCCTATTCCATAAATAGTGCACTACATTTGACCAGAGCCCTATAGGGAATAGAGTGTCATTTGGGATGCAGATGTATACCCTCTGACTCAGTTAGCGGTTGAGGATCATTCCTACCCAGTTCTTTTTTAGAGAAGGAGGAGTGGATAAAGAAGTGTGTGGCCTGCAGAAGGATTACATTTTCAGCCATGTACTCTTCATTCCCGTTACATCTGCTCCTGCCACGCCCTCTACTTCTCATCCTGTGTCTCCCTAACCTGCCGCCACTCCCCCAGTGCTCTCTCCCTCTCTCTCTCTGTGTGGGTGTATCTGATTGCGTGTGTGGAGAAAGGTGTGCTGGAGTCAGAGCAGATCTCCACCAGCTGCAACCTGTTCCATAATCAAAACTACAAATACTCAGCCCTGCCACTTTCACGTTGCCAGATCGTAGCCTTTGCTCAGTCAGTCTGCATTTCAAGCCGTTTGTTCCTGCATTGATCTTGTTATCCTGTGGTGCCTGTTTTCCCTAGCCTGATACTGCTCTTATCTCCGCTACAGTTCCGTCCGCTCTGACTCTGGTCCCTGTCTCCAGTCCCTCGTCTCATCAGTCCTGCTTCCCTGCCCTGGACCCCTGCTCTACTGCTTCCTTGGATTCCGCTCCGGACCTGCTTACCCTGCCCCTACTTCCCTTGCCTCAGCCGCAGCCTCAGTTCCTGGTTCCCTGCTACACGCCAGAGCTCCCCCTGGCCTGCACCCCATCTCCCCCCGGTTTTCAATAAATACCTTGGTTACCTTATCCCTGTCTCTTCGTTTGAATCTGCACTTGGGTTCACCTGCTCCACCCCACGTAACAATACCATAGTGAAACCATAATATGAGGCTACTCAGGAAGGATTAGTTTGGGTAAATAGAACCTAGAAGCTCTATGCCATAATTTAGTATTTTTTCAAGGTGTGTGATTTCACTGGTGAGAACATTGTGTGAAACCTTGGATCTACAATACAGGGGCATGTGTACAGTAATGTAGATGACGATATAAAGTCCTATCAAACTCTTAGCAGCATACTCTCAGCATTTACATCTACATCTCCTGAGATATATAATTAGAAGTTACTGTAACAAGAGACTCATTCATAAATACATTATTTTATAACACTGTATTTACAATTGACATATACTGTTAGTATTTTCCTTCCTGGCTGCCTAACCCTTGTTCCAGAGAGTTGTGGTATGTTCTTTGCTTCACCTTGTCCATCCACACCCCACGCCCTACAATCTACACCCTACAATCCATACCCCACGCCCTACAATCTACACCCTACAATCCACACCCTACAATCTACACCCTACAATCCAGACCCCATGCCCTACAATCTACACCCCACGCCCTACAATCTACACCCTACAATCCACACCCCACGCCCTACAATCTACACCCTACAATCCACACCCCACGCCCTACAATCTACACCCTACAATCCACACCCCATGCCCTACAATCTACACCCTACAATCCACACCCCACGCCCTACAATCCAGACCCCACGCCCTACAATCCACACCCTACAATCCACACCCCACGTCCTACAATCTACACCCCCACGCCCTACAATCCACACCCTACAATCCACACCCCACGCCCTACAATCTACACCCCCACGCCCTACAATCCACACCCTACAATCCACACCCTACAATCCACACCCCACTCCCTACAATCTACACCCCCACGCCCTACAATCCACACCCTACAATCCACACCCCACACCCTACAATCTACACCCCCACGCCCTACAATCCACACCCTACAATCCACACCCCACGCCCTACAATCTACACCCCCACGCCCTACAATCCACACCCCACACCCTACAATCCACGCCCTACAATCTACACCCCACACCCTACAATCCACACCCTACAATCCACACCCCACGCCCTACAATCTACACCCCCACGCCCTACAATCCACACCCCACACCCTACAATCCACACCCTACAATCCACACCCCACGCCCTACAATCCACACCCCACACCCTACAATCCACGCCCTACAATCCACAACCCACACCTTACAATCCACGCCCTACAATCCACAACCCACGCCCTACAATTCACACCTTAGAATCCACACCCCACACCCTACAATCCATACCAGCAGGTCCTATCTCTGTTTTCTGTTCCCCTCAGCCCCTGACAGAGCAGCAGAGTAGGGGGATGGATGCTGGAACTAACTTGGTCTGGACTAGCCCTCTGTCAGGACAGAATGGGGTCGATGGTCTGGGTGGCAGGAGGAGGGGGAGAAGTGAGAGGGTGGGGGAGGAGAGGTGGGTGAAAGGGGGAAATATGGGGTAAAAGGGGTTCTTAGTTGGCTCTCCTCCTTGACTTGCCTTGTCAGAACAGTCTGGGACCGGGGTGCTGAGAGTGGAGGGAGAGGGTGGAAAGGGGGGAGAAAGGGGCTCCAAGGTGAATCCACTCCTGACCCGTAACACTGGGAGTTAGAGACTCCAGACCATTGCAGACTCAACTCAGAGACTCCCAGTCTGGGTACTGGGCTGACACATGCCCCTTGCCACCTGTCTGTCAGGTTGGGGAAACCCAATTGTTAATCACAGCCTATGGGAGTGGAGCAGCAGAGAAGGCTGCGTCGGGAGTTTAGTGGAGAAGAAAGGAATAGAACAGAGTTCAAAGGTCATAGGTTAGAGCCAGGGGTTCGGGGTTACAGCTGCAGGGCCATTAGTGTACCTATGTCTCCTCAGTCACAATCAACAGGCTTCATTAACCCTGTGCGTGTCCACCACAGGAAAGGATCAGCAGCTGTGACCCCCAACCCCTGGCTCTGACCTGGCACTGACTGGTTAAATCTTAAACTTGACGCACTGACTCTAACCCTGCACACTTCAAGGATGAGCAGAAGAGGCCGTTTTGAACTTTATTTATTTTTATTTTTTAAATGCAAGGTCTTTTGGACTTTTTCCTGTATCTGTATGCCTCTCTCTCTGTGCCTCTGTCTGTGTGACTCTCTCTGTGTGACTCTCTCTCTCTCTCAAAAACATGGTTTCCATGGTTTCCATGTGTTTGATACCATTCTGTTCACTCCAGCAGCTCCCTACTCTCAGATGTCCTAACTCTCTGAGGTAACTAAAGATGACTTAAGTGATAATGCCCTTGAAGCCAGTGCTTGGAGGATATACTGGTACGGGTGTTGATAGGCCCGAGATGAAGTCGAGGGCTGGCAAACTGTGCCAATACATCCCCCAAACACCGGCTTCGAGGGCATTATCACTTTTATATTATCATTAAAAACATGATTTTGATGAATTTATTCATACTATTTCATCCTTGCACAAGATATAGTCCTTTTTTGCTAGCTAGCCGACTACGGCTAACTTACAGTCACGTTAAACAGTGCAGACAGAATAATAGCAAAGTAGCTGCATTTGCGTTTGTTTAAGCTTCTTTCTAGTGACATTTATTTGGATATATCCATATCGATGAGCTAATGAGGCACGATTTCACTTGGCATAGAAAATGCGCTGTCTCGTTAGGACACTGTTGTTCGGTGGAGCTAGCCAACAACACAGCTAACACAATCACTTCAAACTGAAGCTGGAAAAACTGCAAACTTGCTGCACTTTGTTTTTCGTTTTGCCTGTTTTCTACTGACATTTATTTGTCTACACTGTATATCCATAAAAATGATGTTGATCCATGATTTCGACTGGCTGAGAAAAGCTGCCTGCCTGCCTGTGTCTCATCCCAACTCCTGACCCCGACATGTTCATTACTATAGTACAGCTAGAGATCGAATACTGCAACATTGTTTCAATACTGAAACAATGTTGCAAATGATGGAGAGACAGACAGCAAGGTTAATACAAATCTCCACCGTTGAAAACTAAATGTTAGTCTAAAAGAAATGGGAGTTAATGTCTAGATGCTTTTTACAGTGGAGATCAAGTTTATAAATTGTCTGGCTGGGCTGGATGGATTGCCAGGGAGATGGAACAGAGTAAATAGGCATTTTAACGTCATAGATTTAGCTGGTGGTAACCTGTGGAATAGACACCGGCTGCAATGTGGTTTTAACCAATTAGCATCCAGGATTAGACCCACCTGTTGTATAATTTATAATAACTCACGTGAACGAGCTGGTCCTGGGTGTCGTACTCCTTGGTGCAGCCGTCCCAGTGACAGTTGGTCTCGTAGACAGCCTCTGGCTCCTGCTTCCACTCATCTTTATCCCGCTCCTCACTCAGGTCCAGGACATGCTCCTGTGGACCAGAGGACTCAGTCAGAGAGGGGTTCATGACTGTGTCTGACGTGAATGCACGCACACAGTATGTGTGTGTGTGTGTTGACAATAGCATATCGCTACCAACTATACTTTACTATTCTACAATTGCTTATCTGCTTCCTGATGATCTAAGATTGCTTTTACACAACTCGCTGTAAAGATAAGAAAAAGCAACAACACAGTTCGTCTTATTGATCTAGTGTAAAAGGACCCGGTATATTATATTTCTGTATGCCATTTATAAAGATCAATTAAGTGAGAGGTCGTGGGGTCCCAAACCTGAGAGCACGGTGATATGGACCGGGGTCCCTCTACTTCTATCTTGACCTTGTGCCTTTTGGTGATCATGGGCTTGACTGTGCTGCTCACCGCCGGGTCGCCACCAGCATTCTGCAGGAGAGAGAAGGAGTTAGACGTTAGAGAGACACAGGCTATACCAGCCTTCTGAAGGACATACTGAAGAGCGAGAGGTAGAGTTCAGATAGAGTGGTCCTTTGTGGCTCAGTTGGTAAGAGTGTCGAGTTCAATTCACACAGGGATTACATACAAAATGTCTGCTAAGTGGCCAAATAGAAGAAGGAGTCAGAGAGTTACGGTGCTCTGGTGCGAAGAGATGGAGGCAGCGTGAAGATAACCCAGAGTGGCTCTGGCTGACTGGCTCTGTTCTATGGCAACATGATGATGTGAGGGTTGGTTGGTTCCAGAGACAACCTGAGCCAGCCAAGCACCAGGCTCAGGGCACATAACTCGTATATCGACCCACCACAGAGAAACAGTTTAGACTGCTTTATGAGAGTCAGCCAGGGGAAATATGAAAATAAATTATTACCCACACTGCAACGCTCAGAGCTTTGATCCTCCGACCAACTCTTAACACGACAGACAGACACAGCCTTTTAAAGCCTCAGTCACAGGCTCTGAGGAGGAGACACTCAGTGTGTGTGTGTGTGTGTGTGTGTTTAAGCATCATAAGAAAATATATGATGGGAGGGTTCGGAGTCAGTGAGGAGGGGTCTCTCTAATCTCCAAATCTCACCCAGCAACTACACTACAGTACAGTACAGCGCTGACTGTGCTTCTGGGATCTCACTAACACTGACTTGTTTGGCTGGAAACCAGGGGAAATGTGGTTCTGTTCACTGTCAAGCTGAGGGGGAATTCAGCTCTCTCTGCCTGTGTGTGTGTGTGTGTGTGTGTGTGTGTGTGTGTGTGTGTGTGTGTGTGTGTGTGTGTGTGTGTGTGTGTGTGTGTGTGTGTGTGTGTGTGTGTGTGTGTGTGCGCGCATGTGTGTGTGCGCATGTGTGTGTGCGCGCACATTAGTGTACTAAAATAGACATAGTGATGGAATATATGGGTGTCTGTGTGTGTCTGAGGGGGAGATGGTAAATGAGGGGGAAGTTTACATTCATAGGGACCATATTGTATACAATAAGTTGATAAAGGAGACAGAGGAAACACTTCTAAGAACTGAGACAGATAAAAACAGCTGCTAGTGGGAGGGAGTCATCCTCCAGCTGAAACATCTCTCACCAAAAACACTTGACAGTTTATGAGAATCTTGGGTTGGATTAATTTAGCATGACATCATTTTACCAATAACATAACTTGTACACAATGCACATATAATTCATGTTAGAGAGCTCTGGGTGTTCGTTAGGGCATCTTCACATTTCAGTACATCTTGTGTTTTGTGTCAACTGAACATGACCCCAGATTCTGTGAGATGACAGATGTAGACTATTATTATATTACCCCTGTCTGTCTGTTTAGCAGGGATACAAACTTGTCACCTTTCAGCGAAATTCGCCGTTTTGAGTGTGTGTTTGGGGGGCTTTGGATCACTACTGGCTGTAAGCGACCGAGCGATGCGCGTTTGGAGCAATACTGGCTGTATCCAAGGCTCGGCCAATCGTTTACATAACAACAGAAATCAGAGCAACAAGCGACTGAAGAGACAACCATCAGCGCGCGCTCTGGAAAGACAGCTTGCCAGCTACAGCAGCGCGTCTCTGAACGATAACGAAAAGGTAACGTTAGATGAGAAGCCTGACCACGGTGATGAAGCGTACTTAATGAGCTGTAACCGAAAAACAACTGGCATTTGGAAAGTTTGAGGTGAGGGAGAAAGTGGTGGAACAAGTATTTGTATTGTTAAATATCTTGTTAGCTGGATTGAATTATCCGTAGCGAGCCAGAGAAATGTTGAGCAATATTAGCCAACATATCTGATCAAATAATTGAGTTATGGTGTGAAAATTAGCTTGCTAATAAAGTCAGACAGCTAACGTTACAACATCAGATGAGCTAACATTAGTAACCTAACCAATGCTCTATAGCACATGTGTCAAACTCAAGGCCCGCGGGCCAGATGTGGCCCGCCAGGTCATTTTATGTGGCCCGCGAGAGCTTAAAAGTTTTGAGTGTCTAAAAATAAATACCAAAAAATAAATTAAGAGCGTGCTTTGACCAAAAACTACATTCCCACAATGCCTTTCGACTACGCTAGCCACGGCAGTGTCCATGCCAACGAGTGGAATTGAGATATAAATAATGATCCCAAAATGTCCAGAAAGAGAAAAGTTGATGCAGACGGAAGACTGTTTCAAGAAAGATGGGAAGGCGAATACTTGTTTGCGCTTCAAGGAGAAAGACCGGTATGTCTTTTGTGTTACGAGGCGGTGTCGGTTGTCAAAGAGTACAATCTGCGTCGACATTTTGACACCAAACACGGAGCTAAGTACGCTAAAGCTAGCCTTCAAGAAAAGCAACAAATTGCCCAAGAATTAAAAGGCAAACTGCGGTCGCAGCAGAGTTTGTTCATGAAATCCACAGCCAAAAACGAGGCCGCGGTGAAAGCTAGCTTCATTGTGGCTGAAGAAATCGCCCACGCTTCCAAGTCTTTTTCAGAGGGAGCGTTTTTGAAGCAGTGCATGCTGAAGGTCTGTGAGCAGGTGTGTCCCGACCAGTTACAGACTTTTAAAAATGTCAGTTTATCAAGAAACACCATCGTCGACCGAGTGAAGGAACTAGCAGAAAATCTTACAACACAGCTGGCCGAGGAGACACGCAGCTACACAGCTTTTTCATTAGCTGTTGATGAAAGCACAGATAACACGGACACAGCGCAGTTATCAATTTTTATTAGAGGCGTAAAGTCGGACCTCTCTATCACTGAGGAGCTGTTGGATGTGGCTGCAATGCATGGGACCACGACGGGACAGAACATTTTTGATGCGGTAGAGAAGTCCGTAAGTAAAAATGCATTGCAGTGGGAAAACTTGGTAGGATTAACTACAGACGGTGCACCGGCAATGTGTGGAGGAAAAGTGGGCTTGGTTGGACTAATGAAGGGGAAAATGCAAAAAATGAACTGTCACACGCCTTTGATAACGTATCATTGCATTATCCATCAAGAAGCTTTGTGTGGGAAGGTGCTGGGGATGGAGGACATTGTGACCACAGTCATGAAAACAGTGAACTTCATTCGGGCGCGTGGCCTGAATCACCGTCAGTTCCAGCAGTTTTTGCTGGAGATGGGCTCGGAACACGGGGATGTGCTGTACCATACAGAAGTGCGGTGGCTGAGTAGGAGCAAAGTCCTCAAGCGATTTTTCGAGCTCAGGAAAGACATTGCTCTTTTTATGCAGAGTAAAGGAAAACTCATGTCTGAACTATCAGATCCAAAGTGGATGTGTGACTTTGCTGTGTTGTGTGACATAACCGACCATCTCGCCCAGCTGAATCAGAAGCTGCAGGGACGCAAACAAGTCATCACGCAGATGTCCGACACGATCACGGCTTTCCAGCGTAAATTGGACTTATGGATGTGGCAAGTGAAACAGGACAATCTTGTTCACTTTCCTGTTTGTCAGAGCATGTCAGCCTCATTTCCCGAGACTTTTTCATGTGCTCAGTTGGCTACCAAACTGAGCTGGTTAAAGACTGAGTTTGATCGGCGCTTCTCTGACTTCAGAGCACAACAGTCTGGCTTTGACATCTTTGCCAATCCTTTCACCACCGATGTCTGCACTGCACCCCAACACCTTCAGATGGAGCTAATTGAGCTTCAAAGCGACAGTGGCCTGAGAGCAAAGTTTCAGGATGCTACAATCCAGGACTTTTACCGTCTGCTGCCTCCTGGTTTGATGCCACAGCTTCGACTTCATGCTGCCCGTGTTCTGTCCATGTTTGGGAGCACCTATCTGTGCGAACAGTTTTTTTCCATAATGAATCTGAACAAAAACAAGCACAGATCACGCCTCACGGATGACAACCTCCATGCTGTTCTACGCATTGCCTCAGCACAGGACCTAAAACCAGACATTGACACACTGGTAACGGGAAAACGGTGTCAGACATCTGGTCAGAAAACACACAGGCAAGCATTTTTTTTTAAACTTAATTAAAATATAATAAAATGTAATTCAACCAAGAAGAAGAACAGTTAAACTGTGTGCAATTTAATGATTGTGCTTGCATTTTGTTTTGTGTTTATCATTTTCAGAACATGATCAATCGATAGTAGAGAGAGAATCCACTTGGTGTGTTCAAGGACAGGCAGCATCTCCTCATCAAAGACTAACCGAAAAACTTGACCAATATAGTTGTGAACTGAGTCAACCTTTATTTTGGTATTTTTAGTTGATTACATATTATTTATGTGTAGCTGCTGTAGTAATTATTTAATGTTTGCAGGTTTATGTGTGTATGCAGACAAATTGTCATCAAACCATCAGTTGGGTGCACGGCTGTGTGCAGCCTTTTTTTGTAAAATGCTACATGTGTCATACATGTTCTTTGCAGCTAAGTTTTATGTTATTTTTCTTTATTCACTTGGACAGTTTGATCCTTCATTAATGGAGTTATGTGGGTTTTCATAAGCTGACAAAATTTAAAAGGATTTATGTTAGAGCTACAAGCAAACATATATTTTCTATGCAACTGTAATTGTCACTTGAATAAGTTATAATAAATAATGAGTTATTTAACATTAAGGAGGAGTTACATTTATTT
The DNA here is from genome assembly GCF_029448725.1 of Salvelinus fontinalis. NCBI lineage: Eukaryota > Metazoa > Chordata > Actinopteri > Salmoniformes > Salmonidae > Salvelinus > Salvelinus fontinalis. Next base: position 29,926,071 of record NC_074683.1, on the reverse strand, counting down.
TACATTACATTCGATTACATTTATAAGTTACATCTGGCCCTTTGAGGACAGCCATTATGCTGATGTGGCCCTCGGTGAAAATGAGTTTGACACCCCTGCTCTATAGTAATGTAGCGACCCGCACAGACAGCTGTGTGTTATGTGTTAGGCTAGTAGATGGTTGAGTTGTACTGACCAGTACCCAGTGTTCGCGGGGTCCGAAATGCCAATCAACCTTCTATCTGCCAATCACGGAATGTTCTGAGGAATGTTCTGAGGCCGGGCATCCTGGCGGTTGGCGGAGTGGCGTGGAGGGGGGTTGGGCAGGGGGATGGAGCATTAGAAGTTAAGACCAGGTTTAGCCATTGTTCTCTCTCTTACGTCTGGTCTTCACAAGAGAAGGTCACGGTTGTTTTATAGGGTATCCTTCATTTATTTGGCGTGGACTACGGCCAAACAGTAGCCTGTGTAAAGTTGGTTCAATAAACCGTAAATTCGTAAACTCAATCCTCTGTCTGGACAATTGTTCCTTTATGATCCAGTTAGGTCATTACAGTATTAACTGGTAACGTATACGACTCCTTGCCGTTCCTCAAGTTATAACGCGTTAGTTGCTTACTGGACCCTGACATTCTGTGTGAAATATTAACTAGTTAACTAGCTAACTAACTATGAGGCATTGCTTGTTAAACAAGTGGATTCAGGGATCAAGTGTAGCTGGAGCTGTGCCTGGTTTAAGCTGGATGCCACCATAGAGGTAAAGGAACACCACACACTTTCCTACTTTCTCACTTTTGCTGGGACATTGTAGAACAGATGTCCACAGTCAGAAAGTGTACAATGTAGTATTGTGCAGTGTTACCCAAAGATATTATTTTTGTTGTTTTGAATTTGACAGTAACATGTGTGAGTGAGGGGAGATTCTAATTTGTTTTACTCAGTGAAGTTATTTTTGCACACAGTTTTGAATTTGACAGTAACACGTGTGAGTGAGGGGAGATTATAATTTGTTTTACTCAGTGAACGTTATTTTTGCACACAGTTTTGAATTTGACAGTAACACGTGTGAGTGAGGGGAGATTATAATTTGTTTTACTCAGTGAACGTTATTTTTGCACACATGTAGCCTTGTGCACTTGATCGATGTCAACTATAGTGGCCACTATAATAGAGCAAAAATGGAATGCCTGTTTCTTTCATTCTATTTCTACTTTAAGATGTTTTTTCCCCAAGTGCAGTATTTAGATGTGTGTGGTCACAAGCGTTCTATTATAAAGGCTGTCATGGCTAACTGCATTATTAGTGTATTGTTCTTTCTCAAGAGTGTCATTTGCAGTAAAGTCTAGGCAACAAATAACATTGGATTGCTTTTTTAAAATATATAGTTTTTATAAATCTGTGAGTTAGGTTCACATTAACCACTTTTTATTTTACACACAGAGACTGATCATGTAGATCATATTCTTTGTTGTTTAATTAGTTAAAACCTGCATTCCCCGTAGCAGGGATTTTTTACATGTTTCAGTACAACAACAAAAAAAGTCACCTTTTTGGGCCCTCAGCAGTTTGCATCCCTGGTTTAGGAGACTCACCTGGTTGGACTCAGAGCTGGAGGTGTTGTGGGTTGTGTTGAGTGCGGAGGCTGCAATGGCGTGGGCATGCTGGCGGGCAGCGAAGGAGGGCGAGGGCTGGATGAGGGGAGGGGTATGGCCGAACGCACTCAGGCCTCTCTGTTGGTTGAACAGCTGCTGGTATGCCATGGGGTTGATGGAGTGGGGGAAGGTGAACGACGGACTGGGAGAGGAAAGGGAAGGACAGTTATTAGTGGATCCACTCCATTTACAATAGCAAGAGACAGACATAACTCCGCTATAGGCCTGGACATAAGGTTGAATGCTGTGGCGATTGAGTGAACGAGTGACTAGTGTATGTGGAGCCCTTCAATAGATGTATAGATATGTGAAAGTAATAAATACTCTAACATTTAAAGATGAGAAAAGTTAGAATACCTTGTAAGTTTTCTTTGAGTGAGTGACTGGTGTAATGCCTTGTGTGTGTGTGTGTGTGTGTGTGTGTGTGTGTGTGTGTGTGTGTGTGTGTGTGTGTGTGTGTGTGTGTGTGTGTGTGTGTGTGTGTGTGTGTGTGTGTGTGTGTGTGTGTGTGTGTGTGTGTGTGTGTGTGTGTGTGTGCGTATGTATGTACAGTATGTGTGTGAATGCATGTGTGTATGTCCTGCACCTGATGCCGCTGACTGACAGGTGTCCGTAGGAGCTGCTGGCTGCAGAGCTGGAGCGTGAGTTGTTGATGTAAGCCACCAGAGAGTTGGGCGAGGTACGGATCATGGTCTGCAGGTCGATGCTGGCGTCTGAGAGAGGGGAGATGGACAGGGCTCGCTTCCTGTTCAGCCTGGGGGTCAGTCTGGGGCTGGAGAACCTGGACACTGCAGAGAATGAACACAATCAATCAATCAAATGTATTTGATAACTGTTTAACTGTTGTCACTAGTCATCATCTGTTTTTAGATGAAAGCAGCACAAATATTTTCTCCAGAGGCGTTCTAGTAGAGGTCATTGTGCTGCTAGTCTGGTCTAGACTACAGTACAGTCCCCCCTCAGTCTGTTAATGGCTGTGCTCCAAATGGCACCCTATTCCCTATATAGTGCACTGCTTTTGACTGGGCTCTGGCATAGGGCTCTGGTCAAAAGTGGTGCACTGTATAGGGAATAAGGTGCCATTTGGGACGCGGGCTATCTCTCTCCAGCATCTCTCTCATACAACTCTCTTTCTCCCCTTAAAGTTCACATCCTCTTATGCATAATTAATCACTTGCAATCATTTTCTGTAATTACCGTGATAAGAATCTCACCCAGTCAGTTGCATTTCAGAAAGTTAAATAGAGGCAATTTAAACACATTTATTTGAGAATACCATTAAAAGAATGAGGCATAGCTACAAAGGGCAGAAGTCAACCTAGAGAGTTGTGGAGGGCTTTTCCTAAGCTGTTTTTGGAGCATGAACATTACAGTAAAATTTTGCCCACGTTTTGCCCATGAACTGTTGTTTTGTACTTTGTGGTAACTTTAACCCTTTTATCACTAATTCCCTCAGGTTGTGTTTGATACTAACCCTTATTCTCTATAAGAATGCATGTAGACATACTAAAACCACGTAGTTCTGTGTACGTCATTTTGACTCCTGTGTTCCAGTGGCAATGGGTGACAGCTACTGTAGGGAGAGATGGAAAGAGACAGAGGAGGTGATAGGGGGGAGTGGCTAAGGAATACAGGGTAAGGGTAGAGGGGAGTGGCTACCGGGAATACAGGGTAACGGTAGAGGGGAGTGGCTACCGGGAATACAGGGTAAGGGTAGAGGGGAGTGGCTACCGGGAATACAGGGTAACGGTAGAGGGGAGTGGCTAACGGAATACAGAGTAAGGGTAGAGGGGAGTGGCTAACGGAATACAGGGTAAGGGTAGAGGGGAGTGGCTAACGGGAATACAGGGTAAGGGTAGAGGGGAGTGGCTAACGGAATACAGAGTAAGGGTAGAGGGGAGTGGCTAACGGGAATACAGGGTAAGGGTAGAGGGGAGTGGCTAACGGAATACAGGGTAAGGGTAGAGGGGAGTGGCTAACGGGAATACAGGGTAAGGGTAGAGGGGAGTGGCTAACAGGAATACAGGGTAAGGGTAGAGGGGAGTGGCTAACGGGAATACAGGGTAAGGGTAGAGGGGAGTGGCTAACGGAATACAGGGTAAGGGTAGAGGGGAGTGGCTAACGGAATACAGGGTAAGGGTAGAGGGGAGTGGCTAACGGAATACAGGGTAAGGGTAGAGGGGAGTGGCTAACGGGAATACAGGGTAAGGGTAGAGGGGAGTGGCTAACGGAATACAGAGTAAGGGTAGAGGGGAGTGGCTAACGGAATACAGGGTAAGGGTAGAGGGGAGTGGCTAACGGGAATACAGGGTAAGGGTAGAGGGGAGTGGCTAACGGGAATACAGGGTAAGGGTAGAGGGGAGTGGCTAACGGAATACAGAGTAAGGGTAGAGGGGAGTGGCTAACGGGAATACAGGGTAAGGGTAGAGGGGAGTGGCTAACGGAATACAGGGTAAGGGTAGAGGGGAGTGGCTAACGGGAATACAGGGTAAGGGTAGAGGGGAGTGGCTAACGGAATACAGGGTAAGGGTAGAGGGGAGTGGCTAACGGGAATACAGAGTAAGGGTAGAGGGGAGTGGCTAACGGGAATACAGGGTAAGGGTAGAGGGGAGTGGCTAACGGAATACAGAGTAAGGGTAGAGGGGAGTGGCTAACGGGAATACAGGGTAAGGGTAGAGGGGAGTGGCTAACGGAATACAGGGTAAGGGTAGAGGGGAGTGGATAACGGGATACAGGGTAAGGGTAGAGGGGAGTGGCTAACGGGAATACAGGGTAAGGGTAGAGGGGAGTGGCTAACGGGAATACAGGGTAAGGGTAGAGGGGAGTGGCTAACGGAATACAGGGTAAGGGTAGAGGGGAGTGGCTAACGGAATACAGGGTAAGGGTAGAGGGGAGTGTTGGCCAGCTGCTGTGGGTCAACAGGTGCTGAGCATTAGCCCTGGTGTGAGGGGACAGGACACAGACCAGGGAAGAGGACTGAGGGTAGTACTCACCTGGAGGGTTATTAGGCCTAACAGGGGGCTTCATCAGAGGTGCTGGCAACAGGAAGTTCTTAATAGCTTTCATCCCACCTCGCCAAAACACGTGCCCCGTCACACACAGACACGTACACACACACCAGCCGCCAACATGTCAAACACACCACTGTCAACCTGCTTTATTGGGTAAATTAGTGATCCTTCCTTCCAGGCCGTATGGATCCAGAGACCACTATACTATTCCAAACCTACGGCCATAAAAACTGTAGTCTTATACATGGTGTGTGTGTGTGTAAAAACTTAAGTCTTACGTTTTCAAACTATTACGTTATAAAAGGCATATGTGAATAAAGAGCTGCAGGATAGAAGGACTCTGGCTGCTCTATGAAAACTAGCTGTAGAGATGTAAGAGATATTTATGAAAGAGTTGGCAAAAACAACAAACGGTCCATAGGAATGTTCCTCTATGAAGCTAATAAATAAATGTGTCATGTATCATTAGGCGTGTTGAGAAAGAGGGGGGTTTGTCTCAGGGGAGAGGGGGAAGAGAGGGAGTAGAGGGGAGAGGGTTGATACCCGAATACAGCGGCGGGTTTATAGTTCTCTAGAAAAGTTTTGGGTGGATTTACATTGAGTCTAATGGCTCTTTCTCTCTGCCTGGGACTGGGCTGGCCCATTGTGGAGCCGCTTGTGTGTGTGTGTGTGCGTGCGTGCGCGGTGCAGCGGTCCTATTAATCTCTGCTTGCCACAGAACTGAACCTCAGGGGAGATGCTTATTAATGTGCCACTTAATAAATCAGGAAACCAAACAGGGTACAACTCGCAGCCTGGCAAGGCTGGCGCCTGCCTCACCCCCTTGGCTCCTATCCCAAAAGACTGCCTCATACCTCCTACCCTCCAAACCCCATTACCCAGACATGGTCTCACCCCCTTTCCAAAAGACATACCTACAACCTCCCCCAAACCCCACCCCTATGCCCCTAAACAAACTGTAGTCATAACCCCCCAAACCCAAACCCACCACCACACACCCCTACCCTCAGACAGGATCTCAAACCCTCTCATACCTTATACCTCCAACCCCAAAATCCCCCTCCGTATTCACCCCTAGACAAACTGTAGTCTCTCCCTATGCAATTCAATACAACTTCATTTCCCCCTTAAGAGTCCCGAGCTAATGTGTTAGTCAACAGTGTGTGCATGGGAGCAGTGTTCGCTCCTCTAGCCTGGATCTGGCACACTAAGGATACACTCCTCCGGGCCTCCGTGTTAGAGACACAGCGTACAAGGTCATTGCTGCGTCTGCTCTGCTAGAGGTCACTCAGGCAACACTCACACGGCGATGGAGTGTTTTATAGGTGGCGGGGCTCTAATTTAGGGATACGCCAGGTTCCGGTAGCGGAGAGTGAGAAACCAGATGTTCTATGAGGCGGGATACGCCGCGGGGAGGTGGCAAAGCGCTGGCGGAGAGATATGTCCTGTTCTTTAGGTCTAGGACTCTCTGTGGGAGCAGAGGAGAGCAGAGCACGGGGAGGGTTGGCTATAATTGGGGGATCTGGGCTCATAATTACAGGCACTTCAGTGCACATTCACCAAAAAACGAAAATGGGGCAGAGTGATTATTTTAAGCATCTGCCTTGCTGTTTTAATTGAAATGGCTTTGTGGAAAATCAGAAAACTCTAATTGGAGGGTAGTTATCCTTTACCCCCCGTCCCTCCCCACCAACCCCAGTACAGCCCTAAACCAAAGCCCTCCGAATGAGAGTTGGCACAGGTTCCACACACAGCACGGCACACAAAGGTAGTCTCCCTTTGTTCAGTGTAACAGTTTGTATGGGATCAGGAGAGCCAGTGGAGCCCTGTGGAGGGCCTGGCTTTGTTGGGTCATTAGTTAGGAGTGTTGATTCACTACATCCGCTGCTTTCTGGCTCTGACTCTCTCTCTGGTCTCTCTTTCTCTGGTCTCTCTGGACTCTCTCTCTCTCTGGTCTCTCTTTCTCTGGTCTCTTTTTCTCTGGTCTCTCTTTCTCTGGTCTCTCTCTCTCTCTGGTCTCTCTTTCTCTGATATCTCTTACGCTGGTCTCTCTCTCTGGTCTCTCCCTCTCGCTGGTCTCTCTTCTTCTCTGGTCTCTCTTTCTCTGGTCTCTCTCCCTCTGGTCTCTCTCACTGGTCTCTGATATTTCTTTCTCTGGTCTCTCTCACTGGTTTCTCTCCCTCTCTCTGGTATCTCTCTCTCTGGTCTATCTGGTCTCTCTCACTGATTATAATATTTTTTGCATGATTTTGGGTTTTGATGATTTTTGAAACATTAAAGTCACTATGCATTATGTGGGTTGAATGCTGTAACAACACAGAATAAAACAATTAAGTCCCATAATGGTAGTGACGGACCATGTGTGAATAACCATCAGTTATTCACAGTACTTTACTTTAATCAAATATGTCAGTTGTTGTGTATATTACATTTGTTTTATTTGATGACTTTATTATTTAATTCCAAGTCATCATCTCATCTCTATAGAGCTGCTTCCTATGCTGTTGGACAAAAATCCCAACTTTAGTAGTTCTTCAAAGTAAATAAGGCATACTTTTATTTCTGCTGAATAACAATACCTTGCGAAGCAACTGCTCTGTATCCCCTCTTGATCGCACATTCTTCTTTCTCTTACATAGCAGGCATAAAATAAACACAGACTGGACAAGCAGCTGCTGCGCTATGGATTATGGTCATTGCAGTTAAAAATCACGTTTTCTGCGCTAAACTATGTATAACATATTCCTGTTGGAAACTACAACTCCCTACTACATTGCACAGTTCGGGCATGATCTGATTTATCTCTAGAGAAACAGCAGCTCAAAAAACGGAACAAAATGGAATCCAATAAAATGTAACAGACATCAGTCAATTAGTTTTCTAAAAACCAAAAAATAACCAACATTTTGGTTTAATCGCTCAGAACTACTCTCTGGACTCTCTTTCTCTAGTATAGTTGCTATACAGTGGTTCCACTATATCCACTGCTCTCTCTCTCTCAGGTGACCCTAGACTGAGGTGAAGCATGCAGGCCCAGGCGTTGATCCTGCGAGGCGAGGGAGAGGCCCAGCGCGATGCCCAATCGCCTCCCTGAACTACACCCCAGCCTGGGTACCAGCCAGCCAAGAGCCCTAGCCCAGCTCCGCTCTGCTCTCCTCCGAGTGGTGAGGAATGTTTATTTTCCCTGGTAAATCTCTCTAATACCATCACTGCACATTTTATTAGAGGAGGCTCGCTGCGATGATTCCCCTGTGAGCCCCTAGTGGCCTGCTAAAGCCAGACGTGTGTGTGTGAGCACATGTCTGCTGGGTGTTCATACAGTAAGTGTTTGTGTATGTAGTCAAACCAGGGGGAAAAGACCCCCCTCCTTCTCTGTCCCTCCCTCACACCCCCCCCTCATCCCCAGATGTATTTTTCCTCTGACTAGATGGAAGATATTTACTTTGGCAGCAGCTATTGTCATAGGACCTTCAGTTTATTTTCCCGCCAGCAGGTTCCTCTACGGTTAGTTCTCTATGACCTGTCCCCCCCCCCACCCCCCCATTATCAAGACTGTGCATCATTCACTGTAATCTGTAGGACTTTAAAAAAAAATACACTGAAACACATTTGCTTTGTGTCAAATGTTTAAAGAACCTAGTCAGTTCTTATAGATCAGTGCAATAAAGGAGAAGTGAGGAGACAGATTGTTTAGACAACTGAAAAAGCTTACCCTCGTCCCCTTAGTTTGGTGATGTACTGTATGTGTTCTGCTGGGTGCTGCAAGTTTGGTCCACCATCAGGCTGTGTAACAGCATAATATCCCCCTTTGGTTTGGCCCACCATCAGGATGTGTAACAGCATAATATCCCCCCTTGGTTTGGCCCGCCATCAGGATGTGTAACAGCATAATATCCCCCCTTGGTTTGGTCCACCATCAGGATGTGTAACAGCATAATATCCCCCCTTGGTTTGGTCCACCATCAGGATGTGTAACAGCATAATATCCCCCCTTGGTTTGGCCCACCATCAGGATGTGTAACAGCATAATATCCCCCCTTGGTTTGGTCCACCATCAGGCTGTGTAACAGCATAATATCCCCCCTTGGTTTGGTCCACCATCAGGCTGTGTAACAGCATAATATCCCCCCTTGGTTTGGTCCACCATCAGGATGTGTAACAGCATAATATCCCCCCTTGGTTTGGTCCACCATCAGGCTGTGTAACAGCATAATATCCCCCCTTGGTTTGGCCCACCATCAGGCTGTGTAACAGCATAATATTCCCCCTTAGTTTGGCCCACCATCAGGCTGTGTAACAGCATATTATCCCCCCTTGGTTTGGTCCACCATCAGGATGTGTAACAGCATAATATCCCCCCTTGGTTTGGCCCACCATCAGGCTGTGTAACAGCATAATATCCCCCCTTGGTTTGGCCCACTATCAGACTGTGTAACAGCATATTATCCCAGTGATACGCTGTGTGCTGTGTTTGCATTAGGCTGTGTTGTCGAAGCCTGCGGTTAGTTACTGACAGATGTACTGACAGATGTATTTATTTGCGTGTTCATCCACCCAGGGGCCCATCTCTTCCCCTTTATCTCTCAGAGATCACTCATAACATAACATGTCACGTGCAATAGATTTCCTTTAGGTTTACAAGGGGTTTTAGGGAACAAGGCCCAACTGGCCTCTGCCTGGTCTGCTGGAAGTGTCTGCTACTAGAGGGGGAAATTGGTCTTTGTTGTTTTAGCGGAGACTGTTCTTTCAGCCTGCGTGTCGGCCCGCCCGTCACATGAACGTGTCAGAGCACGCCATTGGCATGGACACGCATTTGGCACGGCAGTGAAGGAGAGCGTTTCGGCACGGCCCACACTAACCGGCCGACCGACGGCAGGCAGGATCTGCTGGTGTTTGTTTGTAGGCCTGTCAAAGCAGACTACATGGCACCCATGTCTCAGTCAGTCACACAGTAGGCGGAGGAGAGGAGCAGAAAGCTACTGTCTGCGTCCCAAATGGCTCCCCAATACTGTATAGTGCACTACTTTTGACCAGGGCCCATAATGTGTTCTTAGAGAAAGCATTACTACTTACTTAGCTACTCCCCTTCACCCTTAACAAAGGGACCCAACAATGTTAAAGGATGCTCACACAGATTATTGTTCAGATTATTGACTGTTCTCATCAATTGTTGTACACAGTATACAATTGCCAACGTATAGAATACAGTACCATGCATGGAGACAGGGTTGCATGGTCTTTCGTGAGCAGTTAGCTCTGGTAGACTGGACTGGACAGCATCAGGGTGACATGTTTAGTGTAATTTAACCATGTTCCTGAGAAAAAGACAGAGAGAGTGTCTGGTTTATAGGTCTGCTTAATGGCAAGCTGTACAATTGACAGTAAATCCATACATTTAGCCCTATGGCGATACGACGATACCAGACTGTCGTAAAACTTTACTCTACTCACCGGCACGGCAGAATTTTCCATAAACACATTTCTCTCTTTTATTAACAACGATCACTATTTTATAGTTCAACCTTAAACCTCTAAGCCCACTCTCTCATGTCTGCAGTACTAATAGGAATAACTGGTAGGGAAAATAACCAGCCATACTTTTACTTTGGGTTCACTGAGGACTCTGCTCTTGTGGTAGGTCCAATGGGTTTATTAGAGCATAAACTGATTTTGAAATAAGCATATAAATTTTATTTTATTTTATCAGAGCAAAGCTTCCAAAACAAACGTTGGGGTCTCGATGCATATGTATCGCCCTCTCTGCTGTTAAATGAGTCTCTTTATTCGCCAGGCTGTCTGCTGAGCCCCTGAGCCATTAGATGGCTGGCTGGGTCAATACAGAGGCTGTGTGTGTGGAGCTGCTAGCCTCGCTAACCGCACTAACAGAGAGCCCCAGGCCCAAGAGTGCCCGGACGTTGACCACATCAAACCCGGCGAGGAGAAGGAGAAGGCCCAGTGCTGTGCTGTGTGAGTCGGTGTCTGTGGGTGTCTGAGAAAACAGCCTCCCCAAACAACTGTGGGCAGCCAGCAGCAGTGGCGGTCACACCGGGAGAGAGAAGTGGATGGAGGAATGGAGGGACGGAGTAGTGGAAGGGGAAGGCAACAACATCTATGCCCCAAACTAGCCGTCCGTTCTCCACCCTCCCTCCCTCTTCATGTTTGATTATGGGATTTAGGGGTAATTTAAGGTTAATTTCAACGGCGGTCCTGTTTTCCTAGCGTGTGCGTGTGAGGATTGATGCGTAAGCGTCACGCAGGGTGGACCGGGAGCGTGACAGATGAGGTGGAAACACTGTTAGATGGCTCGCTCTCGCTCATTTTCCTTGGGTGGGTTGAGACAGGATGAAAGTGATATGGATACTACACCGGGAGTCTGTGCCTGGGAGGCAGCGTCTCCATTTCTTTGATTGTCGAAAGGCATCGAAAGGCTTACTTTCATGGACAGTTTAGTTTAGTTTTCCACTCAGCACTATATTGCCCTCATACAGCTTACTGGAAGGTTCCTGGGTTCATTTAACTTAAGTCGAATCCAAAAGTCTTGGTCCAGGTACTTGCAGCAATGTTAGGCCTTACTTACTATCACTCTGCTCATACAGATGTAGGATATTAATTTGAGTCAGTTTGCTACAGCAGGAAAATATTCCTGCAGAAACAGGAAATGTGAATTATTATGTGGATTATAATTAATAGACATTTTTGTAGGGGTTGATACTTTTTGTGTAAGGGAAAATCAAGTCTGAAATGTCAAAGTGAAAATTACAAACTTCAGAAACCTTTTAAACCTCAAATACACTATACGTTTTAAATTGAAGGAAAGTTATCCTGCAACAGGGTGATCAAATTAAGATCCTACATCTGTAGTTCTGGGTCCAATAACAATGCATATAACAGGCGAGTGAAACAGACTGGCAGCAAGGTTTAGGTCCCTCACCATATGTCTGACTTCTGTGAAAAGCAGGGTTGTTCGCCACTTCTCTTCTGTCACACTGTCACTGAATGACCCCTGCCTGCATCTAGCCTCTGTCCTTGCCATTAGCTGTAGAGAGCAGAGCAGGAACCACAGATTTACAGTATACCTGCCATAACACTGACTGAGAAAGAGAAGAGACAGATATAGAAGCTCTGGCATCTGCTGCTGCCTGCAATATAGTACATCCACTGCCCCCCCCCCCTCTCTCCATGATTGCCCTTTTAAGGTTACCGCTGTGAATTTACAGGATGTTACTGATAACAGTGTAGCACACCTAAAAGACCATATGACTGGCTGTGTGAATAAGAAGCCTGTGCTGGGAGAACAGTAGGGGTTTTTACGAGTCCCCAGCCTCAGGCCTTTCTGTGTGTATATAAGACCCCACGACTCTCACTTTGATGTGGGGAAGTCTTACACACAGAAAACCACAAGAAGAAAAGGCATCTATGAAAAGCACAGCACCACATCCACATACCTGGAGATCAGCACAAAGGGCGACAAGGCTGTTAGTATTTAGTAGTGTGGTATATGGATAACTAAGCTGTTTGTATTTAGTAGTGTGGTATATGGATAACTAAGCTGTTTGTATTTAGTAGTGTGGTATATGGATAACTAAGCTGTTTGTATTTAGTAGTGTGGTATATGGATAACTAAGCTGTTTGTATTTAGTAGTGTGGTATATGGATAACTAAGCTGTTTGTATTTAGTAGTGTGGTATATGGATAACTAAGCTGTTTGTATTTAGTAGTGTGGTATATGGATAACTAAGCTGTTTGTATTTAGTAGTGTGGTATATGGATAACTAAGCTGTTTGTATTTAGTAGTGTGGTATATGGATAACTAAGCTGTTTGTATTTAGTAGTGTGGTAAATGGATAACTAAGCTGTTTGTATTTAGTAGTGTGGTATATGGATAACTAAGCTGTTTGTATTTAGTAGTGTGGTATATGGATAACTAAGCTGTTTGTATTTAGTAGTGTGGTATATGGATAACTAAGCTGTTTGTATTTAGTAGTGTGGTATATGGATAACTAAGCTGTTTGTATTTAGTAGTGTGGTATATGGATAACTAAGCTGTTTGTATTTAGTAGTGTGGTATATGGATAACTAAGCTGTTTGTATTTAGTAGTGTGGTATATGGATAACTAAGCTGTTTGTATTTAGTAGTGTGGTATATGGATAACTAAGCTGTTAGTATTTAGTAGTGTGGTATATGGATAACTAAGCTGTTAGTATTTAGTAGTGTGGTATATGGATAACTAAGCAATAAGGCACGAGGGGGTGTGGTATATGGCCAATATACCACAGCTAAGGGCTGTTCTTATGCACGACACAATGTGGAGTGCCTGGACACAGCCCTTAGTCAAAAAATCATAATTGAGCTCAGATGCATCCTGTTTCCATTGATCATCCTTGAGATGTTTCTACAACTTGATTGGAGTCCACCTGTGGTACATTCAAGTGATTGGACGTGATTTGGAAAGGCACACACCTGTCTATATAAGGTCCCACAGTTTGGAACCACCAAGACTCAAAGACGCAAGGCTGTAATCACTGCCAAAGGTGCTTCAACAAAGTACTGAGTAAAGGGTCTGAATACTTATGTAAATGTGTTATTATATTTTTAATACATTTGCAAAAATGTCTAAAAACCTGTTTTGGTTCTGTCATTATGGGGTATTGTGTGTAGAATTATGAAATAAAAAGTTATAAATGTAATCTGTTTTAGAATGAAGCTGTAACGTAACAAAATATGGAAAAAGTCAAGGGGTCTGACTACTTTCCGAATGCACTGTATACAGTATCACAAACCCCGGAGGAGCCTTATTGCTATTATAAACTGTTTACCAATGTAATTAGAGCAGTAAAAATAAATGTATTGTCATACTCGTAGAATGCAGTCTGATATACCACGGCGTTCAGCCAATCAGCATTTAGGGCTCGAACCACCCAGTTTATAAGGGGCTCCTGAGTGGCACAGTGGTATAAGGCACTGCATCTCAGTGCTAGAGTCATCACTACAGACCCTGGTTAAATTCCAGGCTGTTTCACAACAGGCTGTGATCGGGAGTCCCATAGGGCGGCGCACAATTGGCCCAGTGTCGTCCGGGTTAGGATTTGGCCGGGGTAGGCTGTCATTGTAAATAAGAATTTGTTCTTAACTGACTTGCCAAGTTAAATAAAGGTAAAATATTTTTTGAATATATGATACAACTAGCAGTGAGGTGAGTCCAAAGTAGTGCACTATAACGTGTAGGAAACCCTGGTCGTTTAGCGTCGCTTTAGACATGTGAGACCAGGTGAAGAATTTAGGTTGGTGTGGTGATTGGTGTAGTCAGGTTTGGTGTCTGGTCGGGATTGAATCCTGCAGTGGTTGTTGCACTCCAGGATACCCCTGATCTAGAGAATCGGGTGTCACTTGCGATACAACCCTGGTGGGTGTGCTTTACTATTTCAGGGTGACTCACCGTCCACAGAGCTGATGTAGTCGGGCAGGTGTGCTGCTGCGGCTGCTGCTGCCGCGGCCGCCCCGGTCTGCAAGAGGAGGTCTCCGTAGGTGCTTCTGCCACTGGCCATGAGGTGGTAGTACTGTGTAGGGTTGGCCCCTGGAGGGGGAGGGGGCAGGCTGAACAGACCACGCTCCTTCAGGTGCTCATGGGTCACTGTAGGACAGAGAGTGGGTGAGATGAGAGGCACCTGTTAACTAACCAACAATTGACACAGGGAAGACTGGCACAGGAACAGACAGACAGCGAGAGAGGTAAAGATAGACAAAGAGAGACAGAGACACAGACAGAGAGAGAGAGAGAGAGAGAGAGAGAGAGAGAGAGAGAGAGAGAGAGAGAGAGAGAGAGAGAGAGAGAGAGAGAGAGAGAGAGAGAGAGAGAGAGAGAGAGGAAATGAGAGGACGTAGAGACAGACAGACACAGAGAGTGTGCATTGCTTCACAGGTTTGAAGATCTTTGCTACAGCAGATGCCTGGGGGCAAAAAGGCTTTTGGTCAGCGATGGGTGAAGTCTGAGGTTTGATGGGGTGTGTGAATGACCCTGGGGAGTAAAGGAAGAAGACAAAGAAGGAGAAAAAGAAAGAAGGGATAACACATTCCTGCTTTTCTCATGTCTCGTACATAAATTAACTGTGACAGACTATCTGCTCACACCCACCCACACACACCCACCCACCCACACACACCCACTCACACACACACACACACACACCCACTCACACACACACACACACACACACACACACACACACACACACACACACACACACACACACACACACACACACACACACACACACACACACACACACACACACACACACACACACACACACACACACACACACACACACACACACACACACCACACACACACACACACACACAGAAAGCCATAAATGCTAACCATAGTGAGTAGCAGGGAAACCCTTGAGCACCACAGTAATATTGATGTAAAACATGTTAACACCTGCACCCAGTAAACCCACATTTAAAAGTGTCACAAGCTATAAGAGTGAGAGATGGATTTGTTTCTTTCCTTTCCTTCACAGCGAGCCACTGTGGGCTAAAGCCATTACTGTGGCCTCCTCCCCCTGTTTCCTGCTCTCCGTTTGTCCCTGTGGATATGTCAGGGGCTAATGTCTCAAATCATCAAATCAAATTTTATTGGTCACATATAGGGCTGTGGCGGTCACAAAATTTCGTCAGCCGGTGATTGTCAAGCAAATAACTGTCAGTCTCATTGTAATTGCCCGTTTATTAACATAAACACATTTAGCATGTCCTGGCTTCCACACAGGGACTACAAGCCACTGATGCGGACCTTTGGAACATCTACATTTTAAAAAGTATAATAAATCCATGTAATATAGCCTACACCTTCACAATAAATCCATTATGTACTTTAAACAGGTCTAAAGAAGCATGATATGAACAAAATGTATTCTATTTCAGAAGAAAAGAAAAGCATACTCTGAGTTGTCCTTATGTTAGGTCCTGATGTGGCTATGCCATATGGCTGTGGGCTACACTAGTTCATTTAGCAGACAAGATTTGCTTAGAATTCCATAGCATTATTTTATATTATTTTATAGTATGAAGAATTCAACTGAACAAAGCTGAATTAAAAAAAAAAAATATTCTCCAGACGATTTGAGGGAGTGTGCACATGCAGCAATTCCAATTCCATTGGATCGGTGTCCCTTCCACGGGACGGTTGAGATAACATAGGCTAATGCGATTAGCATGAGGTTGTAAGTAAGAAAATGTCCCAGGACATAGACATATCTGATATTGGCAGAAAGATTACATTCTTCTTAATCTAACTGCACTGTCCAATTTACAGTAGCTGTTACAGTGAAAGAATACCATGCTATTGTTTGAGAAGAGTGCACAATTTTGAACATGAAAAGTTATTAATAAACAAATTAGGCACATTTGAGCAGTCTTGACACAAAAGTTTGAACAGAAATACAATGGTTCATTGGATCAGTCTAAAACTTTGCACATACACTGATGGCATCTAGTGGCCAAAATCCAAATTGCACCTGAGCTGGAATAATAGATTATGGCCTTTCTCTTGTGTTTCAAAAATGATTGTACAAAAAAAATAAAAAAATAACGTTTTTTCTTCTTTGTATTATCTTTTATCAGATCGATTGTGTTATATTCTGCTACGTTCCATTCACATTTCCATAAACTTCAAAGTGTTTCCTTTCAAATGGTACCAAGAATATGCATATCCTTGCTTCAGCTACAGGCAGTTAGATTTGGATATGTCATTTTAGGCGAAAATTTTAAAAAGGGGCTAATCCTTTTAACAAAGAAATACAGTAGGTATTCCTATATGCTTAATTTAGAGTTATTAATGTAACTTTAGTTGTTCTACAAACGTTGGGCTATATGTTTGGCTTTTTAATACATTGTAAGGCTGCATGATGAGACTAAAGATGATTTGAAAAATAGTCGCTTGAAAGGTATGAGCTCTGCTTTGTTTTTTGTGTGCAGGTTGTACACACTTCAATAGTCTCTCATTCACAATTTGACAAAAAAAAACATGCCTTTTGCGGCCCAGAGATCAGAGTTGTGACCTTCTTCCTGAGTGCTATTCTATTCTGTGCAATAAATAAATATTCCAAACATAGTCTGGGAAAGTTGTGGGGTGCAATAGATCCCAAATGAATACAACCACTAGCATCCCCCAATATTTGTTTACGCAATGTGGCTGACACAATAGATCAGAACATTTAGTTTAAAATGTTGATAAGCTATTTCTTCACATTATCGTGGTAGTAGGCTATAAGTACAAATGTTCCATTAGCGGGTAAACACCATTATCAAAAGTGGCAGCAAATGCAATTATGCATGTAATGCTTTTATTATAAAGGTGCATTGTTATGTTGAAAATGTTCTTCCCCAAACGTTAAACTCACGTGCTGCTTATATATGCCAGTTAGGCTCTAACCCCCTTGTAAAGCGGATTCATGTGCTTAATTTTAAGAAGCTATTTAGTTGTGATACAAACCTTATCAAAACATATAGTCCTATGGGCTAGGCTACATGAGGTGTGCGACTATGATTAGAAAAAGTCACAAAATAAAACCAGTTTCTAAAGTTGGGCATCATTCACAAGTGATCATATATAATATTGTGATAGGCTAATCTTTCAAAAACGAGAACATTTCTAAGTGACCCCAAACTTTTGAACGGTAGTGTATTTAGCAGACGTTATTACGGATGCAGCGAAATGCTTGTGTTCTTTGCTCCAACAGTGCAGTAATATCTAACAATACACACAATACTCTACTGTTAGAAAAGGGAGGAAGAAAGGAGAGGGAGTGGAGGGATAGAAGGGTAGTTTGAGCTCCCTCAAAGGGCTTAATGTCTCTACTGTTAGTTAGTGAAACTGGGGAGAAAAGAGAGGGGGGTGGAGGTTTGAGCCCCTTTCCTCTGCGTTACCAAAGCCACGGGCCACACCAAAATGAAGACCAAAAACATATTGATGTATAATTTACGTGATATTCAGTCGAGTAGAATAGGAAGGAGAAGAT
Source organism: Salvelinus fontinalis (assembly GCF_029448725.1). Lineage (NCBI taxonomy): Eukaryota > Metazoa > Chordata > Actinopteri > Salmoniformes > Salmonidae > Salvelinus > Salvelinus fontinalis. The sequence goes on along the minus strand of NC_074683.1, from coordinate 29,908,403 downwards.
TGAAATACTTTAAAAAACAAAATCTGATATAATTTTTTGCATAATAATTTCATCTGAAAGAGCTTATAGACATTGACCCATTTAAAAATGTAATCTTGCTATATCAGAATGTGAACAACTCGTAAAAAGACTATGGTCAAATCAGCTGTACGAAAAAAAGCTACCAAAAAATATAAAAATAAATTAGAAATCATGCAAACAACTGATTGTATCTCATGAAAGACAAAAGAAACAGAGAAATAAGGTTTAAAAAAAAAAAAAAGAAATAAAAGAGAACAGGAGGCCCACAGAGAAGCTCTCCTCGCCTGCCAGATCACATAACCACTTCCAGTACAGATGCTTTGTGTGGACTGGACAGACACTAAAGATGGTGGAGGATAGTGGATAGGACAGACACATTAAAGATGGTGGAGGGTAGTGAATAGGACAGACACACTAAAGATGGTGGAGGGTAGTGGATAGGACAGACACATTAAAGATGGTGGAGGGTAGTGGATAGGATAGACACACTAAGGATGGTGGAGGGTAGTGAATAGGACAGACACACTAAAGATGGTGGAGGGTAGTGGATAGGACAGACACATTAAAGATGGTGGAGGGTAGTGGATAGGATAGACACACTAAGGATGGTGGAGGGTAGTGAATAGGACAGACACACTAAAGATGGTGGAGGGTAGTGAATAGGACAGACACACTAAAGATGGTGGAGGGTAGTGAATAGGACAGACACACTAAAGATGGTGGAGGGTAGTGGATAGGACAGACACACTAAAGATGGTGGAGGGTAGTGGATAGGACAGACACACTAAAGATGGTGGAGGGTAGTGAATAGGACAGACACACTAAAGATGGTGGAGGGTAGTGAATAGGACAGACACACTAAAGATGGTGGAGGGTAGTGAATAGGACAGACACACTAAAGATGGTGGAGGGTAGTGGATAGGACAGACACACTAAAGATGGTGGAGGGTAGTGGATAGACACACTAAAGATGGTGGAGGGTAGTGAATAGGACAGACACACTAAAGATGGTGGAGGGTAGTGGATAGGACAGACACACTAAAGATGGTGGAGGGTAGTGGATAGGACAGACACACTAAAGATGGTGGAGGGTAGTGGATAGGACAGACACACTAAAGATGGTGGAGGGTAGTGAATAGGACAGACACACTAAAGATGGTGGAGGGTAGTGAATAGGACAGACACACTAAAGATGGTGGAGGGTAGTGAATAGGACAGACACACTAAAGATGGTGGAGGGTAGTGAATAGGACAGACACACTAAAGATGGTGGAGGGTAGTGAATAGGACAGACACACTAAAGATGGTGGAGGGTAGTGAATAGGACAGACACACTAAAGATGGTGGAGGGTAGTGAATAGGACAGACACACTAAAGATGGTGGAGGGTAGTGAATAGGACAGACACACTAAAGATGGTGGAGGGTAGTGAATAGGACAGACACACTAAAGATGGTGGAGGGTAGTGAATAGGACAGACACACTAAAGATGGTGGAGGGTAGTGAATAGGACAGACACACTAAAGATGGTGGAGGGTAGTGAATAGGACAGACACACTAAAGATGGTGGAGGGTAGTGGATAGGACAGACACACCAAAGATGGTGGAGGGTAGTGAATAGGACAGACACACTAAAGATGGTGGTGGGTAGTGAATAGGACAGACACACTAAAGATGGTGGAGGGTAGTGAATAGGACAGACACACTAAAGATGGTGGAGGGTAGTGGATAGGACAGACACACTAAAGATGGTGGAGGGTAGTGGATAGGACAGACACACTAAAGATGGTGGAGGGTAGTGAATAGGACAGACACACTAAAGATGGTGGAGGGTAGTGAATAGGACAGACACACTAAAGATGGTGGAGGGTAGTGAATAGGACAGACACACTAAAGATGGTGGAGGGTAGTGAATAGGACAGACACACTAAAGATGGTGGAGGGTAGTGAATAGGACAGACACACTAAAGATGGTGGAGGGTAGTGAATAGGACAGACACACTAAAGATGGTGGAGGGTAGTGAATAGGACAGACACACTAAAGATGGTGGAGGGTAGTGAATAGGACAGACACACTAAAGATGGTGGAGGGTAGTGGATAGGACAGACACACTAAAGATGGTGGAGGGTAGTGGATAGGATAGACACACTAAAGATGGTGGAGGGTAGTGAATAGGACAGACACACTAAAGATGGTGGAGGGTAGTGAATAGGACAGACACACAAAAGATGGTGGAGGGTAGTGAATAGGACAGACACACTAAAGATGGTGGAGGGTAGTGGATAGGACAGACACACTGAAGATGGTGGAGGGTAGTGAATAGGACAGACACACTAAAGATGGTGGAGGGTAGTGGATAGGACAGACACACTAAAGATGGTGGAGGGTAGTGAATAGGACAGACACACTAAAGATGGTGGAGGGTAGTGGATAGGACAGACACACTAAAGATGGTGGAGGGTAGTGAATAGGACAGACACACTAAAGATGGTGGAGGGTAGTGAATAGGACAGACACACTAAAGATGGTGGAGGGTAGTGGATAGGACAGACACACTAAAGATGGTGGAGGGTAGTGGATAGGACAGACACACTAAAGATGGTGGAGGGTAGTGAATAGGACAGACACACTAAAGATGGTGGAGGGTAGTGAATAGGACAGACACACTAAAGATGGTGGAGGGTAGTGAATAGGACAGACACACTAAAGATGGTGGAGGGTAGTGGATAGGACAGACACAGTAAAGATGGTGGAGGGTAGTGAATAGGACAGACACACTAAAGATGGTGGAGGGTAGTGAATAGGACAGACACACTGAAGATGGTGGAGGGTAGTGGATAGGACAGACACACTAAAGATGGTGGAGGGTAGTGGATAGGACAGACACACTAAAGATGGTGGAGGGTAGTGAATAGGACAGACACACTAAAGATGGTGGAGGGTAGTGAATAGGACAGACACACTAAAGATGGTGGAGGGTAGTGAATAGGACAGACACACTAAAGATGGTGGAGGGTAGTGAATAGGACAGACACACTAAAGATGGTGGAGGGTAGTGAATAGGACAGACACACTAAAGATGGTGGAGGGTAGTGAATAGGACAGACACACTAAAGATGGTGGAGGGTAGTGGATAGGACAGACACACTAAAGATGGTGGAGGGTAGTGGATAGGATAGACACACTAAAGATGGTGGAGGGTAGTGAATAGGACAGACACACTAAAGATGGTGGAGGGTAGTGAATAGGACAGACACACAGAAGATGGTGGAGGGTAGTGAATAGGACAGACACACTAAAGATGGTGGAGGGTAGTGGATAGGACAGACACACTGAAGATGGTGGAGGGTAGTGAATAGGACAGACACACTAAAGATGGTGGAGGGTAGTGGATAGGACAGACACACTAAAGATGGTGGAGGGTAGTGAATAGGACAGACACACTAAAGATGGTGGAGGGTAGTGAATAGGACAGACACACTAAAGATGGTGGAGGGTAGTGAATAGGACAGACACACTAAAGATGGTGGAGGGTAGTGAATAGGACAGACACACTAAAGATGGTGGAGGGTAGTGGATAGGACAGACACACTAAAGATGGTGGAGGGTAGTGGATAGGACAGACACACTAAAGATGGTGGAGGGTAGTGAATAGGACAGACACACTAAAGATGGTGGAGGGTAGTGGATAGGACAGACACACTAAAGATGGTGGAGGGTAGTGGATAGGACAGACACACTAAAGATGGTGGAGGGTAGTGGATAGGACAGACACACTAAAGATGGTGGAGGGTAGTGAATAGGACAGACACACTAAAGATGGTGGAGGGTAGTGAATAGGACAGACACACTAAAGATGGTGGAGGGTAGTGAATAGGACAGACACACTAAAGATGGTGGAGGGTAGTGGATAGGACAGACACACTAAAGATGGTGGAGGGTAGTGAATAGGACAAACACACTAAAGATGGTGGAGGGTAGTGAATAGGACAGACACACTAAAGATGGTGGAGGGTAGTGGATAGGACAGACACACTAAAGATGGTGGAGGGTAGTGAATAGGACAGACACACTAAAGATGGTGGAGGGTAGTGAATAGGACAGACACACTAAAGATGGTGGAGGGTAGTGGATAACCTTTTACCCTCAGGCGGCTCTATTGTTCAGCTTTTTAGCCTCTCAGGCGGCTCTCTCTACTCTCTTCAACCTGTTGTCATAACAGGTTTGTGAGGACAGGCCTGTCATCATATGAACTCCGTACAGGGGAAGGAAATGGGCTTTGTTTGTCTTTGCTAATTTCCATGGTTTCCGATACCCAAACATTCGTTCACACACTTATACACACATTCTATTCTGTGCATGTGTACACATACACTCTCAATCTCTCTCACACACACACACATTCAAGCACGCACACACGTACACACATGCAAACACACACACTATATACCCCATACACATCCCATTACATGAGAGGATGAAAGGAGAATGTTTTAATGTATCAGAGTGTATTAGGCGTTAGACTAATTATCACAGTATGGTGGGTAATGTAGTGTGTAAACAACTTAACAACATATACCCAGGTGTGTTCTGGGAGATGTTGTGTGCAAGACGTGTGTTTATAGCGGCAACTATCTTATATACTATTCTTATGTGCCTCAAACACAGTCTGCTCCTCTCATCTCACCTTAATGCTGAAACAAATATGTTTGTAAATCAACCAACTATATTTCTGCCTTATCGTTAGCATTTGTATAAATATAATTCATAATCTAACAGATATGGGCTGTGATTTGACGTAGAAAATGTAGTTTTATCTGGACATTTTACATTTTTGATTTATTCTAATGCTCTCTTATAGTAAGATCCCCTATAACTGCCAGGAGATTGCATGTGTGTCTGTGTGCGTGTGTGTCTCACCTTCTGCGGGGCTGAGTCCACGGGCAGCTGAGATCATGGATAGGGTAGGGCTGCTGTGCATGGAGCGGAGGTAGTGCTCCATGTGGTGGTTGATGTAGGGGTGAGGGGGGCTGAAGGGGGACTCCCCCGTCCCTGCTGCCTGAGGGGACAGACGGATCAGAGAGATGCCGTCTGAGATGACTGGGCTGCTGGCTAGGCCTTGAGGTCTGGCGAGAGAGAAAAGAGGTGGAGAATTAGTTAATGTCAAAAATAGAGAGTGAAAGAGACAACCATCGACAGAGTCAGAGGTAATATAGTCCACAGGTCACCGTCAGTGGGATATATATTTGTCATTTGTTGGCAGTTAACTAGCAAGTCTGCTTGTAGATACACAGCCAGGTTGCTGTAACTCTTGATAGCTGCCCCCTGAAGCCAGAATTGAACACTGAATACAGTACAGTCTGTCTGCTGACTGCTGGCACAGTTCTTTGAACTGTCTTTGGCAAAGCTAGTTCTTTGAAGCGGCATGCTACTCCTCCTGTGAATCTGGTTGTTGTGCTATTACATTTTCAAATGGGTCTAATTGAAACCACAATGTGTGGTGGGCCAGACAGTAGAGCACCTGGAAACAGGGAGTAACTGCCACTTCTCTGAGGAAGAAAGACTGCCGGACACCACTCAAGAGCTCTGTAGGCTACTGTACTTACATTCAGATGAAGAACTTGTTCAACTCTATTCTCTTGCAAAAATAACAGTGAAAGGTAGAAGCCAAGAGACTAGAATGTATTTTGCTAGAAGCCAAAAGACACACATTTTTATGCTGCAATTCATCCACAACCCTCCACGGTCTGTCTGTTGTTATTGAGACATGCAGGCTGCTCCTCCTAACTGAGGAGTCGATGTGTCAGGAGTAGTTTTTAAACAAAGCAGTACCACGTCCTCACACTTCATTAGTCTTCAGTCACTTTCCAAGCAGGAGGAAATGACCACTAATGAGGTGGGGGAGAGTGGGAGAGGGTGGGACAGTGAGGTGGGGGAGGATAGGAGAGAGTGGGAGAGGGTGGGAGAGTGAGGTGGGGGAGGATAGGAGAGAGTGGGAGAGGGTGGGACAGTGAGGTGGGGGAGGATAGGAGAGAGTGGGAGAGGGTGGGACAGTGAGGTGGGGGAGGATGGGAGAGGGTGGGACAGTGAGGTGGGGGAGGATAGGAGAGAGTGGGAGAGGGTGGGACAGTGAGGTGGGGGAGGATGAGAGAGGGTGGGAGAGGGTGGGACAGTGAGGTGGGGGAGGAGAGTGGGAGAGGGTGGGACAGTGAGGTGGGGGAGGATAGGGGAGAGAGGGAGAGGGTGGGACAGTGAGGTGGGGGAGGAGAGTGGGAGAGGGTGGGACAGTGAGGTGGGGGAGGATAGGGGAGAGTGGGAGAGGGTGGGACAGTGAGGTGGGGGAGGAGAGTGGGAGAGGGTGGGACAGTGAGGTGGAGGAGGATGGGGGAGAGTGGGAGAGGGTGGGACAGTGAGGTAGAGGAGGATAGGGGAGAGTGGGAGAGGGTGGGACAGTGAGGTGGAGGAGGATAGGGGAGAGTGGGAGAGGGTGGGACAGTGAGGTGGGGGAGGATGGGGAAGAGGGTGGGGGAGAGTGGGAGAGGGTGGGACAGTGAGGTGGGGGAGGATAGGGGAGAGTGGGGATGGTGGGGTTGGGGGCTCAGAGTACAAGACTTGAGTCTGCTCAACTGATGAGTTGCAGGGCAGGCAGGCAACATACAAAAAACTACCAAAATGCTCTGGCTTTGAAAAATCCTAAATAAGCTAGTATACACAAAGATGTTTTAACATCCATTAGTTATAATGATAATAATTCATATTAATACAACTAGGACTTTGGATTTAAAACACATAGTTCTGTATCTCAAGGATAGTAAATTCTGATATGTGCCAAGAGCACGGGGTAAAAAACGGTTAAAATACTGATATTTCTTCCTGTAAAATCTGTGGATTTGGCTATACTCATCTCTAAATCACTGAAATCCACAGGGATGACAGGCTGTCTGTCTGAGGCTGGTTGTGGGTCTGAAAGGTCGGTCTGAGATGTTAGCGTTCTTGGAAAGGCCTGGATTCACCTCAGTCTCTCATTTATACCCCTCTGTATTGGAGCCAATCTGCCCCAACCCAACACAGGCCTTGTTGCTTCCTCTGTTTCCAGTAAACGCCTACAGACAACCAGCCTTGTCTGACGGCCAACTTTCTGCCATCAACCCCTTCCAATGGACGGCCCATAAAGAGGTTTCTGTTCTGTTCTAAGGGAGCTGAGAAGAAACAGACGCCGATTCCCTCCCCTTGGTGCTTCCACACACAGCACAGAGTTAGAGAGAGCCCCACACGAGTTCCAGAGATTAGCGTCCGGCTTTGCTGACGCTCCGGGTTTCGCAAAACTGGCACGAGAGCGCTCTTATCTGTCTGGGTAATTTTTTACGGACCGTACTGCTTGGTCACCGTCCTTCATGTTTAGCCCCAGTGTTCCCTGTTACCACTGTGCTGTGGGGAGAACGTCATTTGGTGGAGCGGTGGGATCTGGGATCTGTGGTGTGATGACCCCAAAGAGCATTTAGAGCTGACTGACTCTCCTGTGGTCCTGACCTAAGCCACAGAAGATCAACACACAGAGTACACAAGTGGAGGCTGTGAATGCTAATTGAAACTGTGAAATTGAAATGGTCAAGTTTGTGGAGGCTGTGAATGCTCTCCCTTATGGAAGTGCAAAAATGGTGAACCACAACTAACCTGACTGGTTCAAAATGAATTGGGGAGCCCTGGCTCCCAGACTCAAAATATTTATTTTATCAGCTCAAATGGAAACATGACATATAATGGACACATATATTTCTTAAAGTCCTTCAATTCCTTTGTTTCAATGGGAAAACATTTCAGATTTTTTTGTTGTTGTATGGGTTTCTCTGCGCTTCAAAATACCCCAGTAACACAATGCAGTGTTCACACATCATCTCAATCAACGAAACCTTATTTGTCTGTCACAGTATGACACCAGGACACGTTAACACATACAGGACATAAATCATGCAAACTACCATGTGCGTGTTTGAGTCCGTGATAATAAGGTGAAATGTACTACCTCGGCCTGTCAGGGGACAACAAAAAGGAGACCTCTCTGACAGCTACTAAAGTCTTGTTAAAACGCCCTCTTTCTGACAAGATGTTACTTGAACTGCTTTTTCACAGACATGTCTTAGTTACAGCAGAGAAATTAAATGTAAAAAAAATACTACCAGTATAATTTTTTGTATTATGTCCCTTGATGATGTGAGGCCTGAGGCAAATGCCTATTCTGCCTAATGGTAAGTTCACCACAGATGAGTAGAATGGGGAGAGAATGATTCAAGAAAGTGAGGACACACAAACTACATTACAGTACATTTCCAATTCAGGTAATTGTTGTTTGCTTCACTAGATGATTACAAGCTTGTAGCTAGCTACACTGTCATCCCATTGTTGGATTCCTAGTGTGAGAAAAAGTGCATTTGGACAAGGGATTGCTTTTTTTAGCTTGAAAAGCCTATGAGTAAGTGCATACCTTTGTGTATGCATGTCAACTACATGGGACAGGGGAGGGGGCACATTTCTGTGCGGTCCTTTTGGTGTGGGGCAGGGCAGCAGACGAACAGAGGCTGGTTAGGGCCACCTGTACCTATTCAACACTCTTCTTAAGTACTCTTAGTTATTTTCTTTAACTCCAGGGATGGGGAACGGGTAGTAAAGGAAGCCTTTGTCTGGACTGATGGACAGACAGAAGCCTTTACCTCTCTTTCTCAACACTGAAGGTTATTTGAATTCAGGTATCCTGTTTCAGTGGATCTCTCTCTACTCTCTCTGCCTGGCTGGAATCGCCAATAAGTTAGTATTTTCCTCTCTGGCATGTTGTTCCCTACTGGCTCAGCGGATGAATTACGACGTGAGACACTTGTCTGTACATCTGGGCAGGTGCTCCCATTGAGATAAATCACTGTGTCTGCATCTCAAATGGCACCCCATTTCCTATATGCACTATTTTGACCAGGGTCCATAGGGCTTTGGTCAAAAGTATTGTACTATAAAGGGAATCGGGTGCCATTTTGGATGTTACCCCACAGGGGCTGGGGCTGCAGTGAGCTCCTACTGTAGTTGTGTTTGGGACCCTTCATCAGGATGCTGAGGATTTGGCCTCAAACTTTGAAAGATATATTATTCTTTATGTACAGTAGACAACGGGATGAGGATGACCTAGAAACATAGGACAGTAGCTAGTATGCAAAGACACACTTATATTTTATTCTGATTCAACTTGGTGACTTCCGCAGTTCTTCAAACCAAGTGCAAATTATTTAAAGGGCATCAGATAAATCTTGACATTTTTAAGCCGTTCATTTGCAACAGCCTTTAATTTGACTGATGGCTGCTTCTGTCCTTTCATGAATTCATTCCTTACAATAATTCACAGGAACTGTTAAATCCTCCCATAACCAGAGTGAAGACTTGAACCAACAAAATGTACCCAATCGGCACGCTTGGGATCAACCCCAATTTTCCACAATCAGCATGCTCGGGATCGGCCTCCCTTCTAACGCTAACCAATCAGCACACTCGGGAACAGCACGCTAACCGAGCCAAACAAAGAAAAAAACAAATGGTTGATCTGTAAAATCCATTTAATCAACACATTCCAAGCCCAGACTGATTGCCTGGTAAACTGGACCACATCTGTTTGTGTAAAAGGGTGGTGCAGGCTGCAGCTCCACAGCTCCACCGCACAAAACCTTGGGGCAGAATCCTGCTCAGCTCAATGCTGCAATTTACTGCCTCACTCTCTCAAAAATAATAAATAGCAGTCCTGCTGGTCTGGAATGAGTGGGGATCTGTTTTTCTTTTCCTCTTGTTGTGTTGTCGTTGAGGTTCTGGGAACAGAAGGCTGGATTTTGGATACTAATTAGTAACCCCCTCTAACATGTTGACAGAGAAGGAAGACTGTCATCCCTCTTACCAGACTTGTGGGTTCACACAGAGGATGCCCATTTCCACATTCCGCTGTACACTGCACATTATAAGCACTGTCTCAAAACAAAATGCCGTACCTTAACACTGTCTCAGAGCAAGCTAGCCCTGTACTGTACTGTTGAGGAAATTCTGTCCCCAAAGAATTTCCCCAAATTCCCCCAGTCCAGAAGAGGCAAAATGCTCCAAGCATTTTAGTCTTAGGTCTTTGGTGCATCTAGCAATATCCATGAGTACAGCTACCCAGGCACTGACTGATGCAGCATCCCTCCCTAGGAACCCTGTCCCTGGTTTTCCTTAGTTCTCATTCATCCTGGTTCCTCCTGGTTCTACTGTAATGGAAACTAGTCATTAACCGAGCAGGAACAGTCATATAAACTCAGCAAAAAAAGAAACGTCCCCTTTTCAGGACCCTGTCTTTCAAAAATAATTCGTAATAATCAAAATAACTTCACAGATCTTCATTGTAAAGGGTTTAAACACGGTTTGACATGCTTGTACAATGAACCATAAGCAATTAATGAATATGCACCTGTGGAACGGTCGATAAGACACAAACAGCTTACAGACGGTATGCAATTAAGGTCACAGTTATGCAAACTTAGGACACTAAAGAGGCCTTTCTACTGACTCTGAAAAACACCAAAAGCAAGATGCCCAGGGTCCCCGCTCACGTGCCTTAGGACGTGCCTTAGGCATACTGCAAGGAGGCATGAGGACTACAGATGTGGCCAGGGCAATAAATTGCAATGTCCGTACTGTGAGACGCCTAAGACAGCACTACAGGGAGACAGGATGGACAGCTAATCGTCCTCGCAGTGGCAGACCACGTGTAACAACACCTGCACAGGATTGGTACATCCGAACATCACACCTGCGGGACAGGTACAGGATGGCAACAACAACTGCCCGAGTTACACCAGGAATGCACAATCCCTCTATCAGTGCTCACACTGTCCGCAATAGGCTGAGAGAAGCTGGACTGGGGGCTTGTAGGCCTGTTGTAAGGCAGGTCCTCACCAGACATCACCGGCAACATCGTCGCCTATGGGCACAAACCCACCGTCGCTGGACCAGACAGGGCTGGCAAAAAGTGCTCTTCACTGACGAGTCGCGGTTTTGTCTCACCAGGGGTGATGGTCGGATTTGCGTTTATCGTTGAAGTAATGAGCGTTACACCGAGGCCTGTACTCTGGAGCGGGATCGATTTGGAGGTGGAAGGTCAGTCATGATCTGGGGCGGTGTGTCACACCATCATCAGACTGAGTTTGTTGTCATTGCAGGCAATCTCAACGCTGTGCGTTACAGGGAAGACATCCTCCTCCCTCATGTGGTACCCTTCCTGCAGGCTCATCCTGACATGACCCTGCAGCATGACAATGCCACCAGCCATACTGCTCATTCTGTGCATGATTTCCTGCAAGACAGGAATGTCAGTGTTCTACCATGGCCAACGAAGAGCCCGTATCTCAATCCCATTGAGCACATCTGGGACCTGTTGGATCAGAGGGTGAGGGCTAGGGCCATTCCCCCCAGAAATGTCCGGGAACTTGCAGGTGCCTTGGTGGAAGAGTGGAGTAACATCTCACAGCAAGAACGGGCAAATCTGGTGCAGGATATGAGGAGGAGATGCACTGCAGTACTTAATGCAGCTGGTGGCCACACCAGATACTGACTGTTACTTTTGATTTTGACCCCCCCCTCTTTGTTCAGGGACACATTATTCAATTTCTGTTCGTCACATGTCTGTGGAACTTGTTCAGTTTATGTCTCAGTTGTTGAATCTTGTTATGTTCACACAAATATTTACACATGTTAAGTTTGCTGAAAATGAACGCAGTTGACAGTGAGAGGACGTTTCTTTTTTTTCTTGGTTTAGCTAGCTCTGTACAGAGTCACTGTCAGCCATGGATATAGTTACATATAGGATATTATTTCTGACAATATATCGTATCGTTTTGACAATACCGCAATGTTATTTTTGTGCCAGATGACTGTACCTGCACCAAAACGCCAATATTTTTCCTTCATAGCTTGTTCTCCATCTTCTTTTTAAACAGGGAGCCAATTTGTTTTTAGCACTTTTATTTCAATGACTGATCAAAACTTGTTTTCTCATGGCTCTCTCTTGTCCCTCCTGCAGCAGGTATTATGGTTTGGAACATTGAATCACAATAAATTCACAGTATCGAATCACAATACATGTAGAATCGTGAGAATCACAATACATATCGTATTGGCACCAAAGTATTGTGATAATATGTGACTTGTTTCAGGAAACTAGACATTTGTTGCACGTCCATACTTCACAGGAGAGGCATTTGAACGTAAACTTCTTCTTTTTTTTATAACAATGCGTTTTTTGGCAGAAATGCCTTCTGGAACATGTGAACTTCCATGTGCCTTAATAACAAACGTGTATGCCATCTCAAAATTCGAATAAAATTGTTCAATTACGAGCCTAGTTGTTTTAGCCATGGAAAAAGCCAGTAACCTAGCCATGATTGTCTGAGATAATGGATGGGCTGGACATGCCGAGAGATGAGTTTGGATTTGTCTGATATGTAGCACACTTCTGTCTATAACATGAGCTGGTCAGTATGTGTAGGTAAAGCTTTCTAACACTTCTTTTTTGAAAGATACTGCAAAGATGTTGTTCTCCACTTTCTGGAGGACCGAGTTTTGAAATCAGTGGAATGCCCTTCGGAATTAAAGTATGATAGATAAGGAGATGGAGAAAATTCTCACGTTTGATTGCAAATATGCAGACAGAGTCGAAAAGAGAACACACAGAAGGCTGTTGTATTACATCTTCAAATGGGCAACCTTGACATCTGTGAAAGAGTGGGAGAACATTTTCAGATATTATACAGTACCAGTCAAAAGTTTAGACACACCTACTCAAGGGTTTTTCTTTATTTTTACTATTTTCTACATTGTAGAATAATAGTGAAGAAATCAAAACTATGAAATAACATATATAGAATAATGTAGTAAGCAAAAAAGTGTTAAACAAATCAAAATATATTTTATATTTGAGATTCTTCAAAGTAGCCACCCTTTGCCTTGATGACAGCTTTGCACACTCTTGGCATTCTCTCAACCAGCTTCACCTGGAATGCTTTTTCCAACAGACTTGAAGGAGTTCCCACATATGCTGAGCACTTGTTGGCTGATTTTCCTTCACTCTGCGGCGCAACTCATCCCAAACCATCTCATTTGGGTTGAGTTCGGGTGATTGTGGAGGCCAGGTCATCTGATGCAGCACTCCATCACTCTCCTTCTTGGTCAAAGTAGAGACGAACAAAGCCGGATGGGTGTAGACAAAAAAGAGCTCTCCAGTAGGTTTACAAAAACATTCAAGGGCCATTTTCTCAAAAGTGAGGTTACAAGTTTATCAACTTTCAAAGCAGAATTACTTTACCATTGTTCCTCAACTGTAGTGTATGATATACCATTTTCTAGTTTGAGTCTCTACTTTTACCAAGAAGGAGAGTGATGGACTGAGTCGCTACTTTTATCCAATGTAAAAAACACAACTTCAAATTTTGAGACCAAATTGAGCCGGTCGGTCACATACCGTGACGTCGCTGGCAATTCCCAGCCCTACTTTCTACCAGAGTAGGACTAGTCCCAGAGCTGTAAATATGACAGCTCTGACAAAATGACTCATTTTGTTCCATGCAAACAGTGATGAAGGGTCTCAGTGTGGAGGTGTCATGTTCAGGCAGACAGGAAGCAGAACCCCTGACATACTGTAGCGCGGGTAACAAAGTGACACAACACCGACATATGAAACCGCCACTTAATTTGCAGAGCAATGTTACGTAATTAGGGTGATTTTGGCACAGCCGGAGGAAGATTAGGGGCTTGATGAATTAGGGGAGCACTGTTAAGATCAAATCACGTTAATCATTGCAGTCAGAGTATAGACTCGGTTTTCATCCCCACTCGTACTCCTTCCTGGTTTGTTTAGTGATGAATAGCTTTTCCGCTGCAGGAAAAAAAAATTGTATCACCATCAGATATGTGAATATAAATGGAAGGACAAGTCCCACAAACCTATTGATTTGTTTTATCCATCTGTTCGTATTTTTTAAGATAAGCAGAGGAGGGAGAGGAAGGCTGGCAATGTTAAGCAGACTAAACTTTTTCTGGAACGGACAACAAATAAAAAGTTGTGGACTGGAAAGAAATGTCAGTGTGGTTGGAGACTGAATGACAAAAATAAACACAATTGGGCCAAAGTTCTGTCTGTCTCTCTATATTCCTTGCCTGCTTCCTTGCCTGCTTCCTTGCCTGCCTCCCTGCCTGCCTCCCTATTTGTCTGTCTGACAGATCCCTTTCTGTGAATCTCCTCTAATGTAAAGAGGATGTTTCCCTGGCAGTTTGCTCCCTAGTGTTGCAGCGCACCATGCCAGGAGGACCACAGAGCTTTCCAAGTCCCACACCATGAAACGTAAGGAGGGGAGATGCTATTGATGCTAAACTGGCTGGTTCTTTCTTTTCTCTCTCAGTATCATCTGTCTCTGATATGGACCTGGCTTTCTCTCTCTCCATTTGGAAATGCTTCTCTCTCTCTCTGGCTCAGATGAAAGCAGGAAAGGACGGAGGGATCACTGAGGGTGAATCACTACAGGGTGATGACTGACCTGCTCATTCACATTCTTGTAAAGAATGGGATGAACTTAAGAACAAATTCAAGTTTATTAATTCATTTAATTGAAGATAAGGTTAAACAAACAAGCAAGGGCCCAACGTTCCAGCCTAGATGCCTTTGTCATGAACACTCCCATTCTGCCCTGCTCTGCAAAACAAGTGTTGTGAATCTGAACTTAATAAGTTAGTCTTATTTACCCATGCATGGTGTGGAGGGGGTGTGGCTCGTAATGGTACCTCCCCTCATGGTGACGCATGTCGATCGGGATCGGTGTGTGAAACGTGGGGAAGAGATGATGAGGACCTGTGAGAAGAAAGAGAGGAGAGACAGGGGGCAGAGAGAGAGAGGGAGGAGAGATAAGAAAGATATGGGCACTTCAATAAAGACTTTCAAGTGAAATATTTAAAAGGGTAAAAACCTAAAGCTACAATGCAGCAAACATGAACCACCTCTAAGAGCTGGCTGAGCAGTTTCGTGTTAAATATTGGCCCTATAACACAGGAAGAAGAGGGGCTAAATAAATAATCAAAGAGGTCCTGAGGAATCTTACTACATCTCAAACAAGAGAGATGAGAAAGATCATATTGGGCCTTTGACAAAGACCTGCTGGGATCCAGCCCTTTGAACTTAGTGTGTGTGTGTGTTCATGTGTGCGCATGTGTGTGTGTGGTTTGTGTGCGTGTGTGTGTGTGTGTGTGTGTGTGTGTGTGTGTGTGTGTGTGTGCGCGTGTGTGGAGGTGCCCATTTGAAGGAGAGCAACAGTCTGGACATAAACAAGGAACAACAGTCGTGAGAGGAAAACCTCTTGACTCACACTACACTTGAGATGCTCACCTCACTTCATGTTACTGGCAGCAAGCAGCAGCTATAAGCAGCAGCTAAACCATTATTATCCTAGAAACTAGTTGTGGCTATTATCCTACAAACTAGTAGTGTTTATTATTCTACAGACTAGTATTGGTTATTATCCTACACGCTAGTAGTGGTTATTATCCTACAAACTAGTAGTGATTATTACCCTATAGACTAGTCGTGGTTATTATCCTATGAACTAGCAGTGGTTATTATCCTGCAAACTAGTAGTGGTTATTATCCTACGAACTAGTAGTGGTTATTATCCTGCAAACTAGCAGGGGTTATTATCCTGCAAAACTAGTAGTGGTTATTATCCTACAAGCTAGTGGTGGTTATTATCCTACAAACTAGTAGTGGTTATTATCCTACAAACTAGTAGTGGTTATTATCCTACAAACTTGTAGTGGTTATTATACTACAAACTAGCAGTGGTTATTACTCTACAAACTAGCAGTGGTTATTATCCTACAAACTAGCAGTGGTTATTATCCTGCAAACTAGCAGTGGTTATTATCCTACAAACTAGCAGTGGTTTTTATCCTACAAACTAGCAGTGGTTATTATCCTACAAACTAGCAGTGGTTATTACTCTACAAACTAACAGTGGTTATTATCCTACAAACTAGCAGTGGTTATTATCCTACAAACTAACAGTGGTTATTATCCTACAAACTAGCAGTGGTTATTATCCTACAAACTAGCAGTGGTTATTATCCTTCTAACTAGCAGTGGTTATTGTCCTACAAACCAGCAGTGGTTATTACTCTACATACTAACAGTGGTTATTATCCTACAAACTAGCAGTGGTTATTATCCTACAAACTAACAGTGGTTATTATCCTACAAACTAGCAGTGGTTATTATCCTACAAACTAACAGTGGTTATTATCCTACAAACTAACAGTGGTTATTATCCTACAAACTAGCAGTGGTTATTACTCTACAAACTAACAGTAGTTATTATCCTACAAACTAGCAGTGGTTATTATCCTACAAACTAGCAGTGGTTATTATCCTACAAACTAGCAGTGGTTATTATCCTGCAAACTAACAGTGGTTATTATCCTACAAACTAGCAGTGGTTATTATCCTACAAACTAGCAGTGGTTATTTTTCTACAAACTAGCAGTGGTTATTATCCTACAAACTAGCAGTTGTTATTACTCTACAAACTAGCAGTGGTTATTATCCTACAAACTAGCAGTGGTTATTATCCTACAAACTAACAGTGGTTATTATCCTACAAACTAGCAGTGGTTATTATCCTACAAACTAGCAGTGGCTATTATCCTACAAACTAGCAGTGGTTATTACTCTACAAACTAGCAGTGGTTATTATCCTACAAACTAGCAGTGGTTATTATCCTACAAACTAGCAGTGGCTATTATCCTACAAACTAGCAGTGGTTATTATCCTACAAACTAACAGTGGTTATTATCCTACAAACTAGCAGTGGTTATTATCCTACAAACTAACAGTGGTTATTACTCTACAAACTAACAGTGGTTATTATCCTACAAACTAGCAGTGAAAATTATCCTACAAACTAGCAGTGGTTATTATCCTACAAACTAGCAGTGGTTATTACTCTACAAACTAGCAGTGGTTATTATCCTACAAACTAGCAGTGGTTATTATCCTACAAACTAGCAGTGGTTATTATCCTACAAACTAGCAGTGGTTATTATCCTACAAACTAGCAGTGGTTATTACTCTACAAACGAACAGTGGTTATTATCCTACAAACTAGCAGTGGTTATTATCCTACAAACTAGCAGTGGTTATTATCCTACAAACTAGCAGTGGTTATTATCCTACAAACTAGTAGTGGTTATTATCCTGCAAACTAGCAGGGGTTATTATCCTGCAAAACTAGTAGTGGTTATTATCCTACAAGCTAGTGGTGGTTATTATCCTACAAACTAGCAGTGGTTATTACTCTACAAACGAACAGTGGTTATTATCCTACAAACTAGCAGTGGTTATTATCCTACAAACTAGCAGTGGTTATTATCCTGCAAACTAGTAGTGGTTATTATCCTACGAACTAGTAGTGGTTATTATCCTGCAAACTAGCAGGGGTTATTATCCTGCAAAACTAGTAGTGGTTATTATACTACAAATTAGCAGTGGTTATTACTCTACAAACTAGCAGTGGTTATTATCCTACAAACTAGCAGTGGTTATTATCCTGCAAACTAGCAGTGGTTATTATCCTACAAACTAGCAGTGGTTATTATCCTACAAACTAGCACTGGTTATTATCCTACAAACTAGCAGTGGTTATTACTCTACAAACTAACAGTGGTTATTATCCTACAAACTAGCAGTGGTTATTATCCTACAAACTAACAGTGGTTATTATCCTACAAACTAGCAGTGGTTATTATCCTACAAACTAGCAGTGGTTATTATCCTTCTAACTAGCAGTGGTTATTATCCTACAAACTAGCAGTGGTTATTACTCTACATACTAACAGTGGTTATTATCCTACAAACTAGCAGTGGTTATTATCCTACAAACTAACAGTGGTTATTATCCTACAAACTAGCAGTGGTTATTATCCTACAAACTAACAGTGGTTATTATCCTACAAACTAACAGTGGTTATTATCCTACAAACTAGCAGTGGTTATTACTCTACAAACTAACAGTAGTTATTATCCTACAAACTAGCAGTGGTTATTATCCTACAAACTAGCAGTGGTTATTATCCTGCAAACTAACAGTGGTTATTATCCTACAAACTAGCAGTGGTTATTATCCTACAAACTAGCAGTGGTTATTTTTCTACAAACTAGCAGTGGTTATTATCCTACAAACTAGCAGTTGTTATTACTCTACAAACTAGCAGTGGTTATTATCCTACAAACTAACAGTGGTTATTATCCTACAAACTAGCAGTGGTTATTATCCTACAAACTAACAGTGGTTATTATCCTACAAACTAGCAGTGGTTATCACCCTACAAACTAGCAGTGGTTATCACCCTACAAACTAGCAGTGGTTATTATCCTACAAACTAGCAGTGGTTATTATCCTACAAACTAGCAGTGGTTATTACTCGACAAACTAACAGTGGTTATTATCCTACAAACTAGCAGTGGTTATTATCCTACAAACTAGCAGTGGTTATTATCCTACAAACTAGCAGTGGTTATTATCCTACAAACTAGCAGCGGTTATTATCCTACAAACTAGCAGTGGCTATTATCCTACAAACTAGCAGTGGTTATTACTCTACAAACTAGCAGTGGTTATTATCCTACAAACTAGCAGTGGTTATTATCCTACAAACTAGCAGTGGCTATTATCCTACAAACTAGCAGTGGTTATTATCCTACAAACTAACAGTGGTTATTATCCTACAAACTAGCAGTGGTTATTATCCTACAAACTAACAGTGGTTATTATCCTACAAACTAGCAGTGAAAATTATCCTACAAACTAGCAGTGGTTATTATCCTACAAACTAGCAGTGGTTATTACTCTACAAACTAGCAGTGGTTATTATCCTACAAACTAGCAGTGGTTATTATCCTACAAACTAGCAGTGGTTATTATCCTACAAACTAGCAGTGGTTATTATCCTACAAACTAGCAGTGGTTATTACTCTACAAACGAACAGTGGTTATTATCCTACAAACTAGCAGTGGTTATTATCCTACAAACTAGCAGTGGTTATTATCCTGCAAACTAGCAGTGGTTATTACTCTACAAACTAGCAGTGGTTATTATCCTACAAACTAGCAGTGGTTATTATCCTACAAACTAGCAGTGGTTATTATCCTACAAACTAGCAGTGGTTATTACTCTACACACATCTTTTTTTTGTGAGTGCCGAGGAAGGCATATGTTGACATTCTCTAGCCCTTTCAAACGTCCAAAAACGAAGCCTATTTCTAGTGATCAGGCTGAGCTAAGGAGGCTGTGCTCCTGCTCCATCCTTACCTCCTTAGCATGGGGTGTAACTGTAATATTTACAATTCCCATAATACCCCAGTAATTGAAACCTTAAGTTACAGACAGTCTGGTCTGGGTACTTTGTGTCCGTTAATAGCTCTCTATCTGTAATGGGTGCGAAACAGAGCTATTTCACCATGAGTGTGTTTTTTATGTGAAATACTCAAAATGCACAAATCAACAATTTCCTGCCATAAAAAGGTTCATAGCTCGGGGGACGTCTTGTTAAAAACAACAGACCTTCATTAATTAGTGTGATGATTACAACCTCTAAGTCTAAGCCTCTCTAACCTCTCCCTCTAGCTCTCTGTATGAAGTTACAGTACAGCAGAAGTGCTCTGCTCCCAAAGAGCTCCCATTAAACACTTTCTAAGTTATAACCAGTTCCGCTTTTCCTCCTTTAACATCATCCCCTTTTAAATGTATGCAGAATCAAATCAAAGCGTGGATATTCAGCACAACATCTCACCCCAACAATGACACTGGTTTACGTAAGTAAAAGCATCTGAATCTTTTGAACTGAAATCAAGCTAGTGTATGTGTGCAGTGCAATGAGGAGAAAGAGAAGGAGGAGAAAGAGAAGGAGCAGGAGGAGAAGGAGAAAAAGAAGAAGGAGGAGGCCAGGTCAGCTCCCTTGGGTTGGCTGGTTGATCTCCGGGATCTCTGTATTAAGATTCTTTGGGCAGCATCATGCGCTCCAGTGAGTCAGAGATGACCTGGGGGTCAGAGGTGGCACAGATCATTATCTCCTTCTGTGAGGGGGATAGGGGGAGGAAGGAAGTAGGGGAGTAGCCGATGTGTGTGTGTGTGTGTGTGTGTGTGTGTGTGTGTGTGTGAGTGTGTGTGTGTGTGTGTGTGTGTGTGTGTGTGTGTGTGTGTGTGTGTGTGTGTGTGTGTGTGTGATTTTAAGGAGAAGTTCTACCTGCATGAGTCCGCATTCCTGGGTCATCGCTAAAGCCACTGAAGCCCAACAGAGTCCCCTGTCACTTTGATTGACAGCCGCCACACTACAAATCTCAGCCAACGATCAGAACACAAACTGAGGCAAAAGACAGCGATTGTTGCGGCCTTATAGCTCACCGGGTAGGAAAAGGACTGAGGCTAAGCCCACCACGGAGCTTGCCTCCGAGCGGTGGTGTTTGAAGACATGCCGGGAAACTTTCTTCAACTTTCTTCTCTGAGCCTGATGGCTCCTTCCTTGGCACCTCTCTGTTTGAGATGTACTTAGCTTCATTACTGCACAAAGACTCCTGAAGTCTATGAAAACATGCCACTGTAACTCAACTCTGCCTGCAGGCAAAACAGGAACGTTCAGTGTTTTTCTTTGCAAACACAAAGCAAGACATTACTGGTACTTAGACGTGATTGAACTCATTCTTGTCATGATTGCCACCTTATTGGTGGGTTATTGTGACATTAAAATGCATGGATTGAGGTATGCACTGTCCCAACAACTGTGATTGTTGTTAGAAATTATTGACTTACATGGAATTGTTTACAAGTCATGACACTAAGTCAGTGTAACTGAACATCCCTCCCTCGCGCTCCACCTCTCTAGAATCCTAGAGAACCTCAGTCTCTGTAATGTTCTACACCATTCGACGTCTGCCAACGAGCCTCTCTTCCTTTTGTGTGTAAGAGAAGACATAGATTCTCAAGTCAACGTGTATGTTAGAGGCAACACAGACTCTACAAAAAGCCCCCCTGTAAAAACTTAAATGGGGGGATTAGCGTGGAGAGAAGTTCCAACTTTTATCCAAATGTGTCTTCTGGCTCACAACAATGCCTGGTGCAAGGCAGGGAGAGTGGGCTGCTAAAGAAGGTAGAGTGGGGTGGAATGGGTCTGGGTCAAGGGGATGTTAGTGGTGCTCAGAGCCTACTGGAGTAGTAGTAACTTGAAAACAAGAAAGCAGGCAGGCACAACTTTTATCTCACTAAACAAAATAAGGACCCCCATAGAGAGACGGGCTGTCCAGATCTGAAGGGAAAGGCTGAGCATGCCTGTTCCATCACCGAGACAGCAGCATTGTTTCCTGGGCCACAGGGACTACAAGAGGAAGGTACAGAGGGTAGGTATATGTTACAGGGGAGGGTACACAGGCACTGGACTGTCAGCTGTCCTCTGGGTGTGCAGCAATGTAGGGACACACTGCCCCAGCCTTTGGCACCCTGACACTCTCACTCTCATCTGGCAGGACACGGCTGAAAGGGTCACTTCAAAACCTCCTTGCTTTTATCTCTGTATGGATCTCTGATTGGAGTTGATCCACCCACCTCATGGGAATGTGCTTCTTGAGCTGCGTTAACTTTGTTTGTGTTCAGGTACATATATACATGTCTGTCTGCTCTCTACCCCTTTAGATGTTCCATCATCATAACATGTTTGCTTAAATGTCTTTAATAATATTGCTTCCCAACCCCCATAATAATGTTCTCAGAAGTGCCAAACATCCTGTCAGAGAGAGGGTGAGAAACAACCCCATCCTCTTTTCTATTTGTTTTGGTCTTAAGCCGGGTTTGATCTCACCCTAAAGACAAAGACAGGTGTTCCACATTAACAAAGGGCACTGGTGTGTGTGTGTGTGTGTGTGTATTTGAGTGTACGAGGGAAAACATTCACTTTTCATGTCCCAACGCAGCAGCCAAGATCAGATCAGAAGGGGTTGAGGGGTTCATCCTAAATAGCATCCAATTCCCTATATAGTGCACTGCTTTTGACCGGGACCCTTAGAGTTGTGGTCAAAAGTAGTGCACTGAATAGGGAATAGGGTGCAATTTGGGACACACAGGGGCTCATCCTCTAAGGAAGTACTCAGTGATAATAACATCCTGAGAGAGAGAGAGGGATAGACAGAGGGAGAGAGAGGGCTCTGGACAGGGTAATTAAAACAGCTTTTCTTTCTGTCTCGCTCTCCGAAAGAGAATGAGGGAGTGAGCTAGGGGAGAGGGGGATGAGAGAGGGAGGGAGCAAGGAAAGAAGGATAGGAGGAGGAGGGGGCGCCATTCAGACAGGAAATTCCAGCAAGATATGTTGGCTGTGGTCCTAACGACACAGCACCATGCCAACGGCTACACACAACGAACGAATGGCCTTGTCCCTTCTCGCCCTGTACTATGGGTAGTAAAGCAACAGTCTGACCGGACTGAGGGTTCAACTGGCTGGGGAAAAGCTTTGGGTAGCTAGCGTGAAATTTGTTATCGCCAAGCGAGGAGAAATACAGAGAGGGAGTCCTTTTCTTAGACTTCTATAGTACTGTACATCCATCCAACCACAACAGTTTAGCCCCTATTTGATTGGTCATTAAGAGTATTGTGTATTTAGACTGACCTAGGACCATTATGACACACAGCATGAACCAGCCAGGCTAATAAGCCAGTGTGGTAAGTCGAATTCAACACTCACACACGCACGCGCGCGCGCGCGCGCACACACACACACACACACACACACACACACACACACACACACACACACACACACACACACACACACACACACACACACACACACACACACACACACACACACACACACACACACACACACACACACAGCAGGTTAATAGGCCAATGTATTAAGATCCATTTTAACCAGTTTAACGTTCACAGCCCCAGGTTTAGTCTGCAGTGCTGACTCCTACTGAGGCGTGGGCTCGCCATGGCGACAGAAGGATTAGGGGCTTACAGGAGAGCATGGAACAACCACAACCACAACTCCTCTCTCTCTCTGTGTGTGTGTGTGTGTGTGTGTGTGTGTGTGTGTGTGTGTGTGTGTGTGTGTGTGTGCGTGCGTGCGTGCGTGCGTGCGTGCGTGCGTGTGTGTGAGAAAGAGAGAGTATGTGCTTCTCTTCATACCCCTCACTCTGGGACAAGTTAAAATGCTACATGTTTTATTGATAGGTGGATTTGGGGCTGAAGGTAAGTAGATTAAGTCAGGGCCTGGCTCCATAGAAACACGTGACAGGTAGAATTGATGTTCATCATAGAGCCAGTTTTTACTTTCTTTGACTGGTTAGAAGTCTGACTGACTAAGAAGCAGAGGAAGTTCACTTTCATATTCAAATAAACATACAATATAGAAAAGGAACATTGTTGGCTCAGGGAAGTGATGGGGTTATATTATTTATTTGAAGTCCAGTTCCTTTTATAGTACATTAGGAAATAAGATGTTTATGTCTCAAACAGTACATTGTCCATTAGGTGACAGTTATAGCTTGGCTAGGACATCCATATGCCATCTTAAACAGTAAGACTGAGGTGGCTGAAGAGGGATCATGCTGGGGAGAATGGGAGAAGGTTATTGGAAAATGTGTTTTATAGAGAGGACTCCTCAGGTTTTTGGAAGGTGTTCATTAAATCATATCAGGCAGGGAAGCTGTGTTTGAGAAGCACTATATATAAATGGAGTTGAATTACGTGTGTGTGTGTGTGTGTGTGTGTGTGTGTGTGTGTGTGTGTGTGTGTGTGTGTGTGTGTGTGTGTGTGTGTGTGTGTGTGTGAGAGAGAGAGAGAAACAGAGAGAGAGTTGTGTAAACATGAACAGGAAAGGCACTCAGGACACCGCTACACAACGCCTGATGAAGATCGGACACATCTGGGGGTGCCCATGGCAACCAGCCCTAAACACAGCCTGCATGACAGGCCTTAGCGGCCAACACGCTCACATCACTCCCCCCCCCCCCTCTCTTCCTCCTCTCCCTCTCTTTCCCTCTCCCAAACTGGCTTTTCTCTACCATCATCCATCTCCATCAAACAACAGGCCTAATCCACCCAATCACTCCCAACTAACTATATACTCCCAGTCTCACTGAACCCCAAATCTGCAAACCCCAACCTGCTGTTTGACCCCAGTCAGCATGACGCATTACTTATAGCTGAGGTAAGGTGGGGTACTGGTTCTCTTAATTGTCTTTAGGGTACTGTGGTACTAGGACCTCACCTCTCTAACATCACAGTAAGGGTCCTATTCTAGTGTGGGGGCCAGGGGACATGGTCGTAAGGAGAATACAGCTATCTGTGTTGAGCAGATGTGTCTTGGGGGATCAGGGGCTAATGACCGCCATGCTTCACCCAGCTGGGAGCAGGGTGGTAGCAGGCTGGGCGCAGGCTGGGCGCAGGGTGGGAGCAGGGTGGTAGCAGGGTGGTAGCAGGGTGGTAGCAGGCTGGGCGCAGGCTGGGAGCAGGGTGGGAGCAGGCTGGG
Source organism: Salvelinus fontinalis (assembly GCF_029448725.1). NCBI lineage: Eukaryota > Metazoa > Chordata > Actinopteri > Salmoniformes > Salmonidae > Salvelinus > Salvelinus fontinalis. The sequence goes on along the minus strand of NC_074683.1, from coordinate 29,883,765 downwards.
AGCAGGGCTGCACTGTGGCGGGCCATGCATTCACATTACATTTAAGGAGAGGGAGCTGGAGGGGGGCAGCCACCGTTTGGCCTCACTGGCCTGTGATTAGCCTGTTAGCATTAGCATGCTGTCAGTGTAGCTTTGGGGACCAGCGAGCCGAGCGAAGATCTCTGTAATACTGATGAGGCGTCTGGATAATCAGCTACCAGACCAGACTCTGATGGATCACCAGATCAGCTGACCTAACCCTGGTTAACACACCCAGGTGTGGGCTTGGTTCACAAATTTCCTCAGAGCAGAAAAAGTATATTATCTCTGCAGCACAGATCAGGATAAAAAAGGGTTCTGTTTTCTGGTGAATGAAGATAATGTGAATGAAACTTGTCGTCAAGGTGATTAAGGTTGCACACTTTTTGGTATTCCTTTTGGTTCTAACCAACACAGATGGATTTTTTTCTATTCTTGTGACTTGATCACATTACATTTATCTTGTTTTAACACTCTTTAGGCTGTTCCTAACACACTGATACTCACTTCATTCTCACTTCAAACCCAGAGCGGGAACTCAGGCCATAACAGCTAGTGTTGTGTTGTGCATCTGACCCGAAGCATCACAGCTAATAGAAAAGCTGCCAGCTCACACAAAGAGCGTCCTCACAGCCTCAAGACCCTAACAGCCCGATGACGGCATGGTTCTACACTGGTTTAGCACATCCCCCTCCTCCTTAGTAATTATTATTTTTTTAACAGGAACAGGGAGCGAGAGGGGTAGAAACAGGAAGTACACTTCATAACCAGACAATGCATGGGAGCAGGAGGCCGGAACATCAATCTAGGGCTGGGATGGGCAGCTCTTGGACCTGACTGGTGTCACACTTTTGCCCCAGCCTCAGCTAACACACTTGGCACCAATAATCCACAAATCATGATCTTCAGTTTAGAATGCTATCAGTTTAATCAGCTGTGTTTGCTAGGGATGGGGAAAAAGTGACACCACTCTGGCCCCCAAGGACTGGAGTTGCACATCCCTGATCTAGGGGGTGGGGGTGTCGTGGCTGGGGGTCACCCCGGGGTGAGGGCTTCCTGGGGAGCCTGGGTTCTGGGCCTTCTCAGGTCGAAGGGAACTAGAGGGTCTGGGGAGTGTCTCAAAGAGAGAGACATATTCTGGACTCAAACTGCCACTGAGGGTCTATCAAAACAACTGTGGTGATGCACAACATGTCTATTTCATATAATGACTGCAGAGCCAATGTTTTGTCTCCAAGGCAGCTCATTTGTTCTCAGAGGAGAAGACTTAGGATACAGTTATTGAGGATTGATTTTCTATATTTTGTGTTCATATGAAAAGTATTGACACCTTAGGGGAAATTTGGTGGATATTTGGGATCATCATCATTTTTGGCTCACCAGCATCTCTAATTCTGTAAATGCCATCCTCTGAGAGATATACTCTCTGGGCCTTCAGCCCTGGCTGAAACAGAGCTCAACTAACTGTCAGTGGAGTTCTGGCACAGGGCAGAGCGTCTTCAGTTAAAGTGCAGGCCCCAGGTCATCTAGTTGGATAAGACAAGAATACAGAACAACAACCTGACTCACCTCCTCACAGACACAGTCTGGTCTGGTGATCATTGTCCTGGGACTTCTGGTCTTGAGGAAACTATCTCACTCAGAGAATTGGTTTTAAAAAACCAATGACAAACAGCTGTGGAGGGTCTGAGATGGTCGTGTGATTGGTTTAAGGGTCAGAGATCCTGGTTCTTAGGTGCTTTGTTAGAGGTCTGATAATTCAGAGAGGCTGACTGGTCAGGCTCCGACCTTGTCTCTTCATAAAAACATTTTTGTTTGTAAATGCTATCCTGCGTACTGTCACCATGAGAAACCCTTGCAATAATGATGAATACCCATCATTGGAGAGACAAGTCATTCATATTCCTACACTAATGCAAGTCTAGTGGCTTTATGGGATGTAACTCAGAGCCTTTCAACGTTTCCTTGGTTCTTGCGTCAGCTAGCCAGGCTACGTCAACTAAATTAATCAAACTCACATTTACATTAAAAACAACAAGCAGGGTCTGTCTTAAACTAGCAGTGTTGGCTACAGTTCCACCCCACACAGAGAAAGTGAGATGATTTATCACCAGCCTTCATTTTATAGCATTTTTACAGCACAGACCCGAGCAGCCAGTGTGAAGCCCCTTAGCCACAAAGATAATGAACTGTGGGGAGACATTTCACTTCCTTCCACCCCCCCTCTCACTCTCTCTACCTTTCCCCTCCACCTATCCCTCTCCTTCTCTCCCCCTCTATCCCCCTTCTCTCTCTCTCTCTCTCTCTCTCTCTCTCTCTCTCTCTCCCCCTTTCTCTGTCTGAGGACCGAGTTAGAGATTAAGAGTCTTAATTGGAGCATCCGGGTTGGTTTATAGTGAGGCAGTCAGGGGTGGGGGAGAAACCAAGGGAATGTCCAATAGCACAGCATGGAAGGGCCTGGTCTCAAAGGGGGACAGGGGGGTGGGGAGGTGGGGGGAGCACCTTTCTCCCTGGACAATAGGGGTGTTTGTATGGCTGGGTTAGGCTAGTTAGAGGGAGGGATAGTTAGGTACAGAAACGGTGTTAGAGGTTTCGCGGGTTAGGGTGAGAGGGAGGGGCGATGCGGCCGGGCAATCACTAATTCAAATGGCAGCTCGCGGTCCTCTCGCAATGTTCTCGGTCCAGTAAGATAATAATAAACAGATGGACTGGCTTCACGCTGGAGTAGAGGAGGAGTGGAGTGGGATGGAGAGATAGAGGGGGGCACAGTCAACAATGGCATGAATTAAAAGGCTAACCTTAGGATCGGCCACGTAAACGTGGTCTTTTTCTTTTTGTTGTCTGTCATGGAGTGCTTGTGTAACTAGACCAACCCTTCAGGCAGAAGAACTCTCCTTACTCAAACACTACAGAGAGAGAGCTAAGAGCTGACAGCTCAATGCATCAACTCACTGTCTACACTTCTCAAAGCATATGGTATATGGTACCCATATCAATTGTGACTAAATGTTTTGGAAACTGTAGTGTTTACCAGATGTGGAGAGGTATGTGTACAGCCCATAATACAACTTTTAGTGGATTTATGGTAAATGTAACCAAAATTGTTAGCATTTTACTCAGTTAGAATCAGATGACATTGTGTTGATTACATGAATGTTTTTAATCCAATAGAAGGTAATACATCGTGATTCCCTTGAGTAAACTTTAGCATTGAGAGGGTCATGGGGAATGCAATAAGCCATGTCGCCCTAGTTCAGAAGCCGGCATCCTTTTGGTGGCTTCGTGTACCGAGCGCAGTTGAAATGTTTACTTGGCTGTAATGCAAGTATGAAAGTAAAATAAACAGGGATCTATGAGGAACACATGTTGCTTTCTTCAGCCCCTTCCTGCATGGCTGGCAGAGAGGTCGACATGTTCAACGGTGGATTTACTTTGTAGAAGAGAGGGAGAGGTTGATCTGTGTTAATCTACATGTCCATCTTAATTACTCTTCGTATAGTTAGAGTGGGCAGGAAAATCAAACACTGGAGAGTTCATACAACATTGTGAGTGACTTGAGGAAAGCGTAATAACAATAAGGTTGTTACAGAGACCGTAGGCACACACACAGCCACTTCTATTACTGGGGATATGGGCTGATGTGTAGGGTGCTACAAGGTCCAGGCTAAGGCCATGTAGAACTGGGGGAGTCCATTTACAACTCAAGGAACGATTTTGTTTAGATGTTTGCTTACTTGATAAGCACCATCTATGTTTGTTGCAATGCAGCTTCTCACAAAAAGGCAGGTGAAAGAAAGAGCCAAACCTCATGAGACGAGAGACAAAGAAAGAAACTGAGAAAGAGTGTCTGGGACATTACTCAGCTACAACAACAACCCTCATGATAACTAATCATCCGTCACCATGAGTCGAGTGACAATAGCTAGATGCTACATTGTGTGATAAAATTAGCTGCGAGTTTGTTCACCTCAGAACGTCTCTTGCGGTATCTTCTTTATCTTCCCAAAGTTTGTGTTTCAAGTCTTAATGTAACGTGCACAAGTACAGTGAAATGCCTTTCTTGCAAGCTCCAAACCCAACAATGCAGTAATCAATAAAATAGTGTACAAAAAAACAAAGTCCCCTCATAAAGGCCATGTGTTGGAGTGCGTTTGGAGTCAATCCCAGGAGTCAATTGTGAGTCCACTAAGTTCTGTTCACACACTCCTTTATGCTTCCTCAACACGATGGTAAATATTGTCAGACGAGGGCATGGCATGCGTGTCTCTCTTTCTCTCTCTCTCTTCTCGCAGTCCTTCTCAGAGTGCAGTCCTAGCTCTGCAAATAAGTGTCATATTGATCTTAGAGTGGACTGGGGCTGTGGAAGGAGACTGTTGTGTATGTGGTTTGATGAGGGGGGAGGAACAGACGGGCCTCGGTAAACACCCTAAATGTGTCCTAGACACATACACACGCACACACACACACACGTATGCATGCACACAGCTCAGAGTGGGCTATCGTCTGTTTACCTCCTTCCATTCAGAGTAAGTGCGAACAGCGGCAAAGACAACACCAGAAAAAAAAGGAGGCTGCTGAGGGAGGACGGCTCAAAATAATGGCTGGAATGGAGTGAATGGAATGGTTTGATACACATCCATGTGTTTGATACCATTCCATTCACTCCATTCCAGCCATTATTATGAGCCCGTCCTCCCCAATTAAGGGGCCACTGGCCTCCTGTGGTATTTACTATATACTGTGAAGATATACCATTACACCTTATGATTAGAATGTGTCTCTAAACATATGAATGTAAAAAAAAAAATAAGAATAATATCCAAGAGTAATGTAAATGACAGAAATGGTACATGGTTGCTTTGAGAAAAAGTGATTAATGCACTTTGTAATACCCCCCCGCCAATGATAGAGCAGCAGTGTGACTGAGGACTATGTCATTAAGGTTTTAGACCACATCTAAATCACTAGCAGATGGTGACTCTCTACTCTACCACTGTTGTAATGAGACGTTTAGGGAACATATCAAAGAGCACGAAGAGGTTTTATGTTTCCTATCAAGACTTAAAAGGACTGTCATTAGTGTTAATGTTGAGGTGAGGAGGAAAGGAATACAGCAGTGGATCTTAGTCAAGACTGCTTGTGTGTACATAGTTTGACAACATGGATGACACAATGTTGGTTTGAGGTTCGAGGTCCAGTCACTAAAGTAAAGGACACACAGGACTGACGATTGGTCAGTGGCCAACCATCACCTGACTGTCGCCCCATCTTTTCGGTGTGTCCTTACCTTAGAGCAATTCAATGTAGAAGTACTATACTGTACATTGACATACTGTACTTGAGATCTAAAAGAATGCATAGATAAAGTAAGGCAAACCTCTGGCCTCCTGACATTGGCTGGTCGGTAAGGATGGTTCTGACGGGGTTAAAACAGCACAGTGCTTGTTTTTCCAAGACTCTGATTACAAAGCATTTTTCCTTCCCATCAAAGCAAAGAAAGCCCCCAATCTAAGAGCAGCACATTGAAGTTTAACAATCACCCCTTCCGCCTTGATGATGAGATGATCCACATGTGCCACAGATGTCCCCTAACTAATCCAAGTATCCATCCCAAATGTATTCCCTATGAAGTGCCCTACTTTGGACCAATGCCCTATGGGCCCTGGTTCCAAAGTAGTGCATGATATACAGTAGGTGGAATAGGGTGCAATTTGGGACGCAACCCAAGTCTTGTTCTTCTTGTGGGTCGTACTGTGGGTTGTACCGTGGGTCGTACTGTGGGTTGTACCGTGGGTCGTACTGTGGGTTGTACCGTGGGTCGTACTGTGGGTTGTACCGTGGGTCGTACTGCGTGCCACATGTTGCCCCCCTGTGTTATTTTTAATTCTCCTCATTTTAAATAGGCCGGCCATATTCTGCTCTCTTGACAGAGAGGAGCTCTCTTGTGACCGTGAAGTCATCATAGCTGCTGGATGTGGGAAATGAATGACGACGCCGCAGAAATCAACTGGTTGCTTTGATAGTTTCATATTTCATATTTCTCTTCAAGACGTAATCTATTGCCAGAGCTCCACACAGCTTAGCTCCACCACCACCTCACTCAAGAGCTGCTCTGTTTGTCTGACCTCAGCCTCTTGTCCCCTTACACTTAGGCCTGTTACGCCTGGGATTTTGCCATAGCTGGGGTGAAGTAGGGTGGGACGTACAGGGGAGCGAGTGGGGAGTGAGTAGGGAGCTAGTGGAGCCTTAACCTGTTGAAATAGTTTGTATGATCCAGATCGAAACGTTGTGCATTTACCAGCCCAATAAAATGTATGTGGTGGAGCAGTGGTGTGTGTAGGTCCAACTTCACTCCTTATCCAGTTGCAAAGAGTCTCTTTTAGAGTGTCAGTTGCTCTAAAACTGGGCCTGAACAGGACCATGTCTGAAACCATGTCTGAAACCATGTCTGAAACCATGTCTGCAGCCAGAAGAAATATGATCTGCCCTGTCAGACCTGCAGACCGCCACTTGTCAGCTCCTATTAGGACCACTACTTGGCACAGCTTACATGTGGTATCTATCACCTAACCATGGGTTACTGAGCCACTACACCAGCCACACGTCTCTACCCCCGGCCTACCATAACAGCCCCCCCTACCTCAGGAGACTTTACATGAACTGAAACCTGGGATCACCTGAGGTTGTATTATGACAAGCTAATTGATATATTAACTGGGTGGAGGCAGAGAGAGCGAGACTAGCAGAAACGATACTGTTTTTGCCAACCGAAAATAAATTCAGCACGTTTGAGTGGATGGGCATAAGTAAGACGTTACACATAATTACTGATCTACAAAATACCTACACAATTGTAGCATCCCCAAAAACTTGATGTGATTAAGATTCAGATTCAGCGTGTTTAATAGATGCTTCCCAATGCTCCGTCTCACAACAGGGAAATGTCTGTCAGGCTGCATGTTACTGTACATTTAAAATCCTGGTGGTGACAATAATCCTTAATAACACAGTCCTTAACAAACAAAGGGCCTTGTTCCAGTTCAAAGTGTGACCTATCCACACCTGTGCTGCAAACCGTGACAAACAAGCACCTGGTAAATTGGGACTTGGCTCTTTCCATTGGTTGTGTAGGAGAGAAACTAGAACTGGCCCATTCAGATTCCATACCCTTTTATAGTGTTAATGAGGGAAAATATTCCATTAAACGGTTTATGTAGAACTTAAGAATACAGAACCACCCGTTATTGCCTAACAGTTTATCCTATTTTCTTATACGAGCAGTATGAACGACGACAAGGCGCCAGTTTCTGAAAGCGTAAGGGATTTGTTTAAATACCAACACAATTTCTGCTCTTTCATAGGTATTTTACTTTAATGGAACAGCTTGAAATTTCGTAGCAAGGCTCGATTTGTAGCTGCACTGTTGTGGTTTTCAGGCCTCATTGGAGCTAAGTTGTGTCAATTGAAAATGTTTCGTATTGAGTCAAACGTGGTTTTCTTAGGGAGTTGAGGGCAATTACAGTGTCTCTACAGGTCTGACAAGCTGCCGTGTCGAGTTGCCCTGAACATGAGCTAACTAAACAGACAGACAGGCACACAAGGCCCTATTTAGAGAATCATACAAAGCCTTGTCTAGTGTTAGTCTGTGCATGCACACCTGCAAAAACACTATTCACAGTTTCTTTTGACTTGCTAAAAGTTATATTTTCTGACAAAACCATTAGAGGCTATATAAAATAAATATGTGTAAGACCTTTAAAGTGAACAAAAATGATACTTTTTGCTTTCTGGCAAGCAGACAAGAACGAAAGTATTTGACACTTCAGAGGGACCTTGCTAAATGTCAGATATCATGTGTAGTAAGTAATTTGCAGCTGCTGTAATGTACAAAGAAAGAATGACAAATTGGGATACTGCAAGTCACAAACCTGTGGCGGGGTCTGTTCCTACAATTTTCCACAGATGTTCTTCACACATTTATTCAATATCACTCATAAGAAATTGTCAAAATAAAATATATTTACTTATCCAGTGGATATTTAAATTCATACTCAATCCTCTGAAACACTATTCCCATAACAGTTAGAGCTTGAATTAGCTAACCCCAGAGAGAAAGTTGTACCACTTTAAACCAGGAGAATGCAGAATGGGAGGATAAACTACTTTTGTAAGTTGTTAGGGTGACACTGGACTTCATATGGACAGTGAACACGCTAGATCAGAGTTGGGGTCAATTCAGTCAGAACGAATAAGACTGAAAGTCCACCTCCAATTCTAATTGTCCTTGAGGCTTGAACTGAAATGGAACCCTGCACTGGACAGTCCAGTATGTGGTAATGGAGTGATCAGCCATGGAGTAGTATTGGGATAGCTCTGGCTCTATGTTCCTACAGGCTGCATGCATGTTGTTTGCCCGGCTGTTGGCAGCCCCTGACTGGCTCCCTCACGGTCCTCCAGGCCCAGACGCCTCCCTGTCTCCACCAGCAGAGAGAGACTGGCCTGACTTGCCTAGAGGAAATATTACCTGGAGCATAGAGAGATGAGATACAGTGCCTTGCAAAAGTATTCATCCCCTTGGCGTTTTCCCTATTTTGTTGCATGGACATACACAAAATAGTCCAAATTGGTGAAATGAAAATATATATTTTTTCTCCCAAAAATCTAAAAAAATAAAAAACTTAAAAGTGGTGCGTGCATATCACCCCTTTGCTATGAAGCCCCTAAATAAGATCTGGTGCAACCAATTACCTTCAGAAGTCACATAATTAGTTAAATAAAGTACACCTGTGTGCAATCTAAGTGTCACATGATCTGTCACATGATCTCAGTATATATACACCGGATCTGAAAGTCCCCAGAGTCTGCAATACCACTAAGCAAGGGGCACCATCAAGCAAGTGGCACCATGAAGACCGAGGAGCTCTCCAAACAGGTTAGGGACAAAGATGTGGAGAAGTACAGATCAGGGTTGGGTTGGGTTATAAAAACATATCTGAAACTTTGAACATCCCACGGAGCACCATTAAATCCATTATTAGAAAATGGAAAGAATATGTCACCACAACAAACCTGCCAAGAAGGAGGAGCTGCAAAGCTCCACAGTGGAGATTGAAGTATCTGTCCATAGGACCACTTTAAGCTGTACACTCCACAGAGCTGGGCTTTACGGAAGAGTGGCCAGAAAAAAGCCATTGCTTAAAGAAAAAATAAGCAAACACGTTTGGTGTGGGAGACTCCCCAAACATATGGAGGAAGGTACTCTGGTCAGATGAGACAAAAATGTAGCTTTTTGGCCATCAAGGAAAATGCTATGTCTGGCGCAAACCCAACACCTCCCATCACCCCGAGAACTCCATCCCCACAGTGAAGCATGGTGGTGGCAGCATCATGCTGTGGGGATGTTTTTTTATCGGCAGGGACTGGGAAATTGGTCAGAATTGAAGAAATTATGGACTGCCTTAAATACAGGGAAATTCTTGAGGGAAACCTGTTTCAGTCTTTTTCAGATTTGAGACAGGGACAGAGGTTCACCTTCCAGCAGGACAATGACCCTAAGCATACTGCTAAAGCAACACTCGAGTGGTTTAAGGGAAAACATTTAAATGTCTTGGAATGGCCTAGTCAAAGCCCAGACCTCATTCCAATTGAGAATCTGTGGTATGACTTAAAGATTGCTGTACACTTGCGGAACCCATCCTACTTGAAATGGCTGGAGCATTTTGCCTTGAAGAATGGGCAAAATCCCAGTGGCTAGATGTACCGAGCGTATAGAGACATACCCCAAGAGACTTGGAGCTGTAGTTGCTGGAAAAGGTGGCTCTACAAATGATTGACTTTGGGGGAGGGGGGTGAATAGTTATGCATGATCAAGTTTTCAGTTTTTTTGTCTTATTTCTTGTTTGTTTCACAATAAAAAATGTTTTGCATCTCCAAAGTGGTAGGCATGTTGTGTAAATCAAATGATACAACCCCCCCAAGAAATCTATTTTAATTCCAGGTTGTAAGGCAACAAAATAGGAAAACTTCCAAGGGGGATGAATACTTTCGCAAGCCACTGTAGATGAGAGAGAGAGATGAGAGAGAGCGATGAGAGAGAGAGAAGGGTAAACTAAACTGTGGCCTTAGGAAGTAAAAAGTCCCTGACACCTCTCAGCCTCTGAGCTCAGCTTCCTTCTGTCTGTGGATTAAGCAACTTCCTCAGTCACAATTAAAGGTTGTTTATCCCATCACAATGAAGAAATTAAACTGTAAAAACTCACCAGCTAAATTATTGTTATTCATGGAAGTTTAAAGAAGTGGACGCTTGAATTGTAAACAGTCCCCCCTCTTCTGTTAAGTACACTGTGTGGTGAGTACAGCCATGAGAATTTCAGAGCGAGCAGGAACCTTCTTAGGAACTACAACTGTGTTGAATAAGAAGGATTTACTTTGACTCTTAAGTACACCAACCCTCTCTGAGTCAAAGCTAACACTTGGAGAATGTACACTTGGAGAATGTCCACATCTATAGGACATATAATGTATATACAATACACACACATACATTCCTGCAAATGTACTTTACATGTCTACATGTCTACTACTGTAGAGGGATTCTACTCTGTTATAGATTGAGTCAGTAGGCTCTCATTGTTTAGAATTCAACATGTGTTTGGTGTCTGTATTTAGGAAATAATGAAATGAAATGCAACATGTCTACCATGGCAGTTTGATGGCCATCCTCACTATCATTGATAAGGAGGTAAGGAACTGTTCCGTGTCTTATGATCAAGCAGAGGGACCAGGTGGAGGTGTGTATGTGTGTGCATGTGTGTGGGGGGAGGTGAAGGTGAGGGGCATCTTGGGGTGAAAGACAGAGAGAGACAAGTCTGTATCTGCGGCAGCAGTGGGATGACCCTATTGATCTTCTGAAGCCTGGGCTAAGAATGCACACGCATACTTCCTATTGTGGGAATCTACCTAAAATCCTAGACTACACTGAGTATACCAAACATTAAGAATATCTTCCTAATCTTTAGTTGCACCCCCCCCCCCCATTTTGCCCTCAGCTCAGCCTCAATTCGTTGGGTCATGGACTCTACAAGGTGTCGAAAGCATTCCACAGGGATGCTGACCCATGTTGACTCCAATGCTTCCCACAGTTGTGTCAAGTTGGTTGGATGTCCTTTGGGTGGTGGACTATTCTTGATGCACACGGGAAACTGTTGAGTGTGAAAAACCCAGCAGAGTTGCAGTTCTTGACACAAACTGGTGACCTTGGCACCTACTACCATACCCCGTTCAAAGGCACTGAAATATTTTGTCTTGCCCATTCATCCTCTGAATGGCAGACATACACATTCAATGTCTCAAGGCTTAAAAATCTTTAATCTGTCTCCTCCCTTTCATCTACAATGATTGAAGTTGATTTAACAAGTGACATCAATAAGGGAGCATAGCTTTCACCTGGATTCACCTGGTCAGAGCAAGTGTTCTTAATGTTTTATATATTGAGTGTATACTGTTATTACAGATGTTTTACATGAGTCACAACACGCAGGAAGGAACTGGACATTTGGGTTAGGGTTAAGTTTGGCTGAGGTTAAACTGGGTTAGGGTTAAGTTTGGCTGAGGTTAAACTGGGTTAGGGTTAAGTTTGGCTGAGGTTAAACTGGGTTAGGGTTACGTTTGGCTGAGGTTAAACTGGGTTAGGGTTACGTTTGGCTGAGGTTAAACTGGGTTAGGGTTAAGTTTGGCTGAGGTTAAACTGGGTTCGGGTTAAGTTTGGCTGAGGTTAAACTGGGTTAGGGTTAAGTTTGGCTGAGGTTAAACTGGGTTAGGGTTAAGTTTGGCTGAGGTTAAACTGGGTTAGGGTTACGTTTGGCTGAGGTTAAACTGGGTTAGGGTTAAGCTTGGCTGAGGTATAACTGGGTTAGGGTTAAGTTTGGCTGAGGTTAAACTGGGTTCGGGTTAAGTTTGGCTGAGGTTAAACTGGGTTAGGGTTAAGTTTGGCTGAGGTTAAACTGGGTTAGGGTTAAGTTTGGCTGAGGTTAAACTGGGTTAGGGTTAAGTTTGGCTGAGGTTAAACTGGGTTAGGGTTAAGTTTGGCTGAGGTTAAACTGGGTTAGGGTTAAGTTTGGCTGAGCACAAAGAGTACATGGAGCATTACTATGATTCAAGGTCACAGCCACCATGTCTTTCTCAGGACTATGAGTTAGAAACAAGGAAACGATTCATTTAAATCCTACACTTTTTTTGTCATTCAAAAAGAGGGAATCCTCTCTAAAGGAAAATCTACATACTTTCTAACTACATGAAGGGATTTCACTCACTCATCACTCACTCCATTTCTACCCAGTTGTTATGAAAATTACTATTTATTTTCTCCACATCTCTTCTTCTCCCAGAGCTGTCTGGCGTATGACATCACAAACTAGTTTTCTATGAGGCTGGTAGCGGCTAGTAGCGGGCCTGTTTACATGTTTCTGGGGACCATGACAACCATACATTGAAGTAACATCGGTCTCAGAGCCTGTACTGTAATCACAGGGTGTACTGTAGGCCTATGTACTGAAATCCTTTAAAGTGATGATCCAGAACTTTTGTATAATTTCAGTCAGTAGTTTTGAAAGTGGTACTCAAGAGCCAAAACGAGCCCCCTTTTTTGGTGTACTACTTCATCCAATTGTGTACTACGTTATCCATTTCGTATGATATGTTACATCCTGCAGATGTTGTTATTGTGCAATTGGTGTAAAATGTTACGAATCAAATTCGTACAATATATTACCGGACTGCATCTTTAAGTAGTGCTAGAAAGGACTTTCTCAGTGAGGAAAATACACTCCACCATTCTGAAGAGCCTGTATTTAACCATGGCCTGAAGTGAAACACCAAAATGACATGCCTGTCTGGCTATTGCATGGGACCGGTACAGAACAGAACTATTTATGGAAAAAGAAACATGCAAGGGACTTCAATGTTACAGTCCAGAAAACATAAAGGCTTGGTTGGATTGGTTTTGGATTGGTTGTTCCCAGCCCACAACCCGCCGGCCAGGACAGAGTTGTGGTCTGGGATGCCTCTGTTTGTTATCCCTGGGTCTGCTGCATTTACTCAGGCTAACCTGTCTGCTTATTTTGCTGGTCTCACAGTTTACTGTAGCCCTGTCGTCTGCCTGCCTGCATTTTATCCTGAGAGAGAGGCCAGTAGCCAGCACTGGTGTCAGGGATGTGGGCTGCACTGGGTACATCCCAAATTGCATCTTATTCCCTGTTGGCCCTGGTGAAAAGTAGTGCACTATATAGGGAAAACAGTGCCATTTGGAACATACCCACTGTCTTGTTTCAGACAGGATTTTCCCTGCTGCTGCCTGCTGTACTGACCACACAAATACTGGAAAAGTTGAATGTCACTAAATGTTTATGGAATTTCTCCTCCTACTCTTCCTCCTTTTCAAGCTTAGCTGCTGACCTGACTCTTATTTTGGACGAAGCTGACCAAAAAACGAACATAAAATAGGAAAAGCCTTTTTTGTTTGTTTTTTAACCAAACAAAAAATGATTTCTTATATCTGTTTATTTGACTGGGTTTACTTAGACAAAGTCTGACTGACTTACAGGTGCGGGTGATTGAACGTGTGGTATGTGACTCTATGTCTCTATTATAAGCCCTCCATAATGAGGTGAATTGCTAATGGCTAATGCTGTGGTATTACCAGCCTGTTTCAGCAGTGTAACCTTAGATCTGTAATTACCAGCAAACCAACTCCCTCAGCGTAAGGAGGAATTCTAGTGTCGCTACAAATCAATATCCTGTGAGCCTAACAGAGCTGCAACAGCAGTCACAAAGGCCTCTAATACCAGGGACGGGGAAGGCTATGGGCCAACAGGGCTTCTTTTCAGGTAGAGTGTCAAAGTAGCTAAGAGCAGTAAGGAACTGTGACTTTGTCATTTGGGGCATTAATGCAATTAACTTTCCCCTACAACATTCTCTAGAAAAACTTTGAGTATGTGAAGCTGCGGTCCTAGTAGATGTATATGTCTATTTTAGTAGATACAATATTGTCCTATTCTATTCTATTCTATTCTATTCTGGACAGACACCTAGATGACTGGTGGCTGACTAATTGGCTGACTGATTAACTGACTGGCAGACTGACTGGCTGACTGATTTGCTGGCTGAATGGCTGGCTGACTGAATGTGGCTGACTGTCTGGCTGACACTGTTTTCACCAGCTGTGTGTGCAGGCCCTGAGGGAAGGGGGAGGAGACACATGGGCCGGATGGACTCCCCTGGCCTCAGCCTCAGCCCCTGGCCTCAGCCTAGACTATATGAATAGGCTGTAGCATGTCTACCCCAGCTATAGGAACAGACCTGTTTACATAAGCACCCCTTTTCTTTGTTTACCACTTTACACACATTTTTGTTTTAAAAATGTATATTTCCTCAGGGGCTTGTTTTTGTTCACTTGAACTGTGAGCGTGAAGGGGTACATTAGGGGATGAAAGCAGGCATGGGAGATCTTAGTTCAGACTGGTAGGAGTTAGGGTTACAGGGGTGGGGGTTCTGCAATGCAGCAGAACAGTGAGTGGACATTCCCGTTTTCTTTAAGTATTGCACCTTATTTTTGTCCCCTAGCTACGGTTATTATTTTGGATGTGTGTAAAACTCCCTCTATTCAGGGAAGGTAAGGGTCAAGGGACTGGGAGGGGGGACACTGAGGAGGAAAGGAAAGAACCAGAACTTAGATCCCCAAAACAGAAAGGAAACATCTCAGAGTCGGAGGCCAGGATTAATCAGAGCATGCTGGGAATGGAATTCCGTTAAAGAGAAGAAGAAAACAAGGGAGGAAAGACAGAGAGAGAGGGGGAAGAAAGGGGGTGTTGGCTAATCCTCTAAAGCAGAGGTACTCAACTCTTACCCTACGAGGTCTGGAGCCTGCTGGTTTTCTGTTCTTCCTGATAATTAATTGCACACAACTGGTGTCCCACGTCTAAATCAGTCCCTGCTTAGAGGGGAACAATAAAAAAAAAATGCAGTGGAACTGGCTTCAAATTGAGTTTGAGGGCCCTAAAGGATCCATATACTGCTCCCAACTCCTCTCCCACAGCTTGCAAATGGCTAGGAATGTAACGTGTTGTCTTTGGACGCTGTGTGTGTGTGTGTGTGTGTGTGTGTGTGTGTGTGTGTGTGTGTGTGTGTGTGTGTGTGTGTGTGTGTGTGTGTGTGTGTGTGTGTGTGTGTGTGTGTGTGTGTGCGTGTACAGTATACATCTCTGGTAAGGAGAGATGGACGTGTGCTAGGCAGACGTGATGACATTGATGTACTATACTGTGCTGATTTTATTAATTCAATTAAATACACTATACTGTATATTCATTAAGTGATTACTGTGGTGTTTTAAACATCTTACATATTCCTTTGAACTCAGCATAGGAATTTCTTCACTTTCTGTAAAAACTATCCAGAGAATTATTTAAAAAATGTCTAACTTATTCGTAAAATGCAGAAACCCTGTGTCCAATTTCCGGCAAGAGAACAGAAGTGTATCGGACCCTTTTTTCAGAAGTATATCTAGGTCACAACCTCTAAGAGAGAGAGAGAGAGAGAGAGAGAGAGAGAGAGAGAGAGAGAGAGGGAGAGAGAGAGAGGTGGAGAGAGAGAGAGAGAGAGAGAGAGAGAGGTGGAGAGAGAGAGAGAGAGAGAGAGAGAGAGAGAGAGAGAGAGAGAGAGGGAGAGAGAGGTGGAGAGAGAGAGAGAGAGGTGGAGAGAGAGAGAGAGATGTGGAGAGAGAGAGAGAGAGAGAGAGAGAGAGAGAGAGAGAGGGAGGGAAAGAGAGAGAGAGAGAGAGGGAGGGAGAGAGGTGGAGAGAGAGAGAGAGAGAGAGAGAGAGAGAGAGAGAGAGAGAGAGAGAGAGGGAGGGAGAGAGAGAGAGGTGGAGAGAGAGAGAGAGAGAGAGAGAGAGAGAGAGAGAGAGAGAGAGAGAGAGAGAGAGAGAGAGAGAGAGAGAGAGAGAGAGAGAGGGAGGGAGAGGGAGGGAGAGGGAGGGAGAGAGAGATTCCATGCTCATGGATTCGGGGTCAGATCTAACCGGGGTCCATTGTGGCTATAACACAAGCACCATTCCAGAGCTCCAACAAACCAGAGTATTGTGGCAGCCAGGATGTAATAGTGTAATGGTTAATATACGCTTATGAATATCTGATCTAGATGTAGAGTCAAGGGAATGTATAAGTATAAAGACATGTATTGAGCTGACTGCCCAGTACAGACTCTGTAGGAACCTATTTTCAAACATTAGATATGAAATATAACCTATTTACTGTAAAATAAGGCAGAATTATAGGAGGATCTATATAGTTTAACAGAAGCTGACCATACCAATAAAATGAAAGTCCCTTCCGCTCTATAATGATATATGTCTCTGTCTTATTCAGTTATAAAAGACAACAGTCAGTTCCTGCTAGTGTGTGGTGGATCGGATCGCCACTAGAGGAAAGCAGAATTGGGCCGAGCCAGTCAATAGCTTCACCTTCCTGCAAGACCCACCTTCACCTTCCTGCAAGACATGAGGTCTTCTCATGTATATGGTCAGTTAAGGCAGTACTGATACGATGTTGTGATTGTGAAATACTGTACATGGCACTGGATACAGCTGGTCCTTTCTTTCCCAACATGACAATCTACTTGGGATATGAAATAAATCAATATATTCTGGGCTTCTCAGGTGTGTGTGTCATGCTGTTTTCTAAGTAGTAGGGCCAGGCGAGGTGGTGTCTTGTGCAACACAGTTACCAGAACTATTTATCTCTTGCACTGCCTTGTCTACTCTTCTTTAAGACATGTGGAATGAATACTGGGGCACTCATCCACATGTTGTGGAGTTAGAGCAATGTTCTGAATATCTTAAAAAGTACTTCTGCCTACACTTCCACTCATGAGGATATTTATTCTTTAATCAGTTTAAAACACAGGTGGATGGCGATGGAGTTAATTAAACATATGAGGGAGTCACACTCTGAGTCACAAATCCCCTATTCTCTCCCTGCCTTTCACGGGCCCACAGAACCACAACAGTGCAATGGCCTTATTTAGAGGGAGAGAAAGAAAGAAAGAAAGAAAGAAAGAGCAGACATCCCTGTGTCCTTTCTCAGGAAGATTAGTGATGTCCCTTTGGCGTGTTCCTGCCTATAAACAGCTTCTTTTTTTTTTCTGGTCACATTTTTCTCTGCCAGCAGCCTGAAGTCCAGAGCACCTTCCCCAGAGCAGAGCAGCCCAGGGACTAGGAGAGAGGCGTGGGGGAAAGAGACACTTCACACACCCCTCTAATCCCCTATCACCTCTCGGAACCCCTCTTACCTTGACCATTACTCACTTACCCTCGCTACGGAGACCACGGCTGCTGTGATTAACACACTGCTCTGTCCATATCACTAACTCGCCACTCTCTTAACACAACTAATTACACTGCACGCGCCTGCTCCATCCATCTAGTGTAGTCACCAGTCACACAGAGTTTAGGCTTGGTGTAACACCACATCTGTGCATAAGGAGCGTAAAGAGTGGGGGAGCAGGGGGGAGGCGGGAGGGCACAAGGCACAATAGCGGTATACTGGACTTAGCTTTGTGAATGTCGCCATTTGAACAAAACTACAATCTGAGGTGTTAGATAAAGACAGGGTGTGTAGGCTGTCTAAAACTGTTTCACAAACAGTTTTGGACCATGAATTTCACGTGATCACGTGATCTTATGTGAACTTAATGTGAAGACATGTGACAACATTTAAAGCAACCTGTGATAGCATGAAACTACACCGGTGAAAACATGTGATCACATGTGAAGTGTTCCAAAAACACATTTTCACATGGTTTCACATGTGAAGCGTCATGAAATCACGTGATTTTCCGTAAGGGAAAGATTACAAACATTACAATTCAGCTTAGAGATCTGCTTTGAAATACTGAGATGTTTACTGTCCTATACTAGGAACCTGATCTGGCTATTTACAACCAGAGAGACAGACCAATAAACCCTACAGACTGAGGTTTGTGTTGTTGTGTGTTACAGCCTATACCAGAACACACACACGCACGCACGCACGCACGCACGCACGCACACACACACACAACAGCCTGCAAGAGTCTGCCCTGCCAGAGGGATGCGGGCTGTCACTGAGACTGCGGGTGCCCATTTAAAATCATTAACAAGGCCCAGCAAGAGAAACGGCCTGATGCATATCAAGGAACAGGTGGACTCATGCCAAGCCAACATCCTTCTTCCCTGTCTAGCCATGGCCTCTTGCACTAAGAGCTTTTAAGGCCAGACATACTTCCATTATGGTTTAAGAGTCATGGACTCAAATGTAACTGGTCAAGGTACCTGTCTATTTGTGGAAAAATCACCCTGATTAACTCTTTAGTCATTTCACAGTTTACCTATTTGCTTATGATTTTGCCTACACCTAGTGACCTGCTTTTTAAATTATATGAACAAAAATTTTTTTTTTTATTTGGAACGGCAAGCCAGATAAAATTAAAAGGGCCTATTTATATAACGAATATGAATTCGGAGGGCAGCAATAATTAAATATTAAAGCATTAGACCTCTCACTAAAGGCATCAGTCATACAAAAGTTATACTTAAATCCAAACTGGTTCTCTAGTAGATTGGTACGAATGTCTCATCCTATGTTCAAGAAGGGCCTTTTTCCCTTTATTCAGATTACACCTGATCACTTTCGGTTGTTTAAAAAGGAAATGATCTCCAAAATATCTTTAATTTTTAAACAAGCCTTAGAAAGTTGGTTGCAATTTCAGTTTAATCCACCTGAAAAGACAGAACAAATAATACAACAAATATTGTGGTTAAATATTATATTGTGGTTCAAATATTGTGGTTCAAATATACTAATTGATTATATACTAATTGATTAAAAAAATATGTATTTTTCGGGGGGGGGGGGGTATAATTTTTGTGAATGATATCATAAATAGGACTGGTGGAGTTATGTCACACATGCAGCTAACACAGACATATGGAAATATCTGCTCTACCCCAAATTACAACCAATTAATTGCAGCATTACCACAAAAATGGAAGAGGCAAGTAGAAAGGGAAAAAAGTAAGGAACTTGTATGTCGGCCCTGTATTAAAGAACATAAATGGTTAAAGAAAAGTGTGATAAATAAAAACATATACCAATTTCATTTGAGGACAAAAAAACTGACAGCTGTGCCATATAAATTGCAAAATAGTTGGGAAGAGATTTTCGATGTACCTATTCCATGGCACATGAATGAATTGATACGCAAAACAACGCCGGATTCAAAACTTCTAATTTTTCAATTTAAATTACTATACAAAATTCTTGCAACTAATAGAATGTTATATATATGGGGGATACAATCTTCCCAGGTCTGCAGATTCTGCTGTGAGGAGGCAGAGTCATTAGATCATTTATTTTGGTATTGTCCATATGTAGCTCGTTTTTGGTCACAGGTCCAGGAATGGCTTAAGAATTGCAACATTTGTCTAGAACTAACGCTACAGATAGCAATACTGGGTGATTTGAAAAGCCATAGTCAATCAATCAATAATATAATAATTATTTTAGCAGAAAATTGTCTTTTTTTATTTACAATCTGTAGAAGCTATGAGAATAGAAAGGTTCAATTATTTTGTGAAACATCACAGTACAGTTGAAAAGTATATGGCAAATAGAAATCCGAAATGGATGATGTTGAGAGATAGATGGTTGAATGGAGCTGAAGGGTGGGACTAATAACAAGATAAACAATGTAAAGCATACGGGATCTGTAAAATGTACACTGCTCAAAAAAATAAAGGGAACACTAAAATAACACATCCTAGATCTGAATGAATGAAATATTCTTACTAAATACTTTTTTCTTTACATAGTTGAATGTGCTGACAACAAAATCACACAAAAATTATCGATGGAAATCAAATTTATCAACCCATGGAGGTCTGGATTTGGAGTCACACTCAAAATTAAAGTGGAAAACCACACTACAGGCTGATCCAACTTTGATGTAATGTCCTTAAAACAAGTCAAAATGAGGCTCAGTAGTGTGTGTGGCCTCCACGTGCCTGTATGACCACCCTACAACGCCTGGGCATGCTCCTGATGAGGTGGCGGATGGTCTCCTGAGGGATCTCCTCCCAGACCTGGACTAAAGCATCCGCCAACTCCTGGACAGTCTGTGGTGCAACGTGGCGTTGGTGGATGGAGCGAGACATGATGTCCCAGATGTGCTCAATTGGATTCAGGTCTGGGGAACGGGCGGGCCAGTCCATAGCATCAATGCCTTCCTCTTGCAGGAACTGCTGACACACTCCAGCCACATGAGGTCTAGCATTGTCTTGCATTAGGAGGAACCCAGGGCCAACCGCACCAGCATATGGTCTCACAAGGGGTCTGAGGATCTCATCTCGGTACCTAATAGAAATGCCACCCCACACCATGACTGACCCACCGCCAAACCGGTCATGCTGGAGGATGTTGCAGGCAGCAGAACGTTCTCCATGGCGTCTCCAGACTCTGTCACGTCTGTCACATGTGCTCAGTGTGAACCTGCTTTCATCTGTGAAGAGCACAGGGCGCCAGTGGTGAATTTGCCAATCTTGGTGTTCTCTGGCAAATGCCAAATGTCCTGCACGGTGTTGGGCACAACCCACACCTGTGGACGTTGGGCCCTCATACCACCCTCATGGAGTCTGTTTCTGACCGTTTGAGCAGACACATGCACATTTGTGGCCTGCTGGAGGTCATTTTTCAGGGCTCTGGCAGTGCTCCTCCTGCTCCTCCTTGCACAAAGGCGGAGGTAGCGGTCCTGCTGCTGGGTTGTTGCCCTCCTACGGCCTCCTCCACGTCTCCTGATGTACTGGCCTGTCTCCTGGTAGCGCCTCCATGCTCTGGACACTACGCTGACAGACACAGCAAACCTTCTTGCCACAGCTCGCATTGATGTGCCATCCTGGATGAGCTGCACTACCTGAGCCACTTGTGTGGGTTGTAGACTCCGTCTCATGCTACCACTAGAGTGAAAGCACCGCCAGCATTCAAAAGTGACCAAAACATCAGCCAGGAAGCATAGGAACTGAGAAGTGGTCTGTGGTCACCACCTGCAGAACCACTCCTTTATTGGGGGTGTCTTGCTAATTGCCTATAATTTCCACCTGTTGTCTATTCCATTTGTACAAAAGCATGTGAAATTTATTGTCAATCAGTGTTGCTTTCTAAGCGGACAGTTTGATTTCACAGAAGTGTGATTGACTTGGAGTTACATTGTGTTGTTTAAGTGTTCCCTTTATTTTTTTGAGCAGTGTATATACAGTGGGGAGAACAAGTATTTGAGACACTGTCAATTTTGCAGGTTTTCCTACTTACAAAGCATGTAGATGTCTGTAATTTTTATCATAGGTACACTTCAACTGTGAGAGACGGAATCTAAAACAAAAATCCAGAAAATCACATTGTATGATTTTTAAGTAATTAATTAGCATTTTATTGCATGACATAAGTATTTGATACATCAGAAAAGCAGAACTTAATATTTGGTACAGAAACCTTTGTTTGCAATTACAGAGATCATACGTTTCCTGTAGTTCTTGACCAGGTTTGCACACACTGCAGCAGGGATTTTGGCCCACTCCTCCATACAGACCTTCTCCAGATCCTTCAGGTTTCGGGGCTGTCGCTGGGCAATACGGACTTTCAGCTCCCTCCAAAGATTATCTGTTGGGTTCAGGTCTGGAGACTGGCTAGGCCACTCCAGGACCTTGAGATGCTTCTTACGGAGCCACTCCTTAGTTGCCCTGGCTGTGTGTTTCGACCCATCTTCAATGCACGACCCATCTTCAATGCTCTTACTGAGGGAAGGAGGTTGTTGGCCAAGATCTCGCGATACATGGCCCCATCCATCCTCCCCTCAATACGGTGCAGTCGTCCTGTCCCCTTTGCAGAAAAGCATCCCCAAAGAATGATGTTTTCACCTCCATGCTTCACGGTTGGGATGGTGTTCTTGGGGTTGTACTCCTTCTTCTTCCTCCAAACACGGCGAGTGGAGTTTAGACCAAAAAGCTTTATTTTTGTCTCATCAGACCACATGACCTTCTCCCATTCCTTCTCTGGATCATCCAGATGGTCATTGGCAAACTTCAGACGGGCCTGGACATGCGCTGGCTTGAGCAGGGGGACCTTGCGTGCGCTGCAGGATTTTAATCCATGACGGCGTAGTGTGTTACTAATGGTTTTCTTTGAGACTGCGGTCCCAGATCTCTTCAGATCATTGACCAGGTCCTGCCTGGTCAATGACGGTCAATGACCAGGTCTGTGAGAGCCAGAATTCTTACTGGTTGGTAGGTGATCAAATACTTATGTCATGCAATAAAATGCTAATTAATTACTTAAAAATCATACAATGTGATTTTCGGGATTTTGAAGTGTACCTATGATAAAAATTACAGACCTCTACATGCTTTGTAAGTAGGAAAACCTGCAAAATCGGCAGTGTGTCAAATACTTGTTCTCCCCACTGTAGGTTCGGAACTTTTGTGAAATAGCACAGTTACAAATAGAAATCAAACTGGATGGACATCAGAAATAGAGGAAGGACTAAGAACAAACAAGAGAGAACTATTGTAAAGTAGACTACGTCTGTAAAATGTGTATAATATGTATAAATTGAAGGTAAAAGCCGAAGTGTTTATTAGTTTACTCCAATTGGGGGATCGGTGGTAGGGTTTGCGGGGAA
This sequence comes from Salvelinus fontinalis, assembly GCF_029448725.1. Classification (NCBI taxonomy): domain Eukaryota; kingdom Metazoa; phylum Chordata; class Actinopteri; order Salmoniformes; family Salmonidae; genus Salvelinus; species Salvelinus fontinalis. The sequence goes on along the minus strand of NC_074683.1, from coordinate 29,860,989 downwards.
TAATAATAAAGGTATATTCTTTAAAAAAGTATGTATGTCTATATAGGTATGTGTATGTATATATGTGTATATGTATGTCTATATAGGTATGTGTATGTATATATGTGTATATGTATGCATGCGTGTATGGATATATATATTTACCCCAAAAATATATGGGGGATTGGAAATGATGCAGACAATTACATTGATGGAAGCAACATTCTTTCCGCAATATTAAGCTGATTAAAATAAATAAATAAAACTGGTCAAGGTATTCAACTGACTGAAGGTATTCAATTTCAACTGAAATTGAGTTTTGTTAGTAAGATGCTGATGTTCTAACTGCCAATGAGTCTAGACCAGGCCAGCGAAGAGAAAAAACATAGCTGCTAGAACTTTATTCATTTGTAATGACTTGTTTTACCAGTATATCTTATGCAAATATTTGAGTGCTTTTCTTAGCACTTTCACTGAGAATGGTCTAACGATGCTTCAGTTAGTTAGCCTTTGACTTACAGTAGTTTTCAATAGAGATGAGTGAATGAGGCCATTCATTTTGGCTACTTTGAGAAATGTACTAAGAATAATACACTGTCATATTGATTTATTCACGCTATGCCCTATATTAACATTCCTGTTATGATCTGCATGCTAATTGCAGAATCAGTGAAAAGGTGTCGATAAGAAGATAAAAACTAGGGCTATAACTATGTAACCAAGTCAGTATGGCTGTAAATGTTCTACTTTCACTGTTGCCAATGAGTGAATAGAGAATGTATGGTGATTATAGTTGGTTGAGGGCAGGCCACCAAGCCCTTCATTAAATAGTAAAAATATCCGACTGATAAGTTCTATTAACGTTTCTGTGGTGGGCCCTCGCTAGATGTCTTTGTGCATCTCAGAAGGAAGGACCTCAGAACCGCTCCACTATGCAGTTCTAACTTATTTATAAAGTTGAACCTCTGGAGCCAAGAACAAGGTCCTCAGACCTCGTTATGAGGAGTTGTCATCACACATATAATCACTGATGATTTTTTTTTATATATATATGACACGGTCTGCCTCTCTCTCTCTTGCTCTCTTGCTCTCTCTCTCTCTCTCTCTCTCTCTCTCTCTCTCTCTCTCTCTCTCTCTCTCTCTCTCTCTTCAATTCTATTTAAATTTCAATTCTATTTACATTTCAGGGGATTTATTGGCATGGGAAACATATGTTTACATTGCCAAAGCAAGTGAAATAGATAATATACTAAAGTGAAATAAACAATAAGAAATATACAGTAAAAATTACACTCACAAAAGTTCCAAAAGAATAAAGACATTTAAAATGTAATATTATGTCTATATACAGTGTTGTAATGATGTGCAAAAAGTTAAAGTACAAAAGGGGGAAAAAATAAACAGAAATATAAGTTGTTTATACAATGGTGTTTGTTCTTAACTTCACCCTTTTCTTGTGGCAAACAGGTCACAAATCTTGCTGCTGTGGTATTTCACCCCAAAAGATATGGGAGTTTATCAAAATTGGATTTGTTTTCGAATTCTTTGTGGATCTGTGTAATCTGAGGGAAATATGTGTCTCTAATATGGTCATTCTTTTGGCAGGAGGTTAGGAAGAGCAGTTCAGTTTCCACCTCATTTTGTGAGCAGTGTGCACATAGCCTGTCTTCTCTTGAGAGCCAGGTCTGCCTTCGGCGGCCTTTCTCAATACCAAGGCTATGCTCACTGAGTCTATACATAGTCAAATATTTAATTAATTTTGGTTCAGTCACAGTGGTCAGGTATTCTGCCACTTTGTACTCTCTGTTTAGGGCAAAACAGCATTCTAGTTTGCTGTTTTTTTGTAAATTATTTCCAATGTGTCATGTACGTATCTTTTTGTTTTCTCATGATTTGGTGGGAGCTAATTGTGTTGCTGTCCTGGGGCTCTGTGGGGTCTGTTTGTGAACAGAGCCCCAGGACCAGCTTGCTTAGGAGGCTCTTCTTCAGGTTCATTATTCTGCAGGTGATGGCTTTGTTATAGGTGATGACTTTGTTATTTTATTTTTATTTAACTAGGCAAGTCAGTTAAGAACAAATTCTTATTTTCAATGACAGCCTAGGAACAGTGGGTTAACTGCCTTGTTCAGGGGAGGAATGACAGATTTTTACCTTGTCAACTCGGGGATTTGATCTTGCAACCTTACGGTTATTAGTCCAACGCTTTAACCACTAGGCTACTTGCCGGAAGGTTTGGGAATCACTTCCTTTTAGGTGGTTGTAGAATTATTTTCTGGGTTTTAATAATTAGCGGGTATCGGCCTAATTCTGCCCTGCATGCATTATGTGGTGTTTTACGTTGTACACGGAGGATATTTTTGCAGGATTCTGCATGCAGAGTCTCAATTTGGTGTTTGTCCCATTTAGTGAATTCTTGGTTGGTGATCGGACCCCAGACCTCACAACCATGAAGGGCAATGGGTTCTATAACTGATTCAAGTATTTTTAGCCAGATCCTAAATGGTATGCCGAATTTTATGTTCCTTTTGATGGCATAGAATGCCTTTCTTGCCTTTTCTCTCAGATCGTTTACAGCTTTGTGGAAATTACCTGTCGTGCTGATGTTTAGGCTGCGGTATGTGTCGTTTTTTGTGTGCTCTAGGGACAGAAGCACCAGATCATCATCAAACAGTAGACATTTTACTTCAGACTCTAGTACAGTGAGGCTGGGTAATGCAGACTGTTCTAAAGCCCTCGCTAATTTGTTGATATATATGTTGAAGAGGGTGGAGCTCAAGCTCCCTGTTTCACCCCACGGCCCTGTGGAAAGAAATGTCTGTGTTTTTGCCAATTTTAACCATACCCTTATTGTTTGTGTACATAGATTTTATAATGTTGTATGTTTTTCCCACAACACCACTTTCCATCAATTTGTATAGCAGACCCTCATGCCAAATTGAGACAAAAGCCTTTTTTTAAATCAACAAAGCATGGAAGACTTAGCCTTTGTTTTAGTTTGTTTGTTTGTCAATTGGTCCTACCATCCAGGACAATGGATCAGGTCCCAGCCGGCGACCCAAAACAACGGCGCCGTAGAAGGGGCAGACGGAGCGGTCTTCTGGTCAGGCTCCGTAGACAGGCACCGCTCCCGAGCATAGTACTCGCCAATGTCCAGTCTCTTGACAACAAGGTAGACAAAATCCGAGCAAGGGTTGCATTCCAGAGAGACATCAGAGACTGTAACGTTCTTTGTTTCACGGAAACATGGCTCACTCGGGATACGTTATCAGAGTCTGTACAGCCACCTGGTTTCTTCACGCAACGCGTCGACAAAAACAAGATCTCTCTCGTAAGAAGAAGGGCGGGGGTGTATGCCTTATGATTAACGAGACGTGGTGTGATCACAACAACATACAGGAACTCAAGTCCTTTTGTTCACCTGACATAGAATTCCTCACAATCAAATGATGACTGCATTATCAACCAAGAGAATTCTCTTCGATCATAATCACAGTAGTGTATATCCCGCACCAAGCAGACACATCGACGGCCCTGAAAGAACTTCATTCAACTCTATGTAAACTGGAAACCACATATCCTGAGGCTACATTTTTTGTAGCTGGGGATTTTAACAAGGCTAATCTCAAAACAAGGCTCCCCAAATTCTATCAGCATATCGTTTGTGCTACCAGGGCTGGCAAAACCCTAGATCATTGTTATTCTAACTTCCGCGACACATATAAGGCCCTCCCCCGCCCTCCCTTCGGAAAAGCTGACCACGACTCCATTTTGTTGCTCCCAGCTTATAGTCAGAAACTAAAACAGGAAGCACCCGTGCTCTGGTCTGTTCAACGCTGATCCGACCAATCGGATTCCACGCTTAAAGATTGCTTCGATTACGTGGACTGGGATATGTTCCGCATTGCGGCGAACAACAACATTGACGAATACGCTGATTCGGTGAGCGAGTTTATTAGCAAGTGCATCGGTGATGTTGTACCCACAGCGTCTATTAAAACATTCCCCAACCAGAAACCGTGGATTGATGGCAGCATTCTCGCAAAACTGAAAGCGCGAACCACTGCTGTTAATCAGGGCAAGGTGACCGGAAACATGACCGAATACAAACAGTGTAGCTATTCCCTCCGCAAGACAATCAAACAAGCTAAGCGTCAGTATAGAGACAAAGTGGAGTCGCAATTCAACGGCTCAGACATGAGAGGTATGTGGCAGGGTCTACAGTCAATCATGGACTACAAAAGAAAAAGCAGCCCCGTCGCGGACCACGATGCCTTGCTACCAGACAGACTAAACAACTTTTTTGCTCACTTTGAGGACAATACAGTGCCACTGACACGGCCCGCTACCAAAACCTGCAGGCTCTCCTTCACTGCAGCCAACGTGAGTAAAACATTTAAACGTGTTAACACTCGCAAGACAGCAGGCCCAGAGGGCATCCCCGGCCGCGTCCTCAGAACATGCGCAGACCAGATGGCTGGTGTGTTTACGTACATATTCAATCCATCCTTATCCCAGTCTGCTGTTCCCACATGCTTCAAGAGGGCCACCATTGTTCCTGTTCCCAAGAAAGCTAAGGTAACTGAGCTAAATGACTACCGCCCTGTAGCACTCACTTCCGTCATCATGAAGTGCTTTGAGAGACTAGTCAAGGATCATATCACCTCCACCCTATCTGACACCCTAGAGCCACTCCAATTTGCTTACCGACCCAATAGGTCCACAGACGACGCAATCACACTGCACACTGCCCTAACCCATCTGGACAAGAGGAATACCTATGTAAGAATGCTGTTCATCGACTACAGCTCAGCATTTAACACCATAGTACCCTCCAAACTCGTCATTAAGCTCGAGACCCTGGGTCTCGACCCCGCCCTGTTCAACTGGGTACTGGACTTCCTGACTGGATGCCCCCAGGTGGTGAGGGTAGGAAACAACATCTCCACCCCGCTGATCCTCAACACTGGGTCCCCACAAGGGTGCGTTCTCAGCCCTCTCCTGTACTCCCTGTTCACCCACGACTGCGTGGCCATGCACGCCTCCAACTCAATCATCAAGTTTGCAGACGACACTATAGTTGTAGGCTTGATTACCAACAACGATGAGACGGCATACAGGGATGAGGTGAGGGCCCATGGAGTGTAGTGTCAGGAAAATAACCTCACACTATATGTCAACAAAACAAAGGAGATGATCGTGGACTTCAGGAAACAGCAGAAGGAGCAGCCCCCTATCCACATCAACGGGACAGTAGTGGAGAAGGTGGAAAGTTTTAAGTTTCACGGACAAACTGAAATGGTCCACCCACACAGACAGCGTGGTGAAGAACACGCAGCAGCGCCTCTTCAACCTCAGGAGGCTGAAGAAATTCGTCTTGTCACCAAAAACACTCACAAACTTTTACAGATGCACAATCGAGAGCATCCTGTCGGGCTGTATCACCGCCTGGTACGGCAACTGCTCCGCCCATAACCGTAAGGCTCTCCAGAGGGTAGTGAGGTCTGCACAACGCATCACCGGGTGCAAACTACCTGCCCTCCAGGACACCTACACCACCCGATGTCACAGGAAGGTCAATGTCACGCCCTGACCTTAGTTCCTTTTTTATGTCTCTATTTTGGTTTGGTCAGGGCGTGAGTTGGGGTGGGCATTCTATGTTTTGTTCTATGTTGTCCTTTTCTATGTGTTTGGCCTGGTATGGTTCCCAATCAGAGGCAGCTGTCAATCTCTGATTGAGAACCATACTTAGGTAGCCTGTTCCCACCTGTGTTTGTGGGTAGTTGTTTCCTGTTTTGTGTTTTTTCACCTTACAGGACTGTTTCGGTTCGTTCACTCTCTTTGTTGTTTTTTGTCATTCAGTGTTCTGTTTATTTATTAAAAGGCATGAACACTTACCACGCTGCGTGTTGGTCCGATGATTCCTATTCCTCATCATCAGACGAAGAGGAGAGTTGATACAGAACTACCCACCACCAAAGGGCCAAGCAGAGTGGTAGGAAGGAGCAGCAATTGATGGACTCCTGGACATGGGAGGAAATCTTGGACGGCAAGGGACCCTGGGCACAGCCGGGAGAGTATCGCCGTCCTAAAGAGGAGCTGGAGGCAGCCAAAGCGGAGCGGCGATGCTACGAGGAGTTAGCCCGAGGAGAGGTGCACGAGAGGCAGCCCTAGAAATGTTTTGGGGGGGAGCACACGGGGAGATTGGCGGAGTCAGGTAGGAGACCTGAGCCAACTCCCCGTGCTTACCGGGTGAAGCGTTGTACTGGTCAGGCACCGTGTTATGCGGTGGAGCGCACGGTGTCTCCAGTACATGTTCATAGCCCGGTGCGCTACATCGCAGCTCCTCGCATCGGCCGGGCTAGAGTGGACATCGAGCCAAGAGGGGTTGTGCAGGCTCGTAGCTCGAGACCTCCAGTGCCCCTCTACGGCCCAGTGCATCCTGCATGTCTCCCCAGCCTGGTATGTCCTGTGCCTGTGCTAAGCCCTAACCCTCCTGCATGTCTCCCCAGCCTGGTGAGTCCTGTGCCTGCTCCCAGAGCCAGGCCTCCTGTGTGTCTCTCCACTCCAGTGATGATCCATGGCAAGAAGCCTCCAGTGATGATCCATGGTAAGAAGCCTCCAGTGATGATCCATGGCACGAAGCCTCCAGTGATGATTCATGGCACGAAGCCTCCAGTGATGATCCATGGCACGAAGCCTCCAGTGATAATCCATGGCACGAAGCCTCCAGTGATGATCCATGGCACGAAGCCTCCAGTGATGATCCATGGTAAGAAGCCTCCAGTGATGATCCATGGCACGAAGCCTCCAGTGATGATCCATGGCACGAAGCCTCCAGTGATGATCCATGGCACGAAGCCTCCAGTGAGAAGTTATGGCACGAGGCCTCGAACGAAGGCCGTCAGTCCGGAGCCTCCAGCGACGCCCTCTAGTCCGGAGCCTCCAGCGACGTCCTTCACAGTCCGGAGCCTCCAGCGACGCCCTCTAGTCCGGAACCTCTAGCGTTGCCCTCTAGTCTGGAGCCTCCAGCGACGCCCTCTACTCCGGAGCCTCCAGCGATGCCCTCTAGTTCGGAGCCTCCAGCGACGCCCTCTAGTCCGGAGCCTTCAGCGACGAGCTTCAGTCCGGAGCTGCCAGAGTCGCCCTCCTGTCCGGAGCTGCCAGAGTCGCACTCCTGTCCGGAGCTGCCAGAGTCGCCCTCCTGTCCGGGGCCTGCTGCGAGGGTCCCCAGTCCGGGGTCGGCGGCGAGGATCCCCGCTCTAGAGGCGCCACCTAAGTGGGCCAAGCCAGAGGTGGAGCGAGGTCTACGTCCCGCACCAGAGAAAATGCCCACCCAGACCCTCCCCTATAGGTTCAGGATTTGCGTCCGGAGTCCGTACCTTGGGGGGGGGGGGGGATTAGTGTCACGCCCTGACCTTAGTTCCTTTTTTATGTCTCTATTTTGGCTTGGTCAGGGCGTGAGTTGGGGTGGGCATTCTATGTTTTGTTCTATGTTGTCCTTTTCTATGTGTTTGGCCTGGTATGGTTCCCAATCAGAGGCAGCTGTCAATCGTTGTCTCTGATTGAGAACCATACTTAGGTAGCCTGTTCCCACCTGTGTTTGTGGGTAGTTGTTTCCTGTTTTGTGTTTTTTCACCTTACAGGACTGTTTCGGTTCGTTCACTCTCTTCGTTGTTTTTTGTCATTCAGTGTTCTGTTTATTTATTAAGGCATGAACACTTACCATGCTGCGTGTTGGTCCGATGATTCCTATTCCTCATCATCAGACGAAGAGGAGAGTTGATACAGAACTACCCACCACCAAAGGGCCAAGCAGAGTGGTAGGAAGGAGCAGCAATTGATGGACTCCTGGACATGGGAGGAAATCTTGGACGGCAAGGGACCCTGGGCACAGCCGGGAGAGTATCGCCGTCCTAAAGAGGAGCTGGAGGCAGCCAAAGCGGAGCGGCGATGCTACGAGGAGTTAGCCCGAGGAGAGGTGCACGAGAGGCAGCCCTAGAAATGTTTTGGGGGGGAGCACACGGGGAGATTGGCGGAGTCAGGTAGGAGACCTGAGCCAACTCCCCGTGCTTACCGGGTGAAGCGTTGTACTGGTCAGGCACCGTGTTATGCGGTGGAGCGCACGGTGTCTCCAGTACATGTTCATAGCCCGGTGCGCTACATCGCAGCTCCTCGCATCGGCCGGGCTAGAGTGGACATCGAGCCAAGAGGGGTTGTGCAGGCTCGTAGCTCGAGACCTCCAGTGCCCCTCTACGGCCCAGTGCATCCTGCATGTCTCCCCAGCCTGGTATGTCCTGTGCCTGTGCTAAGCCCTAACCCTCCTGCATGTCTCCCCAGCCTGGTGAGTCCTGTGCCTGCTCCCAGAGCCAGGCCTCCTGTGTGTCTCTCCACTCCAGTGATGATCCATGGCAAGAAGCCTCCAGTGATGATCCATGGTAAGAAGCCTCCAGTGATGATCCATGGCACGAAGCCTCCAGTGATGATTCATGGCACGAAGCCTCCAGTGATGATCCATGGCACGAAGCCTCCAGTGATAATCCATGGCACGAAGCCTCCAGTGATGATCCATGGCACGAAGCCTCCAGTGATGATCCATGGTAAGAAGCCTCCAGTGATGATCCATGGCACGAAGCCTCCAGTGATGATCCATGGCACGAAGCCTCCAGTGATGATCCATGGCACGAAGCCTCCAGTGAGAAGTTATGGCACGAGGCCTCGAACGAAGGCCGTCAGTCCGGAGCCTCCAGCGACGCCCTCTAGTCCGGAGCCTCCAGCGACGTCCTTCACAGTCCGGAGCCTCCAGCGACGCCCTCTAGTCCGGAACCTCTAGCGTTGCCCTCTAGTCTGGAGCCTCCAGCGACGCCCTCTACTCCGGAGCCTCCAGCGATGCCCTCTAGTTCGGAGCCTCCAGCGACGCCCTCTAGTCCGGAGCCTTCAGCGACGAGCTTCAGTCCGGAGCTGCCAGAGTCGCCCTCCTGTCCGGAGCTGCCAGAGTCGCACTCCTGTCCGGAGCTGCCAGAGTCGCCCTCCTGTCCGGGGCCTGCTGCGAGGGTCCCCAGTCCGGGGTCGGCGGCGAGGATCCCCGCTCTAGAGGCGCCACCTAAGTGGGCCAAGCCAGAGGTGGAGCGAGGTCTACGTCCCGCACCAGAGAAAATGCCCACCCAGACCCTCCCCTATAGGTTCAGGATTTGCGTCCGGAGTCCGTACCTTGGGGGGGGGGGGGGATTAGTGTCACGCCCTGACCTTAGTTCCTTTTTTATGTCTCTATTTTGGCTTGGTCAGGGCGTGAGTTGGGGTGGGCATTCTATGTTTTGTTCTATGTTGTCCTTTTCTATGTGTTTGGCCTGGTATGGTTCCCAATCAGAGGCAGCTGTCAATCGTTGTCTCTGATTGAGAACCATACTTAGGTAGCCTGTTCCCACCTGTGTTTGTGGGTAGTTGTTTCCTGTTTTGTGTTTTTTCACCTTACAGGACTGTTTCGGTTCGTTCACTCTCTTCGTTGTTTTTTGTCATTCAGTGTTCTGTTTATTTATTAAGGCATGAACACTTACCATGCTGCGTGTTGGTCCGATGATTCCTATTCCTCATCATCAGACGAAGAGGAGAGTCGTTACAGTCAAAAAGATCATCAAGGACAACAACCACCCGAGCCACTGCCTGTTCACCCCGCTATCATCCAGAAGGCGAGGTCAGTACAGGTGCATCAAAGCGGGGACCGAGAGACTAAAAAACAGCTTCTATCTCAAGGCCATCAGACTGTTAAACAGCCATCACTAACATTGAGTGGCTGCTGCCAACATGCTGACTCAACTCTAGCCACTTTAATAATGGGAAAAATGTATGTAATCAATTTATCACTAGCCACTTTATATAATGCTTACATACCTACATTACTCATCTCATATGTATATACTGTACGGTATACCGTCAAATGCATCTTGCCATCTTGAGGTAATTAAATATATCACTAGCCACTTTAAACAATGCCACTTTATATAATGTTTTCATACCCTACATTACTCATCTCATATGTATATACTGTACTCTATACCATCTACTGCATCTTGCCATCTTGATGTAATGTATCACTAGCCACTTTTAACAATGCCACTTTATATAATGTTTTCATACCCTACATTACTCATCTCATATGTATATACTGTACTCTATACCATCTACTGCATCTTGCCTATGCCGTTCTGTACCATCACTCATTCATATATATTTTATGTACATATTCGTATTCATTCCTTTACACTTGTGTGTATAAGGTAGTTGTTGTGTAAATTGTTAGGTTATATTACTTGTTAGATATTACTGCATGGTCGGAACTAGAAGCACAAGCATTTCGCTACACTCGCATTAACATCTGCTAACCATGTGTATGTGACAAATACATTTGATTTGATTTTGATTTGATAGGGTGTGCAGGGTAAATATGTGGTCTGTCGTTACAGTAATTTGGTAAAAAGTCAATTTGACAATTGCTCAGTACATTGTTTTCTTTGAGGAAATGTACGAGTCAGCTGTTAATGATAATGCAGACGATTTTCCCAAGGCTGCTGTTGACGCATATCCCCCGGTAGTTATTGGGGTCAAATTTGTCTCCACATTTGTGGATTGGGTGATCAGTCCTTGGTTCCAAATATTGCGGAAGATGCCAGAGCTGAGGATGATGTTAAAGAGTTTAAGTATAGCCCATTGTTATTTGTGGTCTGTATATTTGATAATTTCATTAAAGATACCATAAGCCCCACAGGCCTTTTTAGGTTGAAGAGTTTCTATTTTGTCCTGTAGTTCATTCACTGTAATTGGAGAATCCAGTGCGTTCTGGTAGTCTTTAAATCAAATCAAAGTTTATTTGTCACGTGCGCCGAATACAATACTTACTTACAGGCTCTAACCAATAGTGCAAAATAGGTGTTAGGTGAACAATAGGTAAGTAAAGAAATAAAACAACAGTAAAAAGACAGGCGATATACAGTAGCGAGGCTACATACAGACACCGGTTAGTCAGGCTGATTGAGGTAGTATGTACATGTAGATATGGTTAAAGTGACTATGCATATATGATGAACAGAGAGTTGCAGTAGCGTAAAAGAGGGGTTGGTGGGTGGTGGGTGGCGGGACACAATGCAGTTAGCCCGGTTAGCCAATGTGCGGGAGCACTGGTTGGTCGGCCCAATTGAGGTAGTATGTACATGAATGTATAGTATTTAGTAGTTTAGTAGTTGATTCTACAATTTATATTTGATCATGTATGTGTTTGCTGTTTGTTCTTTGTTATAGAGCCAAAAAGATTGGAGAAGTGGTTTATCCATGCATCTCTGTTTTGGATAGATAACTCTTTGTGTTGTTGTTTGTTTAGATTCTATGGATTCTTCAATCACATTGAGCTTATTTCTGACGTGCTGTTCCTTCTTTTTCCGTAGTGTATTTCTGTATTATTTTAGTGATTCACCATAGTGAAGGCGTAGGCTCAGGTTTTCTGGGTCTCTATGTTTTTGTTTGGATACGTTTCTCAATTTCCTTCTTAGCTTTTTGCATTCTTCATCAAACCATTTGCCATTGCTGTTAATTTTCTTAGGTTGTTTGCTTGAACTGTTTTGATTTGATAGGGAAGCTGAGAGGTAAAATATACTGTTTAGGTTTTCTACTGCCCAGTTTACACCTTCACTATTACAGTGACACCGTTTGTCCAGGAAATTGTCTAGAAGGGATTGAATTTGTTGTTGCCTAATTGTTTTCTTGTAGGATGACAATGTTTGTATTTCCAATTTCTTTGATGAAGTCTGGGTTCCTGCTCTTTAAGCCAAAGGCAGATGACCTCAGACCTTGTATATTCCAGGATCAGATAGTAAAAGCTTTGTGTTCCATAGTGTCTAGTGTTGTTTTTGTGTGGTTTAGGCCTGGACCATCACAGTAGGTGTGAGCAGAGCATGTTAAGCATCTGATACATACCTCTTAGGTCTCAGGATGGGGCTTGGGTGGGTGTAATAGTGGGGGCTGGGCCTGTTGGTCTGCTCACGGCCTGGGCGTATGTCCTGCTGTCATGTTGAGGTCCTTGCTTCAGTGGCAGGGGGCATGGGGTGGGCAGAAGGGGCATTGGTCTGATATGTTGGGGGGGGGGCTATATAGGGTGTGGCCAGGGTTTGCTTGGGGTGGTCTTAGCTGGTTGGGGTGATGCTGTGGTCTGGGTGTAGGTCCTCCTTGGCATGGGTTCTCTCCCTCTCTCATTCTCTCTCTCTCTCTCTCTGTGACTCTTTCTCTTTCTCCCTCGGTTTCTTTCTTTCTCTCTCTCTCTCTCTCTTTGTCTCTCTCTCTTTTTTCTCCTCAGACCGGACTGACCCACTAAGGGTATCATCACATAAGAGTTGCCTGCGTGTTACTTTCCATTTCAGTCATATGCTATGCAATTTTACTTACAACATAATTTACAACCATCATACTTCGTTGGTCTATGTGGGTTTGAAGAATTGCAAGTGTCCGATATAGGCCACAGTAGATTCCAAGACAATAAATATAATTCGTATTTTTGGAAACAATCTTTGACCATTTCTTTGTAGAGGCGCCAGTGAGGACAGAGAGAAATGTCCTATTTTTCATGTATTTCTCTAAACAATTAATGCTCATATGGCTTTGCTTATGGCAGGCCACCAAGCTTATCAATAAACATAACTAACCAATGCCACACTATCAGATAAAAGCTCATTAGCATATCAAAGGTACTTCCCAGTCCTCGCCGGTGTCAGAGGACTCTGATGCACTGTCGTCCACTGTTACCACAGACAGCTTTAGTAATTCATAACATTTATACTCAGGAGGTAAGAACAAGGTTTTTCAATCTCATTATAGTGTTTTTTCATCTCCCAGTCTCTGACATCTTTGAATCATGCAGTCCCTCTCCATCTATCTCTTTCATGTGCCACTGAGTGGGGGAATAAGCCAATATGAAAGCATACACCAACACAGACCACCGAAACAAAAACTACTTAAAGTCAATATCTGAATCATTTTTAAATTCATGCATTTTACCTTCTGCACGATCAATTAAGTCAAGAAGTATTTTATGTTGAAAATATTTTCAGTATGAGAGATACCGTATGACAGGGAGACTCTTATAATGTGTTTGATGTGGGTATTGAAGACTCTACTTTATGACTGGGAGCATTGCTATATGGTACAGACAGAGTGGTGAGAGGGAAACATTGGGAGGTTTGGAATGGAGAGATGTAGTTGAAGGTGGCAGCTCTTAGACTAGTCATACCTCTGGTAACTGTAGTAGGAGACGGTTTCTTTGGCAGGTCTGAGAAGCTGCTTCCATCCAGACCTGATCCCTTGTGCTCCTTCTTCTCAGTGGCTGTAAGAGCAGAGGTATCCATAGTGGACAGCAGGGAGTCCGTGTCAACCTAGAGAGACAGGGAGGGAAAAGGAAAGATTCAAGCAGAAGATGTGTAAAGGCAATACAAATGTTGTTGACAAAAGATTATTTTGGAATGAGGAGGTGGATTTTGTCACAACACACACACATACTCACTGGCTGTAGCAGTGCCCGAGTTGCCAACAGAGGGAGTTCTACAGATCATACGCTCTGTATTACAGTCCAGCACTGTGTATAAAATATGAAATGAATAAGAAAGAATGTAAAAACTATTCAGTGTCCTGACATGAAGCAGACTTCTCTGAGATAATGCAGAGTGTTGCTGGTTGCCAGGCACCGTCTGGGGCACAAAGAAAGACACAAAAGGACACATTATTTTACCATATTATATCATGTAGCGTGTCTGGTCACAGCCTCCTCTCTTACACAGTCAAACTAAATGTAGATATTTAACTTTTTGTCAGAGAGTAAAAACAGTATCCCTCAGAATATTGTCCACAAATAATACATGAATGTACTGTAACTACCATGTATATAAGCTACATAGTTTTAAGGCGTCACTCAATATGAAAACGTACACTTAAATAGACACAGGTTTTTCAGTTGTTCAGTGTAATAATTTCCTAATGTCCTTCATAGTAAAAATGTGACACACTCAGCAGTCTGTCTTTTAGCCACTATGACATCACCATGACACCACATTCACATGCTTGTTTGAATGGCAGTAGACTTGGCAGCAAATGACTTGTTTGAGTTTGTGGAACCTAGACGATTATCCTCGGCTAAGTGCAAAGAAGTAGCGGTCTAAAGCTAAGAGGGGAGATCACTCCACACTCTCAAATTTAAAATCACATTTTAAGAAGAGAAATTGTAGAAATAAGTAGGGTTTATGGCTGTGGAAGCTAGTGATGACCCACTGTCACTAGGCACTAGCTTGTTGTCATGGTTATCAATACTGGTTTTACCCCTTTTAGTGTGTCAATATGAGGGTTTCGTTGTTGACATTGTCTAATCTGACCTGTATGCACTGATTTGATTCATTGTGATTTATTGGTTGATTCATTGGTTGAATATATGTTTATTTATTATTTTTTCAATGACTTGACAAACAGCACTTATGCATGCGCTTGCAAATAATTTCTGAATTAGGGAGTGCTCTGTCACTATTAACATTTTAACACTACAGGCCTTTAGGTATGGCATACACCGTATTTGCAGCATGTTGGTGTTCTAGAGACCAAATATGACATTATCTCAACTGATGATACAATTTCTTTCCAATAATTAGTTTATATGCTACTGTAATGCATTGATTAAATATGTTATTTTTCTCTAGCCTTTTACACTAGCCACTATGAACAGTACTCACAGAACACTATCAAGTAATTCAATGTGTGCTCATGTGTGAAGCATCCTTTTAGGTTTCCTGTGGTTCTCCAACATCTTGTGTTCTATTGGAGATATTGCGGACCAGTGGCCATTGGTATGACCCTTCAGAGGTACTAGTCGCCTGTCCCGCTGCCCGTCCCTGTGCCTAGGTAAGCCGATTAAGAAGTGGGCAGCTAACAGGTTTAAAAGGCATCTGTTTCTTTATTGTCTTGCCAAAAGCAAATAAAAGTTGTTTTCCCTCTAGCCATCTTGTCACTGAGGCTGACAACTCATTCATAAGACATTTCCTTTTACGATCACAATCCAAAGCAGTAAGAAGTGTTTTATTATCTGTTTCAGCTGATTCCAATGGTTGTATGACATTGGCAACAAATTATATATATTTTTTTACAACCAAAGGCTCTTGGATCAACGAAGGTATGCCCAACCCTAGAGCACATAGTAAACCCTAAACATCAGTCTATCTGTCTTCCTAGTGACTTGATCCCTGAAGAAGAGAGAATGTCTTCTTGATAACATCATGTTTAATATGAACATCTGGCTTGCAACACATTAATAGCTGTTGTTTCCTGCTATAATTCAAGCCAAGTATCGTTTTTTTACTACTAAAAACAAAAAGCTATGTTTAAAGTGATAAGGAAGCATTGGTCTGAAGCCGAAAAAGAAAATAAATTCACATGAGCACTACAATGTCTACTCTACCCATACTCTACCAAGGTTTTCCAGAACACAGCTTTGACCTATCACAGAAGAGATATTAGTCTATTGTACTTCAAACAATGTGTATGCAGGTTGCTTAGGATTCAAACCTTCTCAAACAGCCTAATTCATACTCTTAGAGGTGCTCCCACAATAATGTGATTTGTACCACATAGAAGTTAAAGTATTGGATTCTTCGCACACCACACTAATCCCATTCCATTACCATTTCAAGCTTTTTTTTTATTATATGAAAGCAAGCTTCTTCTAGTAATATGGTGCCTGATTGTATTTCCTTAAACCTTTATTTTAAAGATGGTGATGCTACAATAATACACATTTACAATAGACCTATATCAAAAAATACATACAACCTAATATAAACAGTGCCTTCGGAAACTATTCAGATCGTTTTTTTCCCTCATCAATCTACACACAATCTACATACCCCAGACCCAGCCCTCTAGCTATGCTTTATGGAAGAATGTAACTTAGTTGGCTAGGATATATTGTCAACATTGAGTTGTGGTTCATATGGTACAGTCTTGTTGGCTTGTAGCTACTGGCTAGTTGGCTAGCTAACTGGCTATAATAGCAGCCAGGGAGGTTTGCTAGCTTATTTGTTTGTGCTCGGATTTAGTTTACACAGATGACTTCAGTCATATGAAAATCCTTCCATAGCTAAATATACCTAGCTAGCTTCCTTTCCTTGTAGCTTGCTTCTCATCCGACTGGTGTTAGCTGACTAGCTACAGCTGCTAGCCTGCTATAAGCCAGCTGCTGCTGTTGTTGGGCAGCAACTGAGTTTCTGCTCCTGGTTTTAGAACTCTGAGATTCGACTGGAAAGATGTTAGTATTGTCAGAAATGCAACAAAAAGATAGCACATTGTTGGTTCTTAATGGACAGAAATTAGCACGCGAGAGCAATGAATTAGAGATGTAATAAAAACTGTTTCACCTACAAACTTAGTCAATCCGACATTTTGTAAGTCCAATGGTCACTTTATGGACGCTATAGTCTTGTTTGAATCTGAATTTGAGCTAGGTAGGTGCAGAGAATACTCTGAAAACTCAATTGCCAACACCCTGTTAAACAATCCGGTATGTGTACGTCCAATCAAGTTGATTTGCCAAATTTCCTTGAAATTGGTGTCATGTAGGCTTAGATATGATGATAGGGAGATTTACATTTGAGACTCAATTTAACATCGCCCCCACAATAATCACAAATATACATTAAGCCCTGAGTTGTATATTAAACAGACACAAGCTTGTTTGGTTAAGTCCATTATTAAAAATGTGGGGCTTGGATCTCAGGGTACTGTAGGCTCGGGTAAAGGACTAAAGAGCTAGAAAGTGTGTTGCTTGGATAGAAGTGGTTCCAACTTCACCCCCATCCCATCCCCCCACAGCTCCACCATGCAGGTCTTTGGAGCCTCTCTCGGACCCATTCCTCCCTCCCCTCCACTCACCGTCCCTGAAGACAGGGGTGTCAGGCTCTGATGGGACAGTACAGGTGTCAGGAACTGAACAGACAGATGGTGGATGAGGAGAACAAACAACAAGAGGCCATTTCTTCTTCTTAATTTCTCCTTCTTCCCTTCTTCTGGTTGGCTGGTCAGCCTAGTGCAGTGAGCGAACAGGATCGTGGCTCCCCCAGCCCGCTCCACTGACCCCCAGTCCACGTGACCACAGGCAGGGGACTCTATGGTGCTGGGTGTTGGTGGGATAATCCCCTATACAGGACTCCCAGACTCCTTTCTTGGATTTGTCCCTCTGCTGCCACATAACCAATAACCCACCTCTCAGTGAGCGAGTCACAGTCTGGGTCCTGGGATAGTAAAAAAGCTTTTTGTGTTGTCATTCTTCGTCTCTTCTCAAGGTCTTCTAGTCCTGTTTTTATCATACTGGGTTACACAACTTTATTTTTACACTGATTAAAGCCATAAACAAGTTGTATGTCTGAGTGAGACAATCAACAGGAAATAAAAGGCATGTGTAAGCCTGTGTACGAGCCCATTAGAGAGTAGAGAGAAGCGTGAGGACGGAGGGATAGGAGGGTAGCAATGACTATACACAAGTGAGAGGAGACCCAGATGTTGTAGCAGTTCAGTTATACCCCATTACAAACCCTTCTTTCCCCTGGTTGGTGGTTATCTGACCATGTGTTCCAAATGGCACCCTATTCCCTATATAGTGCACTACGTTTGACCAAAACCTGGACTCGGTCAAAAGTGGTGCACTACATAGGAAATTCCATATTTCTCTCTCTCGCTGAATTCAATAGAGCTTTATTGGCATGGGAAACATTTGTAAACATTGGGGCGGCAGGTAGCCTAGTGGTCACGAGTGTTGGGCAAGTAACCCTAAGGTCGCTTGTTCGAATCCTTGAGCCGACAAGGATGAAAAATGTGTCGTTCTGCCCTTAAGCAAGGGAATTAACCCCCAACAACAACTGCTTCCCGGTACTCTCAATAACAAGTCTATGCTCACTGAGTCTGTACATAGTCAAGGATTTTCTTAGTTTTGGGTCAGTCACAGTGCTCAGGTCATCTGCCACTGTGTACTCTCTGTCTAGTGCAAGGTAGCATTCTAATTTGCTGTTTTTTGGTTGATTCTTTCCAATGTGTCAAGTAGTTCTCGCTCTCTCTGTCTCACTAACGTTCAACATATCCCCTTTCACTAACACTGAAAAGAATGAAAACAGATATCAAAGACAGTCATCATCTATGGAGATTTGCAGACTCCTCTTCTGCACTCCTCTTTCGCCCCTTTCTTCCTATCTCAGGATGATGATACTGATGCTGGTAAGATCTCTCTCTCTCGTTCCCCCTCTCTCTCTCTTTCTCTCCTGCCTGCCCTTATGCAACCCAACCCTCTCTCTACCCTGGTGTAGTGTGATATATAGGGGTTTGACGCCCCTATACCACCCTCAGATGTCTGGGCCGGTGTTGAACCCGCTTAGGTTTCAGATGTATGGTGGTCCTCAGGTGAGTTATCACCACCAGCATAATGGGGTCTACTTCATAGGGTTTTTGTGTCTTGCATGTCAATATAAACACGGAGCTATATTGTATGCTCCAAAAAATACAGCATACATTTTATACTAATACAATTGTTTAGAGAAAGACAGACATTATTATCTCAAAATGATGGATAATCCTGAATGAATCATGAATAATGATGAGCGAGAAAGCTACAGAGGGTCAAAGATCATACCCCCAAGACATGCTTACCTCCCCTGGTAATGGTGAGAGGTTAGCAGGTCTTGGGGGTATGATCTTTGATGCTCTGTAACTTTCTCACTCATCATCATTCACCATTAATTCAGAAGTATCCGTAATCATGGTAGCATCCACATTAACATAGAAGTGTTTCGAAACATATTATATTCTTGTTTACAATAAAACTCACTTCAAAATGACAAAACTCATTATTTACCATATTTTTATATGAACTCATCAAAAGAAGAAACGTCCTCTCACTGTCAACTGCGTTCATTTTCAGCAAACTTAACATGTGTAAATATTTGTATGAACATAACAAGATTCAACAACTGAGACATAAACTGAACAAGTTCCACAGACATGTGACTAACATAAATGTAATATTGTGTCCCTGAACAAAGCGGTCAAAATCAAAAGTAACAGTTGTGGACTGCACCAGATTTGCCAGTTCTTGCAGTGAGATGTTACCACACTCTTCCACCAAGGCACCTGCAAGTTCCCGGACAGTTCTGGGGGAAATGGCCCTAGCCCTCACCCTCTGATCCAACAGGTCCCAGACGTGCTCAATGGGATTGAGATCCGGGCTCTTCGCTGGCCATGGCAGAACACTGACATTCATGTCTTGCAGGAAATCATGCACAGAACGAGCAGTATGGCTAGTGGCATTGTCATGCTGGAGGGTCATGTCAGGATGAGCCTGCAGGAAGGGTACCACATGAGGGAGGAGTATGTCTTCCCTGTAAAGCACAGTGTTGAGATTGCCTGCAATGACAACAAGCTCAGTTCGATGAGGCTGTGACACACTGCCCCAGACCATGACGGACCCTCCACCTCCATATCGATCCCGCTCCAGAGTACAGGCCTTGGTGTAACGCTCATTCCTTTGACGAAAACTGCGAATCCGACCATCAAACCACTTTTTGACAGTCCTGTCTGGTCCAGCGACGGGAGGGTTTGTGCCCATAGACGACGTTGTTGCCGGTGATGTCTGGTGAGGACCTGCCTTAAAACAGGCCTACAAGCCCCCAGTCCAGCCTCTCTCAGCCTATTGCGGACAGTCTGAGCACTGACGAGGGATTGTGCGTTCCTGGTGTAACTCGGGCAGTTGTTGTTGCCATCCTGTACCTGTCCCACAGGTGTGATGTTCGGATGTACCGATCCTGTGCAGGTGTTGTTACACGTGGTCTGCCACTGCGAGGACGATCAGCTGTCCGTCCTGTCTCCCTGTAGTGCTGTCTTAGGCGTCTCACAGTACGGACATTGCAATTCATTGCCCTGGCCACATCTGCAGTCCTTGCAGCATGCCTAAGGCACGTTCACGCAGATGAGCAGGGACCCTTGACATCTTTCTTTTGGTGTTTTTCAGAGTCAGTAGAAAGGGTTCTTTAGTGTCCTAAGTTTTCATAACTGCAAGCTGTTAGTGTCTTAACGACCGTTCCACAGGTGCATGTTCATTAATTATTTATGGTTCATTGAACAAGCATGGGAAACAGCGTTTAAACCCTTTACAATGAAGATCTGTGAAGTTATTTTTATTTTTACGAATTGTCTTTGAAAGACAGGGTCCTGAAAAAGGGACTTTCTTTTTTTGTTGAGTTTATATATTTTTTATTTAACATTTATTTAACTAGGCAAGTTATTACCACAACATAATCTGAAACACAACCAAAACAAACTGCAAACGCATCCAACAAGTTTGTAGTCACAAGCTTGATGTAGTCATTGCGTGCTATGAATATAAGACCAAATGTTACTTTTTAAAATTTTAATCGATAAGAATCTTTAGGGGTGCCAATAATCTTTATCAAGGGTGTCAATAATTTCATAGCCCACTGTATATCTGTAATGAGTTTTTGTTATTTTTCCTGTGACTATTTTACTGTATATGGCCTAACTGCAGAGTGGAGACTACGGTCTCTCTGCATGTACAGAGATCCTCCATGCACTGTTCTGATGTACTTCTTTTAGTCAAGATGTTCACCTCCCCTCTACAGTCTGGCATTCAGGAAATACATGCCCGTTTCTGTTAACTTCCAACATTGATTTAAGAGCACTGAAATCACTTCACCAATCACTATCCTAACCTCTGTTGGTGGCTTACAGGATCTCAAATATACAGCCTGGGTTAGGGCTATCCCCGACCCCAAAAAAAGTATTGGTAGAAGTGTTTAAACGTCTATTCTTCCATATATACATTAAACAAAAACATAAAAGTAACATGCAACAATTTCAAAGATTTTACTGAGTTACAGTTCATATAAGGAAATCAGTCAATTGAAATAAATTCACTAGGCCCTAAACTATGGATTTCACATGACGGGAAATACAGATATGCATCTGTTGGTCACAGACACCTTAAAAAAAAGGTAGGGGCATGGATCAGAAAACAACTCTGTATCTGGTGTGACCACCATTTGCCTCATGCAGCGCGACACATCTCCTTCGCATAAAGTTGATCAGGCTGTTGATTGTGGCCTGTGGAATGTTGTCCCACCCCTCTTCAATTTCAATGGCTGTGAGTAGTTGCTGGATATTGTCGGAAACTGGAACTAGAGCTCCGGCAGTCATGCGTCATGACCGCAGAAATATTCTACACGACAGTTGAGTCACGGTAATCTCCTCTTATGCACTCTGGACATGTGTTAGTAGTACCCAACTCGCTAATGATCATCAGGTCACTAATGGCCTGGTACTCAGGGCTCTATTGTCCCTCCATCAGGTCCTAATGGCCTCGTAGTCAGGGCTGTATTGTCCCTCTAACCACTCTGACAACAACGCAAACACAATCAAAAATCACATCAAACACTTATCATCAAAACAGTATGTGCTTTAAAACTCACTGTGATTGAACAATTTGAAGAAAGAAGTTCAACAACCAGTTGAAACTGAGTGGAAAAAATGATGGTTGTGGGTGTTGTCTCAAAGCCAAACACAATGAAATGGACAGTGCTTTCTACTGTGACGATTCATTCAAAACACCCATATGCATATTAGAGCTTATGGATACACATAGGCCCAATTATGACCTCAAGCCCGAAAAAGACCTCAGAATTAATATGAGTGGGCCTTTATAATACATTGCCTACCGCATATTACACATGGCAGAAAAAACATTTAAAAAATACTGATGTGAGATATCTTTGGTACATAATTGGGCTAGCCTAAATTAAACAAATTCAGAGTTAACCTACAATTATATTGCATTTGTATTTGATTTTGAATAGCCTAGTAATAAGACATTTGTTATATTTTCATAATTAATAGGCTGACACATTCCCTTTAGCTACAAAATATCTCACCACCGTGAGTTTCCTCCCCTCTCTCCTTCATTGGAGAGCCCATTGCATACAGAGATTTGGGTCGGAATATGACCTGTCACACAGCAAAATACCCGGAGTAGCCTATACCTGACATGTTCCTGCCCATTTGAAAAGGGGCCATTCTTAATCAAAACTAATTTTACATATTAGTAAAGACAGGATTAATTTGAGAATAGTCTGATGGGTGAAAATATGATCACTTGATGAGAGAACAGCGTGTGCAGCCTGAGGCAAAGGAACAGACAGCAAGCATTTTTGACGACTTTCTTAAATCATCAATAGCCTATAGTCGCATCATGCAGCCCATTTACCTTTGGATTTCTAAGGCTTTCTAAGGTTTTTATCATTCACAGCTAAACTTGCTAAATAACTCTAAATCTAGCGTATAAGACCTGTTTCAAATTCTCACTTTTATGCTCTACATCAAACTTCATATGTGACCGACCGGCTCGATTCGGTATTATGTAGCAAAATTTGAAATTGTGTTTTTTACATTGGATAAAAGTAGAGACTCAGAGCTAGAAAATGGTATATCATACACTACAGTTGAGGAACAATGGAAAAGTAATTCTGCTGTGAAAGTTGATAAACTTGTAACCTCACTTTTGAGAAAATGGCCCTTGAATATTTTGGACACGTGCTGGAGAGCTCTTCTTTGTCTACACCCATTCAGCATTGTTCACACCCTCTTAAGCTTTAGCACCACACTGCTCTTTAAGGATTCACATGTGAGGCCATGTACTAAACAACCAAAGATTTCAAGACTAGAGGCTGGTTTATCCTGTTGAGGCTAGGGGGTGCTGTTGTCACTATTTATGGAAATCGTGTAATTTTTGAAACGGCTTCCTACTAAATTCTTGATTGTACAATATGCATATTATTATTATTATTGGATAGAAAACAGTCTCTAGTTTCTATAGCCGTTGAAATGTTGTCTCTGAGTGGAACAGAACTCATTCTACAGCAATTTCCCTGACATGGAGTCAGATTTCACACATTTTGGCCCCTGATCTGGAGTCAGTTAAAAGGCCACTGTTATTGCTATGAGTATACAGACACTGCTTACGTCTTCCCCTGGATGCCTTTACGTGATGACGATTTGAATGGTATCGATTGCGCAATCACAGCCCCTATAAAACAAAAACACGTGTAGGTAGGAACTCTTTTCCAGATGCGTCAGGCGCGCGGTGGACACCGACCCTGCTCTTTTTCCAAGCATTAGTGTAGCCAGTTATATTTCTCCGGTCATGTTTCTACTTGTTATAGGAGTTAAAAACATCATAAGGTAGTTAATTTAAAGCGTTTTATAGCAATTTATATCCGTTTAGTGCGATTTTGGGACATTTATTTCTGAGACACTGTGAATCTCTGGGCACGGTTCCAGTTCATGCCGAACCCAATGGGCATTTCTACATGGCAAGAGGACAGCTTTCGACCAAAAGACGATTAGACCCAAGAAAGGATTCTTTGCCCAAGATTCTGATGGAAGAACAGCTCAAAGTAGGAACAATTTATTATGATAAATCGTGTTTCTGTCGAGAAATGTTAATCGCTTATGACGCCATCTTGCTAGACGTAGCTTCGCTTGGCGCAAACTGTATTGAAAAGTAAGGATAATTTAAAAAATGTAAATCGGCGATTGTATTGAGAATTAAATTGTCTATCAATCGCTGTCCACCCTATATTTTTTAGTCACGTTTATGAGTATTTATGTATACGACTAGATCACTGTCTAATATGGCGCACGACATTGTCTGACCAGCTGGGCAACTTTTGTCATTGTCTAACCATGATTTTGGTGGCTAAATATGCACATTTTCGAACAAACTGTATATGTATGTTGTAATGGGATGTTACAGGAGTGTCATCTGAAGAATTCTGAGAAGGTTAGAAGGATGTTTACGTTATCGCTCTCTTTGGCTAGAATCAATGCTCTGGTAACGTTTGCATATGTGGTATGCTAATATAACGATTTATTGTGTTTTCGCTGTAAGACACTTAGAAAATCTGAAATATTGTCTGTATTCACAGGATCTGTGTCTTTCGATTAGTGTATGCTGTGTATTTTTACGAAATGTTTGATGATTAGTAATTGGGTAAACACGTTACTCTATATATTTATTCTAGTCCATTTGTGACGGTGGGTGCAATTGTAAACTATGACATCTACCTGAAATATGCACATTTTTCTAACAAAACCTATCCTATACCATTAATATGTTATCAGACTGTCATCTGATGAGTTTTTTTCTTGGTTAGTGGCTATCAATATCTTAGTTTAGCCGAATTGGTGATAGCTACTGGTGTTGGTGGACAAATAAAAGATGGTGTCTTATGCTAATGAGTTTAGCTAATAGATTTATATCTTTACATATTGTGTCTTCCCTGTAAAACATTTAAAAAATCGGACATGTTGGCTGGATTCACACGATCTGTGTCTTTCATTAGCTGTATTGGACTTTAATGTGTGAAAGTTAAATATAAAAAAAAAAAATTTTTTTTTTGAATTTCGCGGCTCTGCCTTTTCAGTGGAATGTGGGGGGGGGGGGCAGTCCTAGACAGGTTAAACTACAGGTGTGTTCGTAAATTTAATCTGGAATGCCAGTGTGCTCTGGGCGTTCGTAGACTCAGAGTGTTGTCAGATTGTCCGTTCATAAATTCAGAGCGCTTCGCTCTCGGAGCGTTCAGAGCACACAATGGACACTCTGGCCAAGCAGTAGGGTTGATCTGAGCATTCTGACCTAACAACAGCAGTCAAGCACCCAAGCTAACTGGCTAACGTTGGCTAGCTTGTTAGCTACTTCCAGACACAAATGAGAGAGCAGGTCACTCTGACCATTTTACTCGCCCTAGCAGAGCTGGTTAGGCTGTTTTTATGTTATCCAGAGTGTTGTTGACTGCAACTGTGCTGCTGGCAACAATTTAATTACACTTTTTTTGCCAACGTTTACTGACACCGGCCATATTCAACGGGTGTTGAGCGTTCGTAAATTCGTCAGTTATTCTGCACTCTGGCACACTCAGATGAATGCTCTGAAATCAGAGTAGATTGCCAGAGCGAATTTACCTGCTACGTCTATCGACAGTTGTCGCAGTGACATCATAAATATTCTATTGAAATGGTTACTTGCATAGCGGAGTCTTTTGTTTAGACCTGTAGCTAGTTAGCTAAACAGTTAACCATAATCTGAAATCATAACGTTACTACCCTGCATGAATCTGCAGGTAGCTAACCAACCAGGTTCAATGTTAGCTAGCTACCTAGCATTAGGCTATAACTTGCAATGCAAATGGCTCTGAGATACGAATAATATTACTACACAAATCATACACGTAACGTTATCTAGCGAGCCAGCCAGCTAACATTAGCTAGCTAGCTAACAGTACACTTTAACTTAAAATGAAAACAACTTTTTGACTGAATTAGATACGTGTAATATCTGAAAATGTAGCTAGCTAGACTATCTTACCCGTATACATGGATGGACACTTCTCTCTCTGTCATAAATGCCATGGTTGCCTTAGTTTGAAGATGTAATCCGGAGACAGGTTGTCACGTTCCTGACCTGTTTTTCCTTTTCTTGTATTTATTTAGTTGGTCAGGGCGTGAGTTGGGGGGGGGTTATTTTCTATGTTGGGGTTTTGTGTTCGGCCTGGTATGATTCTCAATCAGAGGCAGCTGTCAATCGTTGTCCCTGATTGAGAATCATACTAAGGCAGACGGGGTTTCACGTGTGTTTTGTGGGTGTTTGTTCTTGTGTCAGTGTTCCGCCACACAGGACTGTCACGGTAGTTATTTTGTATCGCATATTGTTGTTGTTAATTATTAAATCACTATGGAAACTAGCCACTCTGCGTATTGGTCCGATCCGTCTTGCCTCTCCTCGTCCGAGGAGGAGGATTACGACTGCCGTTACACAGGTGTTTTATACAACAGCCTTCTGTTTGTTCTCTTTTCGACTCCGTCTGCATATTTGCAATCAAACACCAGAATTTTCTCCATCTCCTTGACTATCATATTCTAATTCCACTGTGCATTCTACTGATTTCAAAACTCGGTCCTCCAGAAAGTGGAGAACAACACCTTTGCAGTATCTTTCAAAAAAGAAGCGTTAAAAAGGATTACCTACACATACTGACCAGATCATGTTATAGACAGAAGCGTGCTAAATGGCAGACCAATCCAAACTCATCTTTCGGCATGTCCAGCATACCCATTATCTCAGCCAATCATGGCTAGCGGGGGGGTTACTGTCTTTTTCTGTGGATAAACCAACTAGGCCCGTAATTGAACAATTTTATTCATATTTACAGATGGCATACAAGTTTGTTATCAAGGCAAATGAAAGTTCACATGTTCCAGAAGGCATTTCTGCCAAAAAACTTTGATTAAAAAAATGTACGTTCAAATGGCTCTCCTGTGAAATAGTCTTGCGCGACATATGCCTAGTTTCCTGAAATGAGTCAAATATGCGCACTCACTCTGGAATGGGAAATCATCTAATATAAAATAATGGCAAGGGACTTATAAGCATATCTTGTTGTCACGTTCTGACCTTAGTTCCTTTTTTATGTCTTATGTGTTAGGTTGGTCAGGGCGTGAGTTGGGGTGGGTAGTCTATGTTCTTTTTTCTATGTTGTTATATTTCTGTGTTTGGCCTGGTATGGTTCTCAATCAGAGGCAGCTGTTGATCGTTGTCTCTGATTGAGAATCATACTTAGGTAGCCTGTTTTCCCCATTTTGGGTGTGGGTGTTTATTTTCTGTGTAGTGTCTGTTCACCTTGCAGAACTGTTTCGTTTTCTCCTCGTTGTTATTTTGTGTAGTGTTCAGATTTCAATTAAGACAAACACTTACCACGCTGCATTTTGGTCCTCTTCTCCTTCACCAGACGAGAATCGTTACACTTGTCTGCTAAATGAACAAGCCTTCAGCCTATGGAATGTCACTTAGCCAGATAACATAGAGTAGGCCAACTCATATTCTGTTATCTGAAATAAATGTTTCTTCATAACATATTGTTTCTTTAGACCTTATTAAAATAAATAATGGATTTATTGTGATGGTGTATATTCAATTGATTTATTAGACTTTTTAAAACGTAGATGTTCCGAAGGCAGCGCATCAGTGGCTTGTATGCGTGGAGGCCTAGAGATGCTAAATGTGTTTATGTTAATTAACGAACAATTACTGTGACACCGGCAGACTTTTGCATGACAATAACAGGCTGACAAAATGTCATGAACGCCACAGGCCTAACTGGAACACTCTGTCGTACACGTCAAACCAGAACATCCCAAACATGCTCAATGGGTGACATGTCTGGTGAGTATACAGGCCATGGAAGAACTGGAACATGTTCAGCTTCCAGGAATTGTGTACAGATCCTACATGGGACCGTGCATTATCATGCTGAAACATGAGGTTATGGTGGCGGATGAACAATGGGTCTCAGGATCTCGTCATGGTCTCTCCGTGCATTCAAATTGCCATTGATAAAATGCCAATGTATTTGTTGTCCGTAGCTTATGCTTATGCTACGGACTATAAAATGTTGTGTGCCCGAACAAAATGTTGTCATAATATATGCACAAACTGTTTCCGAACTGTTTTGGCTGGGAAGCATGTGGATGCTTTAAGACAAGGGCACATTCTAGATGGGGGAAATCACTGTCTTCAGAACATCATCCACCCCTGAAAACCTTTGAAGCCCTGGTTTAAAAAGGGCACAGGTTAAAATATATGGTGGAAAAGGAACTGGCAGCATTCATTAGTCATATGCGTGACTCAGACGCAGGAAGGAATATCTGTTGTATGACTTGTCATACAGATAGGTGTCCTCATGGTCAGTGAACCGAGAAAGGAAACTATTGCCCTAACATGTTCACAAAGGAAGCTTGAGTCAACTGACAGGAGACTATCTGAAATTTGAGCACTCATATTAGAGGAAGATCAGACTGTAACAGTGAAGAGAAATAGTGAAAGGTGCTACGGTATATACTGTATGCCCATTGCCCAGGCTAGGAAAGTACTACTATTACTGCCTTAACATGGATTCAAAAGCAAGGAAAGTACTACTATTACTGCCTTACAATGGATTCTCCGGGCAGGAAAGTACTACTATTACTGCCTTAACAAGTTCACAAAGGAAGCCTGAGAGAACTGGCACTTGACTATAAACCTTATTTATCCAAAGCCAGGTCAAAAGTAGTGCACTAAATAAGGAATAGGATGCCATTTTCAGATTTTGACTATGAAAAAATACTTTGAGTACACACTGTACATTCACTGAGTAAGGTACACTAGATCCCGTGTCCTGTTCTTAGTAGCTGGGAGGCACTCAGTCAGTCACTCAGAGGCCATGTTCTTCCAATGATCCCCAGAATGAACAGATGTACACATACGAGTCCTGTGGATGAGCTGTTCCCTTTAACCCACCCTCCCCCACCACCACTCGCTGCTAGTACATGCAATATCCTGTGGTTGATCTCTTTATATAAAACAGATGTAAAGACTCAAACACAATCGCCTGAGAAATGTCCTAACTGTTTTTTAGGGGGTAGATCAGCTTTAATATTACAGATAGATTGTAGCTTTCATCAATGTAATTGTCTGCATCATTTTCATTTGATACGTTACAGCCTTATTCTAAAATGTATTAAATAAAAAGAATCCTCAGCAATCTACACACAATACCCCGTAATGGCAAAGCGAGAGAAATAACAGAAATACCTAATTTATATAAGTATTCAGACCCTTTGCTATGAGACTCGAAATTGAGTCCACCTGTGGTAAATTCAATTGATTGGACATGATTTGGAAAGGCACACACCTGTCTATACAAGGTCCCACAGTTGACAGTGCATGTCAGAGCAAAAACCAAGCCATGAGGTCGAAGGAATTTTCCGTAGAGCTCAGAGACAGGATTGTGTCGAGGCACAGATCTGTGGAAGGGTACAGCATTGAAGGTCACCAAGAACACAGTGGCCTC
Source organism: Salvelinus fontinalis (assembly GCF_029448725.1). Taxonomy (NCBI): domain Eukaryota; kingdom Metazoa; phylum Chordata; class Actinopteri; order Salmoniformes; family Salmonidae; genus Salvelinus; species Salvelinus fontinalis. The sequence continues at coordinate 29,832,004 of NC_074683.1, read as the reverse complement.
CATCATTCTTTAAATGGAAGAAGTTTGGAACCACCAAGACTCTTCCTACAGCTGGCCGCCCGGCCAAACTGAGCAATCAGGGGAGAAGGGCCTTGGTCAGGGAGGTGACCAAGAACCCGAGTTCCTAGAATTCCTCTGTGGTGATGGGAGAACCTTCCAGAAAGACAACCATCTCTGCAGCACTCCACCAATCAGATCTTTATGGTAGAGTGGCCAGACGGAAGCCACTCCTCAGTAAAAGGCACATGACAGCCCGCTTGGAGTTTGCCAAAAGGCACATAAAGGACTCAGACCATGAGAAACAAGATTCTCTGGTCTGATGAAACCAAGATGGAACTCTTTGCCCTGAATACCAAGCGTCACATCTGGAGGAAACCTGGCACCATCCCTACGGTGAAGCATGGTGGTGGCAGCATCATGCTGTGGGGGTGTTTTTCAGCAGCAGGGACTGGGAGACTAGTCAGGATCGAGGGAAAGATGAATGTAGAAAAGTACAGAGAGACCCTTGATGAAAACCTGCCCCAGAGCGCTCAGGACCGCAGACTGGACAACGACCCTAACAGGACAACGACCCTAAGCACACAGCAAGAAAACGCAGGAATGGCTCCGGGACAAGTCTCTGAATGTCCTTGAGTGGCCCGATCGAACATCTCTGGAGAGACCTGAAAATAGCTGTGCAGCAACGCTCCCCATACAACCTGACAGAACTTGAGGGGCTCTGCAGAGAAGAATGGGAGAAACTCCCCAAATACAGGTGTGCTAAGCTTGTAATGTCATACCCAAGAAGACTCAAGGCTGTAATTGCTGCCCAAGGTGCTTCAACAAAGTACTGAGTAAAGGGTCTGAAGACTTATGTAAATGTAATATTTCTGTTTTTATTTGTAATAAATTAGCAAACAAATCTAAAAACTTGTTTCTGCTTTGTCATTATGGGGTATTGTGTGTAGATTGACGAGGAAAAAAACTATTTAATCAATTTTAGAATAAGGCTGTAACCTAACAAAATGTGGAAAAAGTCAAGGGGTCTGATTAGTTTCTCAAGGCACTGTACATACACGTCCACATATATAAATGTTCTAACTGTGATCATTTCAATTTCTCACTATGTAATTACATTGGGGTTTGTGTGTTGAGGAGTTATGTTATGTTATGGCCATGCAGTAACAAGAAAATCATTGTGCTAAAAACAATAATCATACAAGCACTTGATCAAGTTGTGTCATGTATGGTCAAAGAAGTTGCATCTGCTCAGGAGAGGAGAAACCATAGATGATCATATCATTCTATGGGAGAAACCCTCAGCTCAGATCAGCTGTCATTTGTGCCACATTGCAGAGTCGGCTTCTTTCTTTCAGTAGCATTTGGGGCCTGGTCATTTATCCTAAATGTGTTGTTACGACTCATTCTCAACAGTTACAGCTGTCAATATCCTCACCAGGCCCCTTAGGCAACAGCGGGTGGTGTGGGTGGTATGGTGTGCACATATGTGTGCATCCCTTTGAATCAAAGGCAATAATCTACAGTTGTCATTTGACCTTCCAAGTTTATCTATTTAATGATGACACATCCACATTGATATTACAAGAGATTATCATTCTAATATAAGTGCTTTTGAAAGCAGACTTTATCTCTGAAGTGTGTGTGCCGGCAGTCTGTCAGCTGTTCCTCAGCTCGGACGCCTTGGTGACAAGGGGACAGCCCTAGCTGTTGTCTGAGGCCCTTGTGTGTGGGGGGTCAATGTCCTACCAGCTGCCACAAGCACACCAAGAGGTGCGATGACAACCTGGAAGCCACACTGAGCCAAAAATACCTGGTTAAGCAATCAGCCTAGCCTGTACTTCAATTGTCAGAACATGTCCGTCTTTTACAAGCGATGATTCAGAAGCATTGACACCTAGTGACTCTTTGAGAATGATAACAAAAGGTGTAAAGACCGGCCACCCACACATGAGACGGTAGTAATAGGTACGTTAACACCACAAGAGGTCTTAATGGTCTTTTCCAATCTGTCTATTTTAAGGAAGTTCCACACTTTTCTCAACACTGAGGATAAGGAGCTCGGGATACTGTTACAGTTCTGCCATGACCGCATTCATGCCGATTCTACTCTGAACACACATTGCGCAACATATTTGTTGTATTATATTTGAAAAGTCTTACATGGTTCAAGTTACTGAGAGAAGACAAAAGCAGCATGCATCCACATATAATCCTCGTCCCATCAGGTTCTCCCATCTAATGAGAGGATTCCAAAACAAACTACCTCAAAATGGACTGAACCCAAAACCAGAGTTCTGTTCTGAGCCGGAGAGAGGCCGACGCAATGGCGGCAGGCAAGCAGCGAGCTAGTGGACATGTGTGCGGGAGGGAGTTGGTGTAGAACAGGGCTCTCCAACCCTGTTCCTGGAGAGCTACCATCCTGTAGGTCTTTAGCTCCAACCCTAATCTAGCGCACCTGATTCTAAAAATTTGCTGGTTGATAAGCTGAATCAAGTTAGTTACAACTGGGGTTGAAAGGAAAACCTACAGGAGGGTAGCTCTCCAAGAACAGGGTTGGACAGCCCTGGTGTAGAAGAACCAAATGGTTTCTTTGCAAGCAGCTAAATGCTTTCAATGCGCTCCCCTCGTCTCCTAGTCTATCACAGAGGAGTCTGTGGCCTGGCACAAAGTAAGGGACTTAATATTTCTCATCATATGGAATGTAATACGATTACATTCAGCCCCTATGGGCAAGTCAGCAAGTCAACTTTGCTTTGTAGCTACGGGAGGCCTTTGGATAAATCATAACTTACATCTGAGGCCTCTCCCCTTTCTCAAAACCCCATTGTTGGAAGCACAAACAGAGCATGCACACACGCCACACACACACACACTGTTGAATATGCTGCGTGTTCTGCAAGCGGCCGCTCTATAGAACTGACGCTCTGCATCAGATTAAAGCCGACGGCAAACACTGAAGACAATACACCATTGTCTGGGAGTCCATGTCAGTCTTAGGAACAACCAACACAGTGAATCTGGTCATTCATTGGCAATGGAGAGTAAGATAGGAGAAGACACAGTGGTGTTAATAATGATACTCTGTCTGGGCTGCTGCCAGCTGCTGTGAAAGGAAAGTTTCCGTGATGGAACCGCAGATCATCTTGTTACCCTGGCTAACCCGCTATAGGAGGTGATTAGCAGTAGGATCAAGGCAACCCTCTCCGATTAACCACATGCTGAGCTCAGATCTCTCCAGTGTCCGCCAGGCTTGGTGTTGGTTCAGAGCATTAGGACGAACAAGAAGTAAGGAGAACCAGGCACATGGTTCGGCTACATTTTGGCTATATATTATTATGATTATATATATATATATCTTGGTGCCAGTGGACCGGAAAAGCTTGACTGGAAGTGTACTGGAAACCAAACACAACCCATGTTTTTTTCTCAAGCCATTTAGCTGGTTGAGCAAAGTGGGCCGGTCCAGTTGTGGTTATCTCTGTGTTAGCGCAGAGCTCTGCAGCTTAAACCCAATGGTTTATTTTAGGATGAAGTAATGAAATAAATGTTGTGTCCACCACTCCAACTGGCTAACTTGCTTTGACCTATAGAACCACTGCTAAAAGCCTGTGTTTGGAGAACTCTGGCCGTGGTGCTGGGTATCGTTTCAAGATGTCATGGTGTTGACACATCATATATAACACAATGTAAATTGTATACATGATTTAATCTGTTGAAGTTTCATTCCTTCCTCCCTCAGAGAACAGTGTGAAGGCAGGCTGGGACTACAGAGTTATGAAGTCCAGAGGCCCCAAAGTTGTACCCTACTCCCTATGTAGTGCACTTCGTTTGACTCGCACCATTGTTAAAGCTAATGCACTATAAAGGGAGTAAGGTGTCATTCCGGATACACCCCTGGAGTCCAAAGGCCCCCAAAATATCCCCACTTTGGTGCCTGTGACTGACTGGGGGAATTTTGTTAAATTAATGGGTAGGTCTAGAGGAAATAGATCATTAGGCCTTGTTGCGTGACTTAAAGAAACCTGGAAATAGTGTTTCCTCGAGAGAAACCATGTCCTCCGTAATTGTAGCTTAGCTTCTTGCTTTTTGATGAGGGCGACTCACTGTGCCTCCCGCCTCCAAAGATTGATGACATCAATCATGATGTAATGAGGTTGTCAGTGATTTTACCATACAGCGCTTAAATGGCTAGTTAAAACCACATTGGACTCTCTCCTTTACTTTTACAATTACGTGTTTTTTTACAGAGGAGGCCATACATGGTTTCCCATTTTCTTTCGATAACAACAGATGTAAATTCTCTCAACCTCACATTCCATGGCACTATGTATCTTAGTAAGGACTCGTTCTTGTGGCTGGCCCTGTGAGAGATGGAGAGGGGGGTGAGGTGGGGTCTAAGTACTCACTCCTTGGCCTAGCTGGCCCTGTGAGAGGTGGAATGGGGAATGAGAGGGGACAAGGCCAGGCAGGGCAGGTTGCTACTCTCCCTCTTCAAGACCGGATATGATGTGATCCTATTTAACCCCAGACACTTGAAAGAGAATGAGCCAGATGCCTCGAGGGTATGGTATAACAGACACTAAAAAGCCTTGATTGTGTCCACTTGCCATCCCAAGCCAATGCAGAGAGGAACTCAAAGAGGGACCCTGAAAACAAATGAATGTAGCTTCTCTGCCGACTGCCGTCACTTTACTCGTCCCTGTGTTTTCGCCCTTCCCTCCACCTTACCCCTCATCTCAAGTACAGCCTCGCTGTAAGAAGAGTGCACCGTGGCGGACTAGAATAGTTCAACACATAGATGTCTTTTTACAGCTCCCTAAATGGCCATTAAATACCCATCAATTGAGCTCCAGACATGAGTGTACTTCAGCCACCCTCCACCCCCACACAGCTCCCACCAGCCTGGGCTGAAGGAAGGCTGCAAGGTCCTGCTAGACACCCAGTATTGTCCAACACTCTCAAAGTGGTGTCTCTGACGGGTCTAGAATGATAATGCTCTTTTCACTCGATGGCAACCACTCGTTGTACACAACGTCAGAGGTATACTTCATCTAGATAGTCGGGAAATAGTGTTGGTCTCAACAATGTGTTGCAAAACATACAGCAGGTTTAACAAGATTGGTGGGAAGGTGGCATGTTAATTTTCCTTCACAGCAATGGAAATATGAAAATATAGTTTAAATGCGCTGTAGGCCATTTTGGATATGATTCAACCATCAACGATTTGCCTATACTAAAACGGTGTGGTTTGTAATCATAATGGCCTAATATAACCACGTAATACGGCTGTCAGAACAGAAACATAATTGTGGGAAAGCAGCCATTCTGGGAAACATGTAAACTATAGAGATACAGCAGCTGTAGTTCTTTCTTTTACATCAAGTAGATTTCTAAACACACCAACTTTCTCAACTCTATACCTGAAACATTGGCTTTTCTCCTGGTAGAATCTCTGAGCAGTTTAAGGGGACTGGGCTTAAAGGGACTGCAATCTAGGAATGCCATGCTATCGTAAATGGCTTTATCAGAATAGTATAGTATCTTAGCTCACTGAGGTGTGAGAGGAGAGAGAGAAAGAGAGAGACAAGAAAACCCTGTTCTTTAAAAAAAATGTTGTCCTCTCTATAGGGGGGAGGTCTGTCCTCTTCCTGTCCTCCTCAGAGTCATTCAAACGTTATTTTCCTCCTGACCCTCTTGCATGCTAGACTTCATCAGAATAGTTTTTTTTTAAAGTCCCCCCACCTCTCCTCCTTTCCCTTTTCCAGTATTCGGTTCATTACATTTCTGCAGACTTCCAGAGAAGAAAAATGCCCGATCAATAAAGTAGAGAGAGCTGTGGAGGGACGTGTGAAAGAGAGGAACGGAGGGTAAGGGGAACATAGAAAAGAGAGAGAGGCTGGCTCTGGCTTGGGAGATGAAAGTGACATCGCCACCATGGGTTTCAGAGCCTAGAGAAAAGAACCCCAAGCCGAGCTTGAATAGGCTGAATAGCCCCATCATTTCTTTACATTCTTTCACTCTCCCCAGGCCTGACTGCTGGAACTCTTCATTCAGCACAATGGCAAATGCACTAAAACTTTTTCTCATGCTAATGCTCCCACAACTGCATGGGCATCAACGCATTAAATTAAAATCACACTCATGGTGGATACACAGGCATGTATCCACCATGCGCAACACAGAAATGCATACCACCATGGATGCTTTTTGCAAGAGTCAGAGCTTTTTCCTTGAGCATTTGTCTATTCTTACTTTTCATTTCTTTCTTTTCACTGTTTTCTTTTCACTTTAATCTCTAGAGAACATACTATTGTTCCTTTGTAAAATCCTGCAGTTTTAACATTCTTCAGTAAGCCCATGACATCAAATAACTTTAACCATTCCTTTCATCAGTTTTACATTTGAGTTGATGAATATCACTGATTAAGGAATTCATTTTACATTTAAACTATATCCTTTGAATTGATTTACAATCCTAAAACCACGTCTATTCTTTTTTATTTGTAGTTCTATAACTGATCTGAATGCAGACCAAAACAAGGATGAAAATGGTGTTCATACTATTAGTTCAGGCGTTAGCCTAGGGATTATTAACACACACTATAGATGGGTAAAAGCCAACAGTAAATATAGCTCTTTTTACCCACACAAAAGCGTCAAGTGTTTGTTGATTACTCAGGCTACAGTGCAAACAGGCAAACAACTGAGAATTTTTCAACAATAAGTACACAACTCCTACTGACATGGGAGATTCAAGGAGGTGCCCTTAATTCCACAGCATGTCAAGCACTTGAAACATTTATTGCAAGTGTTTAAATGAGAGGGATCTTGAAATAATCTGTACACGGAGTGAAATGAGTGCACACTTGAGCACCTATCACTTTCTTTTACGTCAACTTGTAGCCACTGTGTATAGGCCTACAGCCAGTCTGCCACAAACGTTAGTGTGAAAAGCACAATTAAATTGGAATGTAGCCTATGAAATGTGTCAATCTGAAACCACTCAAAATTATGATATACAAGACAACAACATTTGAGAACACATGTCCCTAAGCCTTCTATAGAAATTAAAACTTCCGGAAATATGCATAAAATGTATTGCAAAATAAAAGTTACTGTTTACATCGAACTTTGCACACATTTTTAGAATCATATTTAAAGATGCAGTGAATCACGATAGGTCTAGGCTACTACTCTGCTGGGCATTTGGAAGTCAGTAGAAGGATTGATGCCGCGGCTTTCGGATCACATCTCTTCGCATATGGATCAAGTTGCAAGACAGAATGTTTTGGATTCCAATGTCAGTTAAGTTCAAAGTGCAAATGTGATGTGGAGTTACCCAAACCCCATCTGTCCTTGACACGCAAGATTATTCAATATGACTGCAGGATAGTGGTTTACATTTAAACACATATAGCTTGTCTATTGAATTCAGCATCAAGAGGTTTCAAATAAGAAATGAATAATTTGTTTTAAAATGTATCCAAGCTTGTCATCTAGGCTAGCCTACACCACAACAAAAACTGTCCTTACCTTGAATACTTTCTCTTTAGACCCCGATGCTGTTTTGTTCACTTTGTCCGACGACTCTCTGCAAGTATTTCGAGAATAGGGCTAAAGTGTACTTTTTCAATGAAAACAGCCGAGACCGGCTATGTCTCTGAAAAAAATGTACTTTAAGAAAAGTTTGAAAGTCTACTCAAAGTTCGGGACACGGCATCCCTCGGATAACTCATTTAACACGGAGGAGCGCAATTACTCGCATCTAACTTTTACAATCCATCATCTTCAAGCGGTAACGTTTTCTCACTCACCTTTGAGTTTTTACATAAGAAAGCGCATGACATGTTTTCGCCAGAATACGTGGTCGAAAATGTAAAGTAAAACTAGATTTTAATCGACAGTTGTTCTAGACATGTGGTGGTGAGATTTTCAAGCTGATCTGTTTTCAATCCGATCCCCTCTTTCTCTCCCCCTCTCTACCCTCCACCTCCTCCGTGCTCCCTGCCATTTGCTGCTCCAGATGGGCCGGGCTAACTCAATCCAGCAGTTGGACCCAGGTACAAGTTCGATAAAGTTTAATTATTGTTCGATTTCACAGACTTCAGGCAGGAACGTTACTGGGAGCTAATTTTGTCAGATACACATGGGCTATTCAATTGAGAATAGGAGCATCATTGCAACTGACTAGTATATCACCCAACCGACCCCCCTCCTCATATAAACGTATTTTTTGTCCATCACATATTTTTGGGTAATTGATATCTTCTTCCCCGTCTCCATTTGTCTTGGCATAGCCTTAGAGCAGCAACACTGATGAAATCAATTTGGAGACAAGACTTCCACATAGCCCACACAAAGCAACTCATTAGGCATACTTTCCGCCATTATCAACAGTGCCTGGTACTAGCAAGTTACATGATGTGTCAGACTTTAACACTTGGAATGCGGATGTGGGTGTGTATATATATATATATATATATATATATATATATATATATATATATATATATCAGGCCTTTCTGATGAATGTGTCTGAGCAACATGATGTCTGTGAGTTGAATAACGGTTTGTGTGGATAATAGGGTAGTCCAAACAAAAGCTGTTTTCTGGACTATTTGAATGCACCTCTGTTTTGTGTCATTGTCAGTAAAAGTCTCATCATTCTCAAAAAGAAAAATAACAGAACAGTCATGACAGTCTTTACCTTTTTATCAGATTACTCAAAAGCTGTCGTTCTTGTGTTTTTTACCCGCTTTTTTCTTCTCTCGCTTTTCTTGTGTGTGTTTAAAAAAATCTATATTATTACCTTTATTCTGCATTGTTGGGAAAGAGCTCGCAAGTTAAGCTTTTCACTGAACTGTTTTACACCTGCTGTATCCTGTGCATGTGACAACTTTTAACCTTTGAAACACATCTTGGAGTTTGGATTTGACCCATGATCACCAATTCAGTGGATATTGAGGGAAACAGTGACTTCTTGTGGACATCGAGAATACAACCGTTGCATTCATTCATAGGTTGTGTGTGAATGTGAAAGAGAAAGAGAGATAAAGACAGAGGGAGGAACATAAAGAGAGAGAGGTGGGTAGAAAGAGTGAGCAAGAGTGGGAGACAAAGAGTGGGGATAGCGAGAGAGAGAAAGAAACAGAGAGAGAGTGAGAAAGAATGCGAGAGAAAACGAGGGAGAGAGAGAGTGTCAGGCCTGGCTACGTCCACCTATTGTTAATCTCTCTGTGGGCACAGCATGCCTGGATGCCCCCTCTCAAAACCAGGCTGTGCACATGAGCCCACTCTGTGCCTCTGCTTGTCTGTATAAAAGGGGGTGAACGCCAGTGTCAAGCCGTTTGCATTTCTCCTCTGCCAGCGGATCCTACAGCCTGGAATTTTAATGAGCATGTTGGGTTTCTGATTTCAGGAGCAAAACAGGAGCGAGGCAAGGAAGAGAGAGGCGTTATAGAGTTTCATAGACCATTCATAAAGTCTTCATAAGGATCACCTAGATGCTTCATAAAGTCTTCATAAGCACTACCTAGATCCTTCATAAAGTCTTCAAAAGCACTATGTAGATGCTTCATAACAAAACCTTCATAAGCATTACCTAGATGTTTCATAAAGTCTTTATAAGCACTACCTAGATCCTTCATAAAGTCTTAAAAAGCACTACCTAGATGCTTCATAACAAAACATTCATAAGCACAATTTAGACGCTTCACAAATGAGTTGATGGTGAGTGAGATCACCTGTTGCTTATGATCTGGTCACATGATCTCCTGCATACTTTCAGCATTACACAACCCTCACCTCAAGGTGCAGATCTAACCAAAACATAATCAATCAAAAGTGTTTGTGCTGGTGTATGTTTTTGGCTATGAATCAACTATTCATTGTTTTTCCAAGTTATTGACATAGTCTTTCCTCATTTAAATTAAATCTACAACAATAAATTATCACATATCTATTTTTCTGTTCTGTTGATCTATTTAATAACAGGACAGTAGGGATGGTGCTGGCTGCTATAGCCTACATTTGCCTACATACTACAGAAAGTTTGCATATGAACAGCAGTTTACTGTATTTTGTTGCATTGTTCACAGTATGATTGTTTGTGTTTACAACTGAGAACCGACAAGACGTGTCCGAAAGCATACATTTGTTTTATCACATCCCTGACCTGTCGTGTGAGGTTAACCCTCTCTGTGTGATGACACAGTTAGTTAGCCTTCTGCTGGAGTATATATATATAGCCTGTGTTTTCCTATTATCTCCAAATCATCTCTGGGGTCCACTGTGTATCCAAACCCAAAAAACACACACACACGCACACACACACTTGCACCTTATAGTATTCAAAAGCAACATTATTAAACAAATTGCACACCAACTCCGTACTCTTATCTGGTGTACTTGATGTAGAATACCTACTCTGAATGAAATTGTTCTGTAGGCGTAAACTTTGAAAGAATTTGAGACACTTGCTGGAAAAAGTGAATTTGTATGAATACACTACCATCAAGTGGTGTAAAGTGGTATCACAGTGTTGGTTCTTATTACCAGGGTATAGGCCTGTACAAAGCAGTTTACAATGCATTTTAAACTGAGGATACTCACCCCTCTGGCTGCTCTATCTTTATGGTCAAGTTGAAGGAGAACAGCGGCTTGTGTCTCTTAAACAGACCCGAGGAGAGTCACGGACACACACACATGCACACACGCACACACACACACACACACACACATCTTATTGTCAATTCAAGCTATCACAACTGGTTAACACTTTACTTGACACCCAGCGTCTTAACACATTATGACATGGTCATAAACATGCTGACATAACCTGTCATAATAGGGTCATAACACTGTCATGACCCATATACAGTGTCAAGAAAAAGTATGTGAACCCTTTGGAAGTACCTGGATTTCTGCATAAAATGGTCGTAAAGTTTGATCTGATCTTCATCTAGGTCACAACAACAGACAAACACAGTCTGCTTAAACTAATAACACACTAACAATTATACGTTTTCATGTCTTTATTGAGCACACCAAGTAAACATTTACAGTGCAGGGTGGAAAAGGTTGGTGAACCCTTGGATTTAATAACTGGTTGACCCTCCTTTGGCGGCAATAATCTCAACCAAACCTTTTATGAGGTTGTGGATCAGACCTGCACAATGGTCAGGAGGAATTTTGGACCATTCATCTTTACAAAACTTTCAGTTTCAGTTCAGCAATATTCTTGGGATGTCTGGTGTGAACTGCTCTCTTGAGGTCATGCCACAGCATCTCAATCGGGTTTAGGTCAGGACTCTGGGCCACTACAGAAGGTGTATTTTCTTCTGTTGAAGCAATTCTATTGTTGATTTACTTCTGTGTTTTGGGTCGTTGTCCTGTTGCATCACCCAACTTCTGTTGAGCTTCAATTGGTGGACAGATAGCCAAACATTCTCCTGTAAAATGTCTTGATAAACTTGGGAATTCATTTTTCCATCGATGATAGCAAGCTGTCCAGGCCCTGAGGCAGCAAAGCAGCTCCAAACCATGATGCCCCCGCCACCATACTTTACAGCTGGAATGAGGTTTTTTGATGTTTGTATTTTTGTATTTATTATGGATCCCCTTGGCAGCAGCTACTCTTCCTGCGGTCCAGCAAAATTAAGGCAGTTAATACAATTTTAAAAACATTACAATACATTCACAGATTTCACAACACACTGTGTGCCCTCAGGCTCCTACTCAACCACTACCACATATCTACAGTACTAAATCCATGTGTATGTGTAGTGTGTATGATATTGTGTGTGTGTGTGTGTGTGTATATGCATGTGTCTGTGCCAATGTTTGTGTTTCTTCACAGTCCCACTGCTCCATAAGGTGTTTTTTAATCTGTTTTTTTAAATCAAATTTTACTGCTTGCGTCAGTTACTTGATGTGGAATGGAGTTCCATATAGTCATGGCTATATGTAGTACTGTGTGTCTCCCATAGTCTGTTCTGGACTTGGGGACTGTGAAGAGAGCTCTTCTGGCATGTCTTGTGGGGTATTCTTGGCTGTCCGAGCAGTGTGCCAGTAGTTTAGACAGACAGCTCGGTGCATTCAACATGTCAGTACCTCTCATAAATATAAGTAGTGATGAAGTTAATCTCTCCTCCACTTTCAGCCAGGAGAGATTGACATGCATATTATTAATATTAGCTCTCAGTGTACATCCAAGGGCCAGCCGTGCTGCCCTGTTCTGAGCCAATTACAATTTTCCTAAGTCCTCTTTTGTGGCACCTGACCACTCGACTGAACAGTAGTCAAGGTGCGACAAAACTAGGGCCTGTAGGACCAGCCTTGTTGATAGTGTTGTTAAGAAGGCAGAGCATCGCTTTATTATAGACAAACTTCTCCCCATCTTAGCTACTACTGCATCAATATGTTTTGACCATGACAGTTTACAATCTAGTGTTACTCCAAGCAGTTTAGTCACCTCAACTTGCTCATTTTCCACATTATTTATTACAAGATTTAGTTGAGGTTTAAGGTTTAGTGAGTGTTTTGTTCCAAATACAATGCTTTTAGTTTTAGAAATATTTAGGGCTAACTTATTCCTTGCCACCCACTCTGGAACTAACTGCAGCTCTTTGTTGAGTGTTGCAGTCATTTCAGTCGCTGTAGTAGCTGACGTGTATAGTGTTGAGTCATCCGCCTACATAGACATTCTGGCTTTACTCAAAGTCAGTGGCATGTCATTAGTAAAAAAAAAAAAAAGCAAGGGGCCTAAACATCTACCCTGGGGAATTTCTGATTCTAACTGGATTATATTTGAGAGGCTTCCATTAAAGAACACCCTCTGTGTTCTGTTAGACAAGTAACACTTTATCCACATTATAGCAGGGGGTGTAAAGCTGTAAAGTCCTTCCCTATAAGCATGCTGAAATTCTGTTGTCAATCTGTTTACTGTGAAATAGCATTGTATCTGGTCAAACACATTTTTTCCCAGAAGTTTACTAAAGGTTGGTAACAGGCTGATTGTCGGCTATTTGAGCCAGTAAAAGGGGGCTTTACTATTCTTGGGTAGCGGAATGACTTTAGCTTCCCTCCAGGCCTGAGGGCACACACTCTCTTAGTAGGCTTAAATTGAAGATGTGGCAATATCGTCTGCTATTATCGTCAGTAATTTTACATCCATATTGTCAGACCCCGGTGGCTTGTCATTGTTGATAGACAACAATTATTTTTTCACCTCTTCCACACTGACTTTAGGGAATTCAAAAGTACAATTCTTGTCTTTCATAATTTGGTCCGATATACTTGGCTGAAGCGTTTGTTGCTGGCATGTCATCCCTAAGTTTGCTTATCTTGTCAAAGAAAAAGTAATTAAAGTTGTTTGCAATATCAGTGGGCTTTGTGATGAAGTGGGATTTGTGATTTCATTTAAGGTGCCCCAAAGCTTTTTACTATCATTCTTTATGTAATTTATCTTTGTTTCATAGTGTAGTTTATTTTTTTTGTAGTTTAGTCACATGATTTCTTAATTTGTTGGGCTGCCAGACTTAATTCCCATACCTTTTGCCTCATCCCTCTCAACCATACAATTTTTCAATTCCTCATCAAACCAAGGAGATGTAACAGTTTTTGCAGTCATTTTCTAAATGGGTGCATGCTTATTAGTAACTGGAATAAGTAGTTTCATAAATGTGTCAAGTGCAGCGTCTGGTTGCTCCTCATTACACACCACAGACCAGCAAATATTCTTGACATCATCAACATATGAATCACTATAAAACATCTTGCATGACCTCTTATATTAGGCCCAGCCTTTGGAACTTTGGTTTTCCTAGATATAGCTATTATATTGTGATCACTACATCATATGGATTTGGATACTGCTTTAAAGCAAATATCTGCAGCGTTAGTAAAAATGTGATCAATACATGTAGATAATTTAATTCCTGTGCTGTTTGTAATTACCCTGGTAGGTTGACTGATAACCTGATCCAGGTTGCAGGCACTGGTTACAGAAGTTTTTTCCTGAGTGGGCAACTTGATGATAGCCAGTCAATATTTAAATCACTCAGAAAATATTCTACTCTGTTGATATCACATACATTATCAAGCATTTCACACATATTATCCAGATACTGACTGTTAGCACTTGGTGGTCTATAGCAGCTTCCCACAAGAATGGGCTTTAGGTGAGGCAGATAAACCTGTAGCCATATTACTTCAACAGTATTTAACATTAGATCGTCTCTAAGCTTTACAGGAATATGGTTCTGAATATATACGGCAACACCGCCTCCGTTGGCATTTGTCTTTTCGGTAGATGTTATAACCATGTATTGCTACCACTGTATCATCAAAGGTATTATCTAAGTGAGTTTCAGAGATAGTCAGAATATGAATGTCATCTGTTACAAGCAAGTAATTGAATTCATGGACCTTGTTTCTTAGGCTACATATGTTAATATGGGCTATTTTTAGCACTTTTCTGGGTTGCTTGATTGTTTTTAATGCTTTTCTGGGAAGCTTATCAGAGGTAGATTTGCTTATGTTATTTATATTGGAACTGATAGTGCAGGGTGAGCTGCATAAAGTGATCTTCCTACTATTGCACACCGCCTCAGTGCTAACAGTATAACTCTGGTTCATAGGCACATGATTACCGCATACAATAGCTGTAGGATAAACAGATGTATTCTGTGCAATTAGGGGTACATAAATTAAATTACTTACATTGTGTTTGCCAATGCCCCTAAGATCATGTACATTTGATGCAGCGTTATGACGACTCATTGTCTCAATGGTAGGGATTAACTGAGCTGGTCTTGGATCATTTACCAGTCACTGTTTCAACGCAGCCTTGAAATGGGAGGAGCCAAGATGATTTTGATGGACTCCGTCATTCCTGTGGAGTATCTTCTGTTTCCAGAAGGTGTCAAAGTTATCAATAAAAGTGACTCCAGCAGAGCTACAGTAGTATTTTAGCCAGATGTGTAATGCCAGCAGTCTGCTGAATCTTTCACATCCAACGATGGTACTGGACCTGAAATTATTGGCCATATTTGGAGTCTTTCAATGCTAAAATCAGTTAATTAAAATCAATTTTCAAATGTTTCGAGGTAGCCCTCCTGATGTTGTTTGACCCCACATGGACTACAACAGTGTCAGCTCCCGGGATCTGTGTTAGAACACTCGGAAGGAGCCTTGTTATGTCCTGTACTCTTGCTCCTGGGTAGCACAGGGTTTTGCCTTGGGGACAGAGATGTTCCTCACCATAGAGCTGCCTATGATGACAGCTGGTGATGTTGAATGGACCGGTCTCTCAGGCAGCATCACGTCTGGTGGGGCTGAGAGTTCCGAGGATCTGAACCCGAGCTAGAAGCCATCGGAGAGGGAGACATAACCGAGGACGAAGATGCAGGTACCTCCGGATCTGATCTTGATTGGGAAGCCACCAAGGACGAAGGCGCCGGAACCTCTGGATCCAGGGCGGCAAAGCTGTTTCTGGTCTGTGTCAGTCCCGGGCTCAACATCCCAATGGACACCCCCCGTTGCCAGAGTACGCTTTCTTCGACTTCCACGGTGAGTGACGTACCTCCATGGCTGGTGGTTGAGTCGAGAACAGCTCCGTTCTCCAGTGAATGGGGAGACACCTTCGGGGATGGAACCCTGCCTAGCACTGGCCAGTCGGCTGTGGAGAGCCGCCACGGTGGCAAAACTTCCACCAGACCAGAGCGGCGGCCGGCTACTGGGGTGGAAGAAAAATTAAAAGTAGGTGGGCGTGGGTTCCCCAGTAGCTTATGTAGGTTTGCTACTTGCTTGCTAAGAGTAGCTACTTCACTCCTGTAGTCCTACGCAAGCAAGCAGTTGCTACATTGAAAGTCAGCGCGGCCCACATTGTCCCGGAACAAAGCAAAGTAAGCACAGTTCCTGCAACACTGGAAACGTTCAATAGCGGCCTCCATTTCAGACAGCAATTTAGCCCAACAGAGCTGTGCCTTTTTTTCTCCACACATAGTGTTGTGTGTTTCTTCCAAACAACTCTGTAACAACTGTAGTTTCATCTGTCCACAGAATATTTTTCCAGTAGCGCTATGGAACATCCAGGTGCACTTTTGCAAACTTCAGACGTGCAGCAATGTCTTTTTTTGGACAGTTGTGGCTTCTTCCACGGTGTCCTCCCATGAACACCATTCTTGTTTAGTGTTTTACATATCGTAGACTTATCAACAGAGATGTTAGCATGTTCCAGAGATTTCTGTTAGTCTTTAACTGTCACTCTAGGATTCTTCTTAACCTCATTGAGCATTCTGCGCTGTGCTCTTGCAGTTATCTTTGCAGGATGGCCACTCCTATGGAGAGTAGCAACATTGCTGAACTTTCTTCATTTATAGACAATTTGTCTTACCCGTGGACTGATGAACATCAATGCTTTTAGAGATACTTTTGCAACACTTTCCAGCTTTATGCAAGTCAACAATTCTTAATTTTAGGTCTTCTGAGATCTTTTTTGTTCGAGGCATGGTTTACATCAGGCAATGCTTCTTGTGAATAGCAAACTCAAAGTTTGTGTGCCACACCCTGATCTGTTTCACCTGTCTTTGTGATTGTCTCCACCCCCCTTCCAGGTGCTGCCCATCTTCCCCATTATCCCCTGTGTATTTATACCTGTGTTCTCTGTTTGTCTGTTGCCAGTTCGTCTTGTTTGTCCAGTCTCATTTTTCTCGCCCTCCTGGTTTTTACCCTTGCCTGTCCTGACTCTGAGCCCATCTGCCTGACCACTCTGCCTGCCCCTGACCCTGAGCCTGCCTGTCAAACTTTACCTTTGCCCCACCTCTGGATTATTGACCTCTGCCTACCCTGAGCCTGCCTGCCGTCCGGTACCATTGCCCCACCTCTGTTTTTCTGACCCCTGGCTGCTTTGACCTGTCTATTGCCTGCCCCTGTTGGAGTATTAAACCATTGTTAATTCGACTTGTCTGCATCTGGGTCTTACCTTCACACCTGATAGTACGAACTGGCCATGACTGACCCAGCAGCCCCGGCCAGCTGCGCAACGCCATCTCCTCCCAAGGAGCCTCCATTGGTAGGCACGAGGAATTGCTTCGTGGTCTTATGGAGGGGGTCCAAACATTGGCTGAACATTGGCATGACCGGGCATAGGACATGTTGCTGTAGCAATTCTGCGGGTTGTCTGGGGGGCGGCCTGCCACGGTGGTAACCCCACCGTCCCTCATTAACTTGGCGGTTAACAGCGCCACCCCACCGGCCACTCCACCTTCACAGGAGCCCCGGCTACCTCCCCCGGAATGCTTTAATGGAGAGCCGAGCACCTGTCGGGCATTTTCAGCTCAGTGTGCCCTCATTTGAGCTTCAGATAGCCTACCTCATCACTGATGTCTGGGAGGGCTCTCACCTGGGCTATCACTGTATGGGAACAACATCCCGGCCATGTGTGTGAGTCTGGAGAAGCTGCCCAGAAGCTAATCCAGCTCCGGCAGCACTCCCGTCGAGTGGCCAACTATGCGGTGGATTTCCGCACTTTGGCAGTGGAGAGTGTGTAAAAACAGGAAGCACTGTTCGACATGTTCCTGCACGGCGTCTCGGAGGAGGTTAAGGACAAGCTTGCTGCTTGGGAGTTACCCACGAATCTTAACAACTTCTTCGGGATCGGTGTCCCTTCCACGGGACGGTTGAGCTAACATAGGCTAATGCAATTAGCATGAGGTTGTAAGTAACAAGAATATTTATCAGGACATAGACATATCTGATATTGGCAGAAAGCTTACATTCTTGTTAATCTAACTGCACTGTCCAATTTACAGTAGCTATTACAGTGAAAGAATACCATGTTATTGTTTGAGGAGAGTGCACAATTTTGAACATGAAAAGTTATTAATAAACAAATGAGGCACATTTGGGAAGGCGTGACACAACATTTTGAACAGAAATACAATGGTTCATTGGATCAGTCTAAAACTTTGCACATACACTGCTGCTTTCTAGTGGGCAAAATCTAAATAGCACCTGGGCTGGAATAATCAACTATGATCTTTATCTTGCATTTCAGAGATGATGGTACAAAAAAAGAATCTGTGTATTATCTTTTACCAGATCTATTGTGTTATATTTTTCTACATTCCTTTCACATTTCCACAAACTTCAAATTGTTTCCTTTCAAATGGTACCAAGAATATGCATATCTTTGCTTCAGGGCCTGAGCTTCAGGCAGTTAGATTGGGGTATGTCATTTTAGGCGAAAATTGTAAAAAAGGGGCGGATACTTAAGAGGGTATTACTCACTCAACGCTTTGACCATCCGCATCGATGGACGATTGCGGGAATGACGAATGGAGAGGAAATTCGATTTCGCTTGAACGTCCAGGGATTCCACCTCGCCTCCGAGTCATCCCGGAAGTCCCCGACGGTCCTGTTGCCGAGAGCACCCGAGGTTTCCCGACTTTCCTCGAGAGTCACCGAAGATGACAGAGGCACTGTTTCATGATCCTATACAACTAGGCAGAGCTGGGCTGTTGCCAGTGGAATGGCAACACATGATCAACACAAGGAGCTGTCTGTATTGCTGGATTTATGACTGCGGGATTGACCTTCTCCCTACACCAGAGACCAAGGCTAAGGAGACCTACATTGGGGACTCCCTAGCTACAGGATTTATCCGTCCCTCTTCCTCTCCCGCTGGCACAGGGTTCTTCTTTGTGGAGATAAAGGACAAGACCCTGCGTCCGTACATTGACTACCAATGACAGTATTACTGTGAAAAAACGTTATCCGCTTCCACTCATTTCCTCAGCCTTCCACATTGGTGTGGATATGAGAGGGGGACGAGTGGACAACCGCCTTCAACGCGGCCAGCGGCCACTACGAATATCTGGTCATGCCCTTTGGCCTCGCCAATGCCAATGTGTTTCAGGCTCTGGTGAATGATGTTCTCCGCGATATGTTGAACCGGTTCGTCTTCGTCTACATTGATGACATCCTCGTCTTCTCCCGCTCCCCCCAAGAACACGTGATCCACGTCCAACAGAAGGTGCTGGAGAACCAGTTGTTTGCTAAGGCAGAAAAGTGCGATATCCATCGCTCCACCATTCCCTTTCTGGGCTACATATTCTCTGCTGGGAGTGTCCAGATGGATCCCGAGAAGGTGGTGGATTGGCCTTAGCCTACGTCCATTGTGCACTCCCTGGGGTTCGCCAACTTTTATTGGCGCTTCATCTGGGGTTACAGCACCCTGGCCTCCCCCTTGTCTGTACTCACCTCTACCAAGGTTCCGTTCATGTGGTCCTCTGCCACTGCCCGGGCTCTCCGGGACCTTAAACACAGGTTCACCGCTGATCCTTTCCTGGCCCTTCCCGTCAGTTTGTGATGAAGGCCGATGCTTCAATGTCGGAGTGGGAGCTGTCCTGTCCCAACGCCCTGGACCTTAAGCTGCATCCCTGTGCCTTCTTCTCCCACCGCCTCAACGCCATGGAGAGGAACTACGATGTGGGGAATCAGGAGCTCCTCGCGGTGAAGATGGCGTTGGAGGAATAGAGGCACTGGCTAGAAGTGACGTAACATCATTGTGTGGACCGACCACAAAAACCTGGAGTATCTCCACACCGCCAAGCGCCTCAACTCCAGGCAAGCAAGATGGGCCCTGTTGTTTACCTGGTTAAACTTTTCTCTCTCCTACTGGCTGGGGTCCAAGAACGTCCAAGAACGTCAAGCCGGATACCCTGTCCCACCGCTATAACCCCACAGTTACCTCCCCGGAGTCTGACCATCCTTCCCACCTCGTGCCTGGCGACGGAACTCAGCTGGGGTATAGGGAAACAGGACTGGGAGGCGCAGTGGTCGTAACCGAACCCTTGGGGGGGCTCAGATAACCGGAGGTTTGTGCCTGACGCTGTCTGCTCTGCGGTCCTGGAGTGGGCCCATTCCTCCAGGCTTGCCTCACCCGGACTCTCATCGGACCGTGGCCTTCGTGCGACAACACTTTTGGTGGCCTACTATGGTTCTGGATGTTGCCGCATTTGTCACCGCCTGCACGGTCTGCGCACAGAACAAGACTCCTCGGCAAGCTCCGGCTGGTCTTCTCCAACCACTGCCTGTCCCTCACCGTCCCTGGTCCCATATATCCCTGGATTTCATCATGGGTCTCCCCCCGTCTGAGGGCAACACTGCCATCCTGGCGGTGGTCGGTTTTCCAAAGCCGCCCACTTCATTCCTCTCCCCAAACTACCTTCGGCCAAGGAGACGGCCCAGCTTATGGTGCAGCACGTCTTCCGGATCCATGGACTCTCGGTGGACATGGTCTCCGACCGGGGTCCGCAGTTCTCATCCCGGTTCTTGAAGGCGTTCTGCACGCTCATTGGGTTGTCGGCCAGCCCGTTCCCCGGATTCCACTCCCAGTCCAACGGACAGTCGGAGCGAGCCAACCAGGACTTAGAGACGACGACTCTTCGCTGCCTAGTTTCCGCCAACCCTGCCACCTGGAGTCAGCAACTGGTATGGTTTGAGTACGCCTGCAACACCCTTCCTTGCTCCACCACGGGTCTCTCGCCCTTCGAGTGTTCCTTGGGATATCAGCCTCTGCTCTTCCCCGAGCAAGAGGAGAAAGTCAGCAATCCCTCTGTCCAGATGTTCATCCGCCCCTGTCGCCATACCT
Source organism: Salvelinus fontinalis (assembly GCF_029448725.1). Lineage (NCBI taxonomy): Eukaryota > Metazoa > Chordata > Actinopteri > Salmoniformes > Salmonidae > Salvelinus > Salvelinus fontinalis. The sequence continues at coordinate 29,811,348 of NC_074683.1, read as the reverse complement.
GAAGGAGAGCCCAGGCTGCTCTGTTGAAGACAACTTCCAGGTATAGGCGACTAGCGGATCGCCACCGGGCCCCTGCTCCACGCTATCGGCTCGGGCAGAGGGAATGGCTCTCCACCCAGGACCTGCCCTACCGGGTGGAGTCCCGTAAACTTTCCTCCAATTTCATCGGCCCGTTCAACATCTCTAGAGTCATTATCCCCACTGCTGTTCATCTTTTGTTACCCCGTACCCTCTGTATTCACCCTACTTTGCATGTGTCTAGGATTAAGCCCGTGTCTCACAGCCCTTTGTCTTCTGTTTCCAGGCCCACCGTTCCTCCCTCTTTGATGGCCATCCGGCGTACACGGTGAGACGCCTCCTGAGTGTTCGGCCACAGGGCAGGGGTCTGTCTATTGCCTGCCCCTGTTGGATTATTAAACCACTGTTAATTTGACTTGTCTGCATCTGGTTCTTACCTTCACACCTGATATTGTGAATGTTTTTTATAGGGCAACGCAGCTCTAACCAATATCTCCAATCTCGTCGCATTGATTGGACTCCAGGTTAGCTGACTCCTGACTCCAATTAGATTTTGTGAGTTGCTAGTCATTAGCCTAGGGGTTCACATACTTGTTCCAACCTACACTGTGAATGTTTAAATTATGATTTCAATATAGACAAGAAAAATACAATAATTTGTGTGTTATTAGTTTAAGCACAATATGTTTGTCTATTGTTGAGACTTAGACATTTGATGACCAATTTATGTAAAAATCCAGGTAATTCCATAAGGGTTCCCATACTTTTTCTTGCCACTGTATATACGTGACATATATTGTGTTATTTTATGGCTGGTTATGACTCTTCTGGCTGGTTATGACGTCTTCCGGATCCATGGACCCCCGGTGGACATGGTCTCTCCGACCGGGGTCCGCAGTTCTCATCCCGGTTCTTGAAGGCGTTCTGCACGCTCATTGGGTTGTCGGCCAGCCTGTTCCCCGGATTCCACCCCCAGTCCAACGGACAGTCGGAGCGAGCCAACCAGGACTTAGAGACGACGACTTTTCGCTGCCTAGTTTCCGCCAACCCTACCACCTGGAGTCAGCAACTGGTATGGTTTGAGTACGCCTGCAACACCCTTCCTTGCTCCGCCACAGGTCTCTCGCCCTTCGAGTGTTCCTTGGGATATCAGCCTCTGAGTGTCAAAGAGTGTCAAAAAGAGTGTCAAATAGTGTCAAAAAGAGTGTCAAAGAGTGAGAGTAAGAGTGTCAAAACCCACATTTATTCAAATGTGTTTTTTTTCTGCCAAGATCTTTCCTTTTCATTTTAAATCCTTTGTTGTTGTTGTAATGATTTTTTTACATTTTTTTCCCCCATCATATTTTAAATAAATTGTAGAAAATGCACTTTAGGACACTGTCATGAAGCATTATGACCACCCTCTGTCACTTTACTTGGACTAAGAAAATACACTTTATGTCACTGTCAAGAAGCATTATGACCATCCTGTGTCACTTTACTTGGACTAAAAAAATACACTTCATGGCACTGTTGTCATGACGTTGGGTTGGGGGTAGGTTTATGACAGTCATAAATACCTCTCTCCCCCTTTTTCTCTCTCCCTACTATAACTGATGTGACATAAGAAAACCCCTTGGTTAACATAGAGATTCTGGGAACATCAGAAGTGGGGGGAAATTAACTATATTCTGGTAATCCGACCAACTGAACATATGCGGTGGTACTTAAGGTATATTATGTCAGTTCGGTTGCCCTCTGACACATTCTCATCAATGATAGAATGACATAAACTCTACTGTGGAAAGGCTAAACGTCAGAGGTATCGGATTCACATGGAATCGTTGTTTAATTCAAATGTTTGAATATGAAATTATTTGTGAAGAGATGAAATTTAATTTTAGCTTCCAAATGAGAGATTTGTGTTTTCATAAGTTTGGGCTTCTGCTCAACTAGGGGCCCGCCCCTGTGAAGAGACATGGGTAATAGACTTTTCAGACACACCCCTCTCCCTCCACTATAGAAGCCATTGACAAAAATATAACTTTCTGTTGCGGGTACGCTAGGATGACGATCCGGTGTCAGAATGGTTCAGATAATAACTACAGAACCAAGCCAACAGCAGCATGGACTTTGATTGTGAATGGTATGAACTTTGAACTCGTATTCACTACAGAAGTGATATCTCCTAGCCGTTGAGTTAGCAACAGCTGCTACAAACGCAGGTTAGGAAGGACAGTCCGAGTATCCCGTCTACTACACACAACGTTACTCCAACGTATCCAGTAAGGCACCAGAGACATTCTTCAAAGGACAGAGGACTCGGGTTGGAGACACGGTCCATCTACCACCAATCTACTGAAGCGCAGCTCAGAGTAAATATTTATTGCATGTTCCTTCTTCAAATGGGCGGTAATTTAGAATGCATAAGATACTGTATTTCGATTGCACAGCTTCGCCTCTGTTCCAGTCTCCCGCTCTTTCACTAAAATCGCGGCACTTTTCTTTGTGTAACAAGCTGTCATATCTATTCCGCCCGCTAGGGACGTTTTTCTGTATGACGGCACTTTGTAATCAAGTTATGATTTAATTGTATATGTGTGATTCTGTGTGATTAGTTAGGTATTTAGTAAATAAATAATTAAACCCAATTTTGTATTGCTGATTCAACTTGTTAGCCAGGATTCTAGCCGATAATCAAGGATTTACAACTTTCAGATGAGACTGAATAAAATGACGATTAACTTCTCTGGGATAGTTGGGACGCTAGCGTCCCACTTGACAAGCACCCCCAACCCCCCCCAAGGATTTGCATCGCTAGCATAGCGTCACAATTAAATAGTAGCATCTAAATATCATTAAATCACAAGTCCAAGACACCAAATGAAAGATACAGATCTTGTGAATAAAGCCATCGTTTCTGATTTTTAAAATGTTTTACAGGGAAGACAAAATATGTAAATCTATTAGCTAACCACGTTAGCAAAAGACACCACTTTTCTAACTCCATCAGTTTCTTACTCCATCAGGTGCTATCACAAATTCGACCAAATAAAGATATTGATAGCCACTAACCAAGAAAAAACCTCATCAGATGACAGTCTGATAACATATTTATTGTATAGGATAGGTTTTGTTAGAAAAATGTGCATATTTCAGGTATAAATCATAGTTTACAATTGCACCCACCATCACAACTCGACTAGAATAAATACAGAGAGCAACGTGTATTACCTAATTACTAATCATAAAACATTTCTTAAAAATACACAGCTCACAGCAATGGAAAGACACAGATCTTGTGAATTCAGACAATATTTCAGATGTTCTAAGTGTTTTACAGCGAAAACACAATAAATCGTTATATTAGCATACCACATGTGCAAACGTTACCCGAGCATTGATTCAAGCCAAAGAGAGCGATAACGTAATCATCGCCAAAATATATTAATTTTTTCACTAACCTTCTCAGAATTCTTCCGATGACACTCCTGTAACATCATATTACAACATACATATAGAGTTTGTTCGAAAATGTGCATATTTAGCCACAAAAAAACGTGGTTATACAATGACAATACTAGCAAAACTAGCCTGAAAATGTCGGGCGCCATATTTGACAGTGATCTTGTCTCATGAATAACTATTCATAAACTTGACTAAAAAAATATAAGTTGGACAGCTATCGAAAGACAAATTAGTTCTTAATGCAATCGCTGAATTACATTTCTAAAATTATCCTTACTGTGCAATACAGGGTTCGCCAAGCGAAGCTATACCAAAAACAATGGCGGAATATGCGTTTAACATTTTTCGACAGAACAACGATTTATCATCTTAAATATTTCTTACTATGAGGTGATCTTCCATCAGAATCTTGGGCAATGTATCCTTTCTTGGGTCTAATCTTCTTTTGGTCGAAAGATGTCCTCTTGTCCGTCGAAATGCCCACTAACGTTCGACCGGGACCCCGAAACGTGCCCGGCGCTTCAAAGTGCATCACAAAGCAATGCCTCAAAATCGCACTAAACGGATATAAATTGCTATAAAACGGTTTAAATTAACTACCTTATGATGTTTTTAACACCTATAACGAGTAAAAACATGACCGGCGATATATTACTGGCTAAACAACAGCTTGGAAAGAGAGCAGGTCCGACGTCCATCGTGCGTCAGGCGCAGGGAGCAAAAGAACGGTACATCCGGTCTTTGGCCTTTTATACAGGCCCTGATTGCGCAATCGACTCCATTCAAATTGTCACCACTTACTGACATCTAGAGGAAGGCGTGGGCAGTGTTTGTATCCTCATAGCATTTACAGGGACATTAAAACTGACCTGGGACCAGAGGCCAAGATTTCTGAAATCTCACTCCATATCAGGAAGTCGAAACAGCACCCCCTATATCCCAAAGAAGTTTTAAGGTGACTGCTATGGATGTAAACTATTACTAAATCTTTAAGAGTTTATTCGAAAGATAACATCTCTATAAATATTCTTTCGTGGTGTCCCTCTCTAGTTAATTACATTCACATGATTAGTTCAATCAGGTAATATTAATTACGGATAAATTATTTTATAGAATAGCATGTCATAGCAATTAATCTGGCATAGTCAAAGACACGACACTGTCAAGAAGCATTATGGCCATCATAATCATGTAAGCTAGATAGGCCTCTCACGTTCATGCCCTTATGATAGTCATCAGTCAAAAACATGGTGTCTTGTCCTGCTCCTAAAATCTGCTCCTACATTCATCCCAGTCATCAGCAACAGAGCATTGGGATACAGTAGGTGCATGTCTGACATCAATGTGTGCTCAATTGCAATGATCATTTTATATGGTCAGAAAATGTTATAACATAAACATACTGTTGACACGTAGCCTATGGTGTAATATGTTTTGCCTTATGTGGTATGTTATGTGGGTTTTGACACTCTTATTTAGTTGTCATAACCAGCCATAAAATAACGCAATATATGTGTCATGACAGTGTTATGACCATATTATGGCAGATTATGACAAGTTATGTCAGCTATTATGACATATCATGACATGGTTATGACTGTGTCATGTATTATGATGCTGGTTGTCAAGCAAATTGTTACCCACAACTGTTCCCACAACATTTAAGTCATTTTACATTTACATTTAAGTCATTTAGCAGACGCTCTTATCCAGAGCGACTTACAAATTGGTGCATTCACCTAATGACATCCAGTGGAACAGCCACTTTACAATAGTGCATCTAAATCTTTTAAGGGGGGGGGGGGGCAGAAGGATTGCTTTATCCTTTACAACAGTTTAGGCTTGACCATTCTTAATAAATAGACTGAATCACAAGCCAATCACAACTATTTTGCCATTGTTTAGCTCAGTCTAACAAACATTTCACGCACACTCGCAGTTACTTCCTGTTTCTGATTGGCTATTTTCTTTTTGTGATCAGCTAATTTCCCGCTATCGGTCCTACAGCGTCCTTGGCCAGAGGTACACATTATTGATTGGTGTGAAGTTCATTGGGAATACCATTTTGCCTAAGATTCAATTAGCCTATGTTTATTAATGTGTGTGTTGCTAATAATGAATACTTAAGGTCTAAATATTTACTGGAAATGGAGGATTCCTGCTAATGATTAAATGTTTATCATTGAAATACTGAGGCCTGCCTGTGAAAAGTTTGTTGGACTGAGCTAAACAATGTCAAAATACTTTAAATGTAGGTGACATCCATCTGGCTACAGTTTTGTTAACTGACATGCATTGCATCTGAAGTTGAACGTTGTAGTGACTTGTTTTGCCACGCCTCTTCAGAACGCAGTTGGGAAATGGCTCTATAGGCCCAACACAAATGCTGCTGTGAGCTGTGCCATGCCATGACTAACACATTTAACACAAATGTTTCAACTTCATATCCATCTACTCCAGCACCACCCCAATGTATGTAAAAATGGCATTGTTATGTTTTGTAGTAAAAAAATAGTAATATAAGTGTTTCCAATGACATCATTGGTGTGCATCATGTGATTTATAACCAATCACTACTAATTAGTTGAGGATATCATTGGAAACACTTATCTTCCTCTTTTTTACCACAAAACATAGAAACACACCATTTTCATATACTGTATGTTGATGTTGGGGTGGAGCTGGAGATTATGAATATTAAGTTGAAACATTGTAATGATGGGGAGGTGAGTCGGAAGCAGGGGAAAAGTTTTAATAAAACAACAAAACCAAGAACACCACACTAACATAAGGCAGAATGCCGATACACAAGGACAATACCAACTGGTGAGTGAACCTGGGAAAGTGACATAAAGGTAATGGAGTCCAGGTGTGAATCATAATGGTTGTATGAATCATAATGATTCACAGGTGCGCGTAATGATAAATACCAGAACCGGTGTTTAGTACTCTGGCGACGTCGTACGACGGAGGGGAGGAGCAGGAGCAGACGTGACAGTACCGCGCCCCCCCCCGACATGCGGCTTCAGCCGCAGGACGACGCCGACCAAAGGGACGACCCCGAGGAGTGGGTCGGTCCGGGCGGCGAAGGTGGAGATCAAGGATGATGTTGGGATCCAGAATGTCCTCCACCAGAACCCAACACCGCTCCTCTGGGCCATACCCCTCCCAGTCCACCAGATACTGGAGCTGACCCCCACGACGTCGGGAGTCTAGTAGGGATCTGACAGAGTACGCCGGGCTCCCCTCGATGTCCAGGGGGGATGGAGGTGAGTTGTGGGGGACAGCATCAGCTAGGGGACCAGGAACCACCGGCCTGAGAAAGGAGACATGAAAAGAGGGTGAGATACGGTGGTGACTGGGTAATTGTAACCTGTATGTCACCTCATTGACCCTCCGGAGAACCTTGAACGGCCCCACAAACTGGGGGCTCAGTTTCTTGCAGGGTAGGCGGAGTGAGAGGTTCCTGGTAGAGAAGTCTCACGTGCGCATTGTTCCACACCTCCTCTGCGCGCCGGAGCCACTCATCTACCTCAGGAGCCGCAGTCTGGCCAGGGGTCCACAGGGCCAGGCCAGCTGGAAACCCAACACACTGGAAGGGGGTCAACCCAGTGGAGGAGTGACGTAGAATGTTCTAGGAAACATGCCCACTCACCCTGCCGGTCCTGACAGTGACTCCTCAGGAACCTCCCCAGCTCTTGATTCATCCTCTCCACCTGCACGTTAGACTGAGGCTGATACCTGGATGTGAGGCTAAGTTGTGACCCCGAGTTTCTCCAAGAAGGCCTTCCATACTTGGGATGTGAATTGGGGGCCACGGTCCGAGACGATGTCCTCCGGAAGGCCATAATGCCGGAAGACCTGCTGGAAGAGTGCCTCAGCGACCTGGAGAGCAGTAGGAAGACCAGGAAGAGGGATTAAACATGACTTGGAGAATCTATCCACTACCACCAGAATGGTGGTGAAACCATCAGAAGTAGGAAGATCAGTAACAAAGTCAATGGATAGATGGGACCAAGGTTGCTGAGGCATGAGAAGCGGCAGGAGCTTCCCTGCTGGTGCATTCTGGGGGGGCTTGTTTTGAGCACACATGGAACAGGCGTTGGCATACCGTCTAACATCCTGCACCAAGGTGGACCACCAGTATTTCTTAGTAATGGAAATTGATGGTGTGAGGAATAACTTGATGTCCAGCGACGACAGCTGTGTGTGCCCAGGTCAGCAGCCGATCCCTTAATACTGTGGGACCGTAGATGCGCGCGGGAGGACAATTCCGGGGTGCGGGCTCCCTCTCTAGAGCCTAGCGGATGTCCACATCTACGTCCCAAACCATTGGACGCACGACTCGGGAGGATGGGATTATGGGTGCCCTCTGTACAGGAGCCTCTCCCGAATTGTTGATACGGGACAGGGCATCGGCCTTGATGTTTCTTAGAACCTGGGCTATAGGTCAGCATGAAGTCGAACCTAGTGAAGAAGAGGGCCCACTTGGCTTGGCGCGGATTCAGTCTCCTCGCTGTCTGTATGTCCTCAAGGTTCCGATGGTCGGTGAGGATGACGAATGGTTCCTTGGCACCCTCCAACCAGTGTCTTCACTCCTCTAATGACAACCTCACCACCAAGAGCTCCCGATCGCCGATGTTGTAATTCCTCTCTGCAGGGGACAGTTTCTTGGAGAAGAACGTACAAGGATACAATTTTAGTGGGTCCACCTATCTTTGTGACAAAACTGCCGCCACACCCACCTCTGATGCGTCTACCTCAACCACAAAAGGTAGCGGGGATCTGGGTGTTTTAGCAAGGGGGCAGAGGTGAAAAGCCCCTTGAGGAGACAAAAGGCCTCGTCGGCTGCTGGAGACCAAACGAACCTACGAGGCCAACCCTTGAGGAGGGAGGTGAGAGGGGTGGTGACGGCACTAAAGTTCCTGATGAAGCGACAGTAAAAGTTGGCTAACCCCAAAAACCGTTGTAACCCCTTGATGGTGGTTGGGACTTGCCATGACCTTACTGCATCTACCTTCTTGTCCTCCATCCTCACTCCCTGCGGGCTGATTTGGTAGCCCAAGAAGGAGACAGCCCTCTGGTGGAATTGGCACTTCGCCACCTTGGCGAACAGGTGGTTAGCCAAGAGGCGTTCCAGGACTGCTCGAACGTGAGTGATGTGATCCTCCAGGTTGGTCGAGAAGATCAGGATGTCATCGATGTACACAATCACCTGACGTCCGAGCATGTCCCTGAACACCTTGTTGATGAATGCCTAGAACACTGACGGAGCATTGGCTAAGCCAAAGGGCATAACCAAGTACTTGTAGTGACCAGACATCGGGCTGATCACCGTCTTCCACTCATCCCCCTTCCGGATGGGAATGAGATTGTAGGCACGCCGCAGGTCCAGTTTGGTGAAGAACCGGGCCCCGCGGAGCTGCTCGATGGCTGACGGCACCAGCGGGAGAGGGTACCGATACTTTGTGGTGATGTCATTGAGTCCACGATAAATCAATACAAGGGCATAATCCTCCCTCCTTCTTGGCCACGAAGAAGAAACCAGCCGACGCAGGAGACATGGACCTGCGGATGAAACCCTGTTGGAACGCCTCTTGAATGTAGTCCTCCATGGGCTGGGTCTCAGCCACTGACAGAGGGTAGATGCGTCTGCGTGGAGGTGTAGCACCGGAAAACAGGTAAATTGCACAGTCCCAGGGGCGATGAGGAGGGAGACAGGTAGTGCGGGTCTCGGAGAGTACCTCTCTTAGATCCTGATTTTCCTCCGGGCTGGAAGGAAACCACAGGACTCCCAACTGATATGGAACCACAGGGGACAGGAAAGCAGGTCTTCTGGCGTTCAGGTGACCAGCCAATGATTCTCATCCTCGACCATGGGTAGGGTTATGGCGCTGAAGCCAAGGTAGACCGAGGATGATCTTGTGAACTGGTGCCCTGGTGATGAAGAAGGGGATGTTTTCCTGGTGATTGGGCTCCACGGTGAGGGTGAGTGGTTGGGTGATGTGTGTGATGGTTCCGGATCCTAGAGGCCGACAGTCGAGACCTTGAATCGGAAAAGGAGAGGAGAGTGGGTAGGTAGTAATATTGAGATAGGAGGCAAGGGTCTGATCCATAAAGTTCCCCGCCTCGCCGGAATCCTCTAAAGCTGTAGACACGGGGCATGAGGGACAGTCAGCCAGAGTGATGGGTACTACAAAGAGTCTAACAGGTAGAGCAGTAGATGGAATACTCACTCCTGGTCCAGGGGATGTAACATCACGTCCCTTTGCTCTAGTGGATCCCGGATTCTGAAGTAATGGACACCGCTGGCACATGTGCCCTCCCTGGCCCCAGTACAGACAGAGCCCCAGCTGCATCCGTCTGCGTGTGACCCCTAAATCTATGGGTTCAGGTTCTGATCCCGAACACTCTCCGAACGAGGGTGAGAAGCGATGTAGATGCCGACGCTCCCGGAGGAGGTTATCCAGACAGATGGCCATCGCAATGAGTGCGTCCAGCGTGAGGTTGTCATCTCGGCAGGACAGTTCCGTCTGGACCTGGCTCATTCCAGTCATTGGAAGCTGCTTATGTCCAGAAGGTAAGCGCATACTCAGCAGCCGTCTGATTTCCCTGCTGGAGCTGAAGCAGACGCTCACCTCCCTCTCTTCCCTCCACGGGATGATGGAAAATACATTTAAAACAGTGCCATGAACCCCTCATAAGACTCAAGCTCCTCCTCTCTTCTCTCCCAGACGGCTGTAGCCCATTCCAATGCCCGCCCAGTCAGCAGAAAAATAACTGTGGCAACAAAAAATATGCAGCTCTATGTGCCATGTGTGCCCGGTCAGTAATTTGGCCATGATTACTACAAGTTTAGATAGTTCAGCCAGCTAACTTACCACTTTAAAAACGATGAACTGACATGGGCTAATTTCATGACATAACAAGTCATTGACAAAGGCTTTCAAGACGTCTTGTCATTGACATAACAAGAGAAAAACTGCTGATGAACTAACAACATTTCGAAATTGCACCTTGAGTATTCTACCATTCTAACTCTCAACAGTAAGTTGAGACCCTGACTGAGTTCTTAACAATCAACTCTTATGTTGCTTAGTGGCTAAGGCCGGCCTTGATTTTTGCACTTAAAGACCTTTTTGCATGCCTGCCTTTAACCTCCTTTGGCTGGTTGTAAGGGTCCGTTATATTACATGAAGCCTTCAAATGAACCTTTGAGAGACCAATTTATTTCAAAAGAGAGTCCTACAAAATGCGCCAATAAACTGAGTGGAATGAACTAGGGTTAACAGGGTTTGAGGCCATTTCCTGGATCCTTGCTGCAGGTGGAAAATCACAGTGTTTATCGTGGGAAGAGTTTATGTTGTTTGTGGACTGCCACCACTTCAAAGGGAGGGATGGAGGGAGGGTGTTGTCCCCTCAGTTGACTCACCATCTACTAAATAAGGAGCAGGATGTGACTCTCCCTTTTCTCCCTCTTCACTCCCCCCTTACCCTAGTCCTGTGGGGATTGAAGCCCCAGTTGGCCCGGCCGCATGCTGCCAACACTGCAGGTTCAGTACAATAACAGTAGCAGTCACCCTGCAACTGGGTCCTAGAGTCATCTTGGGATGAATTGAGCTGGCAAAGGTAACTCTCTATCTCTGTCTCACTCTCTTACTCTCTCTGTCTCTCTCTCTCTACCTCTTTCTGTCTCTGTCTCTCTCTCTGTCTCTTTCTAGCTCTTTCTGTCGCTGTCTCTCTCTCTCTAGCTCTTTGTCTCCGTCTCTCTCTCTCTCTAGCTCTTTCTGTCTCTGTCTTTCTCTCTGTCTCTCTCTCTAGCTCTTTGTCTCTGTCTCTCTCTCTCTCTCTCTAGCTCTTTCTGTCACTGTCTCTCTCTTTTCTCTCTCTCTATCTCTTTCTGTCTGTCTCTCTCTCTTTGTCTCTCTCTCTCTACCTCTTTCTGTCTCTGTCTTTCTCTGTCTCTCTCTAGCTCTTTCTGTCTGTCTCTCTCTCTGTCTCTCTCTTTGTCTCTCTCTCTCCCTCTAACTCTTTCTGTCTCTGTCTCTCTCTGACTCACATCCTAATCATCTGTTATTGCCCCCTGGTATCGTGCAGAGCCTTTCTACAGACCCATGTAACATTATGAGACGTGACCATACATCCTCCCCACTAATGACCAACCGGGTCTTTCTGAGAGGAGAGAGAAGTCTATACAGAACTCTGTGAAGTCTGGCAATGAACCAGTAAACTGTACCCTGCGTTCCAGTAAAGCATGGCATCATTAGGGGTTGGCTTCTGAATCATGGTTGTTTTTAGAGCTGTGATGGTAATGATGTTTTATTGCTTTGTTGCCAAAGTTAGATATTTACTGATTCATTGTCAACAGAGGTCAACAAGTGTGTTGGTAGTCTGGTAAAAAACACCAGGTGGCAGCAAGGAGTTGTTTGATACTTAGAGGCCTATCATTGTCATACAAGTACACTTTTTTCTGTTTTGATTTACTCTGATCAAACTGACTGCTTTTCATTTTTGATAGATGATAATAATAAATATCTGATGACACACACACGCACGCACGCACGCACGCACGCAGGCAGGCAGGCAGAGCAGGGCAGGGCAGAGAGCTGACTATCACAAAAAGGAAAATGGCCGTGCACCCTGACCGCAGTATTGTCGGAAACCAAACTACAACTGAACAGATTGCATGGCCTGTACCTCCTCCGTGCTCACCCCCTGACAGGTGTGCGAGTTACAACAAGCCCTCCTGCCCTCATGATTACACCCCCTACCTCCTCCTCACCCTGTATGAGAAGCATTCTCCTCTGGCAGGCATGTGTGTGTGTGTGTGTGTGTGTGTGTGTGTGTGTGTGTGTGTGTGTGTGTGTGTGTGTGTGTGTGTGTGTGTGTGTGTGTGTGTGTGTGTGTGTGTGTGTGTGTGTGTGTGTGTGTGTGTGTGTGTGTGTGTGTGTGTGTGTGTGTGTGTGTGTGTGTCACGCCCTTAACCTTTGACTCCATCTCTCCTCAGGCCCAACATAGAACCTACCTGTTCCTCAGTATTGCATAGGATTCTTTAAGAGGGGCATTCTCTCTTCCCTCAACACAGCTTATTAAAGGTTGAAAACCAGTTAGAAATGGGCACAATGTTAAGAAAATGGAGAGACTGCAAGACTGCAAGAGAGAGAATTACAAATCCTTGAATTAGCAGTCAAAGACTATCAGAATCCTGTAGATACCCCAATTACAGAAGAAGAATTATTGGAAAAACTATGCAATCTCCAACCCAAAAAGGCCTGTGGTGCTGATGGTATTTTAAATGAAATGATCAAATATACAGACCACAAATTCAAATTGGCTATACTCAAACTCTTCAACATTATCCTCACTGCAGGTATTTTCCCCGATATTTGGAACCAGGGATTGATCACACCAATCTATAAAAATGGAGACAAATTTGACCCAAATAATTACAGAGGAATTTGCGTTAACAGCAACTTGGGGAAAATCCTCTGCAGTATTATAAATAGCAGACTACATCATTTCCTTGACGAACACAACGTCTTGAGCAGAAGCCAGATTGGATTTCTAAAAAATTATCGTACAACAGACCACATTTACACCCTCCACACTCTAATTGATAAACAAGTTAACCAAAACAAAGGCAAAATCTACTCGTGTTTTGTAGATTTCAAGAAAGCATTTGATTCAATTTGGCGGGAAGGTCTTTTTTATAAACTAATAGAAAGTGGTATTGGAGGGAAAACATATGATTTTATTAAATCAATGTACACTAAAAACAAATGTGCGGTTAAAATTGGCAACAAGCAAACAGACTTCTTCTCTCAGGGGCGGGGAGTGAAACAGGGCTGCCCAATAAGTCCAACATTATTTAACATCTACATTAATGAATTGGCAAAAACATTAGAAGAATCGGCAGCACCTGGTATCACCCTACACAACACTGAAATCAAGTGTCTGCTGTACGCAGATGACCTGGTGTTGCTGTCTCCCACTAAAGAGGGGTTACAGCAGCACCTAGATCGTCTTCACAGGTTCTGTCAGACCTGGGCTCTGACCGTTAACCTAAAAAAAACAAATATAATGATATTCCAAAAAAGGTCGGGAAATAAGGATGACAAATATAAATTCTATTTGGACACAGTTCTATTAGAACACACCAAAAACTACACATATCTAGGACTAAATATCAGCAACACAGGTAGCTTTCACATGGCTGTGAATGAGCTGAGAGACAAAGCAAGAAGAGCATTCTATGCCATTAAAAGGAACATCAAAATTGAAATTCCAATTAGAATCTGGCTCAAAATTTTTCAATCAGTTATAGAACCAATTGCTCTATATGGCAGTGAAGTATGGGGTCCACTCTCTAATAATGAATTTACTAAATGGGACAAACATCCAACTGAAATATTGCATGCAGAGTTTTGCAAGACTGTATTGCAAGTACAAAGAAAAACTCCAAATAACGCATGTAGGGCAGAATTGGGCCAATACCCCCTCCTCATTCGAATAGAAAAAAGAGCCATCAAATTTTACAACCATCTAAAAACAAGTGACCCTAAAACATTCCATCACACAGCTCTACAATGTCAAGAGATGAAACCAGAGAAGAGTCCCCTCAGCCAGCTGGTTCTGAGGCTCAGTTCACCAACCCAAACCAACCCCATAGAGCCTCGGGACAGCCCTCAGAAAATCTGGCCCAACCAAATCATCACAAAACAAAAAGAAAAATATATAACCTATTGGAAAGACACCACAAAAAATCAAAGTAAACTTCAATGCTATTTGGCTCTAAACAGACAGTACATGGTGGCAGACTATCTGACCACTGTGACTGATAGAAAACTGAGGAAAACATTGACTAGGTACAGACTCAGTGAGCACCGTCTGGCTATAGAGACCGGTCGTCACAGACAAACCTGGCTGCCCAGAGAGGACAGGCTGTGCTCACTCTGCTCCAGGGGAGAGGTAGAGACAGAGGTGCATTTCCTACTACACTGTGACAAATACTCAGACCTAAGAGCATATTTCTTTCCCAAAATTATAACTCAATACAAAGAATTTGAAACTATAAAAGATGAAGAAAAAATCAAATATTTATTGGGTGAAAAGCCAAAATGTGCAGTTTTGGCAGCCAAATATGTGTCCTCCTGCCACAACCTGAGGGACAGCCAGTGAAAAATGCAAAGTAATGTTGATAATATTTCCCATTTAGCTTAGTTTTGTTTTGTCTTTCATACCAGGTCATATGTCTTCTCAAGTCATATTGACACTGGTCTACTACTGTTGCTTTAATTTATTGTTGTTCTGATTAATATTGTTGTTGTAGTTGTTGTTAATGGTAATCCCATGTCCACTACTACTGTTATTATTGCTGTTGGTCCCACCATTTATTTATATATAAATATATATATATTTTGTATATATATACATATATATTTTATTTTTATTTTTCGATATGTATACTTTGACAATGTAAGTAATAACGAACTTGCCATGTCAATAAAGTCAATTGAATTGAAATTGAATTGAATTGTATGGGATAACCACAGCCAATGCTACAGCCTATCCTAACCGATTCCTTCTGCATCTTGCTCACGTCTACTTTTATTCTCTGAGACTTGCTATGTCAGAAGAAATATCCATATACAGCATCGACAACAAATTGATTCCAACCTCTTTGTCATTCTTATAATGTTTTCACTGTATTGTGTCCATCCTAAGAGCTGTTAGCGACTGTTTCATCTTGCACCCACCCTTTATCTTTATTACCCACCCTTTACCTTTATCTCTTTCTCTCTCTTTCAGTCTCCCTCTCTCTCTTTCAGTCTCTCTCTCTCTCTCTTTTAGTCTCCCTCTCTCTCTCTCTCTCTCTCTCTCTCTCTCTCTCTCTGCTCTCTCTCTCTCTCTCTCCCATACTCAGTCTCTCTCTCTACTCTCTCTCTCTTTCAGTCTCTCTCTCTCTCTCTCTCTCTCTCTCTCTCTCTCTCTCTCTCTCTCTCTCTCTCTCTCTCTCTCTCTCTCTCTCTCTCTCTCTCTCTTTCAGTCTCCCTCACTCTCTCTTTCACTCTCCCTCTCTCTCTTTCAGTCTCCCTCTCTCTCTCTCTCTTTTAGTCTCCCTCGCTCTCTCTCTTTTAGGGTCCCTCTCTCTCTCTTTCAGTCTCCCTCTCTCTCTCTCTCTTTCAGTCTCCCTCGCTCTCTCTTTCACTCTCCCTCTCTCTCTTTCAGTCTCCCTCTCTCTCTCTTTTAGTCTCCCTCTCTCTCTTTCGTCTCTCTCTCTCTCTCTCTGTCTCCCTCTCTCTGCTCCTCTCGCTCTCTCTCTCTCTCTGTCTCCCTCTCTCTCTCTTTCCTCTCCTCTCTCTCTTTCCTCTCTCTCTCTCTCTCTCTCTCTCTCTCTCTCTCTCCCCAATGGGCTCTATTGGCATGGGAAACATAGGTTAACATTGACAAAGCAAGTGAAGTAGATAATATACAAAAGTGAAATAAATAATACAAATTATCAGTAAACATTTAACATACATAAGTTTCAAAAGAATAAAGATATTACAAATGTCAGATTATGTATATATACAGTGTTGTAATGATGTACAAATGGTTAATGTACAAAAGGGAAAATAAATAAGCATAAATATGGGTTGTATTTACAATGGTGTTTGTTCTTCACTGGTTGACCTTTTCTAGTGACAACAGGTCACACATCTTGCTGCGGTGATGGCACACTGTGGTATTTCACCCAGTAGATATGGGAGTTTAACAAAATTGGGTTTGTTTTCTAATTCTTTGTGGATCTGTGTAATCTGAGGGAAATGTGTGTCTTTAATATGGTCATACATTGGGCACGAGGTTAGAAAGTGCAGCTCAGTTTCCAACTCATTTTGTGGGCAGTGTGCACATAGCCCGTCTTCTCTTGAGAGCCAGGTCTGCCTATGGCGGGCTTTCTCAATAGCAAGGCTATGCTCACTGAGTCTGTACATAGTCAAAGCTTTCCTTACATTTGGGTCAGTCACAGTGGTCAGGTATTCTGCCACTGTGTACTCTCTGTTTAGGGACAAATAGCATTCTAGTTTGCTCTGTTTTTTTGTTAATTTTGTATTTTGTATTTTTTTTGTATTTTCTCATGATTTGGTTGGGTTTAATTGTGTTGCTGTCCTGGGGCTCTGTGGGGTCTGTTTGTGTTTGTGAGCAGAGCCCCAGGACCAGCTTGCTTAAGGGACAATTCTCCAGGTTCATCTCTCTGTAGGTGATGGCTTTGTTATGGAAGGTTTAGGAATCGCTTCCTTTTAGGTGGTTGTGGAATTTAATGGCTCTTTTCTGGATTTTGATTATTAGCGGGTGTTGGCCTAATTCTGCTCTGCATGCATTATGTGGTGTTCTACGTTGTACACGGAGGATATTTTTGCAGAATTCTGCATGCAGAGTCTCAAGTTGGTGTTTGTCGCATTTTGTGAATTCTTGGTTGGTGAGCGGACCCCAGACCTCACAACCATAAAGGGCAAGGGGTTCTATAATTGATTCAAGTATTTTTAGCCAGATCCTAATTGGTATGTTGAATTTTATGTTCCTTCTGATGGCATAGAAGGCCCTTCTTGCCTTGTCTCTCAGATCGTTCACAGCTTTGTGGAAGTTACCTGTGGTGCTGATGTTTAGGCCGAGGTATGTATAGTTTTTTGTGTGCTCTAGGGCAACGGTGTCTAGATGGATTTTTTTTTTTGGAACACCATTATTTTGGTCTTACTGAGATTTACTGTCAGGGCCCAGGTCTGACAGAATCTGTGCAGAAGATCTAGGTGCTGCTGTAGGCCCTCCTTGGTTGGTGACAGAAGCACCAGATCATCAGCAAACAGTAGACATTTATCTTCGGATTCTAGTAGGGTGAGACCGGGTGCTGCAGACTGTTCTAGTGCCCGCGCCAATTCGTTGATATATATGTTGAAGAGGGTGGGGCTTAAGCTGCATCCCTGTCTCACCCCACGACCCTGTGTGAAGAAATGTGTGTGTTTTTTGCCAATTTTAACCGCACACTTGTTGTTTGTGTACATGGATTTTATAATGTCGTATGTTTTACCCCCAACACCACTTTCCATCAATTTGTATAGCAGACCCTCATGCCAAATTGAGTCGAAGGCTTTTTTGAAATCAACAAAGCATGAGAAGACTTTGCCTTTGTTTTGGTTTGTTTGGTTGTCAATTAGGGTGTGTAGGGTGAATACATGGTCTGTTGTACGGTAATTTGGTAAAAAGCCAATTTGACATTTGCTCAGTACATTGTGTTCATTGAGGAAATGTACGAGTCTGCTGTTAATGATAATGCAGAGTATTTTACCAAGGTTACTGTTGACGCGTATTCCACGGTAGTTATTGGGGTCAAATTTGTCTCCACTTTTGTGGATTGGGGTGATCAGTCCTTGGTTCCAAATATTGGGGAAGATGCCAAAGCTAAGGACGATGTTAAAGAGTTTTAGTACAGCCAATTGGAATTTGTTGTCTGTCTCTCTCTCTCTCTCTCTCTCTCTCTCTCTCTCTCTCTCTCTCTCTCTCTCTCTCTCTCTCTCCTCTCTCTCTCTCTCTCTCTCTCTCCCTCTCTCTCTCTCTCTCTCTCTTTCAGTCTCCCTCGCTCTCTCTTTCACTCTCCCTCTCTCTCTTTCAGTCTCTCTCTCTCTCTCTTTTAGTCTCCCTCTCTCTCTCTCTTTCAGTCTCCCTCTCTCTCTCTCTCTCTCTCTCTCTCTCTCTCTCTCTCTCTCTCTCTCTCTCTCTCTCTCTCTCTCTCTCTCTCTCGTTCAGTCTACCTCTCTCCCTCTCTCTTTCAACCTCTCTCTGTCAGAGGAGAGCAGGAAAGCCCTCAAAGCAACGTTCACCCAATATCCTTAGTGGCCACATGAACAAAGAGCCCGATACTACCTTACCACAGGAAAATAGCCTTTAGTCGGCCAGGGCTCATTTATTGCATGTATCCTGTTTTCTAACTGCAGATCTGTTTGAAATTATCTCCACTTAAACACATTAAGACAATTCATGTAATCAGCTGACTACCTCAGGGCAAGGGCTTCTCATAAAGTACATTTTCCATTTGAATATAATTTACTGTAAATCCCGAAAGAGTATGGTGTATTTGTTGTGCAAGGACAAAAAGTCTAGGCTCTAGACTTGCATAGCAAAGTCTGGATATTTCTTTCTAGTATTTCCAAACTAAACTTTTCTCTCTCAATGACATGCATTTGCTCACACTAGATATGTCTCTTTGTTGTCTTTCTTGAAAAGTCTAAATCATTTTGTTTTTGGTATTTCAAAACCGTATCTAGTTTCTCACTCTAGAAATATACACATCTTATTGATCTCCCAGTCATTGTCCTACTGTATGTCTTCAGTATTACGGTGCGTAAAGTGAGATTATGTGATGAGGTTATGTGGCCCATATTTTGAGCCCTACAGCTATGAGCCGATGGGCATGTGTTAGAGCCACACTCCACGCTGCTGATGCCGAGATACAGAGCAGCGACTTAGTGTGTCACTCACTCGTCATGGCATTTTGGATACTATCTGGTATCTTTGAAGCAGACCCAAACACTGGGGAAAGCAAGAGGAACCCCTGGGAGAGCTCCATCTAGATAGCCATCCCAGGCAGATACATACTGATACACATCGCTAGCTGGTCTATAGAGAGGAAACTCTTCCCTCGCTCTCCCTCTCTCAAGGTGCTTCTAACACTCAGTGTAACTTTTGCGTACCTTTCTCCCTCCCAACTCTCCTTTCTACTCTCTCGCGGGTCTCTCTCTCTCTCTTTCTATCTCTCTCTCCCTGTCTCTTTCTCTCTCTCTCTCTCTCTCTCTCTCTCTCTCTCTCTCTCTCTCTCCACCTCACTCTCTCCACCTCTCTCGCTCTCTCCACCTCTCTCGCTCTCTCCACCTCTTTCTCTCTCTCTCTCCCTCTCTCTCTCCCTCTCTCTCTCTCTCTCTCTCTCTCTCTCTCTCTCTCTCTCTCTCTCTCTCTCTCTCTCTCTCTCTCTCTCTCTCTCTCTCTCTCTCTCTCTCTCTCTCTCTCTCTTCAGCGTAAAAAGCTCTTCTGTCAAAGTTAATTAAGAAATGCAAGAAATGTTTATTTAATGAACCCTTGATGTCTTCCTTTTCCCCCTCCAATCTCTTACTAAACATCCTTAGTCCTGTTCAGTTGTTTGTTGGTCACTATGTCTGTAGATACCTGCATACATGTCTGACTCTGGGTCAGTTTAAAACAGCGGTAAGACTTTACTTGACACCCAGCGTCATAGCACGCTATGACACAGTCATAACCATGTCATAATATGTCA
Source organism: Salvelinus fontinalis (assembly GCF_029448725.1). Classification (NCBI taxonomy): domain Eukaryota; kingdom Metazoa; phylum Chordata; class Actinopteri; order Salmoniformes; family Salmonidae; genus Salvelinus; species Salvelinus fontinalis. The sequence goes on along the minus strand of NC_074683.1, from coordinate 29,791,580 downwards.
TAACAGCTGATATAACTTGTCATAACCTGTTTTAATATGGTCATACCACTGTCATGATACATATATTTAGACCTGTTGTGACATATATTGCGTTATTTTATGGCTGGTTATGACACCTACATAAGAGTATCAAAACCCACATAACCTGCACATAAGGAAAAGCTTTCCATACACCATAGCCTATTTGTCAACAGTGTGTTTATGTTATGTATATATATTTTTTAATTGACCTTGTTAAATTATCATTGTAATTGCGCACACGTTGATATCAGACATGCACCTACCCCAATACTCTGTTGCTGGGATGAATGCAGGAACATATTTCAGGAGCAGGACAAGACACCCTCTTTTTGACCCACTGACTGATATAAGGGCATGTACATGATAGTCCTATCTTGCTTATATGATTATGATGGTCATAATGCTTCTTGACAGTATCATAAAGTGTATTTTCTTAGTCCAAATAAAGTGCCACAGGATGGTCATAATGCTTCTTGACAGTGTCATAAAGTGTTATTTCTTAGTCCAAGTAAAGTGACACAGGGTGATCATAATGCTTCATGACAGTGTCATAAAGTGCATTTTCTACAATTTATTTAAAATATGATGAAAACATGACTGTAGAAAATTAATTAGAACAACAACAAATGATTTAGAAACAGGGACAAAAATAATTGGAATAAATGTGGGTTTTGACTCTCTTATGTAGGTGTCCTAACCAGCCATAAAATAACGCAATACATGTCACAAGTAAATATCGAGTAAATATCAAATCAAATCAAGTTTTATTGTTCACCTACACATGTTTAGCAGATGTTATAGCGGGTGTAGCTAAATGCTTGTTTTTCTAGCTCCAACAGTGCAGTAATATCTAACAAGTAACATCTAACAATTTCACAACAATACACAGAATAAACACAAATCTGAAGTAAATGAATGGAATTAAGAATATTTAACTATTTGGACTGGCAATGTCAGAGTGGCAGAGACTAAAATACTGTAGAATAGAATACAGTATAGACATATGAGATGGGTATTGCAAAATATGTAAACATTATTAAAGTGACTAGTGTTCCATTATTAAAGTGGCCAGTGATTTCAAGTATATGCAGCAGCCTCCAAGGTGCTAGTGATGGCTATTTAACATTCTGATGGCCTTGAGATAAAAGCTATTTCTCAGTCTCTCGGTCCCAGCTTAGATGCCCCTGTACTGACCTCGGCTTCTGGATGATAGCAGGGTGAACAGGCAGTGGCTCGAGTGGTTGTTGTCCTCGATTATCTTTTTGGCCTTCCTGTGACATCGGGTGATGTAGGTGTCCTGGAGGACAGGTAGTTTTCCCCTGGTGATGCGTTGGGCAGACCGCACCACCCTCTGGAGAACGATGCAGTTGCTGTACCAGGCGGTGATACAGCCCAACAGGATGCTCTCAATTGTGCATCTGTAAAAGTTTGTGAGGGTTTTAGGTGCCAAGCCAAATTTCTTCAGCCACCTGAGGTTGAAGAGGCACTGTTGTGCCTTCTTCACCACACTGTCTGTGTGGGTGGATAATTTCAGTTTGTCAGTGATATGTACGGCGAGGATCTTGAAGCTTTCCACCTTCTCCACTGCGGTCCCGTTGATGTGGATGGGGGGGTGCTCCCTCTGCTGTTTCCTGAAGTCCACTATCAGCTCCTTTGTTTTGTTGACGTTGAGTGAGAGGTTATTTTCCTGGCACCACACTCCCAGGGCCCTCACTTCCTCCATGTGAGCTGTCTCGTCGTTGTTGGTAATCAGGCCTAATACTGTTGTGTCGTCTGCAAACTTAATGATTGAATTGGAGGCGTGTGACTGCGTGTGAGTGGCCACGCAGTCATGGGTGAACAGGGAGTAGAGGAGGGGGCTGAGCATGCACCCTTGTGGGGCCCCAGTGTGAGGATCAGCAAAGTGGAGGTGTTGTTTCCTACCTTCACCACCTGGGGGCGGCCCGTCAGGAAGTCCAGGACGCAGTTGCACAGGGCGGGGGTTCAGACCCAGGGCCCCGAGCTTAATGATGAGCATGGAGGGTACTATGGTGTTGAATGCTGAGCTATAATCAATGAACAGCATTCTTACATAGGTATTCCTCTTGTCCAGATGGGATAGGGCAGTGTGCAGTGCAATGGTGATTGCATCGTCTGTGAATATATTGGGTCGGTAAGCACATTGAAGTGGATCTAGGGTATCAGGTAAGGTAGAGGTGATATGATCCTTGACAAGTCTGGGGCGGCAGGGTAGCCTAGTGGTTAGAGCATTGGACTAGAATCTGAAAGGTTGGTAGTTCAAATCCCTGAGCTGACAACGTACAAATCTTTTGTTCTGCCCCTGAACAAGGCAGTTAACCTACTGATCCTAGGCTGTCATTGAAAATAAGAATTTGTTCTTAACTGACTTGCCTAGTAAAATAAAAATAAATAGTCTCTCAAAGCACTTCATGATGACAGAAGTGAGTGCTACGGGGCAATAGTAGTTAACCTACCGTCCCTTTTTTAGGTACAGGAACAATGGTAGACATCTTGAAGCAGACTGGGATAGGGAGAGAATGAATATGTCCGTAAACACTCCAGCCAGCTGGTCTGCGCGTGCTCTGAGGACGCGTCTAGGGGTGCCTTTTGGGCCGGCAGCATTGCGAGAGTTAAGACGCTTAAATATCTTACTCATGTTGGCCACGGAGAAGGAGAGCACAGTGTCATGACCATATTATAGGTCATGACAGTGTTATAGATCATGACAGTGTTATGACCATATTATGAGCGGTTAGGACAAGTTATGTCAGCTGTTAACCTGTCTAGGATGAGGGTGCCGCTAGCGGCACTCCCCCCCCCCCCCCCCCCCACTGAAAAGGCAGAGCCGCGAAATTCAAAAAATATATATTTTTAAAATATTTAACTTTCACACATTAAAGTCCAATACAGCTAATGAAAGACACAGATCTTGTGAATCCAGCCAACATGTCCGATTTTTAAAATGTTTTACAAGGAAGACACAATATGTAAAGATGTACATCTATTACCTAAAAACACATTAGCATAATCCACCATCTTTTATTTGTCCACCAACACCAGTAGCTATCACCAATTCGGCTAAACTAAGATATTTATAGCCCCTAACCAAGAAAAAAACTCATCAGATGACAGTCTGATAACATATTTATGGTATGGGATAGGTTTTGTTAGAAAAAAGTGCATATTTCAGTTAGATGGCATAGGTTACAATTGCACCCACCGTCACAAATGGACTAGAATAACTACATTGAGCAACGTGTTTACCTACTTACTAATCATCAAACATTTCGTAAAAATACACAGCATACACTAATCGAAAGACACAGATCCTGTGAATACAGACAACATTTCAGATTTTCTAAGTGTCTTACAGCGAAAACACAATAAATCGTTATATTAGCATAGCACATAGCACATAGCAGCCCAGCATTGATTCTAGCCAAAGTGAGCGATAAAAGTCAACATCGCCAAAATATATTAATTTTTTCACTAACCTTCTCAGAATTCTTCAGATGACACTCCTGTAACATCATATTACACAATCCATATAGAGTTTGATCGAAAATGTTTATATTTAGCCACCAAAATCATGGTTAGACAATGTAAAATGTAGCCAAGCTGGTGAGAAAATGTCCGTGCGCCACTTAGACAGTGATCTACTCTTATACATAAATACTCATAAACGTGACAAAAAAATATAGGGTGGACAGGGATTGATAGACAATTTAATTCTTAATACAATCGCGGAATTACATTTTTTTATTTATCCTTACTTTTCAATACAGTTTGCGCCAAGCGAAGCTACGTCAAAAAACATGGCGTCCTAAGCCACTAACATTTTTCGACAGAAACACGATTTATCATAATAAAAATGTCCTACTTTGAGCTGTTCTTCCATCAGTATCTTGGGCAAAGGATCCTTTCTTGGGAGTAATCGTCTTTTGGTGGAAAGCTGTCCTCTTGCCATGTGGAAATGCCAACTGCGTTCGGGATGAACTGGAAGCGTGCCCAGCAATTCACAGCGTTTCAGAAATAAATGTCCCAAAATCGCACTAAACGGATATAAATTGCTATAAAACGCTTTAAATTAACTACCTTATGATGTTTTTAACTCCCATAACGAGTAGAAACATGACCCGAGTAATATTACTCCCTCCACTAATGCTTGGAACAGGTGCGGGTCGGTGTCCTCTAGGCGCATGACGCACCAAGAAAAGAGTGACTAGCCTCAGGGTTTTTTAATTTGTAGTGCCTGTGAACGCGCAATCGACCCCATTCAAATCGTCATCACGTAAAGGCATCCAGGGGAAGACGTAAGCAGTGTCCGTATACTCATAGCAATAACAGTGCCCTTTTAACTGACTCCAGATCAGGGGCCAAAATTTCTGAAATCTGACTCCATGTCAGGGAAATTGCTGTAGAATGGGCTCTGTTCCACTTAGAGACAAAATTTCAACTCCTATAGAAACTATAGACTGTTTTCTATCCAATAATAATAATAATATGCATATTGTACGATCAAGGATTTTGTGGGAAGCCGTTTCAAAAATTACACGATTAGCATAAATAGTCACAACAGCGCCCCCATCCTCAACAGGTTAAGATATGGTTATGACAGTGTCATTACGTGTTACGACACTGGGTGTCAAGTAAAGTGTTACCAAAACAACATTATGCAGATGTTAAGGATCAAGGAATTTCCCCTTTGACATACCTGGCTATCCTGCTCCCTCCCTCTCCTTTCATTATATTAGCCTGCGATATTGCACATCTTGAAAGCCTTTGTCTGCGACAGATGAGGAATTGAGACTGACTCTGTGTCCCGTTATTTTTTCATCAGAGAGCCCAAGTGTGTAAGGTCCTGAGAGTATCCTGTTGTATTAACTCTCTCAGATATGATCCAGTTGCCATATCTTAGAACCCACCCACCTTCCTTAAAAAAAGCTTCAAACAAGCTATCATTTGGTATTTGTTTAATTCGTCTATTGTTGATATTGTCCCAAAATTTTGGGATTTCAGCAATCAAGTTTTCAAGATATATAAGTCTCCTTTGTCTTGAATTGTTTTGAACGTACAATAAAGAGCTTTGCTTCATACAATGCATTTAAGACTTTGTATGGGATTGAATCCCCAAATGGCCGTGCTGTGCTTGTGCTTTAATTCCACTATTCCATGTTACATTGTTACATGAGTGATGTCTCCTTTGTCACTTCTAGGTGGAAAAACATCTTCAGGGCTTGTTCTGATTGATGAATCTAGTAGATTCACAAGTAGTAATTGAGGTAGTTGTCCCCATGGATATCTGATATACATACCCACAGAAAACAACAGGAACCCTATCTGGTTACCTCACTACACATGCTGCCTGTCTCTTTTTTCTTTGTGTGTAACTGGGTAGTTGATGGACAAAAAGAGGACAAAGAAGCTTTTTTCTTTTTTAGACGTTGTCACGACTTCTGCCGAAGTCGATGCCTCTCCTTGTTCAGTTGGTGCTCGGCGGTCGACGTCACCGGTCTTCTAGCCATCATTGATCCATTTTTCATTTTCCATTGGTTTTGTCTTGTCCTCCTACACACCTGGTTTCAAACCCATTCATTACCTGTTATGTATTTAACCCTCTGTTTCCCCTCATGTCTTTGTCAGAAATTGTATGTTGTTCAGATTTCGTGTTGTTTGTATTGGTGCGCGACGGGTCCTCGTACCCACTTTGTTTTTATAGTTTTGGAGTTATGTTTTGTTTTACGTCATTAAACAACTCCATTCCACTAAGTTGATTCTCCTGCGCCTGACTTCCCTGCCACCTATACACACGACTTTGACAGACGTGAAACAATTCCTTTGAAAAGAATGGTGTAATATTTCGCCTTTGAAGAGAACTTTAGTGTAAGGGAGCCATTGAAACTGACTAAATAACTCTCACACACCACAACATACAGCTGAAGTCAGAAGTCTACACACACTTAGGTTGGAATCATTAAAACTCGTTTTTCAACCACTCCACAAATTTCTTTTTAACAAACTATAGTTTTGGCAAGTCGGTTAGGACATCTACTTTGTGCATGACACAAGTCATTTTTCCAACAATTGTTTACAGACAGATTATTTTCACTTATAATTCACTGTATCACAATTCCAATGGGTCAGAGGTTTTCATACACCAAGTTGATGGTTTTAGAATCTTCTAATAGGCTAATTGACATCATTTGAGTCAATTGGAGGTGTACCTGTGGATGTATTTGAAGGCCTACCTTCAAACTCAGTGCCTCTGTGCTTGACATCATGGGAAAATCAAAAGAGATCAGCCAAGACCTTGTAGACTTCCACAAGTCTGGTTCATCCTTGGGAGCAATTTTCAAATGCCTGAAGGTACCACGTTCATCTGTACAAACAATAGTACGCTAGAATAAACACCATGGGACCAGGCTGCCGTCATACCGCTCAGGAAGGAGATGCGTTCTGTCTCCTAGAGATGAATGTACTTTGGTGCGAAAAGTGCAAATCAATCCCAGAACAACAGCAAAGGACCTTGTGAAGATTCTGGAGGAAACTGGTATCTATAAAAAAAAAAGTATCTATATCCACAGTAAAACGGGTCCTATATCGACATAACCTAAAAGGCAGCTCAGAAAGAAAGAAGCCACTGCTCCAAAACCGCCATTAAAAAGCCACACTACGGTTTGCAACTGCACATAGGGACAAAGATCATACTTTTTGGAGAAATGTCCTCTGGTCTGATGAAACAAAAATAGAACTGTTTGGCCATAATGACCATCGTTATGTTTGGAGGAAAAAGGGGGATGTTCGCAAGCCGAGGAACACCATTCCAACCGTGAAGGACGGGGGTGGCAGCATCATGTTGTGGGGGTGCTTTGCTGCAGGAGGGACTGGTGTACTTCACAAAATAGATGGCATCATGAGGATGGGGAAATTATGTGGATATATTAAAGCAACATCTCAAGACATCAGTCAGGAAGTTAAGCTTGGTCACAAATGGGTCTTCCAAATGGACAATGACCCCAAGCATACTTCCAAAGTTGTGGCAAAATGGCTTAAGGACAACAAAGTCAAGGTAGTGGAGTGGCCATCACAAAGCCTTGACCTCAATCCTATAGAAAATGTGTGGGCTGAACTGTGCGAGCAAGGAGGCCTACAAACCTGACTCAGTTACACCTGCTCTGTCAGGAGGAATGGGCCAAAATTCACCCAACTTATTGTGGGAAGCTTGTGGAAGGCTACCCGAAACGTTTGACCCAAGGTAAACCATTTAAAGGCAATGCTACCAAATACTAATTGAGTGTATGTAAACCTCTGACCCACTGGGAATGTGATGAAATAAATAAAAGCTGAAATAAACCATTCTCTCTACTATTATCCTGACATTTCACATTCTTAAAATAAAGTGGTGATCCTAACTGACATAAAACAGGGATTTTTTACTCAGATTAAATGTTTGTGAAACTGAGTTTAAATGTATTTGGCTAAGGTGTATGTACATTTCCAACTTCAACTGTACATTTAAGCCACACACTTTCTTGGGTCCTGGTGCTCTAAGATAAACTCAGTGGCTCATGGTGACACCCTGTTATAAGGATCAAACACAGCAGGTATTTTTTTAACCCCTGTACTCGAGAAGCCATCGCCTTGCCATGCTGTCAACATGATTTTAATGAACGTGAGACCTTGACAGGGTATGTAGGGTATGTAGTATCACTCTCCTCAGTGTCACTTCCCTTGACGATAGCGTTCTCCAACTGGGACAGGTCAAATCCCTTGACGATACCGTTCTCCAACTGGGACAGGTCAAATCCCTTGACGATACCGTTCTCCAACTGGGACAGGTCAAATCCATTGACGATACCGTTCTCCAACTGGGACAGATCAAATCCATTGACGATACCGTTCTCCAACTGGGACAGATCAAATCCCTTGACGATAGCGTTCTCCAACTGGGACAGGTCAAATCCCTTGGCGATAGCGTTCTTCAACTGGGACAGGTCAAATCCCTTGACGATAGCGTTCTCCAACTGGGACAGGTCAAATCCCTTGACGATAGCGTTCTCCAACTGGGACAGGTCAAATCCCTTGACGATAGCGTTCTCCAACTGGGACAGGTCAAATCCCTTGACGATAGCGTTCTCCAACTGGGACAGGTCAAATCCCTTGACGATAGCGTTCTCCAACTGGGACAGGTCAAATCCCTTGACGATAGCGTTCTCCAACGGGGACAGGTCAAATCCCTTGACGATACCGTTCTCCAACTGGGACAGATCAAATCCCTTGACGATAGCGTTCTCCAACTGGGACAGGTCAAATCCCTTGACGATACCGTTCTCCAACTGGGACAGATCAAATCCCTTGACGATAGCGTTCTCCAACTGGGACAGGTCAAATCCCTTGACGATAGCGTTCTCCAACTGGGACAGGTCAAATCCCTTGACGATAGCGTTCTCCAACTGGGACAGGTCAAATCCCTTGACGATAGCGTTCTCCAACTGGGACAGGTCAAATCCCTTGACGATAGCGTTCTCCAACTGGGACAGGTCAAATCCCTTGACGATACCGTTCTCCAACTGGGACAGGTCAAATCCCTTGACGATAGCGTTCTCCAACTGGGACAGGTCAAATCCCTTGACGATACCATTCTCCAACTGGGACAGATCAAATCCATTGGCAAGACAATGGAGGAATCCCAAATGGCACTATTCCCTAAACAGTGCACATTATTTATATATTTTTTATATTTCTTTCTTTACATTTTAAAAAAATAATTATTTATTACAAAAAAACACAAGGAAGGGGTAACATTAAAGTATTAGAACATGAAGAACAAACAATACAGCATCAAGACACTATCAAATATGTATCAGTTTTTCCTCAACGGAACAATCCTTATTTGTGAGGGTGCGTGTGCATGATAGTGATATCCCCCACAGTTCCCCAATAGCTGTCACTCAACCATTCGAGACCCCTCCCACAGCCCCCCCCGGAATATTTTTTTTAATATACAATACAATACATTCCATTCCCCACCCCCAAGAACCCCCTATGGGCCCTGGTCAAAAGTAGGGGAGAACCGAGACAAAAGTAACACTTTATGTTTTTTACTAATTTCTCTGAGATCGATAGAAACACCATATTTTATGACAAACAACTTATACATGTCCCCTTCCATTAGCAACTGTGACTTCATTTCTAGGGTAAATTTATTGAAATACCAGAACATTACTTTTGTACCTGCCAGCGGGGCGGGAGTAACACAGCCTTGAGACGGAAGTAATAGCTGGCGAGAAGTGCACAATATCTGTCTTATCTCCATGTTTCTGGTTTGTAATGCTCATTACTTTCAACAAATGTACTATCAGACATAATTACGTGTTTGTGTCGATTTTAATAATTCATGCTATATGTTCGTAATTTCTGAAAATGAACCATGGGTCAACATCGCAATGTTGCACAACGAAAATATTTTGCCTATCAATATTACTAAAATGGATCACATAATAACTATATTAAGGATACTTTTCTCATATCACTTTACTGGGAATGTTGTAGGATTTGTTTTTCACCATTTTCAATGACTATTCATACTTAGCCTACCAATCAGGTGTGATCAAGCTGTCCCTATTCATACTTAGCCTACCAATCAGGTGTGATCAAGCTGTCCCTATTCATACTTAGCCTACCAATCAGGTGCGATTAACTTCTTTGGGCTGCAAGCCCGAAGCCGGGCACAATATGACAACAGCCACTTCAAGTGCAGGGCGCGAAATTCAAAATATATTTTTTAGAAATATTTAACTTTTACACATGAACAAGTCCAATACAGCATATGAAAGATAAACATCTTGTGAATCCAGCCAACATGTCCGATTTTTAAAATGTTTTACAGCGAAAACACCACATATATTTATGTTAGCTCACCACCAAATACAAAAAAGGACAGACATTTTTCACAGCACAGGTAGCATGCACAAAGCCAACCTAACTAACCAAGAACCAACCAAACTAAGCAAGAAACAACTTCATCAGATGACAGTCTTATAACATGTTATACAATAAATCTATGTTTTGTTCGAAAAATGTGCATATTTGAGGTATAAATCAGTTTTACATTGCAGCTACCATCACAGCTACCGTCACAAATAGGACCGAAGCAGCCAGAGTAATTACAGACACCAACGTCAAATACCTAAATACTCATCATAAAACATTTCTGAAAAATCAATGGTGTATAGCAAATTAAAGACAAACATCTTGTGAATCCAGCCAATATTTCCGATTTTTTAAGTGTTTTAGAGCGAAAACACAATATAGCATTATACTAGCTTACTACAATAGCCTACCACACTACCGCATTCATTCATCAAGGCACGTTAGCGATAGCAATAGGCACGTTAGCGATAGTGAATAAACCAGCAAAAGATATATAATTTTTGACTAACCTTGATAATCTTCATCAGATGACAGTCCTATAACATCCGGTTATACATACACTTATGTTTTGTTCGAAAATGTGCACATTTAGAGCTGAAATCAGTGGTTATACATTGTGCTAACGTAGCATCTTTTTCCCAGAATGTGCGGATATTTTTATGGCACTCAACTATTCTGACCAAATAACTATACATAAACGTTACTAAAAAATACATGTTGTATAGGAAATGATAGATACACTAGTTCTTAATGCAATCGCCGTGTTAGAATTATAAAAATAACTTCATTACGACATCCAGCTTAGGTATAGCGAGAGAGTACCCAAAATCTGGGCGCAAACGACTATTTCACATGTTCGACAGATATATGAAATAGCATCATAAAATGGGACCTACTTTTGACGATCTTTCATCAGAATGTTGTACAAGGGTTCCTTTGTCGGGAACAATCGTTGTTTGGATTTAGAATGTCCTCTTCTCCAGTCAATTAGCACGGAAAGCTAGCAAAGTGGCGCGAAGCTCTCCTTCCTGAACAAAGGCACACAACGCAACACGCCTAACGTCCCGAAAAAATTTCAATAATCTAATAAAACTATATTGAAAAAACATACTTTATGATGATATTGTCACATGTATCAAATAAAATCAAAGCCGGAGATATTAGTTGTCTATAACGACAGCTGTACAGAAGGCAAAACCAGGTCCCTTCACGCGCTCTCCAGAAAACAGGAAACTGGTGACACGTCATACGAAGAGCTTTTGTTCGACCCCAGATCAAGTTACACACTCCATTTCTTCTCTCACTGCCTGTCGACATCTAGTGGAAGACGTATGAAGTGCATGTATACTGATATATATCAAGGACATGTATAGGCAGGCCCTAGAACAGAGCATCGATTTCAGATTTTCCACTTCCTGTCAGGAAGTTTGCTGCAAAATGAGTTCTGTTTTACTCACAGATATAATTCAAACGGTTTTAGAAACTAGAGAGTGTTTTCTATCCAATAGTAATAATAATATGCATATTGTACGAGCAAGAATTGAGTACGAGGCCGTTTGAAATGGGCACCTTTTATCCGGCTACTCAATACTGCCCCTGCAGCCCAAACAGGTTAAGCTGTCCTTGTCATGCGCACACCTCATGTCTTGATAGAATAACCAGCTTTATTCTCTTCACAAATGGCAAACTCATCATGCTTATTACATTTTCATGGCTTGACATAAAATAATTGACCACCAGAATCATAAATATATACATGTATATATTTTTTTAACCAACTAATCTGTTGATAAAAGATTATGTGAGAAGCTGATCCATCAAGTCATAATTCGAACTATGTTATACTGTATATAATTTTCAATCATTCAGTCACTTGTTGATTTTTTGCCAACATTATAAAAGCAATATTAAGTAAAGGAGACAAATGGCCTGTGCTTAATTTTTGTATAAACTGATGTATATTTTTTATATATTTTTATATAATATATATAATATATAATAATATATATAATATATTTTTTTATATATTTTTTTATTGTGTTACTTTTGTCCTACCTGTCTCTCCTGTAACTTATCCCAGGCTAACACCCAAGTCAAGCTAGCATGGTACTTCAAACCTGTGCTGTCATTTAGACACTAGATGAGTTAACAAAATGATATACACTACCAGTCAAAAGTTTGGACACACCGTCTCATTCAAGTTTTTTTTTTTTTTTTTACTATTTTCTACATTGTAGAATAATAGTGAAGACATCAAAACTATGAAATAACACATATGGAATCATGTAGTAACCAAAAAAGTGTTAAACAAATCCAAATATATTTTCAATTTGAGATTCTTCAAGGTAGCCACCCTTTGCCATGTTGACAGCTTTGCACCTGCTCCTGTAACGTTTGGTGGAGGAGGAATAATGGTCTGGGGAGGTTTTTCATGGTTCGTGCCCCTTAGTTCCAGTGAGGGGAAATGTTAACGCGTCAGCGTACAATGACATTCTGGACAATTCTGTGCTTCCAACTTGTGGCAACAGTTTGGGATTGCTCTTTCCTGTTTCAGCATGACAATGCCCCCATGCACAAAGCGAGGTCTATACAGAAATGATTTGTCGAGATCGTTGTGGAAGAACTTGACTGGCCTGCACAGAACCCTGACCTCAACTCCATCGAACACCTTTGGGATAAATTAGAACGCCGACTGCGAGCCAGCTGCCTAATTGCCCAACATCAGTTCCTAACCTCACTAATGCTCTTGTGGCTGAATGGAAGCAAGTCCCCTCAACAATGTTCCAACATCTAGTGGAAAGCTTTCCCATAAGAATGGAGGCTGTTATAGCAGCAAATGGGGGACCAACTCCATATGAATGCCCATGATTTTGTAATGAGATGTTCGACGAGCAGGTGTCCACATACATTTGGTCATGTAGTTTATATTAATGTACTCTACTATATCGGGAAATATAGGAAATAGGGTGCCATTTTGGACACAACCAATGTGTTGGTTCCTGTTAGAAGAAATGAAAGGTTTATACTGTTGACCAAGCTACCCAGATACAGTAGCCCTTTATTATAAGTACTTTATTAATGACAGTAAATTCCATTATAGCAGTACCAGAGTCTAGACAGACTGAGTGTGTGCATGCCTGTGTGTGTGTGGGTGCCTTCGCTCGTGTGTGTTTGTGTGTGACCGCTCACCACTCACACAAACAACAGTTTCAACGGCATCCAACGCTTAATCCCACAAAAATAAAATCACTGCAATAATCTGTGCGGAACATCAGCCGGCTGCCGGCCGGACAGGGATTTGTAATCTTTCTAAAAAATACTATGAAAGACTGGAAGTCTGCTAAGCTGTTTCATATTCTGGTATTTATGTGTGTCTTGTTTATTTACTGGATTTAGTTGCACTTTCATTTTACTGTGTTCCCAGCCCTTGTTTCTGAGCAAAGCTGATTGATTTGTATGAAAAGTAAAGTCTGGTTTATGAGGAAGACTATGTTCCAGACAGGAATATGTGGATTAAATAGAACATGTTTGTGCCTCCAAACTGAGGGCAATCGTGCTGTCCTCATGATGACCATGATCTCATCTGTAAAAGTAGAGGAGACCAGGGTTGGTTGTCTTTTTATTCTTGTGTGTATTTCTCAGCACCAGTGGTAGGTAGCCTAGCGGTTAAGCTTGAAAGGTGGAACAATCTGCTTTTCTCCCCTTGAGCAAGGCAGTTAACCCACAACAACTGTCGCCGATGATGTCGATTAAGGCAGCCCCCCGCACCTCTCTGATTCAGAGGGGTTGGGTTAAATGCGGAAGACACTTTTCAATTGACTGACTAGGTTTTCGCTATATCTTACAAGATCTTGGGTTGAAATGAGAACCCCATTTTATCCTCAGATCTTATTCCACATTGCAGTATAAGCCATCAAACACACTCTGTCCACTTGTGACAACCAGTTGGATGTCACAATGTTTCTTAGTAGCTTATTTCTTTTGTAACAGGAAATGATCCAATGATATTTCTAACACAATTCAGCATTTTATGTTGTGAGAATAACGTATGACAGTTTTTTTTGTGTGTATGCGTGTTTGCACACGCGTGTGTGGGTGTGTGACAGAACAAATGTGTGTGTGAGAGAGGCAACAAAGGGAGCTCCTATTAGCAGAAGAACAAAAGAGTTTGGAATTATAGTGGAGTTGATAGTGATAACCATTCCAATTGACAACCCCTCCCCAATGCTAATTAAGATGCTAGTTACAACATGGCTTGACCTAGGAACTCAGAAATAGGTTTGAAATATAACTCTACCTTTCCTATTTTCAACAAACATAATTGTTCATGGATACTCCCATAATTCAAACATTTACAAATATATCTTTTTTTACTTTCAACCATGAAAACCCCTACACAAAGAAGTACACAACGGTACTCATTTTGGAACACTCTAAAAATGGTTATCATGACAGCAGCTTATCACCCTGCATTCCACTGCTGGCTTGCCTCTGAAAGCATGTTCCGTCCCGGTCGGCTTCTGGATGGAAGACCTGATGCTGCTGGAAGAGGTGTTGGAGGGCCTCTGGTTTAAGGAGATCCCTGGGCAGTGAAGGAGACATTGCCCTGCGAAGGGTGCCGTCTTTCGGATGGGACTTTAGAATGGGTGACCTGGTCACTAAAGATCCCATTGCACTCATCGTAAGAAGATCCCATTGCACTTAAACCTAGTGTTGTAGCTAAATTCTCAATCCCCAGCTTCCAATTAGCTCGTTCATCCCCTCTCCTCCTCTGTAACTCTTCCCCAGGTCATTGCTGTAAAAGAGTATATTGTCTCAGTCAACTTACCTGGTAAAATAAGGATGAATAAATTAAGCACTGACAGCACTAATAAGGCATGGTGATATAGGCTACATAAGCAGTCAATATCTCACAACATAACAAGTAGGCCAAAAAGTATTTCTATTCATTGTCTCTACATGTTTATGATTGTGCTGTTCATCAACACACCTTTTTTTTATTGACAGCTGATAACAGACCGGAGGGGTATCCCTGGCTCTCGATAAGTCTCCAGGTGCCCGTAGTGTTTGCATTGCAGAGTACTAAAGTATCACCAATTTATTTGCAGAGTGGGGACTGAAGAGAGGGATCTGGCCAGCTTCCAGAGGTGGGCTCCTATTGCAGTGTTGAGAGTTCCATCTCACCTGTCATCTATTAACCCTGTCATTGATAGTGGGGTACAGCCACACTGTTTCTCTGTGTTTTTTAGTGTTTCTCATCTACAACAGGGAGATCAATTAAAATGTAGCCATAGGCATTTTGACTTCGCTGCCCCCAATAGGTTCTAAGAAATTATCAAGTGGAAAGTGGAATTGGAACACTTGAAACACTTGGAATTGGAACACTCCTAATTATGTTCTAATAACTGTGTTCTTTCTCCGCTCCGATGGTACAGGAGGCCAAAAGTGTTCCCTGCAGAGAACCAGCTTATACTGTATCCCGTATATTGTGATTTGGCCTCTCATCCCATTGTGTTCCCCCGTCGTATCGATAACATGTGAGTTATAAACATATTGTTCCGCGTTTTACTTATGACACGCTGCATATTTCAGATTTCAATAACTTCGCAACTTCTCAGATAGATGTGTCATGCTAGTGTGTGTTACCTCCCCGAGGACATGGGGGTATCACTTTACACACAAACACAAGACTGAGTTGACACAGCACAGGTCACCTTCTCTCCATGAAACAGTGTTTGCGTCCCAAATGGCACCCTATTCCCTGTAAAGTGCACTATATATAGTCCTATATTTTGACCAGAGCACTATGGGCCAATATGGCTCTGGTCAAAAGTAGTGCATTATATAAGGAATAGGGTGCCATTTGGGATGCAGATAGTGTTCAGGAAACAGTGTTATACAATGGGATGGACTCCCATTGTGGGCTAATGTTGTTGACATCGATCTCTTGGTGCAGGAGAGAAGAGGAGCCTGAGACTGTGCCCTCTGTGAATGGAATGGGTCACTTGTCTTTCATTCAGCTTTATATAGGCTACACTCTCATCCCTTTACAAAGTTATTATAATGGGAAACTTGACCAAACCCTTATTACCTGGTAAGCAGGAAATCTCGCTTGTTGTGTAATGAGAACAAGAGGCAGAGAAAAACCCTATAAAGGTGCTTACGTAGGGTGAATTCAGATAGAGTGGGACATCATAAAAACTGGGACAGCTTAACCCTGAGCCGTTTATTTCTTGGCAGTGTACTATACCCTACCTGTCACTCATGTGTCCAACTTGGCCCTTCGTATGAGAAAGATGTGGTACAGGCTGGGTGAAGGGAGAGCTGTGGACAGATGCATCAGTCACATAATATATACTGCCAGATGTTGGACAGGCTGGGGTGAAGGGAGAGCTCTGGACAGATGCATCAGTCACATAATATATACTGCCAGATGTGGGACAGGCTGGGGTGAAGGGAGAGCTGTGGACAGATGCATCAGTCACATAATATATACTGCCAGATGTGGTACAGGCTGGGGTGAAGGGAGAGCTCTGGACAGATGCATCAGTCACATAATATATACTGCCAGATGTGGTACAGGCTGGGGTGAAGGGAGAGCTCTGGACAGATGCATCAGTCACATAATATATACTGCCAGATGTTGGACAGGCTGGGGTGAAGGGAGAGCTGTGGACAGATGCATCAGTCACATAATATATACTGCCAGATGTGGGACAGGCTGGGGTGAAGGGAGAGCTCTGGACAGATGCATCAGTCACATAATATATACTGCCAGATGTTGGACAGGCTGGGGTGAAGGGAGAGCTGTGGACAGATGCATCAGTCACATAATATATACTGCCAGATGTGGGACAGGCTGGGGTGAAGGGAGAGCTGTGGACAGATGCATCAGTCACATAATATATACTGCCAGATGTTGGACAGGCTGGGGTGAAGGGAGAGCTCTGGACAGATGCATCAGTCACATAATATATACTGCCAGATGTTGGACAGGCTGGGGTGAAGGGAGAGCTGTGGACAGATGCATCAGTCACATAATATATACTGCCAGATGTTGGACAGGCTGGGGTGAAGGGAGAGCTGTGGACAGATGCATCAGTCACATAATATATACTGCCAGATGTGGGACAGGCTGGGGTGAAGGGAGAGCTGTGGACAGATGCATCAGTCACATAATATATACTGCCAGATGTTGGACAGGCTGGGGTGAAGGGAGAGCTGTGGACAGATGCATCAGTCACATAATATATACTGCCAGATGTTGGACAGGCTAGGTGAAGGGAGAGCTCTGGACAGATGCATCAGTCACATAATATATACTGCCAGATGTTGGACAGGCTAGGTGAAGGGAGAGCTGTGGACAGATGCATCAGTCACATAATATATACTGCAAGATGTTGGACAGGCTGGGGTGAAGGGAGAGCTCTGGACAGATGCATCAGTCACATAATATATACTGCCAGATGTGGGACAGGCTGGGGTGAAGGGAGAGCTGTGGACAGATGCATCAGTCACATAACATACTGAATACTGCCAGATGTTGGACAGGCTGGGGTGAAGGGAGAGCTCTGGACAGATGCATCAGTCACATAATATATACTGCCAGTCAGTTATGCAATCTTAGAAAAAAAGGTCTAGAAAATCTAGAACCTAAAAGGGTTCTTCGGCTATCCCCATAGAATAACCCTTTGAATAACAATTTTTGGTTCAAAGTAGAACTCAATTGGTTTCAGGTAGAACCCTTTTGGGTTCCATGTTGAACCCTCTGCGGAAAGGGTTTTACCTGGAACCCAAAAGGGTTCTACCTGGAACCAAAAAGGGTTCTATCTGGAACCAAAAAGGTTATTTTATGGGGACATCTGAAGATCCATATCTGTAAGATACAAATGTCGAGAGTTGCTATGAACAGGAATACACCCATTCTCAACAGCAGTGCGATGTGTTCCTGTACGCATTGGTCTTGCTCACTGACACCCTGAATAGTGTGGACTCTTTACTGTATTATGTGTCTGTGCTGTATGCTGCATAATGTTATCAGTGTTGTGTTTCTATGCCTTCAATATACTTCAATATACCTAATTGGTGGTAGTAATCCAGCCTTGGTTGACTGAGGCTGAGGTGTATGACGTGCCGGCAGACTACCCGGTCACTGCAGTCCAGATAGACAGGGATTTGGCCACCAGTCAAACTGGAATACTCCGACTGGGACCTGATGGTCTGGTCTGGTCCATCTAATGGCCGTCTTCTGTGACGGAGCCAACCCAGTCTGGGTTTCCACCGTGTCCCATTGGTCCAGATGCAACCAGTGTGCAGCTGGGTAGCCATTCAGTGTCGGCTGTGGAGCTATTGAAAGCTGTCAGTCACCTAAGTAACTCACTAACGCTGGACGTGCTGCATGGACTGGATGTACTGTACATGCTAGAGCTACCGGTATGTTCCTGGTATTACAGGGATGGGATTTTATGGAAGAGTATTTAAGATTTATTGCATCTGACAATTGAATAGGAGTGGCTGTCGGCATGATCTGATCACCTGCTCAGGGTGAGTGTGCATACCTTACTAAAGCTTTGCAATGCTTGGGCATATAGAACAGTATAATTAACTGCTATACATGAGTGAGTTTGTGTGTTTGTGTATACTGTATGTGTGCATGCCTGCGTGCATTTGTGTGTATGTGTGTGTGCATGTGTGTTTGTGTATGTGTGTGTGCATGTGTGTGTGTTTACAACCTGGTTGAGCAGCAGGTGCTTACGTAGGGTGAATTCGGATAGACACATCATATAAACTGGGACGGCTTAATCCTGAGCCGTTTATTTCTTGGTCTGGCGAGAGAAAATCTAAACTATTGTTACTAAACCTTTACAGAGAAACCACATGATCAAAATCATAGAATTTCATTGGTGTGACATCATAGAGGGGGCAGGGCAAGCTTCAAACAGGAAGCTCACACTGCGAAGCAGACGGTAAGATCAGTTACATAGCTTTTTTTCTGTTTTGATATGAATGTTATAAAACTGTCATAAATAATTGTGAATTAAATGTGCATACTATGTAATGGTGCATCAAAATAAATAAAAAAGTTGCCATATTATGTTTCAATTTTGTAGTTCAGTCATTTTTGTTGTTATCCTGCTTTACCAACCATAGCTAGTTAAAAAGAGGACAGCATGGAGTAGCTAAAGTGGGACAGTCTTATAGGCTTTTCCAATGGCGAAAAAATATCCAGTTTACATTAGGAACCCCATGTACTTAGGTTAGGCAGGGCTCTGCTTCTTGTAGTATTACTGTATGTCCTGTTAACTTGTTTTATTCTAGTACTGTTATTAGTACTGTTATTTAAGTGAATTCAGAAAATGTGGGACACTTTTGGAATTTCCGTCTCAGGTAACCTCTTCAGACATTTATCCAACATACACTGAGTGTACAGAATATTAGGAACACCTGCTCTTTCCATGAAATAGACTGACCAGGTGAATCCAGGTGAAAGCTATGATACCTTATTGATGTCACTTGTTAAATCTACTTCAATCAGTGTAGATGGTTAAAGAAGGATTTTTAAGCCTTGAGGCATTTGAGACATGGATTGTGTGTGTGTGCCATTCAGAGGGTGAATGAGCATATCAAGGCACAAGGTGAGACCCAGATGCAGACACAGGAGGCAGATGGTTAGAGTCTTACAATGTTTATTAATCCAAAGGGGTAGGCAAGAGAATGGTTGTGGACAGGCAAAAAGGTCAAAACCAGATCAGAGTCCAGGAGGCACAGTGGCATACAGGCTCGTGGTCAAGGCAGGCAGGTATAGAGTCCAGAAACAGGCAAGGGTCAAAACCGGGAGGACTAGAAGAAGGAGAATAGCAGGAGAATAGCAAAAAGGAGTATGGGAAAAACACACTGGTTGACTTGACTAAACATACAAGACGAACTGGCACAGAGAGACAGGAAACACAGGGATAAATATACTGGGGAAAATAAGGCCTGGTGGCACCGGACTGGTGACACGCACTTCAGGGAGGGTGCGGGGAGCTGGCACAGGACGTACCGGACTGGGGAGGTGCACTGGAGGCCAGATGCGTGGAGCCGGCACAGACTTCACCAGACTGCTGACAGGCTCTTCAGGTCGAATGTTGAGCAGAACACACTTGACCAACATCTCTCTCCTTTCTCTCTCTCCCAACTTCTCCATCGCCTCCCTGACGGTCTCTGGCTCTTCAGGGTGAGTGCGGGAAACCGGCACAGGACGTACCGGGCTGGGGAGGCGCACTGGTGGCCTGGTGCGTGGAGCCGGCACAGATCGTACCGGGCTGAGAAGGCGCACTAGAGGTCTGGTGCGTGGAGCCGGCACAGATGGCACCGGACTGGTGACACGCTCTTCAGGACGCTTGCGCTGCAGCATACTCCTCGCTACCAACTCTCTCCGGTATCTTTCATTAAATTCCTCCACCGACTCCCGAACAGGCTCTGGCACTCCCCGCTGCTCAGTCGACCACCCCAGGTGCCCCCCCCCCCCCCCCCCAAAAAAGATTGGGGTTTCTGTGGCCGCTGACCCCGGCGTTGTCGCTGTCCTTCCCGATTACTCTGCGACTCCCACCAAGGAAGGGTCTCGCATCCTCCCATTATCTCTTCCCAGGTCCAACTCACTTTTCCCTCCGTTGCACGCTGCTTGGTCCTTGCTTGGTGGGATATTCTGTCACATTCGTGAGGAAAGACGGACCAAGGCGCAGTGTGTGTTGAATTCCACATCTTTTAATAAAGTGAAGCTTCTAAACAAACCAATAAACAAACAACGAAACGTGACACCCGTGGTTCTACATGCACATACATAAAACAATATCCCACAACCCAGGTGGGAACAATGGAGAACTTAAGTATGATCCCCAATTAGAGACAACGACAATCAGCTGCCTCTAATTGGGAACCGTACAACAAAACAAACATAGATATAGGAAAACTAGAACACCCCCTAGTCACACCCTGCCCTACAACACCATAGAGAACCCCGAGGGCTCTCTATGGTCAGAGCGTGACAGGCCTGGTACTCAGGGCTCTGTTGTTCATCTAACCACTCTGACATCAACACAAATACAATCTAAAATCACATCAAACACTTATCATCAAAACAGTATGTGCTTTAAAACTCACCTCACTGTCATCGATCAATTTGAAGAAAGAATTTCAACAGCAGGTGGAAACTGAGTGGAAAACATGGTATTTGTGGATGTCGTTTCAAAGCCTAACACAACAAAATGGACAGCAAATTCTAAGGTTTATGATTAATTCAAAACACCCATAGAGCTTATGCATGGGCCTATACAATGCATTCGGAAAGTAGTCAACCTCTTACCTTTTTCCACATTTTGTTACGTTACAGCTTAATCTAAAATGGATTAAACTGAAGCGAAAACAGGTTATCAGGCATTTTTGTACATTTATAAAAAAGTACAAAACAGAAATATCCTATTTACATAAGTATTCAGACCGTTTGCTTTGAGACTTGAAATTTAGCTCAGGTTCATCCTGTTTCCATTGATCAAGCTTGAGATGTTTCTACAACTTGATTGGAGTGCACCTGTGGTAAATTCAATTGATTGGACATGATTTGGAAAGGCACACACCTGTCTATTTAAGGTCCCACAGTTGACAGTGCATGTCAGAGCAAAATCTAAGCCATGAGGTCGAAGGAATTGTCCATAGAGCTCAGAGACAGGATGTTTTTTCGAGGCACAGATTTGAGGAAGGATACCAAAAAATATCAGCAGCATTGAAGGTCCCCAACAACACAGTGGCCTCCATCATTCTTAAATGGAAGACATTTGGAACCACCAAGACTCTTCCTAGAGCTGGCCACCTGGACAAACTGAGCAATCATGGAAGAAGGGCCTTAATCAGGGAGGTGACCAAGAACCCGATTGTTACTCTGACAGAGCTCCAGAGTTCCTCTGTGGAGATGGGAGAACCTTCCAGAAGGACAACTATCTCTGAAGCACTCCTCTCCTCAGTGAAACGCACATGGCAGCCCGCTTGGAGTTTGCCAAAAAGGCACCTAAAGGACTCAGACCATGAGAAACAAGATTTTCTATTCTGATGAAACCAAGATTGAACTCTTTGGCCTGAATTCCAAAAGTCATGTCTGGAGGAAACCTGGCACCATCCCTACGGTGAAGCATGGTGGTGGCAGCATCATGCTATGGGGATGTTTTTCAGCGACAGGGACTGGGAGACTGGTCAGGATCAAGGGAAAGATGAACGTAGCAAAGTACAGGGAGACCCTTGATGAAAACCTGCTCCAGAGTGCTCAGGACCTCAGACTGGGGCGAAGGATCACCTTCCAGCAGGACAACAACCATAATCACACAGCCAAGACAACGCATGAGTGGCTTCGGGACAAGTCTCTGAATGTCCTTAAGTGGCGTAGCCAGAGCCCGGACTTGAACCCAATCGAACATCTCTGTAGAGACTTAAAAATAGCTGTGCAGCGACGCTCCCCATCCAACCTGACAGAGCTTGAGAGGATCTGCAGAGAAGAGTGCGAGAAACTCCCCAAATACAGGTGTGCCAAGCTTGTAGCGTCATACCCAAGAAGACTCAAGGCTGTAATCGCTGCCAAAGGTGCTTCAACAAAGTACTGAATAAACGGTCTGAATACTTATGTAAATGTAATATTTCAATTTAATTTAATTTTTATACTGTACACTTGCAAACATTTCTAAAACCTGTTTTTTCTTTATTATTGTGGGTAGATTGATGATGAAAAAAATGAAAAAGTCTAGGGCTCTGAATACTCCCTGAATGTACTGTAAATGAGCTCGGGGAAAAACTGAATTAAAATAATGATTGCGCCATTATACAATCCAGAGTTTACCGCATTTTACACATGGCAGAAAAACATTTTAAAAATACTGATTTAAGTTATCATTGGTACATAATTGGTCTAGCCTAAATTAAACACATTTAGAGTTAGCATACAAGTATAGTAAATTTGTATTTGATTTTGAATATCCTAGTAATAGTGCATTTTTTATATTTTCATAATTAATAGGCTGAAACATTACCTTTTACCTAAATTCCTCTCTCCAGCCTGCAGAGAGAGGGACTGTCAACAGTTTAATGGAATATGTTTAATTGTGAAAGCATGTTTCTATCGATTCTTTCTATCGAGTTCCCATGGTATTCAGAGTTTGGGCGGAATATCACCTGTCGGGCAGCGAAATTACCTGAGTAGCCTACTTTACATGAGTGAAAAATGTACCCGCGGGAGAGTGGCCTCCATTCTCTATTCCAGTGTTTTTGTTGTCTTGCCCCTGATCCTGCCCGTTTGATAATGGGCCATTCTAAATCTAAACTCATTTTACATATTAGCAAAGACAATATTAAATTGAGAACAGTCTGATGGGTGAAAATAGAATATGATCAGCGTGTGCAGCCTGAAGCAAGGAACAGAATGTTTCTTTGCAACTTTCTCAAATCATCAATAGCCTACAGTCGTTTCATGCGGCCCATATATATTTTGATTTGTAAGGCGTTCTAAGGTTTTTATCATTCACTACTAAAGTTGCAGAATAATTATTAATCTAGCATATAGGACCTGTCTCAAATTATAACTTTTACCTCAACATTGGAATGGGGAAAATATCCTTTGTATTTTATTAAGCTAAGTTCAATTATATTGTTCTTACTATAAAATCATATAATATAAAATAATGGCTTGGGACTTATAAGCATATGTTGTCTGCTAAATGAAAAAGCCTACAGCCGATGGCATGGCGCATAGCCAGATAACATACAGTAGGAAAACTCATATTGTGTTCTTCTGAAATCCATGTTTCTTCATATCATAATGTTTCTTTAGACCTGCCTAAAATAAGTCATGGATTCATTGTGATGGTGTATATTAAATGTATTTATTGTGATGGTGTATATTAAATGTATTTATTGTGATGGTGTGTATTAAATGGATTTATTGTGATGGTGTATATAAAATGGGTTTATTGTGATGGTGTATATTAAATGGATTTATTGTGATGGTGTATATTAAATGTATTTATTGTGATGGTGTATATAAAATGGGTTTATTGTGATGGTGTATATTAAATGGATTTATTGTGATGGTGTATATAAAATGGATTTATTGTGATGGTGTATATTAAATGGATTTATTGTGATGGTGTATATTAAATGTATTTATTGTGATGGTGTATATTAAATGGATTTATTGTGATGGTGTATATTAAATGTATTTATTGTGATGGTGTATATAAAATGGGTTTATTGTGATGGTGTATATTAAATGGATTTATTGTGATGGTGTACATGAAATGAATTTATTGTGATGGTGTATATTAAATGGATTTATTGTGATGGTGTATATTAAATGGATTTATTGTGATGGTGTACATTAAATGGATTTATTGTGATGGTGTATATAAAATGAATTTATTGTGATGGTGTATATTAAATGTATTTATTGTGATGGTGTATATTAAATGTATTTATTGTGATGGTGTATATTAAATGGATTTATTGTGATTGTGTATATTAAATTGATTTATTAAACTTTTTTACATGTAGATTTTCCAAAGGCAGCGCATCAGTGGCTTGAATGTGTGGAGGTCTGGAGATGCTAAACATGTTTATGTTAATAACGGTCAATTACTGTGAGACCAGCTGACAAAGTTCATTAATCCAGCCAACTTGACACAACTGTGGGAAGCATTGGAGTCAACATGGGCCACCATCCCCGTGGAACGCTTTCTACATCTTGTAGAGTCCATGACCCAACAAATTGAGGCTGTTCTGAGGGCAAAAGGTGGTGCAACTCAATATTAGGAAGGTGTTCCAAATGTTTTGTACACTCAGTGTATTAGCCCAGCACATGATACATTTCTGAAATCCTCAGATGTTTCTTAATCACACAAAATTGAATAGAATTGTCTATAATAATGGTGTCCCAGTTTATCTAATCTGCTGTCCATCTACCAAATGTGAACTGAAAATATTGTTTTGACTCAGTGTACATATAGTTCATGCTTCCTGTGAATATGAAATCAACATTTATTTTTTCATGTGTGATTAGGAAACATTTTGAGAAGTTCAGAAATGTATCATGTGTTGGTTGGGCTAATATGTTGGATAGATGTTGAAAGAGGTTAGAGAAGACAGAAATGAGAAAAGTGTCCCACAAATTCACCCTACTCCCTGATTGAGAGGGCTGAGAGCGTGTGTGTGTGTGTGTGTGTGTGTGTGTGTGTGTGTGTGTGTGTGTGTGTGTGTGTGTGTGTGTGTGTGTGTGTGTGTGTGTGTGTGTGTGTGTGTGTGTGTGTGTGTGTGTGTGTGTGTGTGTGTGTGTGAGGCTGAGGGGCTGAGGGTGTGTTTGTGTTCATGTGAGTGTGAATGTTCTCTTAATGTGCAGCAATCAGTGAGTTCTGTTCCTGAAATAAAGGAAAACACTGTAGGAACATGAAGCATGTCGTTGGCTCATTAAATCAGGTCTGGTGTTTATAATGTAGCTGAGAGGAACACTAAATCACTCTGTTCCCATGAGCGCTGTAAACTAGCAGTCAGCCCTGCCCTGTTACACAGTGTGTACGCGTGTGTCTGTCTGTCTATCCCAGCCCTGTGAGTGTGACTGTGTCTGTCCAGCCCAGCTCTGTGTGTGTGCGTTTCATTTTATATGTGTGTCTGTTACAGACTATTAGAGTGTTGTGTTTGCTCCCCCATGTGTTCATGTGTCTGCTACGGCTGCAGTCATTCCTTCTGGTCTCCTCCAAGGCCTTGCTGCTGCCATGGTTGGACACCACGCTGCCCCAGGATGGTAGACAAGGCCTAGCTGCTGCCATGGTTGGACCCCATGCTGCCCCAGGATGAAAGACAAGGCCTAGCTGCTGCCATGGTTGGACCCCACGCTGCCCCAGGATGAAAGACAAGGCCTAGCTGCTGCCATGGTTGGACCCCACGCTGCCCCAGGATGGTAGACAAGGCCTAGCTGCTGCCATGGTTGGACACCACGCTGCCCCAGGATGGTAGACAAGGTCTAGCTGCTGCCATGGCTGGACACCACGCTGCCCCAGGATGGTAGACAAGGTCTAGCTGCTGCCATGGTTGGACACCACGCTGCCCCAGGACGGTAGACAAAGTCTAGCTGCTGCCATGGTTGGACACCACGCTGCCCCAGGATGGTAGACAAGGTCTAGCTGCTGCCATGGTTGGACACCACGCTGCCCCAGGATGGTAGACAAGGTCTAGCTGCTGCCATGGTTGGACCCCATGCTGCCCCAGGATGGTAGACAAGGCCTAGCTGCTGCATGGATGGACCCCACGCTGCGCCAGGATGGTAGACAAGGCCTAGCTGCTGCATGGTTGGACCCCACGCTGTGCCAGGATGGTAGACGAGGCCTAGCTACTGCCATGGTTGGACTACACGCTGCCCCAGGATGGTAGACGAGGCCTAGCTGCTGCCATGGTTGGACACCACGCTGCGCCAGGATGGTAGACAAGGCCTAGCTACTGCCATGGTTGGACACCACGCTGTGCCAGGATGGTAGACGAGGCCTAGCTACTGCCATGGTTGGACCCCAAGCTGCGCCAGGATGGTAGACGAGGCCTAGCTACTGCCATGGTTGGACACCACGCTGCGCCAGGATGGTAGACGAGGCCTAGCTGCTGCCATGGTTGGACACCACGCTGCCCCAGGATGGTAGACAAGGCCTAGCTGCTGCCATGGTTGGACACCACGCTGCGCCAGGATGGTAGACGAGGCCTAGCTACTGCCATGGTTGGACACCACGCTGCCCCAGGATGGTAGACAAGGCCTAGCTGCTGCATGGTTGGACACCACGCTGCGCCAAGATGGTAGACAAGGCCTAGCTGCTGCCATGGTTGGACACCACGCTGCGCCAGGATGGTAGACGAGGCCTAGCTGCTGCCATGGTTGGACACCACGCTGCGCCAGGATGGTAGACAAGGCCTAGCTGCTGCCATGGTTGGACACCACGCTGCGCCAGGATGGTAGACGAGGCCTAGCTGCTGCCATGGTTGGACACCACGCTGCGCCAGGATGGTAGACAAGGCCTAGCTACTGCCATGGTTGGACCCCACGCTGCCCCAGGATGGTAGACAAGGCCTAGCTTCTGCCATGGTTGGACACCAACTGCCCCAGGATGGTAGACAAGGCCTAGCTTCTGCCATGGTTGGACACCACGCTGCCCCAGGATGGTAGACAAGGCCTAGCTGCTGCCATGGTTGGACACCACGCTGCCCCAGGATGGTAGACAAGGTCTAGCTGCTAACATGGTTGGACACCACGCTGCCCCAGGATGGTAGACGAGGCCTAGCTTCTGCCATGGTTGGACAACAACTGCCCCAGGATGGTAGACAAGGCCTAGCTTCTGCCATGGTTGGACACCACGCTGCCACAGGATGGTAGACAAGGCCTAGCTGCTGCCATGGTTGGACACCACGCTGCCCCAGGATGGTAGACAAGGCCTAGCTTCTGCCATGGTTGGACACCACGCTGCCCCAGGATGGTAGCCAAGGCCTAGCTGCTGCCATGGTTGGACCCCACGCTGCCCCAGGATGGTAGACGAGGCCTAGCTGCTGCATGGTTGGACCCCACGCTGCGCCAGGATGGTAGACGAGGCCTAGCTGCTGCCATGGTTGGACACCACGCTGCCCCAGGATGGTAGACGAGGCCTAGCTTCTGCCATGGTTGGACACCACGCTGCGCCAGGATGGTAGACGAGGCCTAGCTGCTGCCATGGTTGGACCCCACGCTGCGCCAGGATGGTAGACGAGGCCTAGCTGCTGCCATAGTTGGACCCCACGCTGCGCCAGGATGGTAGACAAGGCCTAGCTTCTGCCATGGTTGGACACCACGCTGCCCCAGGATGGTAGACGAGGCCTAGCTACTGCCATGGTTGGACCCCACGCTGCCCCAGGATGGTAGACGAGGCCTAGCTGCTGCATGGTTGGACCCCACGCTGCGCCAGGATGGTAGACGAGGCCTAGCTGCTGCCATGGTTGGACCCCACGCTGCGACAGGATGGTAGACGAGGCCAAGCTACTGCCATAGTTGGACCCCACGCTGCGCCAGGATGTTAGACAAGGCCTAGCTTCTGCCATGGTTGGACACCACGCTGCCCCAGGATGGTAGATGAGGCCTAGCTACTGCCATGGTTGGACCCCACGCTGCCCCAGAATGGTAGGCAAGGCCTAGCTGCTGCCATGGTTTGACCCCACGCTGCCCCAGGATGGTAGACAAGGCCTAGCTACTGCCATGGTTGGACACCACGCTGCCCCAGGATGGTAGACGAGGCCTAGCTGCTGCCATGGTTGAACACCACGCTGCCCCAGGATGGTAGACAAGTCCTAGCTGCTGCCATGGTTGGACACCACGCTGCCCCAGGATGGTAGACAAGGCCTAGCTTCTGCCATGGTTGGACACCAACTGCCCCAGGATGGTAGACAAGGCCTAGCTTCTGCCATTGTTTGACACCACGCTGCCCCAGGATGGTAGACAAGGCCTAGCTGCTGCCATGGTTGGACACCACGCTGCCCCAGGATGGTAGACAAGGCCTAGCTTCTGCCATGGTTGGACACCACGCTGCCCCAGGATGGTAGACGAGGCCTAGCTGCTGCCATGGTTGGACCCCACGCTACGCCAGGATGGTAGACGAGGCCTAGCTGCTGCATGGTTGGACCCCACGCTGCGCCAGGAATGTAGACGAGGCCTAGCTGCTGCCATGGTTGGACCCCACGCTGCGCCAGGATGGTAGACGAGGCCTAGCTGCTGCCATAGTTGGACCCCGCGCTGCGCCAGGATGGTAGACAAGGCCTAGCTTCTGCCATGATTGGACACCACACTGCCCCAGGATGGTAGACGAGGCCTAGCTACTGCCATGGTTGGACCCCACGCTGCCCCAGGATGGTAGACGAGGCCTAGCTGCTGCCATGGTTGGACCCCACGCTGCGCCAGGATGGTAGACGAGGCCAAGCTGCTGCCATGGTTGGACCTCACGCTGCGCCAGGATGGTAGACGAGGCCAAGCTACTGCCATGGTTGGACCCCACGCTGCGCCAGGATGGTAGACGAGGCCTAGCTGCTGCCATAGTTGGACCCCACGCTGCCCCAGAATGGTAGGCAAGGCCTAGCTGCTGCAATAGTTGGACCCCACGCTGCGCCAGGATGGTAGACAAGGCCTAGCTACTGCCATGGTTGGACACCACGCTGCCCCAGGATGGTAGACGAGGCCTAGCTGCTGCCATGGTTGGACACCACGCTGCCCCAGGATGGTAGACAAGGCCTAGCTTCTGCCATGGTTGAACACCACGCTGCCCCAGGATTGTAGACAAGGCCTAGTTGCTGCCATGGTTGGACACCACGCTGCCCCAGGATGGTAGACAAGGCCTAGCTGCTGCCATGGTTGGACCCCATGCTGCCCCAGGATGAAAGACAAGGCCTAGCTGCTGCCATGGTTGGACCCCACGCTGCCCCAGGATGAAAGACAAGGCCTAGCTGCTGCCATGGTTGGACCCCACGCTGCCCCAGGATGGTAGACAAGGCCTAGCTGCTGCCATGGTTGGACACCACGCTGCCCCAGGATGGTAGACAAGGTCTAGCTGCTGCCATGGCTGGACACCACGCTGCCCCAGGATGGTAGACAAGGTCTAGCTGCTGCCATGGTTGGACACCACGCTGCCCCAGGACGGTAGACAAAGTCTAGCTGCTGCCATGGTTGGACACCACGCTGCCCCAGGATGGTAGACAAGGCCTAGCTACTGCCATGGTTGGACACCACGCTGCCCCAGGATGGTAGACGAGGCCTAGCTGCTGCCATGGTTGGACACCACGCTGCCCCAGGATGGTAGACAAGGCCTAGCTTCTGCCATGGTTGAACACCACGCTGCCCCAGGATTGTAGACAAGGCCTAGTTGCTGCCATGGTTGGACACCACGCTGCCCCAGGATGGTAGACAAGGCCTAGCTGCTGCCATGGTTGGACCCCATGCTGCCCCAGGATGAAAGACAAGGCCTAGCTGCTGCCATGGTTGGACCCCACGCTGCCCCAGGATGAAAGACAAGGCCTAGCTGCTGCCATGGTTGGACCCCACGCTGCCCCAGGATGGTAGACAAGGCCTAGCTGCTGCCATGGTTGGACACCACGCTGCCCCAGGATGGTAGACAAGGTCTAGCTGCTGCCATGGCTGGACACCACGCTGCCCCAGGATGGTAGACAAGGTCTAGCTGCTGCCATGGTTGGACACCACGCTGCCCCAGGACGGTAGACAAAGTCTAGCTGCTGCCATGGTTGGACACCACGCTGCCCCAGGATGGTAGACAAGGTCTAGCTGCTGCCATGGTTGGACCCCATGCTGCCCCAGGATGGTAGACAAGGCCTAGCTGCTGCATGGATGGACCCCACGCTGCGCCAGGATGGTAGACAAGGCCTAGCTGCTGCATGGTTGGACCCCACGCTGTGCCAGGATGGTAGACGAGGCCTAGCTACTGCCATAGTTGGACTACACGCTGCCCCAGGATGGTAGACGAGGCCTAGCTGCTGCCATGGTTGGACACCACGCTGCGCCAGGATGGTAGACAAGGCCTAGCTACTGCCATGGTTGGACACCACGCTGTGCCAGGATGGTAGACGAGGCCTAGCTACTGCCATGGTTGGACCCCAAGCTGCGCCAGGATGGTAGACGAGGCCTAGCTACTGCCATGGTTGGTCACCACTCTGCGCCAGGATGGTAGACGAGGCCTAGCTGCTGCCATGGTTGGACACCACGCTGCCCCAGGATGGTAGACAAGGCCTAGCTGCTGCCATGGTTGGACACCACGCTGCGCCAGGATGGTAGACGAGGCCTAGCTACTGCCATGGTTGGACACCACACTGCCCCAGGATGGTAGACAAGGCCTAGCTGCTGCATGGTTGGACACCACGCTGCGCCAAGATGGTAGACAAGGCCTAGCTGCTGCCATGGTTGGACACCACGCTGCGCCAGGATGGTAGACGAGGCCTAGCTGCTGCCATGGTTGGACACCACGCTGCGCCAGGATGGTAGACAAGGCCTAGCTGCTGCCATGGTTGGACACCACGCTGCGCCAGGATGGTAGACGAGGCCTAGCTGCTGCCATGGTTGGACACCACGCTGCGCCAGGATGGTAGACAAGGCCTAGCTACTGCCATGGTTGGACCCCACGCTGCCCCAGGATGGTAGACAAGGCCTAGCTTCTGCCATGGTTGGACACCAACTGCCCCAGGATGGTAGGCAAGGCCTAGCTTCTGCCATGGTTGGACACCACGCTGCCCCAGGATGGTAGACAAGGCCTAGCTGCTGCCATGGTTGGACCCCACGCTGCCCCAGGATGGTAGACAAGGCCTAGCTGCTAACATGGTTGGACACCACGCTGCCCCAGGATGGTAGACGAGGCCTAGCTTCTGCCATGGTTGGACACCAACTGCCCCAGGATGGTAGACAAGGCCTAGCTTCTGCCATGGTTGGACACCACGCTGCCCCAGGATGGTAGACAAGGCCTAGCTGCTGCCATGGTTGGACACCACACTGCCCCAGGATGGTAGACAAGGCCTAGCTTCTGCCATGGTTGGACACCACGCTGCCCCAGGATGGTAGCCAAGGCCTAGCTGCTGCCATGGTTGGACCCCACGCTGCCCCAGGATGGTAGACGAGGCCTAGCTGCTGCATGGTTGGACCCCACGCTGCGCCAGGATGGTAGACGAGGCCTAGCTGCTGCCATGGTTGGACACCACGCTGCCCCAGGATGGTAGACGAGGCCTAGCTTCTGCCATGGTTGGACACCACGCTGCGCCAGGATGGTAGACGAGGCCTAGCTGCTGCCATGGTTGGACCCCACGCTGCGCCAGGATGGTAGACGAGGCCTAGCTGCTGCCATAGTTGGACCCCACGCTGCGCCAGGATGGTAGACAAGGCCTAGCTTCTGCCATGGTTGGACACCACGCTGCCCCAGGATGGTAGACGAGGCCTAGCTACTGCCATGGTTGGACCCCACGCTGCCCCAGGATGGTAGACGAGGCCTAGCTGCTGCATGGTTGGACCCCACGCTGCGCCAGGATGGTAGACGAGGCCTAGCTGCTGCCATGGTTGGACCCCACGCTGCGCCAGGATGGTAGACGAGGCCAAGCTACTGCCATAGTTGGACCCCACGCTGCGCCAGGATGTTAGACAAGGCCTAGCTTCTGCCATGGTTGGACACCACGCTGCCCCAGGATGGTAGATGAGGCCTAGCTACTGCCATGGTTGGACCCCACGCTGCCCCAGAATGGTAGGCAAGGCCTAGCTGCTGCCATGGTTGGACCCCACGCTGCCCCAGGATGGTAGACAAGGCCTAGCTACTGCCATGGTTGGACACCACGCTGCCCCAGGATGGTAGACGAGGCCTAGCTGCTGCCATGGTTGGACACCACGCTGCCCCAGGATGGTAGACAAGGCCTAGCTTCTGCCATGGTTGAACACCACGCTGCCCCAGGATGGTAGACAAGGCCTAGCTGCTGCCATGGTTGGACACCACGCTGCCCCAGGATGGTAGACAAGGCCTAGCTTCTGCCATGGTTGGACACCAACTGCCCCAGGATGGTAGACAAGGCCTAGCTTCTGCCATTGTTTGACACCACGCTGCCCCAGGATGGTAGACAAGGCCTAGCTGCTGCCATGGTTGGACACCACGCTGCCCCAGGATGGTAGACAAGGCCTAGCTTCTGCCATGGTTGGACACCACGCTGCCCCAGGATGGTAGACGAGGCCTAGCTGCTGCCATGGTTGGACCCCACGCTACGCCAGGATGGTAGACGAGGCCTAGCTGCTGCATGGTTGGACCCCACGCTGCGCCAGGATGGTAGACGAGGCCTAGCTGCTGCCATGGTTGGACCCCACGCTGCGCCAGGATGGTAGACGAGGCCTAGCTGCTGCCATAGTTGGACCCCGCGCTGCGCCAGGATGGTAGACAAGGCCTAGCTTCTGCCATGATTGGACACCACACTGCCCCAGGATGGTAGACGAGGCCTAGCTACTGCCATGGTTGGACCCCACGCTGCCCCAGGATGGTAGACGAGGCCTAGCTGCTGCCATGGTTGGACCCCACGCTGCGCCAGGATGGTAGACGAGGCCAAGCTGCTGCCATGGTTGGACCTCACGCTGCGCCAGGATGGTAGACGAGGCCAAGCTACTGCCATGGTTGGACCCCACGCTGCGCCAGGATGGTAGACGAGGCCTAGCTGCTGCCATAGTTGGACCCCACGCTGCCCCAGAATGGTAGGCAAGGCATAGCTGCTGCAATAGTTGGACCCCACGCTGCCCCAGGATGGTAGACAAGGCCTAGCTACTGCCATGGTTGGACACCATGCTGCCCCAGGATGGTAGACGAGGCCTAGCTGCTGCCATGGTTGGACACCACGCTGCCCCAGGATGGTAGACAAGGCCTAGCTTCTGCCATGGTTGAACACCACGCTGCCCCAGGATTGTAGACAAGGCCTAGTTGCTGCCATGGTTGGACACCACGCTGCCCCAGGATGGTAGACAAGGCCTAGCTGCTGCCATGGTTGGACACCACGCTGCCCCAGGATGGTAGACGAGGCCTAGCTTCTGCCATGGTTGGACACCACGCTGCGCCAGGATGGTAGACGAGGCCTAGCTGCTGCCATGGTTGGACCCCACGCTGCGCCAGGATGGTAGACGAGGCCTAGCTGCTGCCATAGTTGGACCCCACGCTGCGCCAGGATGGTAGACAAGGCCTAGCTTCTGCCATGGTTGGACACCACGCTGCCCCAGGATGGTAGACGAGGCCTAGCTACTGCCATGGTTGGACCCCACGCTGCCCCAGGATGGTAGACGAGGCCTAGCTGCTGCATGGTTGGACCCCACGCTGCGCCAGGATGGTAGACGAGGCCTAGCTGCTGCCATGGATGGACCCCACGCTGCGCCAGGATGGTAGACGAGGCCTAGCTGCTGCCATAGTTGGACCCCGCGCTGCGCCAGGATGGTAGACAAGGCCTAGCTTCTGCCATGGTTGGACAACACACTGCCCCAGGATGGTAGACGAGGCCTAGCTACTGCCATGGTTGGACCCCACGCTGCGCCAGGATGGTAGACGAGGCCAAGCTACTGCCATGGTTGGACCCCACGCTGCGCCAGGATGGTAGACAAGGCCTAGCTGCTGCCATAGTTGGACCCCACGCTGCGCCAGGATGGTAGACAAGGCCTAGCTTCTGCCATGGTTGGACACCACGCTGCCCCAGGATGGTAGACGAGGCCTAGCTACTGCCATGGTTGGACCCCACGCTGCCCCAGAATGGTAGGCAAGGCCTAGCTGCTGCCATGGTTGGACCCCACGCTGCCCCAGGATGGTAGACAAGGCCTAGCTACTGCCATGGTTGGACACCACGCTGCCCCAGGATGGTAGACGAGGCCTAGCTGCTGCCATGGTTGGACACCACGCTGCCCCAGGATGGTAGACAAGGCCTAGCTTCTGCCATGGTTGAACACCACGCTGCCCCAGGATGGTAGACAAGGCCTAGTTGCTGCCATGGTTGGACACCACGCTGCCCCAGGATGGTAGACAAGGCCTAGCTTCTGCCATGGTTGGACACCAACTGCCCCAGGATGGTAGACAAGGCCTAGCTTCTGCCATGGTTGGACACCAACTGCCCCAGGATGGTAGACAAGGCCTAGCTTCTGCCATTGTTTGACACCACGCTGCCCCAGGATGGTAGACAAGGCTGAGCTGCTGCCATGGTTGGACACCACGCTGCCCCAGGATGGTAGACAAGGCCTAGCTTCTGCCATGGTTGGACACCACGCTGCCCCAGGATGGTAGACGAGGCCTAGCTGCTGCCATGGTTGGACCCCACGCTACGCCAGGATGGTAGACGAGGCCTAGCTGCTGCATGGTTGGACCCCACGCTGCGCCAGGATGGTAGACGAGGCCTAGCTGCTGCCATGGTTGGACCCCACGCTGCGCCAGGATGGTAGACGAGGCCTAGCTGCTGCCATAGTTGGACCCCGCGCTGCGCCAGGATGGTAGACAAGGCCTAGCTTCTGCCATGATTGGACACCACACTGCCCCAGGATGGTAGACGAGGCCTAGCTACTGCCATGGTTGGACCCCACGCTGCCCCAGGATGGTAGACGAGGCCTAGCTGCTGCCATGGTTGGACCCCACGCTGCGCCAGGATGGTAGACGAGGCCAAGCTGCTGCCATGGTTGGACCTCACGCTGCGCCAGGATGGTAGACGAGGCCAAGCTACTGCCATGGTTGGACCCCACGCTGCGCCAGGATGGTAGACGAGGCCTAGCTGCTGCCATAGTTGGACCCCACGCTGCCCCAGAATGGTAGGCAAGGCCTAGCTGCTGCAATAGTTGGACCCCACGCTGCCCCAGGATGGTAGACAAGGCCTAGCTACATGCCATGGTTGGACACCACGCTGCCCCAGGATGGTAGACGAGGCCTAGCTGCTGCCATGGTTGGACACCACGCTGCCCCAGGATGGTAGACAAGGCCTAGCTTCTGCCATGGTTGAACACCACGCTGCCCCAGGATTGTAGACAAGGCCTAGTTGCTGCCATGGTTGGACACCACGCTGCCCCAGGATGGTAGACAAGGCCTAGCTGCTGCCATGGTTGGACACCACGCTGCCCCAGGATGGTAGACGAGGCCTAGCTTCTGCCATGGTTGGACACCACGCTGCGCCAGGATGGTAGACGAGGCCTAGCTGCTGCCATGGTTGGACCCCACGCTGCGCCAGGATGGTAGACGAGGCCTAGCTGCTGCCATAGTTGGACCCCACGCTGCGCCAGGATGGTAGACAAGGCCTAGCTTCTGCCATGGTTGGACACCACGCTGCCCCAGGATGGTAGACGAGGCCTAGCTACTGCCATGGTTGGACCCCACGCTGCCCCAGGATGGTAGACGAGGCCTAGCTGCTGCATGGTTGGACCCCACGCTGCGCCAGGATGGTAGACGAGGCCTAGCTGCTGCCATGGATGGACCCCACGCTGCGCCAGGATGGTAGACGAGGCCTAGCTGCTGCCATAGTTGGACCCCGCGCTGCGCCAGGATGGTAGACAAGGCCTAGCTGCTGCCATGGTTGGACACCACGCTGCCCCAGGATGGTAGACAAGGCCTAGCTTCTGCCATGGTTGAACACCACGCTGCCCCAGGATTGTAGACAAGGCCTAGTTGCTGCCATGGTTGGACACCACGCTGCCCCAGGATGGTAGACAAGGCCTAGCTGCTGCCATGGTTGGACACCACGCTGCCCCAGGATGGTAGACGAGGCCTAGCTTCTGCCATGGTTGGACACCACGCTGCGCCAGGATGGTAGACGAGGCCTAGCTGCTGCCATGGTTGGACCCCACGCTGCGCCAGGATGGTAGACGAGGCCTAGCTGCTGCCATAGTTGGACCCCACGCTGCGCCAGGATGGTAGACAAGGCCTAGCTTCTGCCATGGTTGGACACCACGCTGCCCCAGGATGGTAGACGAGGCCTAGCTACTGCCATGGTTGGACCCCACGCTGCCCCAGGATGGTAGACGAGGCCTAGCTGCTGCATGGTTGGACCCCACGCTGCGCCAGGATGGTAGACAAGGCCTAGCTTCTGCCATGGTTGGACACCACACTGCCCCAGGATGGTAGACGAGGCCTAGCTACTGCCATGGTTGGACCCCACGCTGCGCCAGGATGGTAGACGAGGCCAAGCTACTGCCATGGTTGGACCCCACGCTGCGCCAGGATGGTAGACGAGGCCTAGCTGCTGCCATAGTTGGACCCCACGCTGCGCCAGGATGGTAGACAAGTCCTAGCTTCTGCCATGGTTGGACACCACGCTGCCCCAGGATGGTAGACGAGGCCTAGCTACTGCCATGGTTGGACCCCACGCTGCCCCAGAATGGTAGGCAAGGCCTAGCTGCTGCCATGGTTGGACCCCACGCTGCCCCAGGATGGTAGACAAGGCCTAGCTACTGCCATGGTTGGACACCACGCTGCCCCAGGATGGTAGACGAGGCCTAGCTGCTGCCATGGTTGGACACCACGCTGCCCCAGGATGGTAGACAAGGCCTAGCTTCTGCCATGGTTGAACACCACGCTGCCCCAGGATGGTAGACAAGGCCTAGTTGCTGCCATGGTTGGACACCACGCTGCCCCAGGATGGTAGACAAGGCCTAGCTTCTGCCATGGTTGGACACCAACTGCCCCAGGATGGTAGACAAGGCCTAGCTGCTGCCATGGTTGGACACCACGCTGCCCCAGGATGGTAGACAAGGCCTAGCTTCTGCCATGGTTGGACACCACGCTGCCCCAGGATGGTAGACAAGGCCTAGCTGCTGCCATGGTTGGACCCCATGCTACGCCAGGATGGTAGACGAGGCCTAGCTGCTGCATGGTTGGACCCCACGCTGCGCCAGGATGGTAGACGAGGCCTAGCTGCTGCCATGGTTGGACCCCACGCTGCGCCAGGATGGTAGACGAGGCCTAGCTGCTGCCATAGTTGGACCCCGCGCTGCGCCAGGATGGTAGACAAGGCCTAGCTTCTGCCATGGTTGGACACCACACTGCCCCAGGATGGTAGACGAGGCCTAGCTACTGCCATGGTTGGACCCCACGCTGCGCCAGGATGGTAGACGAGGCCAAGCTACTGCCATGGTTGGACCCCACGCTGCGCCAGGATGGTAGACGAGGCCTAGCTGCTGCCATAGTTGGACCCCACGCTGCGCCAGGATGGTAGACAAGGCCTAGCTTCTGCCATGGTTGGACACCACGCTGCCCCAGGATGGTAGACGAGGCCTAGCTACTGCCATGGTTGGACCCCACGCTGCCCCAGAATGGTAGGCAAGGCCTAGCTGCTGCCATGGTTGGACCCCACGCTGCCCCAGGATGGTAGACAAGGCCTAGCTACTGCCATGGTTGGACACCACGCTGCCCCAGGATGGTAGACGAGGCCTAGCTGCTGCCATGGTTGGACACCACGCTGCCCCAGGATGGTAGACAAGGCCTAGCTTCTGCCATGGTTGAACACCACGCTGCCCCAGGATGGTAGACAAGGCCTAGTTGCTGCCATGGTTGGACACCACGCTGCCCCAGGATGGTAGACAAGGCCTAGCTGCTGCCATGGTTGGACACCACGCTGCCCCAGGATGGTAGACAAGGCCTAGCTTCTGCCATGGTTGGACACCAACTGCCCCAGGATGGTAGACAAGGCCTAGCTTCTGCCATTGTTTGACACCACGCTGCCCCAGGATGGTAGACAAGGCCTAGCTGCTGCCATGGTTGGACACCACGCTGCCCCAGGATGGTAGACAAGGCCTAGCTTCTGCCATGGTTGGACACCACGCTGCCCCAGGATGGTAGACAAGGCCTAGCTGCTGCCATGGTTGGACCCCACGCTACGCCAGGATGGTAGACGAGGCCTAGCTGCTGCATGGTTGGACCCCACGCTGCGCCAGGATGGTAGACGAGGCCTAGCTGCTGCCATGGTTGGACCCCACGCTGCGCCAGGATGGTAGACGAGGCCTAGCTGCTGCCATAGTTGGACCCCGCGCTGCACCAGGATGGTAGACAAGGCCTAGCTTCTGCCATGGTTGGACACCACACTGCCCCAGGATGGTAGACGAGGCCTAGCTACTGCCATGGTTGGACCCCACGCTGCCCCAGGATGGTAGACGAGGCCTAGCTGCTGCCATGGTTGGACCCCACGCTGCGCCAGGATGGTAGACGAGGCCAAGCTGCTGCCATGGTTGGACCTCACGCTGCGCCAGGATGGTAGACGAGGCCAAGCTACTGCCATGGTTGGACCCCACGCTGCGCCAGGATGGTAGACGAGGCCTAGCTGCTGCCATATTTGGACCCCACGCTGCCCCAGAATGGTAGGCAAGGCCTAGCTGCTGCAATAGTTGGACCCCACGCTGCCCCAGGATGGTAGACAAGGCCTAGCTACTGCCATGGTTGGACACCACGCTGCCCCAGGATGGTAGACGAGGCCTAGCTGCTGCCATGGTTGGACACCACGCTGCCCCAGGATGGTAGACAAGGCCTAGCTTCTGCCATGGTTGAACACCACGCTGCCCCAGGATGGTAGACAAGGCCTAGTTGCTGCCATGGTTGGACACCACGCTGCCCCAGGATGGTAGACGAGGCCTAGCTACTGCCATGGTTGGACCCCACGCTGCCCCAGGATGGTAGACGAGGCCTAGCTGCTGCCATGGTTGGACACCACGCTGCCCCAGGATGGTAGACGAGGCCTAGCTATTGCCATGGTTGGACACCACACTGCCCCAGGATGGTAGACGAGGCCTAGCTACTGCCATGGTTGGACCCCACGCTGCCCCAGGATGGTAGACGAGGCCTAGCTGCTGCCATGGTTGGACCCCACGCTGCGCCAGGATGGTAGACGAGGCCAAGCTGCTGCCATGGTTGGACCTCACGCTGCGCCAGGATGGTAGACGAGGCCAAGCTACTGCCATGGTTGGACCCCACGCTGCCCCAGGACGGTAGACAAGGCCTAGCTTCTGCCATGGTTGAACACCACGCTGCCCCAGGATGGTAGACAAGGCCTAGTTGCTGCCATGGTTGGACACCACGCTGCCCCAGGATGGTAGACAAGGCCTAGCTACTGCCATGGTTGGACACCACGCTGCCCCAGGACGGTAGACAAGGCCTAGCTTCTGCCATGGTTGAACACCACGCTGCCCCAGGATGGTAGACAAGGCCTAGTTGCTGCCATGGTTGGACACCACGCTGCCCCAGGATGGTAGACAAGGCCTAGCTGCTGCCATGGTTGGACACCACGCTGCCCCAGGATGGTAGACGAGGCCTAGCTGCTGCCATGGTTGGACACCACGCTGCCCCAGGATGGTAGACAAGGCCTAGCTTCTGCCATGGTTGAACACCACGCTGCCCCAGGATGGTAGACAAGGCCTAGTTGCTGCCATGGTTGGACACCACGCTGCCCCAGGATGGTAGACAAGGCCTAGCTGCTGCCATGGTTGGACACCACGCTGCCCCAGGATGGTAGACAAGGCCTAGCTTCTGCCATGGTTGGACACCAACTGCCCCAGGATGGTAGACAAGGCCTAGCTTCTGCCATTGTTTGACACCACGCTGCCCCAGGATGGTAGACAAGGCCTAGCTGCTGCCATGGTTGGACACCACGCTGCCCCAGGATGGTAGACAAGGCCTAGCTTCTGCCATGGTTGGACACCACGCTGCCCCAGGATGGTAGAC
This sequence comes from Salvelinus fontinalis, assembly GCF_029448725.1. Taxonomy (NCBI): domain Eukaryota; kingdom Metazoa; phylum Chordata; class Actinopteri; order Salmoniformes; family Salmonidae; genus Salvelinus; species Salvelinus fontinalis. The sequence continues at coordinate 29,751,381 of NC_074683.1, read as the reverse complement.
AAGGCCTAGCTGCTGCCATGGTTGGACCCCACGCTACGCCAGGATGGTAGACGAGGCCTAGCTGCTGCATGGTTGGACCCCACGCTGCGCCAGGATGGTAGACGAGGCCTAGCTGCTGCCATGGTTGGACCCCACGCTGCGCCAGGATGGTAGACGAGGCCTAGCTGCTGCCATAGTTGGACCCCGCGCTGCACCAGGATGGTAGACAAGGCCTAGCTTCTGCCATGGTTGGACACCACACTGCCCCAGGATGGTAGACGAGGCCTAGCTACTGCCATGGTTGGACCCCACGCTGCCCCAGGATGGTAGACGAGGCCTAGCTGCTGCCATGGTTGGACCCCACGCTGCGCCAGGATGGTAGACGAGGCCAAGCTGCTGCCATGGTTGGACCTCACGCTGCGCCAGGATGGTAGACGAGGCCAAGCTACTGCCATGGTTGGACCCCACGCTGCGCCAGGATGGTAGACGAGGCCTAGCTGCTGCCATATTTGGACCCCACGCTGCCCCAGAATGGTAGGCAAGGCCTAGCTGCTGCAATAGTTGGACCCCACGCTGCCCCAGGATGGTAGACAAGGCCTAGCTACTGCCATGGTTGGACACCACGCTGCCCCAGGATGGTAGACGAGGCCTAGCTGCTGCCATGGTTGGACACCACGCTGCCCCAGGATGGTAGACAAGGCCTAGCTTCTGCCATGGTTGAACACCACTCTGCCCCAGGATGGTAGACAAGGCCTAGTTGCTGCCATGGTTGGACACCACGCTGCCCCAGGATGGTAGACGAGGCCTAGCTACTGCCATGGTTGGACCCCACGCTGCCCCAGGATGGTAGACGAGGCCTAGCTGCTGCCATGGTTGGACACCACGCTGCCCCAGGATGGTAGACGAGGCCTAGCTATTGCCATGGTTGGACACCACACTGCCCCAGGATGGTAGACGAGGCCTAGCTACTGCCATGGTTGGACCCCACGCTGCCCCAGGATGGTAGACGAGGCCTAGCTGCTGCCATGGTTGGACCCCACGCTGCGCCAGGATGGTAGACGAGGCCAAGCTGCTGCCATGGTTGGACCTCACGCTGCGCCAGGATGGTAGACGAGGCCAAGCTACTGCCATGGTTGGACCCCACGCTGCCCCAGGACGGTAGACAAGGCCTAGCTTCTGCCATGGTTGAACACCACGCTGCCCCAGGATGGTAGACAAGGCCTAGTTGCTGCCATGGTTGGACACCACGCTGCCCCAGGATGGTAGACAAGGCCTAGCTACTGCCATGGTTGGACACCACGCTGCCCCAGGACGGTAGACAAGGCCTAGCTTCTGCCATGGTTGAACACCACGCTGCCCCAGGATGGTAGACAAGGCCTAGTTGCTGCCATGGTTGGACACCACGCTGCCCCAGGATGGTAGACAAGGCCTAGCTGCTGCCATGGTTGGACCCCATGCTATGCCAGGATGGTAGACGAGGCCTAGCTGCTGCATGGTTGGACCCCACGCTGCGCCAGGATGGTAGACGAGGCCTAGCTGCTGCCATGGTTGGACCCCACGCTGCGCCAGGATGGTAGACGAGGCCTAGCTCCTGCCATAGTTGGACCCCATGCTGCGCCAGGATGGTAGACAAGGCCTAGCTTCTGCCATGGTTGGACACCACACTGCCCCAGGATGGTAGACGAGGCCTAGCTACTGCCATGGTTGGACCCCACGCTGCCCCAGGATGGTAGACGAGGCCTAGCTGCTGCCATGGTTGGACACCACGCTGCCCCAGGATGGTAGACGAGGCCTAGCTGCTGCCATGGTTGGACACCACACTGCCCCAGGATGGTAGACGAGGCCTAGCTACTGCCATGGTTGGACCCCACGCTGCCCCAGGATGGTAGACGAGGCCTAGCTGCTGCCATGGTTGGACCCCACGCTGCGCCAGGATGGTAGACGAGGCCAAGCTGCTGCCATGGTTGGACCTCACGCTGCGCCAGGATGGTAGACGAGGCCAAGCTACTGCCATGGTTGGACCCCACGCTGCGCCAGGATGGTAGACGAGGCCTAGCTGCTGCCATAGTTGGACCCCACGCTGCCCCAGAATGGTAGGCAAGGCCTAGCTGCTGCAATAGTTGGACCCCACGCTGCCCCAGGATGGTAGACAAGGCCTAGCTACTGCCATGGTTGGACACCACGCTGCCCCAGGATGGTAGACGAGGCCTAGCTGCTGCCATGGTTGGACACCACGCTGCCCCAGGATGGTAGACAAGGCCTAGCTTCTGCCATGGTTGAACACCACGCTGCCCCAGGATGGTAGACAAGGCCTAGTTGCTGCCATGGTTGGACACCACGCTGCCCCAGGATGGTAGACAAGGCCTAGCTGCTGCCATGGTTGGACACCACGCTGCCCCAGGATGGTAGACAAGGCCTAGCTTCTGCCATGGTTGGACACCACGCTGCGCCAGGATGATAGACGAGGCCTAGCTGCTGCCATGGTTGGACCCCACGCTGCGCCAGGATGGTAGACGAGGCCTAGCTGCTGCCATAGTTGGACCCCACGCTGCCCCAGGATGGTAGACGATGCCTAGCTACTGCCATGGTTGGACCCCACGCTGCCCCAGGATGGTAGACAAGGCCTAGCTTCTGCCATGGTTGGACACCAACTGCCCCAGGATGGTAGACAAGGCCTAGCTACTGCCATGGTTGGACCCCACGCTGCCCCAGGATGGTAGATGAGGCCTAGCTGCTGCCATGGTTGGACACCACGCTGCCCCAGGATGGTAGACGAGGCCTAGCTGCTGCCATGGTTGGACACCACACTGCCCCAGGATGGTAGACGAGGCCTAGCTACTGCCATGGTTGGACCCCACGCTGCCCCAGGATGGTAGACGAGGCCTAGCTGCTGCCATGGTTGGACCCCACGCTGCGCCAGGATGGTAGACGAGGCCAAGCTGCTGCCATGGTTGGACCTCACGCTGCGCCAGGATGGTAGACGAGGCCAAGCTACTGCCATGGTTGGACCCCACGCTGCGCCAGGATGGTAGACGAGGCCTAGCTGCTGCCATAGTTGGACCCCACGCTGCCCCAGAATGGTAGGCAAGGCCTAGCTGCTGCAATAGTTTTACCCCACGCTGCCCCAGGATGGTAGACAAGGCCTAGCTACTGCCATGGTTGGACACCACGCTGCCCCAGGATGGTAGACGAGGCCTAGCTGCTGCCATGGTTGGACACCACGCTGCCCCAGGATGGTAGACAAGGCCTAGCTTCTGCCATGGTTGAACACCACGCTGCCCCAGGATGGTAGACAAGGCCTAGTTGCTGCCATGGTTGGACACCACGCTGCCCCAGGATGGTAGACAAGGCCTAGCCGCTGCCATGGTTGGACACCACGCTGCCCCAGGATGGTAGACAAGGCCTAGCTTCTGCCATGGTTGGACACCACGCTGCGCCAGGATGGTAGACGAGGCCTAGCTGCTGCCATGGTTGGACCCCACGCTGCGCCAGGATGGTAGACGAGGCCTAGCTGCTGCCATAGTTGGACCCCACTCTGCGCCAGGATGTTAGACAAGGCCTAGCTTCTGCCATGGTTGGACACCACGCTGCCCCAGGATGGTAGACGATGCCTAGCTACTGCCATGGTTGGACCCCACGCTGCCCCAGGATGGTAGACAAGGCCTAGCTACTGCCATGGTTGGACCCCACGCTGCCCCAGGATGGTAGACGAGGCCTAGCTGCTGCATGGTTGGACCCCACGCTGCGCCAGGATGGTAGACGAGGCCTAGCTGCTGCCATGGATGGACCCCACGCTGCGCCAGGATGGTAGACGAGGCCGAGCTACTGCCATGGTTGGACCCCACGCTGCGCCAGGATGGTAGACGAGGCCTAGCTGCTGCCATAGTTGGACCCCACGCTGCGCCAGGATGGTAGACAAGGCCTAGCTTCTGCCATGGTTGGACACCACGCTGCCCCAGGATGGTAGACGAGGCCTAGCTACTGCCATGGTTGGACCCCACGCTGCCCCAGAATGGTAGGCAAGGCCTAGCTGCTGCCATGGTTGGACCCCACGCTGCCCCAGGATGGTAGACGAGGCCTAGCTACTGCCATGGTTGGACACCGCGCTGCCCCAGGATGGTAGACGAGGCCTAGCTGCTGCCATGGTTGGACACCACGCTGCCCCAGGATGGTAGACAAGGCCTAGCTTCTGCCATGGTTGAACACCTAGCTGCCCCAGGATGGTAGACAAGGCCTAGTTGCTGCCATGGTTGGACACCACGCTGCCCCAGGATGGTAGACAAGGCCTAGCTACTGCCATGGTTGGACACCACGCTGCCCCAGGATGGTAGACAAGGCCTAGCTTCTGCCATGGTTGGACACCAACTGCCCCAGGATGGTAGACAAGGCCTAGCTTCTGCCATTGTTTGACACCACGCTGCCCCAGGATGGTAGACAAGGCCTAGCTGCTGCCATGGTTGGAGACCACGCTGCCCCAGGATGGTAGACAAGGCCTAGCTTCTGCCATGGTTGGACACCACGCTGCCCCAGGATGGTAGACAAGGCCTAGCTGCTGCCATGGTTGGACCCCATGCTATGCCAGGATGGTAGACGAGGCCTAGCTGCTGCATGGTTTGACCCCACGCTGCGCTAGGATGGTAGACGAGGCCTAGCTGCTGCCATGGTTGGACCCCACGCTGCGCCAGGATGGTAGACGAGGTCTAGCTGCTGCCATAGTTGGACCCCACGCTGCGCCAGGATGGTAGACAAGGCCTAGCTTCTGCCATGGTTGGACACCACACTGCCCCAGGATGGTAGACGAGGCCTAGCTACTGCCATGGTTGGACCCCACGCTGCCCCAGGATGGTAGACGAGGCCTAGCTGCTGCCATTGTTGGACCCCACGCTGCGCCAGGATGGTAGACGAGGCCAAGCTGCTGCCATGGTTGGACCCCACGCTGCGCCAGGATGGTAGACGAGGCCTAGCTACTGCCATGGTTGGACCCCACGCTGCGCCAGGATGGTAGACGAGGCCTAGCTGCTGCCATAGTTGGACCCCACGCTGCCCCAGAATGGTAGGCAAGGCCTAGCTGCTGCCATGGTTGGACCCCACGCTGCCCCAGGATGGTAGACAAGGCCTAGCTACTGCCATGGTTGGACACCACGCTGCCCCAGGATGGTAGACGAGGCCTAGCTGCTGCCATGGTTGGACACCACGCTGCCCCAGGATGGTAGACAAGGCCTAGCTGCTGCCATGGTTGGACACCACGCTGCCCCAGGATGGTAGACAAGGCCTAGCTTCTGCCATGGTTGGACACCAACTGCCCCAGGATGGTAGACAAGGCCTAGCTTCTGCCATTGTTTGACACCACGCTGCCCCAGGATGGTAGACAAGGCCTAGCTGCTGCCATGGTTGGAGACCACGCTGCCCCAGGATGGTAGACAAGGCCTAGCTTCTGCCATGGTTGGACACCACGCTGCCCCAGGATGGTAGACAAGGCCTAGCTGCTGCCATGGTTGGACCCCACGCTACGCCAGGATGGTAGACGAGGCCTAGCTGCTGCATGGTTGGACCCCACGCTGCGCCAGGATGGTAGACGAGGCCTAGCTGCTGCCATGGTTGGACCCCACGCTGCGCCAGGATGGTAGACGAGGCCTAGCTGCTGCCATAGTTGAACCCCACGCTGCGCCAGGATGGTAGATGAGGCCTAGCTTCTGCCATGGTTGGACACCACACTGCCCCAGGATGGTAGACGAGGCCTAGCTACTGCCATGGTTGGACCCCACGCTGCCCCAGGATGGTAGACGAGGCCTAGCTGCTGCCATGGTTGGACCCAACGCTGCGCCAGGATGGTAGACGAGGCCTAGCTGCTGCCATGGTTGGACCCAATGCCGCGCCAGGATTGTAGACGAGGCCTAGCTGCTGCCATAGTTGGACCCCACGCTGCGCCAGGATGGTAGACGAGGCCTAGCTGCTGCCATGGTTGGACACCACGCTGCGCCAGGATGGTAGACGAGGCCTAGCTACTGCCATGGTTGGACCCCACGCTGCCCCAGGATGGTAGACGAGGCCTAGCTGCTGCCATAGTTGGACCCCACGCTGCCCCAGGATAGTAGACGAGGCCTAGCTACTGCCATGGTTGGACCCCACGCTGCGCCAGGATGGTAGACGAGGCCTAGCTGCTGCATGGTTGGACCCCACGCTGCCCCAGGATGGTAGACGAGGCCTAGCTTCTGCCATGGTTGGACCCCACGCTGCGCCAGGATGGTAGACGAGGCCTAGCTGCTGCCATGGTTGGACCCCACGCTGCGCCAGGATGGTAGACGAGGCCTAGCTGCTGCCATGGTTGGACCCCACGCTGCGCCAGGATGGTAGACACAGAGGGTTGTACTGAGTGTAGCACACATATGGTGGGTAAGTGAGTAACATGCAGACACACACACATAAGCGTGAAAACACACACGCACACACACACCAACGTTCATGGACAAGGGTTTGGACGTCTGATTCTGCAGTGAGACTCTGAGAGCTTGTTTACACACACACACACACACACACACACACACACACACACACACACACACACACACACACACACACACACACACACACACACACACACACACACACACACACACACACACACACACACACCTTCGCACACGCAAGCAAGCACACGCACGCACACACGCATCCACACACGCACACATGCACACACACACAAACATTTCTCTTTCTGTGCTCACATATTATGCACATACAGTATTCATCTGACTGGAACACTTTGGGATATCCATCAGCAAGCAGCACATAGACTGGTGCTGATGTGAACCAACTGGGATAATAGAAGCCAGTGTGGCTGCAGTGTGAATTGTGCCATTGTGCTCTGGCTGATAATGGCTGACTTCTTACATACGTTAAATGCCCCTCTCAAAGACCCCCGAGGCTCTCACACATGGCCTGTTTTTGCATGAACTAAATGCCTCCCATTGAAACAGTCCTATTCAGCCCAGTTAACATTTATGGAGGTTGTTTAAACAGCCGTGAACTGTGGCTTAAGTGGGATCTGGTCTCCACAAGACCTAAAGGATCTCTGTTCTGAGCCTTTGTGAGGGTTTTTACACACACACACACACACACACACACACACACACACACACACACACACACACACACACACACACACACACACACACACACGGTCTTACGTCAGAAATAGACATGCCATGTTTCTCAAACGTCATCTGGCATCCCCGTCCATAATGCCCTAGCAAACATCCTCCTCCATAACGCCCTAGCAAACATCGTCCTGCACAACGCCCTAGCAAACATCCTCCTGCACAACGCCCTAGCAAACATCCTCCTGCATAACGCCCTAGCAAACATCCTCTTGCATAACGCCCTAGCAAACATCCTCCTGCATAACGCCCTAACAAAAATCCTCCTGCACAACGCCCTAGCAAAGATCGTCCTCCATAACGCCCTAGCAAACATCCTCCTGCATAACGCCCTAGCAAACATCCTCCTGCACAACGCCCTAGCAAACATCCTCCTGCATAACGCCCTAGCAAACATCCTCCTGCACAACGCCCTAGCAAACATCCTCCTGCATAACGCCCTAGCAAACATCCTCCTGCACAACGCCCTAGCAAACATCCTCCTGCATAACGCCCTAGCTAACATCCTCCTGCACAACGCCCTAGCAAACATCCTCCTGCACAACGCCCTAGCAAACATCCTCCTGCACAACACCCTAGCAAACATCCTCCTGCACAACGCCCTAGCAAACATCCTCCTGCACAACGCCCTAGCAAACATCCTCCTGCACAACGCCCTAGCAAACATCCTTCTGCACAACTTCCTAGCAAACATCCTCCTGCACAACGCCCTAGCAAACATCCTCCTGCACAACGCCCTAGCAAACATCCTCCTGCACAACGCCCTAGCAAACATCCTCCTGCATAACGCCCTAGCAAACATCCTCCTGCACAACGCCCTAGCAAACATCCTTCTGCACAACGCCCTAGCAAATATCCTCCTGCACAACGCTCTTGTAACGTTCGTCTTCGGAATGAGAAGGATCGGACCAAAGCGCAGCGTGGTAAGTGTTCATGATTATTTATTTAAACTGAACACTGAGACAAAATAACAAAATGGAACAACACGAAACAGTTCTGTCTGGTACAGACACAAAACAGAAAACAACTCCCCTCAAAACACAGGTGGGAAAAAGCTGCCTAAGTATGATTCTCATTCAGAGACAACGATAGACAGCTGCCTCTGATTGAGAACCACACCAGGCCGAACACAAAGAAATACAAAACATAGAAAATTAACATAGAATGTCCACCGAAATCACACCCTGACCAAACCAAAATAGAGACATAAAAAGCTCTCTAACGGTCAGGGCGTGACAGCTCTAGCAAAACTGAAACCTGCTTCAAGATAACAGTGCTCACTGTTGCCCCTAGTGTCCGGTTTTTACGTCATCTTCCAACGTCCTCATGGATCGACGTCTAATCCTGACATGACCTGGATGCACACACACGCGCGGGCACATGAGCACACACACACACAGAGCTGTGCAGGAATGCATTCAAGATCTGCAACAGTATACTGCTTCACAAAGTTGGGGTTGGGAACTTGATGTCCTTCAAAAGTGGATTCTATTTTGACAAAATAGAATCATAACAAATTGAAACTTCAGGGTGAGAGTCCAGACACACTATCTGAGATATTCCAGACAGTCCAGTACAGAATGATCATGTGTGGCCTTTCTCGCTAATCTGGCCTTGCAGCCCAGTAGGGAGAGGAGAGGTCTGTATCTGAATGTCGAGGCTGAAGCTGAGGTGGCAGAGCAGCAGTAAGAGATATTAACCTCTCTCTCTCTCTCTTTCTCTCTCTCTCTCTCTCTCTCTCTCTCTCTCTCTCTCTCTCTCTCTCTCTCTCTCTCTCTCTCTATGTCTCTCGCTCCCTGTCTGTCTGTTTCTCTGTCTGTCTCTCTCACTCTCTCTCGCTCCCTGTCTCTCTCTCTCGCTCCCTGTCTCTCTCTCTCGCTCCCTGTCTCTCTCTCGCTCTCTCTCTCTCTCTCTCTCTCTCTCTCTCTCTCTCTCTCTCTCTCTCTCTCTCTCTCTCTCTCTCTCTCTCTCTCTATGTTTCTCGCTCGCTCCCTCTCTCTCTCTCTATCTCTCTCGCTCCCTGTCTCTCTCTCGCTCCCTCTCTCTCTCTCTCTCTCTCTCTCTCTCTCTCTCTCTCTCTCTCTCTCTCTCTCTCTCTCTCTCTCTCTCTCTCTCTCTATGTCTCTCGCTCCCTGTCTCTCTCTCTTTCTCTCTCTCTCTATGTCTCTCACTCCCCGTCTCTATGTCTCTCGCTCCCTGTCTCTCTCTCTCTATGTCTCTCGCTCCCTCTCTCTCTCTATCTCTCTCTCTATGTTTCTCTCTACCTGTCTCTCTCTCTCTCTATGTCTCTCGCTCTCTCTCTATGTCTCTCGCTCCCTGTCTCTCTTTCTCTCTCGCTCTCTCTCTCTCTATGTCTCTCGTTCCCTGTCTCTCTCTCTCTCTCAGACAGGAAAGTTCTGGGCCACTGTCGTATTGTCTCGTGAAAGTAAGCTACTGGGCTCTCTCTCCAATATGGGGTTAGCCTCCTTTCTCCACTGTGGTGTTACGTGGCTGGGAGTGCTCAAGGAAACAATGTGAGGTCATCCCACGTGGGGCCACTGTCAGGATCATGGGCTTATTACCTTAAGGTGTTTGTGTTTGTTTTTTTGGTCAAAAGGGAGCGCTGCATGGACCTAGAATCACTTAGTGGCAGCGAGGGGGCTTGAATGAGGACAAGGCTATCTACTATTCCCAAACAGATTATTGGTGATGGCCATGACTCACTTCATAATGACCAATGAATATAGGCTATAAATTCATGATTTACATACATTCTTCAGTAAAATAACAATGAAACGTGTCGCATGACAATGAATTTTAGGAACACTATATTCAAAACTCTTCAAGTAAATCACCATCATTCAAATACATTAATATGTTTAAATCTCATTACTAGCGTTTGTGTTTGGTATCTGCCGTTACATGTTGGACCTGCCTGGTACCTAATGATTTAGTTAATTGGCAACTAATGTAGTTTTTTGGGGGATTTTGTGTGGTGGGCTGGAGTGTAGGGTGGAGTGTGTGTGTGTGTGTGGGGGGGTGTGTGTGTGTGTGTGTGTTTGCGCTGTAGGGGTGGCGATGGCCCGGCCAGCTGGTCCGTCTGATCCCACAGTCTGCTGGTAAATTGGTTTTAGCGGCAGGCAGTGCTAATAAAGCTGATTATCTTTACGGCTCAAGACCCACTAACCCTGACACTCAGGCAACTGGGGCCCTAGCTCAACACCACATACCCACTCCTCCAGCCCTCCCTCCCCCACACTCCCTCGCTAGCCTCCCTCTCTACCGCTCCGTATTCGCTCCTGCACTTGCAATACTTCTTTCCACCCTCTCCCTTCCTGCTTACCCTTTCTTCCTCCCGCTTCTGCACTCCCACCCTCCATGCTCAATCCCTCATTAGCCTCCTTCCCTAACGCCCCATACTCCCTCCTGCACCCTCTTGCTCCCTTTTCCAGCCCGTCCTCCATCCCTGCGCACCCTCCCTCCCTTCCTCTCCGCCTCCATCTTCCGCGCTCCCACCATCCATCCCACCCTCCATTCCACGCTCCCACCCGCCCTCCTGCCAGCCGTACCTCCCTTCGCTCCCTCCCTCTCTCCACCTTCCCACTCCTGCAGTCACTCCAGGCAGCTGCCATTAACACTGTGCTGTGGCCACTCCACTTCCAAACCTCCCCCCTCCATCCCCAAAATTACACCCCCCACATACAAACTTTAATTTACAGACGCACAGAGATGCAGTCATCAGAAATGAGCATGTACATTGTGTGTATGTGTGCCTGCCCATGTGTGCATGTTTTCATTCATGCATGTCTGTAGTGTGTTTCTCCTCCTCTTGTACCATTCTCCTCCTCTTGTACAATGAGCAACATATTGTCCTGGTATTGAACGAGGGGTCTCGTCCCATTCACAGTTAATTGTATAAAACGCTAAGTGACCTCGCAGTCAGCATGAGGTGGACAGTTACAGCATGGTGTAACACAAACCAACACAAACTCTCCTTCAGTGAGATCAGATCCCAAACTCTCCTTCAGTGCGATCAGATCCCAAACTCTCCTTCAGTGAGATCAGATCCCAAACTCTCCTTCAGTGAGATGAGAGCAAGAGGCACAGAGAGAGAGAGGCACAGAAAGAGAGAGACAGAGAGAGAGAGAGATAGACCGAGAGAGACAGAGAGAGAGAGAGAGACAGAGACAGAGAGAGAGACAGAGAAACAGAGTGATAGAGACAGAGAGAGAGAGAGACGGAGACAGAGATGGTAAGAAGGAACTTCTATGCCATCAAAAGGAACATAAAATTCAACATACCAATTAGGATCTGGCAAAAAATACTTGAATCAGTTATAGAACTCATTGCCCTTTATGCTTGTGAGGTTTGGGGTCCGCTCATCAACCAAGAATTCACTAAATGGGACAAACACCAAATTGAGACTCTGCATGCATAATTCTGCAAAAATATCCTCTATGTACAACGTAAAACACCAAATAATGCATGCAGAACAGAATTAGGCCGATACCCGATAATTATTCAAATCCAGAAAATAGTTGTTAAATTCTACAATCACCTAAAAGGAAGCGATTCACAAACCTTCCATAACAAAGCCATCACCTACAGAGAGATTAACCTGGAGAAGAGTGTCACGTTCTGACCATAGTTCTTTTGTGTTTTCTTTGTTTTAGTGTTGGTCAGGACGTGAGCTGAGTGGGTAGTCTATGTGTGTTTTTCTAGGTTGGGGTTTTGAGTTCGGCCTGGTATGATTCTCAATCAGTGGCAGCTGTCAATCGTTGTCCCTGATTGAGAATCATACTTAGGTAGCCTGGGTTTCACTTTTGAGTTGTGGGTGTTTGTTGCCGTGTCAGTGTTTGTTCGCCACACGGTACTGTTTCGTTCGTTTGTTCACTTCGTTTGTTGTTTCGTATTTTGTAGTGTTCTGTTTGTTGGATTAGCATTAAAATTCATCATCATGAACACTTACCACGCTGCGCCTTGGTCCTCCTCTCTTTCACCCGAAGACGAGCGTTACAAAGAGTCCCATAAGAAAGCTGTTCCTGCATGGGGCTCTGTTCACAAACACAAACAGACCCCACAGAGCCCAGGACAGCAACACAATTAGACCCAACCAAATCATGAGAAAACAAAAAGATAAGTACTCAACAAACTGAAAGGAATAAACAAAAAAACTGAGCAAACTAGAATTCTGTTTGGCCCTAAACAGAGAGTACACAGTGGCAGAATACCTGACCACTGTGACTGACCGAAACTTAAGGACAACTTTGACCATTTACAGACTCAGTGAGCATAGCCTTGCTATTGAGAAAGGCCGCCGTAGGCAGACCTGGCTCTCAAGAGAAGACAGGCTATGTGCACACTGCCCACAAAATGAGTTGAAACTGAGCGACACTTCCAAACCTCCTGCCAAATGTATGACCATATTAGAGACACATATTTCCCTCAGATTACACAGATCCTCAAAGAATTCGAAAACCAACCCAATTTTGATAAACTCCCATATCTACTGGGTGAAATACCACAGTGTGCAATCACAGCAGCAATATTTGTCACCTGTTGCCTCAAGAAAAGGAAAACAAAATGAACAGGACCAAGACTTTAAGGCTGCAAGTACAAAAAAAAACAGACGTTGAGTGAAGAACAAACACCTTTGTAAATACATCCCATATTTATGTTTATTTATTTTCCCTTGTGTACTTTAACTATTTGCACATCGTTACGACACTGTATATAGACATAATATGACATTTGAAATGTATTTTTTTATTTTGGAATTTCTGTGAGTGTAATGTTTACTGTTCATTTTTATTGTTTATTTCACTTTTGTTTATTATCTACTTTACTTGCTTTGGCAATGTTAACATGTGTTTCCCATGCCACTAAAGTCCTTGAATTGAATTGAATTGACAGAGAGAGACAGAGAGACAGAGAGACAGACAGACAGACAGACAGACAGACAGACAGACAGACAGACAGACAGACAGATAGACAGAAAAGAAGGAAGAAAGTCTGTGTAAATATTGATATTAATTTGTGTATGATGTTCTGCTCAGAGGAGAGTGTGGGGTGAGCGGTGGGGCGAGTGAGGTTAGACCACTGTGAGGACTCTCTCTCTCCTGAAGAATAGCAGGACACTGGAAGCAGGCAGGAGAGCTTTCAGACCATGTCACAACACAAATGTTCTCCACGGTAAACTGGTGGTCCAACTCAGTTAAAAGCACAGGGACCACTCATTGTGCTAATGACTCTCTTCAACAAGTTACATGTGGGGTTGAGATTCAGTAGTGCAGAAGACACATTCTGATGTAGCAGCTGGATAACTACAATTGTATTTTATTTCCTGAATTGGTGTCTTGGATTTTGTTTCTGTGTCCTGATGTGTGTTCTTATTCATGTGATACATTACAGTAGTTAAATCATGAGCCATGTTTATCTTTAAAATCTCTTTAATAATTTGGGATGAAGAATATTGAAGATATTTCCACTGTTTTTTGTCTTGTTGAAAAAAGGCAATAGCCAGGGTGTCTTTGCATCTCTGGCTCAGTGTCTGTTCTCGTAGGATTTGCCATTTCCCTGGTTTCTCCCAAAGAGCTACAGTGATTTGCCATTTCCCTGGTTTCTCCCAAAGAGCTACAGTGATTTGGCTTGGGGGGTTTCCAGCACCTTAATCTTATGGATCAGTCCCTTTTTTTCAATTTCCTCCTAAAATGACATACCTAAATCTAACTGCCTGTAGCTCAGAACCTGAAGCAAGGATATGCATATTATTGATACCATTTGAAAGCAACACTTTGAAGTTTGTGGAAATGTGAAATTAATGTAGGAGAATATAACACATTAGATCATTAGATATTCCAGTTTAGCTCGCAATTCTGATTTTGACCACTAGATGGCACAGTGTATGCGCAAAGTTTTAGACTGATCCAATGAACCATTGCATATCTGTTCAAACTGTTGCGTCAAGATTGCCCAAACGTGCCTAATTGGTTTATTAATACATTTTCAAGTTCATAACTGTGCACTCTCCTCAAACAATAGCATGGTATTATTTCACTGTAATAGCTTCTGTAAATTGGACAGTGCAGTTAGATTAGCAATAATTTAAGCTTCTGCCAATATCAGATATGTCTATGTCCTGGGAAATGTTCTTGTTACTTACAACTTCATGCTAATCACATTAGCCTACGTTAGCTCAACCGTCCCGCGAGGCGGGACACGATCGTGTAGAGGTTAAAGAGACTCTTTTACGGTAATCTTACTGTGATGGTTTCTGTCAGGGTTTCAGTGTAAATGCAACGTAACTTTGGCTGACTCTTCCAGATACTCTACAGTATATGGAATGCCTTACAGTTCCAGCTTTCTCAACACTTTGGGTTGAATTCTTAGTTCCCACTAAGCATTTGGTCTTCTGTCTTTTTTGGGTGTTTTCTTTGGTGCGGTTCAGACCGGCTTTGATTTCAACATCCACGGATGTAGATTTTTGGTCCGTACTGTACTTTACTCTACTGTACTTTACTGTACTCTACTGTATTCTGTACTGTACCGTACTGTACTGTAATGTACTGAATAAAACTCTACTGTCCTGTATGATACCATACCGTACCGTATTGTACTGTACTACTCTTCTGTGTTCTACTGTGCTCTACTGTACTAAACTGTGCCATACTGTACTGGGATGTTCAAATTTGTGAAACATAGTCTAGACATCTATGATTCTTTAGAATAAAGCCTGCGCAGCTCATTTGAATAATACCCAGCATGTTTTACCAGTGTTTGTTTTTACATTTACATTTTGGTCATTCAGCCAACGCTCTTATCCATATTGACCCACAGTCAGTGCATTCAACTGTAACCGTTACTCAGAATGTTAATGTAGTTGGTGGTCTGTTGGTTTATTCTGTATGTTAGACTCCTTGAACATCATTGCTGCCAGTTTTAAAGCTTTTGAAGAAGCTAACAGAAGTGGATGTGATAGATGGGAGAAATAATACATTGTTTGTTCCAGTCTTCAGTTGGCTCCTCTTTTATTTAAGAGGTGTGAACAATTATTCTTGTGATATAATGCTTACTTACTGTAATTGAGAATGTATAGCACCTGACATTTGCCCATAGAATCAATGACCAAGAAATATGTATTTTCAAAATCTGGAAATGACATATTTTCAATGTCTGGAAAATACATATTTTCACCTTTCGTTCAGCACCTGAAATGCACGTGACATCAACGTCTGAAAAGACATCTTTTCAACATCATTTTGCTTACTGGGTTTGTTATGGATTTCTCTGTAAAATACTTTACAAAATATCTCCAAGACACCAAAACTCGCCAAGACAATGGCACCAGGCAGCAGACTAATGGCATTAATTCAGCTCCCAGTCACAGGCACAGACTTGTGTTACCATAAATTGTGCTTCTTCTGTTTCCCATTCCTGCCTAAAGCCCATGCAACATATGACCCAGGAGAGGAACATGGTACTTGTTTATGGAATTTGGAATGGCTGCATCACAATTGGTTTACTTCCTGAAAGCAGTTGAAACGTATCCGTTGCCTTTGAAGTTGTGTCCTGGTTCCTGGCAGTTCCTCTCTGTTTAAGTGTATTGGGGTAGCTGACTAGCCTTAAGCAGTGAACAGTCCCAGCTGTGGCCCATACTTGCCCTGTCCGTACTCCGTACTGGCCACTCCTGCCTGGCAGTCACCCTGGTTTTACTGTAAACAGGGGAAAGAGAGTTAAAGCATGCAGTCACACAAGCTTGGACAGATATTGCCTTTAATATGTTGGGTGCTGCATCCCTCTCACTGAATTATGGTTTAACACTAGCAGCACTCAGGGATGGGCAACATTTTTCAAATGAAATTATTAAAGACAGATACAAAATACCATAAAGATAAATTCATGAATTTTAAAAAAAACGATTGAATTAAAATACATGTATTTTGTATTTTAACTTATAAAAATACATTTGCAAGTAGCCAGCCCGAACAACTCTGGATAATAATGTCTGCTAAATTACCAAAATGTAAATGTATATGTGAAAATTAACATACCAAAATGAATTGCAAAGCACAGTGGGTATTATTATTGGATTTGTTTCGGGGCAGAGCTCATCATTTGCAATTGTTATTTTTTAAATACACATTTCTATTTAGATCATTTAGCAGACACTCTTATCACACCTGATATCAGACGTCTGATACCAATGCACGGTGAAAGGGGGTCACAAAATGTGAACCGCTATAAAAATGATTATAAGGGCACAAGGCGAGACCCAAATGCAGACACAGCAGGCAGATGGTTTACCTCCGATATTTAATATAACAAAAGGGGTAGGTAACAGGCTGGTCAGGCAGGTGGGTTCGGAGTCAGGACGGACAAGGGTCAAAACCAGGAGGGCTAGGAAAGAAGAGAGACTGGGGGAAAAAGGAGCTAGGAAAAACTCTGGTTGACTTGGCAAAACAAGACGAACTGGCACAGAGAGACAGGAAACACAGGGATAAATGCACCGGGAATAATAAGCGACACCTGGAGGGGGGTGGAGACAAGCACAAGGACAGGTGAAACAGATCAGGGCGTGACAATGATATAGAAAACTATTTTGTATTTTGAAAATAACAAATACACAATACATTGGAGTGTAATTCAGCCCAGTGTAATTCAAAAATAATTCAAATATGTTATTCAAATACATGTAATTCTGAAATACTGCCCATCTCTGTTAACACTGATAGTTGGAAATATAGATGACAAGCTGGCAAGTATTGATTTGTTTTCTCAGAGGTAGTTGCAAGTGAAATTCCATGGAAAATGTTATTATTTACTGTTTCCTGTTTTCTTGTAATCAGCTCGAGCAAAAAGTATCTAAAAGATAGTAACCAAGCACCAATAAATATTAATCTCCTCCAAAAGTTGAAAAATTGTCAACCGAGTGGGAGAGAGATGCGGCCAGGGCTGTCTGTTGCGTTAGGGAGTAATGCTATGGTGTGGATGCTTCAAGGTCTTCAGTATCCCAGCCCACTCTCGGATTCTATGACCTGCAGAAGGACAGCTTCTCTCTGGACTATACAGCTACACATACAGTATATTGAGCTATACCAGCCAGCACAAACAATGATTCTTATGTTACATTTGATATACCTATTACATAATATTAGATAAGGCTTTAGAAAATGAAAGAAGTTTAAACTAAATAGTTGCAGTCTCAAACCTGTAAAGTACAGCTTAATCCTGGGTATATTATATATTGTATAATGTTATATTGGTTTTTAAAATCAAATACGTTTAGATTAATAGTAACACTGTCCTTGGACACAACAATGGTTATCTACAAGCTATAGATTAGGAGCACATTGCATACCCAGTCTCTGCGGCTATACAGTAGCATTTTCCTGCTCTGGCACATGATTGTGGAGGCAGTAAGTGGCAAGACTTGATAAATGTCATTTTTATCTTATAGGCTATAGGACAAGTCACTCACACAGGTTTTTATTTCAGGCTCAACTTTGCCCTGTGTTATCAGTTTCCGTTATCAGGGATTGTGAATGTAAATATGTACATTATTATTATTATTATTAACCTTTATTTAACCAGGAAGGGCTCGTTGAGATTTAAAATCTCTTTTTCAAGAGCGTCCTGGCCAAGATAGGCAGCACCAAGTCATTACAAAAATTACAGACAAACAACATGAAAAACTACAAGTAATCTAGTAAAAACCATAGAATTCACAAGAGTATAACAAAATCAAAAACAGCAAATTAAAAACATTGACAGGTCAGGGGCATACATATGTCCAGTACAAGGCTTGAATAACGTTATATGATAAAGTAGTTTGACATGTGAGTTATAAGTTGACCAAAGATAGTCTACCTATGGAATGTGTAGCCTAAATCAGTATCATTAGACAACTATAATATACTTTAGGCCTTTGGCAAAAGCATTAACCGTCACATAACTGTACAGCCAGCCAGCCTTTGAGACGGACATAATCACAGCATTGGGATATAAAGCCTGAAATAGCTGTTTCCTTTTGGCAATTTTATCCCCTCTGCCCAAGGACTCAGTCTGAGTATAGTCTGTAGGCTGTGTTGACCATGAGAGAGGTCAACAATTCACTTCTGAAATCGTTTTGAGGAATATTTTCTGAGGGGTAACATTACCAAGATTTACGAGGGATTTTGTGTGTGTCTGCACTTCTGAGAATTCCGTCCTGATATTAAGCAGATTTATTTTTATAGTCTAACTCATAAACAACAGCTTTAAAATTCTTCTGCTGTTATTCAGCCTGGCAGCGGCAGCACACTAGAAGTTAACATTTAGGACCATGCAGTTTATTTTCCGAAGCAGAGTTTTTACTCCTTCCCTATTCTGTTGAAGTAAGTGTGAAACAATACAATTGTTGGACTTTCATAATATCATCAGTAATAGTTTGGTAACTTTGAATAACAGGTAATTGAATAAACAGTGCTTTGCAACTAGCTGTTTTAACGGTGGAAAAAAACAGGCTTTGGCCTTCATGTTTTTTATAGCTGCCAGGCGGGCGGGGGCTGATCCCAAATCCCTGGGTTCCAAAGCCAACTGAGCTGTGCACAATCCCCCCCCCCCAACCCTTCCATTGGGGCACTCACAATAGGCCCTCATTTGTGCTATCTCCTTTTAAATGCCAATAAAAGGTTTTACATTTCCTCACAAGGCAGTTAAATTCAGCTGACTGCTGTGTCTCCCCCTCTACATCGCCTCTAACTTAACCAGAACCTCCCCTTGCTACCTGTCAAGTTCGCTTTTGCTTTTTTTTATGTCTGTTGCTTTACCAGCTCAGGTTTTGGACTCCTCAGTATCTCCAGTATCACTTAAACCTGTAGCTAGTAAACTCAAACCCAGAGCTGGAGAGAAAGGCTTTGGGTGTTTTGTTTATTTTCTCGGCTTGCCTTTTGGCACCCTGAGGATTCTTTTTTTACATGAGAGAAGGGTGCCAGGCCTTAGATATTTCACAGCTTCGGGGCCATTTGTGCTGCACTGGGTGTTATGAGTGGAGTGTGCTCCCTCCCTGGCTGCCTGCAGCGATCTTGCATGCCTCTGTTCCCAGTCCAATCACAAATGGAGTGCCCTCATGACAGCCAACCTTGCCAATTCTGCCAGGCAGCAGCCCATTTCATACCCATGACCAACTGCTGGCGGGTAGACCAGGACAGGACTACAATATCCCGCTCTCTCACTAGGCTTATACTACTGCTCTTTAGCCCTAGTATCTACAATACCTGTCTTTTCCACTCTCTTACTAGGCTTCACTTCTCATTCTGCTGTTCTGTTCATATGCCCCATCTTAGTCTCACTAGCCCAATACAGTCTCAGTCCTCACAAACTCACATAGGCCTTTACTCAAACTCTTTACAATAATACCCTGTGCCTAATGGCCCTAACATCACAACACATGTACACAGGCTGTGGTAGGGTGGGGATATAGTAAAAAAGAGTGTTGGAGGATTATTTCTCCTCAGGATGGTCCCAAAGCATCGCTCCTGTCATGACAAGGTCAGGTTACATGGTTGACCTCTGACCCGACAGTGAGGTGACTGAGGCTGGCTTCTAGAAGCTTCCAGAGGTGAGGAGTTCTGAGGATCAGTTCAGTGTCTGTCATACTTACCCTATAGATAAACATAAACACTCACCCTATAAATAATCATAAACAATGCACATGAAGAGCACTCTGGGCCTTAAAACCATTTAACCCCAGACACCATCCCAGAAAAAGTGCGAAAAGAGGCACTTAGGCTGTGTTCACACAGGCAGCCCGTTCTGATCTTTTGCCCTACACAGGCAGCCCTGTTTAGGCAACCTTAGATGTCTGCAATTTCAGATTAAGATCACTTTATTGGTCAATTGCACACAAGGTTCAACCAAAATGTGATTGTCGCTTTTAACCCAACCTCTCCGAAAGACACATGCATGCACATTTTACATTTTAATTTACATACACATACAGCTTTTGGAGAGAGGCGTGGGGAGCTGCCATACTGGGCACTCTGGGAGCTGTTGTTGTGGGGGGTTTAGTGCCTTGCTCAAGAGCAAAACAGCAATAAACTGCATCTAGGATTTTATACCAACAACGCTCCAATTACAAGCTCACTTCCCGACAGACCACGGATTCAAACTGGCAACCCTCCGGTTGCTGGCTTGCCTCTCTAACAAGCTAGTCTACCTGCCACCCCACAATGATCCTGAATCACATTTTGGCATGTTAGCAATAACGCATGTTAGGGTGTGCATTATCAAGAATTACCGCCCACTTCTTACCTCATGTCAGAAGGCACTAAGGCACTATGGCCTAGACCAGGCCTGGGGAATTATTTTCCATGGAGGGCCACATTAGAATATATTTTTGCTATCACGGGCCAGAATCATATTACAGGATTATACATCATGTGTATGACATGAACCACATCCATGTTCTCCTTTTGGAAGGTATTTTCATTATTAAACATACAATGAACTACACGGAGGGAGAAGTACACTGTGCATTCAGCACCACGGACAGAACTCTTGTTAACGGGTTATGCACAAAAATACAAGAAAGAGAGAGAGCTCAACATTACATTTAAACTACTCAATCAGCGTGAGGAGTAAAGTCTCTGATGGGCATTGACTAGAGCAGTGAAGTCTGGTATAGTTTCTGACGTCGCTATGCACAGGATTGCTGAGAGGTGAGAGTCAGTAAGAGATGATCTGTGCCTTGACTTGTTATATTTCATCACTGAAAATGTTCACATTCATAGGTTGATCCAAACAGTACAAACATCTTCTGAGCATGACTCCTAATCTTTGGAAAGTTTTGTTCATCGAGAGATTCTGTAGCGAGTGCGCTGAGAGTCGGGAAGCAAGTTCAGGGAGTGTTTTAATAAATAAAATAAACAATGAACACGAAACACAAACAACACACCGACATGAAAACAGAGTCAATAACACCTGAGGAAGGAACCAAGGGGAGTGACAGATATAGGGAAGATAATCAAGGAGGTGATGGAGTCCAGGTGAGTGTTATGAGGCGCTGATGCGTGAGACGATGATGACAGGTGTGCGGGATAATCAGCAGCCTGATGACCTAGAGGCCGGAGAGGGAGTTTACGTGACAGATGCATAGAACCTCGTCAGTGACATTGTTTTGAATAGTTCTCCAATCACTGCATCAGACGGAAGATCGATAAGTACAAGTTGCAGGTCAGTGGGAGCGTTATCTACATTGAAGGTGAAAGGAGAGGAAATCAACAGCGTGTCATTTTCCAACACTTTGAAATCCTCAAAACGCGAGAAAACTCAGCGTTCAAAGCACGCATCAGCGATGTATACTTCTCCCGCTGGTCATCTGATAGGGAACAGAGTAGTAGTGTCGGAAGGTGGGTGAGATTGTTGGCTTCTACTTGGCGGGTCAGGAGGAGTAATTTTGACAAGGCTGTACATCTGATGTGCAAAAAGGCCCTTCCTCCTAGTTTGGAATTCAGTTCATTCATGAGGGCCATGATGTCCACTGTGAAGTCAAAATCAGCCAACCATTCTTTATCTTGCAGTTGAGGGAAATCCACATATTTTCCTTTCATTTGCAAAAACTCAGCAATCTCCGACTTCAGGCCCCACACTCTTTTAAGCACCTTCCCCAAACTCAGCCATCTCACGTTTGTGTGGTAGGGGAGATCTGCATGACCCAACTCTGTCTCTTCCAACAGTGAGACAAACTGCCTGTGGTTTAAAGATTTTGCTCTTATGAAGTTTACCACTTTAGTGACTGTATCCACAACATGGCTCATTTTCAGAACACATTTACAGAGCACCTCCTGATGAATAATGCAATGCATGTAACGCTCTGGTTGTAGTGGGTGCGAAGTCAGGCGCAGGAAGCAGAGAGTTCAGGGTAGTGCTATTTATTGCACACAAGCGAACATAAGCCACCCCACGAAACACAGGGCGCACACAAAACAAATGCCCCAAACAGGGGGACTCAAACAGTCCGGATGTCACGTTCCTGACCTATTTATGTTAGTTGTTATGTGTGTTAGTTGGTCAGGACGTGAGGTTGGGTGGGCATTCTATGTTTTCTGTTTCTGTGTTGGTTTTGGGTTGCCTGGTATGGCTCTTAATTAGAGGCAGGTGTTTGGCGTTCCTCTAATTAAGAGTCATATTTAGGTAGGCGTTGTCACAGTGTTCGTTGTGGGTGATTGTCTTCCGTGTTTGTGTTATGTCTGCACCATACGGAACTGTATACGGTTTGTTCGGTTTATGTAGTCTGTTTCCTATTCGTGCGTTCTTCGTGTTTATGTAAGTTCTCATGTTTAGGTCAGTCTACGTCGTTTGTTATTTTGTATCATTTCAAGTGTAGTTCGTGTTCGTTTTCCGTCTTGTCATTAAATTCATTATGTGTTCAAACTTCGCTGCGCCTTGGTTCAATCCCTGCTCCTCTTCGGATGAAGAAGAGGAGGACAGCCGATACAGAATCACCCACCACTCCAGAGCCAAGCAGCGGAGTCGACGGAGAAAGGGACGGGAAAACAAGGATTTCTGGACTTGGGAGCAGATAATGAATGGAGAAGGTCCCTGGGCTAAGGCAGGAGAAAATCGCCGTTCTCAGGAAGAGAGGGAGGCAGCTAAAGCCCAGGAGCGGTGGTTTGAGGAGGCAGCAAGGAGACGTGGCTGGAAGCCCGAAAAGCCATGGGAGCAGCTGGAGGCACTGGGGAGTGCAGAGGCTACCGGAGAGAGGAACCGGAGCTATGAGGGAACGCGTCTGGCACGGAAGCCTGAAAAGCCCGTAAGTAATTCCCAAAAATTTATTGGGGGGGTGGCTAAGAGGTAGTGGGCCAAGGGCAGGTAGGAGACCTGCGCCCACTTCCCAGGCTTACCGTGGAGAGCGGGAGTACGGGCAGGCGCCGTGTTACGCAGTAGAGCGCACGGTGTCTCCTGTACGAGTGCATAGCCCAGTGCGGGTTATTCCACCTCCCCGCACTGGTAGGGCTAGATTGGGTATTGAGCCAGGTGTCATGAGGCCAGCTCAACGCGTCTGGTCTCCAGTGCGTCTCCTCGGGCCGGCATACATGGCACCTGCCTTACGCATGGTTTCCCCGGTTCGCCTACATAGGCCGGTGCGGGTTATTCCACCTCCCCGCACTGGTCGGGCGACCGGGAGCATTCAACCAGGTAAGGTTGGGCGGGTTCAATGCTCAAGAGTGCCAGTACGCCTCCACGGTCCGGTATTTCCGGCACCACCTCCCCGCCCCAGCCTAGTACCTACAGTGTCTACACTACGCACTAGGCTACCAGTGCGTATCCTGAGCCCTGTTCCTCCTCCACGCACTCTCCCTGTAGTGCGTGTATCTAGCCCGGTGCCTCCAGTTCCGGCCCCACGCACTAAGCTACCAGTGCGTCTCCAGAGCCCTGTACAAACTGTATCTTCTCCCCCTACTAATCCTGATGTGCTTGTCCTCAGCCCGGCGTCACCAGTGCCGGTACCACGCATCAGTTATAGAGTGGGCTTTGAGAATACAGTGTGCCCTGTCCCTGCTCCCCGCACTAGTAGGAAGGTGCTTATCCTTAGCCCGGTGCCTCCAGTTCCGGCACCACGCACCAGGTCTACAGTGCACCGTATCCGGCCAGAGCCATCCGTCTCCCCAGCGCCTTCTGAGCCATCCGTCTCCCCAGCGCCATCTGAGCCATCCGTCTCCCCAGCGCCATCTGAGCCATCCGTCTCCCCAGCGCCGTCTGAGCCATCCGTCTGCCAGGAGCCTGCAAAGCCGCCCGTCTGCCATGAGCCTGCAAAGCCGCCCGTCTGCCATGAGCCTACAGAGCCATCCCCCAGACAGGAGCCGCTAGAGCCGTCAGCCAGACAGGATCTGCCAGAGCCGCCAACCAGACAGGATCTGCCAGAGCCGCCAACCAGACAGGATCTGCCAGAGCCGCCAACCAGACAGGATCTGCCAGAGCCGCCAACCAGACAGGATCTGCCAGAGCCGCCAGCGAGCCATGAGCAGCCAGAGCCGTCAGAGAGCCATGAGCAGCCAGAGCCGTCAGAGCGCCATGAGCAGCCAGAGCCGTCAGAGCGCCATGAGCGTCGAGAGCCGTCAGCCTGCCATGAGCGTCGAGAGCCGTCAGCCTGCCATGAGCGTCGAGAGCCGTCAGCCTGCCATGAGCGTCGAGAGCCGTCAGCCTGCCATGAGCGTCGAGAGCCGTCAGCCTGCCATGAGCGTCGAGAGCCGTCAGCCTGCCATGAGCGTCGAGAGCCGTCAGCCTGCCATGAGCGTCGAGAGCCGTCAGCCAGCCATGAGCGTCGAGAGCCGTCAGCCAGCCATGAGCGTCGAGATTCGTCAGTCAGCCATGAGCTGCCCTTCAGCCTGAAACGGCTAGATACCCAGAACTGCCCATCAGTCCAGAGCTGTCTCTCTGTCCGGAGCTGCCTTTCAGTCCGGAGTTGCCCCTCTATCATTATCTCCCTCTCTCTCTTGATCTACCTCTATATTCTTATCTATCCCTCTGTCTTGATTTATCTCTCTGTCCCGGTGCTGTCCTTATTAGTGATGTTATTAAGAGGATTTTGTGGGGGTAAAAAGAGGGTGGACATTCTTAGAGGGAGGAAGCTAGGATGGATTATGGTGGGGTGGGGACCTCGCCCGGAGCCTGAGCCACCACCGTGGTTAGATGCCCACCCAGACCCTCCCCTAGACTTTGTGCTGGTGCGTCCGGAGTTCGCACCTTGTGGGGGGGGTAATGTCACGTTCCTGACCTATTTATGTTAGTTGTTATGTGTGTTAGTTGGTCAGGACGTGAGGTTGGGTGGGCATTCTATGTTTTCTGTTTCTGTGTTGGTTTTGGGTTGCCTGGTATGGCTCTTAATTAGAGGCAGGTGTTTGGCGTTCCTCTAATTAAGAGTCATATTTAGGTAGGCGTTGTCACAGTGTTCGTTGTGGGTGATTGTCTTCCGTGTTTGTGTTATGTCTGCACCATACGGAACTGTATACGGTTTGTTCGGTTTATGTAGTCTGTTTCCTATTCGTGCGTTCTTCGTGTTTATGTAAGTTCTCATGTTTAGGTCAGTCTACGTCGTTTGTTATTTTGTATCATTTCAAGTGTAGTTCGTGTTCGTTTTCCGTCTTGTCATTAAATTCATTATGTGTTCAAACTTCGCTGCGCCTTGGTTCAATCCCTGCTCCTCTTCGGATGAAGAAGAGGAGGACAGCCGATACACCGGAGGAAAACCCACGCACGAAACACGTCAAACTAGAACGTGCTCAAAGCAACACAAAAACAATCCCACACAAAGAGCAGGCGGGCCTACTGGCTAATATAGCCCGCCTAATCAGCCTACACACAAAACAGGTGAAACCAATAAACAGAAAGGGGAAAAAGGGATCAGTGGCAGCTAGTAGGCCGGTGACTACGACCGCCGAGCACCACCCGAACAGGAAGGGGAGCCACCTTCGGTAGGAGTCGTGACAATGTAGGAAAATACTTCAGCTCAGCTACTTGATCTTGTGTCCGATTCAAAAGCTTTTTTCCTGTCAAGTTAAACATTTTATTTTTATTTATTTCACCTTTATTTAACAAGGTAGGCCAGTTGAGAACAAGTTCTCATTTACAACTGTGACCTGGCCAGGATAAAGCAAAGCAGTGCGACACAACAACAACACAGAGTTACACATGGAATAAACAAATGTACAGTCAATAACACAATTGAAAAAATCTATATACAGTGTGTACAAATGAGGTAAGATTATGGAGGTAAGGCAATAAATAGGCCGTAGTGGCGAAGTAATTACAATTTAGCAATTAAACACTGGAGTGATAGATGTGCAGAAGTTGAATGTGCAAGTAGAGATACTGGGGTGCAAAGGAGCAAAATAAATAAATAACAATATGGGGATGAGGTAGTTGGATGGGCTATTTACAGATGGGCTATGTACAGGTGCAATGATCTGTGAGCTGCTCTGACAGCTGATGTTTAAAGTTAGTGAGGGAGATATGGGTTTCCAGCTTCAGTGATTTTTGCAATTCGTTCCAGTCATTGGCAGCAGAGAACTGGAAGGAAAGGCTGCCAAAGGGGGAATTGGCTTTGGGGGTGACCAGTGAAATATACCTGCTGGAGCACGTGCTACGGGTGGGTGCTGCTATGGTGACCAGTGAGCTGAGATAAGGCGGGGCTTTACCTAGCAAAGACTTATAGATGACCTGGAGCCATTGGGTTTGGCGACGAATATGAAGCGAGGGCCAGCCAACGAGAGCATACAGGTCGCAGTGGTGGGTAGTATATGGGGCTTTGGTGACAAAACGGATGGCATTGTGATAGTCTGCATCCAATTTGCTGAGTAGAGTGTTGGAGGCTATTTTGTAAATGACATCGCCGAAGTCAAGGATCGGTAGGATAGTCAGTTTTACGAGAGTATGTTTGGCAGCATGAGTGAAGGATGCTTTGTTGCGAAGTAGGAAGGTGATTCAAGATTTAATTTTGGATTGGAGATGAGTCTGGAAGGAGAATTTACAGTCTAACCAGACACCTAGGTATTTATAGTTGTCCAAATATAAGTCAAAACCGTCCAGAGTAGTGATGCTGGACGGGCGGGCAGGTGCAGGCAGAGATCGGTCTGGAGGTTAGTTAACACAGTGTCCAAAGAAGGGCCAGAAGTATACAGAATGGTGTCGTCTGCATAGAGGTGGATCAGAGAATCACCAGCAGCAAGAGCGACATCATTGACGTATAGAGAGAAAAGAGTCGGTCCGAGAATTGAACCCTGTGGCACCCCCATAGAGACTGCCAGAGGTCCGGACAACAGGCCCTCCCATTTGACACACTGATCTCTGTCTGATAAGTAGTTTGTAAATCAAGCAAGGAAGTCATTTGAGAAACCAAGGCTGCTGAGTCTGCCAATAAGAATGTGGTGATTGACAGAGTCGAAAGGCTTGGCCAGGTCAATAAATATGGGTGCACAGTAATGTCTTTTATCGATGGCAGTTATGATATTGTTTAGGACTTTAAGCGTGGCTGAGGTGCACCCATGACCAGCTCGGAAACCAGATTGCATAGTAGAGAATACGGTGGGATTCGAAATGGTCGGTGATCTGTTTGCTAACTTGGCTTTCGAAGACCTTAGAAAGGCAGGGTAGGATATATATAGGTCTGTAACAGTTTGTGTCTAGAGTGTCTCCCCCTGTGAAGAGGGGGATGACAGCTGCAGCTTTCCAATCTTTGGGGATCTCAGATGATACGAAAGAGAGATTGAAGAGGCTAGTAATAGGGGTTGCAACAATTTAAAAGGTTACTTTTAGAAAGAGAGGGCCAAAATTGTCTAGCCTGGCTGATTTGTAGGGTCCAGATTTTGCAACTCTTTCAGAACATCAGCTATCTGGATTTGGGTGAAGGAGAAATGGGGAGGTTTGGGCAAGTTGCTGTTGAGGGTGCAGGGCTGTTGACCAGGGTAGGGTTAGCCAGGTGGAAAGCATGGCCAGCCATAAAAAAATGCTTATTGAAATTCTCAATTATCGTGGATTTATCGGAGGTGACAGTGTTTCCTAGCCTCAGTGGAGTGGGCAGCTGGGAGGAGGTGCTCTTATTCTCCATGGACTTTACAGTGTCCCAGAACTTTTTGGAGTTTGTGCTACAGGATGCAAATTTCTGTTTGATAAAGATAGCCTTTGCTTTCCTAACTGCCTGTGTATATTGGTTCCTAACTTCCCTGAAAAGTTGCATATAGCGTGGGCTATTCGATGCTAATGCAGTACACCACAGGATGTTTTTGAGCTGGTCGAGGGCAGTCAGGTCTGGAGTGAACCAAGGGCTATTTATGTTCCTGGTTCTACATTTTTTGAATGGGGCATGCTTATTTAAGATGGTGAGGAAAGCACTTCTAAAGAATAACCAGGCATCCTCTACTGACGGAATGAGGTCAATATCCTTCCAGGATACCCGGGCCAGGTCGATTACAAAGGCCTGCTCGCTGAAGTGTTTTAGGGAGCATTTGACGGTGATGAGGGGTGGTCGTTTGACCGCAGACCCATTACAGATGCAGGCAATGAAGCAGTGATCGCTGAGATCCTGGTTGAAGACAGCAGAGGTGTATTTAGAGGGCAGGTTGGTCAGGATGATATCTATTTTTACAGATTTGGGGTTGTACCTGGTAGGTTCATTGATAATTTGTGTGAGGTTGAGGGCATCTATCTTAGATTGTAGGACGGCCGGGGTGTGCTTAAATGCTTATGTCCCAGTTTAGGTCACCTAACAGTACGAGCTCTGAAGATAGATGGGGGCAATCAATTCACATATGGTGTCCAGGGCACAGCTGGGGGCAGAGGTCTATATCAAGCGGCAACGGTGAGAGACTTGTTTCTTGAAAGGTGGATTTTTAAAAGTAGAAGCTCGAATTGTTTGGGCACAGACCTGGATAGTAATACAGAACTCTGCAGGCCATCTCTGCAGTAGATTGCAACTCCGCCCCCTTTGGCAGTTCTATCTTGTCGGAAAATGTTATAGTTAGGGATGGAAATTTCTGGATATTTGGTGGCCTTCCTAAGCCAGGATTCAGACCATGCTTGGATATCCGGGTTAGCAGAGTGTGCTAAAGCAGTGAGTAAAACAAACTTAGGGAGGAGGCTTCTAATGTTAACATGCATGAAATCAAGGCTTTTATGGTTACAGAAGTCAACAAATGAGGAAAGGGAGTGGAGCTAGGCCTTTGGGCACCCATCAGTGGTCACACTGGATAACTTTTCAAAACTCAGTCCCAGCTTTGCCACACACTTATTAACCTACTCCAATAAATATTTCCCTGTGGATATGTTCTTCATTGACTGCACTGAAGCAAGCTCCTCTGTAATTTCAAAGTCTGGGGTTATGCCTCGTAAGAATATCCACAACTTAGGCCTGCTCTCATCCAGGGTCAAGGAGAAATAGGTGAAATCCTTTACCTTGTTCCATATTCTGTGCGATGTCCTCAAACAGCTCTTTCTTGTCGGGGCAAAGTATTGCTGCAGAGTCAATTAAACATTAATTAATGAATTTTCCCTCAGCGAATGGCTTGCTATGTTTAACAATCTTGTGGGACAGTACATAGCTAGCTCTCGCGTTTCCGTCATTTGCTGAATGCAGTTTTGTGAAATGTCCTTGCTGCTTTTGCATCTGAGAAAGAAACTCTTTTGATGCACTTGCCCTCTGCTCAGAAGACATATTCCTATATTTCTCTGCATGCTTCGTCTAGAAGTATTGGGACAAGTTGTAGTCTTTCAAGACAGTGATGCTCTCTTTGCACACTAAGCACACAGCTTTCCCTGATTCCTCAATAAAGAAATATGTCGATGTCTACTCTTACTGGAACACACTACATTCTTTGTCTACTTTCCTTTTCTTAGAAATCTTTGATATTTTTTTTTTTTGCACTTTCTAGGTAGCTACTATCTGTAACTGTGACGTGTGTGTCAGCATGTCAGTCACTGTCTGTCCTCGTGCAGTTGTTATTTATACGGCCTTCAAAATAAATGTCCCACAAGTGGTGGGAGTTGAATCATTACACAAAGGTATTCATTGGGCTTTTAATTTAAATAACAAATACGTTTTTCAAAACTTTACTATCGCAAATTCTTTATGTGTTCTGAGCATTATTCCGCGGGTTGTATTGAATAAGGTCGCAGGCCGCCTACAGCCTCCGGGCCGGCCTTTGTTCAATCTGCTTAATATCAGGACAGAATGCGAAGAAGTGCAGACACACACAAAAATCCCTCGTAAATCTTGGTAATGTTGCCCCTCAGAAAATATTCTCCAAAATGACTCCAGAAGTGACTTGTTGACCTCTCCCATGGTCAACACAGCCTAGAGACTATACTCCACTCCACTCAGACTGAGAGGAGGGAAAACTGCCAAAAAGCAACACTTATTTCAGGCTTTATATCACAGAGCTGTAATTTTGATTGTCTCGAAAGCTGACTCAGTTGTACCTGACGGTTGATGTTTTTGTGAAATGCTGAACAGAGAAATGGTGTGTTGTTGGTATACAACATGATGTAGTTGGTATTGTACAGTATGCCTGCTCCTCCTCTCTCTGCTGGTGTGTTGTTGGTATACAACATGATGTAGTTGGTATTGTACAGTATGCCTGCTCCTCCTCTCTCTGCTGGTGTGTTGTTACTTTACAACATGATGTAGTTGGTACTGTACAGTATGCCTGCTCCTCCTCTCTCTGCTGGTGTGTTGTTGGTATACAACATGATGTAGTTGGTATTGTACAGTATGCCTGCTCCTCCTCTCTCTGCTGGTGTGTTGTTGGTATACAACATGATGTAGTTGGTATTGTACAGTATGCCTGCTCCTCCTCTCTCTGCTGGTGTGTTGTTACTTTACAACATGATGTAGTTGGTACTGTACAGTATGCCTGCTCCTCCTCTCTCTGCTGGTGTGTTGTTGGTATACAACATGATGTAGTTGGTATTGTACAGTATGCCTGCTCCTCCTCTCTCTGCTGGTGTGTTGTTACTTTACAACATGATGTAGTTGGTATTGTACAGTATGCCTGCTCCTCCTCTCTCTGCTGGTGTGTTGTTACTTTACAACATGATGTAGTTGGTATTGTACAGTATGCCTGCTCCTCCTCTCTCTGCTGGTGTGTTGTTGGTATACAACATGATGTAGTTGGTACTGTACAGTATGTCTGCTCCTCCTCTCTCTGCTGGTGTGTTGTTGGTATACAACATGATGTAGTTGGTATTGTACAGTATGCCTGCTCCTCCTCTCTCTGCTGGTGTGTTGTTGGTATACAACATGATGTAGTTGGTACTGTACAGTATGTCTGCTCCTCCTCTCTCTGCTGGTGTGTTGTTGGTATACAACATGATGTAGTTGGTATTGTACAGTAGGCCTGCTCCTCCTCTCTCTGCTGGTGTGTTGTTACTTTACAACATGATGTAGTTAGTATTGTACAGTATGCCTGCTCCTCCTCTCTCTGCTGGTGTGTTGTTACTTTACAACATGATGTAGTTGGTATTGTACAGTATGCCTGCTCCTCCTCTCTCTGCTGGTGTGTTGTTACTTTACAACATGATGTAGTTGGTATTGTACAGTATGCCTGCTCCTCCTCTCTCTGCTGGTGTGTTGTTGGTATACAACATGATGTAGTTGGTATTGTACAGTATGCCTGCTCCTCCTCTCTCTGCTGGTGTGTTGTTACTTTACAACATGATGTAGTTGGTACTGTACAGTATGCCTGCTCCTCCTCTCTCTGCTGGTGTGTTGTTGGTATACAACATGATGTAGTTGGTATTGTACAGTATGCCTGCTCCTCCTCTCTCTGCTGGTGTGTTGTTGGTATACAACATGATGTAGTTGCTATTGTACAGTATGCCTGCTCCTCCTCTCTCTGCTGGTGTGTTGTTACTTTACAACATGATGTAGTTGGTACTGTACAGTATGCCTGCTCCTCCTCTCTCTGCTGGTGTGTTGTTGGTATACAACATGATGTAGTTGGTATTGTACAGTATGCCTGCTCCTCCTCTCTCTGCTGGTGTGTTGTTACTTTACAACATGATGTAGTTGGTATTGTACAGTATGCCTGCTCCTCCTCTCTCTGCTGGTGTGTTGTTGGTATACAACATGATGTAGTTGGTATTGTACAGTATGCCTGCTCCTCCTCTCTCTGCTGGTGTGTTGTTGGTATACAACATGATGTAGTTGGTATTGTACAGTATGTCTGCTCCTCCTCTCTCTGCTGGTGTGTTGTTGGTATACAACATGATGTAGTTGGTATTGTACAGTATGCCTGCTCCTCCTCTCTCTGCTGGTGTGTTGTTGGTATACAACATGATGTAGTTGGTATTGTACAGTATGCCTGCTCCTCCTCTCTCTGCTGGTGTGTTGTTGGTATACAACATGATGTAGTTGGTATTGTACAGTATGCCTGCTCCTCCTCTCTCTGCTGGTGTGTTGTTACTTTACAACATGATGTAGTTGGTATTGTACAGTATGCCTGCTCCTCCTCTCTCTGCTGGTGTGTTGTTACTTTACAACATGATGTAGTTGGTACTGTACAGTATGCATGCTCCTCCTCTCTCTGCTGGTGTGTTGTTGGTATACAACATGATGTAGTTGGTACTGTACAGTATGCTTGCTCCTCCTCTCTCTGCTGGTGTGTTGTTGGTATACAACATGATGTAGTTGGTACTGTACAGTATGTCTGCTCCTCCTCTCTCTGCTGGTGTGTTGTTGGTATACAACATGATGTAGTTGGTATTGTACAGTATGCCTGCTCCTCCTCTCTCTGCTGGTGTGTTGTTACTTTACAACATGATGTAGTTGGTATTGTACAGTATGCCTGCTCCTCCTCTCTCTGCTGGTGTGTTGTTACTTTACAACATGATGTAGTTGGTATTGTACAGTATGCCTGCTCCTCCTCTCTCTGCTGGTGTGTTGTTGGTATACAACATGATGTAGTTGGTATTGTACAGTATGCCTGCTCCTCCTCTCTCTGCTGGTGTGTTGTTACTTTACAACATGATGTAGTTGGTATTGTACAGTATGCCTGCTCCTCCTCTCTCTGCTGGTGTGTTGTTGGTATACAACATGATGTAGTTGGTATTGTACAGTATGCATGCTCCTCCTCTCTCTGCTGGTGTGTTGTTGGTATACAACATGATGTAGTTGGTATTGTACAGTATGCCTGCTCCTCCTCTCTCTGCTGGTGTGTTGTTGGTATACAACACGATGTAGTTGGTATTGTACAGTATGTCTGCTCCTCCTCTCTCTGCTGGTGTGTTGTTGGTATACAACATGATGTAGTTGGTATTGTACAGTATGCCTGCTCCTCCTCTCTCTGCTGGTGTGTTGTTGGTATACAACATGATGTAGTTGGTATTGTACAGTATGCCTGCTCCTCCTCTCTCTGCTGGTGTGTTGTTGGTATACAACATGATGTAGTTGGTATTGTACAGTATGCCTGCTCCTCCTCTCTCTGCTGGTGTGTTGTTGGTATACAACATGATGTAGTTGGTATTGTACAGTATGCCTGCTCCTCCTCTCTCTGCTGGTGTGTTGTTACTTTACAACATGATGTAGTTGGTATTGTACAGTATGCCTGCTCCTCCTCTCTCTGCTGGTGTGTTGTTACTTTACAACATGATGTAGTTGGTACTGTACAGTATGCATGCTCCTCCTCTCTCTGCTGGTGTGTTGTTGGTATACAACATGATGTAGTTGGTACTGTACAGTATGCTTGCTCCTCCTCTCTCTGCTGGTGTGTTGTTGGTATACAACATGATGTAGTTGGTACTGTACAGTATGTCTGCTCCTCCTCTCTCTGCTGGTGTGTTGTTACTTTACAACATGATGTAGTTGGTATTGTACAGTATGCCTGCTCCTCCTCTCTCTGCTGGTGTGTTGTTGGTATACAACATGATGTAGTTGGTATTGTACAGTAGGCCTGCTCCTCCTCTCTCTGCTGGTGTGTTGTTACTTTACAACATGATGTAGTTGGTATTGTACAGTATGCCTGCTCCTCCTCTCTCTGCTGGTGTGTTGTTACTTTACAACATGATGTAGTTGGTATTGTACAGTATGCCTGCTCCTCCTCTCTCTGCTGGTGTGTTGTTGGTATACAACATGATGTAGTTGGTATTGTACAGTATGCATGCTCCTCCTCTCTCTGCTGGTGTGTTGTTGGTATACAACATGATGTAGTTGGTATTGTACAGTATGCCTGCTCCTCCTCTCTCTGCTGGTGTGTTGTTGGTATACAACATGATGTAGTTGGTATTGTACAGTATGTCTGCTCCTCCTCTCTCTGCTGGTGTGTTGTTGGTATACAACATGATGTAGTTGGTATTGTACAGTATGCCTGCTCCTCCTCTCTCTGCTGGTGTGTTGTTGGTATACAACATGATGTAGTTGGTATTGTACAGTATGCCTGCTCCTCCTCTCTCTGCTGGTGTGTTGTTGGTATACAACATGATGTAGTTGGTATTGTACAGTATGCCTGCTCCTCCTCTCTCTGCTGGTGTGTTGTTGGTATACAACATGATGTAGTTGGTATTGTACAGTATGCCTGCTCCTCCTCTCTCTGCTGGTGTGTTGTTACTTTACAACATGATGTAGTTGGTATTGTACAGTATGCCTGCTCCTCCTCTCTCTGCTGGTGTGTTGTTACTTTACAACATGATGTAGTTGGTACTGTACAGTATGCATGCTCCTCCTCTCTCTGCTGGTGTGTTGTTGGTATACAACATGATGTAGTTGGTACTGTACAGTATGCTTGCTCCTCCTCTCTCTGCTGGTGTGTTGTTGGTATACAACATGATGTAGTTGGTACTGTACAGTATGTCTGCTCCTCCTCTCTCTGCTGGTGTGTTGTTACTTTACAACATGATGTAGTTGGTATTGTACAGTATGCCTGCTCCTCCTCTCTCTGCTGGTGTGTTGTTGGTATACAACATGATGTAGTTGGTACTGTACAGTATGCCTGCTCCTCCTCTCTCTGCCAATGGTGGAATAGTATTCCCAGGTACTGTGAAAGCCAGAGGTCATAGGTGAGGTAGCATAGGCTGCTCTTTTCAACCTCTCTCAATGGGGGTGTTTCAGTGGCAACAAGATGCTCATATCACATCATATCACAGTGGACAGAGCTTGTTTGTTGTTGTCACTGCTGTATGCCTAGAAGGAGGGAGAGAGAGAGAGTGAGATAGAGAGTTTACATGTGTTTAGTAGGGTGAGTTGTGGGTGAATCTGATACAGGTTCAATGGCCTGATCCCAGATCTGTTTTGTGCTGTCTTGCCAACTCCTATGGTCCTTATCATGCCAAACATGACAACATGACAGCAACATTAGGAGTTGGCTATACATTACAAAATAAATCTGTGACCAGGCTACAGTTTCAGTATACATTGACATTCTGTCATGCCCTGATCTGTTTCACCTGTTCCTGTGATTGTCTCCACCCCCTCCAGGTGTCGCTTATTTCCCCCAGTGTATTTATCCCTGTGTTTCCTGTCTCTCTGTGCCAGTTTGTCTTGTAGGTTTAGTCAAGTCAACCAGTGTGTTTTTCCCGTACTCCTTTTGCTATTCTCCTTTTTCCAGTCCTCCTGGTTTTGACCCTTGCCTGTTCTGGACTCTGTACCCGCCTGCCTGCCTTGACCACGAGCCTGTCTGCCACTCTGTACCTCCTGGACTCAATCTCTGGTTTTGACCTCTTGCCTGTCCACGACTATTCTCTTGCCTACCCCTTTGGATTAATAAACATTGTAAGACTCAACCATCTGCCTCCTGTGTCTGCATCTGGATCTCGCCTTGTGTCTCGATACATTCTAGATACTTTCCTAATTTGGCCTGAAGTGAATGCCTGTATAGTGGAACTACATTGTGATTGTTTGGAATGGAATAACAATGTCATAAAACAGTGGTAAGTTCTGTCAGTGGTTACGTCCCAAATGGCACACCATTCCCTATATAGTGCACTACTTTTGACCAGAGCCGGTCAAAAGTAGTGCACTTTATAGGGATTAGGTTGTAATTTGGGACACACTCAGTGTTAGAGGCAGCTGACATGAATGCTCAGTGCCCACAGTCCAGTCCATATCCAGTTTCATACCACTGCTCATATAACTTTTATGAAACTCATGCAGCCACAGAGACTTTGGAAAGGTCATCCTCTCCTCCACCACAGCCTAGAGATGTAATCTAATACAGTCACACATGGTTCAATGACAAAAGTGCAGTATCTTTCATTATAATTTTGTTGGGGGCACTGTGTGTGTGTGTTTGTGTGGACATGTTTAATTATACTTGTGGGGACCAGAAGTCCCCACAAGAATAGTAAACCAACAAAAAATTTACCAACTGGGTACATTTTGTTGGTCCCCACAAGGTCAATGCTATTTCTAGGCTTAAGGGTAGAGGTAGTGTTAGGGTTAGAATTAGGTTTAGGGTTAGGGTTAGGAGCTAGGGTTAGGTTTTCGGGTTAGGGTAAGGGTACGGGTTAGGGTTAGGGATTAGGGCAGATATGATTTTGAATGGGATTGAATTGTGTGTCCCCACAAGGTTAGTTGCATAATACTGTGTGTGTATGTGTAAAATAACAATGTATTCCTTCCAAAGGTAAGGTGAGATGCAGTGTAACTGGCCCCTGTGTCGATACTATTTTCGGTCAGACTGTATGCAACCATCATATATGCAACCAACATATAGCCTGCAGACAGAAACTAAAACAGGAAACGCCCGTGCTCAGGTCTGTTCAACGCTGGTCCGACCAATCTGATTCCACGCTTCAAGATTGCTTCGATCACGTGGACTGGGATATGTTCCACATAGCGTCGAACAACAACATTGATGTATATGCTGATTCAGTGAATTAGTTTATTATCAAGTGCATCGGTGATGTTGTACCTACGGCGACAATTAAAACCTTCCCCAACCAGAAACCGTGTATTGATGGCAGCATTCACGCAAAACTGAAGGTGCTGCTTTTAATCAGGGCAAGGCGACCGGAAACATGACCCGAATACAAACAGTGTAGCTATTCCCTATGCAAGGCAATAAAACAAGCTAAGCGTCAGTATAGAGACAAAGTAGAGTCGCAATTCAACGGCTCAGACATGAGAGGTATGTGGCAGGGTCTACAGTCAATCATGGACTACAAAAAGAAAACCAGCCCCGTCGTGGACCACAATGTCTTGCTTCCAGACAAACTAAACAACTTCTTTGCTCACTTTGAGGACAATACAGTGCCACCAAAACCTACGGATTCTCCTTCACTGCAGCCAAGTGAGTAAAACATTTAAACGTGTTAACCCTCGCAAGGCTGCAGGCCCAGACGGCATCCCTAGCCGCGTCCTCAGAGCATGTGCAGAACAGCTGGCTGGTGTGTTTACGGACATATTCAATCAATCCCTATCCCAGTCTGCTGTCCCCACATGCTTCAAGAGGGCCACCATTGTTCCTGTTCCCAAGAAAGCTAAGGTAACTGAGCTAAACGACTATCGCCCTGTAGCACTCACTTCCGTCATCATGAAGTGCTTTGAGAGATTAGTCAAGGATCATATCACCTCCACCCTACCTGACACCCTAGAGCCACTCCAATTTGCTTACCGCCCCAATAGGTCCACAGAAAATGCAATCGCAATCACACTGCACACTGCCCTAACCCATCTGGACAAGATGAATACCTCTGTAAGAATGCTGTTCATCGACTACAGCTCAGCATTTAACACCATAGTACCCTCCAAACTCGTCATTAAGCTCGAGACCCTGGGTCTCAACCCCACCCTGTGCAAGTTGGTCCTGGACTTTCTGACGGGCCGCCCCCAGATGGTGACGGTAGGAAACAACATCTCCACCCCGCTGATCCTCAACACTGGGGCCCCACAAGGGTGCGTTCTCAGCCCTCTCCTGTACTCCCTGTTCACCCATGACTGCGTGGCCATGCACGCCTCCAACTCAATCATCAAGTTTGCAGATGAAACTACAGTGGTAGGCTTGATTACCAACAACGACGAGATGGCCTACAGGGAGGAGGTGAGGGCCCTCGGAGTATGGTGTCAGGAAAATAACCTCACACTCAACGTCAACAAAACAAAGGAGATGATCGTAGACTTCAGGAAACAGCAGAGGGAGCACCCCCCTATCCACATCGATGGGACAGTAGTGGAGAAGGTGGAAAGTTTGAAGTTCCATCACAGAGAAACTGAAATGGTCCACCCGCACAGACAGTGTGGTGAAGAAGGCGCAACAGCGCCTCTTCAACCTCAGGAGGCTGAAGGAATTTAGCTTGTCACCAAAAACACTCACAAACTTTTACAGATGCACAATCGAGAGCATCCTGTCGGGCTGTATCACCGCCTGGTACGGCAACTGCTCCGCCCATAACCGCAAGGCTCTCCAGAGGGTAGTGAGGTCTGCACAACGCATCACCGGGGGCAAACTACCTGCCCTCCAGGACACCTACACCACCAGATGTCACAGGAAGGCCAAAAAGATCATCAAAGACAACAACCACCCGAGCCACTGCCTGTTCACCCCGCTATCATCCAGAAGGCGAGGTCAGTGCAGGTGCATCAAAGCTGGGACCGAGAGACTGAAAAAAAGCTTCTATCTCAAGGCCATCAGACTGTTAAACAGCCATCACTAACATTGAGTGGCTGCTGCCAACATACTGACTCAAATCTCTAGTCACTTTAATAATTAAAAATTGGATGTAATAAATATATCACTAGTCACTTTAAACAATGCCACTTTATATAATGTTTACATACCCTACAGTACTCATCTTATATGTATATACTGTACTCTGTGCCATCTACTGCATCTTGCCTATGCCGTTCGGCCATCGCTCATAAATATATCTATATGTACATATTCTTATTCATTCCTTTACACATGTGTGTATAAGGTAATTTTTGTTAGATTGTAAAATTACTTGTTAGAAATTACTGTATTGTCTGAACTAGAAGCACAAGCACATTTCGCTACACTCGCATTAGCATCTGCTAACCATGTGAATGTGACCAATACAATTTCATTTGATTTGACATGAATTACAGCTAGACTTACGTCTGAAGTTGATATCGTTATCTTTCATCATTTAGTATCCACTCTTTAGAACCAAGCTGTAGAGTCAAACAAGATCACCCAACATTATGCATCTGTATAGCCCAGATTTGGATTTTCCCATCAAGAATACATCCCCCAAGGGCAAGTCTTCCTTTCTTTTAATCACATGATTCAACCTGTGATGTAAGCAAAGTTGTATGTCTTCTCTGCAACCTATCACCCCCTTGACCAAATGACAGTTGTTTCCCAGCCCAGAGCAACAACTCAGAGAGATAGATGCAGTCACGGACGTAGACCAAAGCCAGGTGATCGGCAACGTGTGTGAACTTGCCCTGACTGTCAGAGCGCTCTGACATCACAATGACCTCTTTGGAGGAACCCATGACTCATCACAAGTCATGGTGTGTCCCAAATGACACCCTATTCCCTATGGGTCCTGGTCAAAAGTAGTGTACTAAGTAGGGAATCGGTTGCCATTTGGGACAAAAGCATGTGATGCTGAATCCTGGTGGCCTACAATAGAAAGCATATTACATTATCATTATGCCATAGATGTTCATCAGCCATCCTCACTTACCTTAATTAATCAATACCCATAGATGTACACCTACAGTATAAGTCTGTATAAGGTGATTGTCACGTATAGTCACCTTTTAATTACAGTGTAGTGACGATGATTACAGTGTGATGCAATACCAGCACACACAGGGTGGTCCAGGTGTGTTACAACAGAGGACCCGCATGAGGCACACACATTCAAAGGTTGGTGGTTAGGCTGATAGCTGGCCAAAAGTAGGCCACATGAAAAGTGCAATACTGTTAATTTAACCATGTGTTAGTGTGGGTTTTCAATGCATTTAGGTAAATCACAAGCTCATATGCATTCTCAGCAACAAGAGAGTGATCAAATTAGTCTACCATGTACCCGGACCTCCATCTCTCTCTCTCTCTCTCTCTCTCTCTCTCTCTCTCTCTCTCTCTCTCTCTCTCTCTCTCTCTCTCTCTCTCTCTCTCTCTCTCTCTCTCTCTCTCTCTCTCTCTCTCTCTCTCTCCTCTCTCCTCTCTCCTCTCTCTCTCTCTCTCTCTCTCTCTCTCTCTCTCTCTCTCTCTCTCTCTCTCTCTCTCTCATCTCCTCTCTCTCTCTCTCTCTCTCTCTCTCTCTCTCTCTCTCTCTCTCTCTCTCTCTCTCTCTCTCTCTCTCTCTCTCTCTCTCTCTCTCTCTCTCAATTCAATTCAATTCAATTCAATTCAAGGGGCTTTAGTGGCATTGGAAACACATGTTAACATTGCCAAAGCAAGTGAAGTAGATAAAATACAAAAGTGAAATAAAAAAAATAAATTAGCAGTAAACATTACACTCATAGAAGTTCCAAAAGAATAAAGACATTACAAATGTCATATTATGTATATATACAGTGGTGCAAATGGTTAAAGTACAAAAGGGAAAATAAATAAACATACACATGGGTTGTATTTACAAAGGTGTTTGTTTTTCACTGGTTGACCCTTTCTTGTGGCAACAGGTCACAATTATTGCTGCTGTGTTGGCATACTGTGGTTTTTCACCCAGTAGATATGGGAGTTTATCAAAATTGTTTATCAAAATCTTTGTGGATCTGTGTGTCTCTGATATGCTCATACATTTGTCAGGAGGCTAGGAAGTGCAGCTCAGTTTCCACCTCATTTTGTGGGCAGTGTGCACAT
Organism: Salvelinus fontinalis; assembly: GCF_029448725.1. NCBI lineage: Eukaryota > Metazoa > Chordata > Actinopteri > Salmoniformes > Salmonidae > Salvelinus > Salvelinus fontinalis. The sequence continues at coordinate 29,711,024 of NC_074683.1, read as the reverse complement.
AGACTGTCTTCTCTTGAGAGGCAGGTCTGCCTTCGGCGGCCTTTCTCAATAGCAAGGCTATGCTCACTGAGTCTGTACATCTTCAAAGCTTTCTTTAATTTTTTTACTCTCTGTTTAGGGCCAAATAGAATTTAACAACTATTTTCTGGATTTGGATAATTATCGGGTATCGGTCTAATTCTGTTCTGCATGCATTTTTTGGTGTTTTACGTTGTACACAGAGGATATCTTTGTAGAATTATGCATGCAGAGTCTCAATTTAGTGTTTGTCCCATTTTGTGAATTCTTGGTTGGTGAGCGGACCCCAGACCTTGCAACCATAAAAGGCAATGGGTTCTATAATTGATTCAAGTATTTTTAGCCAGGTCCTAATTGGTATGTTGATTTTTATGTTCCTTTTGATGGCATAGAATGCCCTTCTTGCCTTGTCTCTCAGATTATTAACAGCTTTGTGGAAGATACCAGTGGCGCTGATGTTTAGGGCAAGGTATGTGTAGTTTTTTGTGTGCTCTAGGGCAACACTGGACCTTTTTTGGAACACCATTATTTTGGTCTTACTGAGATTTACTGTCAGGGCCCAGGTCTGGCAGACTCTGTGCAGACGATCTAGGTGCTGCTGTAGGCCCTCCTTGGTTTGTGTCAGAAGCACCAGATCATCAACAGTAGACATTTGACTTCAGATTCTAGCAGGGTGAGGCCGGGTGCTGCAGACTGTTCTAGTGACCTCGCCAATTCGTTTATATATATGTTGAAGAGGGTGGGGCTTAAGCTGCATTCCTGTCTCACCCCACGGCCCAGTGGGAAGAAATTCGTTTTTTGCCTATTTTAACTGGACACTTGTTGTTTGTGTACATGGATTTTATAATGTCGCATGTTTTTCCCCAACACCACTTTCCATCAATTTGTATAGCAGACCCTCATGCCAAATTGAGTCGAAGGCTTTTTTGAAATCAACAAAGCATGAGAAGACTTTGCCTTTGTTTTGGTTTGCTTGTTTGTCAATTAGGGTGTGCAGGGTGAATACGTGGTCTGTTGTACGAAAATCTGGTAAAAAGACAATTTGACATTTGCTCAGTACATTGTTTTCACTGAGGAAATGTACAAGGCTGCTGTTAATGATAATGCGGATGATTTTCCCAAGGTTGCTGTTGACGCATATCCCACTGTAGTTATTGGGTTCAAATTTGTCTCCATTTTTGTGGATTGGGGTGATCAGTCCCTGGTTCCAAATATTTGGGAAGATGCCAGAGCGGGGAAGGTGCCAGAGCTAATGATGATGTTAAAGAGTTTTAGTATAGCCAATTGGAATTTGTTGTCTATATATTTGATAATTTCATTGAGGATATTGAGGATCAACACCACAGGCCTTTTTGGGTTGGAGGGTTTTTATTTTGTCCTTGTAACGGCTGTCATCGGTGGAAGAAGGTGAGGACCAAGGTGCAGCGTGGTGAGTGTTCATGATATTTAATAATAATCAAAACTGAACACTGAATAAAAAAACAACAAAGAAACAACCAAAAACAGTTCTGTCTGGTACAGACACACAAAGACTGAAAATAACTACTCACAAAACCCAACAGAAAACAGGCTACCTAAATATGGTTCACAATCAGGGACAACGATTGACAGCTGCCTCTGATTGAGAACCATATCAGGCCAAACACAGAAATAGAAAATCATAGAAAAACGAACATAGACAACCCACCCAACTCACGCCCTGACCATACTAAAACAAAAGACAAAACAAAGGAACTAAGGTCAGAACGTCACAGTCCTGCAGTTCATTCAAGGTAATTGGAGAATCCAGTGGGTTCTGGTAGTCTTTAATAGTTGATTCTAAGATTTGTATTTGATCATGTATATGTTTTTGCTGTTTGATCTTTGTTATAGAGCCAAGAAGATTGGGGAAGTGGTTTATCCATACATCTCCATTTGGATAGATAGTTCTTCATGTTGTTGTTTGTTTAGTGTTTTCCAATTTTCCCAGAAGTGGTTAGAGTCTATACATTTTTCAATTACGTTGAGCTGATTCCTGATGTGCTGTTCCTTCTTTTTCCGTAGTGTATTTCTGTATTGTTTTAGTGATTCACCATAGTGAAGGCGTAGACTAAGGTTTTCTGGGTCTCTATGTTTTTGGTTGGACAGGTTTCTCAATTTCTTTCTTAGGTTTTTGCATTCTGTTGTTCATATTCTTCAGTTTTCTGTTTGAAATTTTTAGATTTGATAGGGAAGCTGGGAGGTCAAATATACTTTTCTACTGCCAGGTTTACACCTTCACTATTACAGTGAAACATTTTGTCCAGGAAATTGTCTAGAAGGGATTGAATTTGTTGTTGCCCAGTTGTTTTTTGGTAGATTTCCACACTACACTCCTTCCATCTGTAGCATTTGTTAATATTATTCAGTTCCTTTGGCTTTGATGCCTCATGATTGATCAAACCTCTGTTCAAGTAGTGTGATTTTGCTGTGATCTGATAGGGGTGTCAGTGGACTGACTGTGAATGCTCTGAGAGACTCTGGGTTGAGGTCAGTGATAAAGTAGTCTACAGTACTACTGCCAAGAGATGAGCTATATGTGTAACTACCATAAAAGTCCCCTCGAAGCCTACCATTGACTATGTACATACCCAGCGTGCGACAGAGCTGCAGGAGTTGTGACACGTTTTTGTTGGTTATGTTGTCATAGTTGTGTCTAGGGGGGAATATGTGGGAGGAGAGAATGCTATCCCCTCCAGGTAGGTGTTTGTCCCTCTGTGTGCTGAGGGTGTCAGGTTCTTGTCCAGTTCTGGCATTTAGGTCGCCACAGACTAGTACATGTCCCTGGGCATGGAAATTGTTGAGCTCCCCTGATAGGATGGAGAAGCTGTCATCTTTAAAGTATGGGGATTCTATTGGGGAGATATAGGTAGCACACATGAGGATATTTTTCTCTGTTGATGTCATTTCCTTATTAAATTCTAGCCAAATGTAAAATGCTCCTGTTTTGATCAATTTAATGGAGTGAGTTAGGTCTGCTCTATACCAAATGAGAATACCCCCTGAGTTTCTTCCCTGTTTCACACCTGGTAGTTTGGTGGATGGGACTACCAGCTCTCTGTAACCTAGAGTCCAACCAGTGGGTCCGTCTCCTCTATACCAGGTTTCTTGTAGGATGACAATGTCTGCATTTCCATTTTCTTTGATGAAGTCTGTTATCCTGCTCTTTAGGCCAAAGGCAGTTGACCTCAGACCTTGTATATTCCAGGATCAGATAGTAAAAGCTTTGTGTTCCATATTGTCTAGTGTTGTTTTTGTGTGGTTTAGGTCCGGACCTTCACAGTAGGTGTGAGCAGAGCATGTTGAGCATCTGATACATACCTCTTAGGTCGCATGATGGTGCTTGGGCGGGTGTAATAGTGGGGATTGGGCCTGTTGTTTTACTCACGACCTGGGCATATGTCCAGCTATCATGTTGAGGTCCTTGCCACAGGGGCGGGGGGCATGGGGTAGGCAGAAGGGGCATAGGTCTGATATGGGGGGGCTATATAGGGTGTGGTAGGGTTTTCTTGGGGTGGTCTTAGCTGGTTGGGGTGTGGCTGGTGATGCTGTGGTCTGGGTGTAGGTCCTCTTGGCATGGGTTCACTCGGTGCAGGTCCTTCGGGAGGGGGTCTTGCAGGTCTGGGGGGGTGTCTCGCTGGTCTCGGTGGGGTGTCCGTTGCTCTGTTGCTCCTGTGTGAGGTGCAGGGGCTACGGTTGAGGGTGACGTCCTTCAATCCCGGCAAAAGTTGGGATTGCTGCCTTGTAGAGGTGAACCTGGTCGTAAACTTTGCCAAAACATTTCAAACTACTTTTGTTATACAACTTTAGGTATTTTTCAACGTAAATATTCGATAAAATTGAAGACGGGATGATCTTTGTTCAATACAGGATTAAAACAATCTGTAGCATGCTTTCTTGTCACGCGCCTCTATCTAACAGGACACTTCAAAATGGCCGTACTTCTTCATTACACAAAGGAAAAAACCTCAACCAATTTCTAAAGACTGTTGACATCCAGTGGAAGCGGTAGGAACTGCAAGAAGGTCAATTAGGAATCTGGACAGTTTTAGAAACTTCAGAGTGTTTTCTATCCAAATCTACTAATAATATGCATATCTTATCTTCTGGGGATGAGTAGCTGGCAGTTGAATTTGGGTATGCTTTTCATCCAAATGTGAAAATGCTGCCCCCTATCCTAGAGAAGTTAATGGCCAAGTCTTGTGAGCGGAAACTTGAACATTCTGAGAATTTCGTGAGCGTTTACAGTGAACACTGAGGCTGTACACTTAAAGTTGTATTATTACCATACAGAGAATTAGACAACGTAGGCTACCCCTCTGCCTATTCGGTTATTTACATATTCAAACCTGTCTCAAAATACAACACTGCCCCTTTAATTAAGAAATACGCTTTATAAGTCCTTGCGAAAAAGAATCTAGTTTATCTACATTTATCCAACTCTAGATTGTTTCAAGAGAACTCAGGATCTCTCTCTCTCTCTCTCTCTCATTTACTCCCGGGGTGTTGACCTGTTGCACCCTCTATTATTTGACCCTTCTGGTAATCTATAAACGTTTCAACATCTTGAAGAATGATCTGGCCTTTTAATTAAGACATACGCTTTTTACCTGACTGGCATTTCAAAGACAGCTTGAAATGTAGCCTACACATTTTGTGCTCTTGTAGGAAGCAGTAACTACACATTGCTGACCTACACCTATTTATAACTAGCCTGTTAACTCGCTAACTGGCAAAGAATATTAACAAATATGCACATGCCCTTACGAAAAAAAAGATTGCAGTCAGAATGCAGTATAAGGTAAAGGGGGATACCTAGTTAGTTGTACATCTGAATGCATTCAACTGAAATGTCTCTTCCGCATTTAACTCAACCCCTCTGAATCAGAGAGGTGCGGAGGGCTGCCTTAACTTCTTATGGCTGCAGGGGCAGTATTGAGTAGTTTGGAAGAAAGGTGCACAGAGGGGCCCATAGTAAACTGCCTGCTCCTCAGTCCCAGGTGGTAATATATGCATATTATTATTTGTATTGGATAGAAAACACTCTGAGTTTCTAAAACTGTTTGAATGATGTCTGTGAGTATAACAGAATTCATATGGCAGGCAAAAACCTGAGACAAAATCCAAACAGGAAGTGGGAATTCTGAGGCTGGTCGATTTTCAACCAAGATCCTATTGAATTCACAGCGAGATATGGATGAGTTTGCACTTCCTACGGCTTCCACTAGATGTCAACAGTCTGTAGAACCTTGTCTGATGCCTCTACTGTGAAGGGGGCCGAATGAGAGGGGAATTAGTCAGGTCTGCCATGACCTGACCATGCTCTGACCATGCGCGTTCACATGAGAGGGAGCTCTGTTCCATCGCTCATCTGAAGTCAATGTAATTCTCCGGTTGGAACGTTATTCAAGATTTATGTTAAAAACATTCCAAAGATTGATTCAATACATCGTTTGACATGTTTCTACTGACTGTTACGGAACTTTTGGACATTTTGTCAGCTTTTAGTGAACGCGCTTCCTGACGTTGGATTTGTTTACCAAACACGCTAACAAAAATAGCTATTTGGACATAAATGATGGACATTACCGAATAAAACGAACATTTCTTGTGGAAGTGGGAGTCCTGGGAGTGCATTCCGACAAAGATCAGCAAAGGTAAGTGAAGATTTAGAATGCTTTTTATGAGTTTTGTTGACTGCACAATTTGGCGTGTGACTGTATGGCTTGCTTTTGTGTTTTATTGAATATTGTGTTTTGCCGTAAAGCTTTTTGAAATCTGACACAGCGGTTGCATTGAGAACAAGTGTATCTTTAATTCTATGTAAAACATGTATCTTTCATCAAAGTTTATGATGAGTATTTATGTTATTTGACGTGGCTCTCTGCAATTTCTCCGAATATTTTGGAGGCATTTCTGAACATGGCGCCAATGCAAACTGAGGTTTTTGGATATAAATGTGAACTTTATCGAACAAAACATATATGCATTGTGTAAAATGAAGTCCTATGAGTGTCATCTGATGAAGATCATCAAAGGTTAGTGATTAATTTTATCTCTATTTCTGCTTTTTGTGACTTCTGTCTTTGGCTGGAAAAAGGACTGTGTTTGTCTGTGATTTTGCGGTGACCTAACATAATCATTTGTGGTGCTTTCGCTGAAAAGCCTATTTGAAATCGGACACTTTGGTGGGATTAACAACAAGATTACCTTTAAAATGGTATAAGATACATGTATATTTGAGGAATTTTAATTATGAGATTTCTGTTGTTTGAATTTGGCGCCCTGCACATTCACTGGATGTTGTCATATCGATCCCGTTAATGGGATTGCAGCCATAAGAAGTTTTAATCGACATCAATTTGCAGTATGCTGCAAATACTGCATCCAAAATACCACTGTTTTTTTTACTGCAGTAAATTTGCAGGGGAACTGCAGTTACAGTTTAACTTTAGTTCAACTGCAGTACACTGCAGTTATTCTGCAATTACTGCATTCCATACACACACCAAAAAAATTTGGTGTACAAATTTGATTACAACCCTGTTAGTGAAAATTTGTTCTTTGCCAATATAATCCATCCACCTGACAGGTGTGGCATATCAAGAAGCTGATTAAACAGCATGATCATTACACAAGTGCACCTTGTGCTGGGGACAATAAAAGCCCACTCTAAAATGTGCAGTTTTGTCACACAGCACAATGCCACAGATGTCTAAAATGTCCACCAGAGCTGTTGCCAGAGAATTTAATGTTCATTTCCCTACCATAAGCTCCAACGTTGTTTTAGAGAATTTGGCAGTACGTTTAACTGACCTCACAACCGCAGATCACGTGTAACCATGCTAACCTAGGACCTCCACATCCGGCTTCTTTGTCTGAACCCAGCCACCCGGACAATTGATAAAACTGTTAGTTTGCACAACCGAAGAATCTTTGCACAAACTGTCAGAAACCGTCTCAGGGAAGCTCATCTGCGCGCTCGTCTTCCTCACCAGGGTCTTGACCTGACTGCAGTTTGGCTTCATAACCGACTACAGTGGGCAAATGCTCACTATTGATGGCCACTGTCACGCTTGAGAAGTGTGCTCTTCGCGGATGAATCCCTGTTTCAACTGTACCGGCAGATGACAGACAACGCGTCCTGTGGTTGAGCGGTTTGCTGATGTCAACGTTGTGAACAAAGTGCCCCATGGTGGCGGTGGGGTTTTGGTATGGGCAGGCACAAGCTACGGACAACGAACACAACTGCATTTGATTGATGGCAATTTGAATGCACAGAGATACCATGATGAGATCCTGAGACCGATTTTCGTGCCTTGCATCTGCTGCCATCACCTCATGTTTCAACATGATAATTCATTGCCCTATGTTGCAAGGATCTGTACACAATTCCATGGCCTGCATTCTCACCAGACATGTCACCCGTTGAGCATGTTTGGGATGCTCTGGATCGACGTGTATGACAACATGTTGCAGTTTCCACCAATATCCAGCAACTTCGCACAGCCATTGAAGGCTTCTCAACAGTTTTTACCCCCAAGCCATAAGACTCCTGAACAGGTAATCAAATGGCTACCCGGGCTATTTGCATTGTGTGTCGTCGTCGTCCCCCACCAACCACTCTTTTACGCTGCTGCTACTCTCTGTTTATCATCTATTCATAGTCACTTTAACTATACATTCATGCACATATTACCTCAATTAGCCTGACTAACCGGTGCCCCCGCACATTGGCTACCCGGACTATTTGCATTGTGTCCCACCCCCCACCCGCCAACACCCTCTTTTACGCTACTGCTACTCTCTGTTTATCATCTATGCATAGTCATTTTAGCTATACCTACATGTACATATTACCTCAATTAGCCTGACTAACCGGTGCCCCCGCACATTGACTCTGAACCGGTACCACCTGTATATAGCCTCGCTACTGTTATTTTCACTGTAATTTTTCCAGTTTTTTTTATTTCTTTACTTATCTATTGTTTACCTAATACCTATTTTTTGCTTCAAAATTGCACTGTTGGTTAGGGCTTGTAAGTAAGCATTTCACTGTAAGGACTAAACCTGTTGTATTCGGTGCACGTGACAAATAAACTTTGATTTGAGTGGGACAACATTCCACAGGCCACAATCAACAGCCTGATTAACTCTATGCAATTTGTCACGCTGCATGAGGCAAGTGGTAGTCACACCAGGTACTGACTGGTTTTCTCATCCACGACCCTACCTTTTTGTAAAAGGTATCTGTGACCAACAGATGCAGATTTGTGTTCCCAGTCATGTGAAATCCATAGATTAGGCTTAATGAATTTACATCAATTGACTGATTTCCTTATATGGAACTCTTTGGAATTATTGCATGTTGCGTTTATATTTTTCTTTAGTGTATAATCTCCACCCGGCACATCCAGAAGAGGACTGGCCACCCCTCAGAGACTGCTGGTTGCTCTCCAGATTTCTTCCTAGCTTCTGCTTTTCTAGGGTTTTTCCCTAGCCACTGTGCATCTGCATTGCTTGCTCTTTAGGGTTTTAGGATGGGTATCTGTATAAGCACTTTGTGACAACTGCTGATGTAAAAAGGGATTTATAAAATACATTTTATTGATTGATTGTTTAAGATCCTACATCTGTATGAGACCCTCACAACCAGGAATGAAAAAGGGCCGGGACAGACAGAACAGGGGTGGCACATTGTAACTCATACACACAAAACACCATACCACCTTTTCACCCATATGACAATACATTTGGCGAGTTTGTTTTGCATGGCTGGTGCCCCGGGTACGTGGAGATTTCACCTAAGGACCAATGGAATGGTCAAACATTTACAAACTCTGCCCACCCGGGACACCGGGACATGCAAAACAAACTCACCCAAAGAGTTCTAAGTTGGCAGAAGCTCATGATTAAAACATTGTGTACTGTATGGCTACTCTGTACTTTAGTGGAATTAGATATGTTACTTAACAAGGACAATGTAGAATACAATGTAGAGAACAGTGATGATAGTAGTGACCCATACCTGCACAGCAGTGTTATTATTGATTTTGTATACTCTGAGAGTGTTAAATCAACACTGAAAGTGCTGCGTCTTCGGACCCATATAGACACCGGAACAGTGTTAAATTAAGACACTGCTTAGTACAAAGCCTTATTCAAATATTTCCCAGAGTGCCTTTCAAGTACATTTTTAAGTTACCACCCATGACTGTAATTTCTGTTAGCGACAGAGACATGGCTGTTGCATTCATATATTTTGTGTGCTATGGACTTCACCAAGTGACATCCTTAGCAAATATGTTATCATAAAATTACCACAATACCATACACATTTCATAAGGCCTCATTTTGAGGGGCTAGTTTTACACTGATACAGGGGCCTAAAACTCATACACATCTATTTTAACCAAAATCATGCCCATTATTATCATATTTCTCAGGATGAACTATTGCAGGTAAAGTAAGCCTGTATACTCATGAGGTGATACTGAAGTGATACACCATGGTGTGGCTTTGCCAGTATAAATCAATGTATTGATCAGTCTGAGAACTGATTGACAATCGCATGGCCAAGCCGTTACAAAGAATCTGTTCATAATCAATAGATCAAACATGCCAACTACTAAATCAAACAATTTACTATTCAGATGACTGACAGATCAGGTAGGATATTCCTTTTTCTGTTTCCTCCACACAACGTGTGTTTGGTTAATCCCATGTATAACTGACAGCTATACGTTTCCAATCAACCAGAACTACGTATAACTGATTGCTATACGATTCCAGTCAATTCACCCACATAACCTATCTGCAAACAATTAAACAACTTCTGAGAGAGGGGAAACAAGTATTATTTTGAATTACAGTGAGCGATTGTATTTCCTTGTCTGATTCTGTAGCACTAAACTGGAACGAGCTGGTCGGTTGTAAGAGGGTAGCTGTAGGATTACATATGCTTCTGATAAACAACCTCCCCCTTCTGGTTATGCATTTCATATTTGACTTTGATGTTCTTTAATCCAGACGAACAACAGAGGTTTCCAATGTGTGATCTGGTGATTTGCCAATTTGCCAATATCCAATTGAACCTAGTGTTTATGGAAACAGGGCTTGAGGAAAAGTTTAAGCTGTCCAGTCTAGTTAGTGTTAGTTAGCTAACTGTGTGTGGTATGTGTGTTTGTGGGTGTGTGAGAGAGAGCTGTGCTTTACAGGAAAAGAGCAGGATATCCAACAGCATCAGGAAGGAACACAACTAATCAGCCAATCTGTGGAACCCCTTAAGTGGGCTGAGGCTTCGCGTCTGTGTCTGTGTGTCAGTGCTCGCATGTGTGTGTGTGTACGTGTAAATGAACAGATTCTCAAACCTCAATCCGGAATCCTATCTAACGTCCAACGGGCAGAGGCTCAAGTCCACTAATCAGGGCTTTAGACCCTTTTTATTAAGCATTGATAAATTCCAAGACCCTTTCAAATAATTTGGCGGAGATGAGATTTGAAAGGCTTAATATTGTGGCAATTAATCTACTGTAAGCCAAGAGCATTTTCCCTGCTCTGACTGTGGCCAGTGTGGGGGGCAATGTTTTGAGCAGTTTTGTGTGGATGGTACGGGGTGGGGGGTAACTGAGCTGGTGTAAGTGGGGGGTAACTGTTTGAGTTACTTGTCCTAATGAATCAATTAATCCCTGACGCTTTTAAATTACAAGTGTGAGCGGGCAGGGGTGCCCAGTCTGAACCTTTTAAATTACAAGTGTGAGCGGGCAGGGGTGCCCAGTCTGAACCTTTTAAATTACAAGTGTGAGCGGGCAGGGGTGCCCAGTCTGAACCTTTTAAATTACAAGTGTGAGCGGGCAGGGGTGCCCAGTCTGAACCTTTTAAATACAAGAGAGGGCAACAAACAAGCATAACCCTTTAGTGAAAACCGAAACAACCAACTGACCAAACAAACAAATACGTTTCCACTCCTTCATTTTCACAATTTTGGTACTGCTGTATATTTAAAATGTGCTCATGTAGCTCACCTGGAGTGTGGTTACTTGACCTAAAGGTCTACATATCTCAGCTAACAGAAAGGGGTCAAGGAAAGCCCCCCCCCCCCCACATATGTTCCCCCTCCCTTCCCATAATGAACTCAATGTTGAATCCCAATCCCAATCCTGTGGCATGTTTCCACCCAAGTCTGTCAGGTCAACAACCATGCCACAATCTGTTCTTGAAAACATTTCCTGGAATATCAGATCGCTCCCTCGTTAGCTTCAATTGGGAAGGAAGAAGGTCTGGTGCCGGGGAGGCCGGGGATTCAGGGCAGGATTTATGGGAGAGTGTAATTTGCCGGGAGCCGAGCCGGAAAAGAGCTACAGTTTCAGGAGCTTCCCATCATCCATGGACATCCACCTAATTTGGGACAGAACTGAGACTGCTCTGCAAAAAAGGCCTCTTTGCTTTATGTAAATCTGTAGCATGTTTTTATAGGTCAACAATCATTGGGGCAGGAGGACAAGGACTACTGTACATGCTTGTCTTTAAGAGACATTTGTCTCTTTAATAAATAAATATAGTTAAGCAGTGTAAATGTAAATCTATGTGCGGATACATATGCTGTGTCCTGTATGGGCCAGTCAGCCAGCTAGTCGGAGTGCTGCAGGTAAGAGCAGCTGCTCTACTCTAAGTCCCAGTGAGACAGTGAAAGCAGCTTAAAGCTCCGCACAAGCCTGATAAACAAACAAGTAAGCAAAAGGGGGAAACCACCCCTAAGCCACGACAAGACGTCTGCTGCAGGAATAAACTCAACCACTAGATCTACTGCCACTAGATCTACTGCCACTAGATCTACTGCTATGGGTCAGCCTCAGCTAACAATAGCTGACTATAGGGTCTCAATTCATACAAAAGCCAACCAAACCCCGGCCTAACCATTCATAACTGTTGTTGTTGTGTGGAATGTCAAATGGAATGCTCTGTGGATAATTTATGTGCAGTGAACTTAGAATGCATAGATTTTTTAGGGTGGTTTGTGTTGAGCCGCATACCTGGCTCTTGGTTATGAATAGAGGGAAGGTATTAGGAACAGCTCAATAATTAACCTTTGTTCATTCTTGTTCTCCTCTCCTCTCCTCTCCTCTCCTCTCCTCTCCTCTCCTCTCCTCTCCTCTCCTCTCCTCTCCTCTCCTCTCTTCACCTCCTCTCCTCTCCCCACCCCATCTCCTTAACTGCCCTTTAGAGAAACACAAGGAGTACTTTATACCATTCCCCAAATAATAATATTTAAAATCCATATTAGTGTTCTTCTTCCCAAAAACTTTGGTCAACAGATGGTTTCCTATATCCCTCTCCACCCCCCATCACCACACACTCCTACTTGCCTTCCAGCTTGGACATGTGTTAACAAGACTGTCCTAAAAAGCCCCTACAGAGATCTTGCTATTTCATCCCAAAAATAGATTTCTTTTAATATGTCACAACATGTGCCCACACAAACATGAAAGGCTTTATGATTATGCTTTTACGAAGATAGTGTTTCATTCATGAAGAGACTGTAGGCTACTTATGATATATAATTTGTCAGAATTATAAACCGCGTGTTGGCAACTTCTAGGCTACACTTCAAACTTTAAAACCCCAGTGTCGTGGTTCCACAAAAATCTGAAAGTTCCCAGCAGGCAAAGCTGGTTAAAGTGACGTCATTCTGGTCCCAAAATGGTTGTAATGATGTCAATTCAACCACTTCAAGACTTAGAGCTTAGCATAAAGACAGAGCAACAACATTGACTAGCGTAGCTTACAACTTATTCTGCACAGTAAGATTAGCCTAGCTACGTAATAATGACTTTACATAATCCACCATCATAAGATTTGCTCTCCCACTACAGCGTTGTTCTGCTCTTTTATGAGCTACGGGCTAAAGACTGCCCTTCCATAACCAATTAAGTGCCCTACCACTGGCTAGGAAGCTTCCCTGCTGAAGGCTTTAGCCACTGTTCAGTCATTAATTCCATGCAGCAGCAGAAGTGGCCAGTTATTAACAGTAATCCACAGGGGCTGGAACAACAGACACATTGTAGCATAAGACTACCACTGGGCTCCAGACAGCAAGCTCTCAGGAATGGTTGTTGTCTTGTGTAGAATGGGTTCAGTCAAATGTTTCTAAGGAGAGGCGCTGGTCAGTAGCTTAATCTCACAAAAACAACAAAAAAGTTTGGTCATGGGGCAAATTTTAAATAATTTTTCCCTTCACTCTAGCTCCAACTCTAACCCTAACCCTAGCTCCAACCTAACCCTAACCCTAACTCCAACCTAACCCTAACTCCAACCTAATCCTAACCCTAACTCCAACCTAACCCTAACTCCAACCTAACCCTAACCCTAGCTCCAACTCTAACCCTAACCCTAACCCTAGCTCCAACTCTAACCCTAACCCTAGCTCCAACCTAACCCTAACCCTAACTCCAACCTAACCCTAACTCCAACCTAATCCTAACCCTAACTCCAACCTAACCCTAACTCCAACCTAATCCTAACCCTAACTCCAACCTAACCCTAACCCTAGCTCCAATCTAACCCTAACCCTAGCTCCAACCTAACCCTAACCCTAGCTCCAACCTAACCCTAGCTCCAACCTTACCAAAACCTTAACCCTAGCTCCAACCTAACCCTAACCCTAGCTCCAACCCTAACTCTAGCTCCAACGCTAACCCTAGTCAGTAATCCTAATCCTTACCTTAAACCTAACCCTAACTTCAAGTCTATCCTAACACAGGTTGTTTAGTCAGTATGCCCTGTATCTTAAAACCTGTGCTCCAGTCCTGTGTCTAATAATGTTTTGAATCCCTGAGGTAATAAAATAAGTCAATGTGCCCTTGAGCAAGTCACTTAACCCTAATTTCTACTGCACAGTGCCTTCGGGAAGTATTCAGACCCCTTGACTTTTTCCACAATTTGTTACGTTACAGCCTTATTCTAAAATGTATTACATAAATAAACATCCTTAGCAATCTTCACACAATACCCCATAATGACAAAGCGAAACCGTTTTTTTCTCCTTATTTACATAAGTATTCAAACTCTTTGCTATGAGACATGAAATTGAGGTCTGGTGCATTTTGTTTCCATCGATCATTCTTGAGATGTTTCTACAACTTGATTGGAGTCCACCTGCGGTACATTTTATTGATTGGACATGATTTGGAAAGCTACACACCTGTCTATATAAGGTCCCACAGCTGACAGTGTATGTCAGAGCAAAATCCAAGCCATGAGGTCCAAGAAATTGTCCATAGAGCTCCGAGACAGGATTGTGTCAAGGCACAGATCTGGTGAAGGGTACCAAAAATGTCTGCAGCCTTGAAGGTTCCCAAGAACACAGTGGAATCCATCATTCTTAAATGAAAGTTGTTTGGAACCACCAAGACTCTTCCTAGAGCTGGCCGCCCAGCCAAACTGAGCAATCAGGGGATAAGGGCCTTGGTCGGGGAGGTGACCAAGAACCCAATGGTCACTCTGACAGAGCTCTAGAGATCCTCTGTAGAGATGGGAGAACCTTCCAGAAGGACAACCATCTCTGCAGCACTCCACCAATCAGGACTTCATGGTAGAGTGGCCAGATGGAAGCCACTCCTCAGTAAAAGGCATGTTACATTCTGCTTGGAGTTTTCCAAAAGGCACCTAAAGACTCTCAGACCATGAGAAACAAGATTCTCTGGTCTGATGAAACCAAGATTGAACTCTTTGGCCTGAATGCCAAGCGTCACGTCTGGATTAAACCTGGTACCATCCCTACGGTGAAGCATGGTGGTGGCAGCATCATGCTGTGGGGATATTTTTCTGTGGCAGGGACTGGGAGACTAGTCAGAATCGAGGCAACGATGAATGGCGCAAAGTACAAAGAGGTCCTTGATGAAAACCTGCTCCGGACCTCAGACTGGGGCGAAGGGTCAACTTCCAACAAGACAACGACCCTAAGCACACAGCCATGACAACGCAGGAGTGGCTTCGGGACAAGTCTCTGAATGTCCTTGAGTGGCTGAGCCAGAGCTCGGACTTGAACTCGATCGAACATCTCTGGAGAAACAAGAAAATAGCTGTGCAGCAATGCTCCCCATCCAACCTGACAGACCTTGAGAGGATCTGCAGAGAAGAATGGGAGAAACTCCCCAAATACAGGTGTGCCAAGCTTGTAGCGTCATACCCAAGAAGACTCAAGGCTGTAATTGCTGCCAAAGGTGCTTCAACAAAGTACTGAGTAAAGGGTCTGAATACTTATGTAAATGTAAAAATGTTTAAAACAAATTTGCTAAAATAAAAAAATAAAACGTTTTTGCTTTGTCATTATGGGGTATTGTGTGTAGATTGATGAGGAAAAAATATATTTAATACATTTTAGAATATGGCTGTAATGTAACAAAATGTGGAAAAAGTCAAGGGGTCTGAATACTTTCTGAAGGCACTGCAAATCGCTCTGGATAAGAGCATCTGCTAAATTACTAAAATGTCAAATGTAAAATGCTGGGTTAAAAACAACCCAGTTTGGCTTATTTGGTAACCCATCATTGGGCAAATACTGGACAGAACACACGCTGGGTTGTAGAAATAACCCGACAAGTTGGGCTGTTGGGATTACCAAAACATAGGTTAATCATCAGTTGGGATTACCAAAACATAGGTTAATCATCAGTTGGGTATTTTTTACTCTCATGCTGCGTCGGGTCTTTTTTAATGCAATCCTTAGGTTCATTTCTGGGCGTGTTTTTGGGTCGTGGATTTCAGCTGGATCTTACTGGCCACCGATGAGAGTAAATGTCATTCCTGTTCATCATGTTAAATTCACATACTGCAAATTCAAATAATTTTCCTTACATTTTTTGGCATTTTACACATTCTTCTATAATATGAAAGGTGCAATATACAGAAATTTCTCTGCCATTTCCTGGTTGCTAAAATTCAAATAGTTTGCCTAATTTCAGTTTATGCAACAAAACAAGCAGTCATTGTGTAGAGAATCATTGTACCATCTAAACCGCTGTGAAGTATATTTTCCATAACAAAAAATATAGTATTTTCAGCTGTTTGAAGCTGGTGTACAAAGCCAAAAGTAAAAGATGCTAAAACAAAAGTTAAGAAAGGAAGAATAGAAATAGCACATTGCTTCTTAGACATGCTTTCAATGAGAATGACAGTTAAATAACTCTCATTTCTATGTGAATTTGTTCAAAGAGTTACATACTACAGCTTTAAGATCATTTGTTTACGTATTATAATAAGGTACACCACCTTATTGCATCCCAGAAATGGGATTTACATAGGCTGTCAGGGTTGTGTGCGGAGAATGTTTGGAGTCAAACGCAGGACACAGGTCTGAGCGAAACCACAGAGTATTTACTCAAAATATATATACACAATTCCACAAATGGAAAAGAAACAGATACGAACCCGTATCAAATACAACACCTAACTCACAAACAATCACGGACAAACATAAATGAAAGAGAGAGGGTTAAATAGGGAACATAATGGGGAAAATTGATACCAGGTGTGTAAAATACAGACAAAACAAAACGAAACAGAAAAATGGATCGATGGTGACTAGAAAGCCGGTGACGTCGACCGCCGAACACCACCCGAACAAGGAGAAGGGCCGACTTCGGCGGAAGTCGTGACAGTACCCCTCCCCTGACGCGCGGCTCCAGCAGCGCGACGACACCGGCCTCGGGGACGACCCGGAGGGCGAGGTGCAGGGCGATCCGGGTGGAGACGGTGAAACTCTTGTAACATGGATGGATCTAGAATGTCCTCCACCGGTACCCAGCATCTCTCCTCCGGACCGTACCCCTCCCACTCCACGAGGTACTGAAGGCCCCTCGCCCGACGTCTAGAATCCATGATGACCCTTACGGTATACGCCGGGACCCCCTCGATGTCAAGAGGGGGCGGAGGGACCTCCCGCACCTCAGACTGCTGGAGCGGACCAGCCACCACCGGCCTGAGGAGAGACACATGGAACGAGGGATTAATACGGTAATCAGGGGGGAGTTGTAACCTATAACAAACCTCGTTCAGTCTCCTCAGGACTTTAAATGGCCCCACAAACCGCGGACCCAGCTTCCGGCAGGGCAGGTGAAGGGGTAGGTTTCGGGTCGAGAGCCAGACCCGGTCCCCCGGTGCATACACCGGGGCCTCACTGCGGTGGCGGTCGGCACTCGCCTTTTGTCTCCTAATAGCCCGTTCTAACCGCACATGGGCAGCGTTCCAAGTCTCCTCTGAGTGCCGAAACCATTCATCCACCGCAGGAGCCTCAATCTGGCTCTGATGCCATGGTGCCAGGACCGGCTGGTAACCTAGCACACACTGAAACGGTGATAGGTTGGTAGAGGAGTGGCGGAGGGAGTTTTGGGCCATCTCCGCCCAGGGGATGTAAGCTGCCCACTCCCCCGGCCGGTCCTGGCAATAGGACCTCAGAAACCTACCCACATCCTGGTTTACTCTTTCCACCTGCCCGTTACTCTCGGGGTGGAAACCTGAGGTAAGGCTGACCGAGATCCCCAGGCGTTCCATAAACGCCCTCCAGACTCTAGATGTAAATTGGGGACCCCGATCAGAAACTATATCCTCAGGCACCCCGTAGTGCCGGAATACATGAGTGAACAGAGCCTCCGCAGTCTGTAGAGCCGTAGGGAGACCGGGCAAAGGAAGGAGACGGCAGGACTTAGAAAACCGATCCACAACGACCAGGATCGTGGTGTTACCCCGCGAGGGGGGAAGATCCGTCACGAAATCCACCGATAGGTGTGACCATGGTCGCTGTGGAACGGGAAGGGGTTGTAATTTCCCTCTGGGCAGATGTCTAGGTGCCTTACACTGTGCACATACCGAACAGGAGGAAACATAAACCCGCACGTCCTTAGCTAAAGTGGGCCACCAGTACTTCCCAGAAAGGCAGCGCACCGTCCGACCGATACCAGGATGACCAGAGGAGGGTGACGTATGAGCCCAACAGATCAGACGATCGCGAACATCAAACGGAACGTACATACGCTCAGCTGGACAGTCAGGTGGAATGGGCTCTGAACGTGACGCCCGTTCGATGTCCGCGTCCACCTCCCATACCACCGGTGCCACCAGGCGAGAGGCTGGAATGATGGGAGTGGGATCTGAGGACCTCTCCTCTGTATCATACAGCCGGGACAGTGCGTCTGCCTTAACGTTCTGGGAACCTGGTTTGTAGGAAAGGGTGAAATCAAAACGGGTGAAAAACATGGCCCACCTTGCCTGGCGAGGGTTCATTCTCCTCGCCGCCCGGATGTACTCCAGATTGCGGTGGTCAGTCCAAATGAGAAAAGGGTGTCTTGCCCCCTCAAGCCAATGTCTCCACGCTTTCAGAGCCATGACAACAGCCAGCAACTCCCGGTCCCCCACATCATAGTTTCGCTCCGCCGGGCTGAGCTTCTTCGAAAAGAATGCACAGGGGCGGAGTTTTAGTGGCGTACCCGAGCGCTGAGACAGCACAGCCCCTATCCCCGCCTCGGACGCGTCCACCTCAACTATGAATGCTAAGGAAGGATCAGGATGCGCCAGCACGGGAGCGGAGGTAAACAGAGCCTTCAGGTGACCAAACGCCCTGTCCGCTCCAGCTGTCCACTGCAGTCGCACCTGTCCTCCCTTCAGCAGTGAGGTAATGGGAGCCGCTACCTGGCCAAAACCCCGGATAAATCTCCGGTAGTAGTTGGCAAACCCTAAAAACCGCTGCACTTCCTTTACCGTGGTTGGAGTCGGCCAATTACGCACGGCTGAAATGCGGTCATTCTCCATCTCTACCCCTGACGCTGAAAAGCGGTACCCTAGGAAGGAGATGGACTGTTGGAAGAACAGACATTTCTCAGCCTTGACGTACAGGTCATGCTCCAACAGTCTACCAAGCACCCTGCGCACTAGGGACACATGCTCGGCGCGTGTAGCGGAATATATTAGAATGTCATCAATATACACCACTACACCCTGACCGTGCAGGTCCCTAAATATCTCATCCACAAAGGATTGGAAGACTGATGGAGCATTCATTAACCCGTACGGCATGACGAGGTACTCATAATGCCCAGAAGTGGTGCTAAATGCTGTCTTCCACTCATCTCCCCCCTTGATACGCACCAGGTTGTAAGCGCTCCTGAGGTCCAATTTTGTGAAGAAGCGCGCCCCGTGTAATGACTCGGTCATACTCGCTATAAGTGGTAGCGGGTAACTGTATTTTACCGTGATCTTATTTAATCCGCGATAATCAATACACGGACGCAAACCTCCATCCTTCTTCTTCACAAAAAAGAAACTCGAGGAGACAGGTGAGATGGAAGGCCGAATGTATCCCTGTCCCAGAGATTCGGTGACATATGTCTCCATAGCCACCGTCTCCTCCTGTGACAAGGGATACACGTGACTCCTGGGAAGTTTAGCGTCTACCAAGAGATCTATCACACAATCCCCCGGTCGATGGGGTGGTAATTGAGTCGCCTTCTTCTTACAGAAGGCGAGTGCCAAATCGGCATATTCAGGAGGAATGTGCATGGTGGAAACTTGGTTTGGACTTTCCACCGTAGTGGCACCTAAGGAAACACCTACACACCTCCCTGAACACTGACAGGACCATCCCTTGAGAGCCCTCTGTTGCCACGAAATAACCGGATCATGAGAAGCCAACCAGGGAAGACCCAACACAACAGGAAACGCAGGAGAGTCGATCAGGAAGAGACAAATACTCTCCTCGTGATCCTCCTGCGTTCTCATAGCGATGGGCACTGTGACCTCCCCAACCAGCCCCGACCCCAAAGGACGACTATCTAAGGCATGTACAGGGAAGGGAACATCAACCGGAATAATAGGGATCCCTAAGCTATGAGCCAAAGAGCGGTCAATAAAATTCCCAGCTGCGCCTGAATCTACTAGCGCCTTATGCTGGGAATGTAGGGAAAACCCAGGAAATTCTATAGATAACCACATGAGTGCAACAGAAGGCTCTGGGTGAGTTATGTGCCTACTCACCTGAGACGACCCACCAGTGCTCCGCCTGCTACCTCGACTCCCAGGAGAAACACCCCAGCACTGGACAGCAGTGTGCCCTCTGCGTCCACAGTTGGTACATGGAGTGGTTCCCCCTCCGGTCTCCCTCCTAGCAGCCCCTCCCAACTCCATGGGAGTTGGATCTAAGGAGCTGGGTAATGGAATGGGCGGACCCCGATCTAGACGCCCGCGGGAGGCCAACAGGTTATCCAGCCGGATAGATAAATCCACCAGCTGGTCCAGGTTGAGAGTGGTGTCCCTGCAGGCTAGCTCCCTACGAACGTCCTCTCGTAGACTACACCTGTAGTGGTCGATCAGGGCCCGCTCATTCCATCCCGCACCAGCGGCCAGAGTACGGAAGTCCAAAGCGAAATCTTGTGCGCTCCTCATCCCCTGCCTGAGATGGAACAATCGCTCTCCCGCCGCTCTCCCTTCAGGTGGATGGTCAAAGACTGCCCGGAAGCGGCGAGAGAAGTCATCATAATCATCCAGGGTAGATCCCTCTCTTCCCCAGATGGCGTTGGCCCACTCCAGGGCTTTACCAGTCAGACAGGAGATGAGAGCGCCCACCCTCTCGTGTCCCGACGGGGACGGATGAACAGATGCCAGGTATAGCTCCAGCTGTAGGAGGAAACCCTGACACCCGGCTGCTGTTCCGTCATACGCTCCCGGGAGCGAGAGCCGAATTCCACTGGTTCCGACCGGTGGAGGGATGGATGGTGGTGTAGGTAGAGGTGCGGGTGTTGGTGCTGGGTTCTGATTAACCGGGAGACCTCCTCTCTCCCATCTGTCCATAGTCTGCAGCACGCGATCCATGGCAGTCCCTAAACTATGCAACATAGTCGCGTGCTGTTGAACCTGCTCCTCTACTGGGAGAGAAGGGCTGGCTGCGCCTGCTGACTCCATCTGAAGTAGGTCCGTGATTCTGTCAGGGTTGTGTGCGGAGAATGTTTGGAGTCAAACGCAGGACACAGGTCTGAGCGAAACCACAGAGTATTTACTCAAAATATATACACAATTCCACAAATGGAAAAGAAACAGACGAACCCGTATCAAATACAACACCTAACTCACAAACAATCACGGACAAACATAAATGAAAGAGAGAGGGTTAAATAGGGAACATAATGGGGAAAATTGATACCAGGTGTGTAAAATACAGACAAAACAAAACGAAACAGAAAAATGGATCGATGGTGACTAGAAAGCCGGTGACGTCGACCGCCGAACACCACCCGAACAAGGAGAAGGGCCGACTTCGGCGGAAGTCGTGACATAGGCTTTCTTTTTTCTTTATTTTTGGTGAAAAGTTTTATTGTTGCATTTCCTTTAAAACAGCTCATATCATATCATCATTTTATACACATAAAAACGGCATAAAAGCATAAAACACACCATTTGAATATTACATTTAAATTTGTTAAGTACATGTTGTTAAAAACAATAGAAACAACCATGAATAAAGGTAATTTTTGTTGTAAAACATCCAATCTGTAAAAGCTATTTAAAATGTGTACAAATGATTAAACAAGAGTAAAACATTTTTAAGATAAGAAAACATGTTAAAAGTCACTTTGTTAAAAAGCTGTCTTTGGTCCTTTGTACAGGAACGTGGTGAGTTCTTATCAAACTCGCTTTCTCCTGCTCTTCTGAATTAATAACCGTCCTGTCCTTCGGGCCCAGAGGAGATCCCTCCCCTAGGCGCATCGCCCTAGACGCCACAGCACTGTCAGGCCGTGGCCACCGGGATCTTGGGTGTTGTGGGGGACCCTTCGCCTGGGGTCGAGGTCGATTTACATAATCTTTTAGCCTCATTGAAACTACAACAATTTAAATGTTAGATCTTAACATGTGAAAACTGTTCAACTGAACAGATGAACAGGAATGGCATTTACTCTCATGTGTGGCTAAAAATAACTATTTGAAAGCCACGCCCCTAAAGCCATGCCGCTAGTCTTCTGAGCCACATTATTATATATTCCATGTGACGGTTTGCTCCATGCTTACCTAATGCAGCTGTATTATTTGTTCATACTTGTCCCAGGAATTCTGCTGTGTTTTCCTGTGTTCAGCCCTGTTTCATGGGGTCCTCCTATTTATAGTCTCCAAAGGAATGCCTGGAATGACAGCATTGCAACACAAACACATCACATGTGACACTTTGCAATAAATTAGAGAATGATTGATGGTTTATTTTCTTTTTTAATGAGTGTTGAAGGCATTTCATTCCTCTCGTGGCTCTGATAGAGAGTTACCTCCTCCCTATCTCTGTATCTGAGCTCTATAGATATGCTGTATAACAGCAGGAAGGTACATCGCTTGGAGTGTAACTATATGTTTATGTATGGGTTATCTTTGCACTTACACAACAGATGGTGTCTGTGTGTGTTTACTGTGGTGTGTGTGCGTATCTATCTCTCTTTCTCTCTCTCCTTCTCTCTCTCTCCCTCTCTCCCTGCCCCCCTACCTCTCTCGCTCTCTCTCTCTCCTTCTCTCTCTCTCTCTCCCTCTCTCCCTGCCCCCTACCTCTTCGCTCTCTCTCTCTCGCTCTCTCTCTTCTATATACAGTCATGTCCTTGCAGATCCATATCATAATTGTGTGTGTGTACATGTTCTGTATGTATGTCTCTCTCTGTGTTAGTGTGTGTACTATACAACTATTTCAGTGTGAATTGGCTCCATTTCAAAACCCTGCCACAAAGCTCACAGACATGAGGAGTGTTTGTGTGACACTTCTAGTCACTTAGAGTGTCATATGGGGGTTTTGAGGGGGTCCAACTGCTGTACTGTGTGATCCTGTGTGAAGATGCTGCAGGTGCTTTTTGTACCCACTTTCCCACACCACCAAGGGCACTGGGGGGCACGGACACACTTGCTAACTATTCACCTGACACATTGTGCAAAACCCCACCCTCACAATAGGACTGGATGCTTCCCCTGCAGCTTATCAATGGGCACTGCTATCACTGCCCACCTATTCAAACCAGGGCGAGATTAAAACCCAGCAGCTCATAAGAGATGCTCTCACTTTGACGGAACAATCAAATCTTACCTCTTTTATGAAAGAAAACCCCTCTGCATTCCTTTACCTTTCCTTTATATAGAGAGCAGAGAGTAAAGGTGGGTCCTCTTCTCTAATCTGATGCTGATCTGACATGTTAAAGTGTAAAACAGAACAGTAGAGTGGAGAGATCAAAATCTACACTATAAAGACCTACCTGTCATGTCGGGCCTGACATCTAAATGACTTTCTGTTCATGAATCTCAGGAAGGGGCCATGGAGATGGGTGGGCCTAAAGATGGTCCTATGTGGCTCAGTGTTCTCCTGTTGGACTTAGTTGGTACCAGTGGGGTTCTATAAGCAAGTCAGTGGGTACTAAATACATGCAGTCTCTGTATTGTTGGTACATCACTTTGAATCGGAAGGGTCCAATTTGTAGCGAGCCCTAGTCCATAAAGTGTCTGGGAAACATTTAGTAGTGAGCTGCAGGCAGAGGGTACAAAAGGCCTCACACAGCTTCCCGTTAGCTATGCATGCTTCCTCTGTTGCTGTGAATAGAGAGAGGGAACTGGGATGGTCGAAAGCACTATTAGACTGAGTGCTCAATTTCTTTTTGCTTTGTTTGTCTCTCACTTTCTTTCCTCACTCCTGCCCTTTTCCTCTCTATCTCGTTCTCATCTCTCTGTCTACTTCTGTGTCACTCTTTCTTTTTCTTTTCCTCACCCCCTCTCATCTCTCTGTTTTGTCTCTCTCTAGTGTGATGCATCCTGAAGCCTCACCATGGAGACAGGGCGTCTGACTCACTGTTCTGTCCGTGTTCTGCAGCCAGGGCAGCCAGGCCTTTCAGGGATGATCTGTGTTAGTGGGTGACTGTGAGGTAATGGTTAGAGAGGTTGGCAGCACAATGTGGCACGACAGAGGTTCGCTTACTGCATCCCTTGGAACTCTGAATTTGTAACTTCTGAACTTTATTTCAACTTTTAGATCAGAATAATGAACCATTGCCCGCATTCGCCAAGGCCAAAATCAGACAAGCATGCAGTCCCAATTTACAGATATTTTATTTTATTTACATGCTGCAGCATTACTTGTCTAGCCACAGTTTTACTTAGTCTGATTTTACTCTGCATAAGTGTTAAACTGGCCACAATAAGGATTTTAAACAACAAACATTTCATTGTCTCAACTGCCAAGCAATGTAATCATGCTCCTTTTCGCTCTACTTTGTCTTGGCTCTTGCACTCGAAGGGGGAAAGAAAATGAAGTGAAACATGATATTACCCCAAACTTTTTAACAAAAAAAAAAATCCCTAAAATAATTAATTAATACCGAGTAGATTATTAATCATTCCATAGTTTGTTCCACTGTTCCACTACTTTATTACACTATCGCAATAAAACCTTGCAGGGCCGGAGTCCATTAAATCATTTTCAAATCACCGCTCGCTAAAGTTCGCCTAACATTGTAAAACAAAAAACAAACAAACGACCACGCTTATTTTAGAAACACTTAACAGACTCAGTGATAGATTTACGAGGGAGGGAGTCAAAGAGCCTCTCTTCTTGTTATTTGGGGAGATGGAAAAGGGGCAAAGGCTCCATGAATGCAGCCCCAGTATTTGTGCATTATTTCATTTTGTGACGTTTTTCTTTCGTCAGTCTCATGTAAAACTCAGGCATCCTCATAAAGCAGCTTCTAGAACAGCATTAACTGTACGTATTTAGCACTTTTGTCATTTAAATTGTGGAAAATGTTTTCCTGCTCTGATGGATGGGGGCTTTAATGAATGCTGTTTATGTATGTGGATTTCCACACATGACTCCACTGTAGACTTTACAACTGTTCTCCCCTCTCCTCCTGTCATTACAAGGTTGAAACAAGCGTTCATTTCATCATTCATTATTCATCATTTTGATCCTCTGATTTCTCAAATAGGGTCGACTGACTCAAACCCAAACTACATGCCAACTTTTAAGCAGGCTCGTTTGACTCCATGAAAAACAATGATGGCTTGGAGATAGACTGTAGTTAGTTGAAGAGCACCTACTGACTCAGCTCACTGTACTGTAAGTTAATAAAAGCTTCTGATAAGTGACATGTCAGTTTGATGAATTATATTGCCGATATGAAGTGTGAAGAGATGGTGTTGGTGGCCCCTCTCTCATGCCAGCCCAGACAATGCCAGCGCAGCCCCCATTGAGACACATGGGCCAGATCCCAAATGGCACCCTATTCCCTATAGTGCAGTACCATATGGCTCTGCTCAAAACTAGTACACTTTATAGGGAATATGGTGCTATTTGAGACACAGGCACGGTGACATGGTCAGTGAGGTAATGTTGGGAAAAATGCCATGCAAAGACATGTGTTGGTATCTATTTACTGCTATACTCAATGAGTAATTCAATGTTTTTCATATTCAGTGTCTATCTAGCCATTTGATTTGTGTGAATTCAGATCATATTAAGAGCAGTTTTTTTACAGTCTTTTTAATAAAGAGCTATGAGACATTATATAATACAAATAATCATGATTTTGAGAGGTAGAAAATCTCCATGAAATACTCCCTAATATCTTCATGCAGGTCATAGATGGCTGAGAGCAGTTTAGACTATGTATTATTACACCATAATAACATGGCTTACCATCCTCCCTTTCCTTTATCCTTTCCCACTCCTCCCCTGGGGCCAAAAACACAATCTTGACCACCAGCTCCCTATTCCTTCGATACAGAACAGAGATGGAACAGTTCATTAATATAATGGTTAATAACATTGATATAAATGTTACTAAAATTGATATAATGGTTGTTTAATTCGGTTAAACCGCTTCAACAGGAAGACAAAAGTCATATTTCGGTTGGAACTTGTGTGCAATTGACCAATAAAGTAATCTTAAAGGTCAATTCTCTTCTATTCACTCCAATTTATCAGGCAATATCACAACATTACATAGTAGGCAAATGTGAATGTACTGGGGATTGTGTTCCAAAGACAAAAGTGTATGTTGAATACACTTTTAAAAAATGTGTTTATGGAATCAATGCGGACACGTGAGATTTAAGTGTCCTTTGGTTTTGAGATAGCAGATATTTCATCAAATGTGTTTAGAGTACTTTCGGGAGAAATCTGCAATGTGCGCAACTGTGCATAACCTTGAAAGCCATAGGCCTACTGTATATCTGGACACCTGCAGAAGTCATGTTTTGACTGTGTGCCATGTATCTCATACTGTAGTAGAAAACAAACTGATACTAATCCCTCCACACTCCAATAGCTCTCCAACTTCTACTTACATGTTATAGTAGTAACTGCAAACTCAACCATCTTTCACACACAAACTTGAAATAATGGGATGGCATTCACCTTTTTATTGCTGGTTATTCATTTGTGTATCTGTCTGAAGATACAAAGTAAGTCAAATCTGTGGGAATGTACAGTGGCTGGCTGTCTGCCCTGAGGACCTGCGTCAGACAGACGGTTAAAGCAACAGTGTTTTTATGGAAGTTGTAGATTAGATGAGTATGCCTGGCCAGGTGGGCTTTATGGTCTGGTGGAACAAGAGAACAGTTTGGCCCTATAGTCAGTAGACATGAAGTAAGTAAACAAATACTTTATTGGATATATATCATCCTTTTATCAATATTGGTTCACCTCTCATTTTAGTCCTCTCAGTGCACAGTAATCAATGTTTTAAATTATTTCATAAAAAGTCAACTCTGCAGCCATTGGACCAACTGCAGGGTGGTGTGTCTTCCATGATGACCTTGTCGACCCCGCATGACCTCTCTGCTCAGGGCCCTTAGTAAGTGTTACTGCTCCTGGGCTGCAACAGAACGGTCGAACATTATGTCAATGACAATTAATTAAGGTGTGAATGCACCTGAACCTGATCTAATTCCCTTTGAAAGGAGGATGCTCCAACTCTATACTATGCTTAACAATGACCTCACCGCCAGAAGATCTTCTGGAGGATGAAATGTGGTTTGATTTATTGTACCTTTTTATTGCTACATAAAGTGTCCTTAAGAGCTCTGTGAGGATGAGCACAGATCCCAGAGATAACAAACCTGTGCTTTGAGGTGAGGAAATCAGTCATGGAATATTACCTATATTCAAACACCCTGTAAACATGACCTACCAGACACCTTACAAACATGACCTACCAGACACCCTACAAACATGACCTACCAGACACCTTACAAACATGACCTACCAGACACCCTACAAACATGACCTACCAGACACCCTACGAACATGACCTACCAGACACCCTACGAACATGACCTACCAGACACCCTACAAACATGACCTACCAGACACCCTACAAACATGACCTACCAAACACCTTACAAACATGACCTACCAGACACCCTACAAACATGACCTACC
Source organism: Salvelinus fontinalis (assembly GCF_029448725.1). Classification (NCBI taxonomy): domain Eukaryota; kingdom Metazoa; phylum Chordata; class Actinopteri; order Salmoniformes; family Salmonidae; genus Salvelinus; species Salvelinus fontinalis. Next base: position 29,683,552 of record NC_074683.1, on the reverse strand, counting down.
AGACACCCTACAAACATGACCTACCAGACACCCTACGAACATGACCTACCAGACACCCTACAAACATGACCTACCAGACACCCTACAAACATGACCTACCAGACACCCTACGAACATGACCTACCAGACACCCTACAAACATGACCTACCAAACACCCTACAAACATGACCTACCAGACACCCTACAAACATGACCTACCAGACACCCTACAAACATGACCTACCAGACACCCTACAAACATGACCTACCAGACACCCTACAAACATGACCTACCAGACACCCTACAAACATGACCTACCAAACACCCTACAAACATGACCTACCAAACACCCTACAAACATGACCTACCAAACACCCTACAAACATGACCTACCAGACACCCTACGAACATGACCTACCAGACACCCTACAAACATGACCTACCAAACACCTTACAAACATGACCTACCAGACACCTTACAAACATGACCTACCAGACACCCTACAAACATGACCTACCAAACACCTTACAAACATGACCTACCAGACACCTTACAAACATGACCTACCAGACACCCTACAAACATGACCTACCAGACACCCTACAAACATGACCTACCTGTCACGATCGTGTGGAGGATTGACGGACCAATACGCAGCTTTAGGAAAATAAGCCATCTCCTTTTTATTGACGAAGAAGGCACACGAAACAAACACACTTACGAACTAAACAAAACAAGAAAACGATCGTGAAGCTAAACAACGATGTGCACACACTGGCTACAAACGTATCACATAGACAACTACTCACAACAAATGAAAGCCTATGGCTACCCTAAATAAGGCTCCCAATCAGAGACAACCAAAATCAGCTGTCTCTAATTGGGAACTCATTCAGGTAACCATAGACTCTCCTAGACAACTAAACATACATAGACAACGCTAGACACATGTACTCAACACAAACCCATATACTACACCCAACAACCCCTTTACCATAGAATCACCCTAGACCAACAAAACACAAACATTCCCCATGTCACACCCTGACCTAACTAAAATAATAAAGAAAACAAAGAATACTAAGGCCAGGGCGTGACATAACCCCCCCCTTAAGGTGCGAACTCCGGGCGCACCATTAACCAGTCTAGGGGAGGGTCTGGGTGGGCTTCCATCCACGGTGGCGGCTCCGGATCTGGTCGTGGTCCCCACGTCACCACAGTCCCTAACCGCCTCCTTAAATTCCTCCAAATGACCCCCCTCCACATTAACCCCACTGCATTAAGGGGCAGTTCCGGACTAAGGGGCAGCTCCGAACTAAGGGGCAGTACCAGGGTAAGGGGCAGTACCAGGGTCAGGGGCAGCTCCGAACTAAGGGGCAGTACCAGGGTAAGGGACAGCACCAGGATAAGGGGCAGCACCAGGATAAGGGGCAGCTCCGGACTGAGGAACGGCAGCTCCGGACTGAGGAACGGCAGCTCCGGACTGAGGAACGGCAGCTCCGGACTGAGGAACGGCAGCTCCGGACTGAGGGACTGCAGCTCCGGACTGAGGGACTGCAGCTCCGGACTGAGGGACGGCCCATGGCTGGCTGACGGATCTGGCTGCTCATGGCTGGCTGACGGATCTGGCTGCTCATGGCTAGCTGACGGATCTGGCTGCTCATGGCTAGCTGACGGATCTGGCTGCTCATGGCTAGCTGACGGATCTGGCTGCTCATGGCTAGCTGACGGATCTGGCTGCTCATGGCTAACTGACGGATCTGGCTGCTCATGGCTGGCTGACGGATCTGGCTGCTCATGGCTAGCTGACGGATCTGGCTGCTCATGGCTAGCTGACGGATCTGGCTGCTCATGGCTAGCTGACGGATCTGGCTGCTCATGGCTAGCTGACGGATCTGGCTGCTCATGGCTAGCTGACGGATCTGGCTGCTCATGGCTAGCTGACGGATCTGGCTGCTCATGGCTAGCTGACGGATCTGGCTGCTCATGGCTAGCTGACGGATCTGGCTGCTCATGGCTAGCTGACGGATCTGGCTGCTCATGGCTAGCTGACGGATCTGGCTGCTCATGGCTGGCTGACGGATCTGGCTGCTCATGGCTGGCTGGCGGCTCTGGCAGATCCTGTCTGATTGGCGGCTCTGGCAGATCCTGTCTGATTGGCGGCTCTGGCAGATCCTGTCTGATTGGCGGCTCTGGCAGATCCTGTCTGACGGACGGCTCTAGCGGCTCCTGTCTGGCGGGCGGCTCTAGCGGCTCCTGTCTGGCGGGCGGCTCAGTAGGCTCATGGCAGACGGGCGGCTTTGCAGGCTCATGGCAGACGGGCGGCTTTGCAGGCTCATTGCAGACGGATGGCTCAGATGGCGCTGGGGAGACGGATGGCTCAGATGGCGCTGGGGAGACGGATGGCGCTTGGCAGACGGGCAGTTCAGGCATCGCTGTGCAGACGGCAGACTCCTGCCGGCTGAGGCGCACTGTAGACCTGGTGCGTGGTGCCGGGACTGGTGGTACCGGGCTGGGGACACGCATCTCAGGGCTAGTGCGGGGAGCAGCAACAGGACGCACAGGACTCTGGGGACACACAGGAGGCTTGGTGCGTGGTTTAGGCACTGGTGGTAAAGGGCTGGAGACACGCACCATATGGCTAGTGCGTGGAGGAGGCACTGGTGGTACTGGGTTGGGGCGGGGAGGTGGCGCCGGAAATACCGGACCGTGCAGGCGTACTGGCTCCCTTGAGCGCCGAGCCTGCCCAACCTTACCTGGTTGTATGCTCCCCGTCGCCTGACCAGTGCGGGGAGGTGGAATAACCCGCACCGGCCTATGTAGGCGAACCGGGGACACCATGCGTAAGGCTGGTGCCATGTACGCCGGCCCGAGGAGACGCACTGGTGACCAGATGCGTTGGGCCGGCTTCATGACATACGGCTCAACGCTCAGTCTAGCCCGGCCGATACGTGGAGCTGAAATGTACCGAACCGGGCTATGCACGCGTACAGGAGACATCGTGCGCTCTACTGCGTAACACGGTGTCTGCCCGTACTCTCGCTCTCCACGGTAAGTACAGGGAGTAGGCGCAGGTTTCCTACCTGACTTCGCCACACTCCCTTTAAGGCCCCCCCCAAGAAATTTTTGGGTTGTACTCACGGGCTTCCAGCCTTGTCTCCGTGCTGCCTCCTCATATCGCCTCCTCTCGGCTTTAGCTGCCTCCAGCTCTTCACGAGGAAGGCGATATTCTCCCGGTTGTGCCCACGGCCCCTTACCATCCAGTATCTCCTCCCATGTCCACGAATCCTGTGTAGGTGGGTCCTGTTGCCGCTTTCCATGCCGCTTGGTCCTGTATTGGTGAGTAGTTCTGTCACGATCGTGTGGAGGATTGACGGACCAATACGCAGCTTTAGGAAAATAAGCCATCTCCTTTTTATTGACGAAGAAGACACACGAAACAAACACACTTACGAACTAAACAAAACAAGAAAACGATCGTGAAGCTAAACAACGATGTGCACACACTGGCTACAAACGTATCACATAGACAACTACTCACAACAAATGAAAGCCTATGGCTACCCTAAATAAGGCTCCCAATCAGAGACAACCAAAATCAGCTGTCTCTAATTGGGAACTCATTCAGGTAACCATAGACTCTCCTAGACAACTAAACATACATAGACAACGCTAGACACATGTACTCAACACAAACCCATATACTACACCCAACAACCCCTTTACCATAGAATCACCCAAAACCAACAAAACACAAACATTCCCCATGTCACACCCTGACCTAACTAAAATAATAAAGAAAACAAAGAATACTAAGGCCAGGGCGTGACACTACCAGACACCCTACGAACATGACCTACCAGACACCCTACGAACATGACCTACCAGACACCCTACAAACATTCCCTACCAGACACCCTACAAACATTCCCTACCAGACACCTTACAAACATGACCTACCAGACACCTTACAAACATGACCTACCAGACACCTTACAAACATGACCTACCAGACACCTTACAAACATGACTTACCAAACATTCCCTACCAGACACCTTACAAACATGACCTACCAGACACCCTACGAACATTCCCTACCAGACACCCTACAAACATGACCTACCAGACACCCTACAAACATGACCTACCAGACACCCTACGAACATGACCTACCAGACACCCTACAAACATGACCTACCAAACACCCTACGAACATGACCTACCAGACACCCTACAAACATGACCTACCAGACACCTTACAAACATGACCTACCAGACACCCTACAAACATGACCTACCAGACACCCTACAAACATGACCTACCAAACACCCTACGAACATGACCTACCAGACACCCTACAAACATGACCTACCAGACACCCTACGAACATGACCTACCAGACACCCTACAAACATGACCTACCAGACACCCTACAAACATGACCTACCAAACACCCTACAAACATGACCTACCAGACACCCTACAAACATGACCTACCAGACACCCTACAAACATGACCTACCAGACACCTTACAAACATGACCTACCAGACACCCTACAAACATGACCTACCAGACACCCTACAAACATGACCTACCAGACACCCTACAAACATGACCTACCAGACACCCTACAAACATGACCTACCAGACACCTTACAAACATGACCTACCAGACACCCTACAAACATGACCTACCAGACACCCTACAAACATGACCTACCAGACACCCTACAAACATGACCTACCAAACACCCTACAAACATGACCTACCAGACACCCTACAAACATGACCTACCAGACACCCTACGAACATGACCTACCAGACACCCTACAAACATGACCTACCAGACACCCTACAAACATGACCTACCAAACATTCCCTACAAACATGACCTACCAAACATTCCCTACAAACATGACCTACCAAACATTCCCTACAAACATGACCTACCAAACATTCCCTACAAACATGACCTACCAGACACCCTACGAACATGACCTACCAAACACCCTACAAACATGACCTACCAGACACCCCATATTTCTCTCAAATGTTGTGCACAAATTTGTTACATCCCTATTAGTGAGCATTTCTCCTTTGATGAGATAATCCATCCACCTGACAGGTGTGGCATATCAAGAAGCTGATTAAACAGCATGATCATTACACAGGTGCACCTTGTGTTGGGGGCAATAAAAGGCAACTCTAAAATGTGCAGTTTTGTCACACAGCACAATGCCACAGATGTCTCAAGTTTTGAGGGAGCATGCAATTGGCATGCTAACTGCAGGAATGTCTACCAGAACTGTTGCCAGAGAATTTAATGTACATTTTTCTACCATAAGCTGCCTCCAACGTTGTTTTAGAGAATTTGGCAGTACGTCCAACCGGCCTCACAACCGCAGACCACATATAACCACGCCTGCCCGGGACCTCCACATCCGGCTTCTTCAACTGCGTGATCGTCTGAGGGGAGGTGGGGCGTGGTGCTGAGGAGTATTTGGTAGGTCATGTTATAATAAGGCCCTTTTGTGGGAAAAAGTCATTCCAACCATGGGCATGGGATGGGAGGGCATAGGCCCACCCATGGTTGCACCACTGCCCAGTCATGTGAAATCCATAGATTAGGGCCTAATGAATTTATTTAAATTGACTGATTTCCTTTTATGAACTTTTATGTTGCGTTTATATCTTTGTTCAGTATATATATCAAATAAATAAAGTATTTCCCAACTAGCATTCACAGCTATGACACAAACCTAGAGCCAGCTCGCTAAGCATGCAAAACATGTTAAATAGGACACATGAGGACACCACTCATCCCCAAACAAATTCTATCATAGACCCTCACATTGAGCATTGATCGTGCCTTGCCTTCTGTGGACCCCCCAACACCCCCCAAAATCACCACACACACAATAACCCAACCTCCACACCCCTCTACCCCTACCACTCCCCCCCCCCCCTGTCCCATCCACTGGGGGTCCAGAGCGGAGTGGAGGAGTGGAGTGACAGACTGGCCTTACATGTCCACTAACGGCCACTTTAACATGCTGGAGGTCAAGGGATTAGTGGTCTGGGTCACTTCCACAGCTAGAGTTCTAATATAAACCGTACTAAGAGGTCAGTGTCCAAGAGCGGGAGGTCCCTCCTCTCTCCCCCTCCTCCACACCCTCCCTCCCTCCTCCAACCCCTCCCCCTTCCAAGAGGACAGGCAGGCACCCCATTCCTGTCCTCCTTTATTTCCGTAAGTCATGCAGAACTCACGAGTGAACATGCTGAGTTTGAGCTCATCGGATTAGGCTCTGAGATAGGGATAGACCAAGGGGAACTCATAAGGAATACTATGGCGCTTCCTGTGTTCTCTTCACAGCCCAACACAGACCAACACTCTGACATAGTCAGTGAGAATTAATGGAGTAAACCTATAATCCAAAGTAACACTGACCAAACACTGCTGGAGAAAGAAATGCCTGTGATATTTGGTGTATTTATTGAGACTGGAGTTCAGATTTTGGATTTGACTTTTCAGTTTGAAGTCTGTATTACAGTAAAAGAGGAGAGGGTATTTTGGTCACCTGTTGGTTGAGGCAGTCCCTCCTTGTCCCTCCTCGCTCTCTCTCGCTTCGTCCTGTACATTTCTTCCTTCTTTTCTTCTTTGTTCTTTCACCAATAATATCTCCCATTCAGTGGACAGAGGTAAACAGTCAACAGTCACATCACATCATATCAAAGTTGGTATTCAAAGTGAATTACTGTCTGAACAACACCACCTCTGTTCTTCAGGGAAACTCCGGGGGAAGAGGGTACTTTTTGTTGACACCATACTGTCTCCAACTTCAAAACTAGTATCAACTTGTTCTTAATGACACCAAATACCGTAATGACATACTGTAGGTATCAGATCAAAGATGACAGAACCAGACTGCATCCTATTACATTAGATATTCCTATGCATGTTTATGTTGTTGGACCACCAAATGGGATGAACTACAGTATCTATTTTAGCTGATTTAACCAGTGGGGTAGCTGGGGTTTCATGTGGTAGGAGGCCATCTTTTGAAATGATAAAAACAAAGACAGAAGTATGTTATGGGACGATTGAAGTATATGACGATAGAGGTATGGTATGTGACGGTGACCGAATTCAGCCAGCGGCAGGGGGTGTGGAGGCAAAAATCTGAAGGGCACAGTCAATGTGGGAGTCTGGCCGTGGTAGAGGAACCACCATGGACCTCTGTGCAGTTTTTCTTTGTTGGCGGACGTTGTTGTGTGGAGGGAGGCGGTTGTTGGGATCAGTGAGTAGCAAAAGGAGAAAGAGGGGGATAGAAAGTAGGGCTGACAGGGATGTAGGAGTTGAGGGCTTGACCTCTGAGTCATGACCTTTGTTCTTATCAATAGGTTTATGTTTCACGGACCCTCGTGCTACAATCGCTCTACTTGGGCATCCCTTCCTCCTCTCTTCCTTCTCTCTGTTATTCCCTCATTCCCCCATCTGTCTGTTATTCCCTCTCCCCCCATCTCTTTGTTATTCCCTCTTCCCCCCCATCTCTCTGTTATTCACTCTTCCCCCCCATCTCTCTGTTATTCCCTCTCCCCCCCCCCGTCTCTCTGTTATTCCCTGTTCCCCCCGTCTCTCTGTTATTCCCTCTTCCCCCCGTCTCTCTGTCATTCCCTCTTCCCCCCATCTCTCTGTTATTCCCTCTTCCCCCCATCTCTCTGTTATTCCCTCTTCCCCCCATCTCTCTGTTATTCCCTCTCCCCCCCATCTCGCTGTTATTCCCTCTTCCCCCATCGCTCTGTTATTCCCTCTTCCCCCCGTCTCTCCGTTATTCCCTCTCCCCCACCGTCTCACCGTTAATCCCTCTTCCCCCCATCTCTCTGTTATTCCCTCTTCCCCCCATCTCTCTGTTATTCCCTCTTCCCCCCATCTCTCTGTTATTCCCTCTTCTCCCCATCTCTCTGTTATTCCCTCTTCCCCCCCGTCTCTCTGTTATTCCCTGTTCCCCCCGTCTCTCTGTTATTCCCTCTTCCCCCCGTCTCTCTGTTATTCCCTCTTCCCCCATCTCTCTGTTATTCCCTCTTCCCCCGTCTCTCTGTTATTCCCTCTTCCCCCCCATCTCTCTGTTATTCCCTCTTCCCCCCGTCTCTTTGTTATTCCCTCTTCCCCCCATCTCTCTGTTATTCCCTCTTCCCCCCATCTCTCTGTTATTCCCTCTCCCCCCCATCTCGCTGTTATTCCCTCTTCCACCATCGCTCTGTTATTCCCTCTTCCCCCCGTCTCTCCGTTATTCCCTCTCCCCCACCGTCTCACCGTTATTCCCTCTTCCCCCCCATCTCTCTGTTATTCCCTCTCCCCCCATCTCTCTGTTATTCCCTCTTCCCCCCATCTCTCTGTTATTCCCTCTTCCCCCCATCTCTCTGTTATTCCCTCTTCCCCCCATCTCCCTGTTATTCCCTCTCCCCCACCGTCTCTCTGTTATTCCCTCTTCCCCCCCACCTCGTTGTTATTCCCTCTTCCACCTGTCTCTCTGTTATTCCCTCTTCCTCCTGTCTCTCTGTTATTCCCTCTTCCCCAACATCTCTCTGTTATTCCCTCTTCCTCCATCTCTCTGTTATACCCTCTTCCCCCGATCTCTCTGTTATTCCCTCTTCCCCCCGTCTCTCTGTTATTCCCTCTTCCACCATCTCTCTGTTATTCCCTCTCCCCCCCATCTCTCTGTTATTCCCTCTTCCTCCATCTCTCTGTTATTCCCTCTTCCTCCATCTGTTATTCCCTCTTCCTCCATCTCTCTGTTATTCCCTCTTCCCCCTGTCTCTCTGTTATTCCCTCTTCCTCCATCTCTCTGTTATTCCCTCTTCCCCAACATCTCTCTGTTATTCCCTCTTCCCCCCCATCTCTCTGTTATTCCCTCTTCCCCCCATCTTTTTGTTATTCCCTCTTCCCCAACATCTCTCTGTTATTCCCTATTCCCCCCATCTCTCTGTTATTCCCTCTTCCCCCCATCTCCCTGTTATTCCCTCTCCCCCACCGTCTCTCCGTTATTCCCTCTTCCCCCCCATCTCTCTGTTATTCCCTCTTCCCCCCATCTTTTTGTTATTCCCTCTTCCCCCCATCTCTCTGTTATTCCCTATTCCCCCCATCTCTCTGTTATTCCCTCTTCCCCCCATCTCTCTGTTATTCCCTCTTCCCCCCATCGCTCTGACATAGTTTAACCATAGACAGGAGCACCCCTCCCTATCACTAGGAGGACAGAGGGGCAGAGGGGATGTGGGTTGGTTGTAGAATGTTTACCTCTGGTGAGTTAGTTAATTCTCATTTCCTCCTCAACAGTTCCTGTGCAAATGTAATGTCAAATTCTGGAGGGAGTGATCGTGAACATGGGCCCCTCAGAGCTATAGCTGCTCAGGACGAGGTTCAAATTGGGATCAAGGTCAGGTTACACTCCTCCTCACATGTGGGAACACTGCTCAGGGAAATCAGCTCCATGCAATTGTGTGTGTTTACGGAAAACAGTTTGTAAGTTAGGAAATGAGCACTCTATGGGCCCCAATGGAAATCAGAAGCTCACCCTTCCAGTTGCAACCATAAAAGTATTATTTTCAATGTTAACATATGTGACTTTAGCAGGCCTTTAGTGTGCTTAGTGCTCCTCCTTATCAGAGTTACTCAAGTGGCCCTGTGATATGTGTTTTGTTGTACTCTGTCTGGAGAAAGCCTGGGCTTGACAATTATCATGAAACTGAGCCTTAGTGTAGTCTACATTCCACATTATTATTTTGTATTATGTTTGACATTGTTGTCTGACACCATTTATAGTTATGGGTCAATTTTTGGGTTGGAGCAGGACTCTTATCATGTTTACCATTGGTTATCATGCAACAGCCAGCTCAACAAGAGCTCAGCCCCTTGAGTTTGTCCCCAGTCCGCTTCTTTGTTTGTTTAAATTACAGTCTGGGGTGTTTGGGTTATAGAAGGTCATTTCATAATAGTGTTTAAGTAGCCACAAGATTGAGACACAGACACAGAGGGAAGAGGGTGGTAAAAACACCTATCTGTATGCAAATTGTATGCAAAACTCAACCTTTAATTTGGTTTATTTTCCACCATATTAACCTTGAATTGGCTTTTCTAGTCTTTCTTCTAGCATTTTTATTAATGCTATTTTTATCGAATTTGCTGTATGGAAAAATACAATAAAGTTTTACTCTGAATTTGTGTTTGTGTTTATAATGAATACACATTAGTTCCTGGCAAGGCAGCAGCTACTCTTCCTGCAGTCCAGCAAAATGAAAGCTATTATACCATTTTTAACTTCTCTGGGATATGTGGGAAGCTAACGTCCCACTTGGTCAAAAGCCAGTAAAAATGCAGAGCGCCAAATTCAAATAAATTACTATAAAAATCTAACTTTTATAAAATCACACATGATAGATACCAAATTAAAGCTACACTTGTTGTGAATCCAGCCAACATGTCAGAATTCAAATGTGCTTTCGTCGTAAAGCCTACCAAACGATTATGTTAGGTCAGAGCCAAGTCACAGAAGAACACAGCCATTTTTCCAGCCAAAGAGAGGAGTAACAAAAAGCAGAAATAGAGAACATTAATCACTAACCTTTGATGATCTTCATCAGATGACACTCATAGGACTTCATGTTACACAATACATGTATGTTTTGTTCGGTAAAGTTCATATTTATATCAAAAAATCTGAGTTTAGGCGGTACACTACTGTCTCACTTGGCCAAAAGCCAGAGCGCCAAATTCAAATAAATTACTATAAAAATCTAACTTTCATTAAATCAAACATGAAAGATACCAAATTAAAGCTACACTTGTTGTGAATCCAGCCAACATGTCAGAATTCAAATAGGATTTTCGGCGAAGGCAAACGATGCTATTATGAGGATAGCACCATAGTAAACAAAGAGAGAGAAGCATATTTCAACCCTGCAGGCGCGACACAAAACGCAGAAATAAAAATATAATTCATGCCGTACCTTTGACGAGCTTCTGTTGTTGGCACTCCAATATGTCCCATAAACATCACAAATGGTCCTTTTGTTCGATTAATTCCGTCGATATATATCCAAAATGTCCATTTATTTGGCGCGTTTGATCCAGAAAAACACCGGTTTCAACTTGTGCAACGTGACTACAAATGATCTCAAAAGTTACCTGTCAACTTTGCCAAAACATTTCAAACTTCTTTTGTAACACAACTTTAGGTATTTTTTAAAGTAAATAATCGATCAAATTGAAGACGGGATGATCTGTGTTCAATACAGAATTAAATCAAACTGTAGCTAGCTTTCTGGTCACTCGCCTCTAACTGTACACTTCCAGTGACCCTCGTTCAAGATGGCCGTACTTCTTCATTACACAAAGGAAAAAACCTCAACCAATTTCTAAAGACTGTTGACATCCAGTGGAAGCGGTAGGAACTGCAAGAAGGTCAATTCGAAATTTGTATTCCCAATGAAAACCCATTGAAAAGAGAGTGACCTCAAAAAACAAACATCTGAAGGGTTTGTCCTCTGGGTTTTGCCTGCTAAATCAGTTCTGTTATACTCACAGACATGATTCAAACAGTTTTAGAAACTTCAGAGTGTTTTCTATCCAAATCTACTAATAATATGCATATCTTATCTTCTGGGGATGAGTAGCTGGCAGTTGAATTTGGGTATGCTTTTCATCCGAACGTGAAAATCCTGCCCCCTATCCTAGAGAAGTTAAAACATTACAATATATTCACAACAGATTTCACAACACATTAAGTGTGTGCCCTCAGGCCACTACTCTAATACCACATATCTACAACACAAAATCCATGTGCACATGTGTGTATAGGACATATGTTATTGTGTGTGTGTGTGTATGCATGTCTGTGCCTGTGTTTATGTCTCTTTCCCAGCTGTTCCATAAGGTGTATTTGTATTTTTTTTAAATCTAATTTTATTGCTTGCATCAGTTACTTGATGTGGAATAGTTCCATGTAGTACTTGGCTCTATCTATGTAGTACTGTGTACCTCCCACAGTCTGAATACCAAAGGTTTGCTCTCAGAGTGTCAAAAACAAAGCTTGGCTCTGTAAAGTCCTGTCTTCTATTCTAATCCTCTATTCTCCCATAGGGGGTTCCCCTTCTGTAAAGATCTCCATCCCCTCTATGAACATACAACTACAGTTAAAGTGTGTCACATTCCTCTCACAAGGTTTATGGAGATACGTAAGGGCTCTATAGAAAATGAGGTTTGCTCAACTGACAAAATAATGGAAAAGGCTTTTGTTTCATTGTAAGTCTTGAGACCATAGTCAATGCCTGTGTAGAAACTGCACCATAACAAAACAGACTGATGATGCAACAGATTCTGTAGCTGACACACACTGTGACGTTGTTTCTCTGTAATCCTGGTTGTTGTCTTACTACCTCCACACGCACAACTCCTAATCACACATGGCCGTATGATCGTAGGGTACAGCTTACAAATACCTACATGGGAAGACGTAAGAGACACTGACGATAGACATTTACACCATGTGTCCAGACTCTGACATTACTGCTAATCCTCACATGGACAATCTTATTCTGTCTACCTGATCTGAAACTCACTCTGAAACTGAAGCGGTTTGTGTTGTTTCATCTCAGGAGAATAAGGACAGACGATGTACTGTTTTACTTGACTCATGTCTGTTATGTGGTGATATGTCATAAGTTACAATGGTTGTTTTGTTTGACCAAACCAAAGCACTGTTATAACTGTTACAAGCACTGTTACAAAAATGTCACTCCACATCCACAATAAACTCTATTGCTCTGTTACAACCGAGCAATCATTGAAAAACTCATTTAAGCTACTGGATGTATTTAGAATTGATCATGTTTTCTTTCTGTTATAGTAAGTTATACTGTGTCTGATTGACTTAGAGCTCCCATATCTTTTCTCCATGCCACATCACAACACCAGCCCAAACTCCAATGGATAAATGCCTCATGTTGCATTACCTTCACTCAGTTCAGGTGTGTGACCGATCTCTGCCAACTCACACCACTTCAGCATTTAGCTATGCTCTGGTCACAGTCAGAGTTGCTTTTTGTCCCCCCCCCCCCCCCCCATTACACAGAGAGAGATACCTGAGGGAGTGTCTATAAATCCTCATAGGTGAAGTGCAGATTCAAAGTTGTTTGCCATATCCCATCTACACTGAACCCAAAGGGAGGGGGAGGGGCTTCCCCCATGATCCCACCAGCATCGTCCACACACCACAGCTCACCAATAGGACCAGAAGAGAGGAGACGAGAGGGTGTGTGCATGCGTGCGAGAGACTAGTCCAGTCCTCACTCTAAAAGGGTTTGTTTCAAGTAATGTCACTGGGAAACGTTACAATATATTGCATCAATCTTGATGACTTAATCCCCTTCATCCCTAGGAACATAGGGATAAACATAGGCTTAAAATATTACCACTAATTGTGAATAACATACAATGCCTAGTTCTCACCAGATTCCCAGCTCTTAGATATTTTCAGATCTGAAAGTTCTCTGGCCAGCAAAAACAAGTGTATATACCGATATACAAACAATATAATCTATAATTATCTTCTGTTCTAAGAATTAAAGATACATGACATGTTGGTTTGTGGTGACACGTCATGACACAGTGGTCTACTTATTATTTCACTTTTTTGCTTTACCCATATCTCTGTTTCTCATGCTAGCCATGACTCCCTGGGCTCAGTGATCTCTTCTGTCATTTGAAGCTGCAGCCGCAAACCTCAGCAAGCACAGAGCTGGAGTGGTGTTGTTTAATTAATGACCATCACATTGATACATTCCCTCACATGTGGTTTGGCTATTGTGTCACGTGGTTAACCAACACAGAACAGATCTGGGGTCAAATGAAATACAGCTATATTTCTTGGCCTCTGTTTTTATTCTATTCATTACTTTGTCATTTGCCACTAAAAAATAATCATCCAAAGGGTCTTCTTATTTCAACCTGTCATTATTCTTCTCTTTCCCAAGGTTTTAAAAACACATATTTTTCACATTATTCACACACATATTTTGCCGTAAATTCATGTCACATATCAGTTTGCAAACAATGTAAAAAAAAATTTTTTTTTTTTATTAAGCTGCACACAAATATCGTCTCTTTCTTTCAGCTCAATCCCCCTTGTGTGCTGCTTTAGATTTACATTAGAAGTGCCCATCCAAGAAGGCATAAGGTCATTGGCCACAGATAAAATGACGTCAAATCTACCGTAGCTTTGATTGGACTAGCGAGCTAGAAAAGCGGTCATCATCATGAATCACGTCGACAATCTACTGGCAAATCCTTTTCAATCCTTGTCATACTGTATGAAGATAAATTATAGATAAAAGGTATAGTGCTCATCGTCCATTGGACATAAACATTACACAACAAGTCGGAAATCGCAAATTCAACAATGAGTGGTTTGGAAGGAATCAGTGGCTAACTGCAAGCGTTGCAAAGCAATCACTATTTTGCTTCCCTTGCCTGCTATTCGGTGGAGAAGGTGTGTGGTCCAAGTCTGGGTTTGAGGATTTAAAACATCTGTCTGAAATGGTCTTTTTTCCAAGCTTAAAAGGATAAACATTCACTCACAACCTCTTGGGCCAGAAAAGATTGAATTCATTGGCCATGCTGTCAATCCAGAATGTCTTCGCCGTGTTCAAAACACTTGGAAACTCTGAACTGGAAAATCTCAGACTTCAGTGAGTTCAAGACAACTGTAAACTCTGTAAAAAACAAGCTCCGACTGGGAAAATACGTTTTCAATGGTCATCCAACTTGGAATTCTAAGTCGGGAACTCGGGCCTCTTTCTAGAGCTCCGACCTGAAGATCACTGACGTGGTGATTCAACCTTGTTTTTTTCAGAGTTCCCTGTTGTCTTGAAAGCACCTTTGATGACAAAATTTGCCCACAAGAAGGACCGCCGTGCCACCTTCCTGTTCAAGTGAGCACAGCACAACAACTGTGAGTCCAAAAATGTATTGTCTGATGCTACATAAATTAGCTCATGTGCTTTTCTTCACAAAGAGGGGATACTATATAAAGTTGTTGGTTCTGTAACCATGTTTGCGAGTGACAGTCTCTTCAAATTCAAATATTTGTTTTCAACAAAAAGTTCAGAAATAGATCATTCCAGTTGATATTGAGTTGTTTTGCTTGCGAAATGTGCTGTCTGAGCTTCGGTCTATTGTCTATAGAAAGTGGATCCTCGTGATTGTATTTTCCTTCCTTTTAAAACCACATACTGTAGGCCTAATAAAATACTTCAAATGGTAGGCTTACCACGTCTCTCTCTCTCTCGCTTTCTGTGTGTGGTGACTTAAAGAATAGTAAAGTTAAGGCCAGATCACCTTGCTGAATTTATCTGAAGTAACATCTATCTGAATTTCTGTCCGTGTCCATTTTGAAAATGCTGAAGGAATAGGCCTACCTTGTCACAGCTCGTTTGCTTGCACTAGCTTATACTTAGTACTAAGTGTTAATAATATAAGAACAAATATTATGAATTTACTGAACATAAATGTAATAATGTTTGTGTACGAGTCAAAAGTCAAAACTCATGTTGCCGTTCTTTATTCCTGAAGGACAATCTGGTTCTTATCGACTTACACAAATCCACAAGGAGTCAGTAGTAACGAATGGAGGGATAAATCTCGCAAATTTTTCAAAATAAAAGCTTGAAACTATGTCTAAAGACTGTTCACAGCCTGAGGAAGCCACAGGAAAAGGAATATGGTTGATATCCCTTTAAATGAAGGATTGGAACAGGGATGGAAAAGGGATTTTTCCAAATAGAAGCGACTACTGGGTTGGATTTCCTCAGGATTTCGCCTGCAAAACCAGTTCTGTTATAATCACAGATAATATTTTGACAGTTTTGAAAACTTTAGAGTGTTTTCTATCCTACTCTGTCAATTATATGCATATTCTAGCATCTGGAACTGAGAAATAGGCAGCTTACAATGGGAACGTTATTTTTCCAAACATAAAAATTCTGCCCCCTAGCTTCAAGAGGCAAGTCATCCATATCAGCTATGCTTTAAAAAGGTAGCAAATGAGGCTGAATGAACTGTGTCGCTGCCAGACAGAGCTCCTCTGATAGCCAGGTGTAGCGGTGGTGAGGATTCACTCCATGGTGCTGAAAGGAAAGCTCTGCTGTTGGGACAGCTTTATGTGGGCCCCAACAGTTTGTGGGCACTGTTTGTAACCGTTACACTACAATTAATGTGTAGTTTAGTGCTGTGTTGTGTAGCGGCTTTGCTGGCATGCATCAACAACACAAAAATGGAGTTTGCCCCACCAAGACTTACATGCTAAAATCGCTACTGGTGGTGGCGATTGAAATAGAGTAGGCTGCCTACATGGGCGGAGAATCACGTGGCAGTTAACTTGAATACAAAATTAACTTCAATATGATTAGACTGTAGTTTACTACAGTGTCTGTAAATAAAGGGCGCTCAACCAACGGGAGTCGAAGTACAATCAAAACTTTTTATCATCATTGAAAAGGAAAAGGCACAACACACACATAGGTTAGACTACTATGGTGAGCGAGCATTGCACCTTTTAATTTTCCTAAGTATTGTTTACCCATTTATTTGTCTGTGCCTGTAAATCGTCCTCCTAAAAGGTAGGCTGTGATTAGGCTACAGTTTACTACATTGCCTAGTAATAGGCCTAAATATTGATTGCCTGTATTTCTCTTTCCCTCCAACTCTGCTCTCTTCAAACTACATCTAACATATTGGCTGATAAAGCCCAGTAATACAATGTAAGGGCCATGTAGGAATCTCTGGTAATTTAACCTATTTCTTAAGTTATTTTTGCGCATTTGATATTGCCTATAGTGTACAAAACTGCTGGGACCATGGCTGTCAAGTAAGCTGCGTCACATACGGCTAAAATAGCACTGTGGGACTGAGGTTGGGTTTGGGACCAGTTTTTGCCGTAGCAGGTGGGAGTTGGACAGAACTCCAGCTGGTGCGGGTGGGAGCGGGATGAAGAAATCGGTCCAGCGCAGACCTCTACTTCACCATGACATTGAAGCCTATAAAGTTAGAGCTATTTATTACAGTGTCAGTGTGAAAAGTAGGGAATTAGCTTGGGAAACTGACAGATCAATAACGCAATAAACTCACATTGCACTGAAATCACTTCAGAATATGAATATTGAATTGTTTGGCCGATGGTTTAATCGTTTGATTCAGGTCTAGTGTAATTGAGGCAAAAGGAATAGCTGACGTTAGCCAACTTTTGGCCAGCTCTCTCTCGGTACATCAACTGGCTAAAGCTAGCCAAGTTCATTTACTTCTGAAATGGGAATAAACAAAGGCTACAAAACATTTCCGTACAAAAAAACTGTTGTTAGATATTAACAATAGCCACCTCATATCGCTATCTGACAGGTAACTAGAGGCTAGAGCTGACCTGGCTGTGGTAGCTACTAGCTAGCGTAGCTCATTCATTCACCTCAGTCGAGAGGGGGTGAAACATTAGCTAACGTTGCATGTCAGTTACAATACTAGCTCAGAACTGCGAATAAACACTAGTTTCGTTTTTTACTGTTACTTAAACAGCGACTATAATGTAAATATACTCTCCCATGCTGGTCCAGCCAGCATTCCAGAAGCTTCACCTTCACACAGCCTGTCAGCCCAGGTGTTCATTTGGTGTTTATTTGGTCATAAATCTAGCCGCCTGAACACTCCAAGCAGCATATCCGACCGCTTGGAGTCATCCGCATGGTCCTAAAGCACACCAATTACCACTTTTTGTATCACATTGTAATGATAAAACTGGGGGGGGGGACAGAAATGCAATTTCAGAATGTGGGGGGGGGGGGGGGGGGGGTCCCCCCCGTCCACAGTGAAAGTTGTGCCCCTGATGTGTACTGATTAGGTCATTGTGCCCCTAATGTGTAGCTTTAAGGTCATGTGGGGTTAGCAAGTTTGGGATCATGTAAAGCAGGGGATTATCAGTCACAGATGATTTCTCTGTCTCTGTAGAGAATGCCAGTGTCTTTATTGTCCCTGATAACTGAGGGCATATAGCAAATGTTCCTATTTCAGTTTTTACTTTCTTTTACTGGTAAATATATCAAATTAAATATGTGTGTGTTTATGTTTTTAATGTATGAGATAGGGCCTTGTTCATGCTTGTTTAGGGGTATGATAGTGTAACAGAGTATGCCTCTTTTGGGGGAAATGGGAGATATTTAGTTACTAATTATGCCGAATTATGGGTTGAATTATGTTGAATCACTATGAAGAGATGAATCATGTTTTATATTCGTGCAGAGTACAGAATAATTACAGTGCCTTCGGAAAGTATTCAGACCGCTTTACTTTTTTCACATTTTGTTAGGTTACAGCCTTATTCTAAAATCGATTCAATATAATTTTCTCAGCCATCTACACACAAAACCCGATAATGACAGAGCGAAAACAGTTTTATGACATTTTTGCAAATGTATTAAAAACATAAAACAGAAATACCTTATTTACATAAGTATTCAGACCCTTGGCTATAAGACTCAAAATTGAGCTCAGGTGCATCATGTTTCCATTGATCATCCTTAAGTTGTTTCTACAACTTGATTGGGGTCCACCTGTGGTAAATAGAATTCATTGGACATGATTTGGAAAGGCACACACCTGTCTATATAAGGTCCCACAGTTGACAGTACATGTCAGAGCAAAAACCAAGCCATGAGGTCAAAAGGAATTGTCCGTAGAGTGCTGAGACAGGATTGTGTCGAGGAACAGGTCTAGGGAAGGGTACCAAAACATTTCTGCAGCATTGAAGGTCCCCAAGAACACAGTGGCCATCATTCTTAAATGAAAGTCGTTTGTAACCACCAAGACTGAGCAATCAGGGGAGAAGGGCCTTGGTCAGGGAGGTGACCAAGAATCAGATGGTCACTCTGACAGAGCTCTAGAGTTTCTCTGTGGAGATGGGAGAACCATCCAGAAGGACAACCATCTCTGCAGCACTCCACCATTCAGGATCAATCAGGATCAATCAATCACCAATCAGGATCTCGGCAAAGACGAATGGAGCAAAGTACAAAGAGATCCTTGATGAAAACCTGCTCCAGAGCGCTCAGGACCTGAGACTGGTTCACCTTCTAACTGGACAATGACCCTAAGCACACAGCCAAGACAACGCAGGAGTGGCTTCGGGAGAAGTCTCTGAATGTCCATGAGTGGCCGAGCCAGAGCCCGGACTTGAACTCGATCGAACATCTCTGGAGAGACCTAAAATCTCAATCTGGAGATTTCGATCGAACATCTCTGGAGAGACCCAATCTCCTCAGCCTGCAATCTCCTCAGCCTGCAATCTCCTCAGCCTGCAATCTCCTCAGCCTGCAATCTCCTCAGCCTGCAATCTCCTCAGCCTGCAATCTCCTCAGCCTGCAATCTCCTCAGCCTGCAATCTCCTCAGCCTGCCTATGATCTCTCTTCTGAACAAGACAGAACACTGGCTTTTATAGCTTCAGACGGCATTGGTAATTAGAGACAGCTGCGTCTTGACGAGGGGGCGGGGTCAGCCCCAATTAGCCATGGAGTTGACCAATCAGCTGCTTGGGGAGAATTCAGGAAGCCATCTTCTGAAACACACACTCAGATACACAAACTACAACACAGAAACTGGGGAACGTAACATCAATGACGTCTGAAGCTTTGTTTCGTCAAACAATGACCTGATTTGGTATTGGTTTTGGTAGAAGACAAAAAAGCTACTCTGCGTAAGCTCTACGGTGTGTGGGACGTCTTCTATAATAATTTGGCTACTCTAAATTATTTTGACCAGCAGGTGCCTCTACTGTACACTGTTGATCAGCAGCATACCATACCACCATACCAGCAGCATACCACCCTGCATACCACTACTGGCTTGCTTCTGAAGCTAAGCAGGGTTGGTCCTGGTCAGTCCCTGGATGGGAGACCAGATGCTGCTGGAAGTGGTGTTGGAGGGCCAGTAGGAGGCACTCTTTCCTCTGGTCTAAAAAAATATCCCAATGCCCCAGGGCAGTGATTGGGGACACTGCCCTGTGTAGGGTGCCGTCTTTCGGATGGGACGTTAAACGGGTGTCCTGACTCTCTGAGGTCATTAAAGATCCCATGGCACTTATCGTAAGAGTAGGGGTGTTAACCCCTGTGTCCTGGCTAAATTCCCAATCTGGCCCTCAAACCATCATGGTCATCTAATAATCCCCAGTTTACAATTGGCTCATTCATCCCCCTCTTCTCCCCTGTAACTATTCCCCAGGTCGTTGCTGCAAATGAGAACGTGTTCTCAGTCAACTTACCTGGTAAAATAACGGTAAAATAAAAAAAATAAAAAACGTCTCGAAGTAATGAATCTAATAGACACAATTGGATGGAAAGCTCATTCCTTCAGGAAGCTTCGTTTCCCCATCACTAGTTATACCGTAACACAGGGGTATTAGGAAACTCCTGGTTTACAGGCCACATCAGGCCTGCAAGTCACATTATGCTGGCTTGTAAAGTGATGTGTAATTCCTAATGGAATCCAGACAGAGTTATGATAACCAACAAGTGGAATTTTTTATCACCTGCAACCTGCATTCAAAATGACTAACATGGTAAGGAAAGTTGAATACTGAGACTACCACAATCATCTCAATTGTAACAATCATCCCAATAATGCTAACTGCTAACAGATTGGATTAGTTTAGAAAATGTATGTTATTTATTATTATGTACCATTCAAACCATCAAGCAATCAACATACATGCAAAAATACAGATTAAAACAAACAATGCTGAGAATCACCCTGCAATAGAGCATGCTGGGAAATAAATATGTGCCTCTATGTAAAATCCTTCTTACCTTCCAAAGAATCATCAAAGAAGCCTTTTTTATAAGAGTGCATGGATTTCCTCAACCCATAGGTATCTATATTAAAGAGGTTTGTACTGTTGTACACATGGAACTGATCTCATCTCTTCACAATGAAGATGTCAGAGAGTTAATATGGTTCACGCCTGTTATGTTTGGCTATTGTACACAGCACAGGAACAGACATGTAATGGAGGAGGGAGATTATGAATCTGAACAGTGGGAAGGGCGTTTTCCAAATAGATGCTTTGTCGTATAAAAGGTAATTGCTTTTATGCTCAGTCTTTCATTCGTGTGCCATTCAGCCACGTTTATGCCATTACTATCAATTGATGAACAGTTTCCACAGAAACACATATATACAATACATGACCAAAAGTATGTGGACAATTGCTCGTCGAACATCTCATTCCAAAATCATGGGCACTAATATGGAGATGATCACACCTTTGCTTCTATAACAGCCTCCACTATTTTGGGAAGGCTTTCCACTAGATGTTGGAATATTGGTGTGGGACTTGCTTCCATTCAGCCACAAGAGCATTAGTGAGATTGGGCACTGATGTTGGGCGATTAGGCCTGGCTCGCAGTCGGCGTTCCAATTCATACCAGGCCAGTCAAGTTCTTCCACACTGATCTTGACAAACCATTTCTGTATGGATCTCGCTTTGTGCATAGGGGCTTTGTCATGCTGAAACTGGAGATGGCCTTCCCAAAATTGTTGCCACAAAGTTGGAAGCACAGAATTGTCTACAACGTCATTGTATGTTATAGTGTTAAAATTT
Source organism: Salvelinus fontinalis (assembly GCF_029448725.1). Lineage (NCBI taxonomy): Eukaryota > Metazoa > Chordata > Actinopteri > Salmoniformes > Salmonidae > Salvelinus > Salvelinus fontinalis. The sequence continues at coordinate 29,661,875 of NC_074683.1, read as the reverse complement.
CCCTTCACTGGAACTAAGGGGCCTAGCCTGAACCGAGAAAAACAGCCTCAAACCATTACTCCTCATCCACCAAAATGTATGCATTGGGGCAGGTAGCGTTCTCCCGGCATCCTCCAAACCCAGATTTGTCCGTCAGACAGCCAGATGGTGAAGTGTGATTCATCACCCCAGAGAACACATTTCCACTGCCCCAGAGTCCAATGGCTGCAAGCTTTACACCACTCCAGCTGACTCTTGGCATTGTGCATGGTGATCTTAAAACCTTTCTGGACTACCCATCCCGGATCCGGGATATTTGTCATCAGAAACCCTGACTAGCATAGTGTAGCCTAGCGCGAATGGTATATAATAAAATATAATTTCATGAAATCACAAGTGCAATATTGCAAAACACAGCTTAGCCTTTTGTTAATCCATCTGTTGTCTCAGATTTTGAAATTATGTTTTACAGCCAAAGCAATACTTGCATTTGTGTAAATGTATCGATCGCTCGACAAAACAATAAGAACACCTAGCGTCAGGTAACTTGGTCACGAAAATCAGAAAAGCAATCAAATTAATCGTTTACCTTTGATGATCTTCAAATGGTTTCACTCACGAGACAGCAAATGTTCCTTTTGTTCCATAAAGATATTTTTTATATCCAAATACCTCCGTTTGTTTGCAGCGTTATGCCCAGGAATCCACCGGAAAAAGCGTTCGCGACAACGCCGGGAAAAATTCCAAATTATATCCATAATGTCCACAGAAACATGTCAAACGTTGTTTATGATCCAACTTCAGGGTGTTTTTCAAATATCTATTCGATAATATATCAACCGGGACAGTTGGCTTTTCACGAGGACCGAGAGAAACAATGGCTGCTTTTCACTTTTGCGCAAAAATCACTCGGAGAGCCCCCACCTATCCACTTACACAATGTGCCCTTTCACGCTCATTCTTCAAAATAAAAGCCTGAAACTATGTCTAAAGGCTGTTGACACCTTAGGGAAGACATGGAAAAATAAGTCTTATTGATATCCCTTTATATGGGCAATAGGAATGCATGGGAACAGAGAGGTCTCAAAAACCGGGCCACTTCCTGGTTGGATTTTCCTCAGGTTTTCGCCTGCACTATCAGTTCTGTTTAACTCACAGACAACATTTTTACAGTTTTTCTATCCTAATCTGACTATTGTTTGCATATTCTAGTTTCGGGGGGCTGAGAAATAGGCAGTTTCAAATGGGTACGCCTTTTTAGCCAAAAGTGAAAACTGCGCCCCCTAGTTCTAAGATTAAGCTTGTGTGCGGCTGCTTGGCAATGGAAACCCATTTCATGAAGTTCCCAACAAACTTGTGCTGACGTTGCTTCCAGGGGCATTTTGGAACTCGGTAGTGAGTGTTGCAACAGACGATTTTGACACACTATGCGCTTCAGCATTCAACAGTCGAGTTCTGTGAGCTTGTGTGGCCTACCACTTCGCGGCTGAGCCATTGTTGCTCCTAGATATTTCCACTTCACAATAACAGCACTTACAGTTGACCGGGGCAGCTCTAGCAGGGCAGAAATTTCACGAACTGACTTGTTGCAAAGGTGGCATTCTATGACGGTGCCACGTTGAAAGTCACTGAGCTCTTCAGTAAGGCCATTCTACTGCCAATGTTTGTCTATGGAGATTGAATTGCTGTGTGCTCGATTTTAAACAACTGTCAGCAACGGGTGTGGCTGAAATAGCCGAATCTACTAATTTGAAGGCGTGTCCACATACATTAGTATTTATAGTGTATATCATTCAGCCGAGGGCAGTGGCGGATTTAGGTATAGGCGACATGAGCAGCCGCCCAGGGAGGCATCTTGCCGGGGGCGGCACAGGGGGCCCACACCAAAAAAAAACGTAATGGTGACATTTGCACGATCAGTTTCTATCGCTCATTTGCACGTCACGTCAATGATATCATGTCACCGCGTGGGACTGTGGGTCAATTAACCTTTTCGGAGTGGTCACCCTGATTCTAGTTTGTGAGCTAGGCAGGCTACTCCCTGGGAAGGTCTTCCACTCAAAAATACAAGATGGGGAGGGGGGGCGGGGATAGGTTGACCTCAGGTCTCCCCACTGGAAGTCCGAGTCTAATCTATCAAATAGCGCACCTCTAACATTGTACAGTACTTACAGTCAGTGACGTCTGGCATTGTTATAGCCTCTCTGCTGTCATACTGATGGTTGAGTAAATAGTGCATTTAATTAACATACACCAATCCTGACCTTTTTGGAGGGGGAGATGGGCTTTAGGGTGTGTGGTTTAAGCTTACACGGGAAAAGGGATGGGCAAAATGTACAAATACCATTACAAAATACACATCCAAAATACAATCTATCAAAATAAACTACAAAATACTTGTAACGTATTTAATTAAACAGCAACAGCTTTCTCAGTAAGGGTTACAAAAAAGGTTTTACTTGCCATGACTGTGATATGCTGTTGTTTAACTACATTAGTTGAGCAAGTCATTCTGGATAAGAATGTCTGCTAAATTACCCAAATAGATATGTACTGTATATGTGAAACTTATTAACATATAGGAGCGGGACTCATTAGAATAATACTCAGCATGCTTTGCAATTGTTACTGTCAGTCATTTATATTCATCAAAAATATAAACGCAACATGCAGCAATTTAAACAATTTTACTGAGTTACAATTCAAAGAAGGAAATCAGTTAATTGAAAAAATTCATTTTGCCCTCATCTATGGATTTCACATGACTGGGCAAGGGTACAGCCATGGGGGACCTGGGAGGGCATAGGCCCACCCACTGCAGAGCCAGGCCCAGCCAATTGGAATGAGTTTTTTTGCACAAAAGGGCTTTATTACGGACAGAACCATCCCATCTCCCCCTCATCAGATGATCCCTCAGGCGAAGGCACCTGCATTGCTTGCTGTTTGGGGTTTTAGGCTGGGTTTCTGTACATTACTTTGAGATATCAGCTGATGTAAGAAGGGCTATATAAATACATTTAATTTGAATTTGATTTGAAGAAGCCGGATGTGGAGGTCCTGGGTTGACATGGTTACACGTGGTCTGCAGTTCTGAGGCCGGTTTGATCTACTGCCAAATTCTCTAAAATGGCGTTGGTGGCGGCTTATGGTAGAGAAATTAACATTAAATTCTCTGGCAATAGCTCTGGTGGACATTCCTGCAGTCAGCATGCCAAATGCACGTTCCCTCAAACCTTGAGACATCTGTGGCATTGTGTTGTGTGACAAAACTGTACATTTTAGAGTGGCCTTTTATTGTCCCCAGCACAAGGTGCAACTGTGTAATGATCATGCTGTTTAATCTTCTTCTTGATATGCCACACCTGTCCGGTGGATGGATTATCTTGGATCTTTTATTTCAGCTCATAAAACAGGGGACCAACACTTTACACGTTGCATTTATATTTGCGTTCAGTATAGTTAATTTAGCAGATGTTCTTATCACACCATAGTGCTATCAGCCTTCTGTTACCAATGCATAGTGAAAGGGGGTCCACAAAATGTGAACTGGTATAAAAATGATTTTTATAGAAAAGTATTTTGAAAATACAAATGACAGTATTTTGAAAATACGATATAATATTTATATTGAAGTGTAGTTCCAGCCAGTGTATTTCAAATGACAAAATATTCAGAAGTAATTAAAATATGAATTTCAAATAGATATAACATAAATATTGCCCAGCTCTGTTTGGGAACAAGTGAATGGGAAATTGCCCTAGCTAGAACATGGTTGATGATATGATATGATAAGATGATGCGTGAGAAGAAACCACTTTACTTTCCCTGAAGAACGTGTCAAGAGATCTAATTGTTCTGGCTCGTGGCTAAATGTTTTTGGACTGTAACCTAGTCATGTTATGACTTTTAAGAATAATGCTTTTTAACACTATCAAATGACACAAGGTGCTACTTCTTAGGTGGCCCAATTGCATTTCAGAAGAAAACTAATTTGATGAATGATATGGCTGTGCTGCTTGAACAATAGAAATAGGGTAACTAGAGTGGAAAAATTCCCTCAGTCCATGATAATTTATGGGTTCATTCAATGGGAACATCCAATATGGCTGTTGGTCCACCCAGCGTAAAATGTTGACTTGAATGGGAATGTCCATTGCAGTCATTCTATTTCTGTGGGTTCAAAAACCTTCTCCTCCTCCTAATAAGATCAACTAAAACTCAGTGAACTGGAGGCTGGTGGTGTTTGTCATTGACCTGTGTTGACATGGGCCGGTCCCAGGCTATTACCCTGTTTATTACTGTGTCACTCAGCTCTCAGTGGTCAAGGTTGTGTCAGCCAGCCAGGGGCTGTGTATGTGTGTGTGTGCATGTGTGTGTGTGCGTGTGCGTGTGCTTGTGTGTGTGTGTGCGTGCCACAGGCTCACCGCTGACCCTTGGAATGTGTCTCACAGTGGAAACAGCCATGACAGGTAACTTCTCTCCCTCTTCCACAGCACAACGCATCTCCCAGTTTGGACAGAGGGAGATTAATTGTGAGGATAATTTCCTATTGCCAAGTGATGAGACATGCCATGAAATCCATAAACCACAACATGTAAGTTTGAGAAGTGCCCACTGCATTTCACATGCTCTCTGTTGAAGCTGACCAAGAATCAGGGGAATTGTAATTCACTGTCCTCGACCTCTGTCTTGTTTTAACATCCCTCTCTCATTGCCTGTCCAAACCAATGCTCTGTAGATGAGATTCCTGGGTAGGTACTACTGATATCTTGATTCATCAATATACAGGCATGTCTCTGAACGAGGTGCTGCTTGCTTTTGGTAGGGTGGGTCAGGGAAGGTGTAGCGGGCCTATAGATGTGTGAGTGCCTGTACGTACATGTGCTCACGCCTGTGTGTGTAACTCACACTGTATTACTAGCACCAGCGGGCGCTGGTGTAATCCTGGCAGAACGCTAGTTCATTGTTAGCCTTGGCAGAGATGAAAGTCCCCAGGGAGGGGAGGGTGGGGCGTGACACAAAGGGAGTTCTGTTACCCACTGGAGTGCTTATTGTTCCGAAATTACCCCCACCAGGAATGAAATGAGCATAGCGAAATGTAGCATGGATAATGTTCAAAGAGGAACTGACAGCTGCTTAGCTTGAGACAATCGCTGCAGGATGGCTTTTGCTTGGCTCTTCTCAGGGAAATCAACAGAGGAACGAGTGAACAGACGCATGCACGCTCGCACACGCACATTTTGTTTGTTTGTACCCATATGCTTCATTCGATTTTGACTATATGGGGACTTGACTGGGGAGTGATGGTAGTTGTGAAATTGGATTGACATGTTACTGGACTGACATGTTTTCTCTTAGACTCAATGTGTTTACACTCTTACAAAAAAGATAATAAGTACAACCATACAGGGTTCTTCGGTTTGTCCCCATAGGGGAACCCTTTTTGGTGCTGGATTGAACCCTTTGCAGAGATTTATATCTAGAACCCTCTGTGTATGGTTCTTCAAAGAACCCCCTGTATATGGTTCTATCTAGAACCCTCTATGAAGGGTTCTACCAATAACTATTTTATAATCTAAAGGTTCTTCCTAGAACTGTCTATGAAAGGTTCTACCGAGAACCCCTTTGTCTTTGGTGGGTTCTAGAACCATCTATGAACTGTTCCATCAGCCTATTAGACTTTAAAATTTTGTTATTTATAACAATACATATGTCATAAGGCCTTTCTTTGAGGGCCTAGTTATGCCCTAACACAGTGGTGTTAGGAATCTCCTGATTTACAGGCCACATCAGGCCTGCAAGTCACATTATGCTGGCTTGCAACGTGATATGTTATTCCTATTTGAATCGAGCCAGAGTTAGGAGACACAACAAATGGAATTGTTAATCACCCACAACTTACATTCAGAATGACAGCCAGGGTTGGAAAGATTGATTACTAAGACTACCGCAACCATTTGAACTGGAACAACCATCTCAGTAACGAGCGCATGAAATCCAACCGATTGGACTAGTTTAGAAAACTATGTTATTTATCTTTGTGTAGCATAAAATGTATTAACCAATCAATGCACATGCAAAATCACAGATATTCCAGTAAAACAAACAATTCTCAAAATCTCCCTGCATGATGGAAAATATAATACAAGGTTCTAGTAGAACCCTTTTCCTTACAATGAACCTATGTCTTCCAAAAATGGTTCTTCTGATCAAAATGGTTCTTGGTAGAACCCTATCCATCCGTCAAGAACCCTTTTGGAATCAAATCAAATTGTATTTGTCACATACACATGTTTTGCAATGTTATTGCGGGTGCAGCAAAATGCTTGTGTTTCGAGCTCCAACGGTGCAGTAATATCTAACAAGTAATATCTAACAATACACACAATCTAAAGTAAAGGAATGGAATTAAGAATATATAAATAATTGGACGAGCCCATGTCAGAGCGGCATAGACTAAGATACAGTAGCATAGGATAGAATACAGCTTATACATATGAGATGAGTAAATCTACAATTTAAAAACATTAATGGCTAAATGATTAATTGAAAAGTCCAAACATGGATGTACCAATATACCATCTGACAGGAACGAGAACTTTACATCAAAGCAAATCAAATTGTATTGGTCACATACACATGGTAAGCAGATGTTAATGCAAGTGTAGCAAAATGCTTGTGCTTCTAGTTCCGACAGTGCAGTAATATCTAACAAGTAATCTAACAATTCCCCAACAAAGTCAGAAGTTTACATACACCTTAGCCAAGTACATTTAAAAACTCAGTTTTCCACAATTCCTGACATTTAATTCTAGTAAAAAATCCCTGTCTTAGGTCAGTTAGGATCACCACTTTATTTTAAGAATGTGAAATGTCAGAATAATAGCAGAGAGAATTATTTATTTCAGCTTTTATTTCTTTCATCACATTCCCAGTGGGTCAGAAGTTTACATACACTCAATTAGTATTTGGTAGCATTGCCTTTAAATTGATTCACTTAGGTCAAATATTTCGGGTAGCCTTCCACAAGCTTCCCACAATAAGTTGGGTGAATTTTGGCACATTCCTCCTGACAGAGCTGGTGTAACTGAGTCAGGTTTGTAGGCCTCCTTGCTCGCACACGCTTTTTCCTTTCTGCCCACAAATTTACTATAGGATGGAGATCAGGGCTTTGTGATGGTCACTCCAATTCCTTGACTTTGTTGTCCTTAAGCCATTTTGCCACAACTTTTGAAAGTATGCTTGGGGTCATTGTCCATTTGGAAGACCCATTTGCGACCAAGTTTTAACTTCCTGACTGATGTCTTGAGATGTTGATTACAATATATCCACATAATTTTCCCATCCTCATGATGCCATCTATTTTTTGAAGTGCACCAGTCCCTCCTGCAGCAAAGCACTCCCACAACATGATGCTGCCACCCCCATGCTTCACGGTTGGGATGGTGTTCTTCGGCTTGCAAGCCTCCTCCCTTTTCCTTCAAACATAATGATGGTCATTATGGCCAAACAGTTCTATTTTTGTTTCATCAGACCAGTGGACATTTCCCCCAAAAGTATGATCTTTGTCCCCATGTGCAGTTGCAAACCGTAGTCTGGCTTTTTTTATGGCGGTTTTGGAGCAGTGGCTTCTTCCTTGCTGAGCGGCCTTTCAGGTTATGTCGATATAGGACTCGTTTTTCTGTGGATATAGATACTTTTGTACCTGTTTCCTCCAGTATCTTCACAAGGTCCTTTGCTGTTGTTCTGGGATTGATTTGCAAGTTTCGCACCAAAGTATGTTCATCTCTAGGACACAGAATACGTCTCCTTCCTGAGCGGAATGACGGCTGTGTGGTCCCATGGTGTTTATACTTGCGTACTATTGTTTGTACAGATGAATGTTGTACCTTCAGGCATTTGAAAATTGCTCCCAAGGATGAACCAGACTTGTGGAGGTCTACAGTTTTCTTTCTGAGGTCTTGGCTGATTTATTTTAATTTTTCCCATGATGTCAAGCACAGAGGCAATGAGTTTGAAGGTCGGCCTTGAAATACATCCACAGGTACACCTCCAATTGACTCAAATGATGTCAATTAGCCTATCAGAAGCTTCTAAAGCCATGACATAATTTCCTGGAATTTTCCAGGCTGTTTAAAGGCACAGTCAACTTAGTGTATGTAAACTTCTGACCCACTGGAATTGTGATACATTGAATTATAAGTGAAATAATCTGTCTGTGAACAATTGTTTGGAAAAAATGACTTGTGTCATGCACAAAGTAGATATCCTAACCGAGTTGCCAAAACCATAGATTGTAACAAGAAATTTGTGGAGTGGTTGAAAGACGAGTTTTAATGACTCCGACCTAAGTGTACGTAAACTTCCGACTTCAACTGTAGGTATTCCTATTGTCCAGATGGGATAGGGCAGTGTGCAGTGTGATGGCGATTGCATCGTCTGTGGACCTTTTGGGGCGGTATGCAACCTGAAGTGGGTCTAAGGTGGCCGGTAAGGTGAAGGTGATATGATCCTTGACTAGTCTCTCAAAGCACTTCATGATGACAGAAGTGAGTGCTACGGGGCGGTAGTCATTTAGTTCAGTTATCTTTGCCTTCACAAATTCCTCTAAGAAGGCTCAAACCACAAAGACTAATGGGGTCACGTATACAAAGAAAACAATAATCTGCTTTAACCCTAGCCCTTATCCTAACCCTTTATTTTACCCTCACCCTAACCTTAACCCTTAACCCCACCTCCTAACCCTAACCCCTAACCCTCATTTTAACCCCTAAGGCTAAAAAATATTTTTTCAAGTGAGGACTTGCAAAATTTCATCACTTCTCTGAATTTTAGTTGGTTTACTATTCTTGAGTACTTCTGGTACTCACAAGTATAGTACAACGTGTACACACACACACACACACACAGAGCACAACCCACAAACACGCCTTGCTGTCAATGAGCCTTATTGTCAACATCCTAGGGGCCTGCTTTTTAAAATGTGTCAAGATCAAGCGGGTTGTCTTACAATACATGTTCTTCTCTTAATGCCGAGGAAACCATAAGCTTTTAATGTTGGGAAGCAATTACAGTAATTTAAGTACAAACCGTAGAAGTGGTTGAGTCTTTGAGGAGTTAACCACAAACAAAACAACAAAAATACATTACACATAGATGTAAATACCTGTTTAAACAACCGGCTCTTTGAAGTGAGATTTTGATGAGTCTCTGTGACCTGGTGTAGGCCTACGCAGATACACTGTGTAGGCCTTTGTAGATACACTGTGTAGGCCTTTGTAGATACACTGTGTAGGCCTTCGTAATTACACTGTGTAGGCCTTCGTAGATACACTGTGTAGGCCTTCGTAATTACACTGTGTAGGCCTTCGTAGATACACTGTGTAGGCCTTCGTAGATACACTGTGTAGGCCTTCGTAATTACACTGTGTAGGCTTCGTAGATACACTGTGTAGGCCTTCGTAAATACACTGTGTAGGCCTTCGTAGATACACTGTGTAGGCCTTCGTAGATACACTGTGTAGGCCTTCGTAAATACACTGTGTAGGCCTTCGTAAATACACTGTGTAGGCCTTCGTAGATACACTGTGTAGGCCTTCGTAATTACACTGTGTAGGCCTTCGTAGATACACTGTGTAGGCCTTCGTAATTACACTGTGTAGGCCTTCGTAGATACACTGTGTAGGCCTTCGTAAATACACTGTGTAGGCCTTCGTAGATACACTGTAAAGACCTTAGTAGATACACTGTGTAGATCTACGTAATATGCACTGGGAAGTGAGGGCAGGTGACATTCTAATCAGCCTTCAGAACATAGGTCAGAGGCACAGAGATCCTGTATGTATGCATGAGATTCAGTGAGTTTCAAGTTTACTCACAAATATTTTGGTGCATGACAATATGACGGCCAAAATATAGTAATCAATCGTTTATAATTGGATAAAGTGATGAACCGGGCATAGGCTACTAGAGGATGCCAAGAAAAGCTATGATTTACTGACGAAATTCCCCTGAAACAGGAGGACAAATAGAGAAGAAGAACGTTTCCATCACAACAAGATGTGTCTCTTGTCTCACCAAGTTTCTCACCAAGTTTCTCAGTCCATTAAGGTATTTGATCTTGATAGATTGTACTGCAAGCTGTCAACAAATGCAATAGTCATAACTTTTGCCATTACCATTATAACAACAACAACCTCAATAAAAAAATGTTTGACTGAAAAATAATTGGTTCTTTTCTACGTCAAGGCAAGGTCCTCCCTGCGGAGATATTTATTTAGTCTCAAATTAATTTATTTTCAACAGTTAACATTTCCTTTTCCATCAAATAATTTTCTTCAGGCTTTCCTCAATTGACATGACTGAGGAATTCAGGATTTGGCCTTTTAAACAGACCATGACAATATGACAGAGAGCCAACAGAGCAACTATCCCCTGCCTGTTGGTTGCCTTGTAGTGTGGAGGTTTTGGGCTTCTCTGCAAAGTGAACTCATGCCTACCGGTTGCCCTGACTTTGGGGTTGCTGTGCTGTGCTGTACAGAATCAGCTTTCCATGCCTGTTGGTTGCCTTTCAATGTGGGCTTCAGAGTGAACTCTCACTGTCGGTTGCCCTGGGCCTTAGTGTGGGGCTGCTGTGCTGTGCTTTGCTTCTGTGAAAGCCTGGTGGCCGTGCCATGCCGTGGCCGGGGTGACTCTGCCCTTTCCTCATTGTCCTCCCAGCTTGGTATTCCCCTCGCACCGCCACCCTGCTTTGGGCTCTGGAGGATGTGCTTTTAGGATTCCAGCTCGCCGCCTGTCTCTCTCAGTCTCTCAATCGCACTCTCTGTATCTCTCTCTCTCGCTTACCGCCTATCCTATACATTCCACCCCCGTCCTCTCCCAGTCCACCCCTTCTCCGACCCCCGACCCCTCCCTCCAACTTCATCTGTCCATCGGTCAGCTCTGAATGGAAGAAGCACTTATTCAGATAAATAATATAGGAGGGGAGGAGAGAACATTTCTAAAAACGAAACTGGCATTGGAATGAAATTAACCTACTTTTTTTCTTTGTTTGCGCTTCCTTGAGATTTAATCCACATTTGTCTCTCTTTTACTTGCTTGTTCTCTTTCTCTCTCTCTCTCTCCCGCTCTCTATTGCTCGCACTGTCTTGTTCTCTCTCTCTTATACTCTTGCTAATGCGCTCTCTCGCTCTTTACTTTGCTCTCTTGCTCTTTCTATCCTCTCTCCCTCTGTTCCTCTTGCTCTCTCTCTCTGTGCGTTGCTCTGCTGGCCAGCACCTTTTCACTCTGAGCCTGTGGAATTGTACCATGCATGTCAAGTGTACCCATTTGAATGAGCGTTTAGATGAGAGGTGCTTTTCAGGTTTCTGTCCCCCCCAAGGGTACAATAGAGCTGTTCTTCATTTATAGATGCCAAAACTTACTTTAAGAAACCTTAGCCTGCCCATAAGCATCAACTCAGATATCACTGGATGACTATACATTGGCATAGTAAGTATACATTGAATAGTAGGTTAACAATCTTCAGTCCTTTCTCTTTAGTGTGGATAGTTTTGCTACCTAGTTTTCTAGATTCTAGGGCTAGAAGTTTGACTGTTTCACCTAAGAGAACCGACAACGTAACATAATTAATTCCTTACCTCTTTGACCTTTCTGAACAAATGACACAACTGGTTAAGGAGGGATCATGTTATATTGTGCATGAATGGTGTTGGGGGGTGGGTTCTGGAAGTGAGACGATTAAATGTGTCTCCTCTAATCCGTCCTAGCTGGCGTTCTCGTTAGTGTGTGTGTTCTTGTTAGTGTGTGTGAATGTTTGTCTGTGTGTGTCTTAGTTCTTGTTAGGGGCATCGGAGGCAGCCCGGGTCGGATCAGACCCGGGGACAGCAGACATACAGCAGCTTGTGTTGACACACACCAGGCCCAACCTCAGCCCTCAGATCAGCCACAAATAAACAAACATTGGTCCGGGTTAGAGAGAGCTGAGAGATGCCTGATGGTGGACAAGACTCTTCCGCTACATTGCAGAATAAACCATTTTCAATACAAAAGGATCTTAGATGACATTTTTCTCTGTAAAGACAGGAGAATCCATGGAGCCTAGACAGACGATGTTTAGAAATCTTAAGCTTGTAAACTAGGATGAGTTCTGGAAGACCAGCTTATAGCGATTACACGTCAAGATAGAGGAGATATGGATAAGAGAAATAAACATGTGAATAAACATCCAGCACACCGTTACAACATGTTGTGTGTGACAGTCAAGTCCAATGTCTAATAAAGTGGAAGTACATTACACCTGATTTGTTAAACTCTCTGCACTGTAATTTCATGGACATCAGTGTCATCATGACCTATTGTGGTCATACTCACAGTCTCTGACATTCTTATCTGAAAGGTCTAAGCAGTCAGCTTTAGAGACTTACACCTTTAAACAAGCTGGGGGATCTGTGGTAAGCCTGCAAAGGCATTCACATTCCCACCATGGGTTAGGGTTTGTTGTAAGCCCTTTAATGATAATGCTGCTCAGTGTGTGTCCCAAATGGCACCCTCTTCCCTATATAGTGCACTACTTTGGCCAGAGCCCATAGGGCACTTTGGTAGGGAATGCCTTTTGGGACGTAGACATAGTCACTCATACAAGCAGATTAGGGATCTGCACAGGGGCCTTGACCTGGGAATGGCAGGGGTGTTCTGTAATGTGCCCGTTATAAACACGCAGTGGTATGTAGCCTAGTACACCTCCTCTCCTCCCCCCATCCCACCCCATGGCCTGCCCTCCGCCCCTGTCTGTTTGTGTGTGTCTCCTCCGTCATACGCCTGCCACAGCCAGTCACCCAACAGGACAGGAATGCTGAATCTAATCTTCAGGTGCTCTTGGAGCATATCTCCCCACCGCCCCTCGCCCAGGCAGCAAGGCAGGCTGACTCCCTGACCTCAGCTCACTAATACACCCTGGGCTACACAAACACCAGGCAGGCTGACTCCCTGACCTCAGCTCACTAATACACCCTGGGCTACACAAACACCAGGCAGGCTGACTCCCTGACCTCAGCTCACTAATACACCCTGGGCTACACAAACACCAGGCAGGCTGACTCCTGACCTCAGCTCACTAATACACCCTGGGCTACACAAACACCAGGCAGGCTGACTCCCTGACCTCAGCTCACTAATACACCCTGGGCTACACAAACACCAGGCAGGCTGACTCCCGACCTCAGCTCACTAATACACCCTGGGCTACACAAACACCAGGCAGGCTGACTCCCTGACCTCAGCTCACTAATACACCCTGGGCTACACAAACACCAGGCAGGCTGACTCCCTGACCTCAGCTCACTAATACACCCTGGGCAACACAAACACCAGGCAGGCTGACTCCTGACCTCAGCTCACTAATACACCCTGGGCTACACAAACACCAGGCAGGCTGACTCCCGACCTCAGCTCACTAATACACCCTGGGCTACACAAACACCAGGCAGGCTGACTCCTGACCTCATCTCACTAATACACCCTGGGCTCACTAATACACCATGTTAGCTAGCTAGCTAACAACACAATGAGATGTAACAATTAAATTTGTTAATTTAAGTTATTTCTGTCAATGATGCTTGGCTCTCGATGTGATTTGAATGGAGCGAAGCCAAATCCAAACTGGCTTCCCTTGACACTTTTTTTTGGTGCGCCAGGACCATTCACATCTGCGCTCACTAAGTTTAGTTCAAAGTTGATTGGCTATAATTTTATTCATTTTTTTATCAAGGGAGGCCAAATTCTCACTGGCTTCCTTTGCATTGACCAGACAGCATCAGATAGATGGCCTACACATACAGAGACAGAGGGGCGCTGAGTGGCTCACTCGGACGCTTTCTCCATGAGATACATTCAGTCTCTTGCGAATTGAAAGGAAAATTAGGAAACACAGAGAGACGAAAGATGAATTACTATTATTATACTTTTTTTGTACATTTTTTGGCGAAGCCTCCGTTGGCATCCATATATACACGCCACTTCTTCATCTTCTTCTCTACTCCTTCTCCTCCCTCCTTTTTCACGAGTATGAAGTTGATCACCAGTCAGGGTACCAGTCGGACAGCTCATGTCCATACAGCCAATGCCAAAGGGGGCACACCTGGCTGTGCCCTGTCCTCTGTATGCTCTCAGCTCTGGGCTAGCCAGTGGTCACGTGGCTAGATGTTAAACGTACGTCTGTCTGTGGTTTAGCCAGCCAAGCCCTGCATGCAAGCATGAGATGTGACTGATACCTGTCTGTGTATATTTGAGTCATAGGGCTTTCAAATGCCTCGTGCGTGCGTGCGTGTGTGTGTGTGTGTGTAAAACCCACAGTGCAGCTGACAGAGAGCAGAACATCTGACATGGCTTCAAATCCTTCTGCCCAGCACAGCCTGCAGTCTGACACACACACACACACACACACACACACACACACACACACACACACACACACACACACACACACACACACACACACACACACACACACACACACACACACACACACACACACACACACACACACACACACACACACACACACACACACACAGACCGACCTGCAGTCTGCTCCTGGGATTACTAGACAGAGCTGTCTGTCTAGCGATACTTTACAAGTCAGAATCAGGCAACAATTTGCTATGTCTACTAACTCTCAATTATCAACCCTTGTGACTGATATCTAATAATATTGTCATTTGTAGGTCTACACAGACATTGTTTTATTGCCTGTTAGATAGTGTAGCCTAAGGTGTTGAGATTGGATGACAACTGTCGAATAACAACATAATAACAATAGGTTACAAGACAATATGGCAACCCCATAGTGGGAATCAACTAATCTGAACAATTCAACCCCATAGTGGGAATCAACTAATCTGAACAATTCAAGACAATATGGCAACCCCATAGTGGGAATCAACTAATTTGAACAATTCAAGACAATATGGAAACACTAGTGTGTGAAAAAATTCATCACTACTGGAAATGAAATAGGTAAAAACTGCTAATGAAACATGTTCCTTCCTGTTCCACTCCAAGATAAACTCAAATCACCCTGCTGTGACTGTCTGGAACTCCCCACTTACTCACCCCAACCACTATATGAACAAACGCATAATGATGTTGATTAATTACTGAAAGATTAACAATGGGCTACATTACAAAATGGAAACAATTAATCAATAAATCACTACTGCAATTTACGGTAAACATTTTGATGAAACCTGTAATTCTTCCAGAATAACCTAACCTACTTCTCTATTCATCCCGAACACCACCCCGTTGTTATGTCTGGGACTCCCCAGTTACTCATCCATCCCAACCACTGTATTGCAGCAGGAACGATCCGCTGACTGATTCCTGCGGTGTTGAGAAAGCATCTGAAGCATCGTAATCTTTCCCTTTGAGAGCCTTTATGACTCATCATGGATGATAATCCAGATCTAGCAGGTCCTAAAACACAAACGCAATTCACATTAGGGAGCCGCCACCGTGGGTCTAGTAAACAGGGGCTGAACCTGATGAGGAGAGACAGGCACGTACCTCATCATCACTCCTGAGTGTTTATGCACTGACTTCTGGGCTAAACTGGTGAACCCTCCATGGCCCTCAGAAAGACCAGAGCTCGAATCTAATCTGGGCACTAGCCCGATACCAATAGATACCCTCGGCCCAGCCAGGGTCTGGCCACTCAGCCTGATACAGATGGATACTCCAGGGCCTTACAGGCAGCCTTACGTCAGCTGATACGCATGTGGTTAAGGGCCGGCAGGAAGTGAGTGAGTGTCTGAGATAATTGAGGCGTTACTTTGTGCAGCAGCAGCAAGCTTGATGAGGTAAGAGAAGAGGAATCTATAGATCATTAAACCCCCCACAGACTGTACAATGTTAGCAGTGTTATGCCATGATTTTGCCATCTCAGACAAAATGTCCACATTGTGGGCAAATTCTTAGGTCAGACATTTTATGCACCACTATGTGTGGTCGTAGTTCTGTCAGTGTCAGAAATATTTAGCCTTTATCGTGTAGTGTGGCTGGTTCAAAAAAAGATTTATGGTCAATCCTGCAAGTGGCCGTAGAGCATTTACGGTGATGATTGGCCTACACAAGTCAAGAGTATTCATAGTTCTTGCGCTTTGGGTCACGGAGCAGAGCTGAGTGTGTCATACACATCCACTACATTGGTCTTCATCACTTAAAACACACTACTGGTGTCACGACTTCCGCCGAAGTTGGTCCCTCTCCTTGTTCGGGCGGCGTTCGGCGGTCGAAGTCACCAAACTTCTAGCCATCACTGATCCCTTTTTCATTTTCCATTGGTTTTGTCTTGTCTTCCATCACACCTGGTTCCAATTCCATCAATTACATGTTGTGTATTTAACCCTCTGTTCCCCCTCATGTCCTTGTCGGTAATTGTTTCTTTTAGTGCTTATGCACGGTATGCTGGTATTTACCGGGTTTTGTTTGACCCATTTATTGTATTGTTCTGTTGAAGGTGGTTTATGTTGATTAAAGACACCGTTGTAAATCAGTTCACTCTTCTGCGCCTGACTTCTCTGCCGCCATTACGCACCTCACTACAACTGGTAGTGATTCAGAGCTAATCTCTACAGCCAGACAGCTATTTACAAGCAACTGAGCTCAGTCAAGATAGCATGCATTAAAAAGAAGCCACCGTGTCCCACCTGCATCCCCACTTCAACAGTTCATTTTATTTTGCTTTACAAGCTTGTCCCGCAACTGCTTGATTTGGCCTCCACAAGCCTCCGAATGCTCCGCAATTGCCCCACACATTCCATATGGAGCCTCTGCAAGCATAAATCACTATTTTACCAGTGACTGACCAATAGGAACATGGCCGAGTATACACACAATAACATGATTATTGTAAATAGTCTAATTAATATAATACACTGAACAAAAATATAAACAGAACATGTATAGTGTTAGTCCCATGTTTCGTGAGTTGAAATAAAATATCCCAGAAAATTTCAATACGCATAAAAAGGACACTAAAATGTGCAGTTTTGTCACACAACGCAACAGATGTCTCAAGTTTTGAGGGAAAGTGCAAAGGGAAGCACAGCCGAGAGCAGCCCAGTGACACGAGCCTACCATACGAGCTAAATAACTTCTATGCTTGCTTCGAGGCAAGTAACACTGAAACTGCATGAGAACATAAGCCGGACGACTGTGATCAAGCTCTCCGTAGCCGCTGTGAGTAAGACCTTTAAACAGCTCAACATTAACAAGGCCGCAGAGCCAGACGGATTACCAGGACGTGTACTCTGAGCATGCGCTGACCAACTGGCAAGTGTCTTCACTGACATTTTCAACCTCTCCCTGTCTGAGTGTGTAATACCAATATGTTTCAAGCAGACCACCATAGTCCCTGTGCCCAAGAACACTAAGGTAACCTGCCGAAATGACCACCGTCCCGTAGCACTCACGTCTGTAGCCATGAAATGTTTTGAAAGGCTGGTCATGGCTCATATCAACACCATTATCCAAGAAACCCTAGACCCACTCCAATTTGCATACCGCACCAACAGATCCACAGATGATGCAACCTCTATTGCACTCCACACTGCCCTTTCCCACCTGGACAAAAGGAACACCTATGTGAGAATGCTATTCATTGCCTACAGCTCAGTGTTCAACACCATAGTGCCCTCATAGCTCATTACTAAGCTAAGGACTCTGGGACTAAACACATCCCTCTGCAACTGGATCCTGGACTTCCTGACAGGCCGCCCCCAGGTGGTGAGGGTAGGTAACAACACATCCGCCATGCTGATCCTTAACACAGGGGCCCCTCATGGGTGCATGTTCAGTCCCCTCCTGTACTCCTTGTTCACTCATGACTGCACGGCCAGGCACGACTCCAACACCATCATTAAGTTTGGTGATGACACAACAGTGGTAGGCCTGATCACCAACAACAATGAGACAACCTATAGGGAGGAGGTCAGAGACCTGACCATGTGGTGCCAGGACAACAACCTCTCCCTCAACCTGATCAAGACAAAGGAGATGATTGTGGACTTCAGGAAAAGGAGGACCGAGCACGCCCCCATTCTCATGAACTGAGCTTTAGTGGAGCAGGTTGAGAGCTTCAAGTTCTTGGCATCAACATCACTAACAAACTAATATGGTCCAAGCACAGCAAGACAGTTGTGAAGAGGACACGACAAAACCTATTCCCACTCAGGAGACTGAAAAGTTTTGGCATGGAACCTCAGATCCTCAAAAGGTTTTACAGCTGCACCATCAAGAGCATCCTGATTTGTTGCTGCCTGGTATGGCAACTGCTTACAAGGCACTACAGAGGGTAATGCGTACCGCCCAGTACATCACCGGGGCCAAGTTTTCTGCCATCCAGGACCTCTATACCAGGCAGTGTTCTCTCTGCTACTACACGGCAAGCGGTAACGGAGCGCCAAAGCTGGGTACCAAGAGGCTTCTAAACAGCTTCTAACCCCAAGCCTTAAGACTCCTGAACAGCTAATCAAATGGTTACCCAGACTATTTGCATTGCCCCCCCACGCCCCCACCTTCTACGTTGCTGCTACTCTCCGTTATTATCTATGCGTAGTCACTTTAGTAACTCTACCTACATGTACATATTACCTCAATTACCTCTACACCGATGCCCCCGCACATTGACTCAGTACTGATACCCCCTGTATATAGCCCCGCTATTGTTATTTACTGCTGCTCTTTAATTATTTGCTATCTTATCGCTGACTTTTTTTTAGGTATTTTCTTATAACTGCATTGTTGGTTAAAGGCTTGTAAGTAAACATTTCACATTTCACAAACAATTCGATTTGATTTTGGTTTGAGATCCTGAGGCTCATTGACACACCATTCACCTGCCGCCATCAACTCATGTTTCAGATCTGTAATCGAAGATGGCGTAGCAGTCGTACGTGTGTTTGTCTTGTCCCGTCTTGTCCCATGTAAATAGTCGGTCTCATCTTTTTTTCGTATATATTTTTTATATTTTAATCTCACTTTCCACCTACAATCTAAATATACATTCCTGCAACCCTCCCCACCCAATGAGGTACAGATCTGCTATTTTTATACATTATAACTGGAACCTCCAGCTAGCCAGCTAACTAGCTACTAACTAGTAGTCATTATTAGCCACGGCTGGCATTCATCACCTTTAGCTCGGTCACCAGCCAGCTTTAGCTCGGTCAATACCTGCCAGTCTGCACAGTGAGATATCGGACTGCTTTTCTCCACCACATCACCGGATGTTCTGGGCCATTATAGCGGATCATCGCAGCTAGCTAGCTGCAATTGAGTGGCTACCCGTGGCTAATGCCTCTGTCCCGAAGCAAGCACCAGTTAGCCTTGAGCTAGCCTCGAGCTAAGCCCATCTCCCGGCTAGCCGAATAGGTAGACCAGCTAATACATGGGCTACAATACCTGTTTTGCCAATTGGCCTGGATCCTTTATTGCCGATACGGAGCCCCGCCAATCAATCATGACTGGTCTGCCGACGTAATCATCCAATGTGGTTTAAACAGGCTTTTCCGTTGCGTTGTCACCGAAGACCCATCTGCTAGCCCCGGCCCGCTAGCTTTCTGAACGCCGTGCCTCCCGCTCACCAGCATAGTAGCGACTACCGAATGGCTCCCAGACTCACCTATTGCTGCTCATTGTACCCCACACACGGGGAGACCTCACCTGGCTTAGCTGGTGTCTCCAGAGATGCAAGCTCTATCATCGTCACTCAATGCCTAGGCTTACCCCCACCGTACTGTCATCCTACCATACCCTTGTCAGTACATTATGCCATGAATCTATTCTACCACGCTCAGAAATCTGCTCCTTTTATTCTCTGTTCCCAATTCACTAGACGACCAGTTCTTATAGCCTTTAGCCGTACCATTATCCTGCTCCTCCTCTGTTTCTCTGGTGATGTAGAGGTTAACCCTGGCCCTGGGTTAGCACACCCAACTACCTCATCCCCATATCATTAAAAAAATTATATTTTGCACCCCAGTATCTCTACTTGCACATCATCATCTGCACATCCATCACTCCAGTGTTAATTCTAAATTGTAATTATTTCGCCACTATGGCCTATCTATTGCCTTACCTCCCTAACCTTACTACATTTGCACACACTGTTCATAGATTTTTCTATTGTGTTTTGACTGTACGTGTAACGGAATTCCTCCTCCTCTTCATACGAAAAGGAGGAGTGGTGATTCGACCAAGACGCAGCGTTGTAACTTGACATTATATTTATTGAACAAGACGAAAAAACACGAAACGAAATACACTTGAATAATTAACAAAATAACAAAACGGAGTAGACAGACCTGGACATGGAACTTACATAAAACACGAAGAACTCACGAACAGGAACAGACTACATAAACCGAGACAGTCCCGTGTGGCGCGACAAACACTGACACAGGAGACAACCACCCACAACAAACAATGTGAAACAACCTACCTTAATATGACTCTCAATTAGAGGAAACGCCAAACACCTGCCTCTAATTGAGAGCCATACCAGGCAACCCATTAACCCAACATAGAAAACACATAACATAGACTACCCACCCAAAACTCACGCCCTGACCAATTAAACACATACCACACAACAGAAAACAGGTCAGGAACGTGACAGTACGTTTGTTTATCCCATGTTTAACTCTGTGTTGTTTTTGTCGCAGTGCTTTGCTTTATCTTGGCCAGGTCGCAGTTGTAAATGATAATTTGTTCTCAACTGGCCTACCTGGTTAGCCCCATGTTGCAATTCCTGGAAGCTGAAAATGTCCCAGTTCTTCCATGGCCTGCATACTCACCAGACATGTCACCTTTTTAGCATGTTAAGGATGCTCTGGATTGATGTGTACTACCAATTGTTCCAGTTCCTGCCAATATCCAGCAACTTCGCACAGCCTCTGAAGAGGAATAGGACAACATTCCACAGGCCACAATCAACAGCCTGATCAACTCTATGCAAAGGAGATCGTGCTACATGAGGCAAATGGTGGTCATACCAGATACTGACTGGTTTTCTGATCCACGCCCCTACCTTTTTTTTAAGGTATCTTTGACCAACAGATGCATATCTGTATTCCCAGTGAGGTAAAATCCATTGATTAGGGCCTAATTAATTGATTTAAATGTACTGATTTCCTTAAATGAACTGTAACTCAGTAAAATCTTTGAAGTTGTTGCAGGTTTGCGTTTATATTTTCTTCCAGTATAGTTCGATTTAAACGTGTACATGCTTTGCAAGAACGATTTCCCTAATAATCTTGTTTACATGACACATCTGAAATCAGGCTACCTGATGGGATTTTAAATAGCCAATCAAAATAAATGTTATACTACAGCAACCATGTTATTTTGGGGAAGCTTATTTGATTCTGAATTCAGACATGTAAAGTTTGTATTTGAAGACAATTTCTGAAATGCATACTTTCAGAACTGACTTCACTCGCACATAAGCATAGAGGGAGTTTTGCACATAAGCAGATGAAATACACCACAGCAGTTGACATAGCCTCGCAAGCCAATCGCAGAATGTGACGACGGAAATGAAGCATATCGTGCAATCTGGCCAGATTTTTATTTGGTAACATCGCACAGTGCGAGGTGATAATCGCAAAAGACTGAATCCAACATACAGTCTGCAAAGGACTTTACTTCAGTTTGGCTTATCTGGGTCTTGTCTAGGACCAACACACACACACACACACACACACACACACACACACACACACACACACACACACACACACACACACACACACACACACACACACACACACACACATAAAACATGAAAACATCTCTTTGAAATGGGGTCCTTTGTTCCTGCTCGATTATTCTTTAAATAGTCAGTGATAACCACCTTCTTTTGGAAAACAATGTCACCTTTACATGTTGCAGTTTTACTGATACAGTCATACTGTGGTGGCTAATCTATCTTGAATCTCTCTCACACCCTCTTGGAGCCTATGCTTCTTTCTTCTTCCTTCTTTAACAATTACCTTTGGTGCTTTGGTTACTGGCATGGAATCAAGGAATGTTCAGAATGCACCTGAGAATGTCAACAATCAAAGTATTTAGAAGACATAAAATCCCACACAATGGCTGCTTTTTACAAGAGATGCTTTTGTTGTGTGCTCTGCTCTTGCCCGGTGGTAGAGTGTGGGCATGTCTTCTCAGTTTCCGAGATAAAATAAAACATCTGATAAAAAAACTTTTGCAGAGGATTGGAAAACTGAAGATGGTATCGCAGCCTTTACATCGTCTAAGAAATCAGAGACCGTGTGTGGCATGGCACTCACTCTCTTCCCCTGGTCGCGATCAAATGATAACCACAACAAACTCTGGACTCCTGTCCACACCCAAAGGGAAACCACTCCAGTCAGCCTGCCAGACAGCCCCCCTCCCTCTATGCTTTGATTCCATGTCCTTTTCGGTAATGTCTCACAATGCCTTGTAAATGAATATGGAAAATCAAGCTGTACGTATACTCTCCCTGTGGAGCTATCTACCATCAGATACAGATCACAAGTAAACGTTCCTCCGTCATTATTCATCTTTCAGATACAGAGGATTGGTTTTTTCTCTCTCTCTTTCCTCCTAGCAGAATGCAATCATGTGTTTGAAGAGCACTGTTGGCTTTTACCTACTGTCGCCGGAGAAAGAGAGATAGAGAACGAGAGAGAGAGACTTCTGTTCAAGCCAGAAAAACTCAAACCAACTCAAGGAGCTGCGGTTTGTACAGTATAATATTGGTATTTGAGTAATCATGGCACCCAGGATCAAATCTTCTGCTATTAACATCTGTTAGGAGAGTCTAGCATATGAGGGCATAAGATTTATTTTATTATATTCTATCAGTCAATACCTCATTCATAACTGACTGCATGCCATAGGCCGTGCTGAAGGACCAATAGGACTTCACCATAAGGTCATCCATACACCAGGTATCAGCAGAACAACACCACAGCTCTCCTCTCCACATCAGATCAGTGCTGTGTTGTTGATACTGTCTGTTGGCTGGAATTATCTTGAGACATAGACATGTTTTGATAATCATGGTTGTATATTCCAATCATTCCCTGCCATAAAAAAGGACAAGTAGACAAGTAAACAACGAGTGAAGTGCAAAGGAATGGTGACTCCCCGTCTCTCTGTCTGACTCACTGAACCGATTTTGCTCTCACAGGGCTAATGATGAACCCTGACGCTCTGTTTAACACTATAATGCTCTCTCTCTTGCTCCTTCGCTAATACTATAATAATAATAATAACAACATATAAGCTATTTAGCAGAAGCTTTTATCCAAAGCGACTTACAGTCAAGTGTGCATACTTTTTACGTATCTCTCTGTCTGTCTCTTTCTCTCTCTTTCTCATTCTCCACCCAATGTGAGAAAATTGTCCGGCTCAGAATGTCCCTGCCTTTGTAGGTGTATGACTACAGAACCACATACAACATCCCAACTTTCTCTACCGTTTACATTTTTATCTCACCAGACATTTCTACTTACTGGTAGGCCTAGCGTCCTTTTTTCCCTTCTTTTGATGGGTCAAGTTACGTTGTGTTTTGGAGATGGGTGAGGATGAAAGTTAGGTTGTGTTTAGGAGAGGGGTGATGAAAGTTGTGTTGTGTTTTGGAGATCAGTCAGGATGAGAGTTAGGTTGTGTTGTGTTTTGGAGAGCGGTGATGATTAAAGTTAGATTGTGTTTTGGAGATCGTCATGATTGTGTTATGTTAGGTTGTGTTATGTTTTGGCGAGGGGCAATGATCAAATCAAATCAAATCAAATTTTATTAGTCACATACACATGGTTAGCAGATGTTAATGCGAGTGTAGCGAAATGCTTGTGCTTCTAGTTCCGACAATGCAGTAATAACAACAAGTAATCTAACCTAACAATTCCGCAACTACTACCTTATACACGCAAGTGTAAAGGGATAAAGAATATGTACATAAAGATATAATTGAATGAGTGATGGTACAGACGGCATAGGCAAGGTGCAGTAGATGGTATAGAGTACGGTATATACCTATGAGATGAGTACTGTAGGGTATGTAAACATAAAGTGGCATAGTTTAAAGTGGCTAGTGGTCCATGTATTACATAAGATGGCAAGATGCAGTAGATGATATAGAGTACAGTATATACATATACATAAGAGATGTGTAATGTAGGGTATGTAAACATTATATTAGGTGGCATTGTTTAAAGTGGCTGGTGGTACATTTTTACATAATTTCCATCAATTCCCATTTTTAAGGTGGCTGGAGCTGAGTCAGTTTGTTGGCAGCGGCCGCTAAATGTTAGTGGTGGCTGTTTAACAGTCTGATGGCCTTGAGATAGAAGCTGTTTTTCAGTCTCTCGGTCCCTGCTTGGATGCACCTGTACTGACCTCGCCTTCTGGATGATAGCGGGGTGAACAGGCAGTGGCTTGGGTGGTTGTTGTCCTTGATGATCTTTATGACCTTCCTGTGACATCGGGTGGTGTAGGTGTCCTGGAGGGCAGGTAGTTTGCCCCGGGTGATGCGTTCTGCCGACCTCACTACCCTCTGGAGAGCCTTACGGTTGTGTGCGGAGCAGTTGCCGTACCAGGCGGTGATACAGCCCGACAGGATGCTCTCGATTGTGCATCTGTAGAAGTTTGTGAGTGCTTTTGGTGACAAGCCGAATTTCTTCAGCCTCCTGAGGTTGAAGAGGCGCTGCTGCGCCTTCTTCACAACGCTGTCTGTGTGGGTGGACCAATTCAGTTTGTCCGTGATGTGTACACCGAGGAACTTAAAACTTTCCACCTTCTCCACTACTGACCCGTCGATGTGGATAGGGGGGTGCTCCCTCTGCTGTTTCCTGAAGTCCACAATCATCTCCTTTGTTTTGTTGACGTTGAGTGTGAGGTTATTTTCCTGACAGCACACTCCGAGGGCCCTCACCTCCTCCCTGTAGGCCGTCTCGTCGTTGTTGGTAATCAAGCCTACCACTGTAGTGTCGTCCGCAAACTTGATGATTGAGTTGGAGGCGTGCATGGCCACGCAGTCGTGGGTGAACAGGGAGTACAGGAGAGGGCTCAGAACGCACCCTTGTGGGGCCCCAGTGTTGAGGATCAGCGGGGTGGAGATGTTGTTACCTACCCTCACCACCTGGGGGCGGCCCGTCAGGAAGTCCAGGACCCAGTTGCACAGGGCGGGGTCGAGGCCCAGGGTCTCGAGCTTGATGACGAGTTTGGAGGGTACTATGGTGTTAAATGCTGAGCTGTAGTCGATGAACAGCATTCTCACATAGGTATTCCTCTTGTCCAGATGGGTTAGGGCAGTGTGCAGTGTGGTTGCGATTGCGTCGTCTGTGGACCTATTGGGTCGGTAAGCAAATTGGAGTGGGTCTAGGGTGTCCGGTAGGGTGGAGGTGATATGGTCCTTGACTAGTCTCTCAAAGCACTTCATGATGACGGAAGTGAGTGCTACGGGGCGGTAGTCGTTTAGCTCAGTTACCTTAGCTTTCTTGGGAACAGGAACAATGGTGGCCCTCTTGAAGCATGTGGGAACAGCAGACTGGGCTAAGGATTGATTGAATATGTCCGTAAACACACCAGCCAGCTGGTCTGCGCATGCTCTGAGGACGCGGCTGGGAATGCCGTCTGGGCCTGCAGCCTTGCGAGGGTTAACACGTTTAAATGTTTTACTCACCTCGGCTGCAGTGAAGGAGAGCCCGCAGTTTTTGGTAGTGGGCCGTGTCAGTGGCACTGTATTATCCTCAAAGCGGGCAAAAAAGTTATTTAGCCTGTCTGGGAGCAGGACATCCTGGTCCGCGACGGGGCTGGTTTTCTTTTTGTAATCCGTGATAGACTGTAGACCCTGCCACATACCCCTTGTGTCTGAGCTGTTGAATTGCGATTCAATTTTGTCTCTGTACTGGGACTTAGCCTGTTTGATAGCCTTGCGGAGAGAATAGCTACACTGTGTGTATTCGGTCATGTTTCCGGTCACCTTGCCCTGGTTAAAAGCAGTGGTTCGCGCTTTCAGTTTCACGCGAATGCTGCCGTTAATCCACGGTTTCTGGTTTGGGAATGTTTTAATCGTTGCTCTGGGTACGATGAAAGTTAGGTTGTGTTGTGTTTAGGAGAGAGGTGAGGATGAAAGTTAGATTGTGTTTTGGAGAGGGGTGAGGATGAAAGTTAGATTGTGTTTTGGAGAGGGGTGAGGATGAAAGTTAGGTTGTGTTTTGGAGAGGGGTGAGGATGAAAGTTAGGTTGTGTTTTGGAGAGGGGTGATGAAAGTTGTGTTGTGTTTTGGAGATCAGTCAGGATGAGAGTTAGGTTGTGTTGTGTTTTGGAGAGCGGTGATGATTAAAGTTAGATTGTGTTTTGGAGATCGTCATGATTGTGTTATGTTAGGTTGTGTTATGTTTTGGCGAGGAGCAATGATGAAAGTTAGGTTGTGTTGTGTTTAGGAGAGAGGTGAGGATGAAAGTTAGATTGTGTTTTGGAGAGGGGTGAGGATGAAAGTTAGATTGTGTTTTGGAGAGGGGTGAGGATGAAAGTTAGATTGTGTTTTGGAGAGGGGTGAGGATGAAAGTTAGATTGTGTTTTGGAGAGGGGTGAGGATGAAAGTTAGATTGTGTTTTGGAGAGGGGTGAGGATGAAAGTTAGGTTGTGTTTTGGAGAGGGGTGAGGATGAAAGTTAGGTTGTGTTTTGGAGAGGGGTGAGGATGAAAGTTAGTTTGTGTTTTGGAGAGGGTCAAAGTTAGGTTGTGTTGTGTTTTGGAGAGGGTCAAAGTTAGGTTGTGTTTTGGAGAGGGTCAAAGTTAGGTTGTGTTGTGTTTTGGAGATGGGTGAGGATGAAAGTTAGGTTGTGTTTTGGAGAGGGTGAAAGTTAGGTTGTGTTTTGGAGAGGGGTGAGGGTGAAAGTTAGGTTGTGTTTTGGAGAGGGGTGAGGGTGAAAGTTAGGTTGTGTTTTGGAGAGGGGTGAGGGTGAAAGTTAGGTTGTGTTTTGGAGAGGGGTGAGGGTGAAAGTTAGGTTGTGTTTTGGAGAGGGGTGAGGGTGAAAGTTAGGTTGTGTTTTGGAGAGGGGTGAGGATGAAAGTTAGGTTGTGATTTGGAGAGGGTCAAAGTTAGGTTGTGTTGTGTTTTGGAGATGGGTGAGGGTGAAAGTTAGGTTGTGTTTTGGAGAGGGGTGAGGGTGAAAGTTAGGTTGTGTTTTGGAGAGGGGTGAGGGTGAAAGTTAGGTTGTGTTTTGGAGAGGGGTGAGGGTGAAAGTTAGGTTGTGTTTTGGAGAGGGGTGAGGGTGAAAGTTAGGTTGTGTTTTGGAGAGGGGTGAGGGTGAAAGTTAGGTTGTGTTTTGGAGAGGGGTGAGGGTGAAAGTTAGGTTGTGTTTTGGAGAGGGGTGAGGATGAAAGTTAGGTTGTGTTTTGGAGAGGGGTGAGGATGAAAAGCACCACAAGGACAGAACAATGGAGCACCTGCACAATAATGAGCACTCAGACTGTACACACATGCAGATGGCTTGGCTGAGGAATCTCTCACCACACACACACACACACACACACACACACACACACACACACACACACACACACACACACACACGGACAGCTGGCTCTCTTTAAAGTGGTCAGAGATTATCCTCCACCACAATTTACCTTACATCTGCCTGGATGGAATTCCCCCTCTCACAACCACCCACACCAACGCTTCATTCTTCCCCTTTGTCGTATACTGGTATCTTCACAAAGGGAGAAACTGTATTTGTCTTTAGGCAGCCGGGCCATTCATTGGCGCTAGAGAGAGAGACAGGGCCTGAGCATGTTCATTCACACGTGTTGTCCGTGTCACTATCACTACCCACGCAAGTCACCCGTGATGCAAATCAGCATTTGACGTCCATCCACGTCTGAGGACGTCGGGAGAGGATGTGGAAACTGGCCACGAGGGGGAACAGTGAGTGCTTTTAACGGCATGTAGGTTTCGGTTTTGCTAGGGTGTTGTTTAATGGGGATGGCTGGTCGGCATAAGCATCTGCCTAAGTTTCTAAAGGTTGCATGTTTGAATAGAGCAAAGTAGTTTTTATATATTTTCTGAGCCTATTCCAAACCTTAACCCTTACATTAACCATTTTGGAGTTAATGCCTAAACTAAACCTTAAACACTTAGAAATGTGATGTTTGGAACAACTTCGAAATTTGACGTTTGAGAAAATGAATGAACGTCTAATTCTGACGTTGAGGCTGTGAGAGCTTGTTGCACTACCAGCTATCAGCTTTCTATCACATGCACCACCTCACTTGAATGTCGTACAGAAACTATGTTCAGTTCAAGAGTGAACAAAAGACAGACTGTTTACTTCCTGCTTCTACTTTTAACTGCCAGCGAATGAGCGAGTCACCAAGAAGGATTTTCACTTTTAAAGGTTAAAAAAATCCCATCATCCAGAATACTGGGCTTTGAGCAGTTAAATTGACCCTGGCTGGTAAACAGGTCTCAGGCTAACAACAGCAAGATATCCAGACACGTGGATAACATAGATCGTATTGAAGGAATGAGGGGTGCCAGAGGGGTGACGTGAAGATAGAGCCGAGGGGTGAGGGGGAGTTGAGCGGCTCCCGGGCTCCATGGGGGCTCAGAGTCACAGTGAGGGAATCAGTCCTACCTACCTAACCCTAATTCCCTGTCTAACCCTAATTCCCTGTCTAACCCTAATCCCCTGTCTATGTGGCATATTGGACTATCAGCTCTTTCACAGCCATGGCCAGTGCTGTGGTCGGGGGGCTCCTGTGGAGGGTGGAGGTGATCCCTGAGCTGGCTGGTGCTGAGCTAGGCTAGCCACTGAACGACACACAAACGAAGGCTTTGTGGCCCTGAGTGTACCTCAGTGGTCTGGGAGTCAGGAGGTCAAGATGGAGGAAGGAGGGGGTGATAGTTTAAGAGCTAGGGGGGGTGAGGGGGAGTGGGGGATGGTTAGTGACAAGGCTCTAGTTGTTTTCCTACAGAGGGAAGAACCTTGACGTTATTGATTCACTGTGTCAACTCCCCCTTCAAGAAAATAACATTCCTGATGATACACTACATGACCAAAAGTATGTGGACACCTGCTCGTCGAACATCTCATTTCAAAATCATGGGCATTAATATGGAGTTGGTCCCCCCTTTGCTGCTATAACAGCCTCCACTCTTCTGGGAAGGCTTTCCACTAGATGTTGGAACATTGCTGCGGGAATTTGCTTCCATTCAGCCACAAGAGCATTAGTGAGGTTCGGGCACTGATGTTGGGCGATTAGGCCTGACTTGCAGTCGGCATTCCAATTCATCCCAGAGGTGTTCAATGGGGTTGAGGTCAGGGCTCTGTGCAGGCCAGTCAAGTTCTTCCACACCGATCTCGAAAAACCATTTCTGTATGGACCTCGCTTTGTGCACGGGAGCATTGTCATGCTGAAACAGGAAAGGGCCTTCCCCAAACTGATGCCACAAAGTTGGAAGCACAGAATCGTCTAGAATCCTATTGTCTGCTGTAGCGTTAACATTTCCCTTCACTGGAACTAAAGGGGCCCAAAACATGAAAAACAGCCCCAGACCATTATTCCTCCTCCAATAAACATTACAGTTGGCACTATGCATTGGGGAAGGTAGCGTTCTCCTGGCATCTGCCAAACCCAGATTCGTCCGTTGGACTGCCAGATCCTGAAGTGTGATCCATCACTACAGAGAACTCGTTTCAGCTGCTCCAGAGTCCAATGGCGGCAAGTTTTACACCACTCCAGCTGACTCTTGGCATTGTGATCTTAGGCTTGTGTGGGGCAGCTCGGCCATGGAAATCCATTTCATGAAGCTTTCATGAATTCGGTATTGAGTGTTGCAACCGAGGGCAGACAATTTTTGATATGCTACGTGCTTCAGCACTCGGTGGTCCCATTCTGTGAGCTTATGTGGCCTACCACGTCGTCTAGGAGCCGTTGATGCTCCTAGACATTTGCACTTCACAATAACAGCAGTTACAGTTGACCGGGGCAGCTCTAGCAGGGCAGAACTTTGACGAACTGAGCTGTTGGAAAGGTGGCATCCTCTGACGGTGCTACGTTGAAAGTCACTGAGCTCTTTAGTAAGGCCATTCCTATGCCAATGTTTGGCTATGGAGATTGCATGGCTGTGTGCTCGATTTTATACAACTGTCAACAACGGGTGTGGCTGAAATAGCCGAATCTACTAATTTGAAGGGGTGTCCACATACTTTTGTATATATAGTGTATCATGGTACTGCTGACCTGACAAGGTGGTTCGTTCACTATCTACACCTGTAGGTCTCAAGAGGTCAGCCACTGTGGCGTGCTGACCTGGAGTGCAGCGTGTATTTTGTTTTTTGTTTCCTCCATTAACATGGTTGAAGAAGGGAGCGCAGGCAGCGCAGCCAGTAAGATGGATTTGATTGATGAACTTTCTGCTCATTAGCCGCTTGCAAATATGCTTTCAAGTCTCTTTTACTCCGCTTTAATCCCCCTGTGAGAGTGTGCTTGTGGCTTTTAGTGCAGGTTGCTCCAAAGGTCACAATGTCACCCTGAGTTGGAGGGTGAGGTAAACAAGGGAAAATAAGCCTTGAGGTTGATCCTATGGCCCTGAAGCCCAAATCAAACAAATGTGCGTGAACGAGTGTGTTCACACTGGAATTGCACTGTAGTGAATGAGATTAAACAGACGGGCCGCTAGCGTCAAGAGCATCAACGGCGTCATGAGCTTCAAATTAGAAAGCAAGTCTATTTTCTCGCCTGTTTGCGAAGCAATGCTGGTAAATGAGTGGATAAATTGCCAGAATATACACTCTTTGTGCATTGTTACATCTGGATTTGTAACATGTATAGTTAAAAAGTTTATATTTAGTGTTGATAAGTTTAGCTGCCAGTGACAATAATATATATTTGAAAACAATAACTTTACGCCTACCTTTGTTGATTTCAAACACAGGCATATAGCTTAGGCAGGCTACGGCTGAGAAACTCCATTCAAGAGAGAATAGTTTTATGTAGAAAGAACGAGACTAGTTACATTTGTAATAAACTGCTAGGGTGTATTAGCTACAACTCTACTCACATTTGTGAGCCAACATAACAGGAGGCAGGTACGGTGGCTCCCGTAGGACATATAAGGTGAGTCAAAAGGAACACACAACAATAATTAATATCGGAGTCTAATTATACATAGTGAACACAACAAATACAACTGTTTGTTATGGATTCTCATGAGAATTAAGTTTGCATACGCTACGCAGTGTATGTGAATTGACACTCTCTACTCTTTCATACAAATTTTGACACCTGTGTGGTTTTGGCTTAAGACTGTTTGTTCATGTCTGTGTTCTTAAGAAGAAAGGAACAGTTTATTTAAAGGGTTTCTAAAGTACATATGTCCATCACACAGCTACACAGCTAACAAGCCCTAATATTACAGTAGGCCTAAGAAGAATCAGTTGTGAGAAGATCAGTGTTGCTCTATATAGTTATCCTGAGATCAAACACATTGGTGAACAGGCTGAGAATGGTTACTGTATTTTCACTGGAGATTATCTGTTGAATATTTGACGAAAAGCCAACACTGATAAAGTATGTTTCTAACAGGCAGGCAACTTGACCAACATAAAACTTGTATAACATAAAATGCTTTTACATGATTTCGTCAACAACAAAATGAATGCTCTGATCTCTACACAGCTGGGGAATGGTATGCCTCCTATTCCAGCCTATGCCAGGCAATGGATAGTCATTAATTTATTGGTGAATAATGTTGTCAAAGTCATTCTGAAGAATCATGTTTTTTTCACTCGACAATGAGCCTGTCAACAAGGCATCTGTCATGAGCACTGCAGGGTTGTGTTGTTGGAGTGAAAGTTGGCAGGGATAATATTTTGTTAGCTGATTGCTGAAGGTATGAGGTGTGTGTGTGTACTTGCGACTGCGTGTGTGTGTGTGTGCGCACACGTGTGTGTGTGTGCGCACACGTGTGTGTGTGTGTGTGTGTGTGTGTGCAGTACTACATGGCCCAGAGCGCTCCCCTGGTGTCATTAACATTCCTGTTGTGGCGGCTCCGCTAATATTGAGGTGCCTGACAAGACAGCTAACAGCTATAGCTCTTTCCCTGCAGCTTGCTGCTGTACAGAAACACATTCACTAAGTATTCAATCAATCATGGCGTTCTGTGAGCTTGTGTGGCCTACCACTTCGCGGCTGAGCCGTTGTTGCTCCAAAACGTTTTCCCTTCACAATAACAGCACTTAGAGTTGACCAGGGCAGCTCTAGCAGGGCATACATTTGATGAACTGACTTGTTGGGAAGGTGGCATCCTATGACGGTGCCACATTGAAAGTCACTGAGCAGGCCATTCTACTGCCAATGTTTGTCTGTGGAGATGGCATGGCTGTGTGCTCGATTATATACACCTATCAGCAACGGGTGTGGCTGAAATAGCCAAATCCACTAATTCGAAAGGGTGTCCACACACTGTAGTGCCATGTAGTGTATTTCTACTGTCTCTTAATGTGGCCTAGGAGTGACAGATCTGTTACTCATCACATTCACATTGATTCTACTTTTATTTCTTCCTCTCCCTTCTTTTTCTCTTTCTCTATTTTATTTTTCTCTCTTCCTCTCTTCCCCTCTCCCTCTCTCTCTCTCTCTCGCTCTTTCTTTCTGATTCATTCAGTTCAAGCAAAGTGTTAAATTGAACCGTCCCTCCCTCCCAGTCCCAAACATGTTATTCACGCTACAGGCCGGCGTCAGGTGTAGATATCTATCTCATCCACTTGGCACATCCACATGGGCACATTTCAACCAATTATCTCAAGCAATGTTTTTGTGAACGTGTGGTTTGTGTTTGTGTATGTGTTGCTTGTGTTGCAAGAAGATTGTTGCATTGCAGAAACACTTGACGGGTTAGTAGGTGTGCAGGCCGCCCATTCTGTTTGCACATGGTATTTAGAGATAAAGGATCTTCATTTGATCACCCTGCTGCAATGCAAGACATTTAAAACTTGTAGTGTATCTACAAGTTTAAAAAGGCTTCTAAAGTTTGTAATTTCCACTTTGAAATTTCAGACTTGATTTTCCCTGACAAATGTTTTTTCAACCACTCCAAAAATGTCCATTAATTATAATCCACATAATAATTCACATTTACTGTTGCTGCAGGATTATTTTCCTGCTGTAGCTAACTGGCTCGAATTAAGATCCTACAAATGTACACATAGCTACAACTGTCATTCTGGCAACCTTAGCCCGTGGCTCTGATAAACAGCAACAGTCAAATAAGACTCTTTCAGGGGAACCGGTTGGCTGTAATGTAATAAGGCCATGTGGCTACACGCTGCTGCCCCTAGGATCTCTCAAATCTGCACTGTTCCCAAATGAAACCTACCCAACCCACCAGCACAGCACTGATCGGGGAGCATCAGGAATTAAGATGATATGTAACAGTCTGTCTCTCAGTTGTATTACATTCAGCAAATGACAGACAGCTAGGTACAACTAGTACTGTTCTGACAGACAGTTACATGCTTACCAGTTAGCTTTTTCACCACTTCAGCAAATGATGAGGAATAGTACAGCTAATAAGCAAGGGGCACAGTCCTGACACTGACAGTGTGATGTTTTACATATATGGAGCAGTATAGATGCAGATTGCTATTGAAGTTCCTTTGTTTTCTTTCCACCTCTAGAAGCTGCTGAATGTTGAGTGCCTGAAAGGACCCACTAAAAGGATTTCGACCACAACACTGGAGAATACAATAATAATGCAGAGTAAGAATTTATTTTAAAATTACAAAATATTTTAAGAAAACACATTTTATTTTACATAAACTGTACAGATGACATTTACATTACTAAATTATTCTGAAACAGGAACTAAAAATATATTTTTATTAAATAGAAAAACTGGAAAAATAGAATTAAAGATGAAAAATTAAGTGTTCCACATGTTTATTGTACAAAATAGACAGAAAAGAAATAATAGAACTAAGAAATGGAATCATCATAGTGTACCCTGATACGTAGATTAGGCCTTTTATGATCAAGCTAAAATAATCTTGGCCTCTTTGGTTCCATTATTACACAGCAAATTCCCCAGAGTTAAATTAACACTGAAATTGTGGACCCGTATAGACACTGAACAGTGTTGAATTAACACACTGCTTAGTGTAAAGCTTGATTTGCATATTTCCCAGAGTGCTTTGCATTTCGAGTGAATTGTGGAGTTACCACCCATGACTAAATTTGTTAGTGACAGAGACAAGATTGTTGCATTCATCCACTTACAGCCCTATGGTCTTAACCAAGTAAAATACTAAATTAAAATACCATTATTAAAATGTAATTATTTAAAAAATACAATATGTATTTCATGAGTCCTTATTTTGAGGACATAAACAAAAGAATACTGGATTGTTTGCATGAACCAACTGCTGGGTTGCAGGCATTGGGTCACAGTTATTTTCTAAAAAACATTAAGACATAGTTTGGTTTGTTGACGCTTGTTTATTGAGATATGACCCAGCAGGTCAGATCACAAGACAAGGAGGCTTTAGATTTA
The DNA here is from genome assembly GCF_029448725.1 of Salvelinus fontinalis. Taxonomy (NCBI): domain Eukaryota; kingdom Metazoa; phylum Chordata; class Actinopteri; order Salmoniformes; family Salmonidae; genus Salvelinus; species Salvelinus fontinalis. Next base: position 29,627,288 of record NC_074683.1, on the reverse strand, counting down.
GATGCACTATTGTAAAGTGGTTGTTCCACTGGATATCATAAGGTGAGTGCACCAATTTGTAAGTCGCTCTGGATAAGAGCATCTGCTAAATGACTTAAATGTAAATGTAAGGAGGCTTGGCTTTTTAGGGGCGTGACTTTCAGCAAGTTATTTTTGCCACCCATGAGAGTAAATGTAATTCCAGTTAATCTGTTCTGTTGAATTGTTATTGCATGTTATGGTTGAACACTAACACTTTGGTAGCTTTAATGAAGCGTACAGAAATGTGTGAGTTCCTTAACAGCCTATGCAAATGTTATCTTCCCAGTAGAATAGTTAACACTTTCTTGCTATATGTATATCATAATGTTAATATTTTTGTATTAAAATATGTAATGTACAATAATATTTATAGAATTGTTACATTACAGTGTACAAATTTACATAATCAACAAGAATTACATTTAATCTCACATGACCAAAAATAAAAAGCCATGCCCTTAATAAGTCCTGCCTCCTGAAAATAACCGATAGATTACATTCAAAAAGACACAGCTGTTTGGTCAACCCAGCATGAAGGTGAATAAAAACTCAATTCATGGTTAAATTAACCCATGTTGGGTAATCCAAACAACCCAACATTTGTGCCTTATTCATGCAACCTGTCACATTATGCTGGCTTGTATAATGCTGAGTAATTCCGATTGAACTCTAGCCAGAGTGGGGATATCCAACGTTCTGCATTTTTTATCATATGCAACTACCAGAGTTGGGAAGACTGAAATATGAGACTACCTAAAGCATCTAAACTGGAACAACCATTTCAGTAACAGGTGCAACAAATCCAAGTAACATATTGAATTAGTTAAGAAAATGTATCTCATTTATATTTGAGAAGCATAGGATTAATCAATCAATTAATGTACATGCAAAAACATAGATATTGAAACAAACAATTATTCAAATGAACCCGCAATAGACCATGCTGGGAAATATAATAATGATGAGCGCGATTTTGGTTAAACTCCGGTTATTAACACCAACACTGGGTGTTATTTTAAACCAATAAGTGTTATAGAGTTAATTGTTATGTTTAGAGTGTAGTCCCTGAAAATAAGGCCTTATGAAATACTTACTGTATTGTGTTAAATAATACCATTTTAATCAAATATTCTCTCAGGATGTCACTTGGTGAAGTCCAGAAGACTGAAAATGGATGAATGTAACAACCATTTCTCTGTCACTAACAAAGACAGTCAGGAGTGGTAACTCTACAATTCACTCAAAGGCAAGGTATTCTGGGAAATTAGGCTTTACACCTATCAGTGTGTTAATTTAACACTGTTCCAGTGCCGATACGGGCCAACACATTCAGTGTTAATTTAACACTCTCAGTGTGGATTTAACACTGGAGAATTTGCTGTGTAGGTAAATTACTTTATTAAACAAAAAATGTAAATTTACTTCTATAAAAATAACTTTTCAATAGCAGTTTGTTTATTAACTAATCTCGCAACTTTTCAGTGCAAATGTCATAACAATCATTCGCTTTGAAAAAACGGAAGCGAAAGATCACATTTCAAGTATTTGATAGGAGATGCATTAGCATAGGAGGAGGAGAAAGTTCAGTTCAGTCTGGTATGTTCAGTTGTATGGGTGGGCATGGGTGGGTTACTATACATTGCATAGATCATGTGGCACTTATTTATGACAGGACACTCAGTACCACTTTGAAGGCATTTCAATATGCAAGTGCTATTAGGAGTGGGAGTGTGCATTTAAAGAGTTTAGTCTGCAAGTGCTGCACTGCACCATCATGCCCTGTTGGGCCCTAACAAAAAACTCATCGCCACTTCGAGGTCCACTTTATCGGAACAAGTAGGGGCAGTGGGGACTCTCCGTTCTCAGGATTAAGTGTATGTAGTGCAGTTTGCACAAAGGTCCATCTTCACCTTTGAACTCAGTGAGCGATTGCTTGCAGCATGGTCACAGACAGACAGACAGACAGACAGACAGACACTTACACAAGCAGGAGGAAAGAACGTGGTCCAATGTCAACAACAATATGTCAATGTTGTGTCGTTACCTCACTTGGACATGAGTGTAGTCCTGGAAAAGCTTTATTCAATAATAAGCGCTTGCTGATACAGTTTATGTTATAATTCCACAGGATCAGACAGTCACAGTGTCTTTATGACTTTCTTTATGGAAGTGCTGGTGTTTCTGAATTATATAAGCTGATGAATTGTCATTGTCAGTGCTTTTGTTTTGTCAATGTCCTGGTGTGCTGTTTCCTTAAGCGCTTTTCTTTCCATCTTCATCGGAGAAGAGATGAAGGACCATTATTTTTCCTCTAGAAATGGCAAACTAGAAAAATGTTATCATTTGGTGATCAACCATTTCCTTCTCTTCCCAAAACTCTGGAACCGTTCTGAAGTTCTTAATATGGAATGGACAGAACCTGGCCTCACTCAGCCAGATAAATACAACAAACCATAAATACATCTTGTTTGTGTGTACCTGTTGGTGTGCTTCCATATAACTATATATTTATATGTGTGTCATACAAAAAGGTATTTTTGTACAAGACATTTTGACTATCGTCGTTTGATTTAACTTTCAAAGTTTAAAAAGTCACAGACACTCAGGCACAGCCACACTCTTCCACTATCATATTGGGCACGTCTCGTTTTACTATGTTGTACTCATCGTCGAAGTACAGCATAGACATGGTACTGAGCTTGGTGGGGATACAACAGGAGTTGACCGAGCCGGGGCTCATGCCCCTCATCCGGTACTGGTTGACCACCGCCGTGTGGAACGATGACGCCGATCCCGGTACCCCCGCCATGTACGCCGGGCAGCTTCCCTCGCAGTAGTTACCGTAATAACCCGCAGGTGCGATGATCCAGTCGTTCCAGCCAATGAGGCGAAAGTCTATGTAGAACTGTCGTCTGCAGCACAGGCCTCCACTGCTCCCGTCACACTCCAGACCCCTCTTCCTGATGCGGTGGTTCCCTTCCACCTGCCGTGCCCGGACCACCAGAAAGGGCCTGTGTGAGGGTTCTGCTGGGTCAACTAAGATAGGAACCACGTTGAATGCCTCACAGCCCTCACAACGCACCTCCAGGTCCTGCCGCCGGCCGCCCTTACCAAACCGGGCCCTCACTGCCTCTGACAGAGGGAAGGTGTGCCAGCCGCTGCGCTTTAGGTCCACACGCTTCTCCACCAGGGTCCACCGACCTCCTCCCCCTGCCCCTGGCCCTGTTCCTCCCCTGGCTCCACCTGCAGCTCCAGTCCCTGCCTCATGGTAGTGGATTTTAACTGTGACTCTCCGTCGAGGCCCTTTCTCGGAGCCAGTGGGCAGCAGCCTGAAGTAGAGCCACAGGTTGGCCTGAGACACATGCAGGTTCTGGTTCCCTTCACTGGAGATGAGGAAGTGGAGGCTGGACTTAGAGGCTTGAGAAGAAGCCAGCTCATCTGATCGAGAAGAGAGAGAAACGTGGGTTTAGTGATATATACCGTACAGTCAAGGGTCAAGAGAATAAACTGACCATTTTAAAGGGCAAGTTAGAAAAGTTGACAAGATTCACAAAGTAAAACAGGACAGGAGGATGAAATCCACACAGTTTTCCAGCTTGTGTCTCTGTGATTAAAGTTATGTCACACTACATATGAGTGTCATTTGTAAGAGGGAAGAAAAGTGGACAAACATTCACAGGGAGCCCCAAGCAGGGAGCCAGAAAGAGAGTACTTCAGTCACTTCTGTCCATCCTCTCCTCCATCACCACTCTCTTTCTCATACATCACATGCCGTTAGCCTAGTTCCTTATAGTCTGTTCCTCCTGACAGCCCAGTTCTGGGAGCAGGCCCAGTTGGCCTCAGGTCTGATTGTGAACACTATGAGAGTGGAGGAGGGGGGTGGACAAGGCCCGGGCCCCAGGGGGTTAATTGAGTTTGCTGTTTGTGTGTGTGTGTGTGCGTGCGTGCGTGCGTGCGTGTGAGGCACTGCTGTGAAACCCCCTGAGCTCCCTGGAGCCTCTGAGACTGACAGCATAAAGACTCCATTGAGGTATTAGGAGACAGCCTCGCTACTGCCTGGCATTGAGCGCGTGGCCCAACTAACCAATAGCATGATGAGGCAAAAATAAAATACATTTGCATGACATTGGCCACTTTCTAAAATGACACAATGAAGAGATTCCAAATGTCTACAGCATAATGGAGTTTGGAGTCGGCCGTATCTTTTTTGAAGCCTAATTATGTCTTCCAAATGACTGTGAAAACCGAGAGGGTTCTGTCTGGGGGTTAGCCAGGATCGGCTTCAGCTGAGCACATGTTGAAGCGGCCAAATTTCTTTGTTTACACACTGATTAGCGTGAGTTGGTGTCAACAGCTGACCACCAAAGATGGTCCTTTTAAAGCAATCCTACGTTTACAACGTACTCCAGTAACAGTGATTTTACATTCATTTCACCCAGACCTGTTCAGACTAGTTCTGCCTCCCGCTACAGTATGTCAGCTGGGAGCCAAAGTAACACACACACACACAAACAAACACACCCCTGTGGCAACAACAAAAGCACAAGGTGCATTCATTTCAGCAACATCGACATCGAACCCTCAGGGTGCAGTATCAAGAACGTAAGAAGAACTGTATGTATGGAAATGCATCAGAAGTGTAGATATAAAGGTATTGACTCAATAAAAGTTTTCCCCTGTTTTAACTGCTGTCATGGCCCGAGGTAAGGAGTATCTAACCTCGCCTCATTTACTACCATGCCTTGCTGCTTGCCTCAACAGCTCCCAGTGATCAACAGGGGAGCTTCTAGGCCAGGGCGTTTCTCTATCTGTACCCTGAGTGACAGTGTATGTGAGGCAATGAAGTGCTGGGTGGGGAGAGATGGCAGTCTGAATCTCTGACTACAAAGATACTCCAGTCTAAAGCATGGTCATATGATCTTGTAAAAAAAAAAATGTGGTAGAGTGTATCTGTAGCTTTATATCCCACCTGGGAAAAAAATAACATTTTTAATGACCCACAAGTTAGAGTATCTGAGACTGCCCACTGGCCACAGACGTAAATTCAACATCTATTCCACGTTGGTTCAATTTCATTGAAAAGCTGTGGAAACAACATTGATTCAACCAGTGTGTGCCCAGTGGGTGGCCACATTAAAATGGATGCTGAAGTGGATTGAGAATCATCATTCTAGAAAAGACTTCAACTATTTAGCTTTTCATTCATTTTCTAAAATACCACAAAAACACATAGCCAGGTGCTTTAACCCTGGTGTGCACTGACTGCAGGCTGTGGGATTGTGAGGGGGGAAGCGAGGTGAGGAAGGAGGATAGGGAGGAGACCAGTTAAACCAGGAGGTGTGCTGCCTGACTCGGAGTGTGCCTGGGGTCAATGTGCTCCTGGGCCAGGCATGGTTAGGGCAGGGCAGGTGAAGGGAGGGTGACATCTGGGTGGGCCTCTCTCTCTCTCTGGTGGAGCTAGCGCTGCTGGAGCTACAGCTGCCTCAGCGTGTCCTCACCTGCGCTATCAACACCAACAAGGCAGGCCGACAGGCAGACAGGTCGGTAAGCAGGCGGGAAATCAGGCAGACGGGTATGTAAACAGGCGGGAAATCAGGCAGACAGGTAGGTAAGCATGTGGGCAATCAGGCAGACAAAAACATCAGGGAGGCAGGGAGGCAGATGCGCCGGCAGTCAGTGTGTGTTTGTGTGTTTGTGTGTGTATGTGTGTATGTGTGTTTATGTGTTTGTGTGTGCATGTGTGTTTGTGTGTGTATGTGTGTTTGTGTGTGTATGTGTGTATGTGTGTATGTGTGTTTGTGTGTGTATGTGTGTTTGTGTGTGCATGTGCGCAACATAGGCAGGGTGTATGTAGCAGGGTGCTATGCTGATTACTCAAAGTCTGTGTCAACAGAGACCGCACATCGCGGAGCACCGCTGCTTTGACAGGAGTCTCGCCTCGCAGTGACACACACACACGGCTCTGACAGGCATCCCTTAGGCTGCTGGAGCACAGCGCTCAGCTCAGCACTCCAGGAATTCCACACAGGGAAATAGGAGAGGGGGAAAGAGCACAGCAGGTCAGGGTGAGCTCCATTTGGCCAGCAGTTAGTAAGCTGCTTTGGTGGTAGTGGTGGAGAAATGACACACAGGGAGGGGGTTGGGGGGGGGGGGCATGGATTGAGTGTGATGTGGAAAATGCCTGGAGCGGCTCCAGACAGGGCATGATTGATGTTTCTTCATGAAAGACTGTGTCCCAGAGTAAACCCAGAAGCCAGCCCTATAGCCCTGCAGGGATGCATCCCAAATGGCACCCTATTCACTCTATAGTGCACACATTTTTACCAGGGCCCATATAGCTCTGGTCAAAAGTAGTGCACTATATAGGGAATAGGGTGCCATTTGGGATACAACCCGGGGACTGGGCCAGAGTTAATGACATCCAATAATGAAGTCTTAATTCCGTTACTTGGACCGGAGTCACAGGGAGTTCAACCGGTCCAAGCGGCTATACCAACGACAATCGAGATGCTCACATCTCCACCTGCCCTCCGCTTCGCTCCCGTGGTTACGGGACACCGAATACCGCCGCCAAAACGAGGGCCCGCGGGACCGTGTCATAAGAGACGGGAGGTTGGCACTGTTCCTTACCTGGAACGTTGGCAGTGAGCTCAGTCTCAGCCTCTGCTCCGCTATGCAGTCTAAGACTGATTGGTGACTGAGAGCAATAGCTGCCTCCTAGCTCCTAGCTTGCTGAAAACAATACAGTTAAAACTATGTGAATTAGACAGGACAGCGTCCCACACACCTCACAAAATACTTTGGCCTGATACTTCGCAGTCATCCAGTAATGTCCAGCACAAACTCTTCTCAGCCCCTATCAGTCATCCAGTAATGTCCAGCACAAACTCCCCTCAGCCCCTATCAGTCATCTAGTAATGTCCAGCACAAACTCCCCTCAGCCCCTATCAGTCATCCAGTAATGTCCAGCACAAACTTCCCTCGGCCCCTAGCAGCACACCTTGATCTTTGACTGTGACATCACCCGGCCTGTGCCTGGGCCAGATCTAGCTGCCTCTCTCCAGGTCGCTCTAGGGGCCTTGTCCCTCTCTCCATGCCCTGGCTGGCAGCCTGGACTCTGCGCTCTGGGGGTGAGTGCCAGCTGGCCTGAAGGCAGAGGGGGTCTACAGAACAGGGAGCAAAGCCAGTTCCATGGCACAATGCTGCACAAAGGCTCAAAGGTGTCGTGAATAATGGCAAAAGCAAAGAGGCCTGGTTGGTGAACCATTATATGACAAAAACATTCTTTAGAAAACTGTGATATGGGCACACCATGCACCCTCCTCCTCCACCTCTCCATCACCAGAACCCACAACCGGGGGTGCTCTCCTAATAATTGCCTTGCGTTTAACATGGACTCAGAGGTAAATGTAACATAGTAAAATTTAATTCTGGCACACTCCAATTAGTATGTTACGTTTCATATGGTATGTATTAATTTGCAATTCGAATTGGCCCAGCGTTGTTAGGGTTTGGCCGGGGTAGGTTGTCATTGTAAATACGAATTTGTTCTCAACTGACTTGCTTAGTTAAATAAAGGTTATATAAAATAAAAACATTCCTATTCGAAGGCAACAGCTAGGAATCCATCCAAGCTGATTGTACTGTTTGTGCTGCAGCTTCGTACTGTGGGACCGGCATCTATGCTTCCTCTGCAAACATTTTTTTTTTTAAACAGTTAAATAGGACGTTCTCACTCACTAACCTGCCAATTATTGATTTCAGTTATCTAACTGATGATAGATTAGAGCTCACAGAGTGTGTGTGTGTGTACAGGGCCGGATTAATAAAGGGGCTTACAGGGGCTGAGGCCGAGGCCCGTAGTGTGCCCAAGAGGGAAACAAAATAAAGAATTAAAAACTAAATAGACAGTTTACTGTATATTATATATGTAGTATATATATTTATTATATAAAAAAAAAAAAATGCAAACACCAACCACAGGAGGACTCAGGAGCCCGCTCTCAATAAGTCATCAGATGGGGGAGGAGAGGAAATGGAGGGCCCTGCCTTGGTTGTGTAACGTAGAGAAAATATTGCAGTTTTAAAGCAAGTTTTCTGCAAATTATAAATATTTTCCATGGGGAAGGGAGTAATTTTTGCAGTTTTAACGCTAATTACCTGCGATTCTACACATTCTGCAATGACTTATGGCATGTTAATGACATCTGAGTGACAAACAAAATGAATTGTGGCCCCCTGGGGGTCAGGGCCCCTGGGAACCTGCCCTGCGTGCCTGGTCGGTATTCGGCCATGATTACTACAAGTTTAGATAGCTGGCTAGATTAACTTACCCATCAAAAAATTGGTAACTGACATGGCTAATTGAGTTACTGTCAGTGTCTGACATAACAGGAGAAAAACTGTTGATCCACAACCATCTATGATTTGCTCATCTGGCCTTGTGTGTGAGTCCACTGTAAACCCCAATGTGCTGTTATTACTCAAATGTTTTGAGGAAACCCATTGCACTTAATATATCTGATTACAGAAAAACATGCTGATTGTCTACACTGTAACGAAAAACTGTAATTTATCCGGTAATTTGGGGTATTATCAACAGAAAAATACTCTGAAACATTTTACTGCAGTATGCTGCAAATTATGGTGCATTTTGGGAAATGTTATGGGCAGGGAAATATTTCCAATGGTACTGTAATTCCACCCCAAAGAAGGTCACCCGTGATACAAGTCAGTATTAGAAGTTCATCCATGTCTGAGGATGTCAACTGGCCACTTGGGGTAACAGTGTGTGCTGTTACCTTCAAGTAGGTTTCAGTTTTGTTTGGGTAATATGGAAAGGGATGGAGGATGGGCGTAAGCCTCTAATGCAAAAGGTTGCATGTTCAGTGACAGAAAGTTGTTTTGTAGATTTTTGTTTTATATCCCAAACCTTAACCCTTACCTTACCATTCAGAGTTAATGTCTAACCTTAACCCTTACCTTACCATTCAGAGTTAATGTCTAACCTTAACCCTTACCTTAACCATTCAGAGTTAATGTCTAACCTTAACCCTTACCTTACCATTCAGAGTTAATGTCTAACCTTAACCCTTACCTTACCATTCAGAGTTAATGTCTAACCTTAACCCTTACCTTAACCATTCAGAGTTAATGTCTAACCTTAACCCTTACCTTAACCATTCAGAGTTAATGTCTAACCTTAACCCTTACCTTAACCATTCAGAGTTAATGTCTAACCTTAACCCTTACCTTAACCATTCAGAGTTAATGTCTAACCTTAACCCTTACCTTAACCATTCAGAGTTAATGTCTAACCTTAACCCTTACCTTAACCATTCAGAGTTAATGTCTAACCTTAACCCTTACCTTAACCATTCAGAGTTAATGCTTAAACTTAATCTTACATTTGAGAAACGTGAATGAACGTCTAATTCTGACGTGAGAATGTGAGAGCTTGTTGCAGGATACAGTACCATACCATATCTTTGGAGTGCCAAAAACTTGTTGACCTCTAGTGGATGCATGGTATTGTTGTTTCTGGCTTATTAAGATATTATGAGGTGTGCATTGTAAGAGGCTATATTTGTTGCACCTGTGAGTCAGAATGCTGTTCCAATGTAACTCCTATGTGGTTATAGTGCCCAATGAACTTAAAATGTATGAAAACAGATTCGAGTGGCATCAAGTCTTAAACCTTAAATAGTTGAGCATTTTGACATGTCCTTTTGGTCGGTTTTGTCCTGTAGTTGCTGCCAGTTTGGAAGCCTTTGTTAAGACCTCTAGAAGCGCAAGTGATATAAAATAACAACTATTAATTAATATGTTGTAATGTTGAAACAATTTACCTAGCAAAAAAACCCTTGTAATTACAGTAAAATCATGTCAAACACAAACCCCTCCACTCAATTATTGTAATTCATTCCGATAATGGTAGCATTTACTTTTTACAGTTTAATATAGAGAATTTTACAGTAATGTACTGTGTGTCACTGAATGAATTATAACTCAGAATAAAGGGAGATAAAAGGAGTGATCAAATTAGTGATATGAATCATACGATTATCGATAATTACCTGATTCTGCAAAACTGATTATCTCCGACGTCTCCCCATGCACCTCGTTACTGTAGGAAGCTTGTCCATCAAGGTTGGGGATCTCAACCCTCCCGTCTTCCCGTACCTTACCGGCGTGAAGCCTCCTCAGCGCTGTTACCATTGCAGCCTTGGGAATAGGATGAGTGATGTTGGGTCTTTCTCTCATTTGTAATCTGTTCAAGATGTGCCTCTTAACTGCTTCCAAAAGGTCTATGTCCACCCGTTCTGACGCCTCCGGCAACCCACACGATGCGCACGACTCCTGGGTGACGGTTTGAGTCTCTGCCCCCGTTATGCGCGCCCGCGTTGTCCCCAAGGTACCGCGGATTGAAAGTATGCAAGCCATTAAACAAGCCAGTGTGAGATTATATCTTCTCATTTTCTATTTTTGAGACTGGAATTCCAAAGCACGCTGGAAAGGAATTGTGGTTCGTGAATACAGAGATTAAAGTTAGAGGGTTAGGCTACTTCACAAGTATCACGGTAATGATCCTACTATGCGCCACCGGGAATACACATGGAACAATGATTGATGCACAAGTTATGTTAATCCAAAACAGTCCATGTAGTTTTTGCATTCCAAAAGATCTTGCTGTCAAGAGCTAATGATTATTGCAGATATTATGTTATTTGCTTAATCTCCAGCCCTGTTAGGCTTTTGTCCTTTTTGTCCAAAGCTCACTATCAGTCCAGTTCTCATCTAAAGCACAATTCCAGAGGTTTTGGTCTTGACCGGCGAACTTGAAATGATCACTAAATGAATGGCGCTACCGCGTTTTCAAACGTATCAAAACGAATTATTACAGTCCGTATCCTTTGCAAACCACTCATAGTTATCAAACGTATCTCACCGGTACGCTGGCTTTGTATTCGAAACGTCTGATGTGAAGTTCCAAATATGAGGTTACCACTGCTCTTTACATTCAATTCACTCATATAAGCGCAACTTTAGGAATCCAACTAAATTGCAATCCATTTCAAAGCAACTGATCCCTTGATCACTGTCTTCTCTGTCTATTGGTGAGTTGGCTATGGGACGTATCTGCCCCCAGTAAGAGATGCTGTTATCTTTACAGTTTTCTCCTTTGCAATCACGACACGGAGCCACCTAACTCCGAAAGTTTTTATACAGGAGTTGAAACCACGTGGGGAGTTCCACCAACAGCGCGCAAGGGATAGTGCTGCTAGGAGAAAAGCGCAGCGCAGGATGGAGGGAATACTGGTGACATGATTTAACCCCGAATATCAATTTGTCTGTTGTAATTTTACACTAAATTACCTCATAAACAATATATTTTATTATAGGCCTAAAACAGATTGCCATTTTAATAAATATGGAGCTATATCTGCAAGATTCCTCATACCCTAAAATGTGAAGGATTTTATCGATATTTTGAGATTATGGTGTAAACACACACACACACACACACACACACACACACACACACACACACACACACACACACACACACACACACACACACACACACACACACACACACACACACACACACACACACACACACACACACACACACACACACACACACACACACACTGTAGTTTTCGGGGTTGATTGAACATGGTACTTTTTTATTCTATTCCAATGTGTTTAACCATCACATTTTTGTAAGGTATTCACAAGTTCCGACACTCAGTGAACGACTCAGTTTTGTCGATAACTTGGAATTGAAAGACAAATTCCTGGAAACTCGTGCCATCGGTGCGTTTTTACGCACAAGAAAAAAGAAAACAAACAGCGCCATCCTTTGTTGAAACAACTTCACTACACTATTGGCCCATTAATCTGAAAACTCTGTTAATTATTTCTGAGTAAAGTGCCAATGCATGCAACAGTTTGTCAAAAAACACCAACACCTTCCGATACCTTGATGTAGGTTAGTAGGACAAGTGAAATGGCGCATTAGCCAACGGTCAAGCGTGGTCGTGGATTAGGCTACAGTACTTAGTTTCCCTGGCACAAGCTTTGTTGGTCACATAAGGACACCAGAGAGAGAGAGAGAAAGAGAGAGTTAATAGTAATTTATATATACGGAACAAAAATATACAGTGCATCCAGAAAGTATTCAGACCCCTTGACTTTTTTCACATTTTGTTATGTTACAGACTTATTCTAAAATTGATTAAATTGTTTATTTCTCTCATCAATCTACACACAATACCCCATAATGACAAAGCAAAAACAGGTTTTTATAAATTTTAGCAAATTTATAAAACATAAAAAAACTGAAATATCATATTTACATAAGTAAATGCTCAGTACTTTGTTAATCTAATTTACAGTGTATTACCGTAATTACCCATGCAAGTTTTCATTTTTATATTTAGATGTTGGTCATTTAGCGGTGCTCTTGTCTTTAGCAACTTACAATCAGTGCATCCAACTTGAACGATTCATTGACGAGAGATACTTATGAACTCAAAGAAACATGTCGCTGGTTTTGGAGGATTCAAGCACTGTTAAGGACAACCAACCAAATCAACAAAACAAACCAAAACCAGGTTGTCCTTTTATTAGGTATCAACGATGGAACCAAACCATCCCCTAGTAAGAGGGCGCGTGTGGCGAGAGGTTTACTGATATGGATGTGGACTTGTTAAAATCCATCAATGAAAGGCTTGCCAAACTTGATATCTTGGATATATTACGAGAGGACATCAATGCATTATGTGCCAGTCTAGAATTCAGCCAACGTCAGATTGATGATCCAAGGAAAGAGAACACGGAGCTGAAAGGTTCTGTAGACTCTATTCATAGCAAGGTGGAGGTGGTGCAAAGGGAGAACAAACAACTTAAAGAAACCTTGCTTGATGTACAGTGTCGATCAATGCGGAACAATCACATTTTTTCAGGGATAACGGATTTTCAGGGATAACGGATTTTCAGGGATAACGGGATTTTCAGGGATAACGGAGAATGACAACAGCAGAGGCTGTGCGGACAGAGTCCGAGACTTTGTGTCAACTAAACTAAAATTGCCCACTGATGTTGTGCGTAATGTCACTTTCTCGAGAGTCCATAGAATAGGTAAGGCCTCTGGAAATAAATTTAGACAAATTTAAGCAAAAGGAAATGACGAGGAACATGGGCAGAAAACTCAGAAACACTGATTTTGGAATGAATGATCACTTCCCCACCGAGATCAATGAAAGGAGAAAAAACTATATCCCATCATGAAAGAAAAGCGTTGCCTGAATCAACGAGTCTCCATGGTGATGGATAAACTTTATATCAACGGGCAATTGTATCGGGACTCTGGAGCAACTCCCTGGCTATTTTAATTTAATGTTCAAATGTGAGTTTGTGTGTTGTGTATCATGACAACTTCAACTAAAACGAATACATGCTCTATTGATCTCCACTCTTTTTATTTTTTATTTTATTTATTTTACCGTTATTTTACCAGGTAAGTTGACTGAGAACACGTTCTCATTTGCAGCAACGACCTGGGGAATAGTTACAGGGGAGAGGAGGGGGATGAATGAGCCAATTGTAAACTTGACAAGGAAAGGGCTGCATATAGCTCAGGTTAATGTATGTAACCTTCCTAACAAAATACATGAGGTTTTTAACTTGGTCAACATAAATAATATTCATATTTTGGCTTTGACCGAAACACATTTAGATGCATCTGTAAATGATGGGCAAATGAACATTCAAGGATATAGTCTACTGAGAAGAGATAGGAATAGGAATGGTGGGGGTGTAGCACTGTACATTCAGAATCATATACCTTTTAAGAGAAGGGATGACCTTAATGTATGTCAAGTAGAGGCACTATGGGCTCAGGTACATCTGCCTCACCAGGCACCCATATTGGTAGGATGTGTGTATAGACCTCCTAGCTCTAAGGTGTCCTATCTGGATAACTTATGCACTGGTTTTGACCAGGCCACAGATAGCCACAGAGATGTATTTATCTTGGGTGATTTTAATATAAATTGGAAGGATCATAATAATTCGAATAGAACAAAATTGATGAGATATGCCAAGAACTGTGGTTTGAAACAAATGGTTAATGATACTACTAGATCATCAATTATGTTGGGTCATCGTTCAGACACATGCATTGATTTGATGTTCTGTAATATACCATTGCAATGCTTAAAAGCCAGATCAATGCCAGTGGGCTGGACAGACCATAATATTGTGACCATAACCATGAACACCAAGGTTCAATTAAGTATGGAAGGAGTACAAATTGAAGAAGTGGCAGAAACCAAACTATTGGGAGTGCAGCTAGACAACTGCTTATCATGGTCGTCTCAAATAACTAATCTATGTAAAAAAAAAAATATTAAAACAGCATGCATAATCAGAAGGATAGCTAAATATTTACCAGGAAAAATTCTTCAGCAAATAACACAAGCATTAATTTAGAGTCCGGTGAACTACTGTTCTGTGGTCAAATAACACAAGCATGAATTGAGAGTGAGGTGAACTCCTGTTCTGTGGTCTGGGGAAATGCATCATCAAGTGAAGTTAGGAGGCTGCAGAATGCACAGAACAAAGCAGCAAGGATTGTTTTAAGGTGGAGATATGGTTCTTCTGTTTCAGTCATGCGCAGTGTTCTTGGTTGGTCATCAATCGATAAGATAATACAAAGGAACATGCTTATTTTATTTCATAATATACATCATTTAAAACGGCCAAGTTCTATTCACAACGCTATTCAGTTGGTAAGAGACAGACATTCAGTAAATACTAGGAATAGATTGTCCACCATCTATGCGTTGTCCAGACAGAAAAGAGAAATAGGCAAAAGAACATTTCGATTTAGAGCAATAAAGAAATGGAATAAATTAACTGAGCAAACCAGAAACCTTTCAATATATACGTTTAAACATTATTTTAAAACCATTTAAATATAATACATAGAAATGTTGTGGGACTATAGTAGATGAAGAATCAATATATATTAGATTGAGTATTTATTGGGTCATTATGTTATTATATTATATATGTTTGTAATAGTGTGTTATATGTGGAAATGTGTTCGTATTATAAATTGTATGTTAATGTTTAAGGACTCTTGGAAGATTAGTCCGAATGGGGACTAAAAGAGATCCCCCAAAAATTAAAATCTACCAAGGTTGATTTAAAAAAATACTTAAAACATATCAGTCATAGCAAGTAAAACGTTTCTGTAACCGTTACTGAAAATGTTGTTGTAGCATAATTACAGCCTTGCATTGATGGACTTGGTTATAGTAAAGATAAGTTTGGTCCAGTGGGAGTGAGATTTTTGAAGAGGGTGGAAACAGGCCTTTTGGCTGATCAATGGGTGGTTTCAGGTTGGGTGGAAAAGATGGTGGGTGAAGATAACCCGCAGTGGACTTGTGATGTTTGTTTGTGTTTCTTCAGATCAGAGGGAGCAGGCGCTCCGTGCGACACAACTTGGGGGAACGACCTGTATCTTGCTTTGCGCTTAGGAACAGGGCACCATTGAAGGGAGTGATTTCTGGGGTAGCGTTAAGTGTGGAGGTGGAGCAATTGAAGTTGAAGATTTCTGGTGTTTGTGATGCCCGCCGCTTGGTGCAACGCAGACCCAGTGGAGAGCTGGTGAAACAGAGTTGGCGCAGTCTGTTCTTTTGAGCTTTTATTTAGTATTTTCCTGCCAAAGTAATGTTATTATATATGAGTTATGCTGTTAGAGCTTTTGTGTCCGAATCCGTTGCGGTGTTCTAGGTGACACGTTTATGGGCATGTTGCAGCAGTGTGTAGGAGGGAGATTCCAAAATGTGGGAAGTGTGCAGAAGGACATGGGACAGAGGAATAGTTCAGTGGATAAAATGGTGTACGTCAACTGTAGGGTGCTCATGTATCTTTGGATCAGAGGTGTCCAGTGCGAGAGAGACAGGTTGAGGTGGCCAGGGTCAGAGTAGTGCAGAGGGTGTCGTATGTTGAGGCAGTGAAGAAGGTAGAGGAGGGTGGATGAAGGGTGAGGGATTCTGAGAGGATCCATGTGAATAGTAGATATGTGCCAGAACAGAGGAATAGGCCAATGAGTGATATACAGAGTGGACAAAACATTAAGAACAACTTCTCTTTCCATGATATAGACTGACCGGATTGTGAGACATGGATTGTGTATGTGTACCATTCATAGTGAGAATGGGCAAGACAAAATATTAAAGTGCCTTTTTCTTTTTTTTCTTTATTTAACTAGGCAAGTCAGTTAAGAACACATTCTTATTTTCAATGACGGCCTAGGAACAGTGGGTTAACTGCCTTGTTCAGGGGCAGAATGACAGATTTGTACCTTGTCAGCTCGGGGATTTGATAATGCAACCTTTCGGTTACTAGTCCAACGCTCTAACCACTAGGCTACGCTGCCGCAATGGTCTATTTGAATATACATTGTAGGGATATTGCAGCTCTGATTGGTTAAGCTGCACCGGGGTCTATAGAGTACGGGCTGAGTCATGCCTGTCAATGCAATAGAATCCTACTCCTGTTGTAAGAACCGACGCTGGAGATGAGAAGCAGGTTCAGGGAGTTGAACATTTAATGAACAGACAAGTGACAGAATAGACAAGTGACAGAACAAGACCAGCGTCCGTAAAGGGGGGACAAAGCGACAATAATGTTGAAGCGGGGAACAACCTCGGGAACAGACAGATATAGGGGAGGTAATGAAAGCAGGTGATTGAGTCCAGGTGAGTCCAATGAATCGCTGATGCGCGTGTCGAGGGAAACAGGTGCGCGTAATGATGGTGGCAGGAGTGTGTAGTGCTGTGCAGCCTGGCGCCCTCGAGCGCCAGGGAGGGAGAGCGGGAGCAGTCATGACAACTGTGCATTCTGCCTACAAGAAAATCTCTTGCAGTTTTTTCTTTTTTTTTTTTCTTTTGGGGGGTGGATCAGCTTAATATTGCGGAAAGTATGTTGCTTCCAATGTAATTGTCTGCATCATTTCCAATCCCCCATATTTTTTGGGGTAAATATATATATCCATTCACGTATGCATACATATACACATATATACATACACATACCTACATAGACATACATACTTTTTTAAAAGAGTATACCTTTATTATTATTCCCCGCAAACCCTACCACCGATCCCCCAATTGGAGTAAACTGATAAACATTTCTGTTTTTACCTTCAATTTATACATCTTATACACATTTTACAGACACAGTCTACTTTATAATAGTTCTCTCTTGTTTGTTCTCAGTCCTTCCTCTATTTCTGTTGTCCATCCAGTTTGATTTCCACTTGTAACTGTGCTATTTCACAATAGCTCCGCACCTATACACATTTCACAGATCCCGTATGCCCTACATTGTTTATCTTGTTATTAGTCCCACCCTTCAGCTCCACTCAACCTTTCCCATCTATCTTCCAACATCATCCATTTCGGATTTTTATTTGCCATATATTTTTCAACTGTGCTGTGATGCTTCACAAAAGATTTGAATCTTCCTATTCTCATAGCTTCCACGGATTGTAAATTAAAAATAAACCTTTTGCTAAAATAATTATTATATTATTGATTGATTGACTATGGCTTTTCAAATCCCCCAGTATTGCTATCTGTAGCGTTAGTTCTACGCAAATGTTGCAATTCTTCAACCATTCCTGGACCTGTGACCAAAAACGAGCTACATGCGGACAATACCAAAATAAATGGTCTAATGACTCTGCCTCCTCACAGCAGAATCTACAGAGCTGGGAAGATTGTATCCCCCATATATATAACATTCTATTAGTTGCAAGAATTTTGTACAATAATTTAAAATGAAAAATTCGAAGTTTTGAATCCGGCGTTGTTTTGCGTATCAATTCATAAACCATGTGCCATGGAATGGGTACATCGAAAATCCCCTTCTACCTGCCTCTTCCATTTTTGTGGTAATGCTGCAATTAATTGGTTGTAATTTTGGGTAGAGCAGACATTTCCATATGTCTGTGTTAGCTGCATGTGTGACATTACTCCACCAGTCCTATTTATGATATCATTCACAAAAATTATACCTTTTTTAAACATTTCTTCGATAAATACATTTTTTTTTATCAATTACTATATTTGAATTTAACCACAAGATTTGTTGTACTATTTGTTCCGTCCTTTCAGGTGAATTAAACTGAAATTGCAACCAACTTTCTAAGGCTTGTTTAAAAAATAAAGATATTTTGGAGATTATTTCCTTTTCAAGCAACCGAAAGTGAGCAGGTGTAATCTGAATAAAGGGAAAAAGGCCCTTCTTGAACATAGGATGAGACATTCGTACCAATCTACTAGAGAACCAGTTTGGATTTAAGTATAACTTTTGTATGACTGATGCCTTTAGTGAGAGGTCTAATGCTTTAATATTTAATAATTTCTGCCCTCCGAATTCATATTCGTTATATAAATAGGCCCTTTTAATTTTATCTGGCTTGCCGTTCCAAATAAAATTTAATATTTTTTGTTCATATAATTTATAAAGCAGGTCACTAGGTGTAGGCAAAACCATAAGCAAATCGGTAAACTGTGATATGATTAAAGAGTTAATCAAGGTGATTTTCCCACAAATAGACAGGTATTTTCCTTTCCATGGTAGCAAGATCTTATCTATTTTTGCTAACTTTCTATAAAAATTTATTGGAGTGAGATCATTTCTTTCTTTTGGGATTTGTATACCGAGTATGTCCACATCTCCGTCAGACCATTTAATTGGTAAACTACATGTAAAGTGTAGTGTAAAATGTGTATTTTTTAGTGATCCAATACGTAATATGGTACATTTATCATAATTTGGTTTTAATCCAGAGAGGATAGCAAATGTATCTAGATCCTCTAAGAGGCTGTGGAGAGATTCTAGTTGTGGTTTTAAAAGAAAACATGAATCATCAGCGTACAATGACACCTTAGTTTTTAGACCCTGGATTTCTAATCCCTTAATATTAATGTTTGATCTAATTTTAACAGCTAACATTTCGATGGCAATAATAAGTAGATATGCCGATAGTGGACAACCTTGTTTTACTCCTCTAGATAGTTTAAAACTTTCTGAGATGTAGCCATTATTTACTATTTTACACCTAGGGTTACTATACATAATTTTTACCCATTTTATAAGAGATTCCCCAAAATTGAAATATTCTAGGCATATATAAACTCCAGTCGTACTTTATCAAAAGCCTTTTCAAAATCAGCTATGAAAACCAGGCCTGGTGTCCCCGATATTTCATAGTGTTCTATTGTTTCCAGTACTTGCCTTATATTATCTCCAATGTATCGTCCATGTAAAAAACCTGTCTGATTAGGATGAATAATATCTGACAAAACTTTTTTTATTCTATGCGCCAAGCATTTTGCTAGGATTTTTGCATCACAACACTGAAGTGTAAGAGGTCTCCAATTTTTTTAATGGACTGGATCTTTATATATACCACTTGGGTCCTGTTTCAGTAATAATGATATCACACCTTCTTGTTGCGTGTCTGATAATCTATCATTTATATAGGAGTGGTTAAAACAAGCTAATAATGGTCCTTTGAGTATATCAAAAAAATGTTTGTATACTTCCACTGGTATGCCATCCAGTCCTGGAGTTTTCCCGTCCTTAAAGGCCCCAATTGCATCAAGTAGTTCCTCCTCTGTAATTAGGCCTTCACATGAGTCTTTCTGTACAGATGTTAATTTTACATTATTATTAGGGAAAAAATCCATACAATTAGTTTCAGTTAGTGGAGATGGAGGAGCCTGAAACGAAAACATATTCTTAAAGTACTTTACTTCCTCTTTCAAAATATAATTTGGTGAATCATGCGTGACTCCATCATTTGTAACAAGTTTTAATACGTTTTTTTTGGTAGCATTTTTCCCCATATTCCACCCAGTTCGCTTTATTTTTATAATATATTACACTGGATCTTTCTTGAATAAGTTACTCCATTTCTTTTTGTTTTTCCTCTAACTTATTCTGTGCCTCTATGGTACCGTTTTTATTGTTATCTAACTGTACTGTTAGTCCTTCAATTTCCTTTGTTAATATGGACTCTTTTGATCTAAATTGCTTTTGTTTTATAGATGAGTACTGAATTGCATGGCCTCTAAAGGCACACTTAAAAGTGTCCCATACAATATGGGGATCTGCTGTACCTATGTTATGTCTAAAAAAGTCAGTTATAAATTCTTCTGTCCTAGTTCTAAACAATTTATCATCTAGTAGGTTTTGATTAAATTTCCAATATCCTCGCCCACGTGGAAATTCTGTAAGAGTAATATATATGCCAATTATGTGATGGTCCGACCGCATTCTGTCCCCTATCAAACACTTTTTAACTTTTGGTGCCAGAGAGAATGATATAAGAAAGTAGTCAAGGCGACTAGCTTGATTAAGCCTCCGCCATGTATATCTCACTAGGTCAGGGTATTTAAGTCTCCATATATCCACTAATTCCAATATATCCATGACATTCCTGATTTCCTTAAGTGCCTGAGGGTGATAGTTTGTAGTGTGATTTCCTTTCCGGTCCATAGAGGTATTTAAGACCGTATTAAAATCTCCCAGTATAATAATAGAGTCTAGTGTTGCTTGTAGAGTTGATACATTCTTATATATATTGTCAAAGAAGCTTGGATCATCATTATTCGGACCGTATAGGTTAATAAGCCATATATGTTTATTGTCCAATAACATATTTAAAATAATCCATCTACCTTGAGGATCTGTTTGGACAAGTTGCACATTTTGATCAAAGTTATTATTAATTAAAACCATCACCCCTTTTGAATGTCTTTGCCCATGGGAGAAATATATTTCGCCCCCCCAGTTCTTTTTCCACAAAACTTCATCTAAAACAGTCGAATGGGTTTCCTGTAAACAGTAGATATTATAATCCTTCTCTTTTAGCCAGGTAAATACTGATCGTCTTTTCTTATTATCTGCTAAGCCATTACAATTGTAACTGGCTATAATTATTTCACCACTTACCATAATGAGACACACCTTTCAATTATTTTTATCAAAATATATGTTTGTAAACGTCCTATTAAAAAGTAACATAATGATTGAGTGTCTATATAGTTGTACCATGACATTTGCATCTCCACTAAGCAAACCTCCAATTGGTCCCCACTATTCCACCCGCCAAAAGCCCCCATCTCGAGTTGGGTTGTCATCCCAATGCCCGGCAGACCACCCCCGACCCCCCGCATCGCACAGCCCCGGACCCGGACTGGGATCCATCCTTCGAAAAGTGCACACAGCGCCATCCACCGAACCGAAGCAGATCCATTGCCAAATGCATTTCCATCGCCCTCACCTCGATTTTTATTACATATTCCTGTGAATCATCCTCTATAGTCCCTAACATCTTTTACTTCTTCCTTCGCAACAGTTGTGGGATACACACATACACCCACACACATTCAGCCCTTACCCCCACACAACCATAAGCTCACCCTCTCAACAATTGCACCATCCCAGAGCCCAACTCAAGATGGGTCATGATTTACAAATGTACTTGC
The DNA here is from genome assembly GCF_029448725.1 of Salvelinus fontinalis. Classification (NCBI taxonomy): domain Eukaryota; kingdom Metazoa; phylum Chordata; class Actinopteri; order Salmoniformes; family Salmonidae; genus Salvelinus; species Salvelinus fontinalis. The sequence goes on along the minus strand of NC_074683.1, from coordinate 29,605,683 downwards.
AGTTGCAGCTGCATGAGAAAGCCTGCAAGACCGCGCAAAAAATGAGCATAAATGTAGAGATTTATTTACCATTGTCACATCCTAGATGATGGAGGTCAAATGTACACCTTCTTCCTGAAACACCCACAATACGGTCATCCATTTTGACCATGTTCCCAAGCATCTCCATGCAGTCCGACTTTGATTTCGTGCCACCAGGGCCACAATAATATACCCCCTCTCTGAATGTCCGAGTGTGACCCCCTCCCCATGGGTTACTGCAGCTAGTGTTGCCAGCACTGCCACTGCCTGGGTGGGGGCACCCCACCGGAATCCCCACCGGCTAGGTACAAGGTCGTCAAGGTTCTCATTAGCAGCTTTGAGAATTTCCTTGTTTATGCTCTCCCTTTAGGGGGCTTTGGCTTTGCAGGACCAACCCTGCCAAGCAGGCTCAGAATCTTGAGGGGGCAGTGCTGCTCTTGGTCCCTGACCTCATTTTGGCTGCATACAGACCGCTTACAGCATGCACATAAAACAGTTAGGGACTTCTCCTTCGTATCTGGGCCATTCATGTGGGTGTCTAGGGTATAGGGCCATGGACCGTACCATTAAAATAGGATAATAAATAATTAGATATAATTTATTTTAAAAATGTAGTTCCCCATGATAGGACAATAAATAAATAAGACGTATAATTCATTATAAAAGTATATCCATCATCTGAACAACATTGAAAGCCCTCTCATACCCGGCCCACAGCAATACACTGGCTCTGGGATATGCAACTATTTCATTACTCACTCACTCAACTTTCCAAAAATAACAAATAAAAATAAACAATCTCTTGCATAGTTAGTTTTGTTTCGGTATGTTACATTGAAAGTGCCCAATATTGGCAATTCCCACAGTAGAAGGAAACATTGATAGTGTTAACTAAAGTTGAAAACTAGAATTTTGAATGAAGTTCAATCTCAATCTCAGCTTCTCTGCGTGGGCTGATATTACTTCTGCTGCTGCAGTCCCAGGGGCACTCCACAGCTTAAAGGCAACATTGCCCCCAAGTACTTCTCTGCAGTTGCCACCACAACATTTATTTCCTGTGACTCACGTTCCATCTCTGCGGAACAGTTGATAACCATTGCTATGAAGCCAGCCTTACTGAAACATACATTGAGTGTACAAAACATCAAGGACACCTTCCTAATATTAAGTTGCACCCTCCTTTGACCTCAGAATAGTCTCAATTCGTTGGGGCACGGACTCTACAAGATGCCGAATGCATTCCACAGGGATGCTGGCCCATATTGACTGTAATGCTTCCAACAGCTGTGTCAAGTTGGCTGGATGTCCTTTGGGTGGTGGACCATTCTTTATACACACAGGAAACTGTTGAGGGTAAAAAATTCAGCACTGTTGCAGTTGTTGACACAAACCAGTGCGCCTGGTACCTACTACCATACCCCTTTCAACGTTACAGCTTTATTCTAAAATGGATTAAATGAAACCATTTCCTCATCAATCTACACACAATAATACCCCGTAATGACAAAGTGAAAAACAGGCTTTTAGAAATGTTTACAAATTCATTACAAATAAAAACTGAAATACCTTATTTACATAAGTATTCAGACCCTTTGCTATGAGACTTGAAATTGAGCTCAGGTGCATCTTGTTTCCATGTATCATCCTTGAGATGTTGCTATAACTTGATTGGATCCACCTGTGGTAAATTCAATTGATTGGGCATGATTTGGAAAGGCACACACCTGTCTATTTAAGATCCCACAGTTGACAGTGAATGTCAGAGCAAAAACCAAGCCGTGAGGTTGAAGAAATTGTCACTTCTCAGTAAAAGGCACTTGACAGCCAGCTTGCCGTTTTCCAAAAGGAACCTAAAGGACTCTCAGACCATGAGAAACAAGATTCTCTGATCTGATGAAACCAAAGATTGAACTTTGCCCTGAATGCTAAGTGTCACGTCTGGATGAAACCTGGCACCATCCCTACGGTGAAGCATGGTGGTGAAGCATGGTGGTGGCAGCATCATGCTATGGGGATGTTTTTCAGGGGCACGGACTGGGAGACTAGTCAGGATCAAGGGAAAGATGAACGGAGCAAAGTACAGAGAGATCTTTGATGAAAACTTGCTCTGGACCTCAGTTTGAGGCAAAGGTTCACCTTCCAACAAGACAACGGCCCTTGGCACACAGTCAAGGCAATGCACAACGGACAAGTCTCTGAATGTCCATGAGTGGCCCAGTCAGAGCCCGGACTTGAACCCTATCGAACATCTTTGTAGATACCTGAAAAAAGATGTTCACCAATGCTGCCCATCCAACCTGACAGAGCTTGAGAGGATCTGCAGAGAAGAATGGGAGGAACTCCTTAAATACAGGTGTGCCAAGCTTGTACCGTCATACCCAAGAAGACTCGAGGTAGTAATCGCTGCCAAATGTCTTTCAACAACCTTCTTAGTAAATGTTCTGAAAACTTATGTAAATGTAATATCCGTTTTTTTAAATGTTTTATAAATTTGCAAACATTTCTAAAAACCAGTTTTTGCTTTGTCAGTATGGGGTGGTGTGTGTAGATTGATGATAAAATACAATTATCAATTTTAGAATAAGGCATTAATGTAACAAAATGTGGATAAAGTCAAGGGGTCTGAATTCTTTAAGAATGCACTGTACATTATGATCAAGTAGCCACAGTTGTCTACTTGGCCACTGTTATAACTGTAATTTAAAGTGAGTACAGCCTCAGTGTTCACAATAAGCGAATGCAAGAAGTTGCACAGAATTGCCCGGAGTTGCACAGAAGTTTGAGCTCAGCAGACCTGGAATTTGCTCAGTGCATTGCTTGGGGGTATGAGATTTGACTTCAGAAGAGTTACAGCATGTGTTAAGTGGTGGTGTCACATCCTCTCAGTCTGTTGGCCTGGGGTAGGATCAGATAGGGTTTAAGTAATGGAATAAGGTCATGGACCGCAGAGTGAAGGAAAAGCAGCCAACAAGTGCTCAACCTATGTGGGAACTCCTTCAAGACTATTGGAAAAGCATTCCAGGTGAAGCTAGTTGAGAGAATGCTAAGAGTGTGCAAAGCTGTCAGCAAGGCAAAGGGTGGCTACTTTGAAGAATCTCAAATATTGAATATATTTTAATTTGTTTAACACTTTCTTGGTTACTACGTGATTCCATATGTGTTATTTCAGTGTTTTGATGTCTTCACCATTATTCTACAATGTAGAAAATAGTAAAAATAAAGAAAAACCTTGGAATGAGGTGTGTCCAAATAATATGACTGGTACTGTATATATCCAGCTCAAGTCAGAAGTTTACATACACTTAGGTTGGAGTCATTAAAACTAGTTTTTCAACCACTCCACAAATTTCTTGTTAACAAACTATAGTTTTGGCAAGTCAATTAGGACATCTACTTTGTGCATGACACAAGTCATTTTTCCAAAAATTGTTTACAGACAGATTATTTCACTTATAATTAACTCTATCACAATTCCAGTGGGTCAAACGTTTACATACACTAAGTTGACTGTGCCTTTAAACAGCTTGGAAAATTCACGAAAATTATGTCATGGCTTTAGAAGCTTCTGATAGGGTAATTAACATAATTGAAGTCAATTGGAGGTGTACCTGTGGATTTCAAGGCTTAACTTCAAACTCAGCACCTCTTTGCTTGACATCATGGGAAAATCAAAAGAAATCAGCCAAGACCTCAGAAAAAAATGGTAGACCTCCACAAGTCTGGTTCATCCATGGGAGCAAATTTCCAAATGCTTGAAGGTACCACGTTCATCTGTACAAACAATAGTACGCAAGTATAAACACCATGGGACCACGCAGCCATCATACCGCTCAGGAATGAGCTCCTAGAGATGAACGTACTTTGTTGCGAAAATTGCAAGCGAAAAGTGCAGATCAATCCCAGAACAACAGCAAAGGACCTTGTGAAGATGCTGGAGGAAACAGGTACAAAAGTATATATATCCACAGTAATACGAGTCCTATATCGACATAACCTGAAAGGCCGCTCAGCAAGGAAGAAGCCACTGCTCCAAAACCGCCATAAAAAAAGCAAGGCTACGGTTTGCAAGTGCACATGGGGACAAAGATCGTACTTTTTGGGGAAAGGTCCTCTGTTCTGATTAAACAAAAATAGAACTGTTTGGCCATAATGACCATCATTATGTCTGGAGAAAAAAGGGGGAGGTTTGCAAGCCAACGAACACCATTCCCAACCGTGAAGCGTTCGGGTGACAGCATCATGTTTTGGGGGTGCTTTGCTGCAGGAGGGACTGGTGCTCTTCACAAAATAGATGGCATCATGAGGTAGGAAAGTTTTGTGGATATATTGAAGCGACATCAGTCAGGAAGTTAAAGCCTGGTCGCAAATGGGTCTTCCAAATGGACAATGACCCCAAGCATACTTCAGGAAGTTGTGGCAATATGGCTTAAGGGGATAGCGTAACATCACACTAACTCTTATTTTAATACACCAATGGAAACATGATATTATATTGCCTAACTTAAATAAGTACCGCCTTGTAAGCAACATCAGAGAAGGTGTGTTTGCAGAGGGGCCGTAGTTTATATACGTAGCTAGATAGCTACTCTATTGGTGCCAAAATTTGACTGTAGGGTGTCAGCAAGTGTAATTAAAAGTTTACACTTCATCTATGGCAAACATACTTATATGTTTCCCCTTTCATCTGTGTCTGGTATTAGCTAGCTAATGGCTAGCTAGGTCTTCATCCAGCATGGAACAAAAGGTAGGAAGGGTTGTTCAAAACACAGATGCAGTTGTCATGTCAACACATCTGTCAGTGCTGCTGTGAACTGCGTCAATAAAAGACATGCCAAAAGGGAGATGTGTATAGATAGATTTTCTTTAAAGTCCGTGATGCAATTTCAATGTTTGTGGCTTTGCTTATTTCCAATACGTTTTTACTGAAACACTGTCAGTCAAGGCGAGCTCATGATTATAGCCTCCCTGCTCACTTAGCCTCTTTTCAAACATTGTTGACCATTTCTATCCCCCAAAAATATTATGGGTGATATTTTATTCGCTCCAAATACTCTTTTACAAGAGAATCAGAATGATTGTTCGGGACCTTTTAATGGTTGAATATTTACCCATGTCCATTTGATCTGTTTTGCACAGTAATCACGGCCAGTTTGGAAGCCTTTGTTTTGGCCTCTAGACGTGAAAGTGATATAAAATACCTAGTATTCATTCATATGCTGTAATATGCACAGCTAATATGCCCACAGCTAACCTGCTTGGTATAATCCCTTGTAATTACAGTAAAATACAGTAGCAATCATTTTCTTACAGTTTAATAATAGCATTTACTCTACTGTACTGTGTTTCATTGCCCTGGCATCATCGTGAATATCTCAGTATTGTATTGACACTATCCAGAGATAGTCAGAGATATATCATAAGGTTTCTTGTTGTAATTAAACTTCTTCTTTGTGAGGTTTAACTGCGGTTGGCTTCTAATATGTTGTATTACCGCCCCCAACTGAACTATACTATAGATCCATTACACTTTATGATACGAAATGTGAAAGGGGAACCGTAAAAATATACAGTTGAAGTCGGAAGTCTACATACACCTTAGCCAACTACATTTAAACTCAGTTTTCACAATTCCTGACATTTAATCCTAGTAAAAATTCCCTGCCAGTTAGGATCACAACTTTATTTTAAGAATAGTGAAATGTCAGAATAATAGTAGAGAGAATTATTTATTTAAGCTTTTATTTCTTTCATCACATTCCCAGTGGGTCAGAAGTTTACATACACTCAATTAGTATTTGGTAGCATTGCCTTGAAATTGTTTAACTTGGGTCAAACGTTTCAGGTAGCCTTCCACAAGCTTCCCACAATTAATTGGGTGAATTTTGGCCCATTCCTCCATGACAGAGCTGGTGTAACTGAGTCAGGTTTGTAGGCCTCCTTGCTCGCTCACGCTTTATCAGTTATGCTCACAAATGTTCTATAGGATTGAGGTCAGGGCTTTGTGATGGCCACTCCAATACCTTGACTTTGTTGTCCTTAAAAACCCCACCTTCAGAATCCAAGTGTTTGACATGGGGGACGGGATCAGTAACTTTATGATTAAACTTTATCTGGTTTCATCCAAATGTTATCCAATTTCAAGAAAAACATGACTTTGACTGTTCATGATCTTTTGTGAACTTCGTCTTCGTCGGTGAAGTTTAACGGCGGTCGTCATACTATATTTATGGTGCCACCATCTGTACAGGGGGAAAAACGAAACTTCTTAACCATCTGTACAGGGGGAAAAATGAAACTCCTTAACCATCTGTACAGGGGGAAAAACAAAACTCCTTAAGGTAAAAAAGGAAATGCCATGCAAAAAAATGACTTAACAGAACCTATATCACATTCCCTCATTTCTTCAATAGCTCCCTCCCCACGCTCTGGGGCCTGAGAGGCTATCACTGCTCGTGACAGAGCCTCATGTAGTCCCTTCCTTGAGAAAGATTTTTAGCCCCAGGAACCGCTCTGCCGCATCCACAATAATGTCCATCTTCATAGACTTTCCCTCCACTTTAGCATGACATTGATCACCATTACTATAAAAATCACAAAGTCCACCTTCTTTACACGTAACCTCCCTGGATCCTGCTGGTTGGAAGCAAACTCTGCAGCCTGCATTGAAGGCCTTCCCAACACCATGGAGTCCTCAAGAGTACATTTCGTTCCCTCCACCCTTTTGACAGCTTTTGCAAATGAAATGCTCTGGATGGCCCTTCTGCTTCTTCTTCTTTGGTATTATGGCGGACCGCAAACAAATGTTATAGGTGCATGCCGTCACTTACTGTATTGGCTGTGTATCAGCCTACTCTTTTGCCTGGACGGCCCTGACTTTGGCAACCTCTGTTAGGGATCTACTACCACACATCACTTAAACCTGTAATGTAACTTTTTGGTCAACCTGACCAAATTTACATAGAAATGTGAGTTATAGATCTGTCATTCGCAATGAAAGCAAGTCTAAGAAGTGGCAGATCTGTTTTATGTGTGCTATTTCTATACTTCCCATTCTTAAGTTTAATTTTTGTGTAATTTACTTTCGGTTTTCCACAGCAGCTTCAAACAGCTGAAAATACAATATATGTCACAGTGGTTTAGATGGTGCAATGATACTCTACAGTATACTTCCTTGTTTTGTCATATAAACTGAAATTAAATTTTTCCAACCAGAAAATAGTGAAGCGATTTCTGCAAAGTGAATCTTTAAATTGGTACACGACTTTCACTAACAGGTGAAACAAATATAGCCACTTACCAGGCATGCCTTACGATATGTTAATAAGCCAGCTATTCTTTCTCCTCCCACAATATTTCTCCACAATGCACCATAATTTACAGTCTGCTGCAGTAAATATATAGCAAAACAGAAATACAATAATTTATTGTTGAATTATATTGAAAATAAAATCAGTAATTGCTAATAGTGAATATTTAATTATATATTACACTAGCAGCGCCACGGTTGTGGGTTTGATTCCCACGGAGAACCAGTACGAAAAAAGTATAACAAATATTTTTTAAAGTCAGACAGTTCCCAATGCGCTAAGCATCGTTCCTACTTAGACCATTACAATAGTCCCCCAGTTCAGTCATTAGCTTCTCTGAGCTATTTAAGGTCTCCAGCTCTATAGTGCCCTCTAGCTCTGAGGAGGAAGGGAAGCATTTGTTTTTGAATGGCCGTAGATTGCTGTCCAGGCTGTTTCTGATGGTGATGCTGGGAGTCAGGGTGGTGCTGGTCACGACAGGCTGGTAGCTGGGGCCTAGGCCAGCACAGCAGTGGTAGATCCTCTGGGGTGGAGGGTTGGAGCTGGGTAGCATGGCTAGCTTCACCCAGGTCCGGGTGGTGAAGCTGTACTTGTGGAGAAAAAGCATCTGCTAAATGGCATACATTATATTATTATATCATATATTTAGTGTAACTTGCTTCAGCAAGCACACTCTAGATCTTTCTCTTAATTCTGACGGATTTACTGAACAAAAATATAAACATAGCATGTAAAGTGTTGGTCCCATGTTTCATGAGCTGAAATAAAAGATCCCAGAAATGTTTCATACGTACAAAAAGCTTATTTCTCTCATATTTTGTGCACAAATTTGTTTACATCCCTGTTAGTGAGCATTTATATTTTGCCAAGATAATCCATCCACCTGACAGGTATGGCATATCAGGAAGCTGATTAAAACAGGCCACTCTAAAATGTGTAGTTTTGTCACACAACACAATGCCACAGATGTTTCAAGTTTTGAGAGACCGTGCAATTGGCATGCAGACTGCAGGAATGTCCACCAGAGCGGTTGCCAGAGAATTGAATGTTTATTTCTCTACCATAAGCCACCTCCAACGTAATTCTAGAGAATTTGGCAGTACTTCGAACTGGCCTCACAACCGCTGAACATGTGTAACCACGCCAGCCCAGGACCTCCACATCTGGCTTCTGCACCTGCGGGATCGTCTGAGACCAGCCACCCGGACAGCTGATGAAACTGTGATTTTCTGTACAAACCGTCTCAGGGAAGCTCATCTGCATGCTTGTCGTCCTCAATAGGGTCTTGACCTGGCTACAATTCGGCGTCGTAACCGACTTCAGTGGGCAAATGCTCACCTGCGATTGCCAATGGCATGCTGTAGAAGTGTGCTCTTCATAGATGAATCCCGGTATCAACTGTACTGGCTAGATGGGTGAGAGGTTTGCTGATGTCAACGTTTATAAACAGACTGCCCCATGTTTGCGGTGAACTTATGGTATGGGCAGGAATAAACTGAGTGGCCTACCAGCTTAGAGAGGCCTGACCTGTATAACACATCCACAGGATGGACAGCGAGGAAGGAAGGGAAAACAAACAATGGCGTTGTTTACATGGACGATACATTGGAAATAATATAAGACAAGTACTGGAAACAATAGAACAAATTGAAAAATCTGGGAAACCAGGCCTGCTATTCATAGCTGACTTTGAAAGGCCTTTGATAAAGTACGACTGGAGTTTATATATAAATGCCTGGAAATTTCAATTTTGGAGAATCTAATATAAAATGGGTTAAAGTCATGTATAGTAACCCTAGGTGTAAAATAGTAAATAATGGCTACTTCTCTTAATAAAACAAGGTTGTCCACTATCGGCATATCTATTTATTATGGCCATTGAAATGTTAGCTATTAAAATCAGATCCAACAATAATATCAAGGGGTTAGAAATCCAGGGCTTAAAAACAGGTATCATTGTACGATGATGATTCATGTTTTCTATTAAATCCACAATTTCTATCCTTCCAAAGCCTCATAGAGGATCTAGATACTTTTTCTAACCTCTCTGGATTACAACCAAATTATGATATTACGTATTGAATCACAAAAAAATACAACTTTTACATTACTGTGTAGTTTACCAATAAAATGGTCTGATGATGTGGACATACTCGGTATACATATCCCGAAATAAATAAATGATCTCACTCCAATACATTTTAATAGAAAGTTAGCAAACATAGATAAGAGCAAACAGTTATTAAAATTATATGAGAAAAAACTATTTCATTTTATTTGGAACGGCAAGCTAGACAAAATTCAACGGGCATGTTTATATAATGAAAATTAATTCGGGGGCAGAAATTATTAAATATTTAAGCATTAGACCTCTCATAAAAGCTTCAGTTATACAAAAGTTATAATTAAATCTGAACTGATTCCCTAGCAAATTAATAAGAATCTCACCCCCATGTTCAAGAATGGCCTTTTCACTTTATTTAGATTACAACCTTGCACTTTCAGTTATTTGAAAAGGAAATCTCCCAAATATCGCTATTTTTAAAACCAGCCATAGAAAGTTGGTTGTAATTTAAATGTAATCCACCAGAAAAAAACAGAACAAATAATACAACAAATATTGTGGGTAAACTCAAATATACTAGATAAAAATAAAAATAAAATAAAGGAATATCTTTGTAAATTATATAATAAATAGGACTGGTGGAGTTATGTCACACATGCAGCTAACAAAAATACAAGGAAATTTCTGCTCTACCCAAAATTACAACCAACTATTGCAGCATTACCGCAAAAATGGAAGAGGAATGTGGAAGGGGGGAAAGTAAGGAACTTGTTTGTCGGCCCTGCATGTTTGTCGACCATAATTGGTTAAAGAAAATTGTGATTAAGAAAAAAAGCATACTAGTTTAATTTAAGAACCAAAAAATTGACAGCTGTGCAATATAGATTGTAAAATAGTTGGGAAGAGATTTTAAATGTACTGATTCCATGGCACATGGTTCATGAACTGATACACAAAATGATGCCGGATTCAAAACATACAATTTTTCATTTTACATGATTATACAAATTTCTTGCAACCAATAGAATGTTATATATATGTGGGATACAACCTTCCCAGCTCTGCAGATTTTGCTGCGAAGAGACAGAATCATTAGATCATTTGTTTTAGTACTCTCCATATGTAGCTTGTTTTTGGTTACAGGTCCAAGAATGGCTGAATAATTGGAACATTTACCTGGAGCTAACTCTGCAGATAGCACTACTGGGTGATCTGAAAAGTCATCAATCAATCAATAATATAATAGCACTTTTATCAAAAATGTTTGTTCTTAATTTACAATCTGAAATGTTGAGAATAGAAAGGTTCAGAACTTTTGTGAAACATCACAGCAGAGTTGAAAAATATATGGCAAATAGAAAACCAATATGGATGGTGTTAAGTGATATATGGGAGGGGTTGAATGGAGCTGAAGGTTGGGAATAATAACAACTAATAACAACAACATAACTAATGTATAACATACTGTGTCTATAAAACGTATATAGGTTCAGAACTTCTGTGAAAGAAATAGATGGGAGACGTTGAGGTTAGAGGAGTAAAAACAAACAAAACATAACTATTGTAAAATATTCTGTTCCCGTAAAATGTATATAGTATGTATGAGCTGGAAGTAGAAGCCTAAGCGTTGGTGTTCACTAGTTTACTCCAATTAGGGGTGGTAGGGTTACAAAGTAATAAAAAATAAAAAAGTGAATATACTGTATGTGTATTTTTTTAACCTTTTTAACTAGGCAAGTCCATTAAGAACAAATTCTTATTTTCAATGACAGCCTAGGAACAGTGGATTAACTGCCGTGTTCAGGGGCAGAACAACAGATTTTTACCTTATCAGCTCAGGAATTTGATCTTGCAACTTTCCGGTTACTAGTCCAACGCTCTAACCACTAGGCTACCTGCCGCTAGGCTACCTGTATGTACAGTACCAGTCAAAAGTTCGGACACCTACTCATTTAAGGGTTTTTCTTTTTTTTTACTACTTTCTACATTATAGTATAATAGTGAAGACATCAAAACTATGAAATAACACATATGGAATCATGTATTAACCAAAGTGTTAAACAAATCAAAATATATTTTATATTTGAGATTCTTCAAAGTAGCCACCCTTTACACACTCTTGGAATTCTCTCAACTAGCTTCATGAGGTATGTATTTCAATTAACAGGTGTGCATTGTTAAAAGTTAATTTGTGGAATTTCTTTCCTTAATGCGTTTGAGCCAATCAGTTGTGTTGTGACAAGGTGGGGTGGTATACAGAAGACAGCCCTATTTGGTAAAAGATCAAGTCCATATTATGGAAAGAACATCTGAAATAAGCAAAGAGAAACATCAGTCCATCATTATTTTAAGACATGAAGGTCAGTCAATCCGGAAAATTTTAAGAACTTTCTTCAAGTGCAGTCGCAAAAACCATCCAGCGCTATGATGAAACTGGCTCTCATGAGGACTGCACAGGAAAGGAAGACCCAGAGTTATCTCTGCTGCAGAGGATAAGTTAATTCGAGTTACCAGCCTCAGAAATCGGCAATTATCTGCAGCCCAAATAAATGCTTCACAGAGTTCAAGTAATAGACAAATTTTAACATCAGCTGTTCAGACGAAATTGTGTGAATCAGGCTTTCATGGTTGAATTGCTGCAAAGAAACCACTACTTAAGGACACCAATAATAATAAGGGACTTGCTTGGGCCAAGAAACACAAGCAATGGACATTGGACCGGTGGAACCCTTTCCTTTGGTCTGATGTGTCCAAATTTGACATTTTTGGTTCCAACCGCTGTGTCTTTGTGAGACGCAGAGTAGGTGAACGGATGGTCCCCGCATGTGTAGTTCCCACCGTGAAGCATGGAGGAGGATGTGTGATGGTTTGTTGGTGCTTTGCTGGTGACACTATCAGTGATTTATTTAGAATTCAAGGCACACTTAACCAGCATGGCTACCACAGCATTCTGCAGCGATACACCATCCAATCTGGTTTGCGCTTAGTGGGACTAACATTTCTTTTTCAACAGGACAATGACCCAACACACATTCAGGCTGTGTAAGGGCTATTTGACCAATAAGGAGACTGAAGGAGTGCAGCATCAGATGACCTGGCCTCCACAATCACCCGACCTCAACCCAAATGATGAGATGATTCCATGTGTTCTTTCATAGTTTTGATGTCTTCACTATTATCCTACAATGTAGAACATATTATATATATATATATATATATATATGGGAGATTGGAAGAATGCAGACAATTACATTGATGGAAGCTACAATCTATCTGCAATATTGAAGCTGATCTACCCCCAAACCCCCCCAAAAAACAATGCCATTGTTAAACAACCAACACAGTTCATCTGTTGTTTTTATTTTTTCCTTTGTGTGGCAAAGATCACATAACTTCGATTGTTGATTTGCCTCATGTGCTGTGTGTACTCAAACCGCCATTTTTTTTATTCAAGAGTAACAATTGATAGTTGTGATGATGACAGGGTGTTGTGAGAGGTTAACTCTACAGATTAAGCAAATAAAACCAATGAAGAGAAGGTACATTTTATGATGGTTTAGAAGCATCTTAACTGTGAAAGTGTATGTCTTCTATAAGGCTATTGAGGTAGTTCAGTTCCTTTTCTTTTTTGTGACCAACTTTTTATTTAGTTTAGTCTTTTTTTTAGGGGGGGGGGGGGGGTTACAGGTACAAAAAAATGATGAAAGATAAATAAATATAACCCCAACCCATTACCCCTCGGTCCCCATCCACCAGCCCGCATCCTCTTTCCCCATCCGGAAACCATGCCTATATTGATTTAGCTTGCCCCGTACAATGGGATAGTCTCAGAAGTGTCCTCCATAAAGGTATTGAAAGTTGTTAGTGACGGAACCCTTGAAAACCCATTTTTATAGATCTGCAGTACCCAGAGAAACTCAAGAAGCAGGAAGAGAGAAATAGAGAGAAAGATAAAGAGAGAAAGAAGGGTACTAACATGGCTTTGAGACAGCTCCAGGAGTGACATGAGGAGTTCCACCTCCACAGGTCCCTCTGCTCCCTCAGACCCCCAAACAGGTACATGCAGTCCAGGTGGGTCATGGCATAGTGGCTGTGTCTGGGTCCAGGACCCACCTCCATCTGAATGCAGTCCAGGTGGGTCATGGCATAGTGGCTGTGTCTGGGTCCAGGACCCACCTCCATCTGGATGCAGTCCAGCAGGGTCCACAACATGGTGTCTGACACACATACATGGAAAGACGCAGGCACACACGCACGCACGCAGGCATGCACACAGGCACACAGGCACACAGGCACACACACACAAGCATTGTTAGGGGAAGTGTTGGTCAATGCAAAACATATTCCAGTCATGACATCAACATTGTTTTTGAAGTGATTGTCACGAAAATCAAAGGATATACCCATGAAAAACTTTGGTCCCGCTTTATTTGAAGTACAGCTCATAAAGGCTTCATAAAGCATTCATATAGGCTTTAAAACCTCTACATAAATGGGTCACAAATCATATATAACTGTATTTCATGCTCTGTAAAGGATTAATACATGTGAAAAAATGTATTGATGTTTATGTCGCACAGTTATGCCACATTATGAATCTTTCTACAGCATGAAATAAGATTACAGATGATTTCTGACCCATGTATATAGTGCTTATAAAGCCTTAATTAATACTTTGAAGCCTTCATAAGATGCACTTCAAATAAAGTGGGACCAAAACTTCTAACTCACCAAAATCTAACTTCCAAAAACTCCTGTGATGAGCCTATCATGTCAATGTATCCCCCATAGATGTACATGGCAGAGCCAAACACCACGTCACTGTGGCCTTTCCTGTTGACTGGCACCTGGTTCTGGGAACATTTTTAACAAATGGACGGCCATGTCATCAATTACAGTATCAAGACATGGAAACCCTAACTAAACAGATTCCACTATTGATCATGCTATGGGCCAATTTATAGAGCTGCCATATGCTTTTGTTGCATTTAGTTAAACAATTTATTTAGTTTTTCATTAAATTTCAGTTATACTTGATATACTTGATATATGTGGGTGTACTTAAGCAGTATTGCCCGAGGAGGTGTGGTATATGGCCAGTATACCACGGCTAAGGGCTGTTCTTATGCACAGCGCAACGCGTCGTATATTGCCCGTATATCACAAACCCCTGAGGTGCCTTATTGCTATTATAAGCTGCTTACCAACGTGATTAGAGCAGTAAAAATGAATTTTTTGTCATACCCGTGGTATACGGTCTGATATTCCACCGCTGTCAGCCAATCAGCACTCAGGGCTCGAACCACCAAGTTTATAAAAATGTATATGTACTGTTCTTTTAATAATGCTTACAGTGGTGCCTTTTTATGAATGGGAGCTAGTTGTGCAAAAGAGAGGAAGCATTGTTGAGAGAGGAAGCATGATTATGTGTTTACATGTTAACACTCAATTTCCCTGGTATGTGGAGCATTCCATTACAGTACATGCCTGAGGGGTGTTCCTTTTCCCCTGCCAGTACACCCACTGCTCTTTCACTGCAAGAGATACGAGAAAGGACACAAACTGTGCAGGACTCACAGAGAAACAGAGGCTGAATGGCAGCCATTCTTTGATGTCAGTCCCTATAAGAACTGTGCACTTTTTTATGTCGTCAGGTTGGATTTTAAATGTCAGATGCAAGTTTGAACATCTGTTATTAACCCCCTGGAGTCACACACAAACCTAAGATCACCATGCGCAATGCCAAGGGTCGGCTGGAGTGGTGTAAAATTCACCTCCATTGGACTCTGGAGCAGCGGAAATGCGTTCTCTGGAGTGATGAATCATGCTCCACCATCTGGCAGTCTGATGGAATAAAATCTGTGTTTGGTGGATGTCAGGAGAAAGCTACCTGCCCCAATGCATAGTGCCAATGGTAAAGTTTGGTGGAGGAGGAATAATGGTCTGGTACTGTTTTTCATGGTTCGGGCTAGACCCCTTAGTTCCAGTGAAGGGAAATCTTAACGCTGCAACATACAATGACATTCTAGACAATTCTGTGCTTCCAACTTTGAGAACGGAATTTGAGAGAAATAAGTATTTTGTGCGTATGGGACATTTCTGGGATCTTTTATTTCAGCTCATGAAACATGGAACCAACACTTTACATGTTGCGTTTATATTTTTATTCAGTATATACACTACCGTTAAAACGTTTGGGGTCACTTAGATATAACCTTGTTTTTGAAAGAAAAGCACATTTTTTGTCCATTAAAATAACATCAAATTGATCAGAAATACAGTGTAAACATTGTTAATGTTGTAAATGACTGCACTGGAGCCTTACACTCCTCTTTCTATTCTGGTTAGAGACAGTTTGCGCTGTTCTGTGAATGGAGTTGTACAGAGCATTGTACGAGATCTTCAGTTTCTTGGCAATTTCTCGCATGGAATAGCCTTCATTTCTCAGAACAAGAATAGACTGTCTAGTTTCAGAAGAAAGTGCTGTTTCTAAAAATGTTTGAGCCTGTAATCGAACCCACTAATCTAAAGGCCAACTTTATTGCATCTTTAATCAGAGAACAGTTTTCAGCTGTGCTACATAATAGCAAAAAGGTTTTCTAATTATCAATTAGCCTTTTAAAATGATAAACTTGGATTAGCTAACACAACGTGCCATTGGAACACAGGATTGATGGTTGCTGAAAATGGGAATAGAAATTCCATTTAAAAAAATCAACCATTTCCAGCTACAATGGTCATTTACAACATCAAAATGTCTACACTGTATTTATGATAAA
Source organism: Salvelinus fontinalis (assembly GCF_029448725.1). NCBI lineage: Eukaryota > Metazoa > Chordata > Actinopteri > Salmoniformes > Salmonidae > Salvelinus > Salvelinus fontinalis. Next base: position 29,589,511 of record NC_074683.1, on the reverse strand, counting down.
TGTTATGTTATTTTAATAGACAACATTTTTTTGCTTTTCTTTCAAAAACAAGGTTTTGAATGGTAGTGTATATAGACAGTACCAGTCGAAAGTTTGGACACACCTACTCATTCAAGGGTTTTTATTTATTTGTACTATTTTCTACATTGAAACAACACATATGGAATCATGTAGTAACCAAAAAAGTGTTAAACAAATTAAAATATATTTTAAATTTGAGATTCTTCAAAGTAACCACCCTTTGCCTTGATGACAGCTTTGCACAATCTTGGCATTCTTTCAACCAGCTTCATGAGGTGGAATGCTTTTCCAACAGTCTTGAAGGAGTTCCCACATACAGTTGAAGTCGGAAGTTTACATACACTTAGGTTGGAGTCATTAAAACTCATTTTTCAACCACCACAAATGTCTTGTTAACCTCTCTGGGATAGGTGGGACGATTGTGTCCCACTTGGCCAAAAGCCAGGGAAAATGCAGAGCGCCAAATTCAAGTAAAATTATATAAAAATCAAACTTTCATTAAATCACACATGTAAGATACCAAATTAAAGCTAGACTCGTTGTGAATCCAGCCAACATGTCAGATTTCAAAAACGATTTTCGGCGAAAGCATAAGATGCTATTATCTGATGATAGCACAACAGTAAACAAAGAGAGTATAGCATATTTCAACCCTGCAGGCGCAACACAGAACGCAGAAATAAAATATAAATCATGCCTTACCTTTGACGAGCTTCTTTTGTTGGCACTCCAATATGTTCCATAAACATCACAAATGGTCCTTTTGTTCAATTAATTCAGTCCATATACATCCAAAATGTCAATTTATTTGGCGCGTTTGATCCAGAAAAAAAACATCTTTCAATTTGCGCAACGTCACTACAAAATATCTCAAAAGTTACGTGTAAACTTTGCCAAAACATTTCAAACTACTTTTGTAATACAACTTTAGGTATTTTTAAACGTTGATAATCAATCAAATTGAAGACGGGTCTATTTGTTTTCAATACAGGAGGACAACAAACTAACGCTACTTTTACTTAGTCTTGCGCAACTCTCAAACAGTACATATAACTTTACACTGATTCAAGATGGCCGTAATTCTTCATTGCACAAAGGAATAACCTCAAATAATTTCTAAAGACTGGTGACATCCAGTGGAAGCGGTAGGAACTGCAAAAAAGTCCCTTAGAAATGTAGTATCCCAATCAAACCTCATTGAACAGACATTGACCTCCCAAAAAATGGTTCTTAATGGTTAGTCCTCGGGGTTTTGCCTGCTACATAAGTTCTGTTATACTCACAGACATGACTCAAACAGTTTTAGAAACTTCAGAGTGTTGTCTATCCAAATCTACTAATAATATGCATATCTTATATTCTGGGGATGAGTAGAAGGAAGTTGAAATTGGGCACGCTATTTATCCAAAACTGAAAATGCTGCCCCCTATCCAAGAGAAGTTAACAAACTATAGTTTAGGCAAGTCGGTTAGGACATCTACTTTGTGCATGACACAAGTAATTTTTCCCAAAATTGTTTACAGACAGATTATTTCACTGTATCACAATTCCAGTGGGTCAGAAGTTTAAATACACTAAGTTGACTATGCCTTTAAACAGCTTGGAAAATTCACGAAAATGATGTTATGGCTTTAGAAGCTTCTGATAGGCTAATTGACCTAATTTGAGTCAATTAGAGGTGTACCTGTGGATGTATTTCAAGGCCTACCTTCAAACTCAGTGCCTCTTTGTTGACATCATGGGAAAATCTAAAGAAATCAGCCAAGACCTCAGAAAAATAATTGTAGACCTCCACAAGTCTGGTTCATCCTTGGGAGCAATTTCCAAACACCATAAGGTACCACGTTCATCTGTACAAACAATAGTACGCAAGTATAAACACCATGGGACCATGCAGCCGTCATACCGCTCAGGAAGGAGATTTGACAGTTCTTGCTGCGAGATGTTACCCCACTCTTCCACCAAGGCACCTGCAAGTTCCCAGACATTTCTGGGGGAAATGGCCATAGCCCTCACCCTCTGATCCAACAGGTCCCAGACTTGCTCAATGGAATTAAGATCCGGGCTCTTCACTGGCCATGGCAGAACACTGACATTCCTGTCTTGCAGGAAATCACGCACAGAACGAGCAGTATGGCTGGTGGCATTGTCATGCTGGAGGGTCATTTCAGGATGAGCCTGCAGGAAGGGTACCACATGAGTGAGGAGGATGTCTTCCCTGTAACGCGCAGCGTTGAGATTGCCTGCAATGGCAACAAGCTCAGTCCGATGATGCTGTGACACACCGCCCCAGACCATGACGGACCCTCCACCTCCAAATCGACCCCGCTCCAGAGTACAGGCCTCGGTGTAATGCTCATTCCTTCGACGATAAACGCGAATCCGACCATCACCCCTGGTGAGACAAAACCGTGACTTGTCAGTGAAGAGCACTTTTTGCCAGTCCTGTCTGGTCCAGCAATGGTGGGTTTGTGCCCATAGGCGACATTGTTGCCGATGATGTCTGGTGAGGACCTGCCTTACAACAGGTCTACAAGTCCTCAGTCCAGCCTCTCTCAACCTATTGCGGACAGTCTGAGCACTGATGTAGGGATTTTGCATTCTTGGTGTAACATGGGCAGTTGTTGTTGCCATCCTGTACCTGTCCCGCAGGTGTGATGTTCGAATGTACCGATCCTGTGCAGGTGTTGTTACACGTGGTCTGCCACTGCGAGGATGATCAGCTGTCCATCCTGTCTCCCTGTAGCGCTGTCTTAGGCGTCTCACAGTACCGATATTACAATTTCTTGCCCCGGCCACATTTGCAGTCCTCATGCCTCCTTGCAGCATGTCTAAGGCACTTTCACGGAGATGAGCAGGGACCCTGGGCATCTTTCTTTTGGTGTTTTTCAGAGTCCGTAGAAAGGCCTCTTTAGTGTCCTAAGTTTTTATAACTGTGACCTTAATTGCCTACCACCTGTAAGCTGTTAGTGTCTTAATGACGGTTCCACATGTGCATGTTCATTAATTGTTTATGGTTCATTGAACTAGTGTGGGAAACAGTGTTTAAACCCTTCACAATGAAGATCTGTGAAGTTATTTGGATTTTTACGAATTATCTTTGAAAGACAGGGTCCTGAAAAAGGGACATTTCTTTTTTTGCTGAGTTTATACATACATATATATGTATACACATAAATCTGAAGCAGCCTATACTCATACTTAAGATTAATAAAAAGTATAGTGAATCTGACACTTGCTTATCTCAGAAGGAACCCAGAAGAAAATATAGCTGGTCAACATGCCCGCAAGACTAACAGTCTGTCACCAGAGACTAGTTGCTTATCAACACTATACCTCCAGAAGTCCCTAAGCGAGTGGCACGCTCTCCCTCCCAGAACGAAGACATTGCCCCCCTAGGAGCAGCAGGCGTACTGTCGTGGTAATTTCCTGTATTACTACGTGATGAGAGAGCAAACCACACACAAAAGTCAGAGTTATATTATAAAGTCCATCTTTAATTATGAGCTTCACCATAGCCCTTTTGACTCTCAGATCAATTCAGTGTCTATAAATGAATTCTCTGAGAGTCCTTACAAAACAATTCTTAGTATCTTTTATAGCCAAGATACACCCCTCTCAACTCACATGACGAACCACAGATCTTTGTAATGTTCCTAAGAACCTTTTACTTGAAAGAGGAGTATCCCATAGCTAGATAGCATTAGCTATAAATTATCGTTCAGTTTGATCTCCTAAGACGAGGTTCTAATCTCATGCTTGGTACTTCTTAGTACGAAAACATTACCTTATCCAATGGCTTATATCAATTGTCAATTCTAGATCCTCCCATCTCAAATACACCCCTTCCTGGACAAGTTACATGAGAACCAGTATCTAAACACAGGCCTCATCACAACATATAAGTCCTTATGCTCAGAATAGGTCAGAAAAATCATTCATATTCCAAATCATAATTAAAAACTCAACCAAAATTTAGAATGACATTCCTCAGTGATTCAAATTGGTCTTATCACTCAAAGTAAAAAACTCAATTTAACACATCAATATTGGCAGAATTTACATTCATTCAGTCAGTATAATTATCCCATAATTCTACAATTAACATTTTAATCATGATTATAATACAGATCAGTATCTCAATGCATTCCTTATCTAAATTACTATAATTTCACGTGGTGTAGACCTCTACAATCAACCTGATACCCCAAAAGTCTAAAACAATTTATTGGCACAGTTGACCAACCCCCTCCTTCAGCCACTGATTCTTCTGGCGTCCTTTTCGTTCTTCTTCAGATAACTTTACAGTTCAAAGTGGATGGCCCTTGATAATGTCCCAATTTCAATGTCTCACCTTTACCACTTATTATGTCTTGTCCATTCGTCATCCAATATACCAGCAACATAAGAAAAGTTTAGAACAGATCTCTCTCCATGCTCAATCCACGTGGACTCCTCTCACACTCCTGAGAGAAACATGAAAGAAAAGCAGTTGATAGCTTAGATCGGAGACTGTACACCGATTTCTGGCTTGGTTCCTTTCTCCCGGTAGAAGTGGTCCAGACAGGGCCTTATTCAACGCCTTTGTCACTCTTCTTCAGCCAGTTAGAGGGGGTTTTGAGGTACACACACAATTCGGTCCAATTATCTCTTCCATGCATTAAGATACCGTCTGATGTCACTTTTCATGATAACCTCGAAAGAACAGATCAGAACAACAGTTTAGTTCATTAACTACATGATAAATTATTCCTTTTAACAATTATTCTTAATACACATTCTAAACATATTTCAAAGAGCATATCCACACATTCTATTGAAACTATTCTTTCAAATTGGCTTATACTTCCCATCACACTGTCAACTCCATCGTAGAGCCAATGATCAGGAAGTTAGACCTATATCCCCTCGGGAATAGAACAGAACAAACACAACAATACAATACACTCCTTCACATATCACTCAAGGTGTATAAACTTCAATCCAAAACCTCAAAGAACTGAATCCTCCCCCACTTTTAACACATATCTCTCAGTATGAGAGTAATGTATAAAACAAAACTACTGGTGCAAAATATAAAATAACATTTCAAATAACATAATCAAATTAAATCACTAAACTGAAAAACTCCAAAGAAAAATTTATTTAACCCATATGGTCATAGGAAAATAGAATTAAAACAGCCTTAGTTAATATGGCTAAGAACTATATTTTTCAAATATACAAATTACCTTGAAACCAGTATTACAAATGACCATAAATTCATTATCCAACTGGCTTTTCAATGAGGGTGATCAAGCCACTATGGAAAGTCATGTTAGAGGTCAAGAGTCATACCATCCTTTTGCAGTCGTGTTACTCAATTTATATTATACAAATTAAAGAAAAACATTCAAACATTTTCTACATGTTGTATCCCAGATTCCCAGAACATTCCCTCAAAAGAATTCACGTGTTTAATTAAAACTCAGAAAATAAAAACTCTGATTGGGAGCCATATTTAAGGTAACCATAGGCTTTAGCTGTTTGTGGGGAATTGTCTATGTCGGAGTTCTATGTTGCATGTATGCACTAGTTCATTCTTAGCTTCACGTTTGTTATTTTGTTAAAGTGGTTTTGTTTTGTGTTTGTTCTCTTCTTAATAAAAGAAGATGTTCTTTTCACGCGCTGCGCCTTGGTCCTCACTCTCTCCTATAGACGATCGTGACAGAATTCCCCACCAACAGCTAAAGCCTATGGTTACCTTAAATATGGCTCCCAATCAGAGACAACAATAACCAGCTGTCTCTAATTGAGACCCAATTCAGGCAACCATAGACTTTCCTAAACACCTACACTCAACCATAGACACAGCTAGACAACTATACTAAACATAAACCCAACTACTCTAAATAAACCCCCTAAACCTTACAACCACCCTAGACACTACAAAACCCACATAAATTACCCATGTCACACCCTGACCTAACTAAAATAACAAAGAAAACAAAGAATACTAAGGCCAGGGCGTGACAACACCAATGTATGTGTATGCTTAAGTGAACATGCTACCCTTAGATACAATTATTCTGATATCATTACTATCTAAATGCAATCATTTTTCCTCTGTCCCAAATGTAGTACATTTCTCAGCGTAAGAAATCAGTGATATTTAATCCCAGGCATTTAATCAAAATGTAGACGTGTTCTCCCAGGTCTCCTTTAACGTACATACTTTAGATAACTTCCATCCGTCCCGGAAGAAAGAATCCTACTCAAACACATCAGATAATACAATGTTTAAGTAAGTAAACTCAACACCTAAAATAAACAATAAACAGTAAACAAATAAACAAACCCAAAACCCCTTTAAATCAGCAATCTAATCATTTCAACCTGTTGATATGTTTAGTAAAAACCATCCCGATTTTCAACAAATCTAAAATCTTTCAAAAGTTGGCGCTGTCTCATCAGCGTAAAAATCATAACTAACTTTTTCCCACTCATATCCACAAGGTTTGCATTCCTCAAAGGTCAATCCTGTTCAGCTTCTACATTAATGATCTTCCTTCTGTCTTTACAGGGTCTGAAGTCCCAAAGTATGCAGATAATACAGTGATACATTCATGCAAATAACAAACTACACAAGAACACACTACTATAATGGTTCAGATGACAAAATTGCTCAGAGACTCATGTTTGCATCGCAATAAAAAAATATTTACAAAAAAACACAGTCTGCATGTTCCTCACAAAGAAAACAACTGATGCCCCTGATGAGACAGATGTCTATGTATCAGGGGAAAAGCTCAAATAACCAAATTCAACCTAGCTAATTTCCCAAAACATATGAAATTGTTTTGACTATAGAGGTAACCAAACTATAATGAAACCTTATGGTAACAGATCCACAAGATCCGCCATGAGAAATGACTGTATAGTTCCCTAAGGAAAAGTACCTTTAGTCAATCTGCTTTCAGTGTGAGAGCTTCCCAAGTCTGGAATACCCTGCCATTAGACACACACAACTGTGATTAATGATGCATTGTCCCTGAAAAAATAAAAACTACTCGTACTGCAATCAACTTTAATGACCTGACATTGTTCCACGTAATGGAAACAGATTTCAATGTTAGAATACATGAACTGTTCCAGCTCAAATTCACTGGTGTTAACTAAACAATCAAACCAAGAATCAATAACCATCATAATACATTATCACAATGGTTTCTTACTCACATCTGAATAACTTTCAGCTTAACATATCCTTTTTTTCTTTCTTTCTGGTGGGCAAAAATATAACCCCTCTCCAACAACGTTTTTATCTTATCTAAGATTAAAACCAAACCTTACAACTTTTTCTTCTCTTCCCACTTATGAAATGAAAGACTTTAAAAATAACACGTACTGCTAAATTTATAACATATGTCAGTCAATCCATAAGAATGAAAAACATTTCGGTGGGCACCACTCTATCGCCATTATCTCTCCGCTATTATTTAGAATTTCTTTAATTTAGGTAACTGTCTCCTCTATGATACAGTAATTTAAATACGACTCAATACATTATTCCAGCAGATCATTTAGGCAACAGACACCGTCTTGCATTGAAATTCGCTTCGCTATTATTTTGAATGAATTAGTCTATCAATTTAACCTAAACAATTAAAAAGTTCTATCCCTTCTTTCAATTTGAACCAAACAAGCTATTAAAACATTCAGTTTATATCTTATACAAACACTAGCGACTATATCTTTCCAGGCAAAATATACAATTATTTGAATTACAATCAAAAACTCAGATTTTAGTTAGTGCCTTTGCCGGGAACCGAACTCGGGTCTCAAGCTTAGAAGGCACTATTTAACCACTGAACCACCAATGCTATTTGAATGACTAAGACTCTCCGCAAGTAAACCCATTTTACAATTGTCTGTATTTGTAAAAAAATAAAAAAAACTTCCTAGAAAAATAGCCCTAATTTAAAGGTCCAATCGTTATTCCAGCTATGATTCTGTCACGTTCCTGACCTTATTTCCTTTATTTTGTCTTTGTTTAGTATGGTCAGGGCGTGAGTTGGGGTGGGCATTCTATGTTATGTGTTGCTATGTTGGGTTCAATGCATTAGCCTGATATGGTTCTCAATTAGGGGCAGGTGTTTTACGTTTCCTCTGATTGAGAACCATATTAAGGTAGGCTGTTCTCACTGTTTGTTTGTGGGTGATTGTTCCTGTGTCAGTGTTTGTGCCACACGGGACTGTTTTCGTTCGTTCGTTCGTTCGTTTCGTTCATTCATTCGTGTGTTCCTTCCTGTTCGTGCATTCATGTTATATGTTCACAAGTTCAGGTCTGTTCACGTCGTTTATTGTTTTGTAGTTTGTTTAAGAGTTTTTCCGTCTTCGTCTTTCTTAAATAAACAAATATGTATTCAACCCACGCTGCGTTTTGGTCCGATCCATGCTCCTCAGAAGAGGAGAAAGACGAGCGTTACAGATTCTCATATGCCAAATTAATAAATTAGCAGTCAAAGAATAAAATCGACATTTATAGACTAGGAAACAGATCTTGCACCTTTTAATAAAAAAGTAGATTGTTTACTCATGCAACGTTACTTTACTACATCACATTAATCACGCAATGATAATTTGTTTGATGGAAACCTTAGGCTTTGTACGACATTATAAATTACGTTGAGATTCCCTCTTAATTCGCTCTAATTTATGGAAAACGGTTTGTTCAATAAATCCCGCAACTCCTCTCATACTGGGAAGAAAAAAACAAAACCATTTTAGACCTTAAGGGCAGTTTTATTTCAATGGTTGTACCCAGACGGAGATAATCCAATAATCATTTTATAGTTCCATCGTTAGGGTAAGATAACCAAAAGTGGACACTCTCTAATCAGTTTCTAGAGCTGTGAGGGTGTTGGTGAAATGGAGAAAGGTGGAGTCAGGCGCAGAACAGATGAGTTTAGTCCGATAGTTTACTCAAAATGAGAGAATAACGTTCCAAACACGGAACACAAAATCCAAAGCACAAATAATACGAACCCACATGACAAACAATAACTCACAAAACAGAGAGGGAAAGAAGGGGATTAAATAAGGAACATAATTAATGGAATATAAATTAGGTGTGTAATAAGGAAGACAAAACCAAACGAAAATGAAACATGGATCGGTGGCGACTAGAAAGCCGGTGACGTCGACCGCCGAACACCACCCGAACAAGGAGAGGGACCAACTTCGGCGGAAGTCGTGACAAGAGCTCAATTTCCCAGATTTTGTAGATTAGTTTAATAGTGCTTAAAACCTCATCTTCATCAAATTATCCATTAAAGATACCAACTCAAAACCTACGTACGTCTACGAATGGGTGGTTTAAATTGTATCTAATTATATTCTCAGCATTACTTTATCAAATCTCTAGTAATCGATTATACACCCATAACATGATAAATTGTTTCATATATTCCCAGAATCCATATAAAACGTAAGAAATCTTAGGTACTCACACAGAACTTTAAGGATCCCCCACACAGGATTGGTCAGATGTTCACACAAAACATAATTAAAAGGTTACCCACACAGTCAACCTATCCCGCTCACACAGAACGCTCCTACAAATATTACCTAGTGATCCTATAACAAAATACTCACAGAGTAACCCAGGGCATACCTGGCTAGCACATTTAAAATAATTGGAATTCACCACCTCTGAGGGTCACTTAGACAGTCACTTTCAGATTGAGGTCCTTCTTCCAATAGGGCTTCACCAAGTATTCTTGGTCAATACTTTAAATACGAGGTGCTTACAAGGTGCTTACCTTGACAGCACCCAACTTTAAGTTGACCATGGAACTCCTGACTGAGTGGGGAAGTCAGTGGGGAAACCCACCCTCTGCAGGCAATTAAAACATATCAAGGTATCATTTATAACTCCTCTCACTCCTCTTGTGACTCCATACAGGCTTGAGCCTAGCTCTGTTTTGTTGTCTTGCCAAGTCGTATGTCATTCTCAGGCCAAACATAGACAGCACAAACAGATCTGGGACACACTGAATACAAGTATGTTTCAATAGTTAGCTGCCCAATAAAACCTTTTCAGTGGTGATTTTTTGCCATGTATCATAGACTTATAAGATAAAACGGGCACCAAAGAATAGTTGATTTACCAAATTACAAACCACTTAGGGTGATTCCTCTCAAAACTGGACCATGATTTTTGTGATATTCACTCAATTGAATCCATAGAAGGGTCTTTTGGAGGAAAGATTGTTGACATATTTGACATTTGTACCTTAAAGCAATTGAGCAATTAAAGCAATTGCATAATTCATTGAAGTTGGACATTTTGGCCTTATCCTGTCCTCCTTTAAACTCCATAATGTTTCATCTGTATGTGCTTGCTCTGTAATATGAGTAGTATTTTGATTTCAATACCAATTTTCTTACATTATTATATAAATATTGAAAAATATAAACATGAATATTGAAAATATTTTTGTATATATTGTAGAAAATAATATAGTCTACTGGCATATCAAAGTTCCAGAGTGGGATCTCTGCTAGTTTTTGAGTTATGATCCAATTTGTAAGCATTACAAATGCAGTTAATGTAAAAATTCATTAAAATTGGTCACCCTCTGCTGGTTTATATTTTTCTATATATGTCAGAAGATTGTTATTGCAAGCAAAATACTACTCATATTACAGAGCAAGCAGTAAAGCTTCATATGACACCAATCTTTCCTTGGTAGGACATATGCTGCGTTTAGATGGTACGAGGTAGACGGTAGGCAGCAAACCAGATGTCATTATTTTGAATGAGAGCATCACGGTAAATGCCATTGAGGCTGGCGGTGGCGGCAGACGGTGAATGGAGGCAGCACGACGACGCGGTAGGAAGCCCGAGAGACTGCCCCCCCAAAAATTATTGGGGGGGGGGGGGGGGGGGGGGGCAAAAGGGGAGTGTGGCGAAGTCAGGTAGGAGACCTGCGCCAACTTCCCGGGCTTACCGTGGAGAGCGAGAGTATGGGCAGACACCGTGTTATGCGGAAGAGAGCACGGTGTCTCCTGTACGTGTGCATAGCCCGGTGCGGTACATCCCAGCTCCACGTATCGGCCAGGCTAGAGTGGGCATCGAGCCAGGTGCCATGAAGCCGGCTCAACGCATCTGGTCTCCAGTGCGTCTCCTCGGGCCGGTGTACATGGCACCAGCCTTACGCATGGTGTCCCCGGTTCGCCAGCACAGCCCAGTGCGGGTTATTCCACCTCCCCGCACTGGCCTGGCTACGGGGAGCATTCAACCAGGTAAGGTTGGGCAGGCTCGGTGCTCAAGAGCTCCAGTACGCCTTCACGGTCCGGTCTATCCGGTGCCACCTCCTCGCCCCAGCCCAGTACCACCAGTGCCAACACCACGCACCAGGCTTCCTGTGCGTCTCCAGAGCCCTGTTCCTCCTCCACGCACTCGCCCTGTGGTGAGTGTCTCCAGCCCGGTACCACCAGTTCCGGCACCACGCACCAAGCCTCCTGTGCGTCTCCAGAGCCCTGTACGCCCTGTTGCTGCTCCCCGCACTAGCCTTAAGGTGCGTGTCCTTAGCCCGGTACCACCAGTTCCGGCACCACGCACCAGGCCTACTGTGCGCCTCAGCAGGCCAGAGTCTGCCGTCTCTCCAGCGCCGCCTGCGCCGCCCCTCTGCCAAGCGCCGTCTGAGCCGCCCGTCTGCCCAGCGCCGTCAGAGCCGCCCGTCTGCCCAGCGCCGTCAGAGCCGCCCGTCTGTCCTGAGCCTTCAGAGCCGCCCGTCAGTCAGGAGCCGCTAGAGCCGTCCATCAGTCAGGAGCCGCCAGAGCCGCCCGCCAGTCAGGAGCCGCCTGAGCCGCCCGCCAGTCCGGAGCTGCCCCTCAGTCCGGAGCTGCCCCTCAGTCCGGAGCTGCCCCTCAGTCCAGTGGGGTTAATTTGGAGGGTCGCCGTTAAGAGGAGGCCACGGAAGCGTGGCCTCCTCTTTTGTTCGTATTGGCCTCCTCTCCTCTTTTGTTCGTATTGAAAGTAGTATTCTAATAAATATGGATACATACCACGCTGCGCCTTGGTCCGATCCTTGCTACACCTCTTCAGAGGAAGAAGAGGATGACAGCCGTTACAGTCAGGGAAAATGTATGGAGTAAATAGTACATTATTTTCTTTAGGATTGCAGTGAAGTAAAAATAGTAAAGTACAGATGCCCCAAAAGACTACTTAAGTAGTACTTTAAAGTATTGTTACTTACTGACTACCAAATAGGGCTGTCTTCTGTATACCACCCCTACCTTGTCACAACACAACTGATTGGATCAAACACATTAAGGAAATAAATTCCACAAATTAACTTTTAACAAGGCACACCTGTTAATTGAAATGCATTCCAGGTGACTACCTCGTGAAGCTGGTTGAAAGAATGCCAAGAGTGTGCAAAGCAGTTATCAAGGCAAAGGGTGGCTACATTGAAGAATCTAAGGGTAAAATATATTTTGATTTGTTTCACATTTTTTGGGTTACTACATGATTCTGTGTTATTTCATCATTTTGATGTCTTCACTATTATTTTACAATGTAGAAAATAGTAAAAATAAAGAAAAACCCTTAAATGAGTAGGTGTCCAAACTTTTGACAGGTACTATATATATTAATTATCATATTCATTACATAGATATGAAGCTGATTATATTGAGATGCATCAACACATCCCAGTGCCTGTGTGAAGGCCTGCCCTATACAAAAAAGGCTACGGATATTTACACTGAACAAAAATATAAACGCAACAAATTCAAAGATTTTACTGAGTTACAGTTTATATAAGGAAATCAGTAAATTTTAATAAACCCATTAGGCCCTAATCTATGAATTTCACATGACTGGGAATACAGCTATGCATCTGTTGGTCACAGATAACTTCTTTTTTTTTTTTTAAGTAGGGGCGTAAAATCAGAAAACCAGTCAGTATCTGATGTGACCACTATTTGCCTTATGCAATGCGACATCTCCTTCGCATAGAGTTGATCAGACTGTTGATTTTGGCCTGTGGAATGTTGTCCCACTCCTCTTCAATGGCTGTGTGATGTTGGCGGATATTGGCGGGAACTAGAACACGCTATAGTCTGGCGAGTTTGCAGGCCATGGAAGAACTGGGACATTTTCAGCTTCCAGGAATTGTGTACAGATCCTTGCGACATGGGGCTGGACATTATCATGTTGAAACATGAGGTGATGGCGGCGGATGAATAGCATGACTATCGGCCTCAGGATCTCGTCAAGGTATCTGTTCATTGAAATTGCCATCAATAAAATGCAATTGTGTTCGTTCTCCGTAGTTTAGGCCTGACCGTACCATTACCCCACCACCATGGGGCACTCTGACCAAAAGGACATGGCAAAATGTTCAACCGTTTAAGGTTTAAGACTTGCTGCCATTCCAATCTGTCCAGCTTACATGGTGCACTACAATCACATAGGAGTTAAATTGGTGCAGCATTCTCACTCATGAGTGCAACAAATATGGCCTCTTACAAGGCAGGCCTCAAAATATGTTAATGAGCCAGAAACAACACTACCATGCACACAGTAGTGGTCAAAAGGTTTTTGCCACTCCAACAACATGGTACGGTACTGTATTCTGTAGGTTGGAATTATAGTACAATTTGAAATATAGGAGTTACTTTCCCCACCCACAACGTTTTCACACAATGCACCAGAATTTACAGTATGCTGCAGTAAAATGTTTCAGAGTAGTATAGTTGATAATACCCAAAATGACTGTATAATTGACATGTTTTCCAATACAGTGTACATTTCCCTACTACATCAGTACTATAACCTAGTCAGTAAAATCTCAAGTTGAAGGATAGGCTACTTACTGTTCAAATCTCCTTTGCCAACAGGCTACTACATTATAGTAAGTGCATTTTACCAAAGTGAAAACCAAAAGTGACTAAAGTTGAGCAACAGTGTGAGTACCAGAAACTTTTCACAGTTCAAGATGAGATCAAGAGATGGTTTGCATTGCCTACTCATTACAATGCAATCATTTTTGCTTTATAATGTCGTCATATATTATGATTTTAAAATAGTTTACTAAACACCACAATTGCAATAGCCCAATAAAAACATATTACATTTTAGGCTACATTTTACATAGCCTAGGCTACTGTAACGTCTGCTTCCAACTCACTCTCAAACACATAGATCCCCTGAACGCAGCTCACTCTCCAGATCCCAATCACCTGAATTCTGATCACCTGTATGTCATTATCACACACTATTTAGTTCAGTTCTTTGCACCCCATTACTGTGGGGGCATGGCTTGTTTTGTGGCACACTGCTTTTGGAGTGCTGGGTTTCCTGTGATGCACTCCTCCCCTGTATGATAGTGAGGCAGGCAAAAACTAACGGCACCTATTGCCTGCCTGTACTTTAGCCTATTGGATTTCCTGTTATCTACCTATTGCCTGTGTATGTCCTTCTGCCTGCCTCCTCCTGTGGTCCTTTGCAATAAAAACCTGCTGCGCTTGAAACCAGCTCTCTGTCTCCCCTCCTGTTCATTACAGCTACACAGCCCAAGCTGAACCCACTTACTGCATCGTTGAATAACCTATACATTGATACTTAGTTTTAAGTTACATAATAGAGAGCATACTTACAGATTTGATATCCCATCTGTTCCTCTTCTGTGAGCAGCAAAGGCTTTTAGAACATTTCAGAAGGAGGGGCATTGTAACGCTTGTCGTCTGGAGGAGAAGAAGAAGACCAAGGTGCAGCGTGGTAAGTACTCATAATTACTTTTAATGAAATAAAAATGACAAACTAACAGTCCAGAAAGGTACAAACAAACACTAAACCGGAAACAACCACCAACAAACACAGGTGGGAACAGGCTACCTAAATATGATTCTCAGAGACAATGAATGACAGCTGCCTCTGATTGAGAACCATATCAGGCCAGACATAGAAATACAACGCAAGGACAACATAGAACACCAGACATAGAATGCCCACCCAAACTCACGCCCTGACCAACCAAAACAGAGACATAAAAATAATCTCTAAGGTCAGGACGTGACAGGCATGTTGTAGTTTGAGCAGGAAGGGTGGGTGTCTCTCAATTGATAATGAGAAACCATTGGCCAACACGAAAAAGTATGTGATAGCCTACAATTTACAGTTGCATATAGTCAAATGGAAATGTTGCCTGTAAGAGTAATTCACTTTATGACTATATAGGCTATAGTAAAAATATGTCCATGACATAAAAGGAAAAAGACAACATAGACTTTTAGCCAATCCATCTGGACATTAAACACTTTAAACACTGTGAAAAGCGTGATTATTTACGATACTGAAATATTCCATTCAACATCGGCCTTGACACTATAAAAATAACTAAATGACAATTATGCTACTCTGATTCATGTTCCTTATCAAATCACCAGTCAATCAAATTTCAGTCGAATATCTTCTGTCATTGTAAAACTATCAAAAATAAATATTTCTAAAATAATTAGTCAAATCTTATCTGTCATCTCCATAACTTGAATTCAAATCAAATTTGATTCGTCACATGCGCCAAATACAACAGTGAAAGCCCCTAATCAACAATGCGGTTTATTTTGCCCCTATAATTTGTGTAAATATACCAATTAGAGACAAAGTGCTGCTTAATGCAATGTTAAATAATTATAACACATTATTTTCTTGGAGGGATAGAGTGTGATAATTTATTTTTATTATTCCCCTTAATAGGTCATGGCATTTTTGTCTAATTTCCTTTGACATGTCAGTCTATTCTACTCTGTTCTATTCTAAGATTCTATTCTATTCTAATATTGTATTCTAAGATTGTATTCTAAGATTCGATCCTATTCTATTCTTATCAACAGGTGGCACTATAATACACACGTATAGGCCTTGGCCAGGGCTCTTCAACTCTCCTTCAAAATCTAAAGGAGGGTAGCTCTCCAGAAACAGGGTTGGAGAGCCCTTGCCTAGGCTATCTCAGCAGAGACATCCTACACATCTTATTCAATCATCTACCATATGTAATCCATAAAGAAAGACAGACAAAATATAACCAATCATTTATGAACACGCAAAAATATGTGCAGAATTAGTTATACACACACGAAAGATAACTAATATCAATATTCATACAACATAGTGCTGTGTGCCTATTCAAACGCTTTCAAACAAAACCTCACTTCCATAAAATAGATAGATTGGTGAAATGAGAGATTTAACCCATAGCCTTGACCCATCCATGTCACGCCCGATCAGAGATAACCGTACTACTTCAAGTAATTAGGGAAGGAAGGATGTATCTAATTGTATTGAAACGGGCCCATTTGGAGAACGCCAGTGCCTGAGCTGGTTTCCAATAGTTACCACAGCCACAAAACAGGGTATATCGTAAAAATTCAAGAAAACTAAAATTATGTTTTTGATTAGGGTTCAGGTTAGGGTTAGGCTTAAGTTTAGCAGTGTAGTTAAGGTTAGGGTTAGGATTAAAATCACATTTTAACAAGATAAATTGTGAAAATAGGCGGGGTTTATGACTTTGTGACTGTGGTAACTACTGACGACGATGGGCTCTCTACATCATATCCTGTCGGGCTTTTCCTCCGTGCACGTCCGGAAGGTGGGGTTTTGTGTTATAGCGGACAGTTAGTCATTCTGTGTTAAATCAGTGGTATTTAGCAGCCCTATGCCTCGGTATGCACCATTAACGCGCTTATCAAGATAGCAGCAAGAAAGGGGAGAGGTCAAAATCCTGCTTTGGTAAGCTTTCATAAATATCTCATAAATATATATTCATTACAGTATATTTATTTAGCCATAGGCTTTGGCTACTTCTCTGTACTTACAGAGTGAGAGGGAAGGAAGGGAGGGAAGGAAGATCTGCCTAGATTGAAATCTGAAAATCTTTTGATTTACAGACTATATAATACATGCCCGTATTTGTGACTGCTCTTTGAAACGAAGAAAATACAATAATTAAAAATAGTGGTAGGGCCTTTCCCAGTTGCACTGATCCAACTGAAAGCACACTCCCCGAGGCAGGCGGTAACGGATATGTGGCACGAGTATAATATACGTTCTTTGGAGACAGCCAATATGTTCTTGTATTTTGATACATTGTTGCAGTCGGCGGTATTATGAACCTAAGCGAACAATATTGCTATAATATTGCTCTTGTAACAAGGCCTAAACAACGACCATTGATGGGTAGGTTACTCTATCACTGCAATATTTTCTTATGTTTATTTTTTTGTCTGGTAGTCAGCTGTTTTAATAACCTCAACTAACAAATCATATTAATCATAGTCTACAAATGTTATGTTGATTGATGCTTTCCCAGTGACGCTCTGTGGCCAATACAGCCTTCATCCTGTAGAGGTCACTGATATTTGTTCCTTTAAATAGCCTACTGTAACAGATGCAGTAGGCCTATTAACTAGGCTACACATTAGATACAGTAACAGTGTGTAAGGCAATTCTATCTGTGATGACTTCCCCAGATAGAATATTTCATTCATCTCTCCTAGGGTCTACCATGGATGATTTTAACTGACCATGCTGTAGATAAACACTGTTAACATTTATTTAGGAATACTCTGACTGCATCTACCTGAGAATCTGTAGAAGTGGACACTTCACCGCTTGTTCCTTATTTGCCTTATGCACGTAAACACTGTGCTGCCGACATGGTTTGTATCATGCATACATTGATTTTACCCATGTCTAATGAGGTGGAAACACCCAAGGTAGCTCACATGCATGTGTGTTTAGTGAAATCTGACCAGTCAGCAAAACTCTATTTTGCTCATCTTGTCTGTATGTTAGGACACACCTATTAATCATGGCTTAGTATCTTGGCTCTCTGAAAAGGAATGATGTGTACTGCATGGTCAAAATATGTCACCAGGCCAACAGAGCAAGGCTACTTAGGCCCTTTAAGTAATGGCATTTTAATTTGGTACTGAAATCGATGCAGAGTGTTTATGGTCCTAATGGTGAATTATGTTAGGTGTTGAAAGTATGTAGGCTAATAATAACACAGATCCTTCCTGGGTATGCTCAACAACAATCATGTCATGTAACCTTTAGGAAGTTTAGAAATTACTTCAATATTGCTTTTTTGTTGTGTTTTGATCAGTGCATGTGTGTTATTTTGCCGCTGCTTGTTACTGTTGTTGTTAGGGTTGAGTGTAACCTTTACATGTGGCCTTTATCACATGATATGACAGTCTGAGGGACCGTATGGTGTGGAACACCACACCAGGGTGTGAGAGGGACACACACACACACACACACACACACACACCTTACTGTGATATGGTAATATAAGACACTGAGCTGTGTAATAGTAACATTCCCTATGAAGCTCTCTGTGGCTCAAAGTGGAGAAAGTTTAATTTGGTCCCTGAAGGAATACAGCCTGGAAAAGACCCAGACATTTTTACTAGGTTATGTGTTCCTCTGTTCTCTCAGAGAGAGAACAGTCAGTGGTGCAACGTGGCGTTGGTGGATGGAGCGAGACATGATGTCCCAGATGTGCTCAATTGGATTCAGGTCTGGAGGATGTTGCAGGCAGCAGAACGTTCTCCACGGCGTCTCCAGACTCTGTCACGTCTGTCACATGTGCTCAGTGTGAACCTGCTTTCATCTGTGAAGAGCACAGGGCGCCAGTGGCGAATTTGCCAATCTTGGTGTTCTCTGGCAAATGCCAAATGTCCTGCACGGTGTTGGGCTGTAAGCACAACCCCCACCTGTGGATGTCGGGCCCTCATACCATCCTCATGGAGTTTGTTTCTGACCGTTTGAGCAGACACATCCACATTTGTGGCCTGCTGGATGTCATTTTGCAGGGCTCTGGCAGTGCTCCTCCTGCTCCTCCTTGCACAAAGGCGGAGGTAGCGGTCCTGCTGCTGGGTTGTTGCCCTCTTACGGCCTCCTCCACGTCTCCTGATGTACTGGCCTGTCTCCTGGTAGTGCCTGCATGCTCTGTACACTACTCTGACAGACACAGCAAACCTTCTTGCCACAGCTCGCATTAATGTGCCATCCTGGATGAGCTTCACTACCTGAGCCACTTGTGTGGGTTGTAGACTCCGTCTCATGCTACCACTAGAGGGAAAGCACTGCCAGCATTCAAAAGTGACCAAAACATCTGCCAGGAAGCATAGGGACTGAGAAGTGGTCTGTGGTCACCAACTTCAGAACCACTCCTTTATTGGGGGTGTCTTGCTAATTGCCTATAATTTCCACCTGCTGTCTATTCCATTTGCACAACAGCATGTGAAATTTATTGTCAATCAGTGTTGCTTCCTAATTGGACAGTTTGATTTCACAGAAGTGTGATTGACTTGGAGTTACATTGTGTTTAAGTGTTCTTTATTTTTTTTGAGCAGTGTGCATATATATATATATATATATATATATATATATATATATATATATATATATATATATATATATATATATATATATTAGTCCCAAAATATCTTGCTTGTCAGCAATCAAGTTTTCAAGATATGTAACTTTTTAAAATACAGAAATCATCCCCATGTGATGCGTTTTGTTGACACTATTGCATTTTTTGTGGTGACTCGAGGAACTCTGGAGATCCTCAAGGAACCCCTAGAGTTACTAAAGAAACCATTGCTAAGCTGAGGCATGGCTTTAAGATAGATCTTTTTTTTGGCTGCCCATTAGAGTAAATGTAATTCCTGTTCATCTGTTCTGTTCTATTGTCATCACATGTTTAAGTTAAGAAGATGAGTCTGTGATGGTAGGAGTGCAATTTTTGGAGAAATTGGACCCCTGCCTTTCAGCTAGCTGATCCATTTTTGGTTTCAGGGTTGGAATTCTGTGCAGTGGAATCGGAGAAGGTAACCCGAAATGGTCCTGTGATAATTGTTTGTGTTTCTGCTGGTCAGAGGGAGCAGGCGCTCTGCGCTAAACGAATTGGGACGAGATGTGACTTGTTTTGCTCTCAAGAAAAGGGCGCCATTTAAAGGAGTGATTACTGGGGTAGTGGTAAATGTGAAAGCGGAACAACTGAAGGGAAAGATTCCCTGTGTTTGTGATGCTCGTCGTTTGGTGCGACGCATACAGGGTGTCGTGAGTGGTGAAACAGAAGAGTCAATGTCTGTTCTTTTGAGTTTTGATGTTGGTTCTTTGCCTGACAAAGGGATGTTAGGATATTTCAGCTATCCTGTACGAGCTTTTGTGCCGAACACATTGTTGTTACAGGTGTCAAGCTTATGTGGATGTGACAGCAGTCTGTAGTTGGGAGGTTCCTAGATGTGAAAAAAATAAATAATAATAAATCAATATTGATCACAACTATAAGGGAGTTATACTCCAGTCTAGTTGGTGGTGATAATGCAACATTTAATTTATCGGATGCCAACTGCCGTTAAACCTCATCGAAGAAGAAGATCTTAAGTTTGAACACTGACAGTTTTGTAGCTTCAATGAGGCTAACAGAGATGTACGAGTTCCTCAAGAGCTTATGCAAATCTCAAATATGGAATATTTACCACTATTACTGTATGTAATCAGCAATATTAATATATTATTAGAATATGTAATATGCATAAATATTCATAGGCACCTCCTTCGGGCTCCCGAGTAGGGCAGTGGTCTAAGACACTGCATCTCAGTGCAAGAGATGTTACTGCAGTACCTGGTTCGAATCCAACCTGCATCGCATCCGGCCGTGATTGGGAGTCCCATAGGGTGGCACACAATTGGCCCAGCATCGTCCGGGTTTGGCCGGGGTAGGCTGTCATTGTAAATAAGAATTTGTTCTTAACTGACTTGCCTAGAAAAATAAAAAATACTATTAATAGTGTAGGAAATAATCATGACAAAATCAAGGAAGTCAAAGGAATCACAATGAAATTAAAGAAATAAGAAGTGTATCTGGCTAGATATTGCATATGTAAACAGGCCTGAACACACATAAACTCAACGTTCAACAATTTCAACGATTTTGCCAATTGCACGCTCCCTCAGAACTTGAGACATCTGTGTTGTGTGACAAAATTGTGTGACAAAATTGCACATTTTAGTGGCCTTTTATTGTCCCCAGCAGAAGGTGCACCTGTGTAATGATCATGTTTAATCAGCTACTTGATATGCCACACCTGTCAAGTGGATGGATTATCTTAGCAAAGGAGAAATTCTCACTAACTGGGATGTAAACAAGTTTGTGCACAACATTTGAGAGAAATAAGCTTTTTATGCATATGGAACATTTCTGGGATCTTTTATTTCAGCTCATGAAACATGGGATCAATACTTTTTATATGTTGCGTTTTATATTTTTGTTCAGTATATTTGTACAGCTGGTGTCGTCTTGTGCTTTCCCTTCCTTGTGTTCTCTAGGTTTCAGAAAGCACCCAAAATAAGGTTGCATTCTGAGCATTCATCTGTCTTTGAAGGCAGTGTAGAGGCTGCACTATCAGATCCTCATTTAAGTCCTCTTAACAAGATAACACATCTTTTTACAGCAGGTGTCGTGTCTAGTCTTAATTCACATCTTTTGGAGTAACTTCAGACAACCAGTCTGACAAAGCATTCACATTCTCATTCCCACAGCTGGAGTGTTCGTGCTAGGTTTGTTTGTCCCTACCTGAATATACAGTTTTGTTTACATCCCATTAAAGTTAAAGGATTATGAATGTCTTATGACAAGGATTATGAATTGGTAATGGCCTTGGGTATGGCATGGTTGTCAGAAAGGAATGACTTTTTCAGAAGAGAAACTGTCAAGAATTCGGACTTGACATTCTGCTGCTGTTCTATCTCAGAGAAGCCGCTTTATTTAGCTGACTGCTTGTGAAGGACTGGCTGCATCTCTGTTTTTAAGAGGTGGAGAAAGGTCCTGAGAATGGGACTCGACTGGCCCTGAATTTCTTCTCTTCCCCCGGACCCCAAGGCACTAACTCAGTTACTGGATGTTTATTTTCACAGTCTCTAAGTTACTCGATGCTCTTTCGTTTAGAATGTTACTTTCTAATGTAATCCCTATGGTTACCTTCTGTTAAAGCAGAAAGAATATGAGGAGTATTATCTGATATACAAGTAGCAGGAGACCCAAAACGATAGGTTTTCTCCAGGGTGCTTTCTTTCCAGTTTAACCTAACCACGGTTCATTTAGCTCTGATTCGAGACCAGGAACCTCATGCACTTTTAACAATCTTCCTAGGGACGTTAGATAGCTTACTCTGGCCTGTTTTCTAAAAAATCATTCAGAATGTAATGTCATCTGAGTTAGAGACCATCTGCTAATGGTCTTGGCATTGAAGGTTGGGTTATACTGACACCAATATACAGGTATTTTATGACATCTTGGGATGAGCTCCATTTTTCCGAGACTGATTCAGAAAGAGACCGATCATTATGCCATCAATCTACTGCTCTGGTCGGAGGGAATGCTGTATATTCTCTCTGCAGGAGTGTCAGCTCCTATCAGTGACCTGGTGATTAATGCCCTGTTGGCTGCCCCTTGTGCCTACTGGAGAGATAGGGGTCTTGTGGGTACCCTCTACACCTGGGTGCAAATACTATTTGAAATTCAAAATACATTAGCTGTGTTCAATTTGGCTTGAGCTTGGTGAAATGTAACCAAACCCCGCCGCCTGGTACTCCAGGTAGACTAAAGCAAACGCTCAGTGATTTAAATGATTTAAAATATAAATTGACCCCAGGTCTGGGTCTTAGATGGTACTAGAGGTTGACCGATTATGATTTTTCAACGCCGATACTGATTATTGGAGGATCAAAAAAAGCCGATACCGATTAATCGGCCTATTTTAAAAACAAATAAATATTATTATTATTAATTTGTAATAATGACAATTACAACAATACTGAATGAATACTTTTATTTTAACTTAATATAATACATCAATAAAATCAATTTAGCCTCAAATAAATAATGAAACATGTTCAATTTGGTTTAAACAATGCAAAAAAAAGGTGTTGGAGAAGAAAGTAAAAGTGCAACATATGTAAGAAAGCTAATGTTTAAGTTCCTTGCTCAGAAGATGAGAACATATGAAAGCTGGTGGTTCCTTTTAACATGAGTCTTCAATATTCCCAGGTAAGAAGTTTTAGGTTGTAGTTATTATAGGAATTATAGGACTATTTCTCTCTATACCATTTGTATTTCATATACCTTTGACTATTGGTTGTTCTTATAGGCACTTTAGTATTGCCAGTGTAACAGTATAGATTCCGTCCTTCTCTTCACCCCTACCTGGGCTCGAACCAGGGACACATCGACAACAGCCACCCTCGAAGCATTGTTACCCATCGCTCCATAAAAGCCGTGGCCCTTGCAGAGCAAGCAACAACCATTTCACATCGGTTACACCAGCCTAATCTCGGGAGTTGATAGGCTTGAAGTCATAAACAGCTCAATGCTTGAAGCACAGCGAAGAGCTGCTGGCAAATGCACGAAAGTGCTGTTTGAATGAATGCTTACGAGCCTGCTGCTGCCTACCACCGCTCAGTCTGCTCTATCAATCATAGACTTAATTATAACATAATAGCACACAGAAATATGAGCCTTAGGTCATTAATATGGTAAAATCCGGAAACTATAATTTCGAAAAACAAAATGTTTCTTCTATTAGTGAAATACGGACCCGTTCTGTATTTTATCTAACGGGTGGCATCCATAAGTCTAAATATTCCTGTTACATTGCACAACCTTCAATGTTATGTCATAATTATGTACAATTCTGGCAAATTAATTACGGTCTTTGTTAGGAAGAAATGGTCTTCACACAGTTCGCAACGAGCCAGGCGGCCCAAACTGCTGCATATACCCTGACTGCTTGCACGGAACGCAAGAGAAGTGACACAATTTCCCTAGTTAAAATAATTCATGTTAGCAGGCAATATTAACTTAATATGCAGGTTTAAAAATATATACTTGTGTATTGATTTTAAAGAAAGGCGTTCATGTTTATGGTTAGGTACACATTGGTGCAACGACAGTGCTTTTTTTTGCGAATGTGCTTGTTAAATCATCACCCGTTTGCTGAAGTAGGCTGTGATTCGATGAGAAATTAACAGGCACCGCATCGATTATTTGCAACGCAGGACAAGCTAGATAAACTAGTACTATCATCACCCATGTGTAGTTAACTAGTGATTTATGTTAAGATTGATTGTTTTCAGATAAGTTTAATGCTAGCTAGCAACTTACCTTGGCTCCTTGCTGCACTCGCGTAACAGGTAGTTAGCCTGGTACGCAGTCTCCTCGTGGAGTGCAATGTAATCGGCCACAATCGGTGTCCAAAAATGCCGATTACCGATTGTTATGAAAACTTGATATCGGTCATTCCGATTAATTGGTCGACCTTTAGTTGGTACCCGCCCTTCACTCTCTCGGGCCCATAAACATGTCTACTAGCAGAGCCTCTCTAGGGAGGCTGGGCTGAGGCAGACTCTCCTCTCCCTATAACATACCCCTGTCTGTCACCTAGTCTTCTCCTCCACCTCTCCTCTAACTCTGCTCAAATTCACCTAGAACCCAGACCAATCATGGCCGGGTGACTTTGACAAGGAAAAAGTAGCTCTGCATGAGGAAAAAGGGTTCTTCTAACTTGTCTTTTTGGCCCTGCTTAACTTATCTGCCAGCTACTTTGTAGTTTTTGTATCCATCTTGCCTTCTTTCCCCCTCTCCCTTCTCTCCTTCATTTCACATCTTTCTCTCTCTCTGGGTGAAGCTGAGAATCTCTTCACAAAATGCTTGTTTTCAATTCAATTTCAGATTAAGGGCTTTATTGGCATAGGAAACGTATGTTTACATTGCCAAAGCAAGTGAAATAGGTAAAACAAAAGTGAAATAAACAAACAATTAACAGTAAACATTACTTACAAAAGTTCCAAAATAATAAAGACATTTCAAATGTGTGAACAGTGTTTTAATGATGTGCAAATAGTTAAAATAAGAAAGGGACAATAAATAAACAAATATAGGTTGTATTTACAATGATGTTTGTTCTTCACTGGTTGCCCTTTTCTTGTGGCAACAGTTCACACATCTTGCTGCTGTGATTGCACACTGTGGTATTTCACCCAATAGATATGGGAGTTTATCAAAATTTGATTTGTTTTCAAATTCTTTGTGGGTCTGCGTTATCTGAGGGAAATATGTGTCTCTAATATGGTCATACATTTGACAGGAGGTTAGGAAGTGCAGCTCAGTTTCCACCTCATTTTTTGGGCAGTGTGCACATAGCCTGTCTTCTCTTGAGAGCCAGGTCTGCCTACGGTGGCCTTTCTCAATAGTAAGGCTATGCTCACTGAGTCTGTACATAATCAAAGATCTCTTTAAGTTTGGGTCAGTCACAGTGGTCAGGTATTCTGCCACTGTGTACTCTCTGTTTAGGGCCAAATAGTATTCTAGTTTTCTCAGTTTTTTTGTAAATTCTTTCCAATGTGTCAAATAGTTATTTGTGTGTTCTTATAATTTGGTTAGGTGTAATTGTGTTGCTGTCCTGGGGCTCTGTGGGATCTGTTTGTGAACAGAGCACCAGGACCAGCTTGCTTAGGGGGCTCTTCTCCAGCTTTATCTCTGTAGGTGATGGCTTTGTTATGGGAGTTGTTTCCGTTTAGGTGGGTGTAGAATGCTATGAGAGCTATGAGGCTCTTTTCTGGATTTTGATCATTAGCGAGTATCGGCCTAATGCTGCTCTGCATGCATTTGGTGTTTTACGTTTGTACAAGGAGGATATTTTTGCAGAATTCTGCATGCAGTCTCAATTTGGTGTTTGTCCCATTTAGTGAATTCTTGGTTGGTGAGCGGACCCCAGACCTCACAAGCATAAAGGGCAATGGGTTCTATAACTGATTCAAGTATTTTTAGCCAGATCCTAATTGGTATGTCAAATTTTATGTTCCTTTTGATGGCATAGAATGCCCTTCTTGCCTTGTCTCTCAGATTGCCCTGGAGCACACAAAGCTGTGAACAATGGTGTCCAGATGGAATTTTTATTCGTAGTCCTGGGAACTGGACCTTTTTTGGAACACCATTATTTTTGTCTTACTGAGATTTACTGTCAGGGCCCAGGTCTGACAGAATCTGTGCAGAAGTTCTAGGTGCTGCTGTAGGCCCTCCTTGGTTGGTGACAGAAGCACCAGATCATCAGCAAACAGTAGACATTTGATTTCAGATTCTAGTACTGTGAGGCCGGGTGCTGCGGACTGTTCTAGTTCCCTCGCCAATTCGTTGATATATATGTTGAAGAGGGTGGGGCTTAAGCTGCATCTCTGTCTCACCCACCGGCCCTGTGGAAAGAAATTAGTGGGGGGTTAGTGCCAGTTTTAACAGCACACTTGTTGTTTGTGTACATAGATTTCATAATGTTGTATGTTTTTCCCCCAACACCACTTCCCATCAATTTGTATAGCAGACCCTTGTGCCAAATTGAGTCGAAAGCTTTTTTTTTAAATCAACAAAGCATGAGAAGACTTTGCCTTTTCTGTGGTTTGTTTGTTTGTCAATTTGGGTGTGCAGGGTGAATACGTGGTCTGTTGTAAAGTCATTTGGTAAAAAGCCAATTTGACATTTGCTCAGTACATTGTTTTCGCTGAGGAAATGTATGAGTGTTGTTAATGATAATACAGAGGATTTTTCCAAGGTTGCTGTTGACGCAATTCAATTTCAACACTTTATTGGCATGGGAAACATATGTTTACATTGCCAAAGCAAGTGAAATAAATAAACAATACAAATGAACAGTAAACACTACACTCACAAAAGTTCCAAAGGAATAGAGACATTTCAAATGTCATATGTCTATATACATATTATGTCTCTCTCTCTCTCATTTTCTTTGCTTCCATGTATATCTCTCTGACTGAAGCTGGGGATGTATTCAAAAAATGCTTGTTTTCTCACTGTGTGTCACAGCAAGCCCTAGGAGGTGGCTGGTCCCCCTGAGGCAGTGCTCCTAACACAGAACGTTAAGTCTAAGCATAGGCTCACTACCATAGGAACAGGCTTCGACAAGAATCAGACATGTCCTCCTTAGGCCTAAATGGTATGGAATCCAATGTAACCTTTTTGTGATTATTTTCATTTTAACACCAAGCAAAATTACTAAAAAGCAAACAGGGACGTATTTTGACGTAGGTCGGTGTAGAACCGTCATTGTGAAAAAAGGCTAGCTCTACCATGCTACATTCTAATTTCTCAAGGCCCACCTTTACAGGGCCACCTTTACATTTTAGTCATTTAGCAGATGCTGTTATCCAGAGTGACTCAGTGGGTGAGTGCATACATTTCCATACTGGTCCACCATGGGAATTGAACCCACAACCCTGGTGTTGCAAGTGCCATGCTCTACTGAGTGAGCCACACGGGAGCCATTCCTCTGTCCTCTGCCATCAGTCTGTCCCTGACTGTGTGCTTTGTTGAGGTAGGCCTCAATCACATTTGTATGTTAGACTGTCTCTCTTTGTGCCTGCTTTGTATGGTAGTGTCTCTGCCTGCCTGTGCTCTATTGAGGTAGTTGGCCTGAATCCCATTTGACTAACTCTGGCTGTGTATCAATGTCTCTGTGCCTGCTTGTGCCGGGAGACGCTGCTCGAGTGCCTCTCAGGCTGATTACAGTACATGCCACTGCAGATGTGTGACATTCTCCCAGTCATGTCGAGCGCCAGTGGCCCCTCTCTCTATCATGATAATGGAACTGTGGTTTATGGTGCCAGAGCTGCACTAGCAGCGTGTTATAAAGCAGTAGTGGGAGACAGACAGAGACAAAGGGGTCTGGATCCTGCTCAGTGCTATGAGAGCCCAGACAGAGAACCAGGAGCCAGGAGTCTGGAGTCTGCTCAGTGCTATGAGATCCCACACAGAGAGCCAGGGGTCTGGAGTCTGCTCAGTGCTATGAGATCCCACACAGAGAGCCAGGGGTCTGGAGTCTGCTCAGTGCTATGAGATCCCAGACAGAGAGCCAGGGGTCTGGAGTCTGCTCAGTGCTATGAGAGCCCAGACAGAGAGCCAGGGGTCTGGAGTCTGCTCAGTGCTATGAGATCCCACACAGAGAGCCAGGGGTCTGGAGTCTGCTCAGTGCTATGAGAGCCCCGGCTGTGTCAGTGGGATGTGGGGCTGATATGTCTGGGATGGTTTGATTTCAAGCCACTATGGCCACATAGCATCTGAGTGAGTGGGATGTGTGGGATAGATTTGAGTGTCACATTCAGATGTGGTCAGAGAGAGAACTGGCATTCATAAAATGATGCTTCCCCTGTAGATCTTGTAGCACCATTAGGAAATGTAACTTTGTATGTCCTCAGACTTCTAGGACCTATGAGTAGTCATGTATAACTTACACTACTAACGGAATTATTTATATGTTACAGTATTCTTGTAATAAGATTTATATTGGGAAAAACATCCAGCGCCTTGAACGTACGTCTTGGAGAGCATAAATTCACTTTTTGATGTCAAGATATCACCCTTCGCCAGTTACGAGACACTTTAAAGAACAAAATCATTCTATTTATTAATTGCGTTGCGTCAGGATCTAAAAAGTTCAACCACCACGTAGAGGAGGTGACTGTGACAACAAATTACTCCAAAGAGAAGCCATGTGGATATACACTACCATTCAAAAGTTTGTGGTTCCTTAGAAATGTCCTTGTTTTTGAAAGAAAAGCACATTTTTTTGTCCATTTTTAAACTAACATCAAATTGATCAGAAATACAGTGTAGACATTGTTAATGTTGTAAATGACTATTGTAGCTGGAAACGGCAGATTATTTTATGGAATATCTACACGGGCGTACAGAGGCCCATTATCAGCAACCATCACTCCTGTGTTCCAATGGCACGTTGTGTTAGCTAATCCAAGTTTATAATTTTAAAAGGCTAATTGATCATTAGAAAACCCATTTGCAATAATGTTAGCACAGCTGAAAACCTTTGTCCTGATTTAAAGAAGCAATACAACTGGCCTTCTTTAGACTAGTTGAGTATCTGGAGCATCAGCATTTGTGGGTGCGATTACAGGCTCAAAATGGCCAGAAACAAATAAATTTCTTCTGAACTCGTCAGTCTATTCTTGTTCTGAGAAATGAACGCTATTCCATGTGAGAAATTGCCAAGAAACTGAAGCTCTCGTACAACGCTGTGTACTATTCCCTTCACAGAACAGTGCAAACTGTCTCTAGCCAGAATAGAAACAGGGGAGGCCCCGGTGCACAACTGAGCAAGAGGACAATTACATTAGTGTCTAGTTTGAGGAACAGATGCCTCACAAGTCCTCAACTGGCAGTATAATTAAATAGTACCCTCAAAACACCAGTCTCAACGTCAACAGTGAAGAGGTGACTCCGGGATGCTGGCCTTCTAGGCATAGTTGCAAAGAAAAAGCCATATCTCCGACTGGCCAATAAAAATAAAGGATTGGTAAAAGAACACAGACACTGGACAGAGGAACTCTGCCTAGAAGGCCAGCGCCCCGGAGTCGTCTCTTCACTGTTGACATTGAGACAGTTTTTTTTTGTGTGGGTACTATTCAATTAATAAACTTTCTCCCCAATTTCGTGGTATCCAATTGGTAGTTACAGTCTTGTCTCATCGCTGCAACTACCTTATGGACTCGGGAGAGGCGAAGGCCGAGAGCCACGCGTCCTCCGAAACACGACCTAGCCAAGCCGCACTGCTTCTTGACACCGAAGGCTGTAAAGCCAAAATGTCTGTGTACGCTATCCTCAATGCAGTAAAAAAATTGAAACATTAATTAATGAAGCTTTATGCAACATTTGAGTGCGAACCCATTACACCTCTTCGTTTGTCAGATATGATTGTTGCCATCACTCTGATTGCTTTGGTTTGTCTGTTGGATTGGGTCTACAGATTAGTCCTACAACTGTTAACAGATTCAAATCAAATCAAATTTTATTTGTCACATACACATGGTTAGCAGATGTTAATGCGAGTGTAGCGAAATGCTTGTTCTTCTAGTTCCGACAATGCAGTAATAACCAACAAGTAATCTAATCTGTTAGCAGATTAGAGCCATGATTGAGTGTTGGCCTCATGAGAACTAGGAGAGAAGGATGCAGTTTCTTTGTTGGAAGTCATGGAGAGGGAGCTGTAAATGTGGACAAGAGCTCAAGAAATGTATCCTGGGTCTCTAATGAAAGGAAAGAGAGAGTGCTAATTGAATACATCCGGACGGACGTTAGTATTTGAGTGTTCATTTTTTGGAGAATAAAAATTGTAGGCCTATTTTAACAATGAAAAAGCTTTGTTTCAATTCAATTGATACTTGTGAAATTTTTACCTACAAGGATATACCAATTCTTAATTTAATTAAACTTTTGAATGTAGTTTTTATAACGGTGCGTGGAGCTACTGCTGTACATTTAAGCCCTATTGTTTATTCCCCAGTTCAAATAGCAAATACACAATCAGTTCTATCATAGCGGAAATCAGACTTTTCTTTCGCTGTTACTGTTGGCCAAATTACCAGAGAAAAGCAAGCAGCCTGTCCGATGTTTACCTCTGCCATGTGGATTTGTGCCATTCTGATTAGGCAAGAGTTTAAGCACAATTTTTTTGTTGTTGGGGGAAATCTGAAAAAAAGTCCTATTTCAAATAGTAAAATAATTTAAAATGCCCATCCCTACTTGGGAGGATGAGTGTGTGGCAGTGTGTGACAGTAGTTTGGGATTGGGTGGGGGTGAGTGTTCGGGAATGTAGGAGAGTGTTAGTCATTTCCAGATGACTCAGAAGAGCCATTTCTCTAATACTGGCCCCCAGCTGAATGACTACTCCACTCTGATGTCATCACATGGTGTTTTTGCTCTATATATTCCAGAACTTTGTGCATTTACTATATCTTCCTCTAAAACAGGGGGGGGGGGGGCAATTCCAGTCCTTGAGGGCCTGATTGGTGTCACTGTTTTTTCCCCAGCCCCAGCTAACACACCTGCCTCTAATAATCACCTAATCATGATCTTCAGTTTAGAATGCAGTTTGATTAATCAGCTGTGTTTGCTAGGGATGGAGAAAAAGTGTGACACCAATCAGGCCCTCGGACTGGAGTTGCCCACCGCTGCTCTAAGACATATATGTGCAAGTGTGTTAGATCAGCCCTTATCTATTCCCTCAATTTAAATACGAAGGAAGGCACTTAACAAGGGAATTTATGAATGAAGTGAATTAGGGGTGTTAAGAATTCGGAAGAGTGAATCTACTATTAAGCGACTAGGGTGGTTGGCTCAGGTTTGAAAGAGAGACAGAGTTTAGCATCCTGCTGCCAAAATTTGTCAAAGAGTCCTTTGTGTGTCCCTCTGCTGAAGATGGTTAGTATGCAGTGTAGGGTGTCGGGCGGCACAAACTAGCTACATAATCTGTATTTTAACCGAATGGACCTTACGTACTGTTTCAAACATGATCTTTAAAGAAAGTAAACGTTGAAAAATATGCAATTAATGTAAAAGTAAAACCCTTTTCTCTCCTACATTATTAATACCTACTCCATGATTATAAACAAGGGGTGTATCCCAATAATAGTTTATCTTCTCCTTAGGGCTGACCCCATTTAGTCCACTGGTCGATTTGTTTGGTCTATGGGCTGTTGGTCGACCAGGATTTTGCATGAAAGCGAGAAAAAAAATGTAATGCTCTGATCCTGTCGAAACGTCATAAAATTGCCTACCTGATTACTTCTTATCTGTTGCGCAAATAGCCTACAGCTGTGTTTGTCTGTCTGGTACTCACTGGTGCAGGAAACTATGAGGTCCAAGAATATTTTAAATAATGTTGCAAGTTTGCTAGCATGAGCAGGCTGGACCAAGTTAATAGTTGATACAATGTTTCAAGTTCCTTGCAGACAGACCATGTATAGCCAATGTGATTTAAAGGATATATATATTTTTATCAGGATATTTTCTACCTGTGGGCTGCAATGTTTTTATTTGTTGGCTTTATGTAGGCTATATTTACATATTGGCAATAGAAGTTACTTTTAGATTTGTATCATTTTCATTTAGATATAATTTTTATTAACCACATGACATTGATTTTGAGATATGAAGACTATTATAAATGAAACTCAACTTCCACGAAAATATACATATGAAAATCTTGGCACTCCAAATGGAAAAAATGTTACAGACCACTGGTGTAACTTACTACAGTTAACTTCAGGAGCTTAACAAGGCTAGCAGCAGAGGGCAGTGGGGAGGAGGGTCACAGGTTTTTTTCTTCTGGTTAGGCTATATGATCTCTGGCTCCCTCTTTTTAGTAATTTGTCTTCATTTTTAATGAAGAAAACATGGTGTCTATATTTCGAAAAATGCTCGTGTTCAAATTCCATCGCTCTCGGTCGACCAAGATTTTTCTTTTTTTGGGGAGAGCCCTACTTCTCCTGATGTGTGCACTAATCCACTACTTCATACAAATCTAAAAGCATGGACATTTCCACCATATTTCTTATACAAGTCATTCCCTTTCAAATCAGGGTAGTGTACGCTTTTGAAGGAAGGGGAGATAATTGGGGAAAAGCCAGAGTCTCTCTGTACAGAGTGCTGCTTAGGTAACAAATGGAATCCCCTTTCCCCTAAACACCTGCCTTGTGGCTTCAACTGTAGCCCACTCTGACGACAATCAATACAACACTAGTCCATAAGCTATCTACGATACTTATTGTAGAGAAAGACTAGAAGGGAACTTCCTGCTAGTACCATTCACTGTGTTGAAATAGGACAAAAGAGAACAAGAAACTCTCTCATCAGTGCGGTATCATGGTTGACAGTCCTCTGCCCCTAGTGCATGGTATACTGAACAGGTGATGAGGAACTGGCTAGTCCTGGTATTGTTCTGGAATGATGTGAGCTCACCCAGAGCAAATGCAGACTAGCTTGGAGTGAGAGCCAGGGTTTTCAGAAAGTTGAAGGGAAGAGAGGCCTCCTAGCTGGTGGATGTTTTCTGGGCCTGTAATTCCCCACAACATTTTTCAGGAAGTCCCCAACTGGCCTCTGAGGTGAAAGCAGGGAGAGTCATCTGGTTTCCTGTAGATTCTTTACTCATATCTAGAACAGTAATCTCTCTCTATCATATTTATATAACTGGAATCTAGCCAGCCAACTGCATTCTGAACACTTTACCAGAGCTGATGTTGAAATCGAACAGCAGTTACAGTATGCTAACAAACTGGTCCCATCACGGCTCATGTGCTGAAACTCAGCAGGTTTTATAGCTTCAACTCATTTTTATGTTAAAGAAAGAAGGAAGGACTGACCCAAAATTTGTTGACGACATCGTAGCATGACTAATTGAATTAACTGATTAACTGATCTGATGTTGATCACGTTACATTAAATTAAATACTGTGCTGTGTCCCAGTACTGTACACGTCTATTTCAGTTGGTGTGCTATTGATGAGTCAGTGTAAAACTTAATTTGTAATTGGCAGGATATATTCTGTATCACATTAATATGTATCACCATTTTATTTAGGGCTTTATTTTTCGGCTGGCGTTGGGCCAGCACAATTGTCAAATGCATGCTAGTTGGTAATTTTGACCTGTTAAAGCCGGTGTTGTGCAGAAAATCTCCCCCCCTGACAGAATTCCCCCACCCCCTTTCGTGTGAACGCGCACACACTCAATTCTTCATTGCTGCGACTTGCTTGCTAGTTGAGCTTTATGACCATGTTAGGCTGCCTTTCATTTTTATTTTTTATGTCGGTTTGGGGGGGGGGGGGGGGGGGGGGGGCACTAGTAATGTCTGCAGTTTTTGGTTTGGCTATTTGTTACTAGTGTATTAGGCTATAAATAAATCTCTTTGCCAAAATTCGCCATCTCTCAATCAATCACATTTATTTATAAAGCCCTTCTTACATCAGCTGATGTCACAAAGTGCTGTACAGAAACCCAGCCTAAAACCCCAAACAGCAAGCAATGTAGGTGTAGAAGCACGGTGGGTAGGGAAAACTCCCTAGAAAGGCCGAAACCTAGGAAGAAACCTAGAGGAACCAGGCTATGAGGGGTGCCGGGTGGAGATTATAGGAACATGACCAAGATGTTCATAGATGACCAGCAGGGTCAAATAATAATAATCACAGTGGTTGTAGAGGGTGTGTGCCACAGAAAGTATTTGACTCTAGCCACAAAATTAAGGAAATTAGAATTATAGGCAATTAGCAAGACACCCCCGATAAAGGAGTGGTTCTGCAGGTGGTGACCACAGACCACTTCTCAGTTCCTATGCTTCCTGGCTGATGTTTTGGTCACTTTTGAATGCTGGCGGTGCTTTTCCTCTAGTGGTACCATAAGACGGAGTCTACAACCCACACAAGTGGCTCAGGAGACGTGGAGGAGGCCGTAGGAGGGCAACAACCCAGCAGCAGGACCGCTACCGCCGCCTTTGTGCAAGGAGGAGCACTGCCAGAGCCCTGCAAAATGACCTCCAGCAGGCCACAAATGTGCATGTAAGACATGTGCCATGTAAGAAAGCTAACGTTTAAGTTCCTTGCTCAGAACATGAGAACATATGAAAGCTGGTGGTTCCTTTTAACATGAGTCTTCAATATTCCCAGGTAAGAAGTTTTAGGTTGTAGTTATTATAGGAATTATAGGACTATTTCTCTCTATACGATTTGTATTTCATATACCTTTGACTATTGGTTGTTCTTATAGGCACTTTAGTATTGCCAGTGTAACAGTATAGCTTCCATCCCTCTCCTCGCCGCTACCTGGGCTCGAACCAGGAACACATCGACAACAGCCACCCTCGAAGCAGCGTTACCCATGCAGAGCAAGGGGAACAACTACTCCAAGTCTCAGCGCGAGTGACGTTTGAAACGCTATTAGCGCGCACCCCGCTAACTGGCTAGCCATTTCACATCGGTTACACCAGCCTAATCTCGGGAGTTGATAGGCTTGAATTCATAAACAGCAGAGCTGCTGGCAAAACGCACAAAAGTCCTGTTTGAATGAATGCTTACGAGCCTGCTGGTGCCCACCATCGCTCAGTCAGACTGCTCTATCAAATCATAGACTTAATTATAACATAATAACACACAGAAATACGAGCCTTAGGTCATTAATATGGTCGAATAAGGAAACTATCATCTTGAAAACAAAACATTTATTCTTTCAGTGAAATACGGAACCGTTCCGTGTTTTATCTAACGGATGGCATCCATCAGTCTAAATATTCCTGTTACATTGCACACATTGCACAACCTTCAATGTTATGTCACAATTACGTAAAATTCTGGCAAATTAGTTCGCAATGAGCCAGGCGGCCCAAACTGTTGCATATACCCTGACTCTGCGTGCAATGAACGCAAGAGAAGTGACAGAATTTCACCTGGTTAATATTGCCTGCTGTTCTGGATTTCTTTTAGCTAAAAATGCAGGTTTAAAAATATATACTTCTGTGTATTGATTTTAAGAAAGGCATTGATGTTTATGGTTAGGTACACATTGGAGCCACGACAGTCCTTTTTCGCGAATGCGCACTGCATCGATTATATGCAACGCAGGACAAGCTAGATAAACTTGTAATATCATAAACGTTGTGTAGTTATAACTAGTGATTATGATTGATTGATTGTTTTCTATAAGATACGTTTAATGCTAGCTAGCAACTTACCTTGGCTTCTTACTGCATTCGCGTAACAGGCAGGCTCCTCGTGAGGCAGGTGGTTAGAGCGTTGGACTAGTTAACCGTAAGGTTGCAAGATTGAATCCCTGAGCTGACAAGGTAAAAATCTGTCGTTCTGCCCCTGAACAAGGCAGTTAACCCACCGTTCCTAGGCCGTCATTGAAAATAAGAATGTGTTCTTAACTGACTTGCCAGTTAAATAAAGGTGTTAAAAACATTTATTTTTTTTATCTGCAAAATCGGCGTCCAAAATTAACGATTGTTATGAGAACTTGAAATCGACCCTAATTAATCGGTCATTCCGATTAATCGGTCGACCTTTAGTATTAAGCCATGTAATGCCTTGATTGGTCAGTGAGTGTCCAAGCCCTTGTCACACCTAAAAGTTGATCATTCATCAAAAAGCCAACATTTTGCGCCACCACCAGCTATTGTGCTCATAATAACGGCTGTGAAAATAATTTCTGACACACCCTCGGATCTATAGTGCTACTGTCAGGGCTTAGATTTACAATTGGGTTAGGTTTGTTAAAATATAGTACTTCATGTTCTATTCGGTTGACTGCTGTTTAATTTTTATCAAACACCACAGTAGCTTATGTGCCACTTGCTAGGCTGTACTATGTGTCATGAGTGCAGTAACCAGTAAACAGCATGGTGCCTGCTGCCTGACTTTACCTTCACCGATCTAACTTGGCATGTCTCCAGCAGCAGTCACCTGCTCTGCTCCTGCTCTTCCTGCACCCCTTCCTCTCCGCCAGTGTCCTGGGCTGAGCTCCTGTCCTGACATGTGCCTTGATCGGCCCCAGCCCTCCCCCTTATCTCCTCTCTGCTATGGAGAGGGTGTGAGGTCACCCTGTTCAAGCACCTCTCATCCAACCCTGCACAGATCCAGAGAGAAGCATTTAGTAGTGTAGTATTGGTGTCTCTGATGGGTCTTTGGCATGGTTTGCTAACTACCTCTCTCAAAGAGTGCGGTGTATAAAGTCAAAACATCTGCTGTCTCAGCCACTGCCTGTCACCAAGGGAGTACCCCAAGGCTCAATCCTAGGCCCCATGCTCTTCTCAATTTACATCAACAACATAGCTCAGGAAGTAGGAAGCTCTCATCCATTTATATGCAGATGATACAGTCTTCTACTTAGCTGGCCCCTGGATGTTGTGTTAAATGCTCTACGACAAAGCTTTCTTAGTGTCCAACAAGCTTTCTCTACCCTTAACCTTGTTCTGAACACCTCAGCACATATCAAAG
Organism: Salvelinus fontinalis; assembly: GCF_029448725.1. NCBI lineage: Eukaryota > Metazoa > Chordata > Actinopteri > Salmoniformes > Salmonidae > Salvelinus > Salvelinus fontinalis. Next base: position 29,552,574 of record NC_074683.1, on the reverse strand, counting down.
CTGCAGGCTAAAGTTAAATCTAGACTTGGTTTCCTCTATTGTAATCGCTCCTCTTTCACCCCAGCTGCCAAACTAACCCTGATTCAGATTGCCATCCTACCCATGCTAGATTACGGAGACATAATATATACAATGGGGAGAACAAGTATTTGATACACTGCCGATTTTGCAGGTTTTCCTACTTACAAAGCATGTAGAGGTCTTTTTTATCATAGGTACACTTCAACTGTGAGAGACGGAATCTAAAACAAAAATCCAGAAAATCACATTGTATGATTTTTAAGTAATTCATTTGCATTTTATTGCATGATATAAGTTTTTGATACATCAGAAAAGCAGAACTTAATATTTGGTATAGAGATCATACGTTTCCTGTAGTTCTTGACCACACTGCAGCAGGGATTTTAGCCTACTCCTCCATACAGACCTTCTCCAGATCCTTCAGGTTTCGGGGCTGTCGCTTGGCAATACGGACTTTCAGTTCCCTCCAAAGATTTTCTATTGGGTTCAGGTCTGGAGACTGGCTAGGCCACTCCAGGACCTGCATATCCTTGCTTCTGGGCCTGAGCTACAGGCAGTTCGATTAGGGTATGTCTTTAGGCGGAAATTGAGAAGAAGGGGGGGGGTCCCCAAAGAAGTTAACTCACTTGCCTAGTTAAATATAGGTTAAATAAAATAAAATAGTGTACAGTGTAGTACACATGCAAATGAATGCTGACTGAGACATGTTTTATATGCTGATACTACTCTGCATATTATACTAATAAATAGGCCTACAGGGACTGGCTGTGGAAGACTATGGCTAGGCTTGGGATTTTTACATATTTAGCTTATTTATTCACTTTCTGCTTGATTAAAAATAACTTTGCCTTGGCAGGCTTGATTAATAAGGACTTTCCCCATTTGTGAGGTGTGTCGTCGACTGACATGACTGTAAATCCCGTGTACATTAGTGCGTAGGCCCATCTTGTCTCAATATATCAGATTCATTAATCATCACCCTGCTTTGAATGTATGAAACCCCTGTCGCTGTTGAAGAGTGAACATGTGTGTCTCACTGTCTGGTAGGCTATTCCAGGTGTCAGGGAGGAAGACAGTGTACTAGAGAACATGGGCTGCCTGGCTCTTCTATGCTGCTATATGGACTCACTGTGCTATCTGTTGTATGTATGTGATGTGGAAGGGGGGAAGGCAGTGGAGAACACTGGCTGCCTGGCCCTGCGCTAGGCTGTGATGTATGGGCTCACTGTATCATCCGTGTAGAGAACATGGGCTTTCTCCTAACTGCTATATGGACTCACTGTTTCATCTGGGCAGTGGTTCCCAAACTTGTTAGTCCCGTACCCATTCAAGCATTCAACCTCCAGCTGTGTACCCCCTCTAGCACCAGGGTCAGCGCACTCTCAAATGTTTTTTTTTGCCATTATTGTAAGCCTGCCACACACACACTATACGATATATTTATTAAACATAAGAATGAGTGTGAGTTTGTCACAACCCGGCTCGTGGGAAGTGACAAAAAGCTCTTATAGGACCAGGGCACAAATAATAATAATTAATAATTTTGCAGTTTTATTTAGCCATCTTACATATAAAACTTTATTTGTTTATCAAATTGTGAATAACTTACCACAGGTTAATGAGAAGGGTGTGCTTGAAAGGATGCACATAACTCTGGGTTGTATTGGAAAGAGTCTCAGTCTTCAATAATGTTCCACACAGTCTGCCTTTATTTAGTTTTAATGCTAGTGAGGGCCGAGAATCCACTCTCACATAGGTACGTGGTTGCAAAGAGAATCAGTGGCTTAACAGCGCGATTTGCCAAGGCAGGATACTCTGAGCGCAGCCCAATCCAGAAATCTAGCAGTGTCTTCTGATTTTAAATTCAATTTTCACAGAACCGCTTGTTGCAATTTCGATGAGGCTCGCTTGTTCAGATATCGGTAAGTGGAATGGAGGCAGGGCATGAAAGGGATAATGAATCCAGTTGTTTGAGTCATCCGTTTCGGGAAAGTACCCGCGTAATTGTGCACCCAACTCACTAGGGTGCTTTGCTATATCACATTTGACATTGTCCATAAGATTGTTCATTTGCACACACAAAAATCATACAATGATGGAAAGACCTGTGTTGTCCTTGTTAATGCAGACAGAGAAGAGCTCCAACTTCTTAATCATAGCCTCAATTTTGTCCCGCACATTGAATATCGTTGCGGAGAGTCCCTGTAATCCTAGATTCAGATCATTCAGGTGAGGAAAAAATATTCACTGGCTTGTATGCGAAGCAGTAATTGTTTCAAAACATCTCCTGCATTGCCACTGATGCATCGTGAAACCGTGTTGTTTGATGAAGACGTTGTCTGTATAGTTTTTTTGGGGTCCTTTTCCCCCATCATTGTCCCAGCCATATCCGGCAGCAGGAAAAATTAAGTCCTCCCCAATAGTATGAGGTGTGCCTGTCCTAGTCACTCGGTAGCTCACCATATAAGACTCTTCTAGCCCCTTCTTATTAATGGTATCTGTTGCTTTTATACATGTCTTACTACTCGAAAGTCGTCTTCATTCTCGCTCCAAAAACTTCAGTGGCTTATGTTTCAAATTGTCATGTTTTGTTTCTAAATGTCTGCGCAAGAGTGACGGTTTCATCGAGGTGTGAGATAGTACTTTTGCACAGACAGTGGTTGCTCCTTTAAAAGTTGTGTCATACTGCAGCACACTTTGCGGGGTGCTGCAGCATTCTGTGGCACGTTATCTAATTGTCAGACATTTTTTCTGTTAATGCAAGTTATTGCTAGTTTGACCACCAGAGGGCATCTTTGAGAAGCATTTGATAGTCTTCCATATTGGCATTACAAGAGAATTTAAAACCTTTTTTATAACAACATAGTATATGAGATTGATTTTAAGAAATTTGGCTTGATTAATTTGATTAATATTATGGTGTTTCTATTCCGAGGAAAATGAAACCCTCTGGGTTTCCGTTAGGATGGAATGGAAAATGACGCTATACAGTGTGACGGCCGGGAGTAGGCTACAGCATAAGAGGATTGGGGGATTCTAAATTGTTTGCCTTCATTAGACAACTTTGTTCCAATATTTCTGTAAATCAGTGATATTTATTCTCATAGTAAATTGCTATGGATCCATGACTAAATCAACATCTGCATTTTGAAAGAGTATTTTCATCATTAGTTTATTAATAAAAGCATAAAGATGCTGGTGAAGAAATACAGTACTGTGCAGTATATGCTTTTACATTTGGATAATAAAGCATTTAAAGCATTTTGGAGATAAGCCACCTGCATTTGTTTATTAGGCTACTGTGCAGTCTGACAAGTAAACATAGCCTACAATACATACTGTAGTAAACATGGGAAAATTCCTTACATAAGGGAGAGCAGGCCATGTCTGTACTACAAAATGCAGGCACGCAGGAGACTGGGGTTCAAATCCCTGACGGGGAGGAAGGAGTAGGCTGTCTTTGTAAATAATAAACTGTTCTTAACTGCTTCCATACAGTATATCACAAAAGTGAGTACACCCCTCACATTTTTGTAAATATTTGAGTATATCTTTTCATGTGGCAACACTGAAGAAATAACACGTTGCTACAATGTAAAGTAGTGAGTGTACAGCTTGTTTAACAGTGTACATTTGCTGTCCCCTTAATAACTCAACACACAGCCACTTCTTGCCACTAGGGGGTGCCATTTCGACAAATTCGTATCCAAATTAAACTGCCTCGTACTCAATTCTTGCTCGTACAATATGCATATTATTATTACTTTTGGATAGATAACACTCTCTAGTTTCTAAAACCGTTTGAATTATATCTGTGGGTGAAACAGAACTCGACTTAGAGCAATTTTCCTATGTGTATGTCAGAGTGCAGAATTTTGCTGGCTGTTCCCAGACCTGTGTATTAATTTGCCTGTCCTCTATTGGTTGAGATGCACTGCATACGCCTTCCCCTGGTTGTTAGCGAATAGGGAGAGTTGAAATGGAGTTTCTACGTAGGTCCCAAAGTTGATAAATTGATTGGGATCGAGGTGTCCACCCTTTTGGATCTTCGCGCTGACGCAGAAAGGGTCTTGGCATGTCTTTTTAGAAGCTCTGGTTTTAGAAACTAGATATATCCGGCTCTGTTTTTATTCGATATAGGCTTTAACCTGTTGGGGATGGGGGCGCTGTTTAGACTATTTATGCTAATGTGGCAAATTTTTTAAACGGCTTCCCACAAAATCCTTGATCGTACAATATGCATATTATTATTATTATTGGATAGAAAACAGTCTATAGTTTCTATAGGAGTTGAAATTTTGTCTCTAAGTGGAACAGAGCCCATTCTACAGCAATTTCCCTGACATGGAGTCAGATTTGAGAAATGTTGGCCACTCTTCTGAAGTCATTTAAAAGGGCACTGTCGTTGCTATGACTATACGGACACTTCTTACGTCTTCCCCTGGATGCCTTTACGTGATGACGATTCCAACGGTGTCGATTGCGCGTTCACAGGCCCTACAAATCAAAAAACCCTGAAGCTAGTCATTCTTTGGGAGCTGCGTCATGAGCCTAGAGGACCCCGGCGCGCACCTGTTCCAAGCGTTAGTTTAGCCTGTTATATTTCTCCGGTCATCTTTTCACTCGTTATAGGAGTTAAAAACATCATAAGGTAGTTAATTTAAAGCGTTTTATAGCAATTTATATCCGTTTAGTGCGATTTTGGGACATTTATTTTTGCAACGATGTGAAAAGTTGGGCACGCTTTTCAGTTCATCCCGAACGCAGTTGACATTTCCACATGGCAAGAGGACAGCTTTCCACCAAAAGACGATTTCTCCCAAGAAAGGATCCTTTGCCCAAGATACTGATGGAAGAACAGCTCAAGGTAGGAAATTTTTATTATGATAAATCGTGTTTCTGTCGAAACATTTTAGTGGCTTAGGACGCCATGTTTTTTGACGTAGCTTCGCTTGGCGCAAACTGTATTGAAAAGTAAGGATAAATTAAAAAATGTAATAACGCAATTGTATTAACCCTCCCGTTGTCCTTCTATTATGCCTAGCACACAGTGTCCCCCCCCGGGTCACTCTGTCCCGTCTTGGCTAAAGGCCCAGTGGGCACAAGTGTGACAGTATGGGTGTGAACAGCCTTTGCAGATGTATTTCTTACACCTGCAGCACGCTGTGTGTGTCTTGGCGTCCTTCTTGGGTGGGCAGACCTGACACCTCTTCCTCTTACTCGCCCCCAGCGGTGCGGCCGGGGCGGCGGCGGCGGCCGGGCCGGCGGCTCGCTCGCGGGCCTGCGGACGAGCCTCGGCGGATACACGCTCGCCCCGGATGACTTTGACAAGTGCGGACGCGGCTTCGGTGCGGGGGAGACGCTGCCTTCTTTGGATCAAGGGCTTCACGAGCGCCTTTCCGAGCTGCTCCAGGAACACCCTCCTCTTGTTCCGCTTCCCGGGCATCCAGTCGGGGTTGATCTCTCGCCATATGACAAAGGCGTTGTAGGAGGACACGTCGAGGATGTTGTGGAAGATGACCAGGGGCCAGCGGGCGGTCATCCGTCTGCAGCTGTAGGTCCCGACCACCTTGTCTAGGTTGTCCACGCCGCCCTTGTTGCAGTTGTAGTCTAGGATGAGGGCCGGCTTCCGGTCTCGGCGATCGCTGACGTCGGGCTCCGCGTGCCGCGTGCTCAGAAGCAGCACGTTCTTATTTCTCTTTGCCAGGTAGGACACTAGAGTGGCGGTGGGCGTGAAGGCGAACCTGGAGGACGAGACCTGTCTGCCCTTGGACTGGAGCAGCGCGGGAGGGAGCTCGGGCTTGTTCTTTCGCACCGTGCCCACCATGGTGAGGTTCCTCTCGAGGAGCCGCTGCCCGAGTTCGTAGGAGGTGAAGAAATTGTCACACGTGACGTTGTGACCGGCCGGCAGTCCCTCGGTCAGATCGAGGACGACGCGCGCGCCCTGGTTCTTCTCGGGGCATCCGCCGGCCGCCTTGCCGGTGTACACTTGCATCTTCCAAGCGTAGCTGGACTTGGCGTCGCAGGCCACCCACGACTTGATGCCGTATTTGGCCGGCTTGCTGGGAATGTACTGTCGGAAAGGGCAGCGTCCTTGAGGCGAGGGAGAGGGGAGGGAGAGGAGAGGGAGAGGAGAGGGAGAGGAGAGGGAGAGGAGATTAGCAGGAGATTAGCAGCAGCGTCATCGTTACAGGCTCACCATCGGGGCGCACTGCGTTTACGTTACACGCAGCCGCCGACGCCGCCGCCCGTGCCACTGCCCATTGCTACTGCTGCCCATTGCTACTACTGCCGATTGCTACCGCTGCCCGTGCTACTACTGCCCGTGCTCTCTACGCTACACGTACATACACAGATACATTGACTGCTACCGCTCTCTATGCACAGATACATAGACTGCCCGTGCTCTCTACGCCACGCGTACAAACACAGATACATAGACTGCCCGTGCTCTCTACGCTACGCGTACGTACACAGATGCATAGACGGTACCTCTGAACGGGACCAGTTGTTCGTCCACCGTCACTTCGGGCCCCGGGTTGTAGAGGGCCTGCAGCCGCTCCTCCCACAGGTCCCACACCTCTCTCACGGCCGCCAGTCTGTCGGTGGCGAGTCTCGCGGGTCTCGACTGGCGGTCGTCGAATCGCAGCAGCCTCGAGTACTTGTGAAACGCCTTGAGCGGCATGGTGGCGCGGAACACGGTCCTGCCGCTCTCGGCGTCCCACAGGCTGGCCGCGGCCTCGCCTCGGGACCTGTAGACGCCGGCTAGGATCAGCAGCCCTACGTAGGCGCGCAGGTCGGTGGAGTCCATGGGTCGCCAGCCGTCTCCGTATTTTCTCACCCCCTGCAGATTGGTCATGTCCACGATGATCCTTTCTATCGCCGGTGTGACAAACAGCCGGAAGGCGGACTCGATGTCGAGCGCTCGCGACGCGGCGTAGGCCGTGGGGCCCGGCGTCACGGCGGGGCAGGGCTGGCGGATGGCGCGGGGTCGGTCCGGGCCGCGATAGGCCGCGGAGGACCATTTGATTTTGCCGTTTTTCGACAGCAACGTCTCCCTTTCTCGCTCTGGCTCTCTGGCTCTGTCTGGCTCTCTGTCTCGCTCCTCTCGGGCAGCGGCCGCGTCTCCCTCCGGCTCTTCCTCCGGCTCTTCCTCCGGATCTTCCTCCGAAGAGGAGCTCGACCGCGAGGCCGAGTCGTCTCCGTAGTCGTCCGCGTCGCGCTCGGGGTTGTATTCCTCACCGTCTTCATCTTCCGAAACGTCCTCCTCTTCGGAATCGCAGTAGTCTTCTTCGTCTTCTTGGTCGACGCTGGAGGATATCTGTTCCAGGACCTGAGCCGCGCTGAAACCGGGACTGCGAGGCGTCGTAGGCGGAGGCAACACGCTCGGCGGGGTCGTATTCCTCGTCGTCGTCGTCCTCGTCGTCGTCCTCATCATCGTCCTCATCTTGTTCTTCTTGTTGTTGTTCTTGTTCTTGTTGTTGTTGTTCTTCTTCTTCTTCTTCTTCCTGACAATATTAGTAGGCTCTCTACGCCCTGCTTACTGTCGTAGGCGGAGGGCTCACGCTCGGCGGGGTCGTATTCCTCCTCGTCGTCGTCCTCGTCGTCGTCCTCTTCTTCTTCTTCTTCTTCTTCTTCTTCTTCCTGACAATATTAGTAGCCTCTCTACGCCCTGCTTACGGTGGCCACGTGAATGGGACGAGGCACGCGAATGGACGAGGCGCGTGGTCGGCCCTGCCTGCTCCTTCGGCCCTTCGGCCCTTCGACCCTTCGCACCTTGGCCCCTTCGGTCCCATCCGGGACGCTCGGCTGGCCTACCCGCGTGATAGCACCGAGGTCGTGCACAGAGTTGGTGGGGACAACTGGTCCCTGCCGGGGTCACTCCGACCCGGCCCAGACAGAGGGGAACAACTCCTAACACAGGCCCCGGGTCACTCCGACCCGGCTCAGACAGGGGTAGGAGGGGAGGGTTTACAACATACACCTTGCTAACGCCGCAGGGGTCTCTCTGACCCCAGGCCCCCGGAACAGAGGGGAACAACTCATAACGCAGGGCTTACAACAGGGCTCGGGTCAATGTGACCTGGCCCAGACAGGGGTAGGAGGGTTACAACATACACCTTGCTAAACGCTGCCGGGGTCTCTCTAACCCACACAGACACTGGGAATCGACTCAGAACGCTGGCCGGTGGTCACTCTGTCCCGCCGAGGCAAGGGGAAGGTTGTCTAACAACAGCCATACCCGAAAGGCACAATTTCCACAACCAAGGGAAAGTAGTTTGTAGGGGGGCGTTTTTAGATTCGATATCCAAACTCACACGGGGCCCAAGGGCCCGTTGAGGGGCAGACACGCCGTATTCGACACAGGCCCTTGCCCGGAATGTTGAGTGTCAATTTTGGGGCAGGACCTTTTACTAGTATCCAGCAGGTGGTGGTGTTGGGTCACTGTGACCCCGGCCTGCCGGGGTCTCTCTGACCCACACAGACACGGGGGAAGCGACAGGTGACGCTGTCGAGGGTCACTCTGACCCCTCTGACGTCACTATGACCCCGCCCACACAGGGGCAGGGGCAGGAGGGTTACAACATACACCTTGCTAACGCCGCCGGGGTCACTCTGACCCCTCTGACGTCACTATGACCCCGCCCACACAGGGGCAGGAGGGTTACAACATACACCTTGCTAAGGCTGCCGGGGTCACTCCGACCCACACACAGACACGGGCAATCAACTCGGAACTGCCCGGGGTCGCTCTGACCCGCCGAGACAACGGGAGGGTTAAGAATTAAATTGTCTATCAATCCCTGTCCACCCTATATTTTTTAGTCACGTTTATGAGTATTTATGTATAAGAGTAGATCACTGTCTAAGTGGCGCAAGGACATTTTCTGACCAGCCTGTCTACATTTCACATTGTCTAACCATGATTTTGGTGGCTAAATATAAACATTTTCGATCAAACTGTATATGCATGTTGTAATGTGATGTTACAGGAGTGTCATCGGAAGAATTCTGAGAAGGTTAGTGAAAAAATTAATATCTTTTGGCGATGTTGACTTTTATCGCTCACTTTGGCTAGAATCAATGCTGGGCTGCTAATTGCTATGTGCTAAGCTAATATAACGATTTATTGTGTTTTCGCTGTAAGACACTTAGAAAATCTTAAATATTATCTGTATTCACAGGATCTGTGTCTTTCGATTCGTGTATGCTGTGTATTTTTACGAAATGTTTGATGATTAGTAGTTAGGTAAACACGTTGCTCATTGTAATTATTCTAGTCCATTTGTGATGGTGGGTGCAATTGTAAACTATGCCATCTACCTGAAATATGCACTTTTTTCTAACAAAACCTATCCCATACCATAAATATGTTATCAGACTGTCATCTAATGAGTTTTTTTGTTGGTTAGGGGCTATAAATATCTTAGTTTAGCCGAATTGGTGATGGCTACTGGTGTTGGTGGACAAATAAAAGATGGTGGATTATGCTAATGTGTTTTTAGGTAATAGATGTACATCTTTACATATTGTGTCTTCCCTGTAAAACATTTTAAAAATCGGAAATGTTGACTGGATTCACAAGATCTGTGTCTTTCATTAGCTGTATTGGACTTTAATGTGTGAAAGTTAAATATTTTAAAAATATATTTTTTTTGAATTTCGCGGCACTGGTTTTTCAGTGGGGGGGGGGGGGGGGTGCCGCTAGCGCCACGCTGATCCTAGACAGGTTAAAGACATCAGAATCTTGTTATTTTAAACCGATTTATATCAGTTTATGTCAGTATATTGCGATTTTCGGGCATTTCATTTTCTGACGTTGTATTGAGTTGGGTATCTCTCTCTCGAATGCCATTGTGTACTGCTAATTGCAACGTGGAAGGAAACATTCTCCAACCCAGCAACGATTCTTTTGGCCAACGGACACCTTTCCCAAGATTATGATGGGAGTTCAGCTAATAGTAAGTACTATTTATGCTGATAATTCGTTGTTCTGTTGAAAAAGTAAAATGCATAAGACGCCATTATTTGCCGTGTAGCCTTGCGTTATCGCAGCCTGTATTGCACCCTGTATTGCGCAGTAAGTTTAATTTTAAAAATGTAATTCAGCGATTGCATTAAGAACTAATTTGTCTTTCAATTGCTGTCCACCCTGTATTTTTTAGTCAAGTTTATGATTATTTATTGATTAGACTAGGTGACTCTCCAAGATGGCGCCCGAAATTTTCTGGGCAGCTTGGCAACTTTTCTCATTGTATAAGCACGATTTGTGCCGCTAAATATGCACATTTTCGAACAAACTCTATATGCATTGTGTAATATGATGTTACAGGACTGTCATCTGAAGAATTCTGAGAAGGTTAGTGAAAATTAATATATTTTGGTGGTGAATACGTTATCGCTATGTTTGGCTGGAATCAATGCTGTTGTTTGGTTTGCTACTGTGCTAAGCTAATATAACGCTATATTGTGTTTTCGCTGTAAAACACTTAGAAAATCTGAAATATTGTCTGGATTCACAAGATCTGTGTCTTTCAATTGCTATACGCTGTGTATTTTTAAATGTTTTATGATGAGTAATTAGCTAATACACGTTGCTCTCTGTAGTTATTCTAGTGAGAGTTGTGATGGGGGCTGCAATGGTAAACTATGATTTATACCTGAAATATGCAAATTTTTCTAACAAAACCTATGCTATACAATAAATATGTTATCAGACTGTCATCTGATGAGGTTGTTTCTTGGTTAGTGGCTATTTATATCTTTATTTGGTCGAATTTGTGATAGCTACTGATGCAGTAAGAAAATGGTGGAGTATGGAAGTGGTGTCTTTTGCTAACGTGGTTAGCTAATAGATTTACATATTTTGTCTTCCCTGTAAAACATTTTAAAAATCAGAAATGATGGCTTTATTCACAAGATGTGTATCTTTCATTTGGTGTCTTGGACTTGTGATTTCATGAACATTTTATTATATGATATCCCTGTGGCTTTAGGCTAGGCTATGCTAGTCAGCTTTTGTGATGGGGGGGCTCCCGGATCCGGGTTTGGTAGGCGTTAGAGGTTAATGTCTAAACCGCTGGCAACAAAAGTGAGTACACCCCTAAGTGAAAATGTCCAAATTGGGCCCAAAGTGTCAATATTTTGTGTGGCCACCATCATTTTCCAGCACTGCCTTAACCCTCTTGGGCATGGAGTTCACCAGAGCTTCACAGGTTGCCACTGGAGTCCTCTTCCACTCCTCCATGACGACATCACGGAGCTGGTGGATGTTAGAGACCTTGCACTCCTCCACCTTCCGTTTGAGGATGCCCAATAGGGTTTAGGTCTGGAGACATTCTTGGTCAGTCCATCACCTTTACCCTCAGCTTCTTTAGCAAGGCAGTGGTCGTCTTGGAGGTGTGTTTGGAGTCGTTATCATGTTGGAATACTGCCCTGTGGCCCAGTCTCCGAGGGAGGGGATCATGCTCTGCTTCAGTATGTCACAGTGCATTTGGCATTCATGGTTCCCTCAATGAACTGTAGCTCCCCAGTGCTGGCAGCACTCATGCAGCCCCAGACCATGACACTCCCACCACCATGCTTAACTGTAGGCAAGACACACTTGTCTTTGTACTCCTCACCTGGTTGCCGCCACACACGCTTGACACCATCTGAACCAAGTAAGTTTATCTTGGTCTCATCAGACCACAGGACATGGTTCCAGTAATCCATGTCCTTAGTCTGCTTGTCTTCAGCAGACTGTTTGCAGGCTTTCTTGTGCATCATCTTTAGAAGAGGCTTCCTTCTGGGACGACAGCCATGCAGACCAATTTGATGCAGTGTACGGCGTATGGTGTGAGCACTGACAGGCTGACCCCCCACCCCTTCAACCTTTGCAGCAATGCTGGCAGCACTCATACGTCTATTTCCCAAAGACAACCTCTGGATATGACGCTGAGCACGTGCACTCAACTTCTTTGGTCGACCATGGCGAGGCCTGTTCTGAGTGGAACCTGTCCAGTTAAACCACTGTATGGTCTTGGCCACCGTGCTGCAGCTCAGTTTCAGGGTCTTGGCAATCTTCTTATAGCCCAGGCCATCTTTATGTAGAGCAACAATTCTTTTTTTCAGATCCTCAGAGAGTTCTTTGCCATGAGGTGCCATGTTGAACTTCCAGTGACCAGTCAGTATGAGGGAGTGTGAGAGCAATGACACCAAATTTAACACACCTGCTCCCCATTCACACCTGTGACCTTGTAACACTAACGAGTCACATGACACCGGGGAGGGAAAATGGCTAATTGGGCCCAATTTGGACATTTTCACTTAGGGATGTACTCACTTTTGTTGCCAGCGGTTTAGACATTAATGACTGTGTGTCGAGTTATTTTGAGGGGACAGCAAATGAACACTGTTATACAAGCTGTACACTCATTTCTTCAGTGTTGCCACATGAAAAGGTATACTCAAATATTTACGAAAATGTGAGGGGTGTACTCACTTTTGTGATATACTGTATGTGTTATTTCATAGTTGTGATGTCTTCACTATTATTCTACAATGTATAAAATAGTAAAACTAAAGAAAAATACTGGAATGAGTAGGTGTGTCAAATTTTGACTGGTACTTGCTTAATTAATTTGATTAATATTATGGTGTTTCTATTCCATGAAAAACCCTCTGGGTTTCTGTTAGGATGGAATGGAAAATATGTCGCTGTACAACGTGGTGGTCGGCAGTACAGTACTGAGCTATTTCGCTAAAGAATCCCTGTGTTGTGCGGGCAGGGCACGCAGAAGACCGGGATTCAATTCCCCAATGGGGAGGAAGGAGTAGGCTGTCCTTGTAAATAAGAATATGTTCTTAACTGACTTGTCTAGTTAAATTCAATCTGGCGTGCCTGCGCTCATAAAGTCAGAGCATTGTCAGTTTGTGAATTCAGACCGTTTCGCTCTTGGAGTGCACACTGAACGTTCGAGCCGAGGAGTAGTGTTGATTTGAGCATTCTGGCCTTACAACTGCAGTCAAGCACCCAAGCTAACATTGGCTAGCTTGCTAGCTATTTCCAGACACAAATGAGACCACTCTGACCATTTTACTTGCCCTGTTAACCAGAGCGTTTGTGATGTTTACTGACACCGGCCATATTCAACGAATGAATAAATTCATTATTCTGCTCTCTGGTACACAGAGGAGAGTGCTCTGAAATCGGAGTAGATAGCCAGAGCGGATTTACGAAAGCACCCAAATGTCCATTGAGAACGCACAACGACTATACCATTTAGCTAAGCTAAGAATGACGGGAATAATCAAGTCAATAAACATTGGGTAGTTAGCCTATAGTTAATATACTGTCAAGTTTGATGCATAACTACTAACGTTAGGTAGATAGCTAACATACCGGTACATACTGCTGTAATGATATGCTATGTGGTTCGTAAGGAGAGCATAGCTAACATTGTCAGCCAACATAATGTGTAAGGTAACTTGTTTGAAAAGTCATTTCTTTATTACATTGAGTAGCAAGCTACCGCGAGGACGCGCTCTATCGACTCTGCGGCTTGAGCATGCTTTTGGTGCACAGTCGATAGCGCGCTGGACTTCGGGCAAGAAGGTTGAGGGTTCGAAACCTGCTCCCTACTTGTTTCATTTGAAGTCATGCACAATTATCAATTTATTATTTGGTTTAAATTTCCCATTCATTGTCAGTTAGAGACACAGTAGTGCCTTGGGACCCAAAAGCATAATCAGTGCTCTAACTCCCCCTTGGTCGTTAGGGCAAATCTGGTCTGTGATAGGAGAGGGGTTTTTCACAACTAGCTCGGCTATTTAGACTATTCTTTAGTAAGGTTGAATAGTCTATTGTTCAGCTATTCGCCCCCCTCCCCAACTTGCAACAAATTGTTGTTACTCCCATCTTGTCCTTGCCCTCTTCCACGCATCATTCTCCGCCTGAGTGGCTCGCTTGTGCCTGTGCTGGCAGGAAATGGCAGTATCTTCGGTTGTGGGTCAAGAATTCTGCATAGCAAGTTTGTATGAAGGTCTGGTTATTCACGGGCAAGTTGTTATATGCGATGTAAGTACATGTGTCTTATTTTCAATCAAAAATAATTGTTCTGAAAGGAAAAACGAGGCTTCAAAGTAAAAAAATATATATATATTGCAATCAAATATTTTGTAATAGAGCGCAAAATGTTATGCATTTATATATTTTGAGAACAAAACATTTATTTGAAAACAAAACTCCAATTTAATTTTGCTATCAACCACTCCATTTTGGCAATTTGAGTGTCGAGTTTGGCTACAACCAATACTGTTCAGCCTTTCTTACCAACACAAAGGAAGTCATAGCGGACACCTACGAAAGACTGTGTGATGATGGCATCTCAGGTAAGCAGCACTGGGCTTTCTTCTGTCCAACTTCTACATAGCTAGTAGTTAGCTCCTACGATTCAGTGCCGGTTCATAACATTCTACTATATTACATACATAATACATACATACATACATACCGTAGAATGATAAATCATGCAATTATTATTCTCAAGCTAACCAAAAACATTTTAGCTACGAATGACTATTCTCACCATTTTCAGTTGAAATCTAACTTTCTTGCAACTCATAAGCAGGCCATGTCCTATTTGTTTCATAGTCGATATATTATCATATTTCATGACAGTGTAACGGTTAGCTTTTTTTTACAGAAGGATGAAAGAACACAATATGTCTGTCAGGGAATGCTATTCTGATATGTCAGATGAAGAGTTAGACCAGAAAGTCAGAGCCATTAGGCAAAGATGCACCATGCAGGCTTTAGAATGGTCAAAGGAAGTATCCAAGCCATGGGCCATTGTGTACAATGGCAAAGAGTTAGGGAGTCTTTGCAGCGTGTAGATGGTGCAGGTATCATTGCCAGAATGATCCAGCTTCGTTGCATTGTTCTGCAAAGATACTCTGTTCCTGCTCCCCTGCCTCTCGTCCACATTGATACAAATCATAAATTGATAACGTACTAAGATGTATAATATCTCCATAAAATCTAAGAAGTTATTTAAACTTTTTTATTCGTAGTTATTCGTAGACAAATGTTCAATGATGTATTGTAGTTGATCTTCATCAACTGGTAATACATAAATAATGAAACAGGTTAATACGTTAACTTCTTGCGACTATAGGGGGTGCTGTTTCAAATTAGCATAATTGTCTCTACAGATGAAACGGCTTCCTACTCAATTCTTGATCGTACAATATGCATATTATTGTTATTATTGGATAGAAAACACTATCTAGTTTCTATAGCCGTTTGAATTATGTCTCTGAGTGGAACAGAACTTTTTCTACAGCGAAATCCATGACAGGTTTTGCGAAGGTCTGAGAGCGAAGCTCTGATCTCAGTTCAGTTTAAAGGGGTGTGTATATCCTATGGAACGACACGAACTGCACCCGCCTTCCCCTGGATGTCAGTAACCAATGAGAAGTGGAATGGGCTTCCTAGGTGGCTCTCAGAGGTTATAAAACACCAAGGAGTGAGGTACGCCATCTTTTCGACGTTGAACTTTACGCAGAGAGAGACCTGGGCATGCCATTTTCGAGCACTAAGTAATGAACTTTAGATATATCAGTCTGTAATTTAATTTGATATAGGTGTTAGAAACATCATAACGAAGCTATTTGAAACCGAGTTATATCAGATTATGCGAGTATATTGCTATTTTTCGGAATTTCCTCAGTATTGCGTATTGAGGATTTGGACACGTTAGCTAATGTTAGCAATTGTTAGCTATAGTTAGCTGCTATATCATAAGTTGAATGCAACGTTTTACAACCAAGCAACGATTCTTTTGGACAAAGAACCACCATGGCAAGATTCTGATGGAAGCTCGTCGAAAAGTAAGAGCTATTTATGATGTTATTCCGTTTTTATGTGGAAAAATGTAAACTCAATAATGGTGATTAGTGACGCCGTTATTGCGTCACTAGTCTGGCTGTAACGCACACTGTATGTCTAGTAACGTTAATTTTAAAAATCTAACTCTGCGGTTGCATTAATAACTAATACATCTTTCATTTCATGTCCAACCTGTATTTTTTTGTCAAGTTTATGAATAGTTTTCGATAAAAATAGTTGTATTATCATGATGCTGCCGGGCAGATTGCTTGAGTAGTTGGACAGTATTTCCATTGTGTAAGCACGATTTGTGCCGCTAAATATGCACATTTTCGATCAAACTCTATATGCATTGTGTAATGTGATGTTACAGGAGTGTCATCGGAAGAATTCTGAGAAGGTTAGTGAAAAAATTAATATATTTTGGCGATGTTTACGTTATCGCTCTCTTTGGCTAGAATCAATGCTCTGGTAACGTTTGCATATGTGGTATGCTAATATAACGATTTATTGTGTTTTCGCTGTAAGACACTTAGAAAATCTGAAATATTGTCTGTATTCACAGGATCTGTGTCTTTCGATTAGTGTATGCTGTGTATTTTTACGAAATGTTTGATGATTAGTAAGTAGGTAAACACGTTGCTCTATGTAGTTATTCTAGTCTATTTGTGACGGTGGGTGCAATTGTAACCTATGACATCTACCTGAAATATGCACATTTTTCTAACAAAACCTATCCTATACCATAAATATGTTATCAGACTGTCATCTGAGGAGGTTTTTTCTTGGTTAGGGGCTATCAATATCTTAGTTTAGCCGAATTGGTGATAGCTACTGGTGTTGAGAGAAAATGGTGGACAAGAAAAATGGTGATTTTTGCTAACGTGTTTAGCTAATAGATTTACATATTGTGTCTTCCCTGTAAAACATTTTAAAAATCTGAAATGGTGGCTTTATTCACAGGATCTGTATCTTTCATTAGGTGTCTTGGACTTGTGATTTAATGATATTTAGATGCTACTATTTAATTGTGACGCTATGCTAGCGATGCTAATCAGTGTGGGGGGGGGGGGGGGTGGGGGGTGCTCCCGGACCCGGGGTAGGTGCTCGGTAGAGGTTAAACATTTCACTTTTAATTCCAATGCTTTTTTTTCAAGATACAACATTGTCATCTTTGGCGGTATAGATTGATTTTCAAGGAAGGTAAGTATATTATTTTGTATGCATATTTCCCATCACCTAATAAACAACCACAATACCAGTCTGGTGTTAAGCACAGGCTAACTCTTGTATAGATGTTCTATCTGGACACTACGGCCAATAACAGCAGCAACTGCTTTTGGATGCTTTATGGATGGAGTCTGCAGCAATGGATGGCCTTCAAGGTACATATTGATATAGTAGAATGAAAAAAATTATTACTTGTATTATGCATATTGTGACATCTTGTGAGGAGTTAATTTCTGGATAAAAACCCTTGACATCTTCCTCATCAAACCTCGTAAGATTGCTTTCTGTGTTGTATTGACGTATCCTGAAAATGACATCTGCTCCTTTAGATCGAATGGTCATATGAAAACAATAACTGAGATATCTACAAAAAATAAGCTATTTTCTTTACTTTCAGAGTGTACGCTGATCATGGGGTCGGAAATGTAGATATTGCCAGATGTTCACTGTCCGAGGAACAGGCTGTGGAAGCTTTATTGCTGACAAAAGTGTCCATAACCAGAGGTAATTAAACTGTTCTGTGTTCTTTTTCTCTTTTCCTCTCTGCCTGTCTTGTTGTACATGGAACCTGTCTCACATGCATTAATTAAAAAACCCTTAAGATGTCAGCTGCTAATTTTAAGATTAACACCACATAAACATTGTCATTGTCACTGGACTATCAAGCCCCTGTTGCTGCCAAATTTATTGCCACTAATACAGATTTGTTTCTCTTGAGCATTCCAGATTCAGCAGGTGGAGGACCTGCTTTATTGTAAACATAGAGATTTACAAAAAAAATGGATCTACATGCACACAAAATAAAAAATGTTTTGCATTTCACCTCCTGATGATTATGATGACTGACATGTTAGAATAAAAAAAAAGAGGCTTATTCTCTATCCGTCTGTCTCTTGTCTACGGGTATGTTTTGATGTGAAAGAGGAAGCCGGTCCCGTCATCGCCACCTTACCCACTCTTAAAACCTGTTTGGGCTGCAAGCCCGAAATCGGACGAAAATGACAACAGCTGCAGGGCGCGAAATTCAAAATCTATTTTTTAAAAATATTTAACTTTTACACATTAACAAGTCCAATACAGCATTTGAAAGATAAACATCTTGTCAATCCAGCCAACATGTCCGATTTTTTAAATGTTTTACAGAGAAAACACCACATATATTTATGTTAGCTCACCACCAAATACAAAAGTGGACAGACACGTATGGATATGATTATGAAGTATGAATTATGATTCAAGTAGCATGCACAAGCCAACCGAAATAAACTAAAACCAACCTAAAGAGCCCAGAAAAAACTACCTCAGATGACAGTCATATAACATGTTACACAATAAATCTATGTTTTGTTCATAAAAAGTGCATATTTTAGCTATAAATCAGTTTTACATTGATGCTACCCAAAAATGCTAACACATAGCTAGAGTCTGAATCCAGACGGGAGTAGACAGAGAAAATACATACACCAACGTCGGCTACTAATTACACCTCATAAAACATTTCAGAAAAACATATGGTGGATAACTAATGAAAGACAGATATCGTGTGAATAAAGCCAACATTTCCGATTTTTGAAGTGTTTTACAGCGAAAACACAATATATCGTTATATTAGCTAACAACATAAGCTAGCATAAGGCAGCATTGATTCTAGTCAAGCGCTAGCCTAGCACAGTTAGCACAGTTAGCATACAACAGTTCGACAGATATATGAAAAAGCATCCCAAATTGGGTCTTATCTTTGTTGGTATTCCATCAGAATGTTGAAACGGGGTCCAATGTCCAGTAGAGTCTTTAGTTGGGTTCCAGAACGAATTATTTCCCTCTTTGGTTAGCCAGCATAATAGCATTGCGGCTCTACACAGCGTTTCTTAAAAAAAAAAAAATAATCTTCCGTCGTATCACATCTAAGGGCGAGGAATAAATTGCAATAATATAATTAAAGTATATTGAAAAAACATACTTTAGAATGATTTTGTGACATGTATCAAATAATATCGTAGTCAGACATCATATTCAACGTTATCTACCTTCTTCCATAAGCCGAGACCAAATTCTGCATCGCGCCCGGAATTTTTTTTTAACTGCGCAGGTCTCACAAGAAGGTGTGTTATTCAGTCCATGGACGAGATATTCGACTCCTTTCAATTCTCACTTCCGCATTACAGCCTGACGAACCCGTGTGACGTGTTTATATGGTCCCAAGTCAAAGGGCCTTTTATAGAGAAGGTCTTAAAGAGACACATCGCATTTTGGAAATCTCAATTCGGCTGGGAAAATGGCTGTAAAAATATTTCTGTTCGACTTAGAGAAACAATTCAAACCTTTTTAGAAACTATAGACTGTTATCTATCCAACAGTAGTAAATATATGCATATTGGAAAATAAAAAGTTTCTTAGGAGGCCGTTTGAAAATGTGCACACATTTTCCAGTTTTTTCAATATTCAGCTTGCAGCCCAAACAGGTTAAGATTCGGGCCAACTGGGAGCCCAAGGCTGATTAGGAGACACCGCTAGAGACACTGTGGAATTGTGATGAACTGAGAGAATTTTAGGGTAGCACTGTAATTCATTAATCATATGCTGTCTTCCCTGCTCCTCTGTTTTACCTCTTTCCTTTTCTGTCTTCTACACCTCTCTCAACCACCTTTCTTCCTCTTGTTTTTATAATGCACACCATATGTGCATTGAAGTACAGATTGAAATTGTATTTAGAATATTACAATTATAATATTTATAATTCATGTATTATGTATTTATAACACCTGGATAATGAACTTTCAATAAAGCATTTCACATTCTCCACTGGTTGAAATTAAGTCTCTCATTAGAATAATACACCTATTCTGTGTCATCAGATTAATGCAGGATTACATCACTCTTACAAGTTACAATGTGTAATCATTGATGTCCCAGGAGCAGGAGTGGTAAACACTGTTGAATTGTATAATTGTAATACATACATGTATACACAGCATCATTCAAAGAATGGAGTTTGATACACCTGGTATTGGATATGACTGAAAAAGAATGTCACAGAGATTCATACCTGAAACGCACCTTTATTTGCCAAAGAAGAGTACATGATCAGTGAATATATTCAATGTACAGGCTACAATGTGGGCATCTCATGTGTGGGAATAACTACAGTACATGTACAGTGGGGCAAAAAAGTATTTAGTCAGCCACCAATTGTGCAAGTTCTCCCACTTAAAAAGATGAGAGAGGCCTGTAATTTCCATCATAGGTACACTTCAACTATGACAGACAAAATGAGGAAAAAAAATCCAGAAAATCACATTGTAGGATTTTTAATGAATTTATTTGCAAATTATGGTGGAAAATAAGTATTTGGTCAATAACAAAAGTTTATCTCAATACTTTGTTATATACCCTTTGTTGGCAATGACAGAGGTCAAACGTTTTCTATAAGTCATCACAAGGTTTTCACACACTGTTGCTGGTATTTTGTCCCATTCCTCCATGCAGATCTCCTCTAGAGCAGTGATGTTTTGGGGATGTTGCTGGGCAACACGGACTTTCAACTCCCTCCAAAGATATTCTATGGGGTTGAGATCTGGAGACTGGCTAGGCCACTCCAGGACCTTGAAATGCTTCTTACGAAGCCACTCCTTCGTTGCCCGGGCGGTGTGTTTGGGATCATTGTCATGCTGAAAGACCCAGCCACGTTTCATCTTCAATGCCCTTGCTTTCACTCAAAATCTCACGATACATGGCCCCATTCATTCTGTCCTTTACACGGATCAGTCGTCCTGGTCCCTTTGCAGAAAAACAGCCCCAAAGCATGATGTTTCCACCCCCATGCTTCACAGTAGGTATGGTGTTCTTTGGATGCAACTCAGCATTCTTTGTCCTCCAAACACGACGAGTTGAGTTTTTACCAAATAGTTATATTTTGGTTTCATCTGACCATATGACATTCTCCCAATCGTCTTCTGAATCATCCAAATGCTCTCTAGCAAACTTCAGACGGGCCTGGACATGTACTGGCTTAAGCAGGGGGACACGTCTGGCACTGCAGGATTTGAGTCCCTGGCGGCGTAGTGTGTTACTGATGGTAGGCTTTGTTACTTTGGTCCCAGCTCTCTGCAGGTCATTCACTAGGTCCCCCCGTGTGGTTCTGGGATTTTTGCTCACCGTTCTTGTGATCATTTTGACCCCACGGGGTGAGATCTTGCGTGAAGCCCCAGATCGAGGGAGATTATCAGTGATGTCTTGTATGTCTTCCATTTCCTAATAATTGCTCCCACAGTTGATTTCTTCAAATCAAGCTGCTTACCTATTGCAGATTCAGTCTTCCCAGTCTGGTGCAGGTCTACAATTTTGTTTCTGGTGTCCTTTGACAGCTCTTTGGTCTTGGCCATAGTGGAGTTTGGAGTGTGACTGTTTGAGGTTGTGGACAGGTGTCTTTTATACTGATAACAAGTTCAAACAGGTGCCATTAATACAGGTAACGAGTGGAGGACAGAGGAGCCTCTTAAAGAAGTGAGAGACAGAAATCTTGCTTGTTTGTAGGTGACCAAATACTTATTTTCCACCATAATTTGCAAATAAATTCATAAAAAATCCTACAATGTGATTTTCTGGGAAAAAAAATCTAATTTTGTCTGTCATAGTTGAAGTGTACCTATGATGAAAATGACAGGCCTCTCTCATCTTTTTAAGTGGGAGAACTTGCACAATTGGTGGCTGACTAAATACTTTTTTGCCCCACTGTATATAGGACTTGCATTCTTGGCACAATAAAGTTATTATATTCTACTCAATCCATAGGCTTCCTTAACCTGTTTGGCGTGCAAGCCCGACGTCGGTACATTTATGACAACAGCCACTTCAAGTGCAGGGCGCAAAATTCAAAAGATATATTTTTTAAATATTTAACTTTCACACATTAACAAGTCCAATACAGCATATGAAAGGTACACATCTCGTGAATCCAGCCAACATGTCCGATTTTTAAAATGTTTTACAGGGAAGACAAAATATGTAAATCTATTAGCTAACCACGTTAGCAAAAGACTACACTTTTATTACTCCATCAGTTTTTGACTCCATCAGTAGCTATCACAAATTCGGCCAAATAAAGATATAAATAGCCACTAACCAAGAAACAACCTCATCAGATGACAGTCTGATAACATATTTATTGTATAGCATATGTTTTTTTCAAAAAATGTGCATATTTCAGGTATAAATCATAGTTTACATTGCAGCTACAGTCAGAAATTGCACCGAAAGCAGACAGAAAAATGACAGACACCAACGCCAAATAACTAAATACTCATCATAAAACATTTCTGAAAAATACATAGTGTACAGCAATTGAAAGACAGGCATCTTGTGATTCCAGACAATATTTCCGATTTATCAAGTGTTTTATAGCAAAAACACAATATAGCGTTATATTAGCGTAGCCACAATAGCCAGAAACACTTGGGCGCCGACGACCAGTTCACATGCGCGACAGATATTAGAAATAGTATCATAAAATGTTTCTTACTTTTGGTGATCTTCCGTCAGAATGTTGGACCAGGTGTCCTTTGTCCAGAACAGTCGTTGTTTGGATCTGGAACGGCAAATTTCCCTCTTGATTTAGCATGGGCACTTGCCAAGAGGCACGGATCTCTCCAACGTCAACAAAGTCAGAGAACGGAACACGGCAAAACTCCCGAAAAAATTTCAATAATCTGATTAAACTATATTGAAAAAACATACTTTACGATGATATGGTCACATGTATCAAATAAAATCTAAACCGGAGATGTTAGTCGTCCATAACGACAGCTAAACAGAAGGCAAATCCATGTCCTCTTTCGCGCACTCCAGAATCAGGAAATGGACGGTCACGTCATACAAAGAGCTTTAATTCCACCTCAGACCAAGATAGACACGAAATTTCTTCCCTCACCGCCTCTTGACAACCAGGGGAAGGTGTATGAAGTGTACGTAGACTCTTACGTTCATTGCCCATGTATAGGCATGAAGTTGAACAGAGCATCGATTTCTGACATTCCACTTCCTGGTCAGGAAATGTGCTGCAGAAGGAGTTCTGTTTCACTCAGAGAAATAATTCAAACTGTTTTAGAAACTAGAGAGTATTTTCTATCCAATAGTAATAATTATATGCATATTGTACGAGCAAGAATTGAGTACGAGGCCGTTTGAAATGGACACCTTTTATCTGGCTACTCAATACTGCCCCTTGCAGCCCAAACAGGTTATTAATAACACATGTACCTCCTGTTTAAAAGTGCTGAGTTCTGCAGTCAGCCAGAAGGGCCTTATGACTGCTGCCAGCCAGGGTGTGTCCTTCCTGTCAGTTCAGGGCTGCCTCTGTCAGTCGGCCTCCACGTTGCCATGGTTACTAGAAACAAAGACGACGTTACACGGGGGTAAAATAAGTTACATTCGATAAATGTAATAATGGCACCATAGGAGATGGCTGCCGCTTTACGGTCTCCTAACCAATTGTGCTATTGTGTGTTTTTTCACTTTATTTGTAACTTATTTTGTACATGTTTCTGCCACCGTCTCTTATGAACGAAAAGAGCTTCTAGATATCAGGACAGCGATTACTCACCTCATACTGGAAGAATATTTTTTCTTTAATGAGTCGGACGTGAAGGATTTACTTCAGACACCCGACAAGGCTCAAATCCCCGTGATTCAGATGAGATGGAGATATCGGGGACGTACGTCGGGGTACGGATCTGACGGCGAGTGGGTAATCTGCCTCTACCATCAGTACTATTAGCCAACGTACAATCATTGGATAACAAAATAGACAAACTACAATCACAAATATCCTACCAACGGGACATTAAAATAATAATATCTTATGTTTCACAGAGTCGTGGCTGAACGACAACATCAATAACATACAGCTGGTGGGTTTTACGCTGCATCGGCAAGATAGAACAGCCGCCTCCGGTATGGCAAGGGGTGGTGGTCTGTGTATATTTGTAAACAGCTGGTGCATGAAATCTAATACTCAGGACGTCTTAAGGTTTTGCTCGTCTGAGGTAGAGTATCTCATGATAAGCTGTAGACCACACTATTTACCAAGCAAGTTATCTATATTCTTCGTAGCTGTCTATTTACCACCACAAACCGATGCTGGCACTAAGACCGCACTCAATGAGCTGTATACGGCTATAAGCAAACAGGAAAACGCTCATCCAGAGGCGGCGCTCATAGTGGCCGGGGACTTTAATGCAGGGAAACTCATCCGTTTTACCTCATTTCTACCAGCATGTTAAATGTGCAACCAGAGGGGAAAAAAACTCTAGACCACCTTTACTCCACACACAGAGACGTGTACAAAGCTCTCCATTTGGCAAATCTGACCATAATTCTATCCTGCTGATTCCTGCTTAAAGTTTTTTTTTAAATCAAGAAGGAAACACCAGTGACACGGTCAGATGACACATGCTTAATTACAGGACTATTTTACTAGCACAGACTGGAATATGTTCCGGGATTCTTCCGATGGCATTGAGGAGTACACCACATCAGTCACTGGCATCATCAATAAGTGCATTGATGACGTCGTCCCAACAGTGGCTGTACGTACATACCCCAACCAGTCAAATAAAATTTGATTTGAAAAGAACTCTACTTCTGCCCTAGCCCCCGAGTCAGTGGAGTTTTACCTTGACATTAGGCCTACATGTCCCAGCAGTATAGTCTAGGCCCAGCTGACCGTAGCCCGTAGCTGACTGTGATGCCCCACAGCAATACATCTGCTCTAATCAATTTATTATGGAGCCTGTGTGTCAGTGTTTCTCATGTATCACGTTGGTAATAATCAACTAACCTAATGGAGTTATTCGTTTTCTGCTGTAGATAAGTTATAATTTAACTGTGGCCAAGTGTGCATGAAAACAGATACATGTTAATCAATATACGCAACAGTAATGAAACATTTGTTTTGTGTCATTTTCACCATTTGGATTTAAAATTCTCTATCCCGAATCCCATTCATTTGACTGGCAGCTAGTCAAACAGTAATATGCACAGTTTAGTGAAATAGTGTTTGTGTTTGTTTATGTTGCGCTGACATGTTTGCTGGAGACATTCACATGAAGCTGCGAAAGATGTGACTGAAATCCCCGAGGCAGGACAGAGAAGAGAGGGGGGATGGGGAGGGGTAAAGATATGACAAAGTGGGTCGGGTGACATGCAGAGGCTTTGGAAATAGACTTAAGACTGGCTTACTGCTCTGCCTTAACAGGGACAGTTGTTTCTTATCTCTGTGTGCTGACTGTATGATGAATTGATTCCTGTTGTTCTTTTCTTCTGTCTGTCTGTCATGTGCGGGTAGTGTGCTCAGTTTTTGAATGGAAATGTCTGTCTTTAGGGCTCAGACACACCAGTAGTATTTGCTGGCCGAGAGTACTTAGCACCTCTGAACGTAATTTGCGAACCGAGTGGGCACCGATTTCATGATGTGGAATCATGTTTGGCAGTCAGCCAAAAAGTCTGCAGTGGGTGGTCCCTAAAACACAGAGCGCTGAACAATCGGCAGAAGAACGCTAGATCCACATTGAGTGCGATGTGTGTGAGCCTTTACTCAGAAACCAAGCTGTAGTAGCAAAGTGTCATGTCAAGCCTGCACATTACCCATAAGCACTCAATTACGTTGCGCCGGATGTCATGCATTTCAAATGGGGACGTCCACAACCGAGTGGAATTGCAATGCCCCCTTGCGTTTGAAGGATCCGTTGCGAGACGGACTCCATATATTTCCCCCCAAAAAATTACTTTACGTTGTATTCAGTCCAGCCAGAGTCTGTCGAAGAACAGGAATTTACCAAACCACAGAAGAAGATGGTTTTCGGTGAAGGCTTAATGGGATAGCTAGCAACTTGTTAACAATTACCCATTGCTACAAGTGAGTACTATATTAATAGTAGTATTAAATAATACACTTTGGTTGTTAAGCCAATTACATTATGACTGTTGCCTCACTTGTTTTCTCCCTAATATCCAATTGGTAGTTAAAGTCTTTACCCATCGCTGCAACTTCTGTACGGACTCGGGAGAGGCTAAGGTTGACAGCCATGCGTCCTCCGAAACACGACCCTGCTAAGCTCCGCGGCTTCTTGACACACTGTTCACTTAACCCGGAAGCCAGCCGTACCAATGTGTCAGATGAAACACCGTACAACTGGCGACCAAAGCCAGTTTGAGGCCCGCAACAAGGAGTCGCTAGAGCGCGATGGGACAAGGACATCCAGGCCGGCCAAACCTTCCACTAACCTGGACGACACTGGGCCAATTGTGCGCTGTCTCACTGTTCTCCCGGTCATGGCTGGCTGTTACACAGCCTGGGATCGAACCCAGGGCTGTAGTGACGCTTCAAGCACTGCATTGCCTTAGACCTCTGCGCCACTCAGGAGGCCGTGATGTTTGTTTTTGATGATAATTAATTAGATATAGGTCGTTAGCTACAGTGGTATCTTCAACCTAGGCTAGCTTTTAGGTAGCTAGCGGGACTTGCTTTAAAGTTAGAGAAAAAAGTGGAGGAAAAATAAACAAAACATGTTTTAATATCACCTGAAACAATCTATTATATATCATGTCTTGAATAAAAAGGTTTTATTTTGCAATCTCCCAATATAAATGCGATCTCTGACGAGACATGGGCTCACCTCCATCTTGTTTTACAAACACTACACTTGTTCGTTCAGTAGCGGGGCAAGAATTTGTGATGATGTGACGCATTTCATTAGGACGTACAATGTAAACCGGGCATCAATTTTACAGCAGTTACAGTTCATGTGTTTACCTGTACACCCAGAACAAAATGTTTTGCATAATTGTGTCAGATGTTCGATTAAATTCTTCGGGAAGATGTGTTAGAAAATGTACTAATGAGACTAGTGAAGTCTCCACCCCTCTAAACGGAAACATTTCTGCCAGTTTGGGGCAAGTCTATGACAAGTCAATGGGCTAAATGTCCCCTTGAAATGATCAGTGACAAAATCAGCGTACTGGAACAAAGTTCCTTAGTCTTGCATCACACAGTCGGTCGACAGATGCTACAACCATTTATGTTATGTGCATGTGTCAACAAGACATTACCTGTACTGGGGTGGGGTGGGGGTTGTCATGGTAACCAGCTACGCTTGGCTGTGGCCATGCCTGGAGGGAGGGAGGGGTAGAGTGGAGAGAGAAAGATGTGTCTCAGTAGGCTATGCTACACAGAAGCAGGAAGGACAGGGCTTGGTCCCTTCCTTGACAAGGCCTTCACAACAGTGTGAAGGGAGTTGTTACAGTATGTTACAGGTTGCAGTTCATTTTCCAGATCCAATTTATCATCATTACAGTGACTCTGTACATAGCCGCTGGAAGTAGTTTGGGGTGGGGGTGCTGTGTTTGTTTTGCTCTAAAATGCTATTTGGAGAACAGCAAAAACACAACCAAAAAAGGTCCCCCAGAGAGTATCACAGTAGTATTAGGTTTACAGTATATTAGGTTTAAAGGTCTGGGGAATGGTGTGTACAATGTACTACTCAACCTTGTCATACAGAGGCTACATTGACTACTTGTGGAACAGTGCATGCAATGCAACATGAAATAGACGCATAATACTCGCTATCAAGGCCAACATCAAATACCGACGTCAATGTAAAAGTAACCAGAGCATAAAACAGCTGACTGCAAATGCAAACTATGCCAGATAAATCCTACACATGCATTGAAATAAGGCATACATCAAAAGGAATGACTAAGGCCTACAATTGACAACGACAACACAAACAAACTCGACCAAGGAATGAAGACAAATCTACACATTAAGGCTGCACCCGTGATTCAGTACCGCAGAATGGACAGCGCCTCGGTACAGGTAGGCATAGTGGAGCTCCGTGGGGTGTGGCTGAATGGACAGTGTCACTGTCTAGTACCCAGCAAGAATTAGGCTATTCAGTTTGTGGGCAATTAGACATTTTCTGGGCACTGTTGAGTAGCCTACAATGTTTCATATGAAAATCCTGACTGCACACATCTTTAGAAATGGTAGGATCAATTGTAAGTTTCAGACCCCCTGCTATATGAAGTCACCCTTGTGGAACGGTGCATACAGTGTACTATGACAGTGTAATTGTCTCGTGCGCTTCCTACCAAAATTGTTGTTCTGCATTCAGAGAATTTCATTATAATGTGTGCACCCAGTTCATTTTTGTATTTTCCTGTCTGCATTATTCACTACAAAAGGGAAACATTATGAGAATATTGAAACCTTGTATAAAGGAACAAGGCGGCTCAGAGAATATTGAAACATTTGTATCAACAAGACTCCGAGAATATTAATATTGCAACATAGTAGCCAACGCAGAGGCAGCTTGTCTCTTTCTGATAGTATTGTGTTACCTACACAGCATCTGGGCGCTCACTATATACAAAAAAGCCCTACATCCACACTATAGCTAAATTATGTTTAATGACATTTTGCCAGCAAGAATGATCTGTTAGAATATCTCATTTTAATTCAGGAAGATGGACAAGCGAGACTAAGAGGTGGAAATGCATTATACCAGAGGCAGGTATACTACAGTGGCAAGAAAAAGTATGTGAACCCTTTGAAATACCTGGAATTCTGCATAAATTAGTCATAAAATCTGATCTTCATCTAGGTCACAACAATAGTCAAACAGTCTGCTTAAACTAATAACACACAAACAATTATACGTTGTTATGTCTTTATTGAGCACACTGTGTAAACATTCACAGTGCAGGGTGGGAAAAGTATGTGAAACCTTGGATTTATAACTGGTTGACCCTCCTTTGGCAACAATAACCTCAACCAAATGTTTTCTGTAGTTGCGGATCAGACCTGCACGACAGTCAGGAGGAATTTTGGACCATACCTCTTTACAAAACTGTTTCCGTTCAGCGATATTCTTGGGATGTCTGGTGTGAACTGCTCTCTTGAGGTCATGCCACAGCATCTGAATCGGGTTGAGGTCAGGACTCTGACTGGGCCACTTAGGGAGGCGTATTTTCTTCTGTTGAAGACATTCTGTTGTTTTACTTCTGTGTTTGGGGTCGTTGTCCTGTTGCGCTTCAATTGGCGTACAGATCGCCTAACATTCTCCTGCAAAATGTCTTGATAAACCTGGGAATTAATTTTTCCGTCGATGACAGCGAGCTGTCCAGGCCCTGAGGCAGCAAAGCAGCCCCAAACCAAGATTCTCCCTCCACCATACTTTACAGTTGGGATGAGGTTTTGATGTTGGCGTATTGTGCCTTTTTCTCTCCACATGTTCCACAGTGTGTGTTCCTTCCAAACAACTCAACTGTAGTTTCATCTGTCCACAGAATATTTTGCCAGTTGCACTGTGGAACATCCAGGTGCACTTTTGCAAACTTCAGACGTGCAGCAATGTTTTTTTTTAGACAGCAATGGGTTCTTCCGTGGTGTCCTCCCATGAACACCATTCTTGTTTAGTGTTTTACATATCGTAGACTCGTCAACAGAGATGTTAGCATGTTCCAGAGATTTCTGTAAGTCTTTAGCTGACACTAGGATTCTTCTTAACCTCATTGAGCATTCTGCGCTGTGCTCTTGCAGACATAATTGCAGGACGGCCACTCCTAGGGAGAGTAGCAACAGTGCTGAACTTTCTCCATTTTCAGACAATTTGTCTTGCTTTGGACTGATGAGCATCAAGGCTTTTAGAGATACTTTTGTAACCCTTTCCAGCTTTATGCAAGTCAACAATTCTTTATCTTAGGTCTTCTGAGATCTTTTTTGTTCTAGGCATGGTTAACATCAGGCAATGCTTCTTGTGAATAGCAAACTCAAATTCTGTGAATGTTTTCTATAGGGCAAGGCAGCTCTAACCAACATCTCCAATCTCGTCTCATTGATTAAACTCCAGGTTAGCTGACTCCTGACTCCAATTAGCTTTTGGAGAAGTCATTAGCCTAGGGGTTCACATACTTTTTCCAACCTACACTGTGAATGTTTAAATTATGTATTCAATATAGACAAGAAAAATACAATAATGTGTGTTATTAGTTTAACCTCTCTTGGGCACGTGAGACGGTAGCGTCACACCTCTTCAACAGCCAGTGAAACTGCTGGGCACCAAATTCAAATACAGAAATACAGAAAAAATCATTACAAACAGTAGCCAGCCAAGTAGAACAGTTATACATGTCAGAAATAGAGATAAAATTCATCCCTTACCTTTGATGATCTTCATATGGTTGCACTCAGCAGACATTAATTTACTTAACCTCTAACGAGCCTCAACCCCGGATCCGGGAGCACCCCCCACCCCCCCACACACTGATTAGCATCGCTAGCATAGCGTCACAATTAAATAGTAGCATCTAAATATCATTAAATCACAAGTCCAAGACACCTAATGAAAGATACAGATCCTGTGAATAAAGCCACCATTTCAGATTTTTAAAATGTTTTACAGGGAATACACAATATGTAAATCTATTAGCTAAACACGTTAGCAAAAATCACCATTTTTCTTGTCCACCATTTTCTCTCAACACCAGTAGCTATCACCAATTCGGCTAAACTAAGATATTGATAGCCACTAACCAAGAAAAAACCTCATCAGATGACAGTCTGATAACATATTTATGGTATAGAATAGGTTTTGTTAGAAAAATGTGCATATTTCAGGTATAAATCATAGTTTGCCATTGCAGCCAGCATCACAAATCTCACCAAAGCTCCTAGAATTACTACATAGAGCAACGTGTATTACCAATTTACTCATCATAGAACATTTCTTAAAAATACACAGCACATAGCAATGGAAAGACACAGATCTTGTGAATTCAGACAACATTTCAGATTTTCTAAGTGTTTTACGGCGAAAACACAATAAATCGTTATATTAGCATACCACATATGCAAACGTTACCCGACCATTGATTCAAGCCAAAGAGAGCGATATCGTTATCATCGCCAAAATATATAAATTTTTTCACTAACCTTCTCAGAATTCTTCAGATGACACTCCTGTAACATCATATTACAACATGCATATAGAGTTTGTTCGAAAATGTGCATATTTAGCCACCAAAATCATGGTTAGACAATGACAAAAGTAGCTCAGCTGGTCAGAAAATGTCCTGCACCATATTAGACAGTGATCTAGTCTTATACATAAATACTCATAAACTTGACTAAAAAATACAGGGTGGACAGCGATTGATAGACAATTTAATTCTTAATACAATCGCGGAATTACATTTTTAAAATTATCCTTACTTTTCAATACAGGTTGCGCCAAGTGAAGCAATAGCAAACAAGATGGCGGCATAAACGTTTAACATTTATCGACAGAAACACGATTTATCATCATAAATTGTTCTTACTATGAGCTGTTCTCCCATCAGAATCTTGGACAATTAATCCTTTCTTGGGTCTAATCTTCTTTTGGTCGAAAGATGTCCACTTGTCCGTCGAAATGCCCACTAACGTACGACCGGGACCCCGAAACGTGCCCGGAGCTTCAAAGTCTATTACAAAGCAATGCCTCAAAATCGCACTAAACGGATATAAATTGCTATAAAACGGTTTAAATTAACTACATTATGATGTTTCTAACACCTATAACGGGTTAAAACATGACCGGAGAAATATTACTGGCTAAACTAACGCTTGGAAGGAGGCGAGTCCGATGTCCTTCGCGCGCAAGGCGCAGGCAGCAAAGGGAAGCTACTTCCGCTATTTGGTGTCTTATAGAGAAACTGATTGCGCAATCGACACCATTCAAAGCGTCATCACGCATTGACATCCAGGGGAAGACGTAAGCAGTGTCTGTTTCTCCATAGCGTTTACAGTGAGCTTTAAACTGACTCCAGATCAGTGGCCAAAATGTTTGAAATCTGACTCCCTATCATGAAAAGTGCTGTAGATTGAGTTCTGTTTCACTCAGAGACAAAATTCCAACGGCTATAGAATATGCATATTGTACGAGCAAGAATTGAGTAGGAAGCCGTTTAATCTGTAATGCAAATTATGCTAATGGGAAAACAGCACCCCCTATAGTCACAAGAAGTTAATAAATGTTCCTTTTGTTCGATAAAGTCTCTTTCTATCCAAAAACCTCACTCGTTTTCTCCAGTAATCCACAGGCTCAAACGCAGTCAAAACAAGAAGACAAAAAAATCCAAATTGTATCCGTAAAGTTCATAGAAACATGTCAAATGATGTTTATAGTCAATCCTCAGGTTGGTTTTAGCCTAAATAATCGATAATATTTCAACCGGACAATAACGTCATCAATTTAAAAGGTAAACAAGAAAGGCACTCGGTCTCGCGCATGAAAAAGCTCTGTGACACTTTAGGGTCCACTCATTCCGACTGCTCTTACTTCTTCATTTTTCAGAATACAAGCCTGAAACAATTTTTAAAGACTGTTGACATGTAGTGGAAGGCGTTGAAACTGCAATTTGAGTCCTAAGTCAATGGATACTGTAATGGCATTGAATATAAAACTACAAAACCAAAATAAAAACTACTTCCTGAATGGATTTTTCTCAGGTTTTCGCCTGCCAAATCAGTTCTGTTATACTCACAGAAACTATTTTAACAGTTGTGGAAACTTTAGAGTGTTTTCTGTCCAAATCTACCAGTTATATGCATATCATAACTTCTCGGCCAGAGAAGCAGGCAGTTTAATTTGGGCATGCATTTCATCCAAAATTCCGAATGCTGCCCCCTACCCTAGTGAAGTTAAGCAAACTGTTTGTCTCTTGTTGTGACTTAGATGAAGATCAGATCAGATTTGATGACCAATTTATGCAGAAATAAAATAAAATAGTCACATTAGTCACATGCGCCGAATACAACAGGTGTAGACCATACTTACTTACTAGCCCCTAACCAACAATGCAGTTTCAAAAAAATAAAAGTAACTAAAAGTACTCAAAGTAATTAAAGAGCCACAGTAAAATAACAATAGCGAGACTATATACAGGGGGGTACCGATACAGAGTCAATGTGCAGGGGCACCAGTTAGTTGAGGAAGTATGTACATGTTGGTAGAGTTATTAAAGTGACTATGCATAGATGACAACAGAGAGTAACAGTGGTGTAAAGAGGGGGTGAGGGGGGCACTGCAAATAGTCTGGGTAACCAGACTAGATTTGACTAGATGTTCAGGAGTCTTATGGCTTGGGGTAGAAGCTGTTTAGAAGCCTCTTGGACCTAGACTTGGCACTCCGGTTCCACTTGCCGTGAGGTAGCAGAGAGAACAGTCCATGACTAGGGTGGCTGGAGTCTGTCAATTTTAGGGCCTTCCTCTGACACCGCCTGGTATAGAGGTCCTGGATGGCAAGAAGCTTGGCCCCAGTGATGTACTGGGCCGTACGCACTACCCTCTGTAGTGCCTTGCAGTCGGATGCCGAGCAGTTGCCATACCAGGCAGTGATGCAACCAGTCAGGATGCTCTCAATGGTGCAGCTGTAGAACCTTTTGAGGATCTCAGGACCCATGCCAAATCTTTTCAGTCTCTTGAGGTGGAATAGGTTTTGTTGTGCCCTCTTCACGACTGTCTTGGTGTGCTTGGACCATGTTAGTTTGTTGGTGATGTGGACACGAAAGGAACTTGAAGCTCTCAACCTGCTCCACTGCAGCCCTGTCGATGAGAATGGGGGCGTGCTCGGTCCACCTTTTCCTGTAGTCCACAATCATCTCCTTTGTCTTGATCACGTTGAGGGAGAGGTTGTTGTTCTGGCTCCACACGTTCAGGTATCTGACCTCCTCCCTATAGGCTGTCTCGCCGTTGTCGGTGATCAGGCCTACTACTGTTGTGTCAACGGCAAATGTATTGATGGTGTTGGAGTCGTGCCT
The DNA here is from genome assembly GCF_029448725.1 of Salvelinus fontinalis. Classification (NCBI taxonomy): domain Eukaryota; kingdom Metazoa; phylum Chordata; class Actinopteri; order Salmoniformes; family Salmonidae; genus Salvelinus; species Salvelinus fontinalis. The sequence continues at coordinate 29,518,597 of NC_074683.1, read as the reverse complement.
GGCCGTGCATTCATGAGTGAACAGGAAGTACAGGAGGGGACTGAGCACGTACCCCTGGGGGCCCCTGTGTTGAGGATCAGCGTGGCGGATGCGTTGTTACCTACCCTTACCACCTGGGGGCGGCCCCTCAGGAAGTCCAGGATCCAGTTGCAGAGGGAGGTGTTTAGTCCCAGGGTCCTTAGCTTATTGATGGGCATTGAGGGCACTATGGTGTTGAACACTAATCTGTAGTCAATGAATAGCATTCTCACATAGGTGTTCCTTTTGTCAAGGTGGGAAAGGACAGTGTGGAGTGCAATAGAGATTGCATCATCTGTGGATCTGTTGGGGCTGTATGTACTTCCAAAGGGTTCACATACTTTTCTTGCCACTGTACATGTAGGGATGATGACGTAGGCCTACAGCAAGAAGTTAAAAAAAGTTAGGTAATCATTCATTGTTTGCATTCTCAATTATCATTCTGTCTCTGCATGGGAATGCACATTTTGTTATAGCCTAAAATTGTTATTGTCTTTGAAGCCAAAAACAAGACATGTATTTTGGGGAAATGTTCTAAATAGCAAGTTGTTCAGTTTATTTTCATACCAATAGGCTTAGGTTGCAGTAGCTCATTGGGTGAATAAATTAAAATAACAATTAGGCTCACAGCTATCACAACCTATATTTTAATAGCAAATAAAACAGCGTTTGATTTTGAATGGTCACCAAAAAGGAGGGCTCCCCACTTCCCAGTTAAATTAACCCCTGGCTATCACATTACAAGGTTTGCTAGGCCAAGTTCAAATGATGACATCAAATTCAAAGCAATTGGCACACTGCCTAAACCTCTAAACCAGTAAATCAAATGGAACTGTCTCTGCCCTCTAAAAGTGACAGAAAAGGGGCACAGGCTGGCAGCAATGCTCCGCATGGTCCTAAAGTCAGCCAATACGGTAAACAGCCATTGAATTTTAAATCGTGATTGGAATTTTTTTTGTATACTTTTTGTTGTTGTTGCCTACCCACATGACGCCCTTGCTGGGGGAGGAGGGCGGGGGAGCTGAGACAATGTGTTGTTGGGGGGGTGGGGCTATGATGCTGTATGACGGTATGACTGTATGAGAGTAGTTGTTGAAACATTTGGAGATTACTTCACTTGTGCTTGGTCAATGTGTGTAGGAGAGTTGCCTAAAAAAAAGTTTAATCAACTATTTCCATGACTTTCTATTGATAACTCCCAGTTTGACACTGCTATAAGAATTTCTGAAACTGTTCTCACTGAAGCTCAAAGGCCATGATTGTTAATATATATGGCAGACGATATGTTATTAAACAGCCTTGTCAAGGGATATCAGTTGGCCAGAGCATATTATAATTTCACCCATTGAACTAGTTTGACATAATGTCTCTTGGCACTAAAAGTCACCTGACAGCAACTGCACAGTGTTCTGTGTATGCAAAGCTATTGCCCTGCCCTAAAGGTGTCTGTCTCTTTCTGAGGTTTTCTATGAGTTAGGCTGTCCCTAAGAGGGATTTATCGTATTTCAAAATGACACCCAACAGTAGTAGGCATGATGGCTTCATATCATCATACAGATTTTCATATCATCATACCGTCTTTCATCCCGGGATTTACAGTATTACCAGCATAGCATACAAGGGGGTGCTAAAAAGGCAAGAAATGGCCATTGGGCCTAGATTACCAGAATGCTAACACAATTAGAACAAACTAATAGCGAAATCACAAATGCTAACGAGCAAAAGCGAAAATAAACAAAATTGCAAAGACAGGCAAATCCAGTTTATATAGTTATACGAGCATAGCCAGTAGCTACCGAATGTCATTTTCGGATAGTGTGGACATTTACAAGCGAAAGTGAATGAGAGAAATTGGGCAAATGAACAAAGTTGTGATGCAAGCTTTTCTGAAGGAAGAGCAGCATGTGCAGAGGGGAGAAGAATGGCGGAGAAGACAACACTAGTAGGAAGCACAGGTAAAAAATGGCATTTGTACAGATAACTCATCCACAGCTCTTTGACTTCTGGCAGAAAGCCATTATAAGTTATCTGATGGCAAACATTTACTAATGAATTGCATACGAGTGTAACTTCATCACCTCATGTGCACCGCACAACAGAGACACGCCTATAGATATAGAACGCTATGGACTCACCAGCTCGCTTTCTCTTGTTGTGCTATTTACAAACACGTGACTGGCTCAACTGTTCTGTGGAACTACGGTAAGCTTCATAATGTAAAATAATGTGACGGGTGAAATTAAGAACGTATTCTACTTTCTCTGTTAACGTATTGCACAAGTTGACTGCGGGTATTAAAAAGTAGCTACGAATATTGACATTTATTGGAGAACTTCAGAGAAATAGTTTTGATGGTATTGAAAAACCATCCTGTGTCTTTTTCCAGATACCACAGTATACGGTATATACAATATACCGCCCAAGCCTTGTAGACTGTTGACTGGGGCTTGTTTGTAGTACTGTGTGTAATATCAGTATTGTTTGTTTGTGTTTTACTCACTGTCTAACTGGTGTGCCCTCTGTGTCCACAGGTGGTGTCAGTGAGTGTTTTGAGCATAGTGAGTGTGTGTGTGTGTGTGTGACGGTGTGTGTGTATGTGACGTGTGTGTGTGTGAGACAGAGACCAGCGATGGCTGCCAGTAAGAATAAGACCCAGAGTTCTCTGGCCCTGCACAAGGTCATCATGGTGGGCAGTGGTGGTGTGGGGAAGTCTGCACTCACACTGCAGTTCATGTACGACGAGGTGAGAACATGCGCACACACACACTTAGCTCAACTCATTGCAAAGCTACAGCAGTATTGACACTGTTCATGCTCACACAAACTGAGCATTCCATGTTTGCTAGCCTGTCATACATCATTGTTACATTGTGTTGAACCCTGTTATCTAACTTGACAAGAATTAAATAAAAATTCACATTACCCAAAGTTCAACTGTTTCCCGTTAAGTACTGTGACACAATGACTGTGTGGTTGAGGTGTTCGTCTTGGTCCTCTGTCCAGTTTGTGGAGACACCAAGGCAGACAGCTACATACTATCTGCCTAACGTAGTCTTGTCTGCTGGAGACATTCTGACGGTTCTGTGGTTTCCTTCTCCTAGTTCGTAGAGGACTACGAGCCCACCAAGGCAGACAGCTACAGGAAGAAGGTAGTGCTGGATGGAGAGGAGGTCCAGATCGATATCCTGGACACGGCTGGACAGGAGGACTATGCTGCTATCAGAGACAACTACTTCAGGAGTGGAGAGGGCTTCCTGCTAGTCTTCTCCATCACAGAACACGAGTCTTTCACAGCCACTGCAGAGTTCAGGTTGGTGATCCTTCATTAGTTAGCATGTATGGCAGTGATGACAGTCATATGGCGGTGAGTCAGATTGGAGAGTCACAATGATGACAGTAACAATAGAAGACCCAAGCTGTGATTAGTGTGTGTGTGTGTGCGTGTGTGTTTGCCTGTGTTTCTATGATTTCCTACTTTAAAAAAAAAAAAAATATTTCACCTTTATTTAACCAGGTAGGCTAGTTGAGAACAAGTTCTCATTTGCAACTGCGACCTGGCCAAGATAAAGCATAGCAGTGTGAACAGACAACAACACAGAGTTACACATGGAGTAAACAATAAACAAGTCAATAACATGGTAGAAAAAGAGAATCTATATACAATGTGTGCAAAAGGCATGAGGTAGGCAACAAATCAAATAATTACAATTTAGCAGATTAACACTGGAGTGATAAATCATCAGATGATCATGTGCAAGAAGAGATACTGGTGTGCAAAAGAGCAGAAAAGTAAATAAATAAAAGCAGTATGGGGGTGAGGTAGGTAAATTGGGTGGGTAGTTTACAGATGGACTATGTACAGCTGCAGCGATCGGTTAGCTGCTCGGATAGCAGATTTTTGAAGTTGTTGAGGGAGATAAAAGTCTCCAACTTCAGAGATATTTGCAATTCGTTCCAGTCGCAGGCAGCAGAGAACTGGAAGGAAAGGCGTCCAAATGAGGTTTTGGCTTTAGGGATGATCAGTGAGATACACCTGCTGGAGCGCGTGCTACGGGTGGGTGTAGCCATCGTGACCAGTGAACTGAGATAAGGCGGCACTTTACCTAGCATAGCCTTGTAGATGACCTGGAGCCAGTGGGTCTGACGACGAACATGTAGCGAGGGCCAGCCGACTAGGGCATACAGGTCGCAGTGGTGGGTCGTATAAGGTGCTTTAGTAACAAAACGGATGGCACTGTGATAAACTGCATCCAGTTTGCTGAGTAGAGTATTGGAAGCTATTTTGTAGATGACATCGCCGAAGTCAAGGATCGGTAGGATAGTCAGTTTTACTAGGGTAAGTTTGGCGGCGTGAGTGAAGGAGGCTTTGTTGCGGAATAGAAAGCCGATTCTAGATTTGATTTTGGATTGGAGATGTTTGATATGAGTCTGGAAGGAGAGTTTGCAGTCTAGCCAGACACCTAGGTACTTATAGATGTCCACATATTCTAGGTCGGAACCGTCCAGGGTGGTGATGCTAGTCGGGCGTGCGGGTGCAGGCAGCGACCGGTTGAAAAGCATGCATTTGGTTTTACTAGCGTTTAAGAGCAGTTGGAGGCCACGGAAGGAGTGTTGTATGGCATTGAAGCTCGTTTGGAGGTTAGATAGCACAGTGTCCAAGGAAGGGCCGGAAGTATACAGAATGGTGTCGTCTGCGTAGAGGTGGATCAGGGAATCGCCCGCAGCAAGAGCAACATCATTGATGTATACAGAGAAAAGAGTCGGCCCGAGAATTACATTTTACATTTAAGTCATTTAGCAGACGCTCTTATCCAGAGCGACTTACAAATTGGAAAGTTCATACATATTCATCCTGGTCCCCCCGTGGGGAATGAACCCACAACCCTGGCGTTGCAAGCGCCATGCTCTACCAACTGAGCCACACGGGACCATAGAAATTGAACCCTGTGGTACCCCCACAGAGGCTGCCAGAGGACCGGACAACATACCCTCCAATTTGACACACTGAACTCTGTCTGCAAAGTAGTTGGTGAACCAGGCAAGGCAGTCATTAGAAAAACCGAGGCTACTGAGTCTGCCGATAAGAATATGGTGATTGACAGAGTCGAAAGCCTTGGCCAGGTCGATGAAGACGGCTGCACAGTAATGTCTTTTATCGATGGCGGTTATGACATCGTTTAGTACCTTGAGCGTGGCTGAGGTGCACCCGTGACCGGCTCGGAAACCGGATTGCACAGCGGAGAAGGTACGGTGGGATTCGAGATGGTCAGTGATCTGTTTGTTGACTTGGCTTTCGAAGACCTTAGATAGGCAGGGCAGGATGGATATAGGTCTGTAACAGTTTGGGTCCAGGGTGTCTCCCCCTTTGAAGAGGGGGATGACCGCGGCAGCTTTCCAATCCTTGGGGATCTCAGATGATACGAAGGAGAGGTTGAACAGGCTGGTAATAGGGGGTGCGACAATGGCGGCGGACAGTTTCAGAAATAGGGGGTCCAGATTGTCAAGCCCAGCTGATTTGTATGGGTCCAGGTTTTTCAGCTCTTTCAGAACATCTGCTATCTGGATATGGGTAAAGGAGAAGCTGGGGAGGCTTGGGCGAGTAGCAGCGGGGGGGGCGGGGCTGTTGGCCAAGGTTGGAGTCGCCAGGAGGAAGGCATGGCCGGCCATTGAGAAATGTTTGTTGAAGTTTTCGATTATCACGGACTTATCAGTGGTGACCGTGTTACCTAGCCTCAGTGCAGTGGGCAGCTGGGAGGAGGTGCTCTTCTTTTCCATGGACTTTACAGTATCCCAGAACTTTTTGGAGTTAGAGCTACAGGATGCAAATTTCTGCTTGAAAAAGCTGGCCTTTGCTTTCCTGACTGACTGCGTGTATTGGTTCCTGACTTCCCTGAACAGTTGCATATCGCGGGGGCTCTTCGATGCTATTGCAGTTCGCCACAGGATGTTTTTGTGCTGGTCGAGGGCAGTCAGGTCTGGAGTGAACCAAGGGCTATATCTGTTCTTGGATCTGCATTTTTTGAACGGAGCATGCTTGTCTAATATGGTGAGGAAGTAACTTTTAAAGAATGACCAGGCATCCTCAACTGACGGGATGAGGTCAATATCCTTCCAGGGTACCCGGGCCAGGTCGATTAGAAAGGCCTGCTCGCAGAAGTGTTTTAGGGAGCGTTTGACAGTGATGAGGGGTGGTCGTTTGACCGCGGACCCGTGGCGGATACAGGCAATGAGGCAGTGATCGCTGAGATCTTGATTGAAGACAGCAGAGGTGTATTTGGAGGGCAAGTTGGTCAGGATAATGTCTATTAGGGTGCCCAGGTTTACGGATTTAGGGTTGTATCTGGTGGGTTCCTTGATGATTTGTGTGAGATTGAGGGCATCAAGCTTAGATTGTAGGAATGCTGGGTTGTTAAGCATATCCCAGTTTAGGTCACCTAACAGAACAAACTCTGAAGCTAGATGGTGAGCGATCAATTCACAGATGGTGTCCAGGGCACAGCTGGGAGCTGAGGGGGGTCGGTAGCAGGCGGCATCAGTGAGAGACTTATTTCTGGAGAGATTAATTTTTAAAATTAGAAGTTCGAACTGTTTGGGCATAGACCTGGAAAGTATGACAGAACTTTGCAGGCTATCTCTGCAGTAGATTGCAACTCCTCCCCCTTTGGCAGTTCTATCTTGACGGAAAGTGTTATAGTTGGGTATGGAAATCTCAGAATTTTTGGTGGCCTTCCTAAGCCAGGATTCGGACAGGGCAAGGACATCAGGGTTGGCAGAGTGTGCTAAAGCGGTGAGTAAGGCAAACTTAGGGAGGAGGCTTCTGATGTTGACATGCATGAGGCCAAGGCTTTTTCGATCACAGAAGTCAACAAATGAGGGTGACTGGGGACATGCCGGGCCTGGGTTTACCTCCAAATCACCCTAGGAACAGAGGAGTAGTAGGATGAGGGTGCGGCTAAAGGCTATCAAAACTGGTCGCCTAGAGCGTTGGGGACAAGGAATAAAAGGAGCAGATTTATGGGCGTGGTAGAATAGATTCTGGGCATAATGTGCAGACCAGGGTATGGTGGGGCACGGGTACAGCGGAGGCAAGCCCAGGCACTGGGTGATGATAAGAGAGGTTGTATCTCTGGACATGCTGGTCTCAATGGGTGAGGTCACCGCATGTGTGGGGGGTGGGACAAAGGAGGTATCAGAGGTACGGAGAGTGGAACTACAGGGTCCATTGCAAACCAAAACAATGATAACTAGCCTGAACAACAGTATGCAAGGCATATTGATATTTGAGAGAGACATACAATAAGGCATAAAGTGATTGCAGGTCTTGATTGGGAGAGCTAGCTAAAACAACAGGTGAGATAACAGCAGCTAGTCAGCTAACACAGCAACAGCAGGTAAAAATGGCGACGATTAGGCAGAGAGGGTCGGATTAACTACACACAGATCCTGAGTTAAAGCACAGAGCCGACAGATAAAACACAAATAAACAGAATGGAGTACCGTGAATTAATGGACAGTCAAGCAGGCATCTAGGACCTGTGAGGTGCATGCATCTAGGACCTGTGTACCTTAAATGCTTGTTTGTGGATCTACAATCCTAATAAGTCTTTATAATGTGTTTTCTAGGGAGCAGATCCTGCGTGTGAAAGCGGAAGAGGATAAGATTCCTCTGTTGGTGGTGGGGAACAAGTCTGACTTGGAGGACCGCAGACAGGTGTCTGTAGACGAGGCCCGAGCCAAGGCAGAGGAGTGGGGGGTGCAGTACGTGGAGACATCAGCCAAGACGCGAGCCAACGTCGACAAGGTACAGTCACTGTGTGTGTTTGTGTGTATGGGTGGGTGGGTGTGTTTATAATTACATATTGCAGACAATTCTCTTCTATATGTAGTTTTCAAGGTGGTCAAGTGATTCAGAAATAGTGGTGGACTAGCACTTGAGTAATTGTCTGTTCAGGTAAATGTGTGTGGTAACATGGTTCCTTTTCATTCTGGAAGGTATTCTTTGACCTGATGCGGGAGGTGCGGGGAAAGAAGATGTCGGAAAACAAGGACAAAAACGGCAAGGGGAAGCACAAGAATAAGAACAAGAAGAGTTTCAAAGAGCGATGCTGTTTACTCTGAACGCAACATGGACCTTTATAACACAAAACACCACAATCTATCGTTACGCTGAGGAACCAACCAGCTCAGAATCACAGAGCATCCATCCTCACGTTGAGTTGAAATATGTGTCTGTTAGTATTGAATCTGGCCATATTAGTGTTGTTTAGCAGGTTTGGGGTCAGTTCTATTTAAACTGTCAATTCCAGAAGTTAACTAATATTCCAATTGCAATTTTGCTCATTGCTTTTCAATACAGAAAATTGGAATTTGGCATTTCAGTTTCCTTGTTGAAGTGAAATTGACATTTTTTTCCAAACCAGGTGTTTACCACATTCTCAACCACTGTTTTTGCATCTAAAACTTAAGCTTTGATAGATATTCTGACTGTTTATTGTTTTTAATGGAAGGTGACCACTGTTCTGCGACTTGGACTGCAATGCTTGACCTCTCCCCTGATGACAACCCAATTACCAAACTGCCCCAAACACTAACTTCAGTCTGCTTGGATCTTGTTCTGTCTGTCTCAATATATCTGTCCTTTATGATCAACATATGGTCATGCCATTTATTTTAGTCTAGAACGTGCATGGGGATTTTAATCTAGAATGGGAATGGATCTGTTAATGGGGATAGGTTCAGTCAAGGACAGAAATGTAGCGAAACTCTATTCAATGCTTTTCACTGATGTCTGTTTATGTGGTATGGACATCAGACTAAGCTTTGTTTGTTAATGAACAAAAAAAGTATATTTACTAGTTAGTAAGAGGGACTAGGACTGAACGTGTCATTGTTTCCTCTACAATAGGATAAAGCAATTGTCAATCAAGAAGGCTCATCGTCTTATGATTCGAAGTACATGTGATATTATTAGGGCCAGTCAGTTTACATTGTCAGGAAAAAATCCTGTCCCTGGTCTAAGTAGGATGGATGTTGAAGTGTGAAGTTGTAAGAGTTTACTAACCAGAGGTCCTGTGGTAATGGACAGGCAGTGTTTCTGGAGCCCCCTGCTGGCATTCCTTGGTAAATACAGGAACTGAAAATGGAACTGCCGCCACATCCTTTACATTTTAGTCATTTAGCAGACGCTCTTATCCAGAGCGACTTACAGTAAAGTGCATACATTTTACATACTGAGACAAGGATATCCCTACCGGCCAAACCCTCCCTAACCCGGACGACGCTATGCCAATTGTGCGTCGCCCCACGGACCTCCCGGTTGTGGCCGGCTGCGACAGAGCCTGGGCGCGAACCCAGAGACTCTGGTGGCGCAGCTAGCACTGCGATGCCCTAGACCACTGCGCCACCCGGGAGGCATTAGTCCTTTAGATATGGGTCAGTTGGCACCATAAGAGTTGGCACCATAACTATCAGCCAGTCACCTTCAGCTTTGGGGTATTAATATTTTAACTTATTTGGGGTTTTATTCAAATGCTTTTTTTGTAGAAAGTGCACTACATTGTTGCCAATACCTTAAAAAAATAACTGTTCAGAGTTCCCAAGCTAGAGAATGCTAAAGCAGTTTGTGCCAACAACACAAGGATAACATGATATCGCCTACCAACTAATCACTCCTCTCTATATAAATAATGTTTGTTAATTAACTGAGTGAATGTATGTGCATCAGACTACAGTTGATACTTCTGGTTCCTTTGTGTACGTGTGAATGAAACCTGGGTCATGTTATTTGGCACAAAATGGAAGAAAATTGACAAACAGGAAGGGACTTTTTTGTTGTTGCTGAAAAACATTGTGCCCTAATGAACGCCACTCTGGTGAGGGACACAGTTTGTTTGCTGTTATTGTTGGATCAGTCACTCTGTTCTGCCCTACAACAGTAAAGTAATATTTTCAACAACTGTCCTAACTGTTCTGCTCTTTTATAAAAATGTGTGTCCTCTTCTGTTGTTTTAAAGCTAGTCTACTATTGCTAGGTTTTTCACTGTCTTCTGAACAAAAAAAAGACTTCAAAATGTTGCCAAATAAATGCTTTTTCCTTTGTAATATTGGTGTGGTCTTCTTAAAGTAAAATTGCCAATACAGTGTGTAAAATGTATTTGATTTAACCAAATGGGAGTAGACAATATTTCCTTTTGATGTACTTTTTTTTATGTATATTTGGAAATGCATACTAGTATTCCAGTACTTGATAAACCTCTCAACTGTGTTTCTGATTGCATGCATGTGCAGTAGCCTACAGTTACCCTCCTAGTGTAAGTAAAGTAATGGTTTGCATCATGTCGTCATGGACCAGGGAAGCAAAAATACCATACGGTGGGTGTCCTTAGCTGGTCATTTGCTGTTATTTCGATGGATATATGTCACGTGTTATGATGGTGCAAAAAAAACAGGGCTAATCTAGCAAACCTGATTTGAATAATTAGCTGGTTGATAAACTGAATCCGGTTAGTTACACCTGGGGTTGGATTGAAAACCTACAGGAGGTTAGCGCTCCACGAACGGGGGCCAGAGAGCCCTGGCATGCTCCGGTACTTTGGTGACTAGGAAAGTAATTTTTTTAACCTCCCACTTTGGGCTGGACGTGTCAATGTGTAGTTCATACTTGCTTAATTTATGAGTAGAATTACTGTTGTACCTCAATTAGCCATGAAATCCTTAGTTTGAAAGTGACTGTTTTCTTAAAGCTGTGTCATGCCATTTTCCCTAAATTTCCCCCCACGGGGAAGCCAACAAGCTTGAGCCAATGAGCTTCAGCCTCTCGCATTTGAGTGACAGCTAGCAAGAGGCCTGCCCAGTGTTACCCAATGAAGTTGTAGGGCGGGCCCAACGGCTCAGTGGACAAAGCAGAGAGCCCAATGACATGGTGGACATTTCTGCACATATGTGACGTAGTATGCAATTGTCGGGGACCACTTTTGTCTCGTGAGTGCTACTTTCAGAACAACTGGCTGAAAAGTATACAAGAGTACCAAATACTCTCTTTAAATGCTGAAAATATTGTAGCCATTAATCATTTATGTTATTATGTTAGTTTATACTTGCTTGTTTCATTACAGTCATAAAGCATACAGATGTTATTAAGATATTGCCCAGGAGTTTACAGAAAGAGTTATTAGGGCCCTTGGCTTGACAGCTCAATACCCCTAAGACTGCAAGCCTTACAGCTCTATATCAATAGCTAGCTTGATATTCCAACCAAGTCTATCTAGATTTTGATGGTTATATTTGTAAGATTTTCAGGTGAATTTTTTATTAACTAATACTTATTTTTATTCGGATTTAGCTGGCTTTAGACTGGCATGCGCTGTCTAGCTAGCAAGCTTGCTTATATATATTGTAGCGACCCGCACAGACATCTGTGTGTTATGTGTTAGGCTAGTAGGTGGTTGTGTTGTACTGACCAGTACCCAGTGTTCGCGGGGTCCGACATGTCAATCAACCTGCTATCTGCCAATCACGGGAATGCCTGGAATGTTCTGAGGCCGGGCATCCTGGCGGTTGGCGGAGTGGCGTGGAGGGGGGTTGGGCAGGGGGATGGAGCATTAGAAGTTAAGACCAGGTTTAGCCTTTGTTCTCTCTCTTACGTCTGGCCTTCACAAGAGAAGGTCATGATTGGCATGTGGGTTATCTGTCATTTATTTGGCGTGGGCTACGGCCAAACAGTAGCCTGTGTAAAGTTGGTTCAATAAACCGTCAATTCGCAAACTCAATCCTCTGTCTGGACGATTGTTCATTTATGATCTAGTCAGGTCATTACAATATCAATTTGAATGATTATGTTGGTAAATAAAAGTGCATTCATTTCGGGAGATGTTTTAACAAACATTTATTCAGATACGGTATCTTCTCAATTTTACCAATATTTCGGCTAGGCGTTATAGCGCTCCTTCTTGCCTTCCACGTTCACATTGCCGACTCAAAAAAGTGACCGGACGGCGCGACAACTCGTGGGCTAGCTAGCTGGTTTGAAAACACAAGTTTTGCTAGCTACATCCGGAATTTCAAACATAATAAATACTGGACTTTGAACCCCAAGACTTTGGTAATTTTCCTAAACATATCATGAGAATAAAATTGCAACTTACACAGTTTTATTGTTAGTAAGAGAGGAAGAGGTGGTTATATACACACTGAGTATACAAAACATTAAGAACACCTGCTCTTTCCATGACATAGACTGACCAGGTGAAAGCTATGATCTTTATCGATGTCTACTACCATTTTTAAGCCTTGAGACAATTGAGACATGGATTGTGTTTGTGTGCCATTCAGAGGGTGAATGGGTAAGACAAAAGATAAGTGCCTTTGAACCGGGTATGATAGTAGGTGGCAGGCACACCAGTTTGAGTGTGTCAAGAACTGCAACGTTGCTGGGTTTTTTCACACTCAACTGTTTCCCGTGTGTATCAAGAATGAAATCCAGCCAACTTGACACAACTGTGGGAAACATTGGAGTCAACATGGGCCAGCATCCCTGTGGAAAGCTTTCGACACCTTGTAGAGTCCATGACCCGACGGATTGAGGCTGTTCTGAGGGCAAAAGGGGAGTGGGGTGCAACTCAATATTAGGAAGGTGTTCTGAGTTACAGTTCATATAAAGAAATCAACCAATTGAAATAAATTCATTAGGCCCTAATCTATTGAGTTAACATGACTGGGCAGGGATGCAGCCAGGGGTGGGCCTGGGAGGGCATAGGCCAACCCACTCGGTTGCCAGGCCCAGCCAATCAGAATGAGTTTTTGCCCACAAAAGTGCTTAATTACAGACAGAAATGCTCCTCAGTTTCATTAGCTGTCCGGCTGGCTGGTCTCAGACAATCCAGCTGGTGTGGAGGTCCTGAGCTGGTGTGGTTACACGTGGTCTGCGGTTGTGAGGTCGGTTTGACGTACTGCCAAATTCTCTAAAATGAAGTTGGAGTCAGCTTATGGTAGGGAAAAGAACATTCAATTCTCTGGCAACAGCTCTGGTAGACATTCCTGCAGTCAGCATGCCAATTATACGCTCCCTCAGAACTTGACACATCTGTGGCTGTAACGGGTGACGCTCTCCTCATCCTCGGATGAGGTGAGGAGAGAGGGATCTTCAGACCAAAACGCAGGCTTTGGGAAATAAGCCATCTTTATTAAGAATAAGATGGCAACACGAAACGAAACAAAACACTTTCCAAACTACAAAATAACAAAACGACGTTGACGAAACCTGAACATAAACTTACATAACTAAACATAAACTTACGTACAGGAAACAGACGACATCGAAACGAAACGAAACAAACAAACGCTACAGTCCCATGTGGTACGAACATACATACGGACACAGGAGACAATCACCCACAAACAAACAGTGAGAATGCCCTACCTAAATATGACTCTTAATTAGAGGCAAACGCAAACCACCTGCCTCTAATCAAGAGCCATACCAGGCAAACCAAAACCAACATAGAAACAGATAACATAGAATGCCCACCCAACCTCACGTCCTGACCAACTAACACACAAAAACTAACATAAATAGGTCAGGAACGTGACAGTACCCCCCCCACAAGGTGCGAACTCCGGACGCACCAGCACAAAGTCTAGGGGAGGGTCTGGGTGGGCATCTAACCACGGTGGTGGCTCAGGCTCGGGGCGCGGTTCCCACCCCACCATAATCCATCCTAACTTCCTCCCTCCAAGAATGTCCACCCTCTTTTGACCCCCACAAAATCCCCTTAACAACATATCTAATAGGGACAACACCGGGACAGAGAGATAAATCAAGAAAGAGGGATAGATAAGAATATAGAGATAGATGAAGATAGAGAGGGAGATTAGGATAGAGGGGCAACTCCGGACTGAAAGGCAGCTCCGGACAGAGAGACAGCTCTGGACTGATGGGCAGTTCTGGGTATCCAGCCTTTTCAGGCTGAAGGGCAGCTCATGGCTGACTGACGAATCTCGATGCTCATGGCTGGCTGACGGCTCTCGACGCTCATGGCAGGCTGACGGCTCTCGACGCTCATGGCAGGCTGACGGCTCTCGACGCTCATGGCAGGCTGACGGCTCTCGACGCTCATGGCAGGCTGACGGCTCTCGACGCTCATGGCAGGCTGACGGCTCTCGACGCTCATGGCAGGCTGACGGCTCTCGACGCTCATGGCGCTCTGACGGCTCTCGACGCTCATGGCGCTCTGACGGCTCTGGCTGCTCATGGCGCTCTGACGGCTCTGGCTGCTCATGGCTCTCTGACGGCTCTGGCTGCTCATGGCTCTCTGACGGCTCTGGCTGCTCATGGCTCTCTGACGGCTCTGGCTGCTCATGGCTCTCTGACGGCTCTGGCTGCTCATGGCTCTCTGACGGCTCTGGCAGATCCTGTCTGGTTGGCGGCTCTGGCAGATCCTGTCTGGTTGGCGGCTCTGGCAGATCCTGTCTGGTTGGCGGCTCTGGCAGATCCTGTCTGGCTGACGGCTCTAGCGGCTCCTGTCTGGCTGACGGCTCTAGCGGCTCCTGTCTGGCTGACGGCTCTGTAGGCTCATGGCAGACGGGCGGCTTTGCAGGCTCATGGCAGACGGGCGGCTTTGCAGGCTCCTGGCAGACGGATGGCTCAGACGGCGCTGGGGAGACGGATGGCTCAGATGGCGCTGGGGAGACGGATGGCTCAGATGGCGCTGGGGAGACGGATGGCTCAGATGGCGCTGGTGAGACGGATGGCTCTGGCCGGATACGGCGCACTGTAGACCTGGTGCGTGGTGCCGGAACTGGAGGCACCGTGCTAATGATAAGCACCTTCCTACTAGTGCGGGGAGCAGGGACAGGGCACACTGTATTCTCAAAGCCTACTCTATCCCTGATGCGTGGTACCGGCACTGGTGACGCCGGGCTGAGGACAAGCACATCAGGATTAGTAGGGGGAGAATATACAGTGTGTACAGGGCTCTGGAGACGCACTGGTAGCTTAGTGCGTGGGGCCGGAACTGGAGGCACCAGGCTAGATACACGCACTACAGGGAGAGTGCGTGGAGGAGGAACAGGGCTCAGGATACGCACTGGTAGCCTAGTGCGTAGTGTATACACTGTAGGTACTAGGCTGGGGCGGGGAGGTGGTGCCGGAAATACCGGACCGTGGAGGCGTACTGGCACTCTTGAGCATTGAACCTGCCCAACCTTACCTGGTTGAATGCTCCCGGTTGCCCGACCAGTGCGGGGAGGTGGAATAACCCGCACCGGCCTATGTAGGCGAACCGGGGAAACCATGCGTAAGGCAGGTGCCATGTATGCCGGCCCGAGGAGACGCACTGGAGACCAGACGCGTTGAGCCGGCCTCATGACACCTGGCTCAATACCCAATCTAGCCCTCCCAGTGCGGGGAGGTGGAATAACCCGCACTGGGCTATGCACTCGTACAGGAGACACCGTGCGCTCTACTGCGTAACACGGCGCCTGCCCGTACTCCCGCTCTCCACGGTAAGCCTGGGAAGTGGGCGCAGGTCTCCTACCTGCCCTTGGCCCACCACCTCCTAGCCCCCCCCCAAGAAATTTTTGGGAATTACTTACGGGCTTTTTCGGCTTCCGTGCCAGACGAGTTCCCTCATAGCTCCGGTTCCTCTCTCCGGTAGCCTCCGCTCTCCTCAGTGCCTCCAGCTGTTCCCATGGGAGGCGATCTCTACCAGCTAGGATCTCCTCCCAAGTGTAGCAACCCTTTCCATCCAAAACCTCGTCCCATGTCCATTGCTCCTTTCTCTCCTGTCCCTTACTCCGTTTCGTTTTCCCTTGCCGCTTGGTCTTAGCTTGGTGGGTGATTCTGTAACGGGTGACGCTCTCCTCATCCTCGGATGAGGTGAGGAGAGAGGGATCTTCAGACCAAAACGCAGGCTTTGGGAAATAAGCCATCTTTATTAAGAATAAGATGGCAACACGAAACGAAACAAAACACTTTCCAAACTACAAAATAACAAAACGACGTTGACGAAACCTGAACATAAACTTACATAACTAAACATAAACTTACGTACAGGAAACAGACGACATCGAAACGAAACGAAACAAACAAACGCTACAGTCCCATGTGGTACGAACATACATACGGACACAGGAGACAATCACCCACAAACAAACAGTGAGAATGCCCTACCTAAATATGACTCTTAATTAGAGGCAAACGCAAACCACCTGCCTCTAATCAAGAGCCATACCAGGCAAACCAAAACCAACATAGAAACAGATAACATAGAATGCCCACCCAACCTCACGTCCTGACCAACTAACACACAAAAACTAACATAAATAGGTCAGGAACGTGACAGTGGCATTGTGTTGTGACAAAACTGCACATTTTATAGTGAACTTTTATTGTCCCCAGCACAAGGTGCACCTGTATAATGATCATGCTGTTAAATAAGCTTCTTGATATGCCACACCGGTCAGGTGGATGGATTATCTTGGCAAAGCAGAAATGCTCATTAACAGGGACGTAAACAAATGTTTGCACAAAATGTGAGAGAAATCAGCTTTTTGTGCATATGGAAATTCTGGGATCTTTTGTTTCAGTTCATGAAACATGGGAGCAACACTTTACATGTAACATTTATAATTTTGTTCAGGTTAGTTTAGTTAAAATTTTGACCTATTTATGAGGGCTATACATCCAGTTCGCTCTTTTCTACTCTTTGAAAACTGACATCCAGATTTATCCTGCTGTTCAGCAGGGATGTGCAAAATAAAACAATACCATAAAGATCAATGTACAGTATCAAAATAAACAAAATACATATTGTATTTTCTGATTTAGGTTTTCCGAACAGCAACACCATTCCCAGTAACAGTTACAAAAATGTTTTACTTGCTATGACTGTGATGTTGTTTAACTATCTTAGTTGAGCAAGTCACTCTGGATAAGCGTGTCTGCTAAATGACCGAAATATACATTTATATGTGAAAAAGAACATACCAAAATGAACTGCAAAATACACTGGGTATTATTATTGGCCTTGTTTTCTGGGCAGAGCTCATTAGAATTATACTCAGCATGCTTTGCAGTTGTACATTTTTTCATTCACATTTTAGTCATTTAGCAAATTATCTTACAATTAAAGTGATTGAAGGGAGCTTGGGTGAGTTAGAAGGGGAGTTTTGTGATTTGGTGGTTAAAACCATAGAGAAGAGGTTCCCACTTACAAATAAGTGCATTCATCTAAAGCTAGCTAGGTGAAACAACATCGCATCAAGTACATTTTAACCCAACAAAGTATTTATCAAAATATGTTACATTTATGTATAGTTAATTTAGCAGATGCTCTTATCACACCATAGTGCGATCAGACTGCTGATACCAGTGTAGGGTGAAAGGGAGGCCACAAAATGTGAACATCTTGATAAAATGGTATGAAAAGGTATTTTGAAAATACTAATTATAGTGTTTTGAAAATAGCAAAAAAAATTGATTGGGGTGAAAATACATTTCCCAGAAGTAATTCATATCCACATTTCAAATACCTGTAACAGAAATACTCCCCATCACTGGTAATGTGAATGCTGGTTTTACCAGTAGACTTGTGTTTATTTTATTTAACCAAGTATGTTGACTGAGAATGCATTTTCATATTGTCTGGTGGCTGATTAGTTTAGGTGGCTCTAGGCTTATTACCCTCCCTGACATCCAGCTCTGATACATATTTTTCTTATGCCCCTCTTAAGCACACAGATTAGGTGTTATGTTAAACTCAAAGCTTACTTATTTAGAAATGTATGAAAAGGGCAACTGAGGAAGGCTAATGACCAATGCAGTGTCATCAGCACACTCCAAAGCCTTTTATCATTCTACAGAGTGGCTCGTCCTCTATAACCCTCGTTATATTTAAGCTAATGTTGGGGATGAGTAATGGTCAGTGATAAAGCACCCTCAGTCATTTTACTACACAGAAAGAGAAACAGACTCAGTCTAATTGCTCTGGAACAAAACATAAATATAATGGACATAAAAGGACATTTTATTAGGGCACCCCACTATCGGCCTACTATTGGATGTTGTGGGGGGGGGGGGTATAGTTGTTGGCCACAAGGTGGCGGTCACACCATTAATAACTTTACATGTCTGTTTGTATTCAATGTTCTCTTCTAGTCCTGATAATAATAATAATGTCCATACCGCTGATTCGCCCTTTTCATATAGCCAGTAAATTATGTTTGATTGCACAGTACAAGAGACTCTTGTCAGTAAGACACATTTCTATTTGAGTAATTGTCTCTTTGTAGATGACTGATGATGTATGGTGCATCCCCACGCAAACAAACCCCACATTGTGTAAAGGCCTGGATCCACATAGTGAGATGGGATAGACTAAAGGAGATATGAGCGAAATGGCGGTGGCAGAGGTTTAAGTAAGTGAGGCTTTATATACAGACGTAGGATCTTCATTTTATCACCCTGTTGCAGGAGAACTTTCCTGTAATGCAGGAAATTAAAAATATGGGAGTGTATTTGAGTTTTAAAAAGGCTTCAGAAGTTTGTAATTTTCACTTTGAAATTTCAGATTAGATTTTTCCTTATGAAAAATGTATGAACCTCTACAGAAATGTCCATAAATTAGAATCTACATAATAATTCACATTTCCTGTTGCTGCAGGATTATTTTCCTACTCTAGCAAATTGGCTCAAATTAAGATCCTACACCTTGCTTGAGAGTAGGCCTATCATTTTAGTACCTTATATGGCTGGTTTAATAGACCCAGATAGTCCCGGAGTTTGGTGCCAGGACAACAACCTCTTCCTCAAAGTCAACAAGACAAAGGAGCTGATCATGGACTACAGGAAACGGTGGTTCGAGCACGCCCCCATTCACATCGATGGTCCAAACACATCGACACAGTCATGAAGAGGGCACAACAATGCCTCTTACCCCAGAGGAGGCTAACAAAATGTGGCATGGGCCCTCAGATCCTCAAAAAGTAATAAAGCTGCACCATTGAGAGCATCTTGACTTGCTGCATCACTGCTTGGATATGGCAACTGCTTGGCATCTGACCGCAAGGCGCTACAGAGTGCAGTGTGTATGGCCCATTACATCACTGGGGCAAAGCTCCCTGCCATCCAGGACCTCTGTACCAGGCGGTGTCAGAGGAAGGTCCTAAAAATGGTCAAAGGCTCCAGCCACCCAAATCATAGACTCTTCTCTCATGGCAAGCAGTACCGATGCACCAAGTCTGAAACCAACAGGACCCTGAACAGCTTCTACCCCCAAGCCATAAGACTGCTAAATAGTTAGTTAAATATTAAACCAAATAGCTACCTGTACTAACTTTTTGACTCATCACATACGTAGCTGCTACTGTTTACCTCAATTACCTTGTACCCCTGCACATCAACTCGGTACTGGTACCTCTTGTACATAGCCAAGTTATCGTCATGCATTCTGTATCTATTATTACGTATTTTACTTGATTATTTCTCTATTTTTTCTCTCTCTGCATTGTTGGGAAGGGCCGTAAGATAGCATTTCACTGTTAGTCCACATCTGTTGTTTACAAAGCATGTGACGAATAAAATATGATTTGAGTAGGCTTAATCTTGGTCTGTAAAACCAGTCCATTATAATTGCTGTCCTGTTGTGTAGCCATCAGGGAGAGGGGATTTGGGACCATAAAGGTCTCCATTGTATCACAATAGATGACCCAGAGAGAGATGCCACCTTAAAGATCAGTGAAATTGTCTTTCTAAATGGCTGGACAGAGCCAAGGGGAGTACACTGCACTGGGAAATGTTAAATAGGCCACTTGATGATTCAAATTCAACAGCATCTCAGACAGTATCTGGCCTCACCTTTCAACAACCCTGTAGGTCTAGAGAACAATACATACCATACAGAGTTCAAACTATATTTTTTCATCAGAGCTAATACTTCACTACTTTGCAGATGCAGTGAAGAGAGAATTCATATACACAGTGTACAAAACATTAGGGAACACCTGCTCTTTACATGACATAGACTGACCAGGTCAACGCTGCTGGGTTTTTCACACTCAACAGTTTCCCGTTTGTATCAAGAATGGTCCACCACCCAATCGACATCCAGCCAACTTGACACAACTGTGGGAAGCTTTGGAGTCAACATGCATCCCTTTGGAATGCTTTCGACACCTTGTCAAGTCCATACCACAACGCATTGATGCTGTTCTTCGGGCAAAGGGGGGTGCAACTCAATATTAGGAAGATGTTCCTGATGTTTTGTACACTGAGTGTAAGTTTTATTATGTGTTTACCATCATGATCTGCTGAAGTTCATGAACCTGTATTGTTTATCACCATACCTGACATGAACTATTTCCACAACCTCTACTTATAGAACACTGTTGGACACCAGAGAGGAAGAGGCGGGGTGAGAGAATTTACTCTGCCCAAAATCTGTTCGCATGGGATAAGCCCTCTTTTGTATGGAGGTCTATGAGAGAGTGTCTAATTACATGAGGCTTATTTGATCAAATAGAAGTTTTGTAATGTTTTGGCTGTTACAAATGTACTGATATAAGTGGATGCATGTGGTATTCCAGACATTTTGAGAAAAGCAGCTTAGTTGTGCCTGTTGTTCACGGCTAGAATGGTCCCACTTGACTTCACTTGTGTTCACTCATTGAGGACGTGCATTTCAGTTGTTACAGCGGTCACTTGCGATCTTGTCAATATAATAGATCATCTTTGTGGACACTCAGTACAAGGACAGCCTGGAGGAGAGAGAGGGTAAAGAAGGAAAAAGTAAACAGCATGATCACACTTGTCAAGGTATTAGGCCTAATTTATAATTAATTAGGCATCATTTATATGTGTGAAGTGTAAAAAATTATCCTGACAGCATAATTACATTTCTAATCATACTCGGCCATGACAGCCTACTTTTTACATAGTCATCAGATGAGGGGTGTGTCCCAATAATATCTCCTTTCTCCTAAATGTACACATACCTAAAAGCTTTCATCAAATTCCTTATACCAGTCATTTCCTTTCAAATCAGTGAAGGGAAGTAAACAATTTTTTCCGTACACTTTCGGCAGAAGGAGAGATAATTGGGACGTAGCTGGGATGTTGTATAGGGCAACAATTTATTTATGATTATGCGTTTGACCCTGGGTGTCAGAGGGCTTTGTGATGGAAGGGACTCAGCATGGAAGGTGAGAGAGGAAACCTCTAAGTCATGGTAGACTGCAGGGCAGTGAGAATGAGAACAATGGCAGGAGGCATAGGATAACTATCCTATCCTAGTATCTGCATTGATCTGCATGAGCTGTGTGCAATGATTGCATCAGGAATTCAGTGTGCTTTGTCTGGATGGAGCTATAAAGTAGGGAATGAACCAGAGAGAGTGCAGTGAATTGAGGGGTGAATTGATGGAAATCCACTAACAAAATGAGTAACGTGTGAAATAATATTGTGTTTCGACATAAAGATGAGATATGGCCGAAACGAATGATTGATTGTGATTCTGATCTGCTATTTGTAACAACTGACTAATAATTTTACTGAGGAAGGATCTTGTACAGTACGCTGGTGGTACATAAACTCAGCAAAAAAATAAACGTCCTCTCACTGTCAACTGCGTTTATTTTCAGAAAACTTAACATGTGTAAATATTTGTATGAACATAACTAGATTCAACAACTGAGACATAAACTGAACATGTTCCACAGACATGTGACTAAAAGAAATGGAATAATGTTTCCCTGATCAAAGGGGGGGTCAAAATCAAAAGTAACAGTCAGTATCGGGTGTGGCCACCAGCTGCATTAAGTACTGCAGTGCATCTCCTCCTCATGGACTGCACCAGATTTGCCAGTTCTTGCTATGAGATGTTACCCCACTCTTCCACCAATGCACCTGCAAGTTCCCGGACATTTCTGGGGGGAATGGCCATAGCCCTCACCCTCCGATCCAACAGGTCCCAGACGTGCTCAATGGGATTGAGATCCGGGCTCTTCACTGGCCATGGCAGAACACTGACATTCCTGTCTTGCAGGAAATCACACACAGAACCAGTAGTATGGCTGGTGGCATTGCCATGCTGGAGGGTCATGTCAGGATGAGCCTGCAGGAAGGGTACCACATGAGTGAGGAGGATGTCTTCCCTGTAATGCACAGCGTTGAGATTGCCTGCAATGACAACAAGCTCAGTTCGATGATGGACCCTACACACCGCCCCAAACCATGATGGACCCTCCACCTCCAAATCGACCCCGCTCCAGAGTACAGGCCTCGGTGTAACGCTCATTCCTTCGACGATAAACGTGAATCCGACCATCACCCCTGGTGAGACAAATCTGCGACTCATCAGTGAAGAGCACTTTTTGCCAGTCCTGTCTGGTCCAGCAACAGTGGGTTTGTGCCCATAGGCGACGTTGTTGCCGATGATGTCTGGTGAGGACCTGCCTTACAACAGGCCTACAAGCCCTCAGTCCAGCCTCTCTCAGCCTATTGCGGACAGTCTGAGCACTGATGGACGTATCGTGCATTCCTGGTGTAACTCGGGCAGTTGTTGTTGCCATCCTGTACCGGTCCCGCAGGTGTGATGTTCGGATGTACCGATCCTGTACAGGTGTTGTTACACGTGGTCTGCCACTGCGAGGACAATCAGCTGTCTGTCCTATCTCCCTGTATCACTGTCTTAGGTGTCTCACAGTACAGACATGGCAATTTATTGCCCTGGCCATATCTGCAGTCCTCATGCCTCCTTGCAGCATGCCTAAGGCACTTTCACAGAGGTCAGCAGGGACCCTGGGCATCTTTCCTTTGGTGTTTTTCAGAGTCAGTAGAAAGGCCTCTTTAGTGTTCTACATTTTCAGAACTGTGACCTTAATTGCCCACCATCTGTAAGCTATTAGTGTCTTAAAGACCGTTCCACAGGTGCATGTTCATTATTTGTTTATGGTTCACCGAACAAGCATTGGAAACAGTGTTTAAACCCATTACAATGTAGATCTGTGAAGTTATTTGCATTTTTATGAATTATCCTTGAAAGACAGGGTCCTGAAAAATTGACTTGTCTTTTTTTGCTGAGTTTAGTAACATCCAGTGAAGGAGATGACCGGTTACATTCAAAGATACATTTACATTCAAATGTATGCATCAGCATGTCCTATTTAAGACATGTAAACCAGTGATATTCTGATTCCCTCTCTGTGACTGGCTAAGCATACAGTATATATGCTTTGAGGTGTAGACAGTGCCAGTAGCAGCCTTGGGGATAGCGTTGGGACTTTGGCCTGACACAAGATCACTTTTTATCTCCATGCTAATAAGCAGTCTATTCCATTTCCATTTGCTTTGCTGTTGTGTGGCCTTTTGCACACGGGTATAGTGATGGACTGAGAGAAACCAGGGATATTTACATATGCATTCATTGACTCTTCCCGGAAAGGTAGGTGGCAATTATATTAGTAAGGACCATACATAATATAACGAAGACATTCAATACAGTTACTTAAATAATATTAACATCTATCATGGCAAATTACATCTGTAATGTAGACTATAGAAAAACTCCTTCTCCTCTGGTTCGTGCTTTACTCTCCAAAATGAGTTTGTTGTTTTTGTTTTCTATTTCAATTGAAAGTTATTATAGTGCAGTATTTCATATTGTATGGAGATGAACAGATAGAGATCCACTGATAATCATCTTGTTTTAGGATGTGTTAAATTGCTTAGATCATAATAATCATTTTGCTGCCTTATTTATAGACGTTTCCAAGGCCTTCGACCCTGTTGACCATCACATTCTCATTCAAAGGTTGACTGAAATAGGCCTGATCAGGCTTCTTGCAAGTGGTTTGAGAATTATGTCACACAGGATACAATGTTTGATTTCTGATGGTGTTAACTCTAGTTTCCTGGAAATTACAAAATGTGTAATTGGTAGGTATTGGGGCCTCTTCTCTTTGCTATTTATATAAATACTGTTGGTCTCTCTGTTAAAACTTGCAATATTAATCTGTATGTAGATGATACTGTTAGGTATGTCACTGCCCCAACTGCAGACCAGGCGCTGTTTGAGCTGCTATCTGAATTTGTTGCCTTACAAAAAGCCCTGGTTAGTTTCATACCTGTACTTAATGTAGGCAAGACTAATTAAACAGTACCAGTCAAAAGTTGACACACCAGATGGGTGTTTTCTTAATCAAATAGAGCTATCTTCTGTTTCCCCTTCTACCTTGTCACAACGCAACTGATTGGCTCAAACACATTAAATAGGAAAGAAATTCCACAAATTAACTTTTAACAAGGCACACCTGTGACTACCTCATGAAGCTGATTGAGAGATTGCCAAGAGTGTGCAAAGCTGTCATCAATGCAAAGGGTGGCTACTTTGAAGAATCTCAAATATAAAATATATTTTGATTTGCTTAACACTTTTTGGGTTACTACATGATTCCATATGTGTTATTTCATAGTTTGGATGACTTCACAATTATTCTACAATGTAGAAAATAGTACAAATAAATAAAAAGCCTTGAATGACTAGATGTGTCCAAACTAATGACTGGTAGTGTTTGTAGTTCTCTAATTCTCACAAAATACTTTCAGATGGACTGCATATTTATTCATTGAATGGTTCTCCCATCGATCAAGTTCACATCTATAGGTATCTGTAAATTTGGATTGACAAGGATTTATCATTTAAAAAACATACCGATGAGCTAATTAAAAAGCTTAGATTTAAAGTGGGCTTCTTTTTTTACAATAGATCTTACATTGTGCTTAACAGGAGGAAGCAGATTGTACAGTCAACTTTCATGCTAGTTCTTGAGTATGGTGACACCATTTACCAGAATGCAACAGCCACTACTCTTTAAACCTTTGGATGCCGTCTACTATAGACCTTTTCTTTTTTACAGGTGACAGTTTTAAAACGCATCACTGCATCCTGAATCAAAAGATTGTCTTGTCCTCATTAAATTCCCATTGATCACTTCCCTATTCCCTTTTTGTTTACGAAGCCCTACTACACAAGCTTCTGACTTACCTAACTTAATTAGTGAAGCATAAAAAACCTGAGATACCTAACCTGTTCACAGGGTTGGTTAACTCTTGAGGTTCCTTGGGTCTCCACCAAATTAGGTAAATCCACCTTCAGTTTCAATGCCCCCCATTTTTGGAATAACCTGCAGAACTCCCTAATTGTTGATGTCCTGGTGCCGTGTGCGCAGTTGAGGAGCTGTTACATTTGTTAAATGAGAATTGCATTTGTTTTGATTTCAATGTAAAAATGTATTGTGGCGTTGAAATGTTTGTTTTTGAAATTGTAACCTGTATTCTTTTTATAAATGTTTTATTGGAACGTGTTTTTGTCCTCAGGGCACCATTGAAAATGAAACCATTGTCTCAACAGGCTCCCCTGATTAAATAAAAGTAAAATAAAAAAAATAAAAAAATAAGGGCTGCCTGCTGAAAAGGTCTTGATGCAAAAAGGTCACTCATTGCCAATCTGCTAGCTGTCATTCAAGCCTAGCCAGGGGCAATGATGACGCCCCTCAGAACCGTGTCATGACTTCTCAAAGTGCAATCTCTTATCTGAAAGTATATTCAACTTTTTTTATTCAGACATCATAGTCTGTAATTACTCATTTAGTGGAAATAGCCTATTAGCAACACACACACAGCGGTTACTACTTTATGCCTCATTTGATCTGGAAAAACACTAATTAAGGAAATGTGGGCGTTTGACAAGTTAAAAAGCATTTGGACTGACGGAGGTGAAGGTTTATTAAAAAATAACCTTATTTGAGGAAGAATGAAGCCTACAGTAAATGAAATAAGTGGATGGCGTATGCTAATTAGACTTGAGATTGGCTCTTGATTGATGTACTGCTACTAGTGATATCATATATCATGGATCAAGGCTAGAGTTGAACGGTCACTTTTGAATGAATGATGGTTGCAGATTGTTCTGATTCATAGACTTTCTGTTTTTTGGAAGACAGACGCCAGCTAAAGTTAAACGGAAACAGAAAACTAATGTTATATTGAAAAGTAAGAGATACTTTGAAACTAACTACATCGGTAGGACTATGGCTACTTTAAAATATGCTGGTACTTACTCTTACCTGATTTAAAGATGACATTAAATAGACATGAACCAACAATTGTCAGTTTCAATTGGTGGGCATTTTGAAAATCAAATATGTTTATTTTTCTTGCTCACTTGGCAATAGAGTCCAAGAGGGTGCTTTGCTTTAAGGCATTGGACTCGAAATGAAGGGGCAGACATTTAGACACAAAGGAATGCTTTCATGTTTTCTACAGATATGACATGCAAGCTCGCATCTAGAAGCTATTATTAAAGTAAAAAGCAATATTTGACAGTGCAACAGCTCCTCATTCATAGTGTCACTTTGGCTTCAGAGTACAACATAGATTCCCGCTATGCTACTGTCACATGTCCACACAAAGCAAAAACTGAAGTGGTTTCCTTAAATCCAACATTTTGTCAATGTGTAGGGTTGATCAATAACACAAGCCAGGGACTGTCCTACTGTATGTCTTTAGCCAACATGAAAAGGACCAAAGGCTTTGCGTTGGAGATGCTTAATGCTCATTAAAAGATTACCAGAACAGAATAGTGAATTTGTGTGGAAACGGCCCTTTGCAGAGTATTGATTATACAGTGGAATTAAGTTGTAGTTATGAGCAGGATTTAAACCCGCTATCCTTCAATGTTACAAGTCCTCTCACTGCCCCAGAAGACTTAGGTAGTGGCTTTTACAGCTGGCATGTGAATATACGTGAGTTAGGAGACAGGATCAATTCTGCCTCATCTCACAACCTGATCACTTGGGTTGTGTCCCAAATGGCACCCTATTCCCTATATAGTGCACCATGTTTGACAAGAACCCTGTAGTAGGGCCTGATCAAAAGTACAGTAAGTAGTGCACTACAGCCTTTAAAGCAATAACTCCTTCATTGCTCTTCACTACTCACCTTGCACTCTGTACTCATTTCCTTTGAAAAGAAATACAAGTAAATATAAAGTTCAGTGTAGAATAAAAATAAATGACCCACAGCACCACTAACATTGCAGCGTAGCTGAGACTACCATAATTCAAACATCCACGCACAAAGCTTTTTATCGGTCACAGTTTCCTGTCACTATCCTAGCCTGTCAATTAAACCCCAAGTGTGATGGAGAAGTTTTAAATAGATAACTGTGTGTTTGAGACTAACACGTGGACAGACAGAGGAAAGGAAAAGATGGATACTAGACACAAACTATATTTAGATGATATTAGATATCATTTCTATTTGTGGAAAAAACATAAAGAGGAGCCTGTATTCATTTTTGTCATAATACCATGTTAGTTGTTCTTGGCTATAATTGCCATCAGATAGATAAGAACAAGACACAATAAGGTTAACATGCACATAATAATACACTTATCGTGGATAGTCAAATATGTTGGTTCAATTATAATGTTTACATTCTTTCCAAAAATAACTATTTCCCTAATATGCCTGTTTAAATTGACTGATATGAAATGAGGCTGCCTGATAAATGCAGAAAATCGCTTAATCAAAATAAACATTCTACCACAGCGACCATGTTATTTTTGCGAAGCCTCTTTGATTCTGAGTTGGGACATATAATGTTTGTATGTGAAAACTTCTTCTAAGTTGCATACTTTCAGGTGTTCCGAACTCACTTCACTCGCCCTAAAGAGAGAGGCTCCCTCGGCTGCACATGTGCAGATGAAATACACAGCTAGAACTCCGATTAAGGTGTTTACATGACTAATTCCATACTCGGCCCACTGACAATCAGTTAAATATCGAATTTTTAGTGTGCATGTAAAAGTACTCAAACCTAAGTTCCTTTTATTTCTATTTGGCATTATTTTAGATGAACAAACCAACTGACATTCTGAAGACAGGGTACATTCTGAAGACAGGGTGCACTGTGCATCCCAAATGGCACGCAGTACACCATAAAGGGAACAGGGTGCCATTTGGAACAGACACGATCACTAAAAGTGCATGGATTTTTCCTCACTTCATACCTCATGAAGTGGTGGATGCAGCCAGGATTTTTTATCTTCATAGGGAATACTACTAGGTTGCTTATCAAATGGCACCCTATTCCCTACAGTGAACTTTGTTTGACCAGAGCCCTATGAAATAGGGATGATGGTGTCATTTGGGACGGACTCTTGGAATCCTGCTTAGCTTTTGATAGGCAGGTATTTCACCCACAGACAGCACTTTTTTAAATGCACTTCAGCCATTGCCTGAGCATCTCTGAGCTCATTTTCTGTCTCAGTGCAGGTATGGACAAAGCCAAATCAAGAAGTAATGATGACGCTAAACCATGTCTAAGCACTAAGAAAAACACTGAGGGTGATTTCCAAATGGCACCCTATTCCCTACATAGTATGGGCAAAGGTGACAAGTAGTGCACTATTTAAGGAATAGGGTGGCATTTGGGACGCACACGGAACAGTCTGCAGGTGTCAGGGAAGCAGATTCACACTCTTTCCCTAGGAACCTCATTAGCCCACAGATGATTGACTCTCTAATGATTCATATAGAAGGGGGGGGGGGTATTCATGTCTTTTTAATACATAAAACTTCCTTATAGTTAGTACTAGGACATGCATTAGAAGGGGACAGCTCTCTACGGAACAAACTAGATTAGGGACATCCTTGTCCCATTCTTTTGGATCACTTAACAGCAACTTTCTTTGAGTTCAGGGGGAGAGGAACATAATTGTGTTTTTATGATGGATAGTAGAGAGTGAGAACCATGATTTGAGTCTCTGGGAGAGCTGTGGTTGTGACCAGTAGGTCAGCAATCGATTCCCAGCCACCTCTACTGAGCCACTAATAAGACACTTGGCATTTTCCCTCATGTTAGATTAGCTACTCCCCGTGTGTGTGTGTGTGTGTGTGTGTGTGTGTGTGTGTGTGTGTGTGTGTGTGTGTGTGTGTGTGTGTGTGTGTGTGTGTGTGTGTGTGTGTGTGTGTGTGTGTGTGTGTGTGTGTGTGTGTGTGTGTGTGTGTGTGTGTGTGTGTGTGTGTGTGTGTGTGTGTGTGTATGCACCTCTCCTCCACCCTGCCAGTTATACAGCCTCACTATGGCGAGAATGGAGTCGTGTGCGTGTATACCAGGAATACATTAAGTCCTCTGTGGCTCTATTTATGCAGTATTGCTGGCATAGGACTATGTGACTACAGTATGTACAGAATTGTTGTGTATGTTGGGGTTTGAAAAACGTTGAAATGTCACTCCTATCTGATTCCCATGATGTAATGGTCTCAGTGAAGTTGATGCCTACTGTGAGAGTAGGATCAGTGGTCCCACTTTAAGTATGAATTACTTTGTGCCTTATATCAAATAACAAACCTCGCTAGTGACCGTAGCAACTGGAGAAAGTTTGTGGTCGACAAGGAGGATGACTATGTGCCATAGATCCAAATGCCAATCATTTCCATCGAACCCCTCCTTTCCATCGAACCCCTCCTTTCCATCGAACCCCTCCTTTCCATCGAACCCCTCCTTTCCAAAGTGAAATAGATATACAGTACTTTGACACCAGCCTGGATACCCCAAGGTCCAATTGGTCTGATGGTAACAAATCTATGTGGACAGATGATAACAAACAAAGCCCGTTAAATGTTCCCATTTTCTCTCCATGTCAGTAGAAGTTTATGTATTGCTATGCGGGCTACAAATTAGCCAGAAAGAGAAAATAATGCAATGCCAGTTGAGTTTCAGTCTGGACGGGAGGATCCCTTCTCTGGAGATGTACTTATAGGTACTTCTGTAATACATTTTCAATACAGCTACTGTAATACATTTTACGGCAATCCATTTACATTACCACAAATATTACTGTCATCTAATTTACAGTATAACACTGGAATTGCCAATGCAGCGACATATTGCCCAGTGTTCTTGTAAAATTTTTATTTACATGTAGGTAATTTAGTGAGCGTTCTTGTCCTTAGCAACTTACAGTCAGTGCATTCAACCAAGTTTGATACAACAAATCATATCACAGTCATAGCAAGTAAAACGTTTCTGTAACCATTCCTGAAAATGTTGTTGTAGTTAAGGATACATTGGTCTTCAAAATAATTTTCATTACAAGACATCTTATTATATATCTCTGGATAAGGCCAATACAATACTGAGATATTCACAGCAACTTGATGCCAGAGCGAATTACAAGGGGTAAGAGAAAGCAGATTGGCTGTATGCATTTGGATATTACAGCACATTAATAAATATTCTGTGTTTCATGTCACTCGTACTTCTAGAAGCATAAACAAAGGCTTCCAAACTGGCCGTGATTACAGGGCAAAACAGACATTTCACCTCCCACAATATTTCTCCACAATGCACCATCATTTACAATATACTTAAGTAAATATATAGCAAAACAGCAATACAGTACTTTATTGCTGAATTGTATTGAAAATGACATCTGCAATTGCTCATGGTAAATATACATGACATATTAGAGCATACCAAGTCATAAAGGTGTTTAATATCACTTCCCTTTAAGGCGTAACAAAGGCTCCTAACGTGACAGTGACTACAGGGGAAAACAAATGAAAATGACATTGTTAAACACTCAACCATTGAAAGTTTGCGACTTGCTGTCAAACTTAGCTGTTTCCTGTATAAATATACTTGTCATGGAACTACTACCACATATCACTTAAATTGGTACAGCACTCTCACTAACAGGTGCAACAAATATAGCTGCTTACAAGACACGCCTCAAAATACATTCATTAATTTAGGGGCGGCAGGTAGCCTAATGGTTAGAGCGTTGGGCCAGTAACCGAAAGGTTGCTAGATTGAATCTTCCTATGCTTCCTGGCTGATGTTTTGGTCACTTTTGAATGCTGGTGGTGCTTTCACTCTAGTGGTAGCATGAGACGGAGTCTACAACCCACACAAGTGGCTCAGGTGGTGCAGCTCATCCAGGATGGCACATCAATGCGAGCTGTGGCAAGAAGGTTTGCTGTGTCTGTCAGCGTAGTGTCCAGAGCATGGAGGCGCTACCAGGAGACAGGCCAGTACATCAGGAGACGTGGAGGAGGCCGTAGGAGGGCAACAAACCAGCAGCAGGACCGGTACCTCCGCCTTAGTGCAAGGAGGTGCACTGCCAGAGACCTGCAAAATGACCTCCAGCAGGCCACAAATGTGCATGTGTCTGCATAATTAGTACTGTACATAATTAGTACTGTAAAACACAATTACGGTATTTTACTGTGCATTCTACAGTGTTTTACTGTTGAAATTACAGAAAGGTCTTACAGGGAGCTGTAAAACAAATGTATGGGAGTTTACATTCTATGGTAATCCACTGTATTCAGTTTATCCAGTATCATACTTGATTAGTTGATTAATACAGTAAGTTACTGATAAAATTACAAAAACGGTTAACAGTGCAGGTTAAAGGTAGTGCTCGATATAGGGAATCGGGTGCCATTTGGGACTCAATCCTAGACAGCACTGAATGGGCAATCGTCAACTAACTGCCTGCCCTTTCCCCCACAGAGGTCAGTCTGTTGCTTACTGTTTTTCGTGAACACTGCACCTTAGGGAATGCATCGACTGGCTGCCATCTTCAATGTTTTCATAGTATGTATTTGGCAACTCAAGAGAAGCGAGAGAGGAATTCCTGTAGCTATAAAAAGCATATGTTGATGTCAAAAGGTTAAGAAAAGATTAATAAACAAAAAGTTTAATGTCATCAATAGTTACATAATATTTACCATTTCAATTTGACACACACTGGGGCATAATGTAAGATTTCACTAAGCCTGATGCTCTGAATGATAGCTGAGCTGAATCCCTGTCCATGGTGCCGGAATCCTAAATCCCTTCTCCGTCCATCACATGGTGACCTCTATCCTCCAGATTGGTTGAGCAGAGCTCCACAGGTGCAAAGCCCCAGCATGGGCTTCATTAACTGATAGCAGCAGAGATGGAGACAGCAGCAGGGGAATGAGACTGGGAGATAGTGAGGAGTCAGATAGAAGATTGTCACCCACCTGAGACAGGGGAATGCGTCCCAAATGGCACCCTATTCCCTATATAGTGCCCATAGAGCGCTGGTCAAAAGTAGAGAACTGTATAAGTAATAGAGTGCTATTTGGGATGCACAGAGGGAGACAGGGGCACAGTTTGCTGTTGGGACTTGCATCCACTCACCGGGACTCTATTTCAGATGTCGGATTCCGCTCATTGCCTCTGCTGACCCCTGAGGGCAGGGTATCAGCATGATGGGAATGGCATCAACAGTATAAGAGAGTTGAAATATCATGAACCTGATCAAATGTAGGCCTTCATGTAGTCTTCAAACAGTCTAGTCTAGTGAGTTGTTTGGACTCATAATGGCTTCACTTTAATGTAATATATTAATATGATCGTACACTACTTTTTACTAGGATTCAAAGAGCCAGAGAACCTGTATAGAAACTGATCCCATATGAAAACATACTACATTATAATGTGGTACAAATACTATAGTATTTAATGTAGTGTTTTGCTGAATCTACTGTAGTATTCACTGTGGTGTTTTTTGCAGATTAAAGTCTGAATACTATAGTATTTACTGTAGTATACTGTAGTATTTACAGTTAACTATAGTATGAATACTGTAGTAAAATAACTGTAGTATATACTATAGTATTTACTCTAGTGTTTTTGTAGACATTACTGTAGTGTTTTTGTTTTGTCATCTTCAATACAGAAGTGCAGGCTTTCTCCTTGAGGAAACCTAATGGAGATATAGTGCATGTTTCACAGTCCGGAACCTCCTGAGACGGTCGGCGGTCCGGAACCTCCTGAGACGGTCGGCGGTCCGGAACCTCCTGAGACGGTCGGCGGTTCGGAACCTCCAGCGACGGTCTGCGGTCCGGAGCCTCCTGTGGGGGTTCCCAGTCCGGAGTCCCCGGCGACGACCTACGGTCCTCAGTCCCTGGCGACGACCTACGGTCCGGTTCCTCCAGCGACGATCCACGGCGATGATTCACGGTCCGGTTCCTCTGGCGACGACCCACGGTCCGGTTCCTCTGGCGACGACCCACGGTCCGGTTCTTCTGGCGACGAGCCACGGTCTGGTTCCTCCGATGACGTGTCCACGAGCGGAGTGGGTACTTCGCCAAGCACCGGAGCCACCCCCGACGGTAGAGGCCCACCCGGACCCTCTGCTATGGAGTCAGGTTTTGCGGCACCTTTGGGGGGGGGGGCGGTACTGTCACGCCCTGACCATAGAGAGCGTGTTATTCTCTATGTTGGTTAGGTCGTGGTGTGATTAGGGTGGGTCATCTAGGGGTTTATATGTCTATGTTTGCCTGTTATGGTTCCCAATCAGAGACAGCTGTTTATCGTTGTCTCTGATTGGGGATCATATTTAGGCAGCCATTTCCCCTTTGTGTTTCTTGGGATCTTGTCTATGTATAGTTGCCTGTGAGCATTATTTATAGCTTCACGTTTCGTTTGTTCGTTTTGTTGTTTTGTAGTTTTCTTTTCCTAAATTAAAGGATGGAAACATACAACGCTGCATCTTGGTCCACTCCTTGTAACGATCGTGACACTTTTTCCACATATTGTTACGTTACAGCCTTATTCTAAAATTGATTGAATTGTTTCCCAACCCCCCCCCCCCCCTCAACAATCCACACACAATACCCCATAATGACAAAGCAAAAACAGATTTCTTTGAATTTTTGGCAAATATGTAAAACTGAAATATCACATTTACGTACAGTGGCAAGAAGAAGTATGTGAACCCTTTGGAATTACCTGGTTTTCTGCATAAATCTCATTTGGGATGAGGTCAGGACTCTGACTGGGCCACTCCAGAAGGCATATTTTTCTTCTGTTGAAGCCATGCTGTTGATTTACTTCTGTGTTTTGGGTCACTGTCCTGTTGCATCACCCAACTTCTGTTGAGCTTCAATTGGCAGACAGATAGCCTAACATTCTCCTGCAAAATGTCTTGATAAACTTGGGAATAATTTTTTCATCCATGATAACAAGCTGTCCAGGCCCTGAGGAAGCAAAGCAGCCCCAAAGCATGATGCTGTCTCCAACATACTTTACAGTTGGGATGAGGTTTTGATGTTGGTGTGCTGTGGCTTTTTTTCTCCACACATAGTGTCGTGTGTACTTCACAAACAACTCAATTGTAGTTTCATCTGTCCATAGATTATTTTGCCAGTAGTGCTGTGGAACATCCAGGTGCACATTTGCAAACTTCAGACATGCAGCGATGTTTTTTTGGACAGCAGTGGCTTCTTCCATTCAACAGAGATGTTAGAATGTTCCAGAGATTTCTGTAAGTGTTTAGCTGACACTCTAGGATTCTTCTTAATCTCATTGAGCATTCTGCGATGTGCTCTTGCACATCGCAGAATTTCAGGTCACTCCAGAGATGTTCGATTGGTTTCAAGTCTGGTCTCTGGTTGGGCCACTCAAGGACATTCAGAGACTTGTCCTGAAGCCACTGCTGCATTGTCTTGGCTGTGTGCTTAGGGTCGTAGTCCAGTTGGAAGGTGAACCTTCCTGAGCGCTCTGGACCAGGTTTTCATCAAGGATCTGTCTGTACTTTGCTCCGTTCATCTTTCACTCGATCCTGATTAGTCTCCCAGGCCCTAATGCTGAATTACATCCCCACAGCATGATGCTACCACCACCATGCTTCACCTTAGGAGCCAGGTTTCCTCCAGACGTGATGCTTGGCTAAAGAGTTCAATCTTGGTTTCTTCAGACCAGAGAATCTTGTTTCTTATGTTCTGAGAGTCCTTTAGGTGCCTTTGGCAAACTCCAAGTTTTTTTTGGCAAATGGGCAAGTCCTTCGACCTCATGGCTTTGTTTTTGCCATGAGAATATAATTATTTCAATTTTTTTTTTTAAATTGAACCTTTATTTAACTAGGCAAGTCAGTTAAGAACAAATTCTTATTTACCATGACGGCCTAGGAACAGTGGGTTAACTGCCTTATTCAGAACGACAGATTGTCAACTCAGGGATTCGATCTAGCAACCTTTCAGTTACTGGCCCAATGCTCTCACCACTAGGCTACCTGCCGCCCCAAAATGTGAATATGTACATGTAATGTAAATATGGTATTTCAGTTTTGTTTTTACGTGCAAAAAATTTGAAAAACCTGTTTTACCTTTGTCATTATGGGGTATTGTGTATAGATTGATGAGGATTTTTTTTTATTGAATCAATTTTAGAATAAGGCTGTAATGTAACAAAATATGGAAAAAGTCAAGGGTCTGAATACTTTTCCAAATGCACTGTATATTAAAATAGCACATGTTCTATAACCTGTAAAGAAAATACAAAATAAAATGGAGGAAGACGGGTTGGGTAAAGGGTACTTACCCAGTTTAGGGTAAAGGGCTTGGGTTAGTGAAGGGGGAAATAACTAACTAAGTAGGAGATGGAAACTTGTTCTTCAGGATACTGGGAAGGGGGTGGTGGTTTGTAATTTTTGAGTGGTGGGAGGAATGCTTGTGGTTGTTGTTGTTTATGTTTTTTTATGTTTGTATCATCCTCTACGGGATCGGTGTCCCTAAACAATTCCGGGACATAGACATGTCTTATACGGGCAGAAAGCTTAAATTCTTGTTAGTCTAACTACAGTGCACAATTTACAGTAGCTATTAGAGCAAAAAAAATACCATGCTATTGTTTGAGGATAGTGCACAACAACAAAACACTTATCACAGCAACTGGTTTGATACATTCTACTCTGAAGGTAAATCATGTACTTACATTCAGTAATCTTGCTCTGATTTGTCATCCTGAGGGTCCCAGAGATAAAATGTAGCATAGATTTGCTTGATAAAATATATTTTTTTATTCAAATGTTGGTAACGCTCGTTATTAAATGATTTCCTCCGACCACTCGTAGAACAGATAAGTACGTTGTTAGATGCTTTTTCCCCCTTCCACATCACTTTATGCACAGAAGATCTCTGCTATACACAAAAATCAACATGATTATCTGCCTTTCTGTGACCACCATTAACTTCAGAATGAATATGACTGTTTTTGTTTTTCCATTTATTTTTTGAGACTTCAGCACGTATAGCGCTAGGGTGCACCAATTGGTGTCACCTCATTAGTCAGTATGTGTTACACCTGTGCTGGTTGCCATATTGTTAGTGGGAAGGTGTTTAACCTGTGCTGGCCCAGGTGCAATTTAAGAGTGGTTGGCCCTGCTTCTGGCTGTTCTTGGGCAAATTTTGTGGAATAATACTAATGTTAAGGTAAGATTGGAAAGGGAGAACACTGATCCGAGAGCAGTATCAGTATCAACACATGCCTCAACGACAAACTTAGCGAATGTTCTCTCTGCTTCGTTATTTTGGAAAACACATGTTATATCTTCGGCCGTTGTAGGAAAGATACATTGTTAAAACACTCCTAAGCCTAAATTCCATCACTATCTGGAAACTGAGCCCTGGACAGATGAGTTTTAATGGGTATAATGGTTTAAAGTAGATCCAGGGGTTAAAAACCAGGTGTTAAAACTTTCAAATATCAGCGGGAATAAGAGTGGATAAATCATAATAAAATGTATCATATGTCCACTCTAAAATGGTTTTAAAAGTGTTGCACAATATTTCAGAAACACGGAGAGGGGCTGCTGGATATAAATCTGGGTGGGTCAGCCTGTTCCTCCTGAATCATGGACTTCAGAGATGGGTTGTCCACCGCAATGAGGGTAAACCTGCGCCCCAAACCAGCCATCTTCTCCTCTAATGTTCTCAGTCCTGAAAGTTAATGTATGTAGTGTGTGTTTGTGTAGATGGGGAGTCTTTATGCCATCTTGATGGTAAGGTTTTGAATGGTCTCAAGTTTTCTGACAGGAGACCTCCCCAAGTTACACCAGGCTTGCGTAGCACACTAGCTCAGTTCGCAAATAATTCGTTATTTTTGAAAGACTCTTTTACTGACTCGACAGTCATGATTCGTTTTTCTGAGTGACTACAGCAGGACTAAAGGCTCTGCATGGTCAATCCGACATTTGCAGTGGCCATAAAGCATTCTTGCTTCTTGGCTTCGGGGAGCTGTCATATGCATCCATATGCAATCAACCTGGTCTCAGAGCATTTTGTATTATTCTCTACATAAATCCATTTCGTATTATTCTGTAAGTAAATCCCAGACAATCCATTTAGTATGATATGTTATGTTTAATTTTGTATGTATTAATATGTGGATGTCCATCACCCATTTTGTATATATTACTAATTACAATTCAAAATTTGCAAAATGTACAATATGTTACAAATTTGCAAAACATACAATGTGTTACGGATTTGCAAAATGTATGATATGTTATGAATTCTAGCTAGGTGGCTAACGTTAGATAGACGAGGGGTTAAAGTTAGGAGTTAAGGTTAGGGTTAAGTTACAGAGTTAGAGGTGGGGTTAGCTAACATGCTAAGTAGTTGTAAAGTAGCTAATTAGC
Source organism: Salvelinus fontinalis (assembly GCF_029448725.1). Taxonomy (NCBI): domain Eukaryota; kingdom Metazoa; phylum Chordata; class Actinopteri; order Salmoniformes; family Salmonidae; genus Salvelinus; species Salvelinus fontinalis. The sequence continues at coordinate 29,481,061 of NC_074683.1, read as the reverse complement.
TAAAGTTATCCATGATGAGATATGAACTCGCAACCTTTAGGTTGCTAGACGTTTGCGTTATACACCTACCCATCCACCCTACTTTCATTTTCCTCTTAAGTAACCATCTGTCTTATGCAACCATACCAAACATAACATATCATACTAATTTGAGTGTTCCGGATTTACATTTACTATGTTACGTCTGTGACGACCCTCCCACTCTGTCTGACGAATTCTTTCTTTTTAGCTCTTGTTTTCCTAAATAGGATGTCGGTGGGTGGAGCCAGGAGGGTCTTCAGCGAAATGGGACACATCTGGGCTCAGGTGTGTCCAAGGATAAATGCACCACTTTCCCATTTATTGAGGAGACTCTCTCCATGCAGACACACTGATAGATATTTGTTGTGACATTTTTTTGTTGTGGCTGTTTTGTTTGTTTGCTTTGGCACCTTTCAACACCCCTCATTATTACATTTGTGCATGCAACCACTCACACTACTGACTACGCACACCATTGTTAAATGTATTGAGTTTCCTTCAGTTAATAAATATATTTTGTTATTCCTTATCTCCACGTTGTCTCCCTTTTTTGTTAAGAACTTCGAGCTGGTTCGTGACAAGGATTTCATTCGGTGATGTCACTTGCTCTGAGACTAAGTAGTTTCCCTTACTCTGCAAGGGCCGTGGCTTTTGTGGCACAATAGGTAACTGATGCTTCGAGGGTGTCAGTTGATGTGTGCAGAGGGACCCTGGTTCGAGCCCAGGTAGGGGTGAGGAGAGGGACGGAAGGAAGACTGTTACATTGATGCTGTTGACCCGGATCACTGGTTGCTGCGAAAAAGGAGGTCAAAAGCGGGGTGAGTGTAATCGGTGTGAAATAGTTAGCGTTTCATTCGGTGATGTCACGTGCTTTGAGACCTTGAAGTAGTTGTTTCCCTTGCTCTGCAAGGGCCGCAGCTTTTGTGGAGCGATGGGTAACGGTGTTTCAAAGGTGTTGGATGTCGATGTTGAGTGTTTGAGCCCAGGTAGGGGAGAGGAGAGGGACGGAAGCAGCACTGTTACACACGGCACATTGTACAGTGCTCGATTTGGCTTCCGCAGGTTTCCAGAGGCTCCACAATTGCATCACACCCTCTGTACTGAGCCTCCTAACCACATTGGCTTTAGTACAAGTTCCTCCGGCACAGCGGCTCCAGAGAGGTGCTCCGACCAACCAGTAACAGCATAAAGAAGAAAAATCCATTTTTAGAACTGTTAATTGATTGCATTGTATAAGAGTAAATGCAATTCAATTGATTATTGAATGTTATGATGGACACAGCTTTGTATTATCAAAACATACACTCAGTCTCTGCTCAATTTTTTTTAGCTCGAGAACGAATCATTTGGGGTGATGCAGTTCGTGAACGATATTGTGTTTATCACCCTCACAGTAGTCAAGCATGCATTCCGCCAAGAGGTCATTCACAATCTAGTCTGGTTGCGGCCACGACTAGACCTAATTTCAAATGTATGAGGAAATAATCAAATTTGTATGCCTAGCAATTAAGGTAATGTAGGCTACATTGTTTAAAACACACATTTACACGTATCAGTCACAAATGAAAGCTCCAATAAGCCTCTCATGGTGAATGACATGTGAATGAGAGGCTTGTAAAATCATGACTCTTTCAAGTTTTCAGTTCATCGTTTGCTGGTAGGGGGACCTGCGTGCTTTGGGCATTACTGAGTCAAATGAATGAAGTGAGTTGAAAGATTTGTTATTTTTACCGAACCAGTCGAAACGATCTGAGTCAGTAAAAAGAGCTGAACTACCCATCACTATAGCATATTATAGAAGACTCAGAGAGCGTCTGGATGTAGCTCGGGTACACTCGGATGGTTGTTCTGGGTGTGTCTCCTCCTTTTCTTCCTCAGGCGCTTCCTTCCCCCCTTCTCCAGGCACTCTATGTGGGCACTCCCAGACATGTTTTCTTGGAATGGGACCTCAAGGAACTTGACCATTGGGGTATTCTGGAGTGCCTGACCATACAGTTTAAGATTCACTTTCTTGGTTCTTTTGGTGTGCCTGTAGAAGCGAACACACTGGGTTTTCAGGGGGGTTGAGCTTGACACTCCACAGATTGGCCCTGTAGGGAACACAATATATTGTCCATACTTGTTATGTAGGTTTCTCACTTATGAGTAGCAGAAATTGAGACATGGGAAGAGGAATTTGCAGGGTATATGCAAATTAAATACTGTAGTATTTACTATATTTAAAAAAGGTGTAGTATTTTTACAGACTGTAGTGTTTTGGCAGACATTACTGAAGTATTTACTACAGTGTTTTTCCCCCCGGATAAAATGTGTATTTATTATAGTATTCTACAGTATACTACAGTATACTACAGTATACTAAATGACTACAACACTCTATAGTAAGCGCTACACGATTTAGGGATATTACAGTGTGTAGTACAGTATTCTACAGTTTACTACAGAATTCTATAGTAAACTGTAGTATGTTTTCATGTGGGATGATAAAGAACATATTATAGAATGTGATTAGGTATGTCTATTGGTCTGAGCAGAAGAAGATTATCAGAGTTTATGGTGTCTTTTTTTCTGGTCTGGAGGGGATTCTCTCATCCTACTGCTGCATATTCATGATCCTGTCCTCTTTTGTTGGGAAAACTAAGAGAGTAACATCCTGATTACAGCTCTGGGAGCTCAGCCCTGTTAATCTATCCATAGAGGTGCGCTAGAGGTACACTAGAGATGCACTGGTAATTATGAGGACTAATTGGCCAAGCAGGAATCCTCTAATATAAGATGAAAGACATAAGTCCAGGTGTACTACCCTAGTAATGACCTTGAAATATAGACAGTGTTGATCCAATGGTATGGTGAAGTTAGCTGGTGGTGACTATCAAACACACAGTGAATATGCTGTTGATTCAATATTGCTAGACAAAATGACCCATAACAATCAAAATTATTTAGCAAAATTATTTTGTCTGTGATGAAAATACAGTGGACATTGAGGCTGCATGCACTTGAGATTGGACATTGAGGCTGCATGCACTTGAGACTGGACATTGAGGCTGCATGCACTTGAGACTTCTGAGTGGCGCAGCGGTCTAAGGCACTGCATCTCAGCGCTAGAGGCGTCACTACAGACCCTGTTTCGATCCTGCCTAGTTAAATAAAAGTAAGAAAAGTGAAAGGTTGTTGTACTGTATATCATGAATACTGTCATAGCTAGAGGGGAGTTGCCTGGCATGAGGCTAAATATTTGCAATACATATACCACAGCATCTTGTGTATTATCTCTTTATTGATTTATCTCTTATGTGGACAGGATCTGTATCTCAAAGCAAAAATATGATACCCTGTCATGATTCTGTTGATAGAACAGTAATGACTAGTTTTAGTAATAACCTTATACTGAACAAGATGACTCTATTACCATAATGTAAACTATCCAATCTGGAGAGATGTCAGAGGGGGTTTACAAGAGGCAGACAGATGACAGGACAGACATTATTCTAATGGTTTCCAATGACTCTGTTAGATGTGTTTTTAATCAACATGGAAATCCACAGAGAGGAGAGGAGATGAGGGGAGGGGAGGGGAGAGGAGATGAGGGGAGGGGAGGGGAGGGGAGAGGAGATGAGGGGAGGGGAGAGGAGATGAGGGGAGGGGAGGGGAGAGGAGATGAGGGGAGGGGAGAGGCGGGGAGAGGGACTGGAGGATGCAGTTCTGTTTCAGAGTCATCAGTGTTTAATAAAATCTAATGTCTCTCAAGAAGTGTCTCTCATGTGGTGTGTGACATATCATTAATGGAGGATACAGTGCTCTCAGGACTGCTGGATAACTAAAAGCTTCATGTCACAAATTGTCCCTCTTGATTCACGTGTGCTCAGAACGAGAGAGACTGAAATCTCTATATGTACAATGCATATTTATCAGGTCTATTGTTTAATCATCTGTGGATGGTGTATGTGCCCTTGGACTTCCCTCGGTTTTGGTGACTAATGATATATTCCAAAATTGTAATACTAAAATATTTCAGTTGTGAACCAGACACATTTTACAGTGTAGAAACAGTACTGTCAGATATTTGTCCTGCTATCCATCCAGTGTACAGGGTGTTTGTAATAATGTATCCTAATGTGGAGGTCTCTGCTGTAAGATCAGAGCTTTTAAACAAGAGGCTGGTCAGTCAGCATACTCCACCATGTTACAATCCTTTATTGTTCCACATGAAGGGGTGAACTCCTCCTCCAGCAAACAGGCCAGCAGCATAGCATAGCATAGCATAGCATAGCATTGCATTGCATACAGACAGACAGACAGACAGACAGACAGACAGACAGACAGGCAGGCAGGCAGGCAGGCAGGCAGGCAGGCAGGCAGGCAGGCAGGCAGGCAGGCAGGCAGGCAGGCAGGCAGGCAGGCAGGCAGGCAGGCAGGCAGGCAGGCAGGCAGACAGACAGACAGACAGACAGACAGACAGACAGACAGACAGACAGACAGACAGACAGACAGACAGACAGACAGACAGACAGACAGACAGACAGACAGACAGACAGACAGACAGACAGACAGACAGACAGACAGACAGACAGACAGACAGACAGACAGACAGACAGACAGACAGACAGACAGACAGACAGACAGACAGACAGACAGACAGACAGACAGACAGACAGACAGACAGACAGACAGACAGACAGACAGACAGACAGACAACTCCACAAGTCCCTGAGGGGGTCATTACGATGAGGATGAGAAGCTCAGAAGACACAACTCATATTGACAGATAGAAAGAGAGAAAGATAGAGAGTGACAGAGAGGAAGAGGACAGAGAATGACTCAGAATAATCAAACTGGAATAGATCAGTGTCTCATGCATTCTGGTAAAGCATAGTTAAAAAAAATGTTTGACGGAAAATAATCTTGTTGTTTCAGCTAACCAACCACTTGTCATGTTAATATTATCTTAATCTTCTCTCAGAATGAATAAAAATTGTACAATCACTATTAAATATGGATGTCGCTCCCGCTACCTGCTCCCCTCCCCCCCAGTTATATCTTTTGATACTATGACTAGCTTTCTGTGCTCTCAAGATTACTTACTGAGTTGCCTTTTATGGATTACTTAATTTACTTACAGTACATGTAAGGTGAGGTCAAAAGATGTAAAATATTAAAATGTTCAACGGCTCTTCAGTTAGCTTAGAATCAACTAACTTCGTTCACACTTCTCTCTAAAATTTGAATTAAGTGGCTGTCCCTAAAACAAGACCCTTGTACACAGCGATCCAAACATTAATACTGTAGTGACCCACTGTATCCCTTCACTAACAGCTGATGTTATGGGGTTGTGGAGGAGACATGTCATTTCTAAACATATAACTTACCTTGATTGGTTTCACTCTTTTCTAAAAAGGAGGAATTAGTCAAATAAACAAATAACGTATCCAGCAGGTTTAGGATCAAAAGTTCAGAAAAGTTCAAACTTCATAACAAAATAAATACTAAACATGTTTATGCCCCAGCCTAGTATACCTGGGCAGAAAAGAGTTGTATTTTGTAGTTTATTTGAAAATGTTAACTTTTCAAATACTCAAGGTAGTCGAATATAGTTTATATATAGTTAACTAAAAGGCAACTCTTTTCTTTGATATCCAAATGTGGTGTCTCAGAAAAACGAATTATATTTGAAAGTATTTTGAATACCTCCTAGAAAACCAAATAATAATTGAAGGTTTTTGAATATATGCAATTTATTTGAAAAGACTAATAACTATTTAGTTGATGTCTGCCACATATTTCATGAAGAATCAAAAACTACAACAGTTGAATTAGTCTCAATATATGATCATAATCACATGGTTTGGAGGGCTCTGAGATATTAATCTTAATATAGCCTATAGCTAGAATTAAATACTAGGGACATGGACTCATCTCAACATTAGAGTAGACCACTTCCGCAGCTTCAAAATGAAGTAACACATATATTTTAATAATAAGTGAGACACAAGGTAATGCAGTAACACTTGACATAAAGTTCTTACGCGTGTGTAGTAACTTTGATTATTACAATAGCAACATTGTTGTTCCGTAGGACTTTGGAAATTGCTTTATAATTGAATAACAATGGAGTTATAATATAAACTGTGTGGATGAAAATGATCTAAGGCATTTAAACTGGAACAAACATTTCAGTAACGGGTAAAAAAAATCTAACAAACTGATTGGATTAGTTTAGAAATGTATGCTATACATTTGTGTAGCATAAAATTAATCAATCAATGTGCATGCACAAACATAGATATTGAAATAAACAATTCAAAAGATCTACCTGCAAAAGAGCCTGCTGGGAACTATCATAATGATGGGCATGATTTTGGTTAAAAGAGATGTGTATGAGTTTTAGGCCCCTGTACTGCGTAAAACTATGCCCTCAAAATGAAACATGATGAAATACATATTCACACAAAGAAAGGCTTGGATAAAAACAACCCAATTTGGGTGAATGTTGAACAGAACACACGTTGGGATATTTTGATCCAGCCAGTTGGAACAGGACAGAAAGTAACTCTCCCAACATTGGGATATGCATTACCACTTGTGTAAGCATTATAAAAGCTACACAAGTCTCAGTACTCAACATGTAATGACAATACAACAGAACACGAACTGGAATTAAATTTACTCTCACAGGTGGCCAATAAAAACGATTTGAATGCCACACCCCTACTAAGCCACACCTCCAGTCTACTGCTGCATTGGCCTATAGGCTATCTCTTAGTTCTATGCTCTCATTTCTTTAGCCTTCAATAGATCACAGTGTATGAATGTGTCCACATAGCAGAGGCTGGTGCTCTGGCCAGTTAATAATTGTACTTGAGATTTTTATGACTAACAACGTGACAATGATTTTGAGAAACAAAAACAATATTATTGAAATAAAACTGTTCCTCCAAAATGCGCATATAAAAATATTCATAACTGGCATGCAGATCGGTAAAAATGGTAGGATAAATTGTAAGCTTCCACAAACTTGAAACTCATGAGATACCTATTTTCTTTACTATTACACCCATTAAAAAATTGTGAACATGAAAGCACGTGCACACATAGGAGGTCCCGTGAAAAAATCTGCCTGCCTATGGAAATCAAAGGCCCAACCAACTGATTAGTTCTGGCGTCGGCGCTGCAGTAATACTACATCTCAGTGTCGAGGCCATCAGCTGTTTCAGCACAGCTCATGACTAATGTTGGCTAAAATAGAAACTGGTACCAGTTTTCCTCTTAACATCCATTCCCACATGCTTGTGAGTATAGCCAATATGTTTCGAGGTTGAATATTTACAGGAGTTAGGCTATTTCGTTTGGAAATGTGGGCGTAAGCTAGCAATATTTGTAAGCAGTGCACGTGTTGTGTTGACAATAGCCCCACCTGTTGGAAAAATGACACTATGCAACTGCAGTAGCCTATGTAGAGAGTTAGATTGTTCATCTAAGAGAGGGCAGACGCTCAATACAGTTATTATTCAACTAAGATATTCTTCATCCAACTTTTCTTTCCAATTATTTCTGCAATACTTACATCAACTGAAATTATTTCCCCCCAGTATCTTGACGGTTCAGAGATGAAAATTCAAGGCTTTGAGCTCCTCTGAAAATAGATCAAGGCTTTAGAAAAAACAAAACAGAACAGGACAGGGTCGACTTACCATGTTCTGACAAGTCTGAAAGGGGAGGATTGTATTGTCTCAGACAGCGTTTTGATAAACTGTCAACCGAACGCACAGTGCCGAGAGAAAGTGTCAACTCTGAAAAGCTTTGGACAGATCTGTCTGTGTCCCAGACACCATTTAAGGAAATACATAACTATTTGAATCGTGTCATGTTTTCATCCAGAAAGGTTACCTCTGACTTTAGGCTATTTATTAGTATGACCAGATAAAGGTCACCAGGAGCCAGTTGTTAAGGTGGTCAAAATACATGTATTTATTTGGAAAGATGCCTCTATCCTTTTGTTTGGTCTAGCTATTCTCTCTAGGGGCTAGATTCAATCAAACATCACCTGCCATAACAATGCTGAAGAACAGTGTCTTTGTTGACAAACTACTGCCCATGGAAGCATTCACTTCACTGGAGGAGGATATTGTATAGAAGTATTACCATTGCATCATGAGATGTCTGTTATAAATCTGGCCTCGGGGTGAGTCTCCCCCTGTGGATCTGATTGGTTCCCTGTCCTGGAGAAAGGGCCGTGTCACATCCTGTGAAGTGTTTCAGGAAGGAGACAAGTACCCTCCTGTGAATGGTGCATGGAGAAAACAAGACCCCTGAGCTAGAGAGAGAGGTGTCACACTGTTTAGTCCTGAACATCTATTGAGATAAGTCGGTAGTCCTACATGGAGGAAGAGACAAATACATATCCTTAACAGGATGTATATCCATATTGTTCAATGGTTTCTCTTTGAAGTTGATGTTGTCTCAGCAAGATAATGGTGAAGTGATGCAGAATAAAGTCAGGATTAAAGTAATCTATTTACTTTAGTGGACAGGCTGTCAGGGGGAGTTTGTCCTCAGAAAATAAAGTTTTAATACACGTACTGTAACTATGCAACAAAAACAATGGTTTATGTAGTCCATTCCTTTCAGTGTAGGCAGTAGATTTTTGTAATGAATAAATTCAGAACCATCTGTTGAACATTTGCAATTGAAATCAAGTCAGCTTCTTCTTTTAGCATTAAATTCAGCATAACCATTGTCAATACAGAAAGGAAGTGCATAGTCATTGTGGGTTTCTGGGGCTTGGAACTGGATGGAGAGTATATTGTTCAGTTGCACTAAGCTTACCTGTCCAGTGGCGGACTGGCCATCTGGCATTTCGGGCAAATGCTAGATGGGCTGGTCCATTTTTAGCCCAGTGGGTCTGTTTAATTGATTTTTTTTTTAGCGTTAAATGATCTTTAACTGGCTAATAATGGGTGTGGGGGCCTCAAGGATAGAGCTTGGCTGGTGTTTTACAAATGCCTGGGGCTGCTTTCTGGTCCAGGTCCGTCCCTGTACCTGTCATATGTTGTATTCGATTTTTATTGCATACAATTTAAAAGAACTGCTTGTTAGTAAAATCTTCTTAAATGTTATCAAAATGTGCTACATCATATGCAAGACCTTCGATTCAATAACATGGAATTTTCTCCCAGAACCAGAAAGCGGTTATATAATTTCAGAACGTTTGAAATCACCAACAAATAAAGCAATTTGAATTACAAGCCAACTTATGAATCATCTCACAGACGCTAAGCCTGTGTTTGCAGCCAGGTATTATATCCAATCCATGCAAATGCAAACACCCACCCGCTAGTCGAGACCCGTGGAAATATTTGTGGAAATGCCATTGTTTGGGAGATAATAATGTGGCTGGAAAACAAAGAACTTAGACACAATGATGAAAATGGAGACTGTGTTTCATTGAGCAATGTGGCAACAAGGGAAGTTGGGGAGCTCCCATTTTAGACATACAGTTGAAGTTGGAAGTTTACATACACTTAGGTTGGAGTCATTTAAACTCGTTTTCCAACCACTCAACAAATTTCTTGTGAACAAACTATAGTTTTGGCAAGTCGGTTAGGACATGTACTTTGTGCATGACAAGTAATTTTTCCAAAAATTGTTTACAGACAGATTACTTCACTTATAATTCACTGTATCACAATTCCGGTGGGTCAGAAGTTTACATACACTAAGTTGACTGTGCCTTTAAACAGCTTGGAAAATTCCAGAAAAGGATGTCATGGCTTTAGAAGCTTCTTTTAGACTAATTGACATAATTTGAGTCAATTGGAGGTGTACCTGTGGATGTATTTCAAGGCCGACCTTCAAACTCAGTGCCTCTTTGCTTGACATCATGAGAAAATCAAAACAAATCAGCCAAGACCTCAGAAAAACATTTGTAGACCGCCACAAGCCTGATTCATCCTTGGGAGCAATTTCCAAATGCCTGAAGGTACCACGTTCATCTGTACAAATAATAGTACGCAAGTTCAAATACCATGGGACCACGCAGCCGTCATACCACTCAGGAAGGAGACATGTTCTGTCTCCTAGAGAGGAACGTACTTTGGTGCGAAAAGTGCAAACCAATCCCAGAACAACAGCAAAGGACCTTGTGAAGATGCTGGAGGAAATAGGTACAAAAGTATCTATATCCACCGTAAAACGAGTCCAATATCGACATAACCTGAAAGGCTGCTCAGCAAGGAAGAAGCCACTGCTCCCAAACCGCCATAAAAAGCCAGACTATGGTTTGCAACTGCACAAGGGGAAAAAGATTGTACTTTTTGGAGAAATGTCCTCTGGTCTGATGAAACAAAAATGTAACTTTTTGGCCATAATGACCATCATTATGTCTGGAGAAAAAAGGGGGATGCTTGCAAGCGGAAGAACACCATTCCAACCATGAAGCATGGGGGTGACAGCATCATGCTGTGGGGGTGCTTTGCTGCAGGAGGGACTGGTGCACTTCACAAAGTAGGTGGCATCATGAGGAAGGATAATTATGTGGATATATTGAAGCAACATCTCAAGACGTCCGTCAGAAAGTTAAAGTTAAAGCTTGTAATGGGTCTTCCAAATGGACAATGACCCCAAGGATACTTAAGGACAACAAAGTCAAGGTATTGGAGTGGCCATCACAAAGCCCTGTACTCAATCCTATAGAAAATTTGTGGGCAGAACTGAAAAAGCACGTGAGGGCAAGGAGGCCTACAAACTTGACTCAGTTACAGCAGCTCTGTCAGGAGGAATGGGCCAAAATTCACCCAACTTATTGTGGGAAGCTTGTGGCAGGCTACCCAAAACGTTTTACCCAAGTTAAACAATTGAAAGGCAATGTTACCAAATACTAATTGAGTGTATGTAAACTTCTGACCCTCTGGGAATGTGATGAAAGAAATAAAAGCTGAAATAAATCATTCTCTCAACTATTATTCTGACATTTCACTTTCTTAAAATAAAGTAGTGATCCTAATTGACCTAAGACAGAGAATTTTTACTAGGATTAAATGTCAGGAATTGTGAAAAACTGAGTTTAAATGTATTTGGCTAAGGTGTATGTAAACTTCCGACTTCAACTGTACACTACCGATAGAAATAACCTTGTTTTTTTAAAGAAAAGCAACATTTTTGTCCATTAAAATAACATCAAATTGATCAGAAATACAGTGTAGACATTGTTAATGTTGTAAATGACTATTGTAGCTGGAAACGGCTGACTTTTTAATGGAATATCTACATAGGAGTATATAGGCTCATTATCAGCAACCATCACTCCTTTGTTCCAATGGCATGTTGTGTTAGCTAATCCAAGTTAATCATTTTAAAAGGCTAATTTATCATTAAAAAACGCTTTTGCAATTACGTTAGCAAAACTGAAAACTGTTGTTCTGATTAAATAAGCAATAAAACTGTCCTTCTTTAGACCAGTTGAGTATCTGGAGCATCAGCATTTGGGGGTTTGATTACAGGCTCAAAATGGCCAGAAACAAATAACTTTCTTCTGAAACTCGTCAGTCTATTCTTTTACTGAGCAATGAACGCTATTCCATGCGAGAAATTGCCAAGAAACTGAAGATCTCGTACAACGCTGTGTACTACTCCCTTCACAGAACAGCGCAAACTGGCTGTAACCAGAATAGAAAAAGGAGTGGGAGGCCCTGGTTCACAACTGAGCAAGAGGACAAGTACATTAGAGTGTCTAGTTTGAGAAACAGACATGTCACAGTCCTCAACTGGCAGCTACATTCAATAGTACCCACAAAACACCAGTCTCAACGTCAACAGTGAAAAGGCGACTCCGGGATGCTCGCATTCTAGGCAGAGTTGCAAGGAGAAAGCCATATCTCAGACTGGCCAATAAAAAGATTAAGATGGTCAAAAGAACCAGACACTGGACAGAGGAACACCTTGATTGTGTATATCAAGGTGATGTGTGATGTGATGAATGTTGGAGAGCCAAAGCAGTACTGGGTTCAAACACTACTCGAAAACATTGATTGAGCTTGCCTGGAACCAATAGAATATTCACACAATTATTCACACAATGGCAAACCCTGCCCATCTGGCACTCCAAGCAGGCTAAAGCAAATGCTAAAAAGCGTTTAAAAGATTTCAAATAGTATTTGAACCCAGGTCTGAGCCAAAAGTTTAGAAACTGGGAGAGATGAGAGAGAGGGAGAGGGCATAAAGGAAGCTTCTGTGGATTTTTCTACTTCGTTTAATTACTACAGTTTATTGTCAAAGGATTATTAACACGTAAAGCACATCATTCTCTCTTTCTCAATATTTTTCCCTATTTCTAAGCCACCAGTTTATAGTTCAGTAAGGAGTTCACGCTGGGCTAGCGTCGTCAGCTGTATTTGCCGACTGTGACAACCACAATCATGGCTTGTCTCACTTTAAGCTGTCTCTAGGCTCTCTGTTGACCCTACAGAATTACCAAATAATGGATCAAAATACTGTTGTACATGAAGAGAATAATCATAAAGTTGCTGAGTGCACTATTTTATATAATCAAGGATATGGTTTAGGTATGAAGCGAGAGAGTACACCTGCCTGAGCTGTGTAATTCTCACCTGATTCCTCATTGGGTTTCCATAAAAAATTACATATTTGAGGTCAAATTCCCAGTGTTGTTTCTCTAGTCTGAATTTGGTACTTTTTGGAGACCGTGAGGTTCTTGGATGGGTTTCTTGAAGTCAATGATGCATAATACCTATATGTAACCAGGGTAATTGCCGAGTTACTTCGTGAACATGACAAATTGCTTCCACCGTAGTGAGATCCCTCAAGTGCTTTACGGGTAGCTGTAGGGGTCACTCTGGGATTAGAAGGGATATAGGCTGTTGACCTTGAAGGCCCCTCTTCATACACATGGAAAAGGTCGCACAGCAGTGAGGCAGTGTGGGTAGTGTGGAAGTCAGACGTCCATACAGTATGGTACATTCGTTGTGGTCACCATGCTAGATATACTGTATGAAGTAACTAATTTTAACTAACCAATTAACTCCTCTAATTGGCAGGAAGCAGGTGCTTCCAGTTTGCTAATTATATACATTAAGTTGACAACATTTTTCTTTATAATTCATTACTTAATTTACAGTAAATAGAGTGGGTGGGGCCCTTAATGCAATTCTGTAGTTGAAAATCAAATATTGTTTGTAGAATAGATGAACTGCAATGTGCTATAAGAGGCTGGTCCAATGCCATACCTATGTGCATTCCCTGCGAATCAGGATAGAAATCAGGACAATGTCATATGTTAATGAGCACAGCATAATTTGCTGTCTCAGCAGCCCTGATAATGATTAAAGCTGCTATGAATGAACTGTAAAGGGGTTACCATGAATTTGACAATAGCTTACTGGCAGCTCGGTGGCAAGTAAAATTATTCACAGCAAATTCTCCAGTGTGAAAAAAAACTCTGAGAGTGTTAAATCAACAGTGAAAGTGTTGAGTCTGTGGACCAATATAGACACCGGAACAGTGTTATATTAACACACTGCTTCATGTAAAGCAGTGGTCACCAACCGGTCGATCGCGATCAACTGGTCGTTCTCCAAGGCATTTCTAGTTGATTGCCAAACATTTCTGTAAAAAACCCAACGATAAAGCCTTGTATTCCTATTTTTTTTTATTAGTCTCGGGCTGTTGGTGGTAGGTGCCGCCAATTCAGCTGCCCTGCGCACCGGGTAGGCAAACTGTTGCTATTTCATCTGTCTGAAGGTACAAACTCTGCCTTTCCGGTGGGCCTGGAGAGGAAATCAAGTGTACCATTCTACCGCTGGCCAATCAAATCGCTCAGATGACCGACTCTGCAGTAACGTAGCAGGCATAAAAGAAAGCTATGGCAAAATTGATACTGTGAGATTTCAAAACGTTTAAAACCATGAGTAGAGAGAGACTGTCAACGAATACAGCAAAGAACTGATGTTTTTATGAGTGAGTTCATGTTTAAGTTCTTACTCAGCACTGCCAAGACTTTGTGTTCAACACTATTATAAGCCATAAAATGTGCGTTCTTCCTATTTCCACTCAGCGCTACAACAAGCAGTGCAGCAGTAATGAATGAGTAGGGAAGTGTATCTATAGGCTTGCATTGTTGTTGTTATTAGCGGTTTGGGTCTTTTTTAATGTCAAGGAATATTTCACTTTCTCTGTTCATAGGAGTAACAACATGCATTTGTGCATGAGGCGGAAATAATACGGTGCGACTCGAGTTTCGCCATCAGCTGGAAGACGGTGTCCCTTTTTGGTCAGTGTCAGTGACCAAAAAGGGACACCGTCAGTGGAGGAAAGGGAGAGTGGTGGGATGTTGAGAGACGGACCCTCAGTCTGCTGTTCTCTCCCTCCACTGAACATCAGATGCAGGCACTATCAGCCCAGTAAAATAAAAAGCTAATTATTTAACTGTATGCCCACTCAGCTGTGCCTCACAAGTAATACTACAATGGATCTATTACCGGTGTGATCATATAGCCTACCTCAAATTTTGAAATATAATTTAAAAAAATGTCTCGAACAACAATGCCTTGGCAGGTAAATTCAAGCAAAGCCAGTATGTGGTGATAGTGTATTGGGCCTATAGCTTACTGCAAAAACCTCATTGCTACAGTACTGTTTTTAATTGGTTAATGTTGAATAGGCTTACATATTTTAAGTCATGTTAATAAAAAAATCAGCATGCATTTTGACTCAGAAAGTGATCTTGACTCAGAAATGGTTGGTGACCACTGGTGTAAAGCCTTATTCACATATTTCCCAGAGTGCCTTGTCTGTGAGTAATTATTTTAGTTACCACCCACGATTGTATGTCATTGACAGAGACGTTTATGTGGCATTCATCCTTTTTCAGTCCAATGGTCTTCACCACTTCCAGAGGCCTTAACAAAGTCTTACAAACTGGTAGTGACTACAGGATAAAACAGACCAAATGGACATGGTAAATTGTAGTGGTGTGTGTGATTATCAGAAGTCTGTGGCGCAGCAGTAAGTCTTTGGCTTTAGTAGCTTATAATGAGTTGGAATGCCAGGTCTGCATCTTACATCTTGCAGAACTCAGAAATATCACAGTCAACCTGGATCTCAATGACAAATCAATATTTAATTTGTCCACATCAAATTGCCTTTATACAGTATGCTGTATTTCAATGGGACTGGGTAGTGCTAGTTCATGCCTCGTGTGTATTTAATGCAGAGAGAATGCAGCCAGTCAGTGCATGGATGATAACTTAGCTAACTCCCTTGATCTTAGGTTGGCTTGGCTCCTGGACTGAACCCTAGCTGCTGTGGTAATGGCGTTCGCCTCTATTTTAAACAAAACCATAGGGGATGCATCTATTTTGCATTAAAACATTTTGTTCTGACAACTGTCCCAGGACTATACCGACAGATTCACATTTTACAGGCCTGGTGGAAAGCCCAAGACCAAGCTCAGATGGAAAGGATTTTAATATTTGTACAAAATTCTGTTTTTGACAAAACTTTTTTACAGCATACAGATAGATACCTAATGCATTCTTAATAATGTCCTGTGGTTCCAAGGTTTGCCTGGAACAACAGCCCAGATACATTGTTTTACTAACTAGTGATGGGGAAACAAAGCTTCCTGAAGCCTTAATGTTTACCAGCCAATTGTGTCGAAAATAGGTTCATTGTTCGAGGCTTTGATCTACACACTGTACACTAGTGGTACCTGCTGGTCAAAATAATGTAGAGCTAACAAATTATTATAGATGATGTCCCACACTTCTTAGCGCATGCACAGTGTAGCTTTTTTGTCTTCTACCGAAACCAATGCCAAAACAATCAGGTGGTTGTTCAACGAAACAAAGCGTTGGATGTCATTGATCATGTGCTTCTGATACAGTTGTACAAGCTTCGAAGTAAACTGCTTAGTGATTTCAACGCATGCCCCAGGGTATCAAACATAACATCACTACAGGAAGCCTCTGGTTCTCTTTAAAAAAAATAGCTTTTTATTAGCTAATTCATTATGAAACAATGCACAGGTGGTTCACCAGAGAGCTCCCGAATGTTTGAACCTCATTTATTTATTGTTTTATATTCAACTGCAAAACCCCAACAGTACAGCTCACACTTTATCATACATCATAGTGGTGTGAAGCTGAATATATTGCCAAGAGGGAAACAGAAAGCGTATTTAAATCATAGGGGGATCAACTTTGATTACAGCAGTGTCCTTTGAGATGTAGACAGTAGAGGACCTGTCTTTTTGAACTAATGTAAGTGTATGTGCACAAACAGGGCTATGAAGAGAAAAGGGCTATGAAGCTGAAGCTGAAGTACCTCAGCAGCTCCCTCCGTCTTACTTCTTCACAGTTAGACATCTAGACTATGGGCTTTAGGATTAACTCATCTATAAGATAAATAACCCCAGATCCATCCAGAGATACCTGGTCTCTCTCTCTCTCTCTCTCTCTCTCTCTCTCTCTCTCTCTCTCTCTCTCTCTCTCTCTCTCTCTCTCTCTCTCTCTCTCTCTCTCTCTCTCTCTCTCTCTCTCTCTCTCTCTCTCTCTCTCTCTCTCTCTCTCTCTCTCTCTCTCTCTCTCTCTCTCTCTCTCTCTCTCTCTCTCTCTCTCTCTCTCTCTCTCTCTCTCTCTCTCACATCAGTTTGCAAACAATGTTTTAAAAAAAGTATAATCTTTGAGTTAATAAAGCCGCATACATAAACATGGTCTCGTTTTTGCTTTCTTGAGTAAAGCAGCTCCACAATGCAGGTGTTTCAGCCTAGCTCAGTGCTTTCTGTGGTGGTGGGGCAGTGAGTGGAAAATATGGAGAGTAGGGGTTGGT
Source organism: Salvelinus fontinalis (assembly GCF_029448725.1). Taxonomy (NCBI): domain Eukaryota; kingdom Metazoa; phylum Chordata; class Actinopteri; order Salmoniformes; family Salmonidae; genus Salvelinus; species Salvelinus fontinalis. The sequence continues at coordinate 29,464,198 of NC_074683.1, read as the reverse complement.
AATGTTCTCTAGTTGCTCCGTGATTGGCTCAGTGTTGTGTCACTCATGGGGACACTAAGTCGCCGCAAAATCTACGGGGAGAGCTCGAAAATTCAAGCCCCTTGGAAGCTGCCTCAGAGTTACATTAGAAGTGCCCATCCAAGAAGGCTCAAGATTATTGGCCACAGATAAAATTTCGTCAAATAACGTTATATCTACCGTAGCTTTGATTGGACTGATCATGTCAATATCATACTTCTAAAATCTTAGCTAGCAAGCTAGACAACCAGGCATCATTATGAATCAAGTCGACAATCTACTGGCAAATCCTTTTCATATGAAGATAAATTATAGATAAAATGTATAGGTGCTCATCGGCCATTGGACATAAACATTACACAAAAAGTTGGAAATTGCAAATTAAACACTAAGTGGTTTGGAAGGAATCAGTGGCTAACTGCGAGCGTTGCAAAGCAATCACTATCCTGCTTTTCAGTGGAGTGGGTGTGTGGTCCAAGTCTGGGTTTAAGGGTCACATTACCAAGCTTAAAAGGATAATCATTCAACACAGTGGGCCAGAAAAGGTTGAATACATTGGCCATGCTGTCAATCCAACAACTGGAAACTTGGAACTGGGAAATCTCAGACTTCAGTGAGTTCAACACAACTGGGAAAATACGTTTTGAACGGTCATCCAACTCGGAATTCCAAGACAGGATCTCTGGCCTCTTTCTAGAGCTCAGACCTGAAAGTCACTGACGTCATGATTCAACCTTGTTTTTTAAAAGTTCCCAGTTGTCTTTAAAGCACCGTAAATCCAGATAATGCCAGACTTTGATGACAAAATTTGCCCACAAGAAGGAACGCTGAGCCACCTTCCTGTTCAAGTGAGCACAGCCCGACAAGGCGAGTCCAAAATTGTCTGCTATGCTGCTGCATAAATAATGTAATATGCCAGGGAGATATGTATACTGTAGCTAAGAAAGTAATACCAAGTGTAGGAAGCTGTTAGTAGCCCATATGCCTCACCCTAATAATTTGGTCCCTTTCCCACTCTAATTACTTAGCCTACTGTTCTGACTTGTTGGTGCCTGTTTTAGAGAAATGTAATCATAATCATCGAATATTGTAACAGCTTTCATTGAATGCTTATATGCCCATTTTATTTATCCTACGGTTCTGACTTGGTGTACAGGGAGAATACTGTAAGAACTGCCCATGTTCTGAATTCTGTCACTGTACATTTTCAAAAGTGATTAAGAAATAGTTATATTGACTAAGTCCGTCCTAGTTCGCTCATTAATGTCTTAATCGAAATTACAGATTGCCTCTTATCTGCTCGTCGTCCCCTTATGCCATAGTTTGTACATCTCAATTATCAGTATAAACCACATTTGTTTAAGCAAGTCAGCCATATCAACTATTTTTTTTTTAAAAGGCAGTAAATGAGGCTGCATGAACTGTTTCGCTGCCAGATAAGGCTCCTCTGATAGCCAGGTGTAGCGGTGGTAAGGATCCACTCCATGTCTCATTTGGGACAGCTTTATGTAGGCCCTAACAGTTCATGGGCACTGTTTGTCACCGTTATAGTGCAATTAATGTATTGTTTAGTGTTGTGTAGCGGCTTTGCAGGCATGCATCCCCCAAAATTTGGGGAGTTTGCATCATCAAGATTTACATGCTAAAATGCCACTGGTGGGAACACTCTCTGCACTTCTACCTCTGACTCCCAGCACCTGAATTGCAAATCGCTCTAAACATTAAGAAAATATCCCCTCCCTTTTTCATGAAGGACTGTGTTCCAAAAAGTATGATAACAATATGTGCCATTTTACAGTGATAATAATAGTAATACATTGGATTCATATTTTCTAACCCCCCCCCCCCCCCCCTCAACGAACTTCATACTTCAAATGCCACAACTGTTTACTCTAGCTGGCTAATTATGCTGTTCCAAACAACACCTAAGAAGAGATTCACAGTGAGCTGTTAGACAGGTGGTTATGCCTCACTAGCATCTTGGACAACAGCAGCACACAGTACATGCTTAATTAGCAAACTTACAGTTACAGTGAAACCTTTTCTACTGAAAGCTGGAAGTGGAAACTATGCCTGAGTGGAGAATGACAGAGGAAATCTATCTTAAAGTTGTCTCCCTCCACTGTAACTGAACAGTAATCTATTTGAATAGCAGCCATGCTGCCACTGAGTGTATGCTGGCTATTTCAGCTGTGCTGTTGCTGCAGTGAGCTGAGCTGAGCTGAGCTGCCTGGAGCAGGATCATTTGTTGCCAGTCAGACAGTGTCTCTACACCACACTGACACAGAAGGAAAATATATGTGTGTGTGTTTACCTACCTGACAGTCTGATGGAGGGAGAGTATCAGGTTTATTGACTGTGAATATACTAGTTGATAACCGAAAGAGATAGGGGAGCAATATCTTTGAGGAAAAGTTATATTCTTGCAGGTTACCTTTCTAACGTACAGTTATGCTACATGATGGATTCTACAGTGTGCTTAAACACACATACTGTAACACACAACCAACCTCTCCTGCAACATTGATGTCTGACTGGGCTGGAAAATTGAACATATACTGGAATACATTATTCATCAAATGCTGTTTTGGAGCCGACAACATTGCACACTGTAGGTAGGAGAGTTATTGCTGCTTACAGTGAGACCGGGACAGAGGAGAAGAAAAACAGTCCACTCTGTAACCTCACTCCATCCATCATAACAGGCCATCGAGATGAGAGGGGTGGCACGCTACGACCACAAAGTGTCAGGTTACGTAAACACTATCTGTCCTATTCATGTGTAGAAGATAAACTGTGGATAGAAGAAAGAAGGGGACGAACATTGAGCAGGCTGGGAAGGCTGAGCCGGTGCTACAGTACAGTACAGTAGTTGATGAACAAGCTAAATTTGGCAAGCAGAATCAGTGGCCATGCCCTATACCTAAAAACATTGACTCTCCCTGACTCGATTCACACTGCATGCTGTGGTACTAATACTGACTCTTCATGCCAGGATTGTGGTATCTCCAGTGTGGGATCATGCTCAGCCTATTGTGCTCAAAACTAGGTTCTGTGTAAACAAAATATGGATATTTACTGATCAGGTGAAAGCTTTTGGTTGAGGTTGACCTATTTGTCTATCAGGGACTGCAATGAGGAAGTGAAGGAAATGCTCTATATTCATACATTCCCTTCCCTTCTTTTCATCTTGCTTTACAGCATTTATTGGCTTGATCACACACATCCATGCAGACTCATGTGTGCACGCACGCATGCAAGCACACATACAAACACACAAACACACCCACTCCCCCCCATCCCCACCACCCATTTCCCAAAATGTAGTTTAGGTAAAGTTGATTGCAGAATTGATCGCTAGCTGCAAGCAGTCATCAATGTAAACCATTGCATATTAATACAGCGACATCCAGATCAAAACCGTGTCACATCCACTGCTTGCAGGCAGAAAAATTAAATGTATGTTATTTGATTCTTTGTGGTTCCTCTCTTTGGAAAAATTAGTATATACAGTTGAAGTCGGAAGTTTACATACACCTTAGCCAAATACATTTAAACTCAGTTTCACAATTCTTGACATTTAATCCGAGTAAAAATTCCCTGTCTTAGGTCAGTTAGTATCACCACTTTATTTTAAGAATGTGAAATTTCAGAATAATATTAGAGAGAATGCTGTATTTCAGCTTTTATTTCTTTCATCACATTCCCGGTGGGTCAGAAGTTTACATACACTCAATTAGTATTTCAAATCAAATCAAATTTTATTTGTCACATACACATGGTTAGCAGATGTTAACGCGAGTGTAGCAAAATGCTTGTGCTTCTAGTTCCGACAATGCAGTAATAACCAACGAGTAATCTAACCTAACAATTTCATAACAACTACCTTATACACACAAGTATAAAGGGAGGAAGATTATGTACATAAAAATATATGAATGAGTGATGGTACAGAACGGCATAGGCAAGGTGCAGAAGATGGTATAGAGTACAGTATATACATATGAGATGAGTAATGTAGGGTTTGTAAACATATAAAAGTGGCATTGTTTAAAGTGGCTAGTGATACATGTATTACATAAAGATGTACAATTAGTATTTGGTAGCATTGCCTTTAAATTATTTAACTTGGGTCAAACATTTTGAGTAGCCTTCCATAAGATTCCCAAAATAAGTTGGGTGAATTGTGGCCCAATCCTCCTGACAGAGATGGTGTAACTGAGTCAGATTTGTAGGCCTCCTTGCTCGCACACGCTCTTTCAGTTCTGCCCCACAAATTATCTATAGGGTTGAGGTCAGGGCTTTGTGATGGTGTTACGCACGCCTCTGAGAAGAGGGAACGCAACTCCCTGCTACAACTCAACTCTCTGAAGTGCAAGAGGTATGGACTGTAGGTGCGAGTAAGGATGACACAAAAGCAGAATTTACCGTTTACTAGAATTTATTTTCTTACACGGTAATATGGGGAAAAGGGGCTGGACGGAACCAAAGCAAAGAAAGTAAATATCAAAGTTCCCCCTCTCCTATCTAACCTGCCTACCCACTTAACTTACCTAACTTAACACCGCCTGGTGCCCTAACCAAAATACAGGGGGTGGTCCGCCCAGGTCTTACCTAGTGTGCCTAGACAGTAAATATACTACGGGTATATGTATGCCCTCGGGCCTCTTGCCTAAGCACTCCCAAAGTGCCTTCTCCTTCCCCCCTGAGAACAAACGAAACAGAGTAATTATTAACGATTTCACAAACACTCACAAACACAGGACATAGCAAAACTGCTACCAACAACAACAGTACATACCACACTTTCTGATACACAACCAATCACAATCTAATTTTTTCTCTCTCTCAATCTCCAAATCTCTACTCCTTATCTTATCTCATCTCTCTCTCATCTCCCTCTCTTCTCTTCTCTCTCTCTTCTCTCTCTCTTCTCTCTCTCTTCTCTCTCTCCTCTCTCTCTCCTCTCTCTCTCTCCTCTCTCTCTCCTCTCTCTCTCTCCTCTCTCTCTCTCCTCTCTCTCTCTCCTCTCTCTCTCTCCTCTCTCTCTCTCCTCTCTCTCTCTCCTCTCTCTCATCTCTCTCCTCTCTTTCAATCTTTTGGGGCAGAACACTGGCTTTTATCTTCAGGTGGCAATGGTGATTAGTGTCAGCTGCTTCTTGACGAGAGGGGGGGTCAGCTCCAATCACCAATTAGCCTGGGGTTGACCAATCAGCTGGTTGGGGAGTACTTCAGGAAGCCATCTCCTGAAACACACACTCAAATACAAAACATAACACAGAAACTGGGGAACGTAACAGATGGCTACTCCAATACCTTGACTTCGTTGTCCTTAAGCCATTTTGCCACAACTTTGGAAATATGCTTGGGATCATTGTCCATTTGGAAGACCGATATGGGTCCTGACTGATGTCTTGAGATGTTGCTTCAATATATCCACATACATTTCCTACCTCATGATGCCATCTATTTTGTGAAGTACACCAGTCCCTCCTGCAGCAAAGCACCCCCACAACATGATGCTGCCACCCTCATGCTTCACGGTTGGGATGATGTTCGGCTTGCAAGCCTCCCCCTTTTTCCTTCAAACATAACGATGGTCATTATGGCCAAACAGTTCTATTTTTGTTTCATCAGACCAGAGGACATTTCTCCAAAAAGTACTATCTTTGTTACCATGTGCAGTTGCAAACCGTAATCTGGCTTTTTTTGGGGCGATTTTGGAGCAGTGGCTTTGTCCTTGCTGAGCGGCCTTTCAGGTTATATCGATATAGGACTTGTTTTACGGTGGATATAGATACTTTTGTACCTATTTCCTCCAGCATCTTCACAAGGTCCTTTGTTTTTGTTCTGGGATTGGTTTGCACTTTTCGCACCAAAGTACATTAATCTCTGAGCGGTTTGACGGGTGTGGTCCCATGGTGTTTAAACTTGCGTACTATTGTTTGTACAGATGAATGTGGTACCTTCAGGCGTTTGGAAATCGCTCCCAAGGATGAACCAGACTTGTGGAGGTCTACCATTTTTTTCTGAGGTCTTGGCTGATTATTTTTGATTTTCCCACGATGTCAAGCAAAGAGGCACTGAGTTTGAAGGTATGCCTTGAAATACATCCACATGTACACCTCCAATTGACTCAAATTATGTCAGAAGCTTCTAAAGCCATGACATCATTTTCTGGAATTTTGCAAGCTATTTAATGGCACAGTCAACTTAGTGTATGTAAACTTCTGACCCACTGGAATTGTGATACAGTGAATTATAAGTGAAATAATATGTATGTAAACAATTTTTGGAAAAATGACTTGTGTCATGCACAAAGTAGATGTCCTAACCGACTTGCCAAAACTATAATTTGTTAGCAAGAAATTTGTGGAGTGGTTGAAAAACAAGTTTTAATGACTCCAACCTAAGTGTATGTAAACCAATCAGAATGGCAACAAAAAGGCTTTATTACAGACATAATTACTCCTCATTATCATCAGCTGTACAGGGGGGTTGGTATCAGACATCCCGCAGGTGAAGGATCCAGATGTGGAGGTCTTGACTTGGCGTGGTTACACATGGTCTGCAGTTGTGAGGCCGGTTGGACTTACTGCCAAATTTTCTATAACATATTTTAATGTGGCTTGTGGTAGAGAAATAAACATTACATTTTCTATCAACAGCTCTGGTGGATATTGCTGCACCCATCAAAACTTGAGACATCTTTGTCATTTTGTTGTGTGACAAAACTGCACATTTTAGTGTGACCTTTTATTGTCCCCAGCACAAGGTGCACCTGTGTACTGACCATGCTGTTTAATCAGCTTCTTGACAAACCACACCTGTCAGGTGGATGGATTATCTTGGCAAAGGGGAAATGCTCACTAACAGGGATGTAAACAAATTTGTGCACAAAATTTGAGAGAAATCAGCTTTTTGTGCATATGGAACATTTCTGGGAGCTTTTCTTTCAGCTCATGAAACATGGGACCAACACTTTACATGTAGCGTTTTTATTTTTGTTCAGTATAGTTAGCTAGATAATTAACTAATAGCAATTATCATAAACCATTATTAGTAGCTACAGTAGCTAAATATCTGTCAGATGTAAAATAAACAGGATCGTTGCATGTCAGAAACAATGCATGTTGGCTAGCTAGCTCACCTTAGCTAGATCACGTTAGCTATCTAGCAAGCTAATGCCTACAGATGTAACTCGGAGGTGAAGCCTACTTTCGAATTAAGCAATAGAGTCGATACTTCTAGAATTAATAGGGTTATCATTTAGCTAGCTAGCTACCTAGGTTAATCACCCTATTTTAAGTAGTTTGGCGCCAAAATTTGCCTGGGCTCAATCACAGGCTGTATCTGATACAGTCAAATAAGGAGCATGATGTCTCTCTAAGTCGAGGTAGCAATTGTTAGTGAAATTATATACGGTGCAATTAATATAAATAATAGCTTAGCTACAAATTCACATGGATCCCATGTAATTTGTCATAACCATTATCACAAAATGGCGTGCATATTTTTTGTCAGCTCTGTTGGGTTTCCACTATTTACCAGAGCCACAAAGTCTAAATTGGTCAATGAAAATGAAGTGAAAACAAACTTTTGCTTTGGTCTTCATTTAAAGTTTGGTATAAGGTTATCAGTGTGTTTAGGTTAGGCTCAGGTTTAAAATCAGATTTTAAGAAGAGAAATTGTAGAAATAGACGGGATGTATGACGTTGTCAGCAGGAACACGGAGAACCAAGTTCTCCTTTACATTGTATTATACCATTTCAAGAGCTAATACTACACTCAAAAGAAGTGGAGAAGCCCTATGTATCATACAACTGTCTACTCCTGGAGTAACTACCTGTCAGAGAGACTGTGAGGCCCTGGACCAGTGGTAGGTCAGGGGTGAGGGCTCTCTCTTTCAAGCACACTCACCACTACCTCTATCTGTCTCACTCCAGGTGTTACAGAGACAGACTGGTCCAAGGACCTCCAGAGCATTCTGACCAACTAGCTGCGATCTCTCCAGAGGGCTGGGATGTAAGCTCCACTCATAATAGTATACTTGATGCACTGTGTAAACCTCCTTCACTATGGCAGTCTGCATGTGTGATGCTAGCATATTATCCAGGGCAATGGTTGGATTGGATTTACTTTACTCACTTGAAAACTCATCCTCTCGCCTCCCTTTAAAAGTATCCCAGATTAAATATTAACACTGTTATTTACATATTGCAATAAAGTATCACTTTGGGATTGGCATAGGCTTTTAAAGAACTCATACACTGTTGTACGCTTCATTAAAGCCTAAAAGGTGTCATGTTCAACCGTAACAAATAATAACAATTCAACAGAACATATTAACCAGAATGATATTTACTCACATGGGTGGCCAAACACAACTTCCTAAAAGCCACGTCCCTAGCAAACCAAGCCTCCAGTCATCTTTTCTCTCTTATCGCAATAACCTAGCATCAACAAACCAACCTTGCTCTTTAAAAGGATTCCTGCAACACAGCAGTTAGGTCATCCAAACAACCCAGTATTTTTTTGAGTGTAAGCTGTCAATATAAGGCATTATGAAATACATTGTAATGTGTTAATTAAAGACTGTTCAGTGTCTATACGGGTCCACACTTTCAGTGTTAATTTAACACTGGGGAATTTGTTGTGTGGTAGAAATGGCCAGATCTCTATCTAACATATGCATTTGATTATGGAAAAACAATTACTCCTTAGTGATTATGGGAAAACATGATAAAACCAGCCATATGATGAGAATTGATTTTGTTAATGCATTTTTTTACATCTTTTGCTTGTTTTGAAAAATAATATTTGAACTTGATTATTAATTGATTTGATTGGTTGAAAAAAATCTACAATTTTGGAAAAAACTAATAAAATTAGCTCTTCTTTCTCTTTTCTATATCTTTCTCTCTCTTTCTCTTTCTTTAGCTCTCTTTAACTCTTTCTCTCTCTCTCTCTCTCTCAGAATGGCAAAATTCCAAGTACTGCAAACACATAACCTCCAAAGAGACACAGACAGTGAATTGTGCATTTCCGTTAGGTATTACTGACTGTGTTCTCTACAACAAGTAGACTGCAGTAAGTATCTATCCAAAATTAACTTTGCTAGAAAATATTGCGGCTGTTGAGGGTTAAATGGGTATGGACAAATGTTACACTCTCAAAACGGCTGTTGACTTGGAAAGGCAATTAATATTCCTGTGCCGAGAGGAGGGTTTAGTTTAAGGCTGGTCACGTGGGCCTTCCTGCCTCTCTCCGGCTCACACAAGTCAGATAATTACCTATTTAGATCTCAACCAGACAGCTAGCCTCACTGCTGGTGAAGAGCCCTGTGTGTGTGTGTGTGTGTGTGTGTGTGTGTGTGTGTGTGTGTGTGTGTGTGTGTGTGTGTGTGTGTGTGTGTGTGTGTGTGTGTGTGTGTGTGTGTGTGTGTGTGTGTGTGTGTGTGTGTGTGTGTGTGTGTGTGTGTGTGTGTGTTTGCGTGTCTGTGTGTGTGTGTGTGTTTGCGTGTCTGTGTGTTTGGATGCGTAGGAATTGGCCGTCTGCCACACCCTTTGAAAGGCAGCTCCATGAAGGAGGTCTGTCAGTATGAGTTAGACATGGTGTGTGTGTGTGTGCGTGTGCACACGCGTGTGTGAGAGAGAGATAGAGACAGGGGATGCCTCCTAACTGGAGAAAATAAACAAATAACACATTAAACCATACTATACATTGGCCCCGGGGGAAAACCCTGGCAGACAATCTGAATGCAGGTTGCGGATAATAAAACATTGTGAAGGTTAGATATTCCCACTCAGACTGGATTTCAAAAGGAATTACACATGACTTCGCAAGCCAGCATAATGTGACAGGTAATACTTAAATTGTTCCTAAAGAAAGAAACAAGTAGTTCATATAGGTTATTACTGTGCCATTATCTTTTTACCATGTACTTCCTTAGTAATAACTACCTGGTATTTTCAGAAATATAAATTATGTGATACTGATGATTTTGTTTTTTTCTTGTTTAATTTTGATATGATTAGCTTAAATTGGATTACTTACTTATTGCTTGAATTGTTTGTTTTGAATTTTAACCAAATTGATTTGCTAATTAAATTTTGGAACAACCAAATAAATGGACTTTTATGACCACATATTATACATGTCATAAGGCCTTAAGTTATGGCCCAGCGTTACTCGTCACTGTGGTCTGAAAAATTAGCTCATTGGCCACATCAGACCTGCAATTCATAATATCCTGGTTCGTAAAATTATTAGTAATTCCTATCGGAATCCAGCCAGGTGGAGCATACTCAACAATTTCAATATTTTATCACCCACAACCTGCACCATAAATGTCTGATAGGGTGAAGAACTGAACAAACAAGAATACCTAAACCATCTAAACTGGTAAAAAGAGGTCCAAACCCTGTAAGTTATTTATCTTTGTATAGTATACGATCAATTAATCAGTCAATGTGCATGAGGAAACCTGCAACAAAGAATGCTGGGAAATATGAGGCCCCACAAGCTTCTTCTTCACTCAGAGTTAATGGAAATGAACTCAACACAGTCGACTAACAACACCACACCACTGAAAGATTTCTTCAATCAAATGTCCTGTTCAGTTGTGCTGAAATGTATGTAAGGTGACAGACATTCCTAACACTGATCTGAATAAAAGGCATGTAAAGTCACATCAAATTCTAATGACTAAACGGACTATCATGTTTAATCTTGTGTTCTAAACACCTGTGTTTAAGATGAGAACACTTACTGGCAAATCTAAATGCCTAATGTTTTAAATACTGACGTTTAGGTTATAAACATGTTGCATGGTTTAACAGTGTAGAGGGTTGTAGTCTGGGGAGTGTTGGTTGGTTGGTTGACTTACTGTCAGTGCTGATGCTGACACCTCCAGCTAAGCCAATCAATAGCGCTTAATCTCAACTCAGTGGTCATTACTCATAAGTTAGGTGTCCAGAGGCTATACACTCCCCTCCTCTTCTATCTGCTCTTCTGGTCTCGACCCAGTAAACACACACATGCCCATACACACACACACACACCCACCCACACACTCACACAAACACGGCCCCCTGAGGTCACTGAGCAACCTGCCTACCAGGATATCACTCCAGCAACCTGCTCCTCTCAGCCCAGGGCATCACTCCTCTTCTCTTAAGTCAATCAGCAGGGTCTCTAACGCCCAGGGTGTGTATGTGTGCCTGTCTGTATGTGTGCCTATCTGTATGTGTGCCTGTCTGTATGTGTGCCTGTCTGTATGTGTGCCTGTCTGTATGTGTGCCTGTCTGTATGTGTGCCTGTCTGTATGTGTGCCTGTCTGTATGTGTGCCTGTCTGTATGTGTGCCCGTCTGTATGTGTGCCTGTCTGTATGTGTGCCCGTCTGTATGTGTGCCCGTCTGTATGTGTGCCTGTCTGTATGTGTGCCTGTCTGTATGTGTGCCTGTCTGTTATGTGTGCCTGTCTGTATGTGTGCCTGTCTGTATGTGTGCCTGTCTGTTATGTGTGCCTGTCTGTATGTGTGCCTGTCTGTATGTGTGCCTGTCTGTATGTGTGCCTGTCTGTATGTGTGCCTGTCTGTTATGTGTGCCTGTCTGTATGTGTGCCTGTCTGTATGTGTGCCTGTCTGTTATGTGTGCCTGTCTGTATGTGTGCCTGTCTGTATGTGTGCCTGTCTGTATGTGTGCCTGTCTGTATGTGTGCCTGTCTGTATGTGTGCCTGTCTGTATGTGTGCCTGTCTGTATGTGTGCCTGTCTGTTATGTGTGCCTGTCTGTTATGTGTGCTTGCGCCGAGTGCGTCTGTTTCTGTGTGTCCGTGTGTCTATGTGCCTTACTGTGTGTCCGTGTGTCTATGTGCCTCACTGTGTGTCTGCGGCCGATCCATCCATCCACTCCCTCACTTCCACTCCCCCTCACTCCCCTCTCTCGTCCACCCCCGCAGGACAGAGCTAAGATAGTGTTCATTATTTGGTCAGAGTGTGTCCCCACAAAGAGCTGTATTTGAGGCTCCATCTGTGTGAGCTCTGCTCCTCTGGTTCTCTGCTCTTCTGGGACCCAGGTGGCTTATTGGAGAGGGAGAGAGAGAGGGAGAGGGACCTAAACTGATCCAGCCAGGCAGGGAAACAGTCATTGGTTTTGTTCTCATAACATGTGGATATACTGTAGGTAGTAAGTATAACGATGTGTCGTTGTCTTTTCATTGTCAAACAAACTTCATACAGTGTACCATAGCGTAATTCAATATGTTACTCTATTTTATCTGTTTTCAAAATACATCAAATACAAAATTACAAAAAAATTGTGGGGGTCACTTATTGTTAGCACAATAATTTATTCCCCACCATTAATATTAAAATAATTATAAGGAGCTGCAAATGAGCAAGTCTCTTGTTCTCTAGATGGCAGTAGTAAGTTACACATTTCACAGTGCATTTCCAACCATGTAACAAGTGTGTGTGGTGTGTGTGTGTGTGTGTGTGTGTGTGTGTGTGTGTGTGTGTGTGTGTGTGTGTGTGTGTGTGTGTGTGTGTGTGTGTGTGTGTGTGTGTGTGTGTGTGTGTGTGTGTGTGTGTGTGTGTGTGTGTGTGTGTGTGCGTGCATGCGTGTGCGTGCGTGCGCATGTGTTGGAGTTTGTGTGTTTGTGTTCATGCATGCGTGTAGTACAGTATGTATCTGTTATCGAGGGCATGCGCCATGGCAGTATTGCTTGAGTATTCAAAGGTGAAGGCTTAACTCAGTGTTCCGTTGTACTGTAGCGCTCCAGTAGTTTGATATTACATTACTGTGATGGAAAAATGTAATTTATACGGTAATCTTAGGTATTATCTGCAGCATACTGTAAATTATTTTACTGCAGCATACTGTAAATGATGGTGTATTGTGGGGAAATTGCTGTATTTCGAATGGTACTGTAATTCCAACCCACAGAATACAATACCAAACCGTATCTTTGGATCGCCAAAAACCCTTTGACCTCTAGTGGGTGCATGGTATTGTTGTTTCTGGCTCATTAACATATTTTGAAGCATGCCTTGTAAGAGGCTATATTTGTTGGACCCGTGAGTCAGAATGCTGCACCAATTTAACTTAATGTGGTTATAGTTTACCATTAAGATAACATTTATGGTGGATAGATTGTGATGGCAGCAAGTCTCAAACCTTTAATGGTTGAGCGTTTTGCCATGTCAATTCGGTCTGTTTTGTCCTGCAGTTGCTTCTAGTTTGGAAGCCTTTGTTAAGGCCTTTAGAAATGTAAAATATATTAATCAAATCATCCAATATTCATTAATATACTGTAATGTGTAAACACTTAACCTAGCAGCCAGCATGCTTACACCAATCCCTTGTAATTACAGTAAAATACTGTGAAATACAAAACCTTCCCCAAATGAATTTCATTCATTCATCCTTTCATTCATTCATTCTTTTATTCATTCAATTACGGTAGCATTGACATTTTTACAGTATAATACACTCAATTGTACGGTATTGTACTGTGTGTCATTACACAGTGATTGCTTTCATACCTTATTGATACTACAGTATTAATTCAAAATACCGAATTCTACCCAACACTGAGCTGTCTGTAAGATGCTGTCACATTCATGGCAAACTCTTTATACTGTATGCTCTGCTTGCCAAACAGATATTATGGCTCATTCCTTGAATAAATTGAGAGGTTGTCATCTTATTCTGTTAAAACCAATCTAATTAACTTGAGATTGCTTTGTGTTTTAAAACAACTGCACCAGTCTTTGCAAATTATGCAAATTAGATTAGTATTTTGTAATAAAATGTAATCATATGTAATTCCTTTGATGACAATATTAATGGAAAACGTCAGGCAACTGTCAAATTCATTTATGGACACGAAAAGTCCATGTCTTTGTTGAATTTGATGATTGTATCAAAATGGATTTCTGTGGACGGCTTTCCATTTCAAAACTGTAAAATCAAAGACACCTCAACAGCACTTCTATGTTGGAGAGAACATGAAAAATAAATATAATTATGGCTAACTGTGTGGGTGTAGACCCTTAAATAATTTTGATAGTGGCTTATCCTCACCATGTACGCACACACACACACACACACACACACACAAAAAAAGCATTTTTTAGGCATGACTGAAAGGGCGATGGAGACGTTGCTTTTGTTCTCAACATTTTTGCGTTGCCAACCAGTCCCTGCTCTGTTGTTTTGTATTGGCCACATCTAGTGAAAATACCAATTAATTTCAATCTGACATGAGTGAGGTCAGGACACTCTCGCTATGTCTCTCTCTGTCTCTCTGTCTCTGTGGGATGCTGGACTTTTGCCGTTTACAGTAGGACTGTTGTGCACAGCACAACAACACTGGCCTCGATACCTGTCACGCCCTGACCTTAGAGAGCCTTTTTATGTCTCTATTTTGGTTGGTCAGGGCATGAGTTGAGTGGGCATTCTATGTTTTTGTTCTTTTTTGTCTATTTCTATGTGTTTGGCCGGGGTGTGGTTCTCAATCAGAGGCAGCTGTCTATCGTTGTCTCTGATTGAGAACCATACTTAGGTATCCTTTTCCCACCTGTGTGTTGTGGGTAGTTGTTTTCTGTTTTGTGTCTGTACCAGACAGGACTGTTTCGTTTCGTTCACTCTCTTTGTTTTTTTTTGTTGTTTCAGTGTTCAGTTTATTTATTAAATTTAAAATGAACACTTCCCACGCTGCGCTTGTCTCCTCCCTTAGACGATCGTTACAGTACCTTTGTAACCCTGCTTGCCCATCCATTCCATGCTCTCTCTTCCATCAAATGTGTGTCAACATAAACAAGAAACAATTGAAAAAATGTAATGTTCATTTTTGTTCTGCAAACTTAAATGCTATTTTTTAACCCCAGTTCTTTTAAAAGAGCAGAATTGGGCTGAATAGCAATCTGACAATGATGAACCAGACCAGGAGACAACCAGGACAGGAGGGGTCAAGGGTAAATAGCTACTCATGTTGTAAGTTACTTTGCTGACTCAAATGATGTTTAGCCTACTCTATTGGGTAAGGGTGAGAGGTTAGATGAGTATTCGCATTACATAAAATAAGTTCTGTTGTTTTGGTATGGCATACAGCACATTCCTCAAGACACCTGAGAAAGGCACTGGAAACCACGCATAACTAATCTCTATGTGAACCCCATCCTTTATGACCTTGGGACATGTTGTTTGCATGATTGTGTGCATCTCCCTGCGTGTGTCGGTGGAGGACAAGTGAGTGACGTGATGCATGAGGGGAAGATTATTGTGTCCTTCTTGAAGCCTAGTTCTTAAAGCAAGGCCGCCAGGTCCAGTGTGTGTGAGTGCATGCGTGTGTGTGTCGTGCAAGTATGATTATGTCAAGCACGTAAGTGTAAGTGCGTGTGTGTGTGTGTGTGTGTATAAATATGGGACCAAATACTTAACTTTTTACTACTTTAATATACATATAAGTGAAGTTGTCCCAATTCTTTTGGTCCTCTAAAATGGCTACATACAATAAGTGCTGTAATTTCTAAACCATTCACCCCATATGGATGGGAATACCCTCAAATTAAAGCTGACAGTCTGCACTTTAATACTATAGCCATTACTTGATTTCAAATCCAAACTCTTGGTATATAGAGCCAAAAGAAGAAGAAAAGCTTCACTGTCCCAATAATTACAGAGGGCACTGTAGTAGCTGCTCCTTGTGGAGAAAAGCACGTGTGTGTGTGTGTGTGTGTGTGTGTGTGTGTGTGTGTGTGTGTGTGTGTGTGTGTGTGTGTGTGTGTGTGTGTGTGTGTGTGTGTGTGTGTGTAGGGCTGCCAGGTCCGGAGTGAGCGTTACACTTATTGACTGATGCAAGCCCTCCCAGGACATGGCTGCCATCATTATTAGCATAAGGGCTCTATGTCTAAGCTGACATGATTCTATAGGTGTTACAGTGTTGGTAATTAGGATCTAGGGCTGACACGACAAGCAGATAGAGTTTGTTTCATTGTTTTCTCTAGTAGGGAAATGTTTAATATGCACGAGGTGATCTCTGAAATAATGAGGGTCTCTCAATGGTGGTCACTGGTCACCAGTGTCGATGCTGGGAAAAAGTACTTGCACAACATGTCTTTAGAAAATGTAGTTGTAAGGAAACAAAATAAATCCACAAACATATTATACGTGATGTGCAATACAATGTAAAACATTTTGAACCACACACAAACATTATTACATTTATGTTCTGTAAATTCATGTTTGTTCAAATATCATCAACACTTAGCTCCATGTAAAAGCAAGTGCAAGCAAATGAGCTGCGATGAGATAGGCCCATTCGTTCAGCACTTTCAAAATGGACAGCGGCAGAAACGCAGATCAATGTTAGTTCATAGAAATTCAGCAAGATTTTGAGGCCTTATCTTTACCTCTCTTTAAGTCACCACAGAGAGAGCGAGAGAAAGCGAGAGGGAGAGACTCAGCCCACAATTTTAAGTATTTTATTATGTGGTCTAAAAAGGAAGGAAAATACAATTACGAGGATCCACAATATACCGACGCAGACAGCACATTGAGCAAACAATACAACCCTCACAATATGAACTATGACTGAACTTTTTCTGTAACAAAAATATAATAATGAGAAGACTGTCACTGGCAAACATGGTTAAAGACCCAACAACATTATGCACAGTGCCATCTGTAATTATTGGGACAGGGACATTTTTTTCTACTATTGGCTCTATATTCCTTAGTTACAGAAGCACAAATGTCATACCCCGCAAAAAATCTAAAAATGCCAACCTGCCCTGTTATTGTAATGGTGAGAGGTTAGCATGTCCTGGGGGTATGATATTTGCCATCTGTAACTTTCTCACTCATCATTATTCAAGATTATCCAAAATTAAATATAGAAGTGTTTTGAAACAAATTATATGCTTATTTACAATAAAAATGACTCCAAAATGACACATTTGGTTGGGGCGTGATGGTGACTTGGGTGAGTTATCTAGGTGAATTTGTATGTCTATGGTGGCCTGATATTGTTCACAATCAGAGGCAGCTGTTTATCGTTGTCTCTGATTGGGGATCCTATTTAGGCAGCCATTGTCCTTTTGTGTTTGTGGGATCTTGTCTACGTTTAGTTGCCTGTCTGCACTATTTGTATAGCTTCACGTTTCGTTAGTATATTTTGTTGTTTTTGTGAATGCCACGCTGCACCTTGGTCTCTCTCATATGACGATCGTGACAATATGGGACCAAATACATAACATTTTACTACTTTAATATACATATAAGTGAAGTTGTCCCAATTCCTTTGGTCCCCTAAAATGGGGGGACTACGTACAATAAGTGCTGTAATTTCTAAACCATTCACCCCATATGGATGGAAATACCCTCAAATTAAAGCTGACAGTCTGCACGTTAACCCTATAGTCGTCATTTGATTTCAAATCCAAACTTGGTATATAGAGCCGAAAGAAGAAGAAAAGCTTCACTGTCCCAATAATTACAGAGGGCACTGTAGTAGCTGCTCCTTGTGGAGAAAAGCATATGAGCTAACTGTAATACAAAAAGTAAGCAATTAACGGCATCAATCTAACATTGCCTAAAATGATGAATAAGTTACTAATGAGATAGCAATATACTGTAACAATGGAGATGTAAATTATGGCGTAAGGGAACAATGAGTTGATAAATGGCAAGCCGTAATTTCGATTAAGACGTGAGCTGAGACAGACGTAGCCTATACGCCTATTCGTTCAGCACTTTTGAAATGGACCACAACAGAATTCAGAACATGGGCCATTCTCACAGTATTCTGCCTGTACACCAAGGCAAGGCAGAACAGTGGGCTAATTAAACGGGGGCACATAAGCAGGCAATGAAAGCTCTTACAATATTCGATGATGACATTTCTCTAGGCTACATGTGCACTACCAAGTCAGAACAGTAGGTTATGTTCTGAGGGGTATAGGGACCAAATTATTAGGGTGAGACACAGCTTACTACACAACATACAACTGGTGTTACTGCAGTATACAAATCTCCCAGGCATATTACGTCACAGATGCAGCAGCATAGAAGACATATTTTTTGACTCACCATTGTTGAGCTGTGCTCACTTGAACAGGAAGGTGGAGCCAAGGTCCTTCTTGTGGACAAATGTTCAATTACTTTGGCATTACTTTGGCATTCTCTGGATGAATTTGAAGTCATGCTGGATTGACAGCATGGCCAATGCATTCAACCTGTTCTAGTCCATGGTGTTGCGTAAGAAGGTTTTTATCATTTTAAGGGTGTTTGTTTTGGATCTTGCTTGATGTAGGCTGCCCTCGCAAAGGGGTTGGTCGTCATATAGCCTTTGTAGCCTGTCATCTCCTTCATGCATGGGCTCAGAAATACACCTGAAAATACCTAGCAGGCAGGGGAAGCAAAATACTGATTGATTTGCGACGCTCACAGTTAGCTACTGCATCCTTCCAAATCACTCAATGTTTCATTTGCGACATCCAACTTTCTGTGTAATGTTTGTCCAATGACGGAAGAGCATGGAGATGTTTTATCTCTAACTTCTCTTCATATCACAAGGATTGAATGGATTTGCCAGTAGATTGACCTCATGATTCAGGAGGAAGACTGCTTATCTAGCTAGCTAGCTTGCTAGCTAAGATTTTGAAAGTAAGATGTTGACATGATCCGTACAATGCTTCCATTCAGCCACAAGAGCCTTTGTGAGGTCGGGCACTGATGTTGGGCGATTAGCCCTGGCTAGCAGTCGGCGTTCCAATTCATCCCAAATGTGTTTGATGGTGTTGAGGTCAGGGCTCTGTGCAGGTCAGTCAAGTTCTTCCACACCGATCTTGGCACACCATTTCTGTATGGACCTCGCTTTGTGCACAGGGGCATTGTAATGCTGTCCCCAAAATGTTGCCACAAAGTAAGTTGGAAGCACAGAATCGTGTAGAATGTATGCTGTCATGTTAAGATTTCCCTTCACTGGAACTAAGGGGCCTAGCCCAACCCATAAAAACAGCCCCAGACCATTATTACTCATTCACCAAACTTTACAGTTGGCACTATGCATTGGGGCAGGTAGTGTTTTCCGTGCATCCGGCAAATCCAGATTCGTCCTTCGGGCTGCCAGATGGTGAAGCGTGATTCATCACTCCAAAGAACGTGTTTCCACTGCTCCAGAGTACAATGGCGGCAAGCTTTACACCACTCTAGTCAACGTTTGGCATTGCGCATGGTGATCTTAGACTTGTGTGTGGCTGCTCTGCCTTGGAAACCTATTTTCATGAAGTTCCTGACAAACAGTTATTGTGCTGACCTTGCTTCCAGAGGCAGTTTGGAACTCGGTAATGAGTGTTGCAACCGAGAACAGACGGTTTTCATGCACTTTGCGCTTCAGCACTCTGCGGTCTTGTTCTCTGAGCTTGTGTGGCCTACCACTTCACGGCTTAGCCATTGTTGCTCCTAGACGTTTCCACTTCACAATAACAGCACTTACAGTTGACTAAGGCAACTCTAGCAGAGCAAAAATTTGACAAACTGACTTGTTGGAAAGTGGGCATCCTATGACGGTGCCACGTTGAAAGTCACTGAGCTCTTCAGTAAGGCCATTCTACTGCCAATGTTTGTCTATGAAGATTGCATGGCTGTGTGCTCGAATTTACACACCTGTCAGCAATGTGTGTGGCTGAAATAGCCGAATATACTAATTTGAAGGGGTGTCCACGTACTTTGGTATATAGTGTATAATATGATTTGAAGTCATTTTATCTGTGGCCAATGATCTTGAGCCATTTTGGATGGGCACTTCTACTGTAAACGAACACTTCTACTGTTTGACAGCACCCAAGGGGAGCTTGACCTGCCTAGGTCTCCCGTAAATTCTGTGGTAAAGTCGTGTCCCCATGAGTGACAGACCCCTGAGCCAATCATGGCACAACCAAAAAAGATTAACAATACCTACGTTCTGTGCATTCGCTGGCTGCCACTCCACCACAGAAAGCACTGAGCTAGGCTGAAACACCTGCATTTTGGAGCTACCTTACTCAAAGAAAGACACCATCTGGTATGTTTCTTTATTTAACTCAGGGATTATTATTTTTACATTGTTTGCTAAACTGATATGACACAAATTAATGCTAGAATTACATGCAAAACAAGCCAACCTTTTTCATATATATTTTTTAACCGATGTGGATCAAAACACAGTATTTATATTACAGTAGGTGTATTGTAATATAAATACGGAATTTTACTTGCCACTGAGTACGCTGTAAATTGTCAAATTCATGATAACCCCTTTACAGTGTGTAGTGTTCAAATGGTTTTTGGTGCTCCAAAAATTAAGTATGTTTTTTTCTTTTGAATTACTGGCAGCAATTGGCCAGTAGGTTACTGTAGATTTTCAGGACAAGGCTTGTGGAATACATAAAATACAACATATTACTGCATTGTGTGGTAGTAAAACATTCTCACTCATGGGTACAACAAATATAGCCTCTTACAAGGCACGTCTTAAAATATGTTAATTAGCCAGGTACTTTTTCCCCGCCCACAATATTTTCCCACAATGCACCATCATGAATTATGTAAAACATATTTACTGTATTCTGCTGTGCATTCTAGTGTTTTACTGTTGAAATTACAGAAACGTCTTAGTGTTTCACTAACAATGCGAAATTAAAGGCCCCGAACAGTCAAAATCATGTTTTCTTTTGAAATTTGATATTTGGATGAAACCAGATCAAAGTAAGATGATCAAAGTATGAAAATGACTTTTGCTTCAGCATTGGTAGAGTTTGATCATAAAGTTACATCAACATTTGAATACATCAACATTTGAATACACACACCAATGGTAATGTCTTATTCTCTTACCTAATTAAAATAAGTACCGCCTTGTAACCAATATCGCAGAAGTCATGTTCGCAAAGGGGCGTGGTTTAAATAGCTAGGTAGCTTGTCTACTGGTGCCAAAATTTGATTGCAGCGTGTCAAAAGATTATTATTTGTTTCACCTATTCATCTAAGGCAGTGGTTCCCAAACTTTTTATAGTCCCGTACCCCTTCAAACATTCAACCTCCAGCTGCGTAGCCCCTCTAGCACCAGAGTCAGCGCACTCTCAAATGTTGTTTTTTGCCATAATTGTTTCCAGTGGTTTGCAGAAGAGGATGTCTTCCTTAATTGACCCCCCATAAACGTAACAGACATATACCAGGAGCTGTGCCAGGCCCCCCACATCTCTTGACTCATCCAGCTGTAATGCATATAATTCACTAGCTTGTATGCGAAGCAGTAATTGTTTCAAAACATGTCAATGATGCGTCGTGAAACAGTGTTGTTTGATGAAGGAATTGTCTGTATAGTTTTTTGGGCCTTTTCCCCCAGAATTGTCTCAGCCATATCTGCGGCAGCTGGAAGAATTAAGTCTTCCACAATAGTATGGGGTTTGCCTTTCCTAGCCACTTGGTAGTTCACAGAGCTGTATATTTAATGAAAAAGTACCCTTAATGAAAAGTACCCTGACCTCACCCTGTAGATTTTCAACTGAAATGACCTAAGATTACTTATCTAGCTAGCTTGATAAGCAGTGCTGACAAGGTTATTAGGGCTACATTATATACCTAACATTGTGGCGATATTGATTACGTTTAAAATAACCAAACAGGATAAACAAATAATTTGTGAAACCATGTGATGTATGGTGTTTTAGTTGCTTTGTGATTTGATCATTTCCCTGCAACACTGCCCACTGCATCCATGTTGCTTGACATAGGTGATTTCAAAGAACCGCCAGTCAAGGTGAGCTCTCCATCCATCCATCCATCCATCCACTCAGTCTGTCTTTGCAGACTTCTTGGTAATTTGACATGAGAGGAAAAGTCATTTCTCAAATTTTAAGGGTTTTTATAATGGTAAAATATTATGGGTTATATTTTAGTCACTAAAAGAGCTATTTTACATGGGAATCAGAATCAGTGCATGGGACCTTTAACGGATTCCCATCTTCCAACGCCTCTATGTAATATAACACAATACTATGTGTTTAAATAAACCAAGACGTGCAACATTATGTATCCTCCCACACTCCCACCCCCCGCCTCCCATTATTTGCCTCTCTCTCTTATACTGTCTCCCGTACGTCTGTTTAGCTGAGCACCTAGCAGATAACTACAGATCTATGTGAATGAACGGAGTGAAGAAGTGTTGCTGATCCGTTCTGCATATTCCTCTTGGCATCCCTGAAGAACGACGTTCGATCAGGGGGGCTCTCCGAGACTCTCGTGATAGAAGTGCTGTGGCTGTTCAATCCACACTCCGCAACGATGTCCGAATTTATAAGCGCCTTTCTCACAATATCGGGATTATTTTCGTGCGTGAAGACCCTGACAGCCGTTAATGCAGAGCAAGGTAAGAGAAGCAGTGAGGCAGGGGCGTAAGAGATGCGCAGTCCGATCAAACTTGCCTGATTCACGCTTTACCCGTAGGCTACCGGTGCACGCTACCGGAATAATTCAGCTGTCTACCATTATGTTTTAACCTAATGTTCCTTTATTCGTCCTTTGCTAGTCAGTATCATTGATTCCTAATTTACAAATTGCCCACTATGGTTCTGGCGAAGGTGCAAATGTGAATGGATGGATTGACTTCCCATTCATCCCCATTTTTTGACACCGGACTCATTTAGTCAAAATGATGGTATTTGTCTATGGTGTATTTCTATTCAGGATGATGAAGTAATATAACTTAATACTGAATTTTATATGCATAAGTAGACTAGATCACAGTTCATGGAATATTGTGAGGACTGTGGAGCCCTGTGTTTTAGGGTGTAGAATGCAGCAGGTGACAACCGCAACATGGGATGCAGTGACACGCGCACGGTGTATTCATAATGAAATGAGTCCTTTCAAGAGCAGACGCCTTTTATTGGCATGAAGTAGCCTACATGAATGTTGCGTTTCTTTGTGGGGTTGTTACAAATGGAGTGTGTGCAATAGTGGTATAAATTGGGAAATGATTGTGGAAAGTGAATTAATTGGAGAGTGGATTTGGGTTGCCCCCTTCAATAAATCAGCTGATCAATAAGATCGTTTTGATGCTCTCTAAGATTATTTTTCTACCTTTTAGCTCACCTTTTGGTTTACTTTGTCGCTCTAGTTGCTGTGTTGAGAGGTAGGCAATAGAAATATAGAAAATGTAATCAAATACACCCAACAGAGCGTGAATACCATGGAAACTACAGTAATCACAGAAGGTGAGAGAAACAATGTTTACTTTAGTCTTTGAAATGGAACGATTAAATAGAAGCTCCAACTCCCGGTGGACGCCCTCCTGCTCAGACAAACCACCTGAAATGCAAAGAGAGCTTTGAGTTTGTGTTTTGTCAGCATTGCGCTGCAGCTATGACTCAGGCATCTCAAATCAAAGTAAGGAAATTTGTGTTATAGGCTTTGTAAATTCGCATGGCGTTTCAAGTGCGAATAAATTTTGGCATGGATTTCTGTACAATTCAATAAAAACAGACATTCACTCTGAGCACATGTATACACACACGTCATTTAGCAGATGCTCTTATCCAGAGCAACTTACAGTAGAAATCCCATACATTTTGATTTGTACTGCTCTCCGTGAAAATCGAACACACAACCCTGGCGTTGCAAGTGCCCTACTCTACCAACAGAGCCACACACACGCACGGCACACACACGCATTTAATTATTTGTTATTTAAATACTTATTTTCTCTATGTTTGAGTTATTTCAAATACTATTTTCAAATACCTGTGTTGCATGAGAGTGTATTTGAGTTAGAGCGCATTTGAGTATTTTCAAATGATTTCCTGGTGTATTTCCAAATCCAACTACTTTTCTTTTCAAATAAAACACATCTAAATGCATATCTATCTTTGAATGTAATGGAAATACCCTAAATAGTATTTGAATCCAGGTCTGACACACACGCATATCTAAAACGTTGTTGCTGAGATTTTAATGTATTTCACCATACTTTTGAGTGCTCTGTAGCAATGCGATTTTGACCACCTTTTCCACAGAGGTTCATTTTCTTCAGGTCTGCACATTAAATAGTCTTATAAAACTGGTTGTTTGAATCCTGGATGCTGATTGGTTGATAAGCGGGCT
This sequence comes from Salvelinus fontinalis, assembly GCF_029448725.1. Taxonomy (NCBI): domain Eukaryota; kingdom Metazoa; phylum Chordata; class Actinopteri; order Salmoniformes; family Salmonidae; genus Salvelinus; species Salvelinus fontinalis. The sequence continues at coordinate 29,440,031 of NC_074683.1, read as the reverse complement.
TCACCTTGGGCCAAAGAACAGCCCTTAGTCAGGCGTTATCACACAATAATACCAGGGTTCTTATGCCGTATTGCTTACTTATGCACACAGATGATATCAGACATATTTGTATACGGCCATTAGAATAGCTAGAGGGAAATCCAGGTCGCTTCTTAAAAAGAAACTATGAACTGGTCTGGTATCCATCCTCCTGTGAATACTTCTGTAGAAACAAATTATTCATGGGAGAGATGGAGGAACCTGTTCATGAAGAAGTCAAGATAACATTACATTTTGGATTTTATAGACCTTCAGCATGCCTGGGCAAAATACCAGATACTGGTCAAGTCATTTGGGTATTAAGTTTTGATTTTAAATTACTGTTGGCTAATGGTTTCCCTCAGAAGAAAACCAAGGACTTCCCTGTAAGTATTCGGCATGAGAAATGTATAATACAGTATTTAAGCACCCTTTTTATGATATTGTACTTTTTCTTAAATCAGTCCATGCCATCCTGCATTGAGCTGAGCAGCCAGGGGGTAGCAGTACAACGCTGAGCAGACACAATGATATGATGAGAGTTGAGGTAGCTATGGCCCAAACCGACCTGCTTTTATTTTATCGCAGTACCCTTGATCTCATGTGGTGACCGCCATACTAGATAACCATCACTGCATACAAACAGCTCAAGGTTGTTAGAAATGTATAGCCCCTTTTACCAAGCTGGGCTAAGGTTGTATGTTTCACGGCACAGGACAGGAACAGTAATGTTTCCCTAATTAAATCTAATGAGATCAGAAAGGTTGCATTCAGGGGCTAATTAGATTAAATGAGATGCTATCTATCAGAGTGAGCATTATGCTCTGCAAGACTATCGTCCAATGGGACGGAAGGCGTTCCTGTTGACGGATACTAATCAGTCGTCTATATACAGAGCTATATACAGAACAAATTCTCCCGTTTTAAATCAACACTGAAAGAGTGGGACCATATGCACAATGGAACTAGGGTTAAATTAACACACTGCTTAGTGTAAAACCTTATTTGAATATATCCCAGAGTGTTTTAGCTTTTGAGTGAATTGTAGCGTTACCACCCATGACTGTACTTGTTAGTGACAGAGACATGGTACGGGAGAATCTGGCACAATGACATTGGATTGATGTGAAGAATGCTAAATGCTCTTGCACTGTAATTGTTAAGCTGTGGAACTATCTGACCAAGACAACATTCTGAGGGCACGGGGGAAGGAGATCAAGGTCCAGGGACAGTTCAAGGAGATCAAGGTCCAGGGACAGTCCATTCGATTCGTCCAGGACCTGTCTGCCAGACTGAGGAAAAAACGGCAGCAATTCACTCTGATCAGACAGTCACTTGAGTAAAAAGGAATCAAATCCAACTCCCGGCAGTACTGTGGGTATGGAAGGGAACACAGAGAATGGAGTTCACAAGCTCCGATGAAGCCCTGAACAGGCTGCAGGAAACCTTTCCAGTTGAAAGAGAGCCCAGTTCCCTGAGGATAGGCAGAAGTGGAAAAAACAGAAGCACACTAGGCTACATATAGTGATGCCTAAGACCAGCTTATCATAAATTGAGACAATATTCCTTCCCCCTCCCTCCAATACAATCTCTGTCCCCAAGTAACTGTTCTTCTCTAGGAAGTAACTATAGAATTAGCCGATGCCAATGAGATACATGGACGCTGAAAGGACAAAATAAAAGAGGAAATATAGAATGTAAGTCAATCATTTTTAGTGATTGTTCTCTGGATGTGTGTGTATGTGGGAAAGAGGCTGTGAGTGAGTATGTGTGGTTATGAGTCTGTGCATATGAATGGAGAGTGAGGGAGGGGGAATGGGGATGTGTGTGGGAGGGTGGGTCGGCGAAAATGGGTGTGCTGAGGCGTGGGGTGTATGTTATGTGTGAATGGATGAGTGGGTGGATGTGTAGATGTGTATGAGAAGAGGGGAAGGCGAAAAGACAGAGGTTGGGATAAACAGGTCCTGAGCGGGCGAAGGAGGGGAGGTGGTTATAAGCTAGGGGGGGCAAGGTTGGGTAAATATGGGAGGTAGGGATAAGCTTGTCTTGGGGGGGCAAGGGGGAGTAAAGATGGGAGGTGGGGATAAGCTTGTCTTGGGGGGGGCAAGGGGGAGTAAAGATGGGAGGTGGGGATAAGCTTGTCTTGGGGGGGCAAGGGGGAGTAAAGATGGGAGGTGGGGATAAGCTTGGCTTGGGTGGGATAAAGGGGGAGAACAGGTGGTGATGGTGGTGGAGAGGGAAGGATTTGGTTTGGTAGAGAGAAAAGGAATCATTATTTTGCTTAAAAAATATGACTTTTAAACCCCTGGTAAAATGAATAAGAGTTCTGGACAGATTAGAAAAGGATATCGAACCATTATTATTCCTTGTTTGTGATTGTAATAAAGCTTTAATGGTGGTTATTGGTGAGAATGGATAGGGGCTATTTCCAGGGGATTGGGATGGGGTGCCGGCAGGGCTTCAGACACTTTTCTTAGTTGTGCGTGGGGCCTTCACTCATCCCATCTGTCTCTCTGAGCACCCACTCACAACAAAAATACTTTCACCAGCCACTGTACTTTAATTTAATTTATAAGGTAATATAAACCAACCACAGTATTTAAGGGGCAGTCTTCAAAATGATGTACAATGTATGCATCCGTAGTGTTTTTGTTGTTGTTGGTACATTAGGAGAGGAGTCGGTGCTAAAAAGCTCTAAAAAAGGCATAGCGCCTCAAATACACATACTTTGTTTAAAAAAATTTTTTTTGGTCTGCTAAGCCCACAAACTCTATATATGTAATGTATACGCTAACTATGAATTTATATTATGATCCTCCCATTCTATGGAATTCCCACCATCCTCATATGTCATGTCTGTTAAAAATGTTTTACTTTGTTCTTCAATGATAGACGGAACAGATAAGGTTAAGCAACAAAATCCAACTTATCACATGGAATGTCCATGGGCTTCATGATGGGAGAAAAAAATATGGTTCAGCGGTGGAAAAAGTACCCAATTGTCATACTTGAGTAAAAGTAAAGACACCTTCAAAGAAAATGACTCAAGTTAAAGTGAAAGTCACCCAGTAAAATATGACTTGAGTAAAAGTCTAAAAGTATTTGGTTTTAAATATACTTAAGTATCAAAAGTAAATGTAATTGCTAAGGTGTACTTTAGTATCAAAAGTAAAAGTATAAATCATTTAAAATTCCTTATGTAAAGCAAACGGCATCATTTTCTTATTTTTTATTTGAATTTTTTTTTACAGATAGCCAGGGGTATGCTTCAACACCCAGACATAATTTACAAACAAAGCATGTCTTTAGTGAGTCTGCCAAATCAGAGGCAGTAGGGATGACCAGGGATGTTCTCTTGATAAATGTGTGCTAAGCATTCAAAATTGAACGAGTACTTTTGGGTGTCAAGGAAAATGTAGAGAGTAAAAAAGTACATAATTTTCTTTAGGAATGTAGTGAAGTACAGATATCCCAAAAAACGACTTAAGTAGTACTTTCAAGTAGTTTTACTTAAGTACTTTACACCACTGATATGGTTCTTGAACACCTAAAGAGATTGTCAGCAGATGTGTTTTATGTTGTTGCAAGAGTTACAGTACATAAAAAAAGATAAATGTAACTTTTAAAGAGGAGCTGGGTTGGAGAGGCCTATGCTGCTATCTACTGTAGTAACAGCAGAGGTGTAGGGATCCTGACAAATAAAAATTCACAATTTTCCCTTATATCCCAGCATATGGACCAAGAAGGCCATTTTCAAATGTTGAATTGTACATTACGCTGTGAAAAATACACATCGATTTCATTGTATATCCAACCGGGAGCAAATCTGGTGTTTTTAGTTAGAATTCCAGCTATATTAGATCGAATCCAGACAGGAACGATTATTTTAGCAAGTGACTGAAATCATACATTTGATAACATTGACAGATGTATTGATAAAAAAGGCTAATTTAGGGAGCCTCCAAAGAGGCTGAAAATGTTCATCTCTACTATCCATGAATTTACATGTTTATTTCCCAAAATGCGCTCAATTTACTGCATAAAAAATGCATGACATAGGGATATTGGATAATTCTTCGGTATTATGCTTAATTACACTAATAGTAAGTATATTTAGAGACAGAATTTGGAGAATGAACAGAGCACATCTCCCGGAACCGAATTTGTATTAAATACATAAACTTAAAAATCTAATGAAATAAAAATGACAAATGTAGACATAGAGGACAGAGAAAAGCTGACCCCCGAAACAGTCATTTGGGATGCCTTTAAGGCATATATTAGGGGAATGGTAATCTGATACTTGGCAAAAGTTAAATCTGATTTAGAAATTAAAATACAGTATAACAAAAATAAATCACTATCTTAGAAAAAGTCTTTACAAGGTAAAATACAATACAATTTCTTACTTTAAGCAGGAACTTTTACTTCTGAAGAGAGCTAACTACAGGTTAAACTCAAATTAAGCATACTACTTAATGGCAAATAAACCTGGTAAGTATCTCACAGCTCTCACAAAACAAATACATGCTAACCAGTTATAATTTTAAAAGATAAAGATACAAAAGCGGTAATTATAAACAATGCGATTAATGACAATAGACTCAACAACTCTGAAGCAACTATCAGCAGACAAAAAAGTATCATCATTAACAGAGATCACCCAAGAAGAAATATTAGATACTGTGAAAACATTGCATGTAAAAAAGCACAAGGATTGTATGGCTTTCCCATAGAGTTCTATTCAACATTTTGCGACCAAGTAGCCCCCCTATTTACACAAATGACAACACACGTCACTTAATTCAGTACTTCCTAGTTCCATTTATCAGTTATTTCTGTTATATTAAAACCAGAAAGATCTGGAGAGTCCCCGTCTGATTATAGACCCTAAGTTTAATACATTGACAATACAATAATAACAACATTTACAAGCAATTGAATGGTAAAAGTCTTACCAGACATGATATACAGTGGGGAGAACAAGTATTTGATACACTGACGATTTTGCAGGTTTTCCTACTTACAAAGCATGTAGAGGTCTGTAATATTTATCATAGGTACACTTCAACTGTGAGAGACGGAATCTAAAAAATCCAGAAAATGACATTGTATGATTTAAGTAATTAATTTGCATTTTATTGCATGACATAAGTATTTGATCACCTACCAACCAGTAAGAATTCCGACTCTCACAGACCTGTTAGTTTTTCTTTAAGAAGCCCTCCTGTTCTCCACTCATTACCTGTATTAACTGCAACTGTTTGAACTCGTTACCTGTATAAAAGACACCTGTCCACACACTCAATCAAACAGACTCCAACCTCTCCACAATGGCCAAGACCAGAGAGCTGTGTAAGGATATCAGGGATAAAATTGTAGACCTGCACAAGGCTGGGATGGGCTACAGGACAATAGGCAAGCAGCTTGGTGAAGGCAACAACTGTTGGCGCAATTATTAGAAAATGGAAGAAGTTCAAGATGACGGTCAATCACCCTCGGTCTGGAGCTCCATGCAAGATCTCACCTCGTGGGGCATCAATGATCATGAGGAAGGTGAGGGATCAGCCCAGAACTACACGGCAGGACCTGGTCAATGACCCGAAGAGAGCTGGGACCACAGTCTCAAAGAAAACCATTAGTAACACACTACGCCGTCATGGATTAAAATCCTGCAGTGCACGCAAGGTCCCCCTGCTCAAGCCAGTGCATGTCCAGGCCCGTCTGAAGTTTGCCAATGACCATCTGGATGATCCAGAGGAGGGATGGGAGAAGGTCATGTGGTCTGATGAGAAAAAAAAATAGCTTTTTGGTCTAAACTCCACTCGCCGTGTTTGGAGGAAGAAGAAGGATGAGTACAACCCCAAGAACACCATCCCAACCGTGAAGCATGGAGGTGAAAACATCATTCTTTGGGGATGCTTTTCTGCAAAGGGGACAGGACGACTGCACCATATTGAGGGGAGGATGGATGGGGCCATGTATCGCGAGATCTTGGCCAACAACCTCCTTCCCTCAGTAAGAGCATTGAAGATGGGTCGTGTCTGGGTCTTCCAGCATGACAACGACCTGAAACACACAGCCAGGGCAACTAAGGAGTGGCTCCATAAGAAGCATCTCAAGGTCCTGGAGTGGCCTAGCCAGTCTCCAGACCTGAACCCAATAGAAAATCTTTGGAGGGAGCTGAAAGTCCGTATTGCCCAGCGACAGCCCCGAAACCTGAAGAAGGTCTGTATGGAGGAGTGGGCCAAAATCCCTGCTGCAGTGTGTGCAAACTTGGTCAAGAACTACAGGAAACATATGATCTCTGTAATTGCAAACAAAGGTTTCTGTACCAAATATTAAGTTCTGCTTTTCTGATGTATCAAATACTTATGTCATGCAATAAAATGCAAATTAATGACTTAAAAATCATACAATGTGATTTTCGTGATTTTTGGTTTAGATTCTGTCTCTCACAGTTGAAGTGTACCTATGATAAAAATTACAGACCTCTACATGCTTTGTAAGTAGGAAAACCTGCAAAATCGGCAGTGTATCAAATACTTGTTCTCACCACTGTATATGAATCAAATAGGGTTTATTAAAAATAGACACTTACAAACAAATACAAGAACATGTTTCAGTTTAATACAATACATAAAAAAACAAGATACATATTTATCAATAATGGCTGTCAATGCCGCAAAGGTCTTTGATTGTCTTGAATAGCCTTTCCGATTCAAGACTTTGGAAGCTTTCAACTTTCCAGCTGAAATAATACATTTAATACAAATATTATATAAATGTCCTAAATCAAAGTAATATATTATCTAATGAAATTGCTTTATAAAAGGGGCACAATGCAGAGATGTCCCCTCTCCCCCTATTGTTTGCACTGGCAATTGCACCGCTTTCCGAAAGAATTAGAGAGGACCCAAACGTAGCAAGTATCAGTATTGGTAAACAGGAATATAAACTAAACTGATTTGCAGATGATCTCCTGATATACCTGACCAATCTTAAACACTCAATGCCCCCTTTGCAAAAAAATCATATTTCTAGAATGTTAAGAATTCTCAAGTTATAAAATGAATGCAACAACAGGTCTGCCACGCTGATCCACAACACTGGGGCCCCTCAGGGGTATGTATTTAGTCCCCTCCTGTACTCCCTGTTCACCCACGAGTACGTGGCGAAACATGACTCCAACACTATCATTAAGTTTGCTGACGACACAACAGTGTTGATCACTGACAACGATGAGACAGCCTATAGGGAGGAGGTCAAAGAACTGTCAGTGTGGTGCCAGGTGTCATGACGTGGCCCTTTCTGGGTATAGATTGTGGCTTCCCCCTCTCTCACTCTCTCCTACACCCAGGTTCTGTTATCTCAGGTCGTAAATTCCTGGCGGAGACTCTCTCCCCCTTTTCATGCAGAGAGTTTCACAGTAGAACAAAGGAACCCCCGCCAAATTCTACTACTTTCCAGAATTTGAGAACTTAACAACATCCATATTTTGGAGAATGCGTGAACGGTTGGACCCGGTTCATTTTGTTTCATGTTTGTGGAAGACAATACAGCCACATTACTCTAACTCTGTTTATACAGGTGCCTCAGTTATGAGGTTTACATCTAATTATTGTATAAAATTAATGAGTAAAGATTAAACTATTTGTGAAATTCTGTAATGTGATGTTAAACCTTTGTGAGGGAATTGTATTCCCTTTAAAGTTTAATGAAGTCAGGCCTCCCGGGTGGCGCAGTGGTCTAGGGCACTGCATCGCAGTGCTAACTGCGCCACCAGAGTCTCTGGGTTCGCGCCCAGGCTCTGTTGCAGCCGGCCGCGACCGAGGGGTCCGTGGGGCGACGCACAATTGGCATAGCGTCGTGCGGGGTAGGGAGGGTTTGGCCGGTAGGGATATCCTTGTCTCATCGCGCTCCAGCGACTCCTGTGGCGGGCCGGGCGCAGTGCGCGCCAACCAAGGGGGGCAGGTACACAGTGTTTCCTCCGACACATTGGTGCGGCTGGCTTCCGGGTTGGAGGCGCACTGTGTTAAGAAGCAGTACGGCTGGTTGGGTTGTGTTTCGGAGGACGCATGGCTTTCGACCTTCGTCTCTCCCGAGCCCGTACGGGAGTTGTAGCGATGAGACAAGGTAGTAATTACTAGCGATTGGATACCACGAAAATTGGGGAGAAAATGGGATAAAAAAAAAAAAAAAAAAGTTTAACTAAGTCATTGGCCCGCCCCCGTGAGCACAGACATGATTAGGCGTCATAGAACCGCCTTTTCTACTGTTACAAATAAAAGCCCCTCCTAAGAAAATCCTCTTCAGACTGAACAAACCCACAGTGTGAACTGGGATTGCAAATAGTTTAGACCACGCATACCTCAGTGTAAGCTGAGGTGGAACGGGTTTGAGTACCAAGACTGGAAAACCATACCACGTGGAGCATTGGCTACACGGCTGGAAATGGTTAAACTCTGAGACTATCTTTCCCTACAGAATAAGAGCAAATCTTAGATACTAATTACTAGTCTGCAGCTATAAATTATGTAAACCTGGGATGCGAATACCGACAACCACCGAAACATCTATTCTATGAGAACATTTCTGAATGGTTCTCTGACGTATCCATTCTAACCACAAAATACTTTGATCTTCAGGGAAACAGAAAGAGAGAGAGACTCCAGCGATGGACTAAGATCACAATGACACATGGGCATAAATATATACTGATTGCTATTAATTCCGAATGAGTGAGTGTTCATGTGCAAAGGATTAGCATTTCAATGAATATAATTATCAACTGTGTGTAGTGATCCCTTTTGTCTTTCCCGCTCTCTCTCCGTCCACACCCCCTTCCCTTTGTCCACCAAGCGGTCATATCGGCTTAGCCCACTAGGGAATCTTCCCTATCCTTTGTTAGTAACATATATCTACTGTTTGTTTATGCATTTCTGTGATTATTTAGTTAGTAAATAAATGATTTAGCCAATTGGTGTATGGATGATTTATTGTAAAGGCTGGGTTTGTGCAGATAACCAACAATTTACGACGTTTGAAATGAGACTGACGTGAGGTAAAGAATAATTAATTAATAGAAGACTAATTGATCAGATATTAAAATATCAGAAGAGTTATATTCGGAAAATTATAACTTTGTAATCTGTAGATTTTCCTTGGTGCCCCGATATCCTAGTTAATTACATTTACATGATTAGTTTAACTTCTCTAGGGTAGGGGGCAGCATTCGGAATTTTGGATGAAATGCATGCCCAAATTAAACTGCCTGCTTCTCAGGCCCAGAAGTTATGATATGCATATAACTGGTAGATTTGGATAGAAAACACTCGAAAGTTTCCAAAATGGTTAAAATAGTGTCTGTGAGTATAACAGAACTGATTTGGCAGGCGAAAACCTGAGAAATCCATTCAAGTAGTTATTTTTTGGTTTTGTAGTTTTCTATTCAATGCCATTACAGTATCCATTGACTTAGGACTCAAATTGCAGTTTCTATGCCTTCCACTAGATGTCAACAGTCTTTAGAAATTGTTTCAGGCTTAAATTCTGAAAAATGAGGAAGTAAGAGCAGTCTGAATGAGTGGACCCTAAAGTGTCACAGAGCTTTTTCATGCGCGAGACCGAGAGAGTGCGTTTCTTGTTTACCTTTTAAATTGACGACATTATTGTCCGGTTGAAATATTATCGATTATTTAGACTAAAAACAACCTGAGGCTTGAATATAAACATCGTTTGACATGTTTCTATGAACTTTTCGGATACAATTTGGATTTCTTTTTTTTCCTGTTTTGACTGCGTATGAGCCTGTGGATTACTGAAGAAAACGCGCAAACAAAACTGAGGTGTTTGGATATAAAGAGACTTTATTGAACAAAAGGAACAATTTTTGAGTGCAACCATATGAAGATCATCAAAGGGATTAATTTATCTCTATTAATTTATCTCTTGTGTAACTGTTCTACTTGGCTGGTTACTGTTTGTAATGATTTGTCTAGTGGGCTATGTTCTCAAATAATCGCAAGGTATGCTTTCGCCGCAAAGCACTTTTTAAATCTGACACCGTGGTTGGATTCACAAGAAGATATTTTTTAACCTATGTAAAATATGTTCTGTTTTCTGAATTTTTATAATGACTATTTCTGTATTTGAATTTGGCGCCCAGCAGTTTCACTGGCTGTTGAAGAGGTGGGACGCTAACGTCTCACGTACCCAAGAGAGGTTAATTACGTAATAATAATTGCAGAGATTTGATTTGATAAAATAACATATGCCAATAAATTATGCCAAAGACACGATACAGGACAAAAACCTCTCCCTCAATGTGAGCAAGACAATGGAGTGGATCGTGGACTACAGGAAAAGGCAGGCCGAACAGGCCCCCATTAACATCCTGGTGTCCACATCACCAACGAACTATGTGTAACTTTTAGTTAACTAAGCAAGTCATTTAAGAACAAATTCTTATTTTCAATGACGTCCTACCCCGGCCAAACCTGGGTCAATTGTGCGCCGCCCTTTGGGACTCCCAATCACGGCCTGATGTGATGCAGCCTGGATTTGAACCAGGCACTACAGTGACACCTCTTGCACTGAGATTCAGTGCCTTAGACTGCTGTGCTACTCGAGAGCCCCGAGCCCTGAACTATCATGGTCCAAACACACAAAGACAGTCGGGAAGAAGACACAACAAAATCTTTTCCCCCTCAGGAGACTGAAAATATTTTGTATGGGTCCCCAGATCCTCAAAAAGTTCTACGGATGCACCATTGAGAGCATCCTGAACGGTTGCATCACCTCCTGGTATTGCAATTGCTCAGCATCTGACTGTAAGACGCTACAGAGGGTAGTGCGTACGGCCCAGTACATCACTGGAGCCAAGCTTCCTGCCATCCAGACTGCTGAACAAGTAATCAAATGGCCACCGGACTATTACATTGACCCCCCCCCCCCCCCCATTCCATTTGTTTTGTACACTGCTGCTACCTGCTGTTTATTATATATGCATAGTTACTTCACCCCTACCTACATGCACAAATTACCTCAACTAACCTGTACCCCTGCACACTGACTCTGTACCTCCTGTATTTAACCTCGTTATTGTGTTACTTTTTATTATTTATTTTATTTTATTTTGGTTTATTTGGTAAATATTTTCTTAACCAACTGTGCAGTTTAAGAAGAGTTAAGGGCCTGTGAGTAAGCATTTCACGGTAAGGTCTACACCTGTTGTATTTGGCGCATGTGACAAATAAAGTCTGATTTGATTGAATGTGAAGAAAAACAAATAATGGCAATATATTTTTTTTATATTAACTGGTCAGGCACTGTGTTATGCGGTAAAGCGCACGGTGTCTCCAGTGCGCGCTCATAGCCCGGAGCGCTATATGCCAGCCCCCCGCAAGTGCGAGAGTGGGCATCCAGCCAGGGCGGATTGTGGCAGCTCAGCGCGCTTGGTCTCCGGTGCGCCGTTTCGGGCCCCAGACTGAGCACCGCTCTGCATACTGTGTCTCCGGGGCGCTGGGACGGTTCAGTTCGTCCTATGCCTGCGTTCCGCCCGTGCCGGGCTAAAGTGGGCATTGAGCCAAGTGGAGTGGTGCGAGTGGTAAGCACCAGATCTCCAGTGCTCCCCCACAGCCCGGTTCGACCTGTGCCTGCACTCTGGAGGGGCCGGGCTAGAGTGGGCATTCAGCCTGGAGGAGTGGTGCCAAGGCTGCGCACCAGAGCTCCAGTGCTCCCCCACAGCCCGGTTCATCCTGTGTCTCCTCTACGCACCAGGCCCCCTGTAGGTCTCCCCAGCCTGGTGGGCCCTGTGGCAGCCCCACGCACCAGGCTGTCTCTGCGTCTCCTCCCTCCAGTGTCGCCCTCCAGTCCGGAGCTTCCAGCGACGCTCTCCAGTCCGGAGCTTCCGGAGGCGCCCTTCAGTCCGGGGCCTCCGGAGGCGCCCTTCAGTCCGGAGCTTCCAGCGACGTCCTCCAGTCCGGATCCCCCAGCGACGTCCTCCAGTCCGGAGCTCCCAACGAGGGTCCCCTGTCCGGGGCCCGCTACGAGGGTCCCCAGTCCGGGGCCCGCTACGAGGGTCCCCAGTCCGGGGCCCGCTACAATGGTCCCCAGTCCAGGGCCCGCTACGATGGTCCCCAGTCCAGGGTCGGCGGCGAGGGTCCCCGCTCTAGAGGCGCCACCTAAGTGGGCCGAGCCAGAGGTGGAGCGGGGTCTACGTCCCTCACTAGAGCCACCACCACGGGGAAATGCCCACCCATACCCTCCCCTATAGGTTCAGGTTTTGCGGCCGGAGTCCGCACCTTTGGGGGGGGGGGGGGGGGGGGGGGGGGGGGTTGTCACACCCTGACCTGAGAGAGCTTTTTATGTCTCTATTTTGGTTTGGTCAGGGTGTGATTTGGGTGGGCATTCTATGTTCATTTTCTATGTTTTGTATTTCTTTGTTTGGCCGGGTGTGATAAATCAGCCAACTGTTCACCCAATGGAAAGGTCAATGCTTGATTATCAAAAAACTGAAAGAACATGGTTGACGGAGAGAAACAAAATTGTGCAGTTTGAGACCATGTGGCAGAAAGTGATAAGGGCACTGGAGATAGGGGTGGGGACTAGTGGTTCTGGGCAGGTGTGATGTAGTGATGTTGTATGATGTAGTTGTTTGTATTGTCTATAAAATATATGTTTTAAACTTATTAAAAAACATGTTTTTCATGAAATGTGATGATATTTGGAAGAAATCAGATCATAGTATGATTACCAAAGTATGACCAACAACTGTTGCTTCTACATTGATAAAGTTTGATCATAAAGTTATTGGTCCCCTCCCATATTTAGCTTACATTGATTGGACTAAATTGTTTTTGGCATCTTTTACTTGTCACTGTATTAGACTAAGCAGAGGTGATTTGATGATGTTGAAATTGAAATGGTGCTGGAATAGTGGAAGCAGCTCCTGTTTTCTTTGTAACTTGCGGTTACTCTGTGGTTATAAATCAATTGTTGTTTATTGGTCTGAAAAAGTCGGAAACATTAACATGCTTGACCATGCTGTAGGGCATGTCTGTTACATGCAAAATGCGTTGTTGCTGTGCGGTTTTATGATAAAACAAAGGTGTGGTAGGATTTATTCTGTCACTGTCTTCTTATTGTCTCGGCCTTTAGGCTTATTTATTACGGTCGCAAGGCATATGAATTAACATGATATAGCACAAACACAATTATCATTACAGATTGGTTGTAATATGGCTTTTTGGGGGGGTGAGGATTTTACCCACACACCGCTACTGATGGTATGCAGTTTATCATGAGGTGTTCTAACTCAGGCGAGCAAAAACTCCAGACTTCCTTGACATTAAAGATTGAGCCCGAGCTGTTGTTAACAAAGAGATACCCCCCCTCTCCTTACCGAGTCTGCTGTCCGATGTTGATGATGCATAGAAAAACCAGCGAGATGTCCTTGTTCAGCCAAGACTCGGAGAAACATACAACATTACAGTTGTTCAGGTCCCATTGATAGGATAGTCTCGAACGGAGTTCATCCAGTTTGTTGGTTGTCCAGTGACTGCACATTCGCCAACAGAGGTCAATGGCGGTCTATTTGTTTGGAGGTCCCCTCGCCTGGCTCTTTTTCGCCACCGCATCCTCTTTTGAATCCCGGGGATTAGTTCCTGGTCCGGAGTAAGCAGAACGTCTAGAGCTGCCAACTCGTTTATCCAAATCAAGGTTTTTTGGTCATAAGAAATGATGGGGGAGATATGATGTACAAAAAAAGTTAAGATCCACATATAAAAACATTGCAGAATTGGTCGGGAGCCCTTAAAACAGATGCTATTCACTGCAGTGCCATAGATGCTGGAACTGTGCTTAAAAAGGACAATGTGAAAATAAAATATCAAAGCCAGCAAAGCACAGTTCGGGTCAGAAGTTGGAACTATAGTGTGAAGTGTGTACAAGTGATGGGAGAAACCACAATGGATATTGGTCAGCAGAGTCCCCTTATGCTTGACCCCTCCTGAAACCAGGGTGAAATAGAGCTTGTTGTCTCAGAGCAGTGAGAGTGCTGAAAGCTAGTTTGATTTATAGAGGAAGAGATGAGGCAGTGGAGAGGGCTATTTTGTCGAGGGCAGCACTACTGAGAAGTGATTCATACAACACCTGTATGGTTGACTGTTATTTTAGTTGGCATTATTTATCCCCATGTTTCATATTTATAGAATTTTATCCTCAAGCTTAACTTGGGTAGAAGACTTGGGATAATTTTATTAACTTACAGTATGACTGTTAGGAAAAGGTGCAAAGGTGAGATGTATTTTTTGCAGATGTTGAGATTTTGTTGAACCACAGTAAAATGGATGGAGAAAGATGAAATAGCCTTTTAGTATGTGTAATGCTTTGGGACTAACTCACGTTAAGCTGACACTGCGAGAAGCCCATTCTATGTTAAAATCTCAAGGTGTCAGCAATAAGAACATTTTACATTTCATGAAAGTAATAAATATTTTTGATTTGTGTACTCCGTAAACATTCCACCATATACAGGTAACTGCCAAAATAAATGGAACACTTGAGTAAATGAGGTATACAAAGTATATCGAAAGTTGATGAGTTCCTGAGTTAATTAAGCAATTAACATCCCATCGTGCATAGGGTCATGTATAAAAATGCCCAGCTGCTCATTATTTTGGCTACCTTGACTAGAAGAAGAGATCAGTACTCAGTACTTTGAAATAGGGGTCTCAAATGCGCATAGGGAGTTAAATATATATATACACTGAACAAAAATATAAACGCAACGTGTGAAGTGCTTCATGAGCTTAAATAAAAGATCCCAGAAATGTTCCATACATACAAAAAGCTTATTTCTCTCAGCACAACCCCCACCTGTGGACGTCGGGCCCTCATACCACCCTCATGGAGTCTGTTTCTGACCGTTTGAGCAGACACATGCACATTTGTGGCCTGCTGGAGGTCATTTTGCAGGGGGCTGGCAGTGCACCTCCTTGCACAAAGGCGGAGGTAGCGGTCCTGCTGCTGGGTTGTTGCCCTCCTACGGCCTCCTCCACGTCTCCTGATGTACTGGCCTGTCTCCTGGTAGCGCCTGCATGCTCTGGACACTACGCTGACAGACACAGCAAACTTTTTTGCCACAGTTCGCATTGATGTGCCATCCTGGATGAACTGCACTACCTGAGCCACTTGTGTGGGTTGTAGACTCCGTCTCATGCTACCACTAGAGTGAGAGCACCGCCAGCATTCAAAAGTGACTAAAACATCAGCCAGGAAGCATAGGAACTGAGAAGTGGTCTGTGGTCACCACCTGCAGAATCACTCCTGTTTTGGGGGGTGTCTTGCTAATTGCCTATAATTTCCACCTTTTGTCTATTCCATTTGCACAACAGCATGTGAAATGTATTGTCAATCAGTGTTGCTTCCTAAGTGGACAGTTTGATTTCACAGAAGTGTGATTGACTTGGAGTTACATTGTGTTGTTTAAGTGTTCCCTTTATTTTTTTGAGCAGTGTATATATATATATATATATATATATATACCACCAGTCAAGAGCTTGGACACACCTACTCATTCCAGGGTTTTTCTTTAGTTTTACTATTTTCTACATTGTAGAATAATAGGAAAGACATCAAAACTATGAAATAACACATATTGAATCATGTAGTAACCAAAAAAAGTGTTAAACAAATATATTTTATATTTGAGATTCTTCAAAGTAGCCACCCTTTGCCTTGACAGCTTTGCACACTCTCAGCCAGGCAGCCAGCTCTAGGAAGAGTTTTGGGGGTACAAACTTCTTCCATTTAAGAATGATGGAGGGCACTGTGTTCTTTGGGACCTTCAATGCAGCACACATTTTGTGGTACCCTTCTCCAGATCTGTGCCTCGACACAATCCTGTATTGGCGCTCTACGGACTAATCCTTTGATCTTGTCTTGGTTTTTGGGTCTGACATGCACTGTCAACTGCGGGACCTTAAATATGTAGACAGGTGTGTGCCTTTCCAAATCATGTCCAATCAATTGAATTTACCACAGGTGCACTCCAATCAAGTTGTAGAAACATCTCAAGGATGATCAATGGAAACAGGATGCACCTGAGATCAATGTTGAGTCTCATAGCAAAGGGTCTGAATACTTATGTAAATAAGGTATTTTCTTGCGGAAGAATGGTCTAATCCCTCCAGTAGAGTTACAGACGCTTGTACAATCTGTGCCAAAGTGGACTGAAGCTGTTCTGGCGGCTTGTAGTGGCCCAATACCCTATCAAGACACTTTATGTTGGTGTGTCCTTTATTTTATTTTACCTGTACATGGCAATGGAACAAATGTGATGTTGCAGGCAAAGCCTGCTGCAGTGCATATATGTTATAAAAATAAGTTAGCTACCAAGACAAGACATTCTATCCAATTCTATCAGTTATGTGCTATTGTCACTGGACTCCTCAGTTCTACACAGGATTAGGCTAGATAGAGTAGCTCATTGCCCCAGGGTATGTAAGCAGGCATTGACAGTCAGGTGCTTCTAGAGGGATTGATATGGTCTTGATGTGTTTACTGTATGCTACAGAAGCTCAATAGGACACTTATTGAAAGTGGCACCATTGGATTTTGATTGTGTTAACTTAGTGTCACACTGCATGATCTTAATAGATGACAATTCAATCAGCTGTAGATTGGGTTGCAGGGTGGAAGATCTCCAGTCACCCGCTGGTAAATTGACTTGACTGGATTGATCTGAGTCCGCAGAAGGAGGAGGAGCCTGTTTGTTCGACCCACACGATCTGTTTGTGCTAATTCAACTTAATTGTTCATCGGCGAGGGGTTTAATGTTACAGAATTGGTTTGTGATTAATGAATCAATGAGTGTTTCCTACTGAACAGGGGCCTGTCTCTGCTGACTTGTCTCTCAAAGTGTCGGGCTAAGCCAGCTAGTACTACTGAGATGGCTGTTGCCTTGGAAAATAATCACAATAAATTATTGATATGATAAAAAAATTAAGTAATCATCCTATTATAACCCTAATATGATCATAATTAGTTTAGTTCAAGATAAGGTTATATAATGGTAGATGAGACAGTATTGTTGTAACGACTTTCCTCTTCTTCTGACGAGGAGTAAGAGATATCGGACCAATGTGCAGCGTGGTAAGTGTCCATTTTAATATATCAAACTGAACACTACAAAAATACAAAATAACAAAGTGAATGAAGAAACAAAAATTGAAACAGTCCCGTATGGTGCAAACACAGACACAGGAAACAACCACCCACAAAACACAAAGGAAAACAGGCTACCTAAATATGGCTCCCAATCAGAGACAACGACTGACACCTGCCTCTGATTGAGAACCATACTAGGCCAAACACATAGAAATAGAACAGAACAAAACATAGAAAAACAGAATGCCCACCCCAACTCACGCTCTGACCAAACTAAAATAAAGACAAAGGAACTAAGGTCAAAACGTGACAGTACCCCCCCCCCCCCCAAAGGTGCGGACTCTGGCCGCAAAACCTGAACCTATAGGGGAGGGTCTGGGTGGGCATTTACCGCGGTGGCGGCTCTGGAGCGGGACGAGGACCCCACTCAAACTTAGTCCTGGCCCACTTCTGTGATACCATAGGAGCAGCGACCCTTGTCACCAACCCTGGATTTGAGACCCTAGTAAAGGGCACCACTGGACTGAGGGGCAGCTCCGGACAGGAGGGCGGCTCGGGCGGCTCCGGACAGACGGGCGGCTCCGGACAGACGGGCGGCTCAGGACAGACGGGCGGCTCTGGCCTGGAGAGAGAACCTGGAGGGAGGAGACGGAGAGACAGCCTAGTGCGTGGGGCTGCCACAGGACCTACAGGCTGGGGAGACCTACAGGAGGCCTGGTGCATGGAGGAGGCACCGGAAGGACCGGGCTGTGGGGGAGCACTGGAGCGCAGCCTTGGCACCACTGCCCCAGGCAAGATGACTACTCTAGCCCGGACCCTCCAGAGTGCAGGCACAGGTTGAACCGGGCTGTGGGTGAGCACTGGAGATCTGGTGCATACTACACACACCTCTCCCTTAGGCTCAATTCCCACATTCGCCCGGCACGAGTGGAGGGCAGGCATAGGACGCACTGCACCCTCCCAGCGCCACGGAGACACAGCACGCAGAGCCGGCGCAGGATACCCTGGACCGAAACGGCATACCGGAGACCAGACACGCTGAGCCGGCACAATACGCCCTGGATGGATGCCCACACTCGCATGACACTTTCTGGGGGCTGTCCTATAGCGCACCGGGCTATGGGCGCGTACTGGCGACACCATGAGCTTGACCGCATAACACGGTGCCTGACCAGTAACGCGCTGCTTACAATAAGCACGAGGAGTGGGCTCAGGTCTCCAACCTGACTCCGCCACACTCCCCGTGTGCCCCTTCCCAATAATTTTTTTCGGGCTGCCTCTCGTGCCTGTCGTGCTGCCGTGCTATCTCCTCATGCCGCCGCTCAGCTTTCGCTGCCTCCAGCTCTGCCTTGGGGCGGCGATATTCCCCAGCCTGTGCCCAGGGTCCTTTTCCGTCCAAAATCTCCTCCCATGTCCAGGAGTCCAGAACTCGCTGCTGCCGTTTACCATGCTGCTTGGTCCTTGGTTGGTGGGTGGTTCTGTAACGACTTTCCTCTTCTTCTGACGAGGAGTAAGAGATATCGGACCAATGTGCAGCGTGGTAAGTGTCCATTTTAATACACTGCTCAAAAAAATAAAGGGAACACTTAAACAACACAATGTAACTCCAAGTCAATCACACTTCTGTGAAATCAAACTGTCCACTTAGGAAGAAACACTGATTGACAATACATTTCACATGCTGTTGTGCAAATGGAATAGACAAAAGATGGAAATTATAGGCATTTAGCAAGACACCCCCAAAAAAGGAGTGATTCTGCAGGTGGTGACCACAGACCACTTCTCAGTTCCTGCTTCCTGGCTGATGTTTTGGTCACTTTTGAAGGCCACAAATGTGCATGTGTCAGCATATGGTCTCACAAGGGGTCTGAGGATCTCATCTCGGTACCTAATGGCAGCCAGGCTACCTCTGGCGAGCACATGGAGGGCTGTGCGGCCCCACAAAGAAATTCCACCCCACACCATGACTGACCCATCGCCAAACCGGTCATACTGGAGGATGTTGCAGGCAGCAGAACGTTCTCCACGGCGTCTCCAGACTCTGTCACGTCTGTCACATGTGCTCAGTGTGAACCTGCTTTCATCTGTGAAGAGCACAGGGCGCCAGTGGCGAATTTGCCAATCTTGGTGTTCTCTGGCAAATGCCAAACGTCCTGCACGGTGTTGGGCTGTAAGCACAACCCCCACCTGTGGACGTCGGGCCCTCATACCACCCTCATGGAGTCTGTTTCTGACCGTTTGAGCAGACACATGCACATTTGTGGCCTGCTGGAGGTCATTTTGCAGGGCGCTGGCAGTGCACCTCCTTGCACAAAGGCGGAGGTAGCGGTCCTGCTGCTGGGTTGTTGCCCTCCTACGGCCTCCTCCACGTCTCCTGATGTACTGGCCTGTCTCCTGGTAGCGCCTCCATGCTCTGGACACTACGCTGACAGACACAGCAAACTTTTTTGCCACAGTTCGCATTGATGTGCCATCCTGGATGAACTGCACTACCTGAGCCACTTGTGTGGGTTGTAGACTCCGTCTCATGCTACCACTAGAGTGAGAGCACCGCCAGCATTCAAAAGTGACCAAAACATCAGCCAGGAAGCATAGGAACTGAGAAGTGGTCTGTGGTCACCACCTGCAGAATCACTCCTTTTTTGGGGGTGTCTTGCTAATTGCCTATAATTTCAACCTTTTGTCTATTCCATTTGCACAACAGCATGTGAAATGTATTGTCAATCAGTGTCGCTTCCTAAGTGGACAGTTTGATTTCACAGAAGTGTGATTGACTTGGAGTTACATTGTGTTGTTTAAGTGTTCCCTTTATTTTTTTGAGCAGTGTATTTTTTTAATATTTAACTTTCACATATTAACAATTCCAATACAGCATATGAAAAGGTACACATCTTGTGAATCCAGACAACATGTCCTATTTTTAAAATGTTTTCCAGCGAAAACACCACGTATATTTACGTTAGCTCACCACCAAATACAAAAAAGGACTGACATTTCACAGCACAGGTAGCATGCAAAGCCAACCTAACTAACCAAGAACCAACCAAAAACTTCATCAGACAGTCTTATAACATGTTATTCAATAAATCTATGTTTTGTTCGAAAAATGTGCATATTTCAGGTATAAATCACAGTTTACATTGCAGCTACAATCAGAAATTGCACCGAAAGCAGACAGAATAACTACAGACACCAACACCAAATAACTAAATACTCATCATAAAACATTTCTGAAAAATACATAGTGTACAGCAAATGAAAGACAGGTATCTTGTGATTCCAGCCAATATTTCCGATTGATCAAGTGTTTTACAGCGAAAACACAATATAGCGTTATATTAGCTTACCACAATAGCCAAAAAACACAAGCAATTTCCCAGTAGCAAAAGTAAGCGATCGTAACAAACAAGCAAAAGATATATAATTTTTGACTAACCTTGATTTTCTTCCTCAGATGACAGTCCTATAACATCAGGTTATACATACACTTATGTTTTGTTCGAAAATGTGCATATTTAGAGCTGAAATCATTGGTTATACATGTTGCTAACTTAGCTACTTTTTCCCATTACGTCCGGATTTTCTCTGACACTTTTTCTGACACATATTCTGACCAAATACCTATTCATAAACGTAACTAAAAAATACATGTTGTATAGGAAATGATAGATCCATTAGTTCTTAATGAAATCACAGTGTTAGAATTCTAAAAATAACTTCATTACGATATGCAGCTTCGGTATAGCTAGAGTACCCAAACGTTGGCCGCCCACGACTAGTTCACATGTACGACAGATATGAAATAGCATCATAAAATGTTTCTTACTTTTGCTGATCTTTCATCAGAATGTTGGACAAGGTGTCCTTTGTCCAGAACAATCGTTGTTTGGATTTAGAATGGCAACTTTCCCTCTTGATTTAGCACGTGCACTAGCCAAGTGGCACGGATCTCTCCATCGTCAACAGTCAGAGAACGGAACACGGCAAAACTCCCGAAAAAATTTCAATAATCTGATTAAACTATATTGAAAAAACATACTTTACGATGATATGGTCACATGTATCAAATAAAATCAAAGCCGGAGATAGTAGTCGTCCATAACGGCAGCTAAACAGAAGGCAATCCCACTGTCCACCTCGCGCTCCCCAGAGTACCGGAAATGAGGGACACGTCATACAAAGAGCCTGTATTCCACTTCAGACCAAGATAAACACAAAATGTCTTCTCTCACAGCCTCTTGACATCCAGGGGAAGGTCTATGAAGTGCACGTAGACTCTTACGTATCATGCCCATTTATAGGCAGGAAGAAGAACAGAGTCTCGATTTCAGACTTTCCACTTCCTGGTCAGGAAGTTTGTGCCAAATGAGTTCTGTTTGACTCACAGATATAATTAAAACGGTTTTAGAAACTAGAGTGTTTTCTATCCAATAGTAATAATAATATGCATATTGTACGAGCAAGAATCGAGTACGAGGCCGTTTGAAATGGGCACCTTTAATCAGAGCTACTCAATACTGCCCCTGCAGCCATAAAAAGTTAAGACACAATTGGATGCAAAACCTCAATGCTTCCGGAAGCTTTGTTTCCCCATCACTAGTTTTTGCATGTACATTGATTGATTAATCTTATGCTACACAAAGATAAATAACATACATTTTTCTAAACTAATCCAAACAGTTTGATTTTTTGCACCCGTTACTGAAATGGTTGTTCTGGTTTACATAGTCTCCACACAATTCTCCTAATCCTGATGGTCATTCTGAATGCAAGTTGATGGTGACAAAAAAATCCATTCTTTGTACATACTAACTCTGGGTGGATTATAATAGGAATTATACATCACTTTGCAGGGCAGAATAATTTGACTTGCATGAAGGGTTGCAAAATGTGGGTTGTTTTCCCAGGGTTTCCGCACATCCTGGTTGGAAGATTCCTTGAAATGAGGGAATTATCAGGAAATCTGGTATCCTTCAACCAGGATTTCAGGGAAGTAATTAGAATTTCGCAACTCTACTTGCAGGCCTGATGTGGCCTGTAAACAAACCATCAGTGTCAAGCCACTGTATTAGGGTTACACTAGGCCTCAAAATATGGCCTTATGGGATATATGTTTTCATATTTTTAATGATAATTCACCTAGGAACTCACTTGCTGAAGGAGAGAGGGAGAGAGATCCTCTTGGCTGCGGCTGAGTAAAGTGTCTCATTCAGGGGGCTAAAGTCTGTACTCTCACTCTGGCCATTAGTTTGACAGGGTGAACCACAATCACAGCAAGGCAGCACACAAGGACCAGGCCTGCTACTTACTGTGTGCTGATCATAACCTATAGGAGCCAGCCAGTTCTCGCTGAGGCTGTGTGACATGCTGTTCTCCCTGTTATCTTGTTTCCCACTCTATCCAGACTGGACATGAAGGTTTCCCTTCAGGAAATACAACTGCAGGTTGTCTTTTTGCCTAACTTTGAACTAGTTTGTGTAGTTGACCGTAGGCCTCCTCCTCTGCCAGGTACGGTTACCTTGGCAGCAGAGTGGTTGTTGTTGTTGCCCTGGGGGTTGTTACCATGGAGATAGCCTCCTGTTGCACTGTACTGTACAAGCCATATACACAGCAATAGAGAGAGGGAGAACTCTCTAACTATCCCTGGGAAAACAAGGATTGTAAAACCTAACACATACACAAATAGATCCAGTTCTGTGGGTCAGTAATGCTCATTTCATGCCCCTGTGCCATGGCAGCAGTAGCTGTGTTGTGGCTGTGGCCCAGGGACCAGGCTGTAGTGTGGAGCAAGGCCCAGGGCCCAGGGCTGCTGAGCCTGGCTGAAGAGACTCTCCTTCCCAGCTGCCACCTGGCACAGGCCAAAGGCAGAGCAGAGGGCTAAGGGGCCGATGCAGCAGTGGCCCAGAAATGAGAACAGGCCAGGGATTCATCCAACACCCAACCAGCCTTATTCAGGATCAACAGAGAGAGAGACACCCAGGGCCAGATGGTGATGTCAACATAGAAATATAATTAATGATAGTCATTTCATGCTACACTGTCCTTTGTTAAATCAGGGTGCTAAGACATATGAAAATTGGTGTTGTAAATACGTCAGTGGTCACCAGAATTTTGAGTCAAGATCGCTTTCGCAGTCAAAAAGCAAGCTGAGATCTAGTGCTCAGATTTTTTTTTTTTTTTTACATTAACCTCACACAAACAGTTTTGTAGGAATGAGGTTTGGGCAGTAGGCCTAATACATTATCACAGCATATTGGCTATATGATTGGCCTGCCAATATTGTTAATCAGACCCTATTATATTTCAAAACACGAGCTTTGATAACAAAATAGATCAGTTGGTTTAGCACTTGTGAGGCACTGTGGAGCATGAATTCAAATAATTAGCTTCTTTTTTTTTCTACTGGAGGACTGGTGGTACCTGTATCTGATGGTCAACGAGGTCAAATCACGACGTCAATTGTCTTCAGGTTGAAAAGTCAGAGCTCTAGAAAGATGCCTGAGTTTCCGAATTGGAATTCCGAGTTGGTTGACTGTTCACAACTATTTTTCCCAACAGCCTCTCATGGTCCCTGCTCTCTCCTTCCTTTCCTCCGGTGAGACTGACCAGAGAGAGGATACACCGTCTTCCACCTGATGGCCAAACTAGAGTCACACCGCATCTGCCTCATGCACAAATTCATGTTGTTCCTATGACCAGAGAAAGTTAAATATTCCTTCATATTAAAATCGACACGACGAGCTGCTAATAATAATAAAACGCAGGGCTATCGATACTTGGCTACTCATTCATTGCAGCTGCAGCCCGAGCGGAAGTACGGAGAAGCGTGTCTGTAATAGTGTTGAATAAAAACAGTGACAGTGCTGAATATAAACTCAAACATGAACTCACTCATAAAAACAGCAGCTCTTTGCTGTATTTGTTGACAGTCTCTGTGGTCATGGTTTTAAAAGTTATTAATAGTAGCCTTTTAAACTTAGCTGTGGCCAGGGTCATGGAAGCTCTGTAACCATGTTGATTTGAGCTATCCAATTGGGCAGTGCAGTAGGTGCACTCGATTTAGTCACATATTTGTTCGTTGGCTTTTGTACAGAAATATTTGGTAATCGACTAGGAACACCTTGAAGATCAACCAGTCAATTGTGATCGACCGGTTGGTGACCACTGCTCTACATAATGTATTCTTTTTTTATAGATATGATCATACTGTATGAATGCATAGGCAACAATAGTAAAATGGGCAGTCACTGTATCAGATATATATTTTGCTTTTACTCATAAAACATTATCGGTGAACTATTATTGGTATGAGTCACTGATAGGAGAAAGATCAATTGGAGAGGTGCAAGGCACTGCCATAATATGTGGTCATTGGCTATTACTGCATTGTCGGAACTAGAAGCACAAGCATTTCGCTACACTCACATTAACATCTGCTAACCATGTGTACCCAGTCCAGGGCTTTGGAGGTCTAGATGGAAGAGAGAATTATTTGCATTCATTGTTACAACATATTGTAACATGGAATCTACGTGGAAAAGACATTGGATTTTTCATTATAAGTAAACTGTTGTTTTGAGGGTGAATTTTCAACCCCAGAATTATGTCATCCCTGTAACCAATTTCCGACAGACATTGAATTTGTACCTATGAAAACATCAAATCTTCAATGTTATATCCACTATCAGAAGAAAAAATAAACTATAGGCTGGACAGCATCTCCTACTGGAGAGTATATCTACAGCTATTAATTGATATTTGTCACTACTACCAATGTTCTATCGTGAGAAATCTTAAAAACAAAATAATAATATGTTGCCATCAGTCATTCCAAAGGGTAGGTTTAACAGAGCAAATGAAATGTAACAATACTTTGTCATATATAATCAAATCAGTAGAGGCTGCTGAGGGGATGACGGCTCACAATAATGGCTGGAACAGAGCAAATGGAATGACATCAAACACATGGAAACCATGTTTGATACCATTCCACTTATACCGCTCAAGCCATTACCACAAGCCTGTTCTCCCCAATTTTTTATTTTATTTTTTATTTTATTTCACCTTTATTTAACCAGGTAGGCTAGTTGAGAACAAGTTCTCATTTGTAACTGCGACCTGGCCAAGACAAAGCATAGCAGTGTGAACAGACAACAACACAGAGTTACACATGGAGTAAACAATAAACAAGTCAATAACATGGTAGAAAAAGAGAATCTATATACAATGTGTGCAAAAGGCATGAGGTAGGCAATAAATCGAATAATTACAATTTAGCAGATTAACACTGGAGTGATAAATCATCAGATGATCATGTGCAAGAAGAGATACTGGTGTGCAAAAGAGCAGAAAAGTAAATAAATAAAAGCAGTATGGGGGTGAGGTAGGTAAATTGGGTGGGTAGTTTACAGATGGACTATGTACAGCTGCAGCGATCGGTTAGCTGCTCGGATAGCAGATTTTTAAAGTTGTTGAGGGAGATAAAAGTCTCCAACTTCAGAGATTTTTGCAATTCGTTCCAGTCGCAGGCAGCAGAGAACTGGAAGGAAAGGCGTCCAAATGAGGTTTTGGCTTTAGGGATGATCAGTGAGATACACCTGCTGGAGCGCGTGCTACGGGTGGGTGTAGCCATCGTGACCAGTGAACTGAGATAAGGCGGAACTTTACCTAGCATAGCCTTGTAGATGACCTGGAGCCAGTGGGTCTGACGACGAACATGTAGCGAGGGCCAGCCGACTAGGGCATACAGGTCGCAGTGGTGGGTCGTATAAGGTGCTTTAGTAACAAAACGGATGGCACTGTGATAAACTGCATCCAGTTTGCTGAGTAGAGTATTGGAAGCTATTTTGTAGATGACATCGCCGAAGTCGAGGATCGGTAGGATAGTCAGTTTTACTAGGGTAAGTTTGGCGGCGTGAGTGAAGGAGGCTTTGTTACGGAATAGAAAGCCGACTCTAGATTTGATTTTGGATTGGAGATGTTTGATATGAGTCTGGAAGGAGAGTTTGCAGTCTAGCCAGACACCTAGGTACTTATAGATGTCCACATATTCTAGGTCGGAACCGTCCAGGGTGGTGATGCTAGTCGGGCGTGCGGGTGCAGGCAGCGAACGGTTGAAAAGCATGCATTTGGTTTTACTAGCGTTTAAGAGCAGTTGGAGGCCACGGAAGGAGTGTTGTATGGCATTGAAGCTCGTTTGGAGGTTAGATAGCACAGTGTCCAGGGAAGGGCCGGAAGTATACAGAATGGTGTCGTCTGCGTAGAGGTGGATCAGGGAATCGCCCGCAGCAAGAGCAACATCATTGATGTATACAGAGAAAAGAGTCGGCCTGAGAATTGAACCCTGTGGTACCCCCATAGAGACTGCCAGAGGACCGGACAACATGCCCTCCGATTTGACACACTGAACTCTGTCTGCAAAGTAGTTGGTGAACCAGGCAAGGCAGTCATTAGAAAAACCGAGGCTATTGAGTCTGCCGATAAGAATATGGTGATTGACAGAGTCGAAAGCCTTGGCCAGGTCGATGAAGACGGCTGCACAGTAATGTCTTTTATCGATGGCGGTTATGATATCGTTTAGTACCTTGAGCGTGGCTGGGGTGCACCCGTGACCGGCTCGGAAACCGGATTGCACAGCGGAGAAGGTACGGTGGGATTCGAGATGGTCAGTGATCTGTTTGTTGACTTGGCTTTCGAAGACCTTAGCTAGGCAGGGCAGGATGGATATAGGTCTGTAACAGTTTGGGTCCAGGGTGTCTCCCCCTTTGAAGAGGGGGATGACAGCGGCAGCTTTCCAATCCTTGGGGATCTCAGATGATACGAAGGAGAGGTTGAACAGGCTGGTAATAGGGGGTGCGACAATGGCGGCGGACAGTTTCAGAAATAGGGGGTCCAGATTGTCAAGCCCAGCTGATTTGTATGGGTCCAGGTTTTCCAGCTCTTTCAGAACATCTGCTATCTGGATATGGGTAAAGGAGAAGCTGGGGAGGCTTGGGCGAGTAGCAGCGGGGGGGGCGGGGCTGTTGGCCAAGGTTGGAGTTGCCAGGTGGAAGGCATGGCCAGCCATTGAGAAATGTTTGTTGAAGTTTTCGATTATCACGGACTTATCAGTGGTGACCGTGTTATCTAGCCTCAGTGCAGTGGGCAGCTGGGAGGAGGTGCTCTTGTTTTCCATGGACTTTACAGTATCCCAGAACTTTTTGGAGTTAGAGCTACAGGATGCAAATTTCTGCTTGAAAAAGCTGGCCTTTGCTTTCCTGACTGACTGCGTGTATTGGTTCCTGACTTCCCTGAACAGTTGCATATCGCGGGGGCTCTTCGATGCTATTGCAGTTCGCCACAGGATGTTTTTGTGCTGGTCGAGGGCAGTCAGGGCTGGAGTGAACCAAGGGCTATATCTGTTCTTGGTTCTGCATTTTTTGAACGGAGCATGCTTGTCTAATATGGTGAGGAAGTAACTTTTAAAGAATGACCAGGCATCCTCAACTGACGGGATGAGGTCAATATCCTTCCAGGGTACCCGGGCCAGGTCGATTAGAAAGGCCTGCTCGCAGAAGTGTTTTAGGGAGCGTTTGACAGTGATGAGGGGTGGTCGTTTGACCGTGGACCCGTGGCGGATACAGGCAATGAGGCAGTGATCGCTGAGATCTTGATTGAAGACAGCAGAGGTGTATTTGGAGGGCAAGTTGGTCAGGATAATGTCTATTAGGGTGCCCTTGTTTACGGATTTAGGGTTGTACCTGGTGGGTTCCTTGATGATTTGTGTGAGATTGAGGGCATCAAGCTTAGATTGTAGGACTGCCGGGGTGTTAAAACCTGTCTAGGATGAGGTTGCCGCTAGCGGCACTCCCCCCCCACCCCCACTGAAAAACCAGTGCCACGAAATTCAAATTTTTTTTTTTTTTTAAATATTTAACTTTCACACATTAAAGTCCAATACAGCTAATGAAAGACACAGATCTTGTGAATCCAGCCAACATGTCCGATTTTTAAAATGTTTTACAGGGAAGACACAATATGTAAAGATGTACATCTATTACCTAAAAACACATTAGCATAATCCACCATCTTTTATTTGTCCACCAACACCAGTAGCTATCACCAATTCGGCTAAACTAAGATATTTATAGCCCCTAACCAAGAAAAAAACTCATCAGATGACAGTCTGATAACATATTTATGGTATGGGATAGGTTTTGTTAGAAAAAAGTGCATATTTCAGGTAGATGGCATAGGTTACAATTGCACCCACCGTCACAAATGGACTAGAATAACTACATAGAGCAACGTGTTTACCTACTTACTAATCATCAAACATTTCGTAAAAATACACAGCATACACTAATCGAAAGACACAGATCCTGTGAATACAGACAATATTTCAGATTTTCTAAGTGTCTTACAGCGAAAACACAATAAATCGTTATATTAGCATAGCACATAGCACATAGCAGCCCAGCATTGATTCTAGCCAAAGTGAGCGATAACGTCAACATCGCCAAAATATATAATTTTTTTCACTAACCTTCTCAGAATTCTTCAGATGACACTCCTGTAACATCATATTACACAATCCATATAGAGTTTGATCGAAAATGTTTATATTTAGCCACCAAAATCATGGTTAGACAATGTGAAATGTAGCCCAGCTGGTGAGAAAATGTCCGTGCGCCATATTAGACAGTGATCTACTCTTATACATAAATACTCATAAACGTGACTAAAAAATATAGGGTGGACAGGGATTGATAGACAATTTAAATCTTAATACAATTGCGGAATTACATTTTTTAAATTATCCTTACTTTTCAATACAGTTTGCGCCAAGCGAAGCTACGTCAAAAAACATGGCGTCCTAAGCCACTAACATTTTTCGACAGAAACACGATTTATCATAATAAAAATGTCCTACTTTGAGCTGTTCTTCCATCAGTATCTTGGGCAAAGGATCCTTTCTTGGGTCTAATCGTCTTTTGGTGGAAAGCTGTCCTCTTGCCATGTGGAAATGCCAACTGCGTTCGGGATGAACTGGAAGCGTGCCCAGCAATTCACAGCGTTTCAGAAATAAATGTCCCAAAATCGCACTAAACGAATATAAATTGCTATAAAACGCTTTAAATTAACTACCTTATGATGTTTTTAACTCCCATAACGAGTAGAAACATGACCAGAGTAATATTACTCCCTCCACTAATGCTTGGAACAAGTGCGGGTCGATGTCCTCCAGGCGCATTACGCAGCAAGAAAAGACTTGCTAGCTACAGGGTTTTTTAATTTATAGTGCCTGTGAACGCCCAATCGACCCCATTCAAATCGCCATCACGTAAAGGCATCCAGGGGAAGACGTAAGCAGTGTCCGTATACTCATAGCAATAACAGTGCCCTTTTAACTGACTCCAGATCAGGGGCCAACATTTCTGAAATCTGACTCCATGTCAGGGAAATTGCTGTAGAATGGGTTCTGTTCCACTTAGAGACAAAATTTCAACTCCTATAGAAACTATAGACTGTTTTCTATCCAATAATAATAATAATATGCATATTGTACGATCAAGAATTTTGTGGGAAGCCGTTTCAAAAATTACACGATTAGCATAAATAGTGACAACAGCGCCCCCATCCTCAACAGGTTAAGCATATCCCAGTTTAGGTCACCTAACAGAACAAACTCTGAAGCTAGATGGGGAGCGATCAATTCACAGATGGTGTCCAGGGCACAGCTGTGCTGATGTTGACATGCATGAGGCCAAGGCTTTTTCGATCACAGAAGTCAACAAATGAGGGTGACTGGGGACATGCAGGGCCTGGGTTTACCTCCACATCACCCGAGGAACAGAGGAGTAGTAGGATGAGGGTGCGGCTAAAGGCTATCAAAACTGGTCGCCTAGAGCGTTGGGGACAAGGAATAAAAGGAGCAGATTTATGGGCGTGGTAGAATAGATTCTGGGCATAATATGCAGACCAGGGTATGGTGGGGCACGGGTACAGCGGAGGCAAGCCCAGGCACTGGGTGATGATAAGAGAGGTTGTATCTCTGGACATGCTGGTCTCTGTAACGGCTTTCCTCTTCCTCTTCATCAGAAGAGGAGGAACATGGATTGAACCAAGGCGCAGGGGAGTTTGTCGACATGATTTATTAAAGAAAAAACACGAACTCGACTAATACACTAACAAAACAAATAAACGGTGTAGACAGACCTAGACGACGAACTTACATATAACATGAAGAACGCACGAATAGAGAAAATAGGCTACACAAAATGAACGATGAACAAACAAACCGAAAACAGTCCCGTGTGGCGCAACGACATACACAAACACAGGAGACAATCACCCACAACGAACACTGTGAAAACACCTACCTAAATATGACTCTTAATTAGAGGAACGCCAAACACCTGCCTCTAATTAAGAGCCATACCAGGCAACCCATAAACCAACATAGAAACAGAAAACATAGAATGCCCACCCAAACTCACGTCCTGACCAACTAACACATACAACAAACTAACAGAAATAGGTCAGGAACGTGACAGTCTCAATGGGTGAGGTCACCGCGGGTGTGGGGGGTGGGACAAAGGAGGTATCAGAGGTACGGAGAGTGGAACTACGGGGTCCATTGCAAACCAAAACAATGATAACTAGCCTGAACAACAGTATGCAAGGCATATTGATATTTGAGAGAGACATACAATAAGGCATAAAGTGATTGCAGGTCATGATTGGGAGAGCTAGCTAAAACAACAGGTGACATAACAGCAGCTAGTCAGCTAACACAGCAACAGAAGGTAAAAATGGCGACGACTGGGCAGAGAGGATCGGATTAACTACACACAGATCCTGAGTTAAGGCACAGAGCCGACAGATAAAACACAAATAAACAGAATGGAGTACCATGAATTAATGGACAGTCAAGCAGGCATCAGCTATGTAGCCAAGTGATCATAGTGTCCAGGGGGCAGCCGTAGATGGAGCAGTGAGGCCTCCACTAAGCTAGCACGCGTTTAAAGTTAGTAGCCCGGCGGGTGGTCTGCTCAGACGGAGGGGGTCTGCTCAGACGGAGGCCGGTTGAGGGCACCGGTTGAGGGCACGTCTGCAGACCAGACGTGGTCGTGTCGACAGAGAATCCAAGCCGGATAGCGATGGCGAAAGAGAGGTTGTGAATTGTAGAATTGTGTTTGCTAACTGGTGCTAGCTTCCTGGCTGCGCTAGCTGCAAGATAAGCTAGCAGTTAGCAGACCGGGGCAGGCAAGTTAGCCTTTGGGGGACGTCGCGATGGGGGGGGGAGTCTGTTTTTGCCTCTTTGTGCGGTGACGTCGATAGACCAGTCGTGGAATTAGCAGGGTTCCAGGTAGCTAACAGGCCTAGTAGGTTAGCAGAATGGGCCTTCAGCGGGCGTCACGCCTGAGGGGCCTGTTGGTGTCCTCGGGCAGGTTATGTCGGTATTCCAGTCGTAGAGGATCGGCGGGGTTCCGTGCTCCGTACCAGCAGTAAAGGGGTCCGGATATTGTAGCCCAGGAGTGGGCTTCAGTGGTAGCACAGGAGCCCTAGCCGGACTAGCTTCAGGCTAATTGGTGCTTGCTCCGGGATGTAAACGCTAGCCAGGAGTGGCCACCCGGGATTGTGGTTAGCTAGTTGCGAAGATCCAGATGAAAATGTTCAGAGTTTGCGGTAGGAATCCGGGGATATGGAGAGAAATAGGTCCGTTATGCTCTGGTTTTAGTCATGTTGTTCGAACTAGCGAGAGCTTTCCGAGCTAAAGGTTAGCTGATGACCGCTAGCAATGGTTTGCTAACTGATAGCTGGTAGGCAGTTAGCTGGCTATCTTCAGTAGATGGATTCCAGATCAGAAGTAAATAGAAATACTTTAGAAAAAAGCAGATCCACGCCACATTGGGTGAGGCGGGTTGCAGGAGAGTATTTAGAAGTTGAGGTTTAAGAAAGTATTTTTAAAAGATATGCGAAGAAAAAGATGTAAAAAGATATATACAAGGGACACGGGACACG
This sequence comes from Salvelinus fontinalis, assembly GCF_029448725.1. NCBI lineage: Eukaryota > Metazoa > Chordata > Actinopteri > Salmoniformes > Salmonidae > Salvelinus > Salvelinus fontinalis. The sequence continues at coordinate 29,407,835 of NC_074683.1, read as the reverse complement.
ACAGGACAAAGACGTCTACACTGCTACGCCATCTTGGAAATTGAGGTGCCACCAGCCTCCCGTGTCATCAACAGCTTTTGTTTAAATTCAACCCAGGGATCAACTAAAAGCAGACAATACATTCAGTGCCTTCAGAAAGTATTCACACCCCTTGACGACTTTTTCCACATTTTGTTGGTTTACAGCCTGAATTTAAAATGGATTACATTTAAATGTTGTTTCATTGATCTACAGACAATACCCCATAATGTCAAAGTGGAATTATGTTTTTAGAAATTAATCAAAAATGAAAAGCTGAAATGTCTTGAGTCAAAAACTATTCAACTCCTTTGTTAGGGCAATCCTAAATAACATCAGGAGTAAAACATGTCTTAACAAGTCAGATAATTGCCTGGACTAACTATGTGTGCAATATTGGTGTTTAATTGATTTTTTAATGAATACCCCATTTCTGTACGGTCCCAGTGAATTTCAAGCACAGATACAAAGACCAGGGAGGTTTTCCAATGCCTCATAAAGAAGGGCACCTATTGCTAGGTGGGTAAAAATATATAAAAAAGCAGGCATTGAATATCCCTTTGAGCATGGGTAAGTTATTAATTACACTTTGGATGGTGTATCAAAACACCCAGTCACTACAAAGATACAGGAGTCATTCCTAACTCAGTTAACGGAGAGGACAGAAACCGCAGTGATTTCACCATGAGGGCAATGGTGATTTTAAACGAGTTACCGAGTTAAATAGATGTGATAAGAGAAAACTGAGGATGGATCAACAACATTTTACTTACTCCACATTACTAACCTAAATTACAGAGTGAATAAAAGGAAGCCTGTACGCAATACAAATATTCTAAAACATCCATCCTGTTTGCTATAAGGCACAAAAGTCCAAGATGGCGTAGCAGTCAGGCGTCTTTGTCTTGTCATGTCCCGTGTACATGCATCTTTTTTCTTCGCATATATGTTTTTCATATTTTTTAACGTCAACTTCAACATACTCTCCTGCAACCTGCCTCACCGAATGTGCTATGGATCTGCTATTTTCCTTACTTTAGAACCAAAACCCACAGCAGAGGCTAGCCAGCTAACTAGCTCCTAGCTAGTAGTCAGCTAGCCACTGCTAGCAGTCATCAGCTAACCTTTAGCCCGGACAACTCCTGCCAGTTTGCACAGCGCGATTCAAACCAGAGCATATCGGACTTCTTTTCTCCACATCTCCAAATTCCTACCACAAGCTCTGAACATTTTCACCTGGATCATCACAGCTAGCTAGCTGCTATCCGAGTGGCAACTCCTGGCTAACGTCTCTGTCACGAAGCAAGCACAAATTAGCCTGGAGCTAGTCTATGCTAGGCCCATCTCCCGGCTAGCTGAAGAGGTCCATCAGCCATTCCTTGGGCTACAATACCTAATTTGCCAATTGGCCTGGACTCCTTTTACTGCCGATACGGAGCCCTGCCAATCCATCACGACTGGTCTGTCGACGTAACAGCACGAGGGCGCTACAACAGACTCCTCCATCACGACGTCTCCCTAAGGCTATTCTGCTAGCCTGGGCCCGTTAGCTGTCGGAATCGCCATGTCTCCAGCCCGCCTAGCCACCTCCTGGACCTTATGATCACTCGGCTACGCATGCCTCTCCCTAACGTCAATATGCCTTGTCCATTGCTGTTTTGGTTAGTGATTGTCTTATTTCACTGTAGAGCCTCCAGCCTTGCTCAATATGACTTAGCTAAACCTTTTCTTCCAACTCCCACACATGCGGTGACATCAACTGGTTTAAACGGTGTCTCGAGACAATAATGCTCTCATCGTCACTCAATACCTAGGTTTACCATCTCTGTATTCACATCCTACCATACCTTTGTCTGTACATTATGGCTTGAATCTATTCTACCGAGCCCAGAAACCTGCTCCTTTTACTCTCTGTTCCGAACGTACTAGACGACCAGTTCTTATAGCTTTCAGCCATACCCTTATCCTCCTCTGTTCCTCTGGTGATGTAGAGGTTAATCAAGGCCCTGCAGTGCCTAGCTCCACTCCCATTCCCCAGGCACTCTCATTTGTTGACTTCTTTAACCGTAAAAGCCTTGGTTTCATGCATGTTAACATAAGAAGCCTCCTCCCTAAGTTTGCTTTATTCACTGCTTTAGCACACTCTGCCAACCCGGATGTCCCAGCCGTGTCTGAATCCTGGCTTAGGAAGGCCACCAAAAACCCGGAAATTTCCATCCCTAACTATAACATTTTCCATCAAGATAGAACTGCCAAAGGGGGAGGAGTTGCAATCTACTTCAGAGATAGCTTGCAAAGTTCTGTCATACTTTCCAGGTCTATGCCAAAACAGTTTGAGCTTCTAATTTTAGAAATGAATCTCTCCAGAAATAAGTCTCTCACTGTTGCTGCCTGTTATAGACCCCCAGCTCCCAGCTGTCCCCTGGACACCATATGTGAATTGATTGCCCCTCATCTATCTTCAGAGTTCGTTTTGTTAGGTGACCTAAACTGGGATATGCTTAACACCCTGGCAGTCCTACAATTCTAAGCTAGATGCTCTCAATCTCACACAAATCATCAAGGAACCCACCAGGTACAACCCTAAATCCGCAAACATGAACACCCTCATAGATATTATCCTGACCAACTTGCCCTCCAAATACACCTCAGCTGTTTTCAACCAGGATCTCAGCGATCACTGCCTGAATGCCTGCATCCGCTATGGGTCCGCGGTCAAATGATCACCCCTCATCACTGTCAAACGCTCTCTAAAACACCTCTGCGAGCAGACCATTCTAATCGACCTGGCCCGGGTATCCTGGAAGGATATTGACCTCATCCTGTCAGTCAAGGATGCCTGGTCGTTCTCTAAAAGTAATTTCCTCACCATCTTAAATAAGCATGCCCCTTTCAAAAAAATGTAGAACTAAGAACAGATATAGCCCTTGGTTCACTCCAGACCTGACTGCCCTTGACCAGCACAAAAACATCCTGTGGTGGACTGCAATAGCATCGAATAGCCCCCGCAACATGCAACTGTTCAGGGAAGTCAGGAACCAATACATGCAGTCAGTCAGGAAAGCAAAGGCTAGCTTTTTCAAACAGAACTTTGCTTCTTGTAGCTCGAACTCCAACCCCAGCCAACACCCCCCCCCCCCCCCCCCCCCGTAAGCTACTTGCCCGAGCCTCCCCAGCTTCTCCTTCACCCAGATCCAGACAGCAGATGTTCTGAAAGAGCTGTAAAACCTGGACCCATACAAATCAGCTGGGCTAGACAATCTGGACCTTCTCTTCCTAAAATTATCCGCCACCATTGTTGAAACCCCTATTACCAGTCTGTTCATCCTCTCTTTTGTATCGTCCGAGATCCCTAAAGATTGGAAAGCTGCCGCGGTCATCCCCCTCTTCAAAGGGGGTAACACTTTAGACCGAAACTGTTATAGACCTATATCCATCCTGCCCTGCCTTTCTAAAGTCTTCGAAAGTTAAGTTAATAAACAGATCACTGACCATTTCGAATCCCACCGTACCTTCTCTGCTGTGCAATCCGATCATCAATGATGTTGCTCTTGCTGCTGATGATACCCTGATCCACCTCTATGCAGATGACACCACTCTGTATACATCTGGCCCTTCTTTGGACACTATGTTAATTAACTAACCTCCAAACGAGCTTTGATGCCGTACAACACTCCTTCCGTGGCCTCCAGCTGCTCTTAACCTTTCTGGTACAAGTGGGGCGCTAGCGTCCCACCTCGACAACAGCCAGTGAAATTGCAGGGCGCCAAATTCAAAACAGAAATCCCATAATTAAAATTCCTCAAACATACAAGTATTATCCACCATTTTAAAGATAAACTTCTTGTAAATCCAACTACATTGTCCGATTTCAAAAAGGCTTTACTGCGAAAGCACACCATGCGATTGTTAGGTCAGCACCTAGTCAAAGACAACCATAGCCATTTTTCCAGCCAAAGAGAGGAGTCACAAAAAGCAGAAATAGAGATAAAATTCATCACTAACCTTGGATGATCTTCATCAGATGGCACTGATGGGACTTCATGTTATACAATACATGTATGTTTTGTTCGATAAAGTTCATATTTATATCCAAAGATCTCAGTTTACATTGGCTCGTTATGGTCAGAAAGACATTGTCTCAAACAAACATCCAGTGAAAGTGCAGAGAGCCACATCAAATTACAAAAATACTCATCATAAACATTGATAAACGATACAAGTGTTAAACATACGAATAAAGATAAACTTCTCCTTAATGCAACCGCTGTGTCAGATTTCAAAAACTCTTTACGGAGAAAGCACACTTTGCGATTATGTTAAGTCTGCACCTAGCCACAGAAACCCATACAGCCATTTTCCAGCCAAGGAGAGAGTCACAAAAGTCAGAAATAGCATTAAAATGAATCACTTACCTTTGATGATCTTCATTTGTACTCCCAGGTCTCCATGTTAGACAATAAATGTTTGTTTTGTTCGATAATGTCCCTCTTTATGACCAAATACCTCATTTTTGTTCACGTGTTTTGTCCAGTAATCCGAATACTTAAGGCGCCCGCCTGACTAGCATCACTACCCTGGACGGTTCTGACCAAGAATATGTGGACAACTACAAATACCTAGGTGTCTGGCTAGACTAATCTCTCCTTCCAGACTCATATTAAACATCTTCAATCCAATATCAAATGTAGAATCGTCTTTCTATTTCACAGACAAAGCCTCCTTCACTCACGCCGCCACACTTACATTAGTACAACTGACTATCCTACCGATCCTCGACTTCGGCGATGTCATCTACAAAATAGCTTCCAATACTCTACTCAGCAAACTGGATGCAGTCTATCAGAGTGCCATCAGTTTTGTTACCAAAGCCCCATATACTACCCACCACTGCGACCTGTATGATCTAGTCGGCTGGCCCTCGCTGCACTAATAAGTCCAGACAAAGTTTTTTTAAAGTACAATAAAAGTTAGTAGAAACATGACAATCGATGTTTAAAATCAATCCTCCAGTTGTTTTTGTCATAAATAATAAATAATATTTCAACCAAACAAAAGCTTTGTCAATAGGAAAGGAGAAACAAGAAAGGCGCGGTCCAGATCAGGCGCATGGCTGATGAATGGAAATTTCCACTGGCCACTGATTGAAAGTGGTGTATCTCCCTCATTATATAGAGTAAAAGCCTGAAACAATGCCTAAAGACTGGCTACGTGTAGAGGAAGTCACAGAGCGCGTGAACTGGGCCCTAAGTCTTTGTATGGTGGATAGGCTTTCAATGGAAAAACAGCCTTTACAAAATAATAGTACTTCCTGGTTGGATTTTCCTCGGGTTTTCGCTTGCCATATCAGTTCTGTTATACTCACAGACAAAATCTACTAATTATATGCATATCCTATCTTATGGGCCTAAGTAGCAGGCAGTTTAATTTGGGAACGCTTTTCATCCAAAATTCCGAATGCATGCTTTTCAACCGTTTGCTGCCCGCACCCGCCCGCCTGACTAGCATCACTACCCTGGACGGTTCTGACCAAGAATATGTGGACAACTACAAATACCTAGGTGTCTGGCTAGACTAATCTCTCCTTCCAGACTCATATTAAACATCTTCAATCCAATATCAAATGTAGAATCGTCTTTCTATTTCACAGACAAAGCCTCCTTCACTCACGCCGCCACACTTACATTAGTACAACTGACTATCCTACCGATCCTCGACTTTGGCGATGTCATCTACAAAATAGCTTCCAATACTCTACTCAGCAAACTGGATGCAGTCTATCACAGTGCCATCCGTTTTGTTACCAAAGCCCCATATACTACCCACCACTGCGACCTGTATGATCTAGTCGGCTGGCCCTCGCTACATATTCGTTGCAAGACCCACTGGCTCCAGGTCATCTATAAGTATATATTAGGTAAAGCTCCGCCTTATCTCAGCTCATTGGTCACGATAACACCCACCCGTAGCACGCACTCCAGCAGGTATATCTCACTGGTCATCCCCAAAGCCAACACCTAATTTGGCCACCTTTCCTTCCAGTTCTCTGCTGCCAATGACTGGAACGAATTGCAAAAATCGCTGAAGCTGGAGACTTATATTTCCCTCACTAACTTTAAACATCAGCTATCTGAGCAGCTAACCGATCGCTGTAGCTGTACATAGTCCATCTGCAAATAGTCCACCCAATCTACCTACCTCATGCCCATATTGTTTTTATTTTGTTTTTCTGCTATTTTGCACACCAGTATCTTTACTTGCACATCATCATCTGCTCATTTATCACTCCAGTGTTAATCTGCTAAATTGTAATTACTTCGCTACTATGGCCTATTTATTGCCTACCTCACACCATTTGCACACACTCTATATAGACTTTCTTTTTTTCTATTGTGTTATTGTCTGTACGCTTGCTTTTTCCATGTGTAACTCTGTGTTGTTGTTTGTGTCGCACTGCTTTGCTTTATCTTGGCCAGGTTGCAGTTGTAAATGAGAACTTGTTCTCAACTAGCTTACCTTGCCTTCGTAGAAGGCAAGAATCATGGTCACAGGCAGGCAAAGGTCATACACAGGTAGGCAAACAGGCAGGTGAATCAAAACTAGCACAGAAGGCTGTAACTGGTTCTCACAAACAAGCTAAGAAAAGGCTTAGTAGAGTCAAAACGAACAATACCTCACAAAGACACAAACAGAATGAACTGAACTAAATAAGGAGCTGATGAGACCAGGTGAGTAACTAACACAGGTGAAATCAATGAACAAAAATGAAATACAGGGCTATGTTCAAGAACACAAAGAAACACTGCTACATTCAAGAACACAATGAAACAGACCACAAGGTTGACTAAGAAAATTAAAACAGAACCTTACATGTACTGTATAAGGCACAATCATAATCTTATTTCAGTTTTTTTTTTGTATGGGTGTTTTGAATTAATCATTACCTTAGAAAACGTTGTCCATTTAGTTAGTGTTAGGTTTTTAAATAACAACCAATACGACCATGTTTTACACAGTTTCAACCTGCTGTTGAACTTCTTTCTTCAAATTGAGCATCACTTTGAGGTGAGTTTTAAACACGGGATACTGTTTTGATGATGTGTTTGTTGTGATTTTTGATTGGGTTTGCGTTGATGTCAGAGTGCTTAAAGGAACAATAGAGCCCTGGTCGTTAGCAAGTTGGGTACTACCAAAGCATCTCCAGAGTGCATAAAAGAAGATTACCGTGACTCAATGATCACATGGAATTTTACTGCGGTCATGACTCATGACTGCCACTGTGGCAGTAATACGGTCACCGCAACGTCCCTACTCAGTACTGTACTGTATTGTACTGTGCTCTACTCACTGTGCTCTACTGTTTTCTACTCTACTGTGCTATCCAAACTTGTGAAACATACGTCTATGATAGGTTCAGTCCGGTCCGTCTGTGGGCGTTAACATCAAGGCCAGTGTCGGTCGGTGCTCAGTGGGTGACAGTAAATGGAAAGAGAGAGGGCGGCTCATGGGTAGGTGTCAGTAAGAGCTGGGAGAGGTGACATTAATTGGAGAGAGAGAGACACAGAAACAGAGACAAGAGGTTGAGGTTGTCCAGACCACCAGAATCATAAAGAAAACAGTTATGAGCTGAACATAACAGTATGCCATAGGAAGCGAGTAATCCAACTGTGGTTTGTGACTATTATGATTTCCCATTGTAGCCAATTCAGTAGCAGTAATTACGTTACTGATTTGTAGGTTATTGAATTACGAGTTTTGATCACTTAATAATTAATAAACTGAATTCATATCAGTAAAATCACTACAACTAATCGGTAGGTCTACCATTACTTTTTACTTCTGCAAACATTATAATCCTGTCACGCCCTGACTTTAGAGAGCCTTTTTATTTCTCTATTTGGTTAGGTCGGGGTGTGATTTGGGTGGGCATTCTAGTTTTTCTATTTCTTTGTTGGCCGGGTATGATTCCCAATCAGAGGCAGCTGTCTATCGTTGTCTCTGATTGGGGATCATATTTAGGCAGCCTTTTCCACCTGTTGTGTGTGGGATCTTGTTTTTGTATTGTAGCCTTTTTTTTGCACTACAAAGTGGTATGTTCATTTTTGTTACTCTTTATTGTTTTGTTGCTGGTTCACATTAATAAACATGATGAATGCCTTCCATGCTGCACCTTCGTCCAATCCTTCCAACAATGATCGTTACAAATCCTCCCTTCTCATGTGGGGGAGAAATGTTAAACTATCTTAAAGATACTGTATGTGGGTTTTTGGTAATGAAATAACAAAGCACAAGGCAATATTTCTTAAACAATATTTTCTTTTGATGTATTTCTGATACCCTTTAAGACTCTTTCTGATGCTTACTAAGACTCCTTTTCCATCTGTTTATCCAGAAATCATAGCCTTTACTTATGCCTGATATTTAAGATGGAAAATGGTTGAAAAATGCATTCATGCCTTTATTTCCCTAAAATATATTCTCTGCTTTCATTTGACACCCAAGTTTGAAACTTGGTTTAAAACTCATTCTCTGCTGTTGGTTTGAAATGTGCAATCAGCCCTTTTTGCCTTGCTTCGCTGTGCTATGCCTCAGTGCTCAGTAAAAAGGAGCAGAGATTAAGCTCTCAGCCTCAGACAGACTGTCAGTCACGGGTATCTGCTGCTCACCGACTAATAAAGGACGTTTGTCTGAGACAACTCTTGCAGTCGCAACTCCGAAACAATAGCATTTCTTCTAGGACTGTTTTTGATGCTGTTATTTACCAGAGAGGCTAAGGATGAATTACACTTAATCAGAATGGATGCGATGGCTTGTGTGTTACAATCCAAGTGTTGCAAGTGGATGTACTGCCTCATGGTTTTCTTAATAGTTCCAGACCCTTCATACTTGGTGTTGTATCTTCCTGCTGATGTCTGCTAAGTTATTTGAAATATCTTTACTTGCAACCGAAAGGTTGCTGGTTCAAATACCTAAGTCCGGAAAAGGGGCAAAATCTGTCGATGTGCCCTTGACCAATGCACTTAACCCTAATTTGCTCCAGGGGTGCCCTACTACTATAGCTGACTCTGTAAAACAACACATTTCACTGCACCTATCCGGTGTATGTGACAAAACATACTAGATCTGACCTTCATCTCTTTACTGGACAGAAGTTAACAAAAGGTGTGTAGGGTCAGAGAGGTAGGAGGGGAATGGCTGTTGTGGTGGTTGAGTTACCCACTTCCCTCCAGACTGTGCATTAGCCCACCGTCCACTGAGGTGAGAATTTATGGTAGTGCATTGTAAGGGCAGGGTGTTATAAATAGTAATGATTCATCACCTTTAGGTCACAGCAGGTCTTTGCTTAAGGTATTGATGTTAGCAGGCGATTAGCTCTCATCATGGTCATTAGCTTATATCATGGGCAATAAACACAATACTAATCTGAATGGAAATATTGGCATTGAACAATGTATATACACTGCTCAAAAAAATAAAGGGAACACTTAAACAACACAATGTAACTCCAAGTCAATCACACTTCTGTGAAATCAAACTGTCCACTTAGGAAGCAACACTGATTGACAATAAATTTCACATGCTGTTGTGCAAATGGAATAGACAAAAGGTGGAAATTATAGGCAATTAGCAAGACACCCCCAAAAAAGGAGTGATTCTGCAGGTGGTGACCACAGACCACTTCTCAGTTCCTATGCTTCCTGGCTGATGTTTTGGTCACTTTTGAATGCTGGCGGTGCTCTCACTCTAGTGGTAGCATGAGACGGAGTCTACAACCCACACAAGTGGCTCAGGTAGTGCAGTTCATCCAGGATGGCACATCTATGCGAGCTGTGGCAAAAAGGTTTGCTGTGTCTGTCAGCGTAGTGTCCAGAGCATGGAGGCGCTACCAGGAGACAGGCCAGCACATCAGGAGACGTGGAGGAGGCCGTAGGAGGGCAACAACCCAGCAGCAGGACCGCTACCTCCACCTTTGTGCAAGGAGGTGCACTGCCAGAGCCCTGCAAAATGACCTCCAGCAGGCCACAAATGTGCATGTGTCAGCATATGGTCTCACAAGGGGTCTGAGGATCTCATCTCGGTACCTAATGGCAGTCAGGCTACCTCTGGCGAGCACATGGAGGGCTGTGCGGCCCCACAAAGAAATGCCACCCCACACCATGACTGACCCATCGCCAAACCGGTCATGCTGGAGGATGTTGCAGGCAGCAGAACGTTCTCCACGGCGTCTCCAGACTCTGTCACATGTGCTCATGTGCTCAGTGTGAACCTGCTTTCATCTGTGAAGAGCACAGGGCGCCAGTGGCGAATTTGCCAATCTTGGTGTTCTCTGGCAAAAGCCAAACGTCCTGCACGGTGTTGGGCTGTAAGCACAACCCCCACCTGTGGACGTCGGGCCCTCATACCACCCTCATGGAGTCTGTTTCTGACCGTTTGAGCAGACACATGCACATTTGTGGCCTGCTGGAGGTCATTTTGCAGGGCGCTGGCAGTGCACCTCCTTGCACAAAGGCAGAGGTAGCGGTCCTGCTGCTGGGTTGTTGCCCTCCTACGGCCTCCTCCACGTCTCCTGATGTACTGGCCTGTTTCCTGGTAGCGCCGCAATGCTCTGGACACTACGCTGACAGAAGACACAGCAAACCTTTTTGCCACAGCTCACATTGATGTGCCATCCTGGATGAACTGCACTACCTGAGCCACTTGTGTGGGTTGTAGACTCCGTCTCATGCTACCACTAGAGTGAGAGCACCGTCAGCATTCAAAAGTGACCAAAACATCAGCCAGGAAGCATAGGAACTGAGAAGTGGTCTGTGGTCACCACCTGCAGAATCACTCCTTTTTTGGGGATGTCTTGCTAATTGCCTATAATTTCCACCTTTTGTCTATTCCATTTGCACAACAGCATGTGAAATGTATTGTCAATCAGTGTTGCTTCCTAAGTGGACAGTTTGATTTCACAGAAGTATGATTGACTTGGAATTACATTGTGTTGTTTAAGTGTTCCCTTTATTTTTTTGAGCAGTGTATATAAACTACTCCGATTCAACACTGATTGTTGAAAGTTTGTGAAGAAGAGACAAGGAGGTTGTTTTCAAACATTTATGCTTTCATCTATCAGTGGTTTGATAGATTGGTAGTGAAGAGGAGAAAGAGCTGTTGATTTTGGTTGATTCCGGTAATTTCTCGCTCCAGTTGGCTCAATTGACACATTGTAAATCAGCCGTGTAAACTGTCTTTTTATGTAGCATAGCCAGTAAACAGAGGTTGGAATGGGATGGAGTGAATGAGAGCCTGGACATAGGAGAGGTTAACACCTGGACCGATCTGTCTCTCACAGTGTTGCTCACATCATACTGTATGGTGACTCTTCCACCTCACTAGGACTGGGGCACTTTTATTTTTCTCTCTGTCTCTGTCTCTCTCTTTATCTTTCTCTCTCACTCTCTCTCTTTCTCTCCCTGATCACACACTTATTTTTCTCTTCTGTCCCCTCCAAAGATAATTAATGTCTTTCTGGGGACAAAATCAAAGGCATGATGCAAGTCATGCAATCACAGGTGTGAGGCAGGAGCTGGAGCTGAGAGGGAAAAACCACACACCCCCTTCACCCCTGACTGTATAGCAGTCTGAACAAGCTCTAAGTATGGAGGGGATGAAATCATCTGTTTATTCGTTTATTTTGTCATGAGATGAGAACGACGAGCACCTCTGCTGATGATTCATTATTGTCAAGTTGAGGGAAACCCTCACAATCAATCAATCTGCTCTGAGCTTAAATTTTACCTTGATTGGCAATTACACACCATTGTTCACAGCAACAGATCGCTCCGTTAATAATATTATTGGGTGGTGACTCAGTCACTGCTGTTCTGTGGCTATGAAAATGGGCCTTTATCCTGTTTTGATTTGGTACTCATAAAGGCTTTTGAATTTCTAATGTTAATGTGCATTGTGCAAACATGAACCACCATTAGAGTTTTAGTGAACAGTTTTTGATGTTTGACAAATGATTATGCACCCTGATTGTTCTCCTATCCCCTGAAGCAAACGGACTTGTTTCTTGTAATCAAGTGATGGCTTGTCACTTCACTGACGTGGTGTCTGTTCTGTTCACATCACTGGATAAGCAACCTGCTCTCATTAGTATTTCAACTTTCATTTGAGTTAAGAGACAGAAACAGCGAGAGCCAGAGCGAGAGAGAGAGAGAGAAAGAGAGATAGAAAGTGACAGTCTCATCACCTATGGAACAGACCTAATTATCGGAGAATACAAACACTGCAGCACAACAATTACATTGCTGCTTTGAGAGATTCCCTTCTTCCATGTAATCCAAAAACAAAATACAAACAAGGCATGTTTATTGCCTCTTGGTACAGTAGTGTATATACATGACTTTGTGTGTGTGTGTGTGTGTGTGTGTGTGTGTGTGTGTGTGTGTGTGTGTGTGTGTGTGTGTGTGTGTGTGTGTGTGTGTGTGTGTGTGTGTGTGTGTGTGTGTGTGTGTGTGTGTGTGTGTGTGTGTGTGTGTGTGTGTGTGTGTGTGTGTGTGTGTGTGTGTGTGTGTGTGTGTAGATCCAAAACCAGCCTTTTAGATTACAGCCACCAGGTACACTACACCACTGACATTTCACACTCTGATAATGACAAACTTGATTTTGAACATGCCTTATAAGATTGACCGGCTGACTGTAGATATCATTTTCTAAATTTTATTTCACCTTTTTTTAACCAGATAGGCCAGGTAGGCCAACAAGTTCTCCTTTACAACTGCGACCTGACCAAGATAAAGCAAAGCAGTGTGACAAATACAACAACACAGAGTTACACATGGGATAAACAAACGTAGAGTCAATAACACAATTGAAAAATCTGTATACAGTATGTGCAAATGAAGTAAGGAGGTAAGGCAATAAATAGGCCAATAGTGGCAAAGTAATTACAATTTAGCAATTTACACTGGAGTGATATATGTGCAGATGAGGATGTGCAAGTAGAAATACTGGTGTGCAAAAGAGCAAAAAAACAAAAACAAATATGGGGATGAGGTAGGTTGTTGGTTGGATGGGCTATTTACAGATGGGCTGTGTACAGCTGCAGCGATCGGTAAGCTGCTCTGACAGCTAACGCTTAAAGTTGGTGAGGGGGATATAAGTCTCCAACTTCAGCGATTTTAGCAATTCGTTACAGTCATTGGCAGCAGAGAATTGGAAGGAAAGGTGGCCAAAGCAGGTGTTGGCTTTGGGGATGACCAGTGAAATATACCTGCTGGAGCGCGTACTATGGGTGTGTGTTGCTATGGTGACCAGTGAGCTGAGATAAGGCGGAGCTTTACCTAGCAAAGACTTATAGATGACCTGGAGACAGTGGGTTTGGCGAAAAATATGAAGCGAGGGCCAGCCAACAGGAGCATACAGGTCGCAGTGGTGGGTAGTATATGGGGCTTTGGTGACAAAACAGATGGCACTGTGATAGACTGCATCCAATTTGCTGAGTAGAGTGTTGGAGGCTATTTTGTAAATAACATCGCCGTAGTCAAGGATCGGCAGGATAGTCAGTTTTACGAGGTTATGTTTGGCAGCATGAGTGAAAGATGCTTTGTTGCGAGAGAGGAAGCCAAATCTAGATTTAATTTTGGATTGGAGATGCTAAATGTGAGTCTGGAAGGAGAGTTTACAGTCTAACCAGACACCTAGGTTTTTGTAGTTGCCCACATATTCTAAGTCAGAACCGTCCATAGTAGTGATGCTGGACGGGCGGGCAGGTGCGGGCAGCGATTGGTTGAAGAGCATGCATTTAGTTTTACTTGCATTTAAGAGCAGTTGGAGGCCATCGAATGAGAGTTGTATGGCATTGAAGCTCGTCTGGAGGTTAGTTAACACAGTGTCCAAAGAAGGGCCAGAAGTATACAGAATGGTGTCGTCTGCGTAGAGGTGGATCAGAGAATCACCAGCAGCAAGAGCGACATCATTGATGTATAAAGAAAAAAATAGTTTTGAACCCTGTGGCACTCCCATAAAGACTGCCAGAGGTCCCGAAAACAGGCCCTCTGATTTGACACACTGAACTCTGTCTGAGAAGTAGTTGGAGATCAGGGCGAGGCAGTCATTTGAGAAACCAATGCTGTTGAGTCTGCCGACAAGAATGTGTTGATTGACAGAGTCGAAAGCCTTGGCCAGGTCGATGAATACAGCTGCACAGTATTGTCTCTTATCGATGGCGGTTATGATATCGTTTAGGACCTTGAGTGTGGCTGAGGTGCATCCATGACCAGCTCGGAAACCAGATTGCATAGTGGCTAAGGTACTGTGGGATTCGAAATAGTCGGTGATCTGTTCGTTAACTTGGCTTTCGAAGACCTTAGAAAGGCAGAGTAGGATAGATATAGGTCTGTAGCAGTTTGGGTCTAGAGTGTCTCCCGCTGTGAAGAGGGGGATGACTGCGGCAGCTTTCAAATCTTTGGGGATCTCAGACGATACGAAAGAGAGGTTGAACAGGCCAGTAATAGGGGTTGCAACAATTTCAGCGGATAATTTTAGAAAGAGAGTGTCCAGATTGTCTAGCCCAGCTAATTGGTAAGGGTCCAGATTTTCTCAGCTCTTTCAGAACATAAACTATCTGGATTTGGGTGAAGAAGAAATGGTGAGGCTTGAGCAAGTTGCTGTTGGGGGTGCAGAGCTGTTGACTGGGGTAGGGGTAGCCAGGTGGAAAGCATGGCCAACCGTAGAAAAATGCTTGTTGAAATTCTCAATTATCGTGGATTTATTGGTGGTGACAGTGTTTCCTTGCCTCAGTGCAGTGGGCAGCTGGGAGGAGGTGCTCTTATTCTCCATGGACTTTACAGTGTCCCAGAACTTTTTGGAGTTTGTGCTACAGGATGCACATTTCTGTTTGAAAAAGCTAGCCTTTGCTTTCCCAACTGCCTGTGTAGAGTATATTGGTTCCTAACTTAACTGATAAGGTGCATATTGTGGGGGCTATTCGATGCTAATGCAGTACGCCACAGGATGTTTTGTTGCTGGTCAAGGGCAGACATGTCTGGAGTGAACCAAGGGCTATATCTGTACCTGGTTCTAAATTTTTTGAACGTGGCATGCTTATTTAAGATGGTGAGGAAAGCACTTTTAAAGAATAACCAGGTGTCCTCTTCTGATGGAATGAGGTCAATATCCTTCCAGGATACCCGGGCCAGGTCGATTAGAAGGCCTGCTTGCTGAAGTGTTTTAGGGGGCGTTTGACTGTGATGAGGGGTGGTCGTTTGACCGCAGACCCATTACGGATGCAGGCAATGAGGCAGTGATCGCTGAGATCCTGGTTGAAGACAGCAGAGGTGTATTTGGAGGGCAGGTTTGGTAGGATGATATCTTATGAGGGTGCCCTAGTTTAAGGATTTGGGGTTGTACCTGGTAGGTTCATTGATAATTTGTGTGAGATTGAGAGCATCACGCTTATATTGTAGGATGGCCGGGGTGTTAAGCATGTCCCAGTTTAGGTCATCTAACAGCACGAGCTCTGAAGATAGATGGGGGGGCAATCAATTCACATATGGTGTCCAGAGCACAGCTGGGGGCAGAAGGTGGTCTATAGCAAGCAGCAACGGTGAGAGACTTGTTTCTGGAAAGGTGGATTTTTAAAGTAGAAGCTAAAATTGTTTGGGCACAGACCTGGATAGTAAGACAGAACTCTGCAGGCTATCTCTGCAGTAGATTGCAACTCTGCCCCCTTTGGCAGTTCTATCTTGTCGGAAAATGTTGTAGTTAGGGATGGAAATTTCAGGGTTTTTGGTGGCCTTCTTAAGCCATTATTTAGACACTGCTAGGACATCCGAGTTGGCTGAGTATGCTAAAGCAATGAATAAAACAAACCTATGGAGAAGGCTTCTAATGTTAACATGCATGAAACCAAGGCTTTTGCGGTTACAGAATGAGAGCGCCTGGGAAATGGGAGTTGAGCTAGGCACTGCAGGGCCTGGATTAACCTCTACTTCACCAGAGGAGTAGTAGGATAAGGGTACGTCTAAAGGCTATAAGAACTGGTCATCTAGTCCATTCGGAACAGAGAGTAAAAGGAGCAGGTTTCTGGGCGCGGTAGAATAGATTCAGGGGATAATGTACAGACAAAGGTATGGTAGGATGTGAATACAGTGGAGGCATTGAGTGACGATGAGAGAGGTATTGTCTCTAGAGACACCATTTAAACCAGGTGAGGTCAGCGCATGTGTGGGAGGTGGAACAAAAGGCATAAGCTAAGGCATATTAAGCAGGGCTGGAGACTCTACAGTGAAATAAGACAATAATCACTAACCAAAACAGCAATGAACAAGGCCTATTGACATTAGGGAGAGGCATGTGTAGCTGAATGATCATAGGGTCCAGTGAGTAGCTAGGCGGGCTGGAGACACGGCGATTCAGATAGCTAGCGGGCCGGGGATAGCAGGCTAGCAGAAAGGCCTTAGAGGGACATCGTGATGGAAGAAATCTGTTGTAGCCCCCTCGTGAGGTTACATCGGCAGACCAGGATCAGCAGAGCTCGGTGTAGTAAAAAGGTCCAGGGCAATTGAAAAAATAGGGATAGTAGTCCAAGAATTTGGCTGATGAACCTCTTCAGCTAACAGTCCGATATTCTCTAGACAGCTAACGGGCTGCGGCTAGCAGATGGGCATTCAGGGGACGTCGCGACGGAGGAGCCTGTTGAAAAACCCCCTCGGGTGGATTACATCAGTAGTCCAGTCATGATGAATCGGCGGGGCTCTGTATCGGTAGTAAAGGGGGTCCAGGCCAATTGGCAAAATAGGTATTGTAGCCCAAGGAGTGGCTGATGGACCTCTTCAGCTAGCTGGGAGATGGGCCTAGCATAGGCTAGCTCCAGGCTAATTGGTGCTTGATACGGGACAGAGACGTTAGCCAGGAGTAGCCACTCAGATAGCAGCTAGCTAGCTGCGTGAAAGGGTTCTAGCTGGTGAAAAGGTTCAGAGCTTGCGGTAGGAATCCGGTCATAAGCAGTTGAATAAGTCCGATATGCTCTTATGCCATTCCTGGCGCAAATATGCAAGCAGCTCGGCTTTGTTTGATGGTTTTTGACCTTCCTCTTGATCACATTCCAGAGGTTTTCAATGGGGTTCACGTCTGGAAATTGGGCTGTCCATGACAGAATCTTGATCTGGTGGTCCTCCATCCACACCTTGATTGACCTGGCTGTGTGGTATGGAACATTGTCCTGCTGGAAAAACCAATCCTCAGAGTTGGGGAACATTGTCAGAGCAGAAGGAAGCAAGTTTTCTTCCAGGACAACCTTGTACGTGGCTTAACTCATGCGTCCTTCACAAAGACAAATCTGCCCAATTCCAGCCTTGCCGAAGCACCCCCTGATCATCACCGATCCTCCACCAAATTTCACAGTGGGTGCGAGACATTGTGGCTTGTAGGCCTCTCCAGGTATCGCACCATATAAATAGTAAAACCAGAGAAACTGATAATTTTGCAGTGGTCTCTTAATTTTTTCCAGAGCTGTGTGTGTATATATATATGTGTGTGTGTATATATATATATATCAAAATTATTCAAATCTTTAAGATAAAATTCAAACAGAGAGGGCTCTTAGATACACTTGAATGGCTAGGCCTGCTATGATTTAAAACCACACACTATTAAAGAGACTTTGATATTACTGTCCGGAATTGATATGGTAAAAACAGTGTGGTGAGGCAGAAGTACAAAAACTCACACCAATACCATTATCAGATAACACCTTGAAATGAAGAATTTATGCTATTGGTAGCAATCAAGAGGAAACTGACTGATGACTCAAACTCCACAGCTTATGCTCTCCAAATGGACGTTAACTGTGAAGGCCTAGATGCTCATGCATTGACTTTTGTTCGCTATACTGTTCATGTCGGGGGATGCTATTCACGAGGACATATTGTTCTGTCTCACGATTGCAACTGCACAGAGGATGTTCAGTGTGCTGTGTGGCTATATTGACGAAAAACAGATTCCATGGGATCGAATGGTGGGCTTTTGCTCAGATGGGGCTCCAACTATGGCGGAACGGCAGGCAGGCCTCTGCACTCTAGTTATGAATGTGTCTCCCTCTTCCATATTGAGGCATTGTATGAAACACTGAGGTCTGGTGTTATCGAGAGGGGGTGTTGCAAAGATTTTTTTGCATTGAGAAAGAAACTGTTGTCATTCACAATGCAAGTAAAAAAAACAGACTTGGTTGACTTTCTGTGATTTTAAAATGTGTCTTATTGCCTATGTATCAGACGTATTTGGAAAACTGAACAAGCTGAACGTAAGCATGCGGGAAATACAAAACCTTTCTACATATGAGTGACCGAATCATTGGACTCAGAGGAAAGAATTCTTATTGGAGAGTCTTTCAAAAGGGAACCATGCTCTTCTCTCAGCTGTGCATGTTTCTAACAGAAAACCGCATCAGTAAGTGTCCCACACGATTGATGACTGCTCACTTCCAACGCTTGGAAGAGCACTTTGGGACATAATTCCCAATCAGTTTGACTGTGATCCTGGTTCAGTTGACATGCCAGTAAGTGAAATCGAACAGCTGATCAAGCTGGTATGTGACCGAATGCATTCCCCAGTAACTACGGAGGAGTTTTTATTTCCTCAGTCAAAGAGAATAAATACACTGCCGTGTCCCTCTGAACTTTAATACCACGTTCAAAACAACTGGGAACTTAGCTCTGACATGGAAAACTCGTTTTGAACGGTCATCCAATCAGATTTCGAATTCGGGCCTCTTTCTAGAGCTCCAACTTTCCGACGTGAAGATCACTGACTTCTTCATTTTTTTCAAGTTCAAGTTCCCAATTGTCTCGAAAGCATAATCAGTGCTCTCGTCAGCATTAAAACCAAATATCGATCCACACCCCCAGACTTTGAGAAGCTCCTACGTGACATGCATCAAGCACACACAACTCATTAGTGGTAAGATACATTATGTCAGACTAATTTGCAATTGACTGTCATAGCCCCACATTAAAATATGTGATTGTGAGTTGAGAAGACAATCAGAATTACTGTTAAAATATAATTAAATTGACTGCTATAGCCCCAATTAAAAAAGTTAACATTGGCTGTGAATTAATTATATACTTTTTTGGGGGTCACAAGAATTTTCAGATATCAAAATGGGGTCATGTGCCAAAAAAGTTTGGGAACCCCTGCATTAGTTCATTTTAGGTAGCAATTGTACCTGGGTATTAAGGGTATTGAGGGTACACAAAATACATTTGTTCCCTGGGAAACAGAAATGTATCTTCACATTGTACCCATTTTTGAGAATGAGAGTGATAATTGTACCTTAATATTCAAAATATGGGGTACATAAATGTACCATTATACTCTTTATCAGCACATGTACCCTAAAAGGTAGCGAACAGTAACATGTGAGATCATATGAGTACCTCTGAAGGTACATTTTTACACCCCAGGGTGCAATACCATACCCTTATTTCTAAGAGTGTAGGGAACTACGAATGTAGTTTGAATATTTCTGACTATCAAAGTGTCAACCTACAACCAGCCTCCACTGGCCAAAGAATTCAAAGAGAAATGTCCGAGACAAAGAGCTGTTGAAGAATTCCAATATGCTCCTCCTCTAAAACCAGTGAAGCATCTAGCCTCGTAGCGTAAATCTCCAGAAAGAGCTTGAATTTGGGGCTTCATTCAAAGTTTAGGAGCTTGCCTGAGGGGATTTGTCTCACCCTATTACAGTATGTTGATGTGCCTAATTCATCTAACTGTAAAGTTTCCCAACTAGAAATGCAGAACTGGGTGATAGAGAGAGGAGGGGCCATCATTTCACTGTTGTGGTCTTCAAAGTGATTTTCTGTCCTATTTAGATTATATGTACTTTTCTATGGTAAATTTTACTAGGATAGTCCATCATTTGATGCAACAGGTGTATTGAGCTTCTGTTCATTCCTTTATAGCTATCCACAAATTCTATAAAATCCAGGAGTGCTGTGCCTTTAGAATGCCTGGTCTTGATTCTATCATGTATTTGCTACGTCAGCATTATAACAATGACTGATGTCTCAGCCCATGTGTAGGAGTGACACGTCACTTGCTAGTTAGGCTATTCAATCTCTGGTAATTTGGAATAGCCACTTTACAACTACGCTTGCAGATACAGTTCTGATATCAACCTGTCCACACAGTTAGTTTGTGATACTTGAATGAAAACGTGGCAGGTAAATCGACAATATTTTAGGGATTGGATGAAATTGCATTAAAATTACATTCTCTGAATTTGTCTGTCTGTGTGCTGTTCTCGGGGTCTGTGGTAATGTGTTTCTCAGGGATGGTCGGTCAATCTAACGGACACATCAAGCACATAGAGTCTTCATTGTTCATGATTTTCAGAGAGAGACAGTCAGTCTTATTTTAGAGTGACAGTCTGTCACAGATTAAAATGGCTGTTAACAGATTACAACACCTTGGATGGTCTCTAGGTGTGGCAGCCCTGGGGGACCTTTCTGCAGATAGCACCTCAAACCTCCTTCATTTTTATATCCACCTCAATGCAATCACCTTGTTTCTTCCCGGCAGCTAGTGTTTCCCAGAGGACACATGGGGTGCTTCATTATAGTGAGTCCCCTTACCGTCCATCCTCCACTCTACTGTGGCCTAATGACTTTCTACACAGCATAGCCACGGATTAAAGCTCTGAAGCTCCTCCTCCTTGTTTTCCTTTTTCCTCTTGCCTTTCCTTCTCAGGAGAGAAGATGCAGTCAAAGCTGTAGCAGAGTGCAGACGTGTTTTATATTTATTCGTAGTACGAGAAAATGAAAATGGCATTGCCCTTTGCTGCATTGAATTGATGTTCCCATTGTAGGATTTAAAGCTTATGTTATATAGAGAGAGGCCAGCTAATCCACATACAGCTAGACAGTAAGTAGCTTTTTAGTGACTACACAGTTATCAGCGTTATGGCGGTGCTAAGGGATTCATTTTATGAAGCAAACAGAAGAGCCTGCTTGTGTTACAGCAAACCTGGTTGTTTAAAAGAAGTAGCCAGTATAATCGTATTATATAGGAGGAAAGTTGATTGGACATAGATGTATAGAAATACAGAATGCTGATGGTTGCAATTTTTTTTTTACCATGTCCATAATTACAGTAGTTTATGGGTGATTGACGGTTAATCACGGGCTGCTCTTGCCCTTAGACCACCTATTGAGTAGCCTGTGAAAATGGTTATGGTTATTAGAAGGGGGACTGGGCCCATAGATGTAGATAGAGCTTATTAAACAAGACAAGAACAGATCCTAAGAAAGATGGATCTTAGGAGCTTTCATAATATTTTTTATATGATTTCCAATACCTTATTTGAGTGGATTGTATGTCGTTCAAAGTGAATAGTAAATTGGGACTCCACTATTTCTTAAAGTCGTGTTGAGTATTGGTGTCAAAACAGTCTCATTGATAAATCCCTGTCATTGTAGCAGCAAACGATTTGCAACTGTCAAGCTAAAAGAGCACAATGATGCTTCTCCCATCTTATTATTATTCACACTTCAATAGATAGTGGTAAGAATTATACACATCAAGAAGAATGGTATGAGCAAGTAATATTCCTCGTAGTGTAAGACTATTAGTGTACGGTTCAGTGTGTGTATTTTGAATTGTAAAACTACTGTTAAGCCGTGCATTCTAACTAGCTCATGGCACATGCACTGCATGTTAACTATTACAGGGAGTGAGATGTGTTGTTGGCAGATGAACTGAAACAGGCAGAGAATATGAGCTGCCTTTAGAAGCTTATTTAAACTTTAAATAGAAAAATAAATGCAATCGTTACTGTATGCCTGAGTCGACGGCAACACTTCATGTCATTAGTTACTTGAGTAGGGGTACTTTGTTTTTAGAGGTGGGGGGGGACATATTTTCTGTTTTATTTTATCTAGTCAGATAAACACTCCAAACAGCCTACCCGAGCCGCTCGGAGCCGTCCACATGGTCCTAAAGCACACTGTTGCCTCGTTTTGTATCACATTCCAATGATGAAACTGGCGGGGGGACAAAAATGCAATTTCAGAATGTGGAGGGGACATGTCCTCCCTGTCCCTAGTGAAAGTTGCGCCCCTGTACTTGAGGATATATTTGAATGACTTGTGGTAGTCTGCTGTGATTAAAAAGGAAGGCCTCCAACTGATGCACATTGATTGGATGCTTGTTGCTCATAAACCTGTGTCAGCCCATACTCAGCCAGCCATGGTAAAACTCAGCCGCCACAGTGCCCACATCAAAAACAATAACAACTGCTAACACAAAATCAATTTTTTGTTGTTGTTGTCCCCCTTATCTTGTCATTCTGAAATAGTTTTTTGGTATTCTCAAGTTGTGCCCCAGGAGCATAGTTCTCTGTAAGTATTGGAAGTAAGAGGGTAAATTGTTCCACTTTCAGATGCACAGAACATGTTCTACACTGTAAACCACACTGGTCTTTCATTACTCAAAACATTTGAGTAAGCACGTTGCACTTAATATGTCTGAGTACAGTTACTAAAAGTGTTTTTGTAGTAGTTACTGAAACTGATATAGTCACTGTGACCCTGTAAGGGTTCAGATTTGAGTTGTATCAGCTTGAAAATGTTGACTAACGCCCCCACTAAGCCATGCCTTTAAGTTTCAAGTTTTATAGAGAAATGTAAAAATGTTTCAACTTAATATGTATCACCTCCAGCACCACCCCAACATCAACATATGTGAAAATGACACGATTCTATGAGTCAAAAGATAGAGAAAGACCAATTAGTAGATAACTAGTTGACAATTAGTGGGCAGGGCCTACTCACAATTGGTAAAAATCACATGATGCACGTCGATGGTTTCATTGGAAACACATATCTTCCTCTACAAAACATAGAAATGCACCATCTTCCTCTATCTTTTCTACTGCAAACATAGAAATGCACCATCTTCCTCTAACTTTTCTACTACAAAACATAGAAATGCACCATCTTCCTCTATCTTTTCTACTACAAAACATAGAAATGCACCATCTTCCTCTATCTTTTCTACTACAAAACATAGAAATGCACCATTTTCTCACCATATGTTGAGATGATGAATATGAAGTTGATACATTTTGAAGTCATGTGCAAAACTATAGTGAAATGTCTTTCTTGCAAGCTCCAAACCCAACGATGCACTAAAAATAACATAAGGTAGAATTCAATTTCCCAGTGTGCCTTGCCTTTTAGACTGAATTGTAGAGTTACGGTAAATGTGACAGAGACATGGTTGTTGAATTTGATCAGTTTCACAACTGTAGCCTTCACCAAGTGAGTTCCTAGGTGAAAACTATCATTATAATTACACTCTTTATGACCGTGCATAACATATCCTATAAGGCCTTATTTAGAGGCCTGGCTTTACCCTAATACAGTGGCCTGAAATTCATGGTTTACAGGCCATATCAGGCCTGCGAGTAGGTTTGCAAATAAAAAAAATGACAAAGTGACAAATGACAAGTGACAAATTCCTAGTTAGGATATCCAACAGTTAGAATTTTATTCACCCGCTATCTGCTTTCATACCAATTGCGAGGGTTTGGATTAGGAACAGTGTGAGGAAACTACCTAAAACAATTAAACTGGAACTACCATTTCAGTAACTGTTACAAAAAAATCTAACTAAATGATTGCATTAGTTTAGAAAAATGTATGTTATTTATCTTTGTGTAGCATAAGATGAATCACTCAATGTACATGCAAAAACACAGATATTAAGAACAATTCCAGAACATCAGCCTGCAGTAGAGCATACTGGGTAAAAAAGTGCACTTGTTACCATAATAAACAATTATAATAATTTTGCTGTGACTTCTCATGTAGTTTTGTGTCAGTACCACATACATCTTTTAAGTAATAATAATGATTTGATTGACTTTGAGTTCAACTTACTAGAAGTATTTGAGTAAAACATTCCTTGGGATTAACAGGTCAGTTCTATGTTCTGTGTCTTCTATTTTCCATGTTCAGGTACTTCAAATCCATTTGAATATAAATGTCATGAATGACACCAGGAGATATCCACGAAATGCTTATCTGACTGATTATATGCAGAGCCTTTATGTACACATAATTAGATTAGATTAGATGAAGTTTATTAGTCACATGCACAGGGATGCAGATGTAATTGCAGGGTACAGTGGAAATCTTATGCTCCGGGCTCCAACAGTGCAAGTCTGTTGTGGAATTTGAGCCAATCAGTTGTGTTGTGACAAGGTACGGGTGGTATACAGAAGATAGCCCTATTTGGTAAAAGACCAAGTCCACATTATGGCAAGAACAGCTCAAATAAGCAAAGAGAATCGACAGTCCATCATTACGTTAAGACATGAAGGTCAGTCAATACGGAACATTTCAAGAACTTTGAAAGTTTCTTCATGTGCAGGCGCAAAAACCATCAAGCAATGATGAAACTGGCTCTCATGAGGACCTCCACAGGAAAGGAAGACCCAGAGTTACCTCTGCTGGATACGTTCATTAGAGTTACCAGCCTCAGAAATTGCAGCTCAAATAAATTATTACAGAGTTCAAGTAACAGACACATCTCATAAACAACTTTTCAGAGGAGAGTTTGTGAATCATGCTTCATGGTCGAATTGCTGCAAAGAAACCACTACTAAAGGACACCAATAAGAAGAAGAGACTTGCTTGGGCCAAGAAACACGAGCAATGGACATTAGATCGGTGGAAATCTGTCCTTTTGGTCTGCTGTCCAAATTTTAGATTTTTTGGTTCCAACCGCCGTGTCCTTTGAAGACGCAGTGTTTGTGAACGGATGATCCCCGCATGTGTAGTTCCCACCGTGAAGCATGGAGGAGGAGGTGTGATGGTGTGGGGGTGCTTTGCTGGTGACACTGTCTGGTTTATTTAGAATGAATTCAAGGCACACTTAACCAGCATGGCTACCACACCCTTCTGCAGCGATACGCCATTCCATCTGGTTTATTTAGAATTCAAGGCACACTTAACCAGCATGTCTACCACAGCCTTCTGCAGCGATATGCCATCCAATCTGGTTTATTTAGAATTCAAGGCACACTTAACCAGCATGGCTATCACAGCATTCTGCAGCGATACGCCATCCCATCTGGTTTGGGCTCAGTGGGACTATCAATTTATTTTTCAACAGGACAATGAGCCAACACATCTCCAGGCTGTGTAAGAGCTATTTGACCAAGAAGGGGAGTGATGGAGTGCTGCATCAGATGACCTGGCCTCCACAATCACCTGACCTCAACCCAGTTGAGATGGTTTGGGATGAGTTGGACCGCAGAGTGAAGGAAAAGCAGCCAACAGGTGCTCAACATATGTGGGAACTACTTCAAGACTGTTGGAAAAGCATTCAAGGTGAAGCTGGTTGAGAGAATACCAAGAGTGTGCAAAGCTGTCATCAAGACAAAGGGTGGCTACTTTGAAGAATATAAAATATATTTTGATTTATTTAACACCTTTTTGGTTACTACATGATTCCATATGTGCTATTTCATAGTTTTGACGTCATCACTATTATTCTACAAATGTAGAAAATTGTAAAGATAAAGAACGATACTTGAATGAGTAGGTGTCCAAACAATTGACTGGTACTGTATATACATATTATTTTCCCCCTTTCTACTTATGCATATTTTTTATACGGAATGTTATCAGATCTTCAACCAAAACCTAATATTAGTTAAAGGAACCTGAGTGAACAAATAGCACAACAATTACGTACTTACTTAATTTGTTTCATAAACAAAGTTATGGAACACCTGTGTGAAAAGGTCATTGCTCCCTTTCACTCAATAATTGGTTGTACCACTTTTAGCTACAATGACTCCAACCAAATACTTCCTGTAGTTGTTGATCAGTCTCTCACGTTGCTGTGGATGAATTTTGGCCCACTCTTCCATGCATAACTGTTGTAACTCAAAGCCATTTGTGGGTTTCCAATGAACTGCTCGTTTCAAGTCCTGCCACAACATCACAATTGGGATTAGGTCTGGACTTTGACTAGGCCCTTCCAAGACTTCAAATTTGTCGTTTTAAAGCAATTTTCATGTCGACTTTATTGTGTATTTTGGATCATTGTCTTTAGCATGACCCAGCTGCTCTTCAGCTCGTAGATGGATGGCCTGACATTCTCCTGTAGAATTCTCTGATACAGAGCAGAGGCCATGGTTCCTTCTATTAAGGCAAGTTGTCTGTGTCCTGAGGCAGGAAAGCATCCCCAAACCATCAAACATCCACCACCATGCTTGACCATTGGTATGAGGTTCTTACTGTGGAATGCAATGTTTGCTTTTCGCCAGGCATACTGAGAGCCATGTCGTTTAAAAAGTTATGCTTTTGAATCATCTGTCCATAGAATACTCTTCCAAGAGTCTTGATGATCATCAAGGCGCTTTTCGGGCAAACCTGAGTCAGCATTTTAGATGACATCTTGAAGCAGGTCGGGGTAGCGGCCTGAGCTACAGAGAGAATGAAAATGTCAGAAAACACAATATCCAGCTGGTCTGCACATATTCTAAGGGCGCGGCTAGGGATGTCGTCTGGGCCGGCAGCCTTGCGAGGGTAAACAGGTTTGAATGATTTACATACATTCTCTGTAGAGTCTGTAAGTATGTAGCCCTCGTTGTCCTCTGGGTCTCTCCTCAACACCTCAGAGTCGTCGTTGTGCTCAAAACGTGACAAAAAGGTGTTTAGCTCGTCCGGTAGGGCGGCGTTCATGTCTGCAACGTGGGCAACATTCTTTTTGTAATCCGTGATTGTTACGAGACCCTGCCACATACGCCTTGTGTCTGACTCATTGAATTGCTCCTCCACTTTGACCCTTTTTACTTGTGTTTCGCCATCTTGAACAAACTGCGTAGGTAGTAATTGTACTGTTGACCCCATAGAGTCAATGTCCACGCCTCTGTGGAAATCCAATTACTGGACACTGACATTTGAGAAGAGGGGTGGGCAAACTACGGCCGGCTCAATCCGGCCTTTGGGAGGGTTGACTATAAAAAAGAGGAACAGCAAACAGAAGGAACACCATCCTAATATTGAGTTGCTCCCAATGGTGCACCTGTAGATTTTTTTGAGGATCTGAGGGCCCATACCAAATCTTTTCAGCCTCCTGAGAGGCAAGAGGTGCTGTTGTGCCTTCTTCATGACTGTGTTGGTGTGAGTGGACCATGATAATTCTTTAGTGATTTGTACACCGAGGAAGTTGAAGCTCTCGACCCACTCCACTACAGCCCCGTTAATGTGGTTGGGGGCATGCTCGGCCCTCCATTTCCTGTTGTCCATTTCCTGTCTTGGTGACGTTGATGGAGAGGTTGTTGTCCTGGCACAACACTGCTAGTTCACTGACCTCCTCCCTATAGGCTGTCTCATCATCGTCAGTGATCAAGCCAAACACTGTCATGTCATCAACAAACTTAATGATGGCATTGGAGTCGTGTGAGGTCACACAGTCGTGGGTGAACAGGAAGTACAGGATTGGACTAAGCATGCACCCCTGAGGGGCCCCCGTGTTGAGGGTCAGTGTGACGGATGTGTTGTTGCCTACCCTTACCACCCGGGGAGGCGGCCCGTCAGGTAGTCCAGGATTCAGTTGCAGAGGGAGGTGTTCAGTCCCAGGGTCCTGAGCTTAGTGATGAGCTTTGAGGGCACTATGGTGTTGAACACTTAGCTATAGTCAAAGAACAGCATTCTCACATTCCCTCATGTCCAGGGCAGTGTGGAGTGCAATAGAGATAGTATCGCCAAGTTAAGGTTGGTTGTACATGATCTGTGCTACGCCAAACAGTACCTATCCTTTAACGCTCAATGGAGAATCACATTAGCCCGTTACAAATCAGTAGCTAGCTTCAGACAGTAACTTCAGTGCAATGACCTCCATAGCAACTATGTTTCTATACTCAAGCGGAACTTTCCAATACAATCTAGGTAATTTATGCTTTTAAACTGTTAAATGTTTTCCTAGGGATAACATTTGTGGTGAGAATATACTGTAATATCCTCTCAGGATCTTCTTGTAAAGCAAGATTGGAATGTAAAGCATAGGCCCCCTTTAGATGGATCCAAGTCTTCAACAACCATTTCAATGATCATGCTGCATGTTCTTGGCATGTGCCTCCAGGCCAGGCATCTGGACGACATGTCAGTGCTCCATCAGTCATCTTCTGCTGTCTGCTAGATGACCTCCTCTTCTCCTGGCCATAGACCTGAGAGCAGCTGCTGCTGGTAGTCATCAAAGTAGAATAGACTACATCAGACCTGGTATAACTATAGTTAATATAGTTACTAGACTACATCTCTGTGCTCACAACATGCAAAATGAATGATTTATATTGAACTGAAGGGATTCTTATCAGAAAGGAAATAACCTACTGGCTGCCAATCATTGTCTTCCTTCTCTTTTAATTAAGTCGAACACCTGGGATATAATGGGTCTGTGCCCTATGGGGAGATACACGATTTAATTTTCCTTTTTTATAGGTGTTTGTATTTCTGCTAAGAGAACTTTCATCTGCCTGTTGGCACCTCTTCTTCTGCCTGATCATAGACACCTGTCATTTCCCCTCGCAGATCATTTTTTTTCAGCCTTATATATTATACTGGGTTTTATCTGGGTAGATTGCAATGCATGAGGAAGACTCTCTCTGGGTTTGTTTGAGCTGTTACCTTTTTTACACTGTACTTTTTTACTTTTGTGCAGTGGTATAGCCTAATTAAAGTGTGCTGTTTCTGTATATCTGTAACGGCATTCATCGGAAGAAAATGAGGACCAAGGTGTAGCGTGATACGTGTTCATATTATTTTTTCAAAACTGAACACTGAATACAAAATAACAAAAGGAATAACCGGAACAGTTCTGACAGGTGCAACAAACACTAACCAGAAAATAACCACCCACAACTACCAGTGGGAAAACAGGGTACCTAAGTATGGTTCTCAATCAGAGACAACGATAGACAGCTGCCTCTGATTGGGAACCATACCAGGCCAAAACATAGAAATACAAAACCTAGCCATACAAACATAGAATGCCCACCCACATCACACCCTGACCAAACAAAAAATAGAAACATACAAAGCAATCTACGGTCAGGGCGTGACAGTACCCCCCCCCCCCTGGGTGGGCATTAATTACTCCGCGGTGGCGGTTCTGGTGAGGGACCCCACTCCACTTCTGGCTCGGCCCACTTTAATAATGCCTTTGGAGCGGGAACCCTCATCGCCGTCCCCGGACTAGAGGACGCCACTGGACTGATGGTCGAGTCTGGAGTGAGTGGCGCCTCTGACGAGCGGCTCTGGAGTGAGTGGCGCCTCTGGACTGACTTGCGGCTCTGGTGCCTCTGGACTGACGGGCGGCTCTGGAGTGAGTGGCGCCTCTGGACTGACGAGCGCCTCTGTACTGACGGGCGGCTCTGGCGCCTCTGGACTGACGGGCGGCTCTGGCGCCTCTGGACTGACAGGCGGCTCTGGTGCCTCTGGACTGACGAGTGGCTCTGGCAGCTCCGGACTGACGGGCGGCTCTGGCAGCTCCGGACAGGAGGGAGGCTCTGGCAGCACCAAACGGAGAGGCAACCTGGTGCGTGGGACTGCCACAGGGCCCACCAGGCTGGGGAGACCTACAGGAGGCCTGGTGCGTGGAGGAGGCACCGGATGGACCGGGCTGTGCGGGAGCACTGGAGATCTGATGCATACCACTCGCACCTCTCCCTTAGGCTCAATGCCCACATTCGCCCGGCACGGAGCTATATACATGGAGTACCAGTACCAGATCAATGTCCAGGGGTAGGAGGTATTTGAGGTAGATATGTACATGAAGGCAGGGTAAAGTGACTCGGCTTAAGGATAGATAATCATAAGAGTAAAATGAAGATCAGAGTAGCAGCAGTGTATAATGAGTATAAAAGTGTGTTTGTGTTGTGTTGGTATGTGCGTGTGTGTTATGTACAGTATGTGTGTATATATAGTATGTAATGTATGTGAATGTGTGTGGATTTTGTGTGAGAGCGTCAGTGTAGTGTGTGTGTGGATGTATAGTCTCATGAGAGTGCATAGAGTCAGTGCAGATAGGGGCAGTGCAGATAGACCAGGTAACCATTTCATTAACTTCTCTGCGCTACGGATCCCTTTAGCGGGATCATTTTCCTAAACAACCGCTGAATTGCTGGGCCAAAATATTACTAACAATATTTATAATCATGCAATCACAAGTGAAATATACCAAAACACAGCTTAGCTTGTTGTTAATCCACCTATCGTGTCAGATTTTGAAAATATGCTTTGCAGCGAAAGCAATCCAAGCTTTTGTGAGTGTATCAATCAATGCTACAACAGCTAGCCCCAAATTAGCATGGTCACGAAAGTCAGAAAAGCAATAAAATTAATCGCTTACCTTTGATAATCTTCGGATGTTTGCACTCACGAGACTCCCAGTTACACAATAAATGTTATTTTTGTTCGATAAATATTACTTTTATAACAAAAAAAATATCGTTCATTTTTCAAAATAAAATTCTGAAACTATGTCTAAAGCCTGGTCACAGTCTGAGGAAGCAATTGGAAAAAGGAATCTTTAAATGGAAGAAATGGAAGAAAGACTGGCCAGGAAACACAGATTTTTTTTTTTTTAACCTGTCTAGGATGAGAGTGCCGCTAGCGGCACTCCCCCCCCACCCCCACTGAAAAACCAGTGCCGCGAAATTCAAAAAAAATATTTTTTTTAAATATTTAACTTTCACACATTAAAGTCCAATACAGCTAATGAAAGACACAGATCTTGTGAATCCAGTCAACATGCCCGATTTTTAAAATGTTTTACAGGGAAGACACAATATGTAAAGATGTACATCTATTACCTAAAAACACATTAGCATAATCCACCATCTTTTATTTGTCCACCAACACCAGTAGCTATCACCAATTCGGCTAAACTAAGATATTTATAGCCCCTAACCAAGAAAAAAACTCATCAGATGACAGTCTGATAACATATTTATGGTATGGGATAGGTTTTGTTAGAAAAAAGTGCATATTTCAGGTAGATGGCATAGGTTACAATTGCACCCACCGTCACAAATGGAATAGAAAAACTACTTAGAGCAACGTGTTTACCTACTTACTAATCATCAAACATTTCGTAAAAATACACAGCATACACGAATCGAAAGACACAGATCCTGTGAATACAGACAATATTTCAGATTTTCTAATTGTCTTACAGCGAAAACACAATAAATCGTTATATTAGCATAGCACATAGCACATAGCAGCCCAGCATTGATTCTAGCCAAAGTGAGCGATAAAAGTCAACATCGCCAAAATATATTAATTTTTTCACTAACCTTCTCAGAATTCTTCAGATGACACTCCTGTAACATCATATTACACAATCCATATAGAGTTTGATCGAAAATGTTTATATTTAGCCACCAAAATCATGGTTAGACAATGTGAAATGTAGCTCAGCTGGTCAGAAAATGTCTGTGCGCCACTTAGACAGTGATCTACTCTTATACATAAATACTCATAAACGTGACTAAAAAATATAGGGTGGACAGGGATTGATAGACAATTTAATTCTTAATACAATCGCGGAATTACATTTTTTAAATTATCCTTACTTTTCAATACAGTTTGCGCCAAGCGAAGCTACGTCAAAAAACATGGCGTCCTAAGCCACTAACATTTTTCGACAGAAACACGATTTATCATAATAAAAATGTCCTACTTTGAGCTGTTCTTCCATCAGTATCTTGGGCAAAGGATCCTTTCTTGGGTCCAATCGTCTTTTGGTGGAAAGCTGTCCTCTTGCCATGTGGAAATGCCAACTGCGTTCGGGATGAACTGGAAGCGTGCCCAGCAATTCACAGCGTTTCAGAAATAAATGTCCCAAAATCGCACTAAACGGATATAAATTGCTATAAAACGCTTTAAATTAACTACCTTATGATGTTTTTAACTCCCATAACGAGTAGAAACATGACCAGAGTAATATTACTCCCTCCACTAATGCGTAATGCGCCTGGGGGACATCGGCCCGCACTTGTTAGCAAGAAAAGACTTGCTAGCTACAGGTTTTTTTTATTTATAGTGCCTGTGAACGCGCAATCGACCCCATTCAAATCGTCATCACGTAAAGACATCCAGGGGAAGACGTAAGCAGTGTCCGTATAGTCATAGCAATAACAGTGCCCTTTTAACTGACTCCAGAACAGTGGCCAAAATTTCTGAAATCTGACTCCATGTCAGGGAAATTGCTGTAGAATGGGCTCTGTTCCACTTAGAGACAAAATTTCAACTCCTATAGAAACTATAGACTGTTTTCTATCCAATAATAATAATAATATGCATATTGTACGATCAAAAACTTTGTGGGAAGCCGTTTCAAAAATTACACGATTAGCATAAATAGTCACAACAGCGCCCCCATCCTCAACAGGTTAAATCACTTCCGGGTTATATTTCCTCAGGTTTTTGCCTGCAGAATCAGTTTTGTTATACTCACAGACAATATTTTGACAGTTTTGGAAACCTTGGAGTGTTTTATATCCTAATCTGTAAATTATATGCATATTCTACAATCTGGACCTGAGAAATAGTCTGTTTACCTTGGGAACGTTATTTTTAAAAATTATAATAATCTGACCCCTAGCGTCAAGAGGTATTTAGCAGTCTTCTGGCTATTTAACAGTCTTATGGCTTGGGGCTAGATGCTGTCTCGGAGACTGTTGGTCGGAGAGCCGATGCTCCGGTACTGGACGGTAGCAAAGTGAACAGTCTATGGTTTGGGTGGCTGGAGTCTTTGGCAATTTTTCGGCCTCTGACACTGCCTGATATAGAGGTCCTGGATGGCAGTGAGCTCAGCCCCAGTGATGTACTGGATTGTCTTCACCACCCTCTGCAGCTCTTTGTGGTCAAGGGTAGTGCATTTGCCATATCAAGCGATTGTTCAGCCAGTCAAGATGCTCTCAATGGTGCAGCTGTATAACTTTTTGAGGATCCGATTATACAGTATGTTGAATGTGAGTGTGTGTGCTTATTTGTGTGTGTGAGTGTCCACCCAGTAACATCCAGTCCACTTCTACAGTAGCTATGATTTCGGCTCACAAAGGAAGCCACACCACTAGTTTCGAGGGAAATCGAGTAGAACAGCTGGAATCAAGCTGTAAAATGTGTAACTAGAGGGTAAAAATTCTCCCTGAAGAAAGCATCTCAGAGAAAGTACAGTGGAGCCTTTCAATCAGTCCAGACCAGCAGGAGACTGCAGCGTCTTCCATGAACAAAATCGTTAGTTCTGCACAATATGGTCGACAGCTAGGCAGCAGTGTAAAACAAAAACATCAGGCAAAACGTGCCATCTCTACTCGACTCTCAGACTTTATTTTCTGAACTGTCTACACTGAGTGTACAAAACATTAGAACACATGCTCTTTCCATGATATAGACTGAACCGGTGAATCCAGGTAAAAACTATGATCCCTTACTGATGTCACTTGTTAATCCACGTAGATGAAGGAGGAGACATGCTAAAGAAGTATTTTTTAAGCCTTAAGAATTGAGACATGGTTTGTGTGTGTGTGCGCCATTGAGGGTGAATGGGCAAGACAAAAGATTTAAGTGCCTTTGAACAGGTTATGGTAGTAGATGCCAGGCGCACTGGTTTGAATGTGTCAAGAACTGCAACACAGATTCCCACGTGTATCAATAATGGTCCGACACCCAAAGGACATCCAGGCAACTTGACACAACTGTGGGAAGCATTGGAGTCAACATGGGCCAGCATCCCTGTGGAATGCTTTCGACACCTTGTAGTCCATGCGCCGACAAATTGAGGCTGTTCTGAGGGCAAAAAGGGTTGCAAGTCAATATTAAAAAGTTGTTCCTAATGTTTTGTACACTCAGTGTATATTATAATTGTGGAGCTGGGAGACGGAATATGAACACTACACGTGATTCAATAATAAGAAGGTAGCCATGTACAGGGTACTGTAGTAAAGCTTCTATTGCTTTAATTCTATGGTTGTGATTCGCGTTGATGTTTTGTTACAGTATGAATTACATTTCCCAACAGGGACCGATGATTTATTCATATATGAACGGAATACCCATTCAGTTATTCATTTTAATTAAGCAGAAACACAGGCCACATCAAGGGTATGAACTGTTAGAGAGAGACTTGTCTGAGAGCTGCGCCTTGCAATTAGTGGGCATCTTGCTGTGGTTATTATCAATGACATACTCTAACCGACTATGCTAAGAACTGTGCATGGAATATTTAGCTAGACTATAAAACCGGACGTTGTGGGCAGAGCTAGAAAGTTGGCTGTCAGAAGTATTAAAATGTAAATGTACTTTTAAACCATCTGTCTGCATATTTCAAGACATGGCATATCGGGGTGTAGTGAGATACCCTATGGGTTGGATGATTCTCTTGTCATCACTCATCTTGAAAAAACGTATACTAAAAACATGGAAATCAACCAATCCGCCATCAGTAACACAATGTAAAAATGGAATTATTTAAATATTGAAAGCGTGTGGGCTACGGAGAGAAACAAAATAGTGCTGTTTCAGGCCATGTGGCAGAAAGTGATGCGGGTGCTGGAGATGGGGTGGGTGCTAGTGGGTCTGGGCAGATGTGATGTAGTTGATGTTTGTATGATGTTGTCATTTGTATGTTTTGTACTGTTTATCAAATATCAAATTAATCATACTAGGGTCTCCCGGGTGACGCAGTGGTCTAGGGCACTGCATCGCAGTGCTAGCTGCGCCACCAGAGTCTCTGGGTTCGCGCCCAGGCTGAGCTGGGTTCGCGCCCAGGCTCTGTCGCAGCCGGCCGCAACCGGGAGATCCGTGGGGCGACGCACAATTGGCATAGCGTCGTCCGGGTTAGGGAGGGTTAGGCCGGTAGGGAGGGTTTGGCCGGTATCCTTGTCTCAGTATGTAAAAAAAAAAAAAAAAACGTAATAAAATGTATGCACTCTACTGTAAGTCGCTCTGGATAAGAGTGTCTGCTAAAAATAACAACAAAAAAAATACAAAAAAAATAAATACTATTTAGCTCCCGGGTGGCGCAGTGGTCTAGGGCACTGCATCGCAGTGCTAGCTGCGCCACCAGAGTCTCTGGGTTCGCGCCCAGGCTGGGCTGGGTTCGCAGCCGGCCGCAACTGGGAGGTCCGTGGGGCGACGCACAATTGGCATAGCGTCGTCCGGGTTAGGGAGGGTTTGGCCGGTAGGGATATCCTTGTCTCAGTATGTAAAATGTAATGAAATGTAAAAAATGTAATAAAATGTATGCACTCCACTGTAAGTCGCTCTGGATAAGAGCGTCTGCTAAATGACTAAAATGTAATGTAATGTAGCTATACTGTAGCCCTCTGACAATAGCATATACTTACTTGTGTATTGTAGTCAAGTGACAACTATGCTATCCCTAGCAGAAACCTAATATTTTTAATGACATACTGTAGCCTTCTGTACTAAGAACTGTGCATATAATATGTTCAGCTATATCCCACTAACAATAGCATACACTTGTGTATTCTACTGCAGTGAAGCGATGACTGTTCTTAGCAGCAACTGAATATTATCAATGACATAGTCTTCTGTACTAAGAACTGTGCATGTAATATGTAGCTATAGTCCTCTGACAATAGCATTACACTTGTGTATTGTAGTGAATTGACGACTCTCTAGCAGCGACTGCTTGGATAGTCAGATTAGAAGGTAAGGCCTGACAGCGAAGCGTTTGTTTGACGATGGCCACCCGGGTTTTATTCCGTTATCACTGTCGGTTTGATTGACTGGAAGACAACAGATTGCCTCCAATCCTGGCTCTCCTTAGTGAGTCTGTCAAATCATATTTTGGCACGGGGACATGCTGTTGGAGAGCCCTGGCTGGCCTGCTGTAGCAGTCAGAGTTGGCCGCCGAAACCTTCACTGTGATTGGATTGACTGATAATCTGGTAATGTGGTCCAATAACTCTCCTGATGAAACAGCAGAAGCAGTCCTGGACCAGACAATGCTGCGAGCTGATACACTGAGCCAACACAGTCGGTGTGAAACAGATTGTGTTTACATTCTGACTGTGCCAATTTAATGCTTAAGAGCAACAGTTATCAATTCTATTGAGGTCAAAATAATTGACAGAGAATTTAATTTCCCTCCGTCCAAACATGATGTGGCTTAGAGAATGTCTGCTATTGCTGATTTGTTGCAGTTGTTGAGGTGGGAATTCAGTCTAACCATCACTATGGTACGATAAATAAAGAACGTTAAATATCCGAACGAGCAATGTCAGAGTCCAGAATATAAATAAATATATACAGTATGTATGCTAATAGGGTGTATAGACAGTATGGACAGTATATGAGTAGAATAGGTGTGTACAGCAGTAGTTACATAGGATGAGCCATGATTAAAATACAGTATATAGTGGTAAAACAGCATATAAACATTATGAAAGTGACTAGTGTTTAGTGATTATGTACATACACGTACAATGCCTTCAGAAATTATTCACACCTTGACTTTTCAAAATTTTGTTGTTTTACAGCCTGAATTTAAAATGAATTAAATTTAGATTTCGTGTCACTGGCCTACACATAATACCCCATAATATCAAAGTTGGAGTTATGGTTAATGACATTTTTACAAATGAATGAAAAATCAAAAGCTGAAATGTCCTGAGTCAACAAGCATTCAACCCATTTGTTATGGCTTTAATAAAAAGTAACTTAAGTTGCATTGACTCACTCTGTGTGCAATAATAGTGTTTAACATGATTTTTTAATAACTACCTCATCTCTCTACCACATACATTATCATTATCTCATTATCTGTAAGGTCCCCACAGTCGAACAGTTCATTTAAAATACAGGTACATCTACAAAGACCAGTGTCAGAGCCGTGTGTATAGGTGGCAGGGAAGTCAGGCGCAGGAGAGTTAAACTGAGTGTAATGGAGACTTTTAATAAACGTCCATTTAACAATGCTCCAAACACGAACAATGTACATACGTAAAAAATAAACATGGGTACGAGGACCCGTCGCGCACCTATACATCAATAAACAACAGTTGACATAAAACAATCCCTGACAAAGACATGAGGGGAAACAGAGGGTTAAATACACAAGAGGTAATGGATGGGATTGAAAACAGGTGTGTGGGAAGACAAGACAAAAGCAATGGAAAATTAAAAATGGATCGATGATGGCTAGAAGACCGGTGACGTCGTCCGCCGAACACCGCCCGAACAAGGAGAGGCAACGACTTCGGCAGAAGTCGTGACAACCAGGCTGGTTTTCCAATGCCTCGCAAAGTAGGACAGCTCGATGGATGGGTAAAAAAACAAACAGACATTGAATATCCCTTTGTACACGGTGAAGTTATTAATTACTGTGAATCACACCCAATCACTACAATCACCAATCACTACCCAATCACTACAATCACCAATCACTACCCAATCACTACAATCACCAATCACTACCCAATCACTACAATCACTACAAATATACAGATGTCCTTCCTAACTCAGTTGTCAGAGAGGAAGGAAACCGCTGAGGGATTTCACCATGAGGGTAATGGTGACTGTAAAACAGTTTTTAATTGCTGTGATCAGAGAAAACTGAAGATGGATCAACAACTTTGTAGTTACTCCACAATTCTAACCTTTTTGAAAGAGTGAAAATAAGGAAGCCTGTGCAGAATACAAATATTTATTTGAATTTGATTTATTTCATCTTTATTTAACCAGGTAGGCTAGTTGAGAACAAGTTGTAATTTACAACTCCGACCTGGCCAAGATGAAGCAAAGCAATGCGACACTAACAACAACACAGAAGTTACACATGGAATAAACAAACATACAGTCAATGATGCAATAGAAAAAGTCTATATACAGTGTGTGCAAATGAGGTAAGATTAGGGAGGTAAGGCAATACATAGGCTATAGTGGCAAAATAATTACAATTTAGCAATTAAACACTGGAGTGATAGATGTGCAGAAGATGAATGTGCAAGTAGAGATACTCGGGTGCAAAGGAGCAAAAATAAATAAATAATAAATAACAGTATGGGGATGAGGTAGTTGGATGGGCTATTTACAGATAGGCTATGTACAGGTGCCGTGAGCTGCTCTGAGAGCTGGTGCTTGAAGTTAGTGAGGGAGATATGAGTCTCCAACTTCACTGATTTTTGCAATTCGTTCCAGTCATTGGCAGCAGAGAACTGGAAGGAAAGGCGGCCAAAGGGGGAATTGGCTTTGGGGTGACCAGTGAAATATACCTGCTGGAGCGCGTGCTACGGGTGGGTGCTGCTATGGTTACCAGTGAGCTGAGATAAGGCGGGGCTTTACCTAGCAAAGACTTATAGATGACCTGGAGCCAGTGGATTTGGTGACGAATATGAAGCGAGGGCCAGCCAATGAGAGCATACAGGTCTCAGTCGTGGGTAGTATATGGGGCTTTGGTGACAAAACGGATGGCACTGTGATAGACTGCATGCAATTTGCTGAGTATAGTGTTGGAGGCTATTTTGTAAATGACATCGCCGTATTCAAGGATCGGCAGAATAGTCCGTTCTACGAGGGTATAATTGTCAGCATGAGTGAAGGATGATTTGTTGCGAAATAGGAAGCCGATTCTAGATTTAATTTTGCATTGGAGATGCTTAATGTGAGTCTGGGAGGAGAGTTTACAGTCGAACCAGACACCTAGGTATTTGTAGTTGTCCACATATTCTAAGTCAGAACTGTCCAGAGGAGTCATGCTGCATGGGCGGGCATGTGCGGGGAGGGATTGGTTGAAGAGCATGCATTTAGTTTAACTTGTCTTTAAGAGCAGTTGGAGGCCACGGAAGGAGAGTTGTATGGCATTGAAGCTCGTCTGGAGGTTAGTTAACACAGTGTCCAAAGAAGGGCCAGAAGTATACAGAATGATGTCATCTGCGTAGAAGTGGATCAAAGAATCACCAGCAGCAACAGCGACATCATTGATGTATACAGAGAAAAGAGTCAGCCCGGCAATTGAACACCGTGGCACCCCCATAGAGACTGCCAGAGGTCCTGACAACAGGCACTCCGATTTGACACACTGAACTCTATCTGAGAAGTAGTTGGTGAACCAGGCGAGGCAGTCATTTGAGAAACCAAGGCTGTTGAGTCTGCCGATAAGAATGTGGTGATTGACAGAGTCGAAAGCCTTGGCCAGGTTGATGAATAGAGCTGCACAGTATTGTCTCTTATCGATGGCGGTTATGATATCCTTTAGGACCTTGAGTGTGGCTGAGGTGCACCCATGACCAGCTCGGAAACCAGATTGCATAGCAGAGAAGGTACGGCGGGATTCTAAAAAGTCAATGATCTGTTTGTTAACTTGGCTTTCGAAGACATTGGAAAGGCAGGGTAGGATAGGTATAGGTATGTAGCAGTTTGGGTCTAGAGTGTCTCCCCCTTTGAAGAGGGGGAGGACCGCGGCAGCTTTCAAATTTTGGGGGATCTCAGACGATACGAAAGAGAGGTTGACCAGGCTAGTAATAGGGGTTGCAACAATTTCGGCTGATCATTTTAGAAAGAGAGGGTCCAGATTGTCTAGCCCAGCTGATTTGCAGGGATCCAGATTTTGCAGCTCTGTCAGAACATCAGCTATCTGGATCTGGGTGAAGGAGAAGCGGGGGAGTTTTGGGCAAGTTGCTGTGGGGGTTCAGGGCTGTTGACCGGGGTAGGGGTAGCCAGGTGGAAAGCATGGCCAGCCGTAGAAAAAGGCTTATTGAAATTCTCAATTATTGTGGATTTATCAGGGGTGACAGTGTTTCCTCGCCTCAGTGCAGTGGGCAGCTGGGAGGAGGTGCTCTTATTCTCCAAGGACTTTACAGTGTCGTTGGAGTTTGTGCTGCAGGATGCACATTTCTGTTGGTTCTTAACTTCCTTGAAAAGTTGCATATCGCGGGGGCTATTCAATGCTAATGCAGTACACCACAGGATGTTTTTGTGCTGGTCAACGGCAATCAGGTCTGGAGTGAACCAAGGGCTATATCTGTTCCTGGTTCTACAATTTTTGAATGTGGCATGCTTATTTAAGATGGTGAGGAAAGCACTTTTAAAGAATAACCAGGCGTCCTCTACTGACGGAATGAGTTTGATATCCTTCCAGGATACCCTGCCCAGGTCGATTTGAAAGGCGTTTTAGGGAGCATTTGACAGTGATGAAGGGTGGTCGTTTGACCGCAGAGCCATTACGGACACAGGCAATGCTGGAGGTCATTTTGCAGGGCTCTGGCAGTGCTCCTCCTGGCACAAAGGCGGAGGTAGCGGTCCTGCTGCTGGGTTGTTGCCCTCCTACGGCCTCCTCCACGTCTCCTGATGTACTGGCCTGTCTCCTGGTAGCGCCTCCATGCTCTGGACACTACGCTGACAGACACAGCAAACCTTTTTGCCACAGCTCGCATTGATGTGCCATCCTGGATGAACTGCACTACCTGAGCCACTTGTGTGGGTTGTAGACTCCATCTCATGCTACCACTAGAGTGAGAGCACCGCCAAAATTCAAAAGTGACCAAAACATCAGCCAGGAAGCATAGGAACTGAGAAGTTGTCTGTGGTCACCACCTGCAGAATCACTCCTTTTTTGGGGGTGTCTTGCTAATTGCCTATAATTTCCACCTTTTGTCTATTCCATCTGCACAACAGCATGTGAAATTTATTGTCAATCAGTGTTGCTTCCTAATTGGACAGTTTGATTTCACAGAAGTGTGATTGACTTGGAGTTACATTGTGTTGTTTAAGTGTTCCCTTTATTTTTTTGAGCAGTGTATATACTGTATTCTATACTATTCTACTGTTCCTAGTGCGTTCCGTTCCGCTCTGACATCGTCCATATGTTTATAGTCTTAATTCCGTCCTACTTAGGTTTGTGTGCATTGGGTATAAGTTGTGTAATTTGTTAGATATTACTTGGTAGATATTACTGCACTATCTGAGCTAGAAGCACACGCATTTCGCTACACCCGCAATAACATCTGCTAATCACATGTATGTGACCAATAATATTTGATGTCTGCCCTGCTATATTGGAGAAGCAGCTTCCATATACCTTTTCTCTCCTACTTTACTTTATGTAATGGTGTGAATGGACCCTAATAATTTCTAATGTTCCCATGTTAGAGTGCTACCCTGTCCCTGTCCCTTTCTGTGTCACCCTCATCTGGCATGCTACAGAGAGGTAGGAGGGGAAAGGAGGAGCATGCGTCTCAAATGGCACTCTATTCCCTGTACCGTGCACTCCTTTTGACCATAGCCCTATAGGCCCTGGTCAAAAGGAGTGCACTATGACGGGAATAGGGTGTCATTTGGGAGGCAGAGACACATTTGGCTCCTCAGTGGACCATGCTAAGGCTCAAACCTGATCGGAGCTTTCAGCCACAGCCTCAGACGTCTCGGTCTGTTCATAGCCCAGGTCTCTTGGTGCGTGACCTTATTCGCTGTGACATTTTCAGCCATTAATCTCCAGACACACGTAAAGTGATGAAGTACCTCTCCCAGGTAACATTGTGCTCGTGTCCCACCATTTTCTGTGTGGCATAGAGGTCATTCAACCCTGTAGTTGTCGGCAGCGTCAAGGCGGGAGGTTCAACTGTAATTTAATCAGCTCACGAGGGACTGCAGGAGATCACTGCTTCAGATGGTTGTTTGGTCATTTTTGCTATGGTATCACTGTGTGGTAGCATCAGTGTTTGGGATTTGTGTGCCATTTTCACAACAAGAAAGTGTCTCTAGTGACAAAAGAGAAAGTATTCATCCTAATAATGTGTGTGGTTTTAGCAGCATTTACTTCCAATCTGTTTTTTGTGTCCACAATTGTTAGTATGCTTTTGAAATTAAGCAGTGCAGACACGTAAAGCATGCTACACTGACTATTCCATGTGACAACAAAAAGCATAGCATTTTTTGCTCTGTCAGATGAGCAGAAATTTCTCAACTCGGCAAAACACTGGAACGTGACTCTCTCAACAGTTTTGGAAGCAATAGAACCTTAATGTCTGCTGAGCTATTGCTTTTAGGGATTATTCCTGCTCATAAATAATGTGGGACTCTGGTCTAACGAATTCACACATGCAATACAGTATTCAAGATAGTTAATGTCTCCTTTCTCCCATGATTTCTTTCTGGGCTTCTATAATGGAAGACTATCATTAATTTATAATATGCTGTAGAACAATGCACCGCTGTAGCCTACCTGGAAACCCCAGGTTTAGTCTGTCAGCTCTGTTTGCCAGTGCAGTATATTGGGAGTAAAAGGTTACCCACTAAACCAGGGCCTTGAACAAAGCAAAGATTTACAGTGATGACCCCGTCGCTTTTTCTTATCAGTGTTATTTAATCATAGTCTGTAATATCACTTTATGGATCTGTTGACGAAGAGACCCAAGACAATATTTACACACGGGCTCCCATCTCTTCTCTCTTATCACTTTTGGGGTTGACATTGTGTTAAAGGAAAATTCCACTAAAGAACTATAGTTCAGTGACTTTCAACGTGGCACAATCATAGGATGCCACATTTCCAACAAGTCAGTTAATCAAATTTCCGCCATACTAGAACTGCCCTGGTCAACTGTAAGTGCTGTTATTGTGAAGTGGAAAGTCTAGGAGCAACAACGGCTCAGCCGCGAAGCGATAGGCCACACAAGCTCACAGAACCGGACCATCGAGTGCTGAAGAGCTTAGCGCGTAAAAATGCAAGACTCACTCCAAGTTCCAAACTGCATCTGGAATCAACATCAGCACAATAACTGTTTGTTGGGAGCTTAATTGATGAAATGGGTTTTCATGGCCGAGCAACCACAGACACGCCTAAGATCACGATGCGCAATGACACTGGAGTGATGCAAAGCTCTCCGCCATTGGACTCTAGAGCAGTGAAAATGTGTTCTCTGGAGTGATGAATCACAATTCATCATCTGGCAGTCCGAAGTGTTACATCTTTTTCGATGAGGTTTAACGGTTGGCATCCAATAAATGTTGCATTAACGCCACCTACTAAACTGGAGTTTAACTCCCTTACACTGCTTGAAAACGTTTATAAATAAACAAATACCCTACCATCTAACACTACACTCACAAAAAAATTACAAATAAGACCACCATTGAAATCTTTTTTGTACTACTTCAGGTCAACAACCTGAAAGTAAGGGAAACCACCACTTAACACACCCTGTAACTCTTCTGATGTCAAGTCTCGCACACCCAAATACCTCTCTGCAGCTGCCACCACA
This sequence comes from Salvelinus fontinalis, assembly GCF_029448725.1. Lineage (NCBI taxonomy): Eukaryota > Metazoa > Chordata > Actinopteri > Salmoniformes > Salmonidae > Salvelinus > Salvelinus fontinalis. Next base: position 29,364,514 of record NC_074683.1, on the reverse strand, counting down.
ACCTCAATTTTCTGCAACTTACAGTACATTCCATCCCTGCAGTACAGTTGATAACTATTGCTATAAATGCTAAAAATCTAATCTTACTGAAACATACAGTACCAGTCAAAAGTTTGGACACATACTCGTTCAAGAGTTTTTCTTTATTTTCACTATTTTCTACATTGTAAAATAATGGTGAAGACATCTACACTATGAAGTAACACATATGGAATCATGTAGTAACATAGTAATATATTTTGTATTTGAGATTCTTCTTATTCTACAATGTAGAAAATAGTAAAAATAAAGAAAAGCCCTGCAATGAGTAAGTGTGTCCAAACCTTTGACTGGTACTTGCTCAAATAATTTGATTAATATTATAGTGTTTCTATTCCAAGAAAAACCCTCTGGGTTTTCCTTAGGATGGAATGGAAAATATGGAGCTGTACAACGTGACGATCGGGTGTAGGCTACAGTACTGGACTATTTAGCTAAATAATCCACAAATTGTGTGGGCACGTAGGAGACCGGGGTTCAATTCCTCATGGGTAGGAAAGAGTAGGCGGTCCTTGTAAATAAGAATTTGTTCTTAACTGACTTGCCTAGTTAAAGAAAGGTTACACTAAGTGAAAGCATAACATTTCTACACCCTAATTGTATAATTTTAGTCTAACCAATATCCAAATGGACATTCAGTCAAAATAAAAATCTCATTGATTTATCAAGACCAGTCCCCATGCTTGTCTCAGAGCAGCGTAAAACGGTGCTAAAATAGTTTTAGGCTATTGCTTCAAATCCCATTGCTTCTAACTTCAATATGCTCTTTAAATAAATAAGAGCTACACCACTTTTAACAGCACATACATTACTCAACACTAGTTAGACTCATGTCGCCTACGGTAGGCCTACAGTATTTTGAAAAATATGACGTGACTCTCCGCCAATAATTACATATAGAGGATTGGAGGATTCTAAATGAAAACCAAAAGCCGCCTCATGGGCCTCCCGGTGGCGGCCGGCACGGATGTCCAACCTGCATCTGTAGCAAATGCGGGAGCCCCCATCCACAAAGTATTAAAATACAGAGAGATGTTGGTGTAGGTATATTGTCCAACTAATAGCCCATAATGGTGTACATGGTGTACATGTACATGGTGTCCAGGTCAGGATAACCAAAACATTTCTTTATTAAAGACTATCATGTTGGTACTTATTTATTTATTTTGATCCAATGCCATGAATGAATGAGTCACTCAGCTTTATGTAGGAGATTTTTTTATATGACTGTGCCACCAACTTGATAATATATAACAATATTTTGGAGGTTATTTAATTTTCAATAAAACTAAAGTGACCAATTGTAATCTGAGTAAAGGCCAAACTAATATTTGTAAAGGCCAAAACATTCATTTATGTTTTTAGAGGGAGAGAAACGCTGGGCCAATTGTGTGCCTTGCACGCTTTCAGTGGATACAGCTGGAGAACTGCAAGGCAATCCCTGTGCCACTCGGGAGCCATAACCAATATGACCAATATATATTGTCCTGCTGATAACAGGGTTAATAATATATATGTGAGAATATCCAAGGGGCTTTTATGTAATTCTAAATTAATAATAATAATCTCTTTGTTTAAAAAAATAACATTTTGGAGATGATTTTGTTTTCAAAAAATGTCAAATGAGCGAGGAAAAAGGCCATGCTTGAACAGGTGGTGAGACATTGTTAGTAACTTGTAAATAAGACAGTTTGTTATTTAGTTGTTTATTATTTATATCTGTTTTTAGAGGGAGAGAAACCAAAAATCTACAGTCATCTCATGGGTCTTCCACTTGAGGTCAGCACAGGTATTGAACCAGCACATGTAACAACACAGCTATGCCATGTCTAAGACTGTTGCGTGACTCAGGCGCTCTACAACATCCCGACCGGGAGTGGGCTACAGTACTACAGTAAGAGCAAAATAATCCTAATAAAATAAAAACCTTAGTGTAACAACAGTTTTAGTAAGTAATACTGAAGTCATGCACAATTATCAGTTTCTACTTAGGTTTATGCCACCCATTCATTGTCAGTTAGAGACACAGTAGGACCCAAAAGCATAATCAGTGCTCTAACTCCCCCTTGCGCTTGTCTGCAGCATAATTGCTAAACTTTTAGTGGAGCAACCACTGAATGCAACTTTCAGTGGACACCCCATATGAGTGTCTTTTAAAACCTGTTAGCAGTTGATGTTACTCTTCAATAACACAAACCCCTAAGCAAATCAGGGGAAGAAAATAGGTTTAATCAAAGAGGATAAATCATAGATGTTATGCTGAGAGGTAGATGGTCATTCTCCCCTGTCCTCAGTGATGCTCTCTCTGGTTCTCTCCCCACAGAACAAAGGAACAGCATGTAGTTCATATACAAACCCCTCCTAAAACCACACCTGTTTTGGTTGTCAGTGATTCTTTGTTAGTTTCCCCGTCTGTTTGAGTGACATTTTTGGTTTTCTTGCTGGGTAACGTAACAGACGGACGAATCTGGGTTTGACGGATGCCAGGAGACCACTACCTGCCCCAATGTCAATTGCCAACTGTAAAGATTGGTGGAGGAGGAATATTGGTTTGGGGCTGTTTTTCATGGTTTTCATTAGGCTCTTTAGTTCCAGTGAAGGGAAATCTTAAAGCTACAGCATACATTGACATTATAAACAATTCTGTGCTTTCAACTTTGTGGCAACAGTTTGGGGTAGACTCGGTGTGAAAGACCTTGACTGGCCTGCACAGAGCCCTGACCTCAACACCATCGAACGATCTTTGGGATGAATTGGAACGCCGACTGCGAGCCAGGCCTAATCACCCAACATCAGTACCTGAACCTACTAATGCTCTTGTGGCTGAATGGAACCAAGTCCCTGCAGCAATGTTACAACATCTAGTGGAAAGGCTTCCCAGAAGAGTAGAGGCTGTTATAGAAGCAAAGTGGGGGCCAACTCTATATTAATACACATGATTTTGGGTGAGATTTTCAACAAGCAGGTGACCTTTTCTTTTGGTCATGTAGTGCAGAGATGAAACGGTATGAACTTTTCATTTCACGATTATAGTGACCAAAATTATCACAGTTAGTGATAATATCACGGTATTGTTAAAATGTGCCGGCAATGTTCAAAAAGTACTGATGCACACACTGAAATCATTTAAATTGAAAACCAACAAACAACAAATGCAATTAGCAGCACTATGCACTTTTTGTGTGCATAAACATTAAAATAATAACATTAACATTAAAGATGGCACTATGTGGCCATGAGAGGTACGTTTCCCTAGTGCAGGTTTAAATGAACACAACCTTAAGTAAGCAAATCAAATAAACAAACAACAAATAAAATTAGCAGCACTCACTTTGTAGTGAGGCACGGCAACCTTCAACCTCAGAAAGCCAGGCCTCTCAACAATTTGAAATGGCATCATGTCCTTTGCAATGTAATATGAAAGGGCTGCAGTGAGGTCTTGAGCATTTTTTGGTGTGGGTGCGTAAGCAGCCTGCCTTTTTAAATTCCTGCTCGAGTGTCTGTGTCACAACTGTAGAGGAGGGACCAGTAGCATCACTGGGTTTGCCTGCTGCACACCCACTCTGTAAACAAGGGAATAGTAAATGTATTATTATTACATTAAAATGATTATTAAACACACACAGTCTATCTTCTGTGTTGCATTTGAGTATATGCAATGACCCCATGCACAATTTACATATATACACATGAGTCTTTAGAAGACAGTGATAGTAATTGCAATGAGCCCAACAATTGACATACATATAGAAGTCTTGTATAGGAGTCTATAGTGTTTCTCCTGTTGGAACACTTTTACAACCAAGTCGACGTCTGCTGGATTTTAAATGAACAAAATATGTTGGTTGGGTGACTAAACTACATAACGTGTTATCGTGTGCAATGGGTGAATAGAGTCTGCAGACACACGACACATACAGCAGCAGAACAACGGGTAGTGTTTTTACAACAGTAGGTAACACTGAAAGCTTCAGCTTACATTATTGTCAAGCTATTATCAAGTTAGACAAACCATGACATTTTCCCCCATTACGACGTCCCCACATCATGCATTGAGCTAAAAGTTAACTAACCTGCATTCATTTTAAAAGTAGTGGGTGTTGGTCACGAAGATGACTCAAGAGATTTGAAGTGTCGCCCCCTTTCGCAGTGTTTTTTGTTGTTGTTTATGTTGCATGTTCTGCAGACAGGGTGACCGTCTTCGATTAAGTGTCCCTCAGGACTCTTGTAAAAGCCAAAATACGACCACACTTCAGATTTGGTCCTCTTAGAAGGCTGAAAAATCTCCCAAGCGCTCTCACTGCTTTCCGCCATGTTTTCACATGAAACAAAACCCACGTTGCATGCTGTGCCTGTGTCAGACTGTTGATAACATTGGTTGATGCTGGACAGTATTTACCATTTACCATGAAACCTGGTTTTAATGATAATTACATTTTGAAACGGTAATGCTAATCGTCTGGAATTTTACCATGGTTTATCGTGAAACCGGTAACTGCTTCATCCCTAATGTAGTGTATTTGTTTAATTAGTTCATTGTTGATACAGTCAAATGTTTTACATGTCAGCAATCAAGTTTTCAAGATATAGAACTTTCAAAATATGTCATGATGGAAAACTATCATACTGTGACAATTAGAATTTTCAAAGTTCGATATGTGTTGTATCTCTCCCTCTGCTTGTTCACTCTCTTACTCTCTTCGTGGTGTGATTTCATTCCTAAACAGTGAAATTATTTAATTGCTGGACAAAAGTACTCAACAATTGTTCCTCAGTTTATTGATCAACACGTCTGTAGTGTTAACTAAACTTTTAATAACCTGTGCCGTATCATAGTGGGGCAAAAAAGTATTTAGTCAGCCAACAATTGTGCAAGTTCTCCCACTTAAAAAAAGATGAGAGAGGCCTGTAATTTTCATCATAGGTACACACTATGACAGACAAAATGAGAAAAGAAAAAAAATCCAGAAAATCACATTGTAGGATTTTTAATGAATTTATTTGCAAATTATGGTGGAAAATAACTATTTGGTCAATAACAAAAGTGTATCTCAATACTTTGTTATATACCCTTTGTTGGCAATGACAGAGGTCAAACGTTTTCTGTAAGTCTTCACAAGGTTTTCTGTCAGGACCCGGTGAGAGAAAGTCACTAATAGTTGGCAGAACCCAGAAGATGAGGCAGACTCAGCAGTACTAGAGATGATGATTTAATAAAAGGACAAGATCTTCAGGCAAAGAATATAAATCCACCACGTCCAAAATAAAGCCAAGAGGCACAAAATGGATATCCTCCAAAATACAAAGAAACTCCACAAAGTGGTAAAAACAAACCTCAAAAGACTACTCAAAAATACACAAGAACTAAACCAGAGAACCTCTGGAAAATCCAATAAGAGAACTATATGTTTCACACAAAAAGGCTTGGGCTGGGGCTGGGTGCTAACATACAAACACTGGGCAAAGAACTGAGGAACACACAGGGTTTAAATACTAACAAGGGAATGACACACAGGTGCAAACAATAAAAGAGCAAGGAAAAAACAAAAGGTTCAAAAAAGGTGCAATGGGGACATCTAGTGACAAAAATCAGAACAGTCCTGGCCAAAACCTGACGGTTTTCACACACTGTTGCTGGTATTTTGGCCCATTCCTCCATGCAGATCTCCTCTAGAGCAGTGATGTTTTGGGGCTGTTGCTGGGCAACATGGACTTTCAACTCCCTCCAAAGATTTTCTATGCGGTTGAGATCTGGAGACTGGCTAGGCCACTCCAGGACCTTGAAGTGCTTCTTACGAAGCCACTCCTTCGTTGCCCGGGCGGTGTGTTTGGGATCATTGTCATACTGAAAGACCCAGCCACGTTTCATCTTCAATGCCCTTGCTGATGGAAGGAGGTTTTCACTCAAAATCTCACGATACATGGCCCCATTCATTCTTTCCTTTACACGGATCAGTCGTCCTGGTCCCTTTGCAGAAAAACAGCCCCAAAGCATGATGTTTCCACCCCCATGCTTCACAGTAGGTATGGTGTTCTTTGGATGCAACTCAGCATTCTTTGTCCGCCAAACACGACGAGTTGAGTTTCTACCAAAAAGTTATATTTTGGTTTCATCTGACCATATGACATTCTCCCAATCTTCTTCTGGATCATCCAAATGCTCTCTAGCAAACTTCAGACGGGCCTGGACATGTACTGGCTTAAGCAGGGGGACACGTCTGGCACTGCAGGATTTGAGTCCCTGGCGGCGTAGTGTGTTTCTGATGGTAGGCTTTGTTACTTTGGTCCCAGCTCTCTGCAGGTCATTCACTAGGTTCCCCCGTGTGGTTCTTGGATTTTTGCTCACCGTTCTTGTGATCATTTTGACCCCACAGGGTGAGATCTTGCATGGAGCCCCAGATCGAGGGAGATTATTAGTGGTCTTGTATGTCTTCCATTTCCTAATAATTGCTCCCACAGTTGATTTCTTCAAACCAAGCTGCTTACCTATTGCAGATTCAGTCTTCCCAGCCTGGTGCAGGTCTACAATTTTGTTTCTGGTGTCCTTTGACAGCTCTTTGGTCATGGCCATAGTGGAGTTTGGAGTGTGACTGTTTGAGGTTGTGGACAGGTGTCTTTTATACTGGTAACAAGTTCAAACAGGTGCCATTAATACAGGTAACGAGTAGAGGACAGAGGAGCCTCTTAAAGAAGAAGTTACAGGTCTGTGAGACCCAGAAATCTTGCTTGTTTGTAGGTGACCAAATACTTATTTTCCACCATAATTTGCAAATAAATTCATTAAAAATCCTACAATGTGATTTTCTGGATTTTTTTCCCTCATTTTGTCTGTCATAGTTGAAGTGTACCTATGATGAAAATTACAGGCCTCTCTCATATTTTTAAGTGGGAGAACTTGCACAATTGGTGGCTGACTAAATACTTTTTTGACCCACTGTATATGAAGCCTTCAAATGTGCAAGATGAAGTGATATGAGATGGAACCTCATATTGGTTGAAAATGTTTTTCTTTCGTTATTCCTAAAATGGGAAATCACCCAATCAAAACACACTAGCCCTTAGAAAATTGTCTTGCAATGTATTTTATTGTCTAAAGTTATTCATATTGTTTTAGTCTGTGTGCTGTCTAGCTAGCTACATCATGGGGTCCTCAAAATGCTGTCAAAGAACGAGCTCTTGAACTGATGGCCTCACAGGACATTTAAAATGTTATCTTAGTTTTTGTTGTCTATTTCTATTTTCATTCCTTATGTCACAACTTACTGGAATGTTAGTTCTATTAACTATGCTATGCTGACTATGGTAAAGTAACGCTGACTATGACATTACTTTAGCTAATATGGTGACAACAATGTAGGCTGTGTGTAGCGGTTTGGCTTGGAAAGGTTTTTTCGCCTGGTCACATACAGTACAGCTGATGTGTTGTGCATTGAAGTCCAAAAGCGAAGGGAAGAGGTGAGATGAGGAGAGCGCATAGATGCGAGAAGGAATACAACGTGGCTGTGTGTTTTCTCATGGTAAGGGGTGTATTCAGGGGTGTAAAATTAAATCTTGAATCGGCTTTCAATTTCGCAACAAAGCATCCTTCACTCACGCCGCCAAACATACACTCGTAAAACTGACTATCCTACTGATCCTCGACTTCGGCGATGTCATTTACAAAATAGCTTCCAATACTCTACTCAGCAAACTGGATGCAGTCTATCACAGTGCCATCTGTTTTGTCACCAAAGCCCTTTATACACCCCTCACCACTGCGACCTGTATGATCTAGTCGGCTGGCCTTCGCTACATATTCGTCGCCAGACCCACTGGCTCCAGGTCATCTATAAGTTTATGCTAGGTAAGTTCTGCCTTATCTCAGCTCACTGGTCACGATAACAACACCCACCTGTAGCACGCGCTCCAGCAGGTATATTTCACTGGACATCCCCAAAGCCAACACCTAATTTGGCCTCCTTTCCTTCCAGTTCTCTGCTGCCAATGACTGGAACAAATTGCAAAAATTGCTGAAACTGGAGACTTATATTTCCCTCACTAACTTTAAACATCAGCTATCTGAGCAGCTAACCGATCTCTGCAGCTGTACGTAGCCCATCTGTAGCCCACCCAATCTACCTACCTCATCCCCATATTTTTTTTATTTACTTTTCTGCTCTTTTGAACACCAGTATTTCTACTTGCACATCATCATCTGCTCATCTATCACTCCAGTGTTTATTTGCTAAATTGTAATTACTTCGCTACTATAGCCTATTTATTGCCTTACCTCCTCACGCAATTTGCACACTGTATATAGACTTTCTTTTGTTTTCTATTGTGTTATTGACTGTACGCTTGTTTATTCCATGTGTAACTCTGTGTTGTTGTTTGTGTCGCACTGCTTTGCTTTATCTTTGCAAGGTCGCAGTTGTAAAGGAGAACTTGTTCTCAACTAGCTTACCTGGTTAAATAAAGGTGAAATAAAAAAAGAAATAAAAAAATGTATTCCACCGATTCTGTTGAAAATCTTTTCTTAAATGGAAGCAAACGGAACGAAACGAGGATAAACATACTTGAATTTGTCCAATAGTCAAATTCGTTTGCAACTTTTGGACTAATGATTATATCCTATATCAGGTAGATGCTGGCAAGAGTGTGCAAGTGTGTGTCACCTCAAATGTGTCTCTCGACCTGTAGCAACCTCATGATGTGTATAGGGAAAATTAGTCTAAACCGATCGCTGTTACACTGAACTGCATGAGTGGAATATTAATGACAGTCATCCAATATGCTGTAATAGAAATAAGGCCATGCTCATGAAAAACAACTGTTCTCCCTCATGCAATGCGTTTTGATGCGTTGCTCCTATATGTATTCTTTTCCAAATATATTCTGTTCATATTTCACTCAATTAATTGCAATGTACTGGCTGCCTACTTGTTCTTCTTTTTTTAAATATATGTAACAGGAATACTGCCCATCTCTGGGTGTTATGGACTAGTTGGATTGCTTACAGATATGGTAATTTGAGTAAAATTGCTTATAACTTTGAACTCTTTTGAAAACTACTTTTGGGGTATTTTGTCCATGGACTTACTGTGAGCATGTGGATCCCAGGGGAATTCAGTGCGTTGACCATGTATCAATGTGTCAGTGACCTCCATCCTTTTACTGTGGATATTGGCGGGCAGAGCAGACGGTCAAAAAGCAAAGCCAGGAGTTTACTCCTCCAGCTTCTATAATTTCTCATCTCTGCTTCTGAAATGATGCTGCAGCTCCTGTGAGCTTGACACTGAATTAATAATGAACAATCAATAGGCAGCCAGTGTCCCATTCTCCCAGGAATCACACTGGAGTGACTTTCCTCAAGTATTGAAGTATTGAATTCAAGAAACCAATACATGTTTACTGTTAGTGATGTGGTCAGCTTTCCTAAACTCAGAACAAAAGCAGTATTGTTTTATAGATACCTTTTTTACTGTATGCTGGCATTACCGAAGGTTGCTATGGGAATGGAATGCTTGTCTGGGAATATTCTGAAATACTAAACCTTCCATAAACGGAAAGATTACAGACAGCCAGCCCAAAGATGGGCCTTTTTTTATTTCTAATCTTTCTGATATTACTAGACTATAGATTCCACATTTCTCTGATCATTGTCACAAACAGGACATACGCTTGCAAAGATGGATGTGATATTATTTGTTTTTCCGATTCTGTGTAGCTGGACTCCAGATACTTTCTCCGATCATTGTTGAAGGACAAAAGCTCATGGGCCCCAGCGTGTTCAGGATAATTAAACCAGTTACTTCTTTGTGTTTTTTTTCTAAAGCTATGACATATCCTGTCACACACAAATACACACACGTTCTCTTACGGACGCACACGTGTACATACACACACTGTAGAGAGCTTTACTGTCACATGATGTTTTTCTACCCTCTGTTTGTGCAACACTTGTGTAATCACTACTGCGAGAAGTTTCAATTTCGGCAGGGAGGGTAAACGCTTGGAAATTAGATTGGTCTGCGTCTGTTTTGTTTGGTTCAAATAATAAAATTTGCATCGGTCAGTTGCAATGCTATTTAGAGCTGTTGATCAATACTCTGGGCTGTTTTTAGGAAACGTCTCTGAGGAGAAGCCTTGTCATTCTGTCAGACATCATTAGCTTGGCACAAAGTGGGGTAAATTGTGACTTTTAAGAAAAGAACGAGGCAGGTACAACTGACAAATACACATTCCCATTGTTACAATTCCATTTGTCTTCCTACCATTCCATTATACACAGCTTAGGAACTTAGTCAGCGAACACAACACATGACTTACATTCTCTTATTCGTCTGTTAATGCATTGTATTACTAATTAGGCCTACAGTCATTTTACCGTTCTCATTCTCAGAGTGGAAACGTTATTTGCAGAGTTCACAACCTGCTACACTTGTGAGAAAAAGGTTTTGGTTTATTTCATACCCATCATTTACGACTTGTACGTTTTTTCATTATCTTTTATTTGGAGTGCTCTATGTGAGCAATTAGCATGGTTCTAGTTTCTCTGTCTTGTTAATGTTGAGGGAGCGTGCACACCCGAGCATGCATAGAAGTAGCCTGCTGCACACAAATATAGGAAAATGTCCATTTATTAAGGATGTTTGATTTTGGATTGTCTTAATTACCACATCCACCACTAATAAGGCGAGCTTCTCAGACATTTTTCGTCACCTCACACAGTAAATCAACAAAGTCTGTTTTTTTAAATTGTGAATGATAGCCTCATAGTTCCACACGTTAGGCCGAATTGGAAAAAAAATCTCCCCCTTGATATTCATCAAGATGTGAAAGAGCAAAATATCTGGATCCCATACAGTATATCCAGTGGAAACATCATGAAATACCTGAACACTTTTCTCTCGCGCAAAAACAGCTGTCTGTCCAGAGCTCACTGAAACGGGAACTCTGAGGGCCCGGAATAGGCTAGTTCACGGTCCCCAACCTTTTCTGAGTCAAGATCACTTTCTGAGTTAAAATGCAAGTCGAGATCTACCGCACCGATTTTTTTTAAACACGACTTAAGAAATGTAAGCCTATGCAACGTTAACCAATTAAAACAGTTATTTAGCAATGAGGTTTGTGCAGTAGGCTATAGGCCCAATACATTATCACTGCCAATATGGCGATTTTAGGATGTAAATCTTGGTGGGGCATGCCAGCAAAGCCACTACACAACAAAATCATACATTAATTGCACTATAACAATGACAAACGGTGCCCACAAACTGTTAGGACCTACATAAAGCTGTCCCAACAGCAGTCCAAGCACCTTACCACTGCTACACCTGGCTATCAGCGGATCCTTGTCTGGCAGCGAAACAGTTCATTCAGGCTAATTTACTCCCTTTTAAAAAAACATGGCTGACTTGCTTAACCAAATGTGGTTTCAACTGACAATTGAGATGTACAATCCATGGCATAATGGAAGGATGAGCAGATAAGAGGCAATCCATAATTCCGATTAAGACAATGTACAAGCTAGGACGGACGTAGTCAAGATAACTATTTGTTCAGCACTTTTGAAATGTACAGCGACACAATTCAGAACATTGGCCGTTCTTACAGTACTCTCCCTGTACACCAAGTCAGAACCGTAGGATAAATAAAGGGGATATAAGCAGTCAGTGAAATCTCTAACAGTATTTCATGATTACGTTTCTCTAAAACAGGCTATAGACTACATGTGCACCACCAAGTCAGAACAGTAGACGAAATGATGAGGGGAAAAGGGACCAAATTATTAGGGTGAGGCACATGGGCTACTAACAGCTTACTATACAACACACACTTAGTATTACTGTCTTAGCTACAGACAGTATACATATCTCCCTGGCATATTACATCATTTATGCAGAAGCAGACAATACATTTTTGGACTCACCTTGTTGTGCTGTGCTCACTTGAACAGGAAGGTGGTGCGGCGGTCCTTTGTGTGGAAATTTTGTCAACAAACTTTCATCAAATTCTGTCTCTCTCTGGATTTATTGTGCTTTTAAGACAACTGGGAACTCAGAAAAAAAACTAGTTTGAATCATGATGACGTCAGTGATCTTCAGGTTGGAGCTCTAAAAAAAGGCCTGAGTTCCCGACTTACAATTCCGAGTTGGATGACCGTTCAAAACATATTTTCTCAGTCAGAGCTCGTTTTTTTCTGAGTACACTGAAGTCAGATTTCCCAGTTCCAAGTTTCCAGTTGTTTTGATCACGGCAGAAGGCATGCTGGATTGACAGCATGACCAATGTTGCATGTAAATATCCTTTTAAGTTTGGAAAAGAGACCCTGAAACTCAGACTTTGGACCACACAACCACTCCACTGAATAGCAGGCTTGTGATTTGTTTGCCATGCTTGCTGTTAGCCTCTGATTCCTTCCAAACCAATCACTGTTGAATTTGCGATTTCTCACTTTTTGTGTAAAGTTGATGCTCAATGGCCGATGAGCACCGATACGTTTTATCTATCATTTCTCTTCATCTGACCATGCTTGAAAAGGATTTGCCAGTAGATTGTTGACTTGATTCATGATGACTACTAGCTTGCTAGCTAAGATTTTGAAAGTATGATGTTGACATAAGTCCAATCAAAGCTGCTGTAGATATAATGTGATTTGACGTAATTTTATCTGTGGCCAATGACCTTGAGCCTTCTCGGCTGGGCACTTCTAATGTAACTCTTTGGCAGCACCCAAGGGGCTTGCTTTTTTGAGCTCTAAGTTTAGATTTTGTGGTGACGTAGTGTCCCCATGAGTGACAAAACACTGAGCCAATCACGGCGCAAGTAGAGCACATTACCAACCCCTACGCTTCGTATTTTCTGCTGGCTGCCCCACCACAGAAAGCATGGAGCTAGGCTGAAACACCTGCATTTTGGAGCTGTCTTATATATTGAATTGCCCTGCCAATGTTGTTCTTCTCAGATAAATTTGCAATTATATTTAAAACATTTAGCTAAATGATAACACTGGTAAAATATCATTGTTGTATTTGTTTTGAGAAACAGCTAAGTGAGCATAATTTTTGTTTTGTTTACTGGACTGATGGCCTGCATGTAATGGTTAGTCTGCCTCTCACCCGACTCACCATACCTCCAACCCGCCTTCCCTCCACTGAGAAAAGTGGACAGGCTTCCAGCTTATGGCGAAACTCAAGTTGCATTGCATTATTTCTGCCTTATGCACCAATTCATGTTGTTCCTCCTATGACAATAGAAAGTTAAATATTCCAAAATATCAAAATAGACACGCCGCTAATAATAACAATGAAATCTTATCGGAACACTTCCACTGATGCTACAGTACTGGTGGCTTATAAAGCTTATATGGTTTATAAGGTGTTGAACAAAGTGTTGACAGTGCTGAATAGCAATTTAAACATGAACCTACACATAAAAACATTAGCTCATAGCTATTTTCATTGAGTCTCTTTATCGTTATGGTTTTAAAAGCTTTGTAATCTCACAGTGCCAACTTTGCTGTACGTTCGAGGCTTCTTTTTACAGTCTATGGCTCGAGGAAACTGTGCAGCCTCTGTGATCTGAGCTATCTGATTGGCCAGCGGTAGGCTTATAGGTGCACTTGATTAGCTCTCTGGGCCTGCCAGGTATTTGGGGTTCTACCTTCAGACACATGAAATGGTTCAAAGTGGGAACACTTTGCGTCCTCTGCGCTAGGGCTGCTGAATGAAGTTCACCTACCCTTCATCTACACTGATTTGAAATTACAGCAATAATAAGGGATCATAGATGGTCTGTCTATGTCATGGAAAGAGCAGGTGTTCGTAATGTTTTCTTTGTCCTGGGACGTGTTGTTCTGATGTTATATCTTCTTTGTTCTGGAACATCTGGGTCTAATGTTATATCTTCTTTGTTCTGGGACCTCTTGTTCTCTTTTCTTCCCTTATGTGACTCTTTTTAGCTTCTCGGTCACAAATTAAACCTTTAAAGCTCACACTGATGAAGAGTTGGAGAAGGCCCACTGTAGCTTTGTTTTTTTTCCTTCTTCAAATAACCATTCTGTTTGTTCAGTCTCTCAAAGACAACCTTTGTCTCGGTAAGAGAGCAATACTTTACCCGACACCATGTTAGAATAAAGTGGAAAGAGAGTCAGCATTTACCCAAAGAGATTTGATAGCCGGCTGTTAGTGAACGTTGTGTAGCATGGGCAACCCTGATGCTTCTTTGTGCAGCTATCTCATTCTGGCCCTTTCTCTCCCACTCACCCTGTGTACTGGGTTTGGGCAGTATCCAGATTTTCATACCTTTTATACCGTTCCTGTACCATACCGGGATATCCGGTATTACTGGCAGTGCACACAAGGGGCACTATTTTTCCCCAAACATAAAATAAGAACAACTACAACAAAATATTAGGCAGCAGGGATCTTGATCCAGGAGAGGATTGATTGTCTCTGTTGTAACCAAGAAGCTTGATCTTGCAAGCTAGCCACTTAACTAACAAGTTAGCAAACCAAATGAATAGCCGGAGCCAATTTATTTTGCACATCTTAGATAGTTGATATATAATCTGTGGTGAGCCCCCCCCGGTTTAAGGTATATGCCCAAGCCTACTGTGTACTTTCAACATCACTGCCACACATTGGGACAATGTCTTTGATAGTAAATGGTTTGTTTATTGCGTAGTTGAGGCACGGCAGATGTTTGTGTGTATGTAGGGGTGCAAGATGGCGATGGTCAGGCAGTCAGCTCAATTACCCACTGTGTGATTATCTCCCCTTTCAGTAAGGGAGAGAGAGAGAGCAAAATAGTGACAAACGTGTTAATTATAATTCCCACACAACTCTACTGCTCCAGTTTGCTTTTGAAGTCCCAGTTCAACTGAAGAAATCACTTTTTTTTGTGATGCCAATTTGTGATGGTCAGTATAAAAGACATCACCATAGCAACAAATTCATAGCGTGGAAGCATCAGCATATAGAGACAAAAAGCAAAAATATGTGAATGTCAGATTAGTTTTGTTAAACAGAGGAGTGAGATTGATGAATTCGAATTGAATGAGGCTACAGATGACAACTGTAGTGAGTGATTACAAATAACAAAGGCCACTGATGCATTTGAACAACGAAGTCAACTAATTTTATCTCCCTGTGTGACAGGCTAGGTGAAATAGACACTGTCCATGGTGCTTATTATTTGTATTTGCATGGTTGTGATTTAAGATATGTATTTCCTTAAGCTGCAAAATGTAACTTTCTGGGGGACCCGACCAAATTCACATAGAAATATGTGTCATAGATCTGTCATTTGCATTGAAAGCAAGTGTACGGAATGGTAGATCTCATCTATATGCACTATTTCTATGCATCCCATCCTTAAGTTTAGTTTTTGCATCTTTTACTTTCGGTTTTGTACACCAGCTTCAAACAGCTGAAGCTACAATCTTTTTTGTTACGGAAAATGTTTCACAGCGGTTTAGATGGTACAATGATTCTCTACACTATATTAGTTTTTTTTGACACAAACTGTAATTAGACGAAGTATTAGAATTTTAGCAACCAGGAAATGGCGGAGCTATTTCTGCATAGTGCTTCGTTAAACGTTTATAAGACCAATGAAATAAGGAAACTTTTTTCGACCTGTGATGAATTTCATTATGACATTGCAATGGGTTTTTGACCCAAAAACTATGTTTGATTAGAAGGATGAGTACATCTCCTATCTGGAAGGATAGTACAATTGTGTGAGAGAGAAAATAGAATTTATGCTGTTAGTCAATGATGCGAGGAATGAGGATGAGAGCGGGAGTCAGGCAGAGTGAAGGTGGACGTATAGACACTGATTGAGAAGTAGAACAGAGCCAAGATGACTTATGAATGCATAAAATTCTTGCCTTGCTCCAGCCTCCTGTAATCTCACATAGGATGCGTCCCAAATATAGTGCACAAATATTTTCCAGATCCCTATGGGCCCTGGTCAAAAGTAGTGCACTAACTGTAATTAGACAAAGTATTAGAATTTTAGCAACCAGGAAATGGCGGAGCTATTTATGTACTCATCCTTCTAATCAAACATAGATTTGGGTCAAAAACCCATTGCAATGTCATAATGAAATTCATCACAGATCGAAGGATTTTGAGGCTGATTCCCGACCTGTCAATGTTTTTAATTTGCTGTTTTTGATATTGTTATACTCTTGTGAATTCATGAATGGTTTTTACTAGATTGCTTGTAGTTTTTCATGTTGTCTGTCTGTAATTTTTTGTAATGACTTGGTGCTGCCTATCTTGGCCAGGACGCTCTTGAAAAAGAGATTTTAAATCTCAATGAGCCCTTCCTGGTTAAATAAAGGTTAAATAAATAAAATAAATAAAATAAATAGGGAATAGGGTGTCATTTGGGACGCATATATAAATGAGAGGATGAATTCTTCCCTCCACTCATACCTCCCTGTCCTTCTGACCCTCATCATTCTAGTCGTCATGTCTCATCCCTTCAGCTTCACCACCCACAGTGATCTTCTGATCCCAGTAATCCTGAAGCAACATTTAATCTACAGATAATTAGCCTGCTAACTCTTGATAACTGACAAGAGTAATGTATTTCCAATTTTGTTCAAATTAGTGACAGAGAAGTCGATATGTTTATTTTTTTTGACATACAGATGTTTGATCTTAATTTGATCACCCTGTTGCAGAATACCTTCCTGCAATGCAGGACATTTCAAACGTGTAGTGTATTTCAGGTTTTCTATCTTTTACATTTCAGACTTGATTTTCCCTTTCAAAAAATATATCAACCCCTACAAAAATGTCAATGAATTATAATCCACATAATAATTCACATTTACTGTTGCTACAGGATTATTTTCCTGCTGTAGAAAACTGGCTGAAATTAAGATCCTACATCTGTAACATGAAAACACAATTTAGTGGCACTTTCCTACATGTACTGTATCTATGAGCTCTATAGGCTTTATAAGTCACCTTTGTGGCTCTTTGGCTAGTGCATGATAGAGAGTCTTCAAGACTGTTCCATGGTACAATGATAGTTCTCTACAGGTGTGGAGCAGAAAGCAAAACCCTGTCAGGAAGTGATTGACAGGGCTAGTGGCAATTAAAATAAACCTGTTAAGCAAAAGAGGGGATTTTGGTCTTAGAGGTGTCCCTGTGTGTCAGCGTATAGCACAGCTCCAGTCTCCTCTCTTTCTTCTGTGCCCTCAGGCTTAAAGGCAAGCTTCCCTCACGCCCTCCATCCACTCTCCACCCAGCTCCCTAATGGCAGCCAGCAATTACACACAGGACAATTACGTTGTCGTCGCTCTACGTCTGCCATACTTCACCGCTATCTTTTAATTGGAGGAGTGATGGAGTCATTTCATAGAGGATGAAGGAGATGTACTCTACCTGCTCTTAGAATAGAATGGATTCCAGAATCTCCCTGGTGCTTCTCTGTAATGAGATTTCAATCCCAGACCACATTTTTTATTATTGTTATTTTATTTTTTTACCTTTATTTAACTAGGCAAGTCAGTTAAGAACACGTTCTTACTTACAATGACGGCTTACCCCGGCCAAACCCTAACCTGGACGACACTGGGCCAATTGTTTACTGCTGTACAGCCTGGGATCGAGCCCGGGTCTGTAGTGACGCCTCTAGCACTGCGATGCAGTGCCTTAGACCGCTGTGCCACTCGGAACTGGAATAGTCAGGGATAGGATAAGACACAGACTGTTTTTGTGGAGAAGTAATGGAGTATGTGTTGGCCTTTGCACATTTGGAACGTGAGATTTAGCCAATCTCTGACTAGTCATTCTGATATTTCTTAATTTATTTTCTTTCATTTTTGGAATTTTGTGTGTATTGTATTTTCAGCTGGTGTAGAAAATTGAAAGTAAAAGATGCAAAAACTAAATGTAAGAATGGGAAGCATGGGAATAGCGCATATAGAACATATCTATTGCTTGTTAGACTTGCTATAACTCACATTTCTATGTGAATTTGGTTGGGTCACCAGAAAAAGTTGCATGTTGTAGCTTTAAGCAATTCACTCCAACTATGTGTGCCGTTTGAATAAAAGAAGCAAGGATAAAATGTAGGTTTTAGGTGATGGTGATGGACGATAGAATCAGGTTAAATTTTTTCCTTAAAAGAAATCTGCCCGAGGAAATTCCCAAGAACTAACTGCAAATCATACTCAATTTGATCCCACTGCCAAATGACTGGCTAAATTATGCATAACTTTTTAATTGGCTGAGCTCATAGTGGATGTGAGATTTCTTTTGTGAATATGTGATGAGAAAGGTGAGGTCGTGTTGAGTCTGGCAATGGCGGACAGCAGCCCTGGATCTGTTCCAGAGGTCGCCTATCACAGCAGTAGGCAGCCTCCTCCATGCTGTGCTGCTGTCTCCCTTCTCTCGCTTTCTCTCCTCTCACACAGGCACTCTTTCCCTCTTCGACCCACCCCCCCTCTCTCTTTCTCTCTCTCTCTATCAATCTATCGCTCTCCTCTGCATCTCTGCATGCCCTGTTTCGTTGACCCAAACCCTCATCCTGGTAACTTTCATTTACCATCTGGCCAATCAAAAACGTTACCACAGACGGCCTTGTACATTATTTCTCAGCGCTACAGTACAGGATTGTGGCCCTGTATGTACAGTATAAAGATACCTCTTTTAAATGAGTCTCAGAGAAGCACACAGCACAGCCATGATCTAATGTGTCCACCGAACTACAAACATTGAAAAACTTAGTTGCGCCAGGATTTGTGTGTGCGAGCACACATGGTTCACTTAACGTTGACAACCTCATGTCATCATGGTGGCGTGATATTTTGTTACGAAACCTATTTCAATTCAGTCAGAAAGAAAGGGTCTGCTTGCATGGCATTTTATGTGTTCCTTGGATACGACCTTCAGCTAACTTCCCTACCATCATATCAGCTTACTGGCAGATCGTACCTTAGCTGTCATTTGTCCACATTGATATCCACATAAACGAAGAGAGAGGATGATTGTCAACTTCCACAGGGAGCCATGCAGAGGATATGACGATTATTGAGATTAGTTATGTGATGAATTACCACATCAAGCCTACATAAACCATTCCAAAAGCTCTTGAATGCACAGAGCGATCGGCCCGAGGATGAATGCTAATATCAACTGCATTAGGTTGCAGTTGACACGCTTATCAAAATTACTTCTCTCTAACTGCTAATGATCCATTAGCTTCTCTACATACATAATTTGAAGTGGGTCCAGAATTAACCACCTCTAAAATCCATATTCATGACAAAGGGAAAAATTCTCCATGGAAACCGTCAGCTATATATTTTCATTAAAGGCACCATGGTGACTGACTAAGCAAGGGCTCATTTTCTGGAATGGCAGAAGGAGAAGATGAGAGGATGGAGCAGGCCTGTAAGAAGGAGGACAGGAAAGTGGAACATGTTTTGAGTGAATATGGAATAGAGGATCATACAGAACTTTTGGAAAAGCTACAGAAGGAAATTGAACGTGACGAGAGTGAGGATGAATTAAATGCGGTGTTAGGTGCAGTGGTGACTGCCGAAAAGGAGCTGAGTGTAGAGGGAAGCAGTGTGGTGAGGAAGGTTGGCATCAAGTGCAAAAAGACGGATACGTGCTTCAGTAGCTCAGAGATGGAATCTGACGACAGTGAGGATAAAGTACCTGCGGTGACTAACACAGAGTCCGCGCCTCGTCCCGATGATGACAAATATGATTCTGGCCCAATGGAAGTGAGATTTGTGGAGAGAATGGATCCTTGTATTCTGGCTGATCCATATGTGGTGTCAGGATGGGTGGGGAAGAGGTTGTGGACTGTTGAGTTGGTGAAAGTAACCCGAACTGGACTCCTGCTGATTTATTGTGTTTTTTCCATCCAGAGGGAGCTGGCGCTCCGCGACTAGGGACATGAAATGTGACTTGCTTTGCTCTTCGGAGCAGGGCTCTATTGGAAGTTGTGTTAACGGGGGTGGAATTAACTGTTGAGGAGGATCAGCTGAAATGGAAGATTCCTGGTCTCTGTGACTCCTGCCGTTCTGAGCGACGCAGACCCGGTGGAGAGTGTGGTGAAATGGAGAATACATTGTTTATCCTGCTGAGTTTTGATGCCCGACAAGGTCAAGTTAGGATGTGTTAGTTATCAAATCAGAGCTTTTGTTCCAAAAATACTGTGGTGTTTTAGGTGTCAAGCTTATGGTCATGTTGCAGCAGTGTGTAGGAGGGAGATTCCTAGATGTGAGAAGTGTGCAGGAGAGCAGGAGACAAAGGAATGTGTAGTATCGGTGGAGAAAGTTGTGTCTGTAAGCTGTGGGGGTGCCCATGGGACTAGAGATCGCAGGTGTCCGGTGAGAGAAAGGCAGGTTGAGGTTGCCACAGTCAGGGTAGTACAGAAAGTGTCGTATGCTGAAGCAGTGAAGAAAGTGGTAGAGGAATATGGGTACAGGGTGAGGGTTCCTGAGAGGATACCTGTGAGTAGGCAGAGACCAATAGAGAGGGATGGGAAAAATATGTGCTTCAGTAAGGTGGGTTTCTTAGCATTCATAGCAATGATTGTCAACTGTACTGCAGAAATGGAACGTATCACAGAAAGTAATGGTTGTGGTGGCAGCTGCAGAAGTTTTACTGCAGAAGATTTGCAGGGGGTTTTGAGTGGTAGTTTTCTGTCCTCCCAGACTGTTGGCCTGGAGTAGGGAGGGCTAATAGCTGGCAGGGTAATTTTCCTTTCCCTTTTCCCCAATTTTGTATTACCAGAAGTTGATGTAGATAGGCCGTGACTGGTCTCATACTCCAGTAGAGTAGGTGGTAGTGTATGCACCTAACAGTTGGATGCGATCCTTTAGCCCAGTTATGAAGAAGATTTCAAATCAAATGTCGTTAATCTTCAAAGTAGTAAACAATCCAAGTTAATCAAAAAAACTAAATAACTAAAAAACAAATGCATTCAATGAAATATTATTTTTGCAATTATCAGTCTGTCAATTTGTTAGTCAGAAGAAGACTAAGGGCTCAATTCAATCAGATCCACTTTAACCAACATCTGCATGGTAGTTGTTTTGGCGGTGTCGGAGGTGGAACTGCGGTAGAGCTGTCAAATCAACAAGCAGCTCCCGGCTCCCGGTACTTTAGCTAAAGCTGACATTGCCATTGGCTGCATGAAGTAGTATCAGGAGAAATCCCATGCAGCCATTTTTACAAGTTCAAACACTAGATTGTGAGATATAATCTACACCTCAATTGGGATTATATAAATCCTCATTATTTTGTTTAAGGATTATTAATTTTGAGCGTCATAGTTTCAATATAGCTTACACTTTCTCCTTCTGAACTTGTGGCTTGGCGACAATGATCACCTATTTGACGGGTCCAAAGTAGTTCCATCTCCGACACCACCAAAACATCCACAAAGCGGGTGTCTGCTATCGCCGGTTAACGCTTTATCTTTTTAAAAAGCTTTTATTTAACTTGGCAGGTCAGTTAAGAACAAATTCTTATTTTCAATGACAGCCTAGGAACAGTGGGATAACTGCCTTGTTCAGGGGCAGAATGACAGAGATTTACCTTGTCAGCTCGGAGGTTCGATCTTTTAACCTTTTGTTACAAGTCCAACGCTCTAACCACTAGGCCACCTGCCGCCCATCTGTTTGAATCTAGTTTATTTCATGGATATTTGAAAAGGCAATACTTTAGACTGTATTTCCTGTTCAATAGTGTCAGGTTCCGTAGTGGAGCAGGTTGAGAGCTTCAAGTTCCTTGGCGTCCACATCACCAACAAACTAACATGGTCAAACCAATCAATCAATCAAATTTATTTATAAAGCCCTTCTTACATCAGCGGATGTCACAAAGTGCTGTACAGAAACCCAGCCTAAAACCCCAAACAGCAAGCAATGCAGGTGTAGAAGCACGGTGGCTAGGAATAACTCCCTAGAAAGGCAGGAACCTAGGAAGAAACCTAGAGAGGAATCAGGCTTTGAGGGGTGGCCAGTCCTCTTCTGGCTGTGTCGGGTGGAGATTATAGCAGAACATGCCCAATATGTTCAAATGTTCATTGATGACCAGCAGGGTCAAATAATAATAATCACAGTGGATGTCGAGGGTGCAACTGGTCAGCACCTCAGGTAAATGTCAGTTGGCTTTTCAAAGCCAATCATTCAGAGTATCTCTACTGCTACTGCTGTCTCTAGAGAGTTGAAAACAGCAGGTCTGGGACAGGTAGCACGTCCGGAGAACAGGTCAGGGTTCCATAGCCGCAGGCAGAATCGTTGAAACTGGAGCAGCAGCATGGCCAGGTGGACAGGGGACAGCAAGGAGTCATCAGGCCAGGTAGTCCCGAGGCATGGTCCTAGGGCTCAGGTCCTCCGAGAGAGAGAGAAAGAAAGAGAGAGAGAAAAAGGGAGAAAGAGAATTAGAGAGAGCATACTTAAATTCACACGGGATACTGGATAAGACAGGAGAAATACTCCAGATATAACAGACTGACCCTAGCCCCCCGACACATAAACTACTGCAGCATAAATAATGGAGGCTGAGACAGGAGAAGTCGGGAGAGACTGTGACCCCATCCGGCGATACCCCCGGACAGGGCCAAACAGGCAGGATATAACCCCACCCACTTTGCCAAAGCACAGCCCCCACACCACTAGAGGGATATCTTTAACCACCAATTTACCAAACCACACTAAGACGGTCGTGAAGAGGGCACGACAAAACCTTTTCCCCCTCAGGAGACTGAAATTATTTGGCATGGGCCCTCAGATCCTCAAAAGGTTTTACAGCTGCACCATTGAGAACATCCTGATGGGTTGCATCAATGCCTGGTATGGCAACTGCACCGCCTCTGACCACAGGCACTACAGAGGTTAGTGTGTACGGCCCAATACATCACCAGGGCTAAGCTTCCTGCTATCCAGGACCTCTTTACCAGTTGGTGTCAGAGGAAGGCCATGAATATTGTCAAAGACTCCAGCCACCCTAGTCATAGACTGTTCTCTCTGCTACCGCACGGCAAGCGATACCGGAGCACCAAGTCTACGTCTAAAAGGCTTCTAAACAGCTTCTACCCCAAGCCATAAGACTCCTGAACAGCTAATCAAATGACTACCCAGACTATTTGCGTTGCCCCACCCTCTTCTACGCTGCTGCTACTCTCTGTTATTATCTATGCATAGTCACTTTAATAACTCTACCTACATGAACAAATGACCTCAATTACCTCAATACCGGTGCCCCAGCACATTGACTCTGTACCGGTACCTGTATATAGCCCCGCTATTGTTATTTACTGCTGCTCCTTAATTATTTGTTATTCTTATCTCATACTTTTTTGGTGGGGTATTTTATTAAAACTGCATTGTTGGTTAAGGGCTTGTAAGTAAGCATTTCACTGTAAGAGGAATACCTGTTGTATTCGGCGCATGTCACAAATAACATTTGATTTGAGGTTCCATTTTAGAAGTTTTGAGTTTGATAGCAATTAGCAGCAGGGTGCCAGACTGCTCCCGATCTGTCAGTGACCGAAGAAGAAAAAAGCTTTCTAGTTTCGTTTTTTTCCGTCTGTTTTGGTCTAAATTGGAATTTCATTTAACATCATCCTTATGTGCCCTTCATCTATGGCTTTTAGTGTCTACCAACTAAATTATCGCCAGTATTTTACATTTTTTCTGTAGAAACATCCTTAAATCTCTCCAGTGACATCTCAAGTACCAGTGAAACTTTCCTTAAAAGCCAACACATGGCCTGCCCATCGTGCCAACTATAAACGGCAGACATGTCGAAAGATGTGTTGCCAGGGTGCCAGTGTGTCTGCCATCCCACCTGCCAGTGTCACACAGGTCCCTTCCCGGTCTTCAGGCAATGCATGATGGGATGGCCATCTGACAATTCTGGCTCTATTTCCCAACACCCCTACACCCTCCTCAGTCAAACTCTCCACCACGTACACACACACGAACCCACGCACATGAACCCACACACACACAAAGGAGAGAGAGGGATCTGTTAATAGTGCTGTCCTCATATTGTAAGCCATCTGCTCCTCTGCAAGTTGTCTAGGGACTAAAACATCAATTTGTTGCTGTGGGTTTTTTCTTCCAGTCAGACATCCCCACTTCTACTCGTCTGCCTCTGTAATGCCAAGTGATAATGCAACCTGTCCATCTCTCCTCCCCCCAAACCGTCTGAATATCAGTGACTCTCCCCTGCCAAATAGTCTTCGAGAGAGGAGAACCGTGAAGCGATTTGGAAGATTTCCATATGTTCCATTTCCAGTCATACCTTATATAAAAAAAATCATGTCAGCTGTGATGGAAACAGGAGGTTTCGGTACAATTTTATAATTACAGACAGATAATTTGCTCATTCAACATAGTGGGATCGTTTTGGTAAAATTAAGTATGCAAGAAATGGTGGAACTGCCTTTATGCGCAAATATTGATATAATAACCATCATATACTGTAGAAGTGAACATAGAGTCAGGCGATGATATGGTGTGTGGTCCTCATACTACAACTTGTGAAACCATGCATTTTATTAGTTTACAGATGAAATAACTGATGAACTTCACAGGGTGGTGAAAGTGCACCGGGATCTTGATGCTCCTTTCCAATAAATATTGATGGTCTTATTCTGGTGACATAATGATCGATGCTTGACTGACGTTTGACAAATACAAATATTTGTCTCCATAATAACCTCATCATGTAGACTAGCCTACCCCCACCAGAGTACTGTAGGCACATTTGCTATTTAACACAACAGTTTTTCTGAGAAAACTATCGGTAGAGGTGAACATGTAATGGAAACACATTGAACTTTAGATTTTTATTCGGTACATGAAAACTTCAGCAAAAATGTAAATTCCATCTACACTACGTCATCCCACCCTGATTTTATTTGCATCAAGTCCTTTTGGTGGAAACACACCACTAGCGGAAAAAATAGCATATTTTCATTTTGTGGATTTCAGAATATTCACATAAAAATCCAGCTCCAATTGGATGGAAACCTAGCTACTGACCGTGTCAAATTGGGGGCAGTGTCTTTACGAGCCCACTCTTTTGAGCGTTAAATTAACGCTATGCTAAGTGCTGACACTCTTACTCTTTGTAAGTGTTAGGGAGTGACACTTCCATGTAGCACTAGGACGTGTATATAGTTTACACAAATGGTGTTATGCAATAACACCTCATATAGTATTTTTAACCATTATATCAAGAGGTCTATATCTCTTGACAAGGTCACTCAGTGTTGGGTTAAAGGTCCTGAACAGTCATTCTGAAAGTACTTTTTCTCTCATGGCTAATGCCGGTAAAAACAACTGGGACAGCTGTGCCATACAGATTGCAAAATAGTTGGGATGAGATTTTTGAAGTACCGATTCCATGGTACAGGGTGTATGAGTTGATATATAAAATGACGCAAGATTCAAGACTTCGTGCTTTTCAGCTAAAGTGATTATATAGAATTCTTGCCACCTGTAAAATGTTGAATATTTGGGCGATACAATCATCGAATCTCTGCAGATTTTGTTGCAAGGATACAGAGTCAATAGACCATTTATTTTGGTATTGCCCTCAGGTTTTTGGTCTCATGTTCAGGAATGGCTGAAAATGCATAACATTGATCTAAAATTGACCCTAGAAATAGTACTGTTGGGAGAACAGGAGAGACCTGGTCAGTCAATAACTAATACTCTTAGTAAAAGTTATTTATCTTCAACTCGCAATCTGTGGATTCTATTCGATTAGATAGATTGAAATTGTATGTTAAACATCACAGCATAGTTGAACGATATATGCTGCATAGAAATGCGAAGAGGGTGGCCAGCAGAGATACGAGGGATGGGTTGAGGGTTGGGATGTAGAATTGGAGACAAGTGGGAGTGAAGTTGCTGGGCGGGGCATAGAATGACGGTCAATGATAAAAGTCAAAAAAATTAAGTAAAAATAAAACATAACAAAAGTAAGTTTGAATGGCACTGAGGGGCAATATTTTTACAGTTATTGCCGGTTTGCCTGAGACTAATGCCGTGCAGGTGTTTGTACACATGCAATATACACACACTCTCATTCAAATGCACACATGGGCACATACACAGACACACTGATGTAAATAGTGACAGACATGCACTCAAACATTCCGTTGGCCTTGCTGTTATGGTTTTTGTTGTCCTTGATATCTTTTGTTTTTTGCATAGTTTTTTTCTGTTTTCCTTTGTTTCTCTTTTTCCTCTATTGTTCATTTTGTTGGTTGTTGGTGGATGGGGGGGGGGGGGTCTTGTGGGTGGGGAATGGAATTACTGTATTTATTTTTTCTCAGAGGGGGGGACTGTGGGGGGAGGGGTCTTGGATGGTTGACTGGCAGTTCTTGGGAAACTGTGGGGGGGGGAGGGGGGGGATCTTGGAGGGCTGGTGGGAGATCTGTCGACTTGCCCTTGAGCATGGCGTTGACCCTGGTTGCTTCTGTGTGTTGCCCTGAATGGGAGGCTGTTAGATTACTCATGTGATGTAGTTGTTGATTGGCTTCACTGCAAGTATATTGTATGTTTTAAATATTCAATAAATAAATAAAACAACAACAACTGGGAAGTCTGAAAAGTATGAGTTCACTCATGATGTCAGTGATCTTCAGGTCAGAAAATCGGAGCTCTCGAAAGAGGCCCGAGTTCCCGAGTTGGATGACAGTTCAAATTGATTTTATCCAGTCGGAGCTCATTTTTTTCAGAGTTCCCAGTTGTTTTGAACGTGGCACAACTACCAGGAAGTTTGAAAAGACATGCTGAATTGGTGATGAGTTTATATTCAGAGCTTGCTTTGGCTGACAGCTCTTTGAAATGCCTATGTCAAGCAACTTGTATGCAGTGAGCAGTGTTTCAGTAAAGTCATCAAGCAAATTTGGCAGTACACAAAGCAACTGAAACAACAATTAGATATTTATTTTTATTATATTATTTTTTATATACATCCCCCATTTGGCATATCTGTTGTGTTGAGGTTCACAGCAGAACTGATGGATGTGTTGACTTATCAATTGCGTCAGAGTTTTGAACAACCCTTCCCCCACTCGAATTAAAAGTTTACACTATTCATCTAGGGCGAAGATACTTCTATATTTCCTCTTTCATCTGCGACTGGGGTTAGCTAGTTACTGGCTAGCTAGGTCTTCAGCAAGCATGGAACAAAAGGGGGGGTCATTCAAAACTCTGATGCAGTTGTCATGACGTTGGCCTGGGGGTATGTTTATGACAGTCATAAATACCTCTTTCCCCCTTTTTCCCTCTCCATACTATACTGATGTTGAGTTGAGTTGAGTTTGAGTTTATTTTTACAGGGACAGTGCACATTAATCAACGTTTCAGTAAAAGTGCCGGTTTTAGCCAGCCGGCTAATTTTCAACCGCAGTCCCTGAGCAGGTTATTAAAAACAATTACAATATAGACAATAGCAACATAGAACAAGACATAGCATACAGACATAGCAACAAAGGACAAGCAAGACGTAGCATACAGACAGAGCAACATAGAACAAAAAGCAGCAAGACAAAATTCATAAAAGCAACAAAGTGTTTCCACACCTCACAAGTTACAGACAACAGACATGGAAAGCGGCAACACACAGCTAGGGACCATGTTCACAAATCTGATTGACCTTTAGCCATGTCTTCAAGCATTTTGTGAAAGTGTGATATGTGGTGCAGTTATGTGTGTCTGATGGCAGTGTATTCCAGACATGGGAAGCTCTCACAGAAAAAGCGGATTTACTAAAGGTGCTTTTCCTTTGGGGAACTACACAGTCACCTCTCATGGCAGACCTTGTGGATCTGCTGCCATATGTTTGGGTTTTCTGTTTAACAAAAATACTGAGTGGAGGGGGAGCCAAGCCATTTAGGATCTTGAATACAAGACATGCATCGGTGTATTGCACAAGATTTTCCCAACTCAGGAACTCATGCTTTCTGAGGATGTGACAGTGATGATGGCTATTGGGCTTCCTATCAAGCACTTTGAGAGCCTGTTTGTAGACAGACTGAATAGGTCTTACTGTTGTACAGCAAGCTTGGGCCCAACTAGTCAAGCAGTATGTTAAGTGGGGGAGTATCATAGATTTGAAGTACAGTTTTGCTACCTCTGTAGTCAAACAATTTCGTATAAATCGGAAATTAGCTAGGTTGAATTTGGTTATTTGAATTACCTTTTCACATGCTTTTTAAAAGAGAGGTTGGAATCAAGTATGATGTCAAGGTACTTAAAATCAAATACCACCTGGAGCTTCTCCCCTGACACATAGACATCTGGCTCAGTAGCATCTGTTGCCCTCTTTGTGAAGAACATGCAAACAGTTTTTTTCACATTGAGATGCAACCACGAGTCACTGAGCCACTTTGTAACCTGGACCATTACAGTAGTGAGTTCTTGTGCAGCTTGTTGTTTGCTCTTTGCATGCACATATATCACTGTATCATCTGCATACATTTGAACTTCAGACCCAGTACAGACAGAAGGCAGATCATTAATGTACAGGCTGAACAGGAAGGGCCCCAGTATTGACCCTTGGGGCACGCCCACATCATAGCTAAGAGTGGGCGACAGCTCATTGCTCACTCTGACACACTGAGTTCTGCCTTCAAGGTATGATTTCATCCATCTCAAGGCATCGGGGGAAAAGTTGAACTTGGACAATTTTGTGATGAGAATCTCATGGTTAACAGTATCAAAAGCCTTCCTTAGGTCCAGAAACACAGCCCCAACAACGCCCCCTTTGTCCATCTTGGACTTCACATTTTCCAGAAGAAAGCAGTTGGCCGTTTCTGTGGAGTGTTTCGCTCTGAAGCCTAACTGCATGGAATGTAATGTGAAGGGGCTATTGTTGAGGTGGGCAATCAGTTGTTCTGCTACACACTTTTCAACAACCTTTGACACCACAGGTAGTATACTAATGGGCCTGTAGTTACTCACGTCAGCAGGGTCGCCTGATTTAAAGATGGCCGTTATTATGGCCGACTTCCTTACCCTTGGAAACACCCCGAGACCAATAGATGTGTTGGTAACCTTAGTAATGGGGCCAATGAGTGACTCTTTGTAGTTTTTAAGAAAGGTAGAGTCCATCCCAAACACATCTTTGGCTTTAGAGTTCTTTAGTGAGCTAATCACCTTGTCCACCTTTGACTCAGAAACCTCCCTTATGATGAAGACAGGTTGAGCATAATTTACTAGCACTGAGCCCAAGAAACCAGTGGAGGGGTTCTGTGTCAGGACCCTGACAGAGTCAATAAAGTAGGAATTGAAGGCTATTGCTATTTCGACTGCATCCTGTGTTAGATTGTCATTCACCATGATTTCTAGTCTTTTTGCAGTGTTACTGTGGTCTTTCCCTGTTAACTTTTTTAGATTCTCCCAGATCAGTTTAGAATTTCCCTTTGCTTCACCAATTATGTTAATAAAAAAGTTTGTCTTGGCCTGTCTGATTTCTTTCATCACCTTATTTCTCAAAATGGTGAACCTACGTCTGTCATGCTCTAATTTGGATCTTAGGGCTATTTTTAGATAATAATCTCGTTCTTTCATCAATTTCCAGATTTCTCCATTTAGCCAAGGAAGAGTGCTCTTTTGGCCAGGTTTGGATTTGATTTTCTTTAGGAAACCACTTAATGTAGTCTGGATTGTGGATAGAAAAACTTGACTATCAGCTTCCACGTCTGCATAGGACAAGAGATCATTCCAGTTAATTCCCTTAATTGCATTTTCAAAATAGCTTAATTCACTCTTAGGTATTCTTAGTAGATCAGGCTTTCTAACAGTAGAGAGGTTAAACCTGCTCTTAGACAGCTTTCTGACTATAAGTGTCAGATTCTGATCAGATAGCCCAGTAACCATATTGAATGATTTAGTCACTCTCTCTGGTTTATTACTGAACACCAAATCAATCTGTGTTTTTGAGCAACAAGTCACCCTGGTTGGCCCTTTAACTAGCTGTGTAAGGGCAAAGGTATTAGTGATCCGTTTGAGGGTTTTCCTACAACACTTGTCTTCATAATTAATGTTAAAATCTCCCATTAAGATGACCTCTTTCCCAAAATCATATTCCCTAAGCATGTTATTAAACTGATCAAAAAACACACTTTTGGTGGAAGGTGGCCTATACATTCCAATGAGGGTAGAATACATTTGGGGAGACAGTGTAATGTTCAGGCCAATACATTCTAGTTCATTATCACATGACCACTCAATTTGTTTACATCGGATATGTTCTTTAATGTAAATCATCACACCCCCTCCTCTTTCTTCAGTCCTGTCTCTCCTGAAAACATTGTAGCCAGGCACAATCAAAGCAGCAGATGGAGAGTTTTTATGGAGCCATGTCTCTGAGAGGCAGAGAAAGTCAAGGTTGGAGTCTGTGAGTAGATGTTGAATTTGATCACTTTTTGGAATGACACTACGAATGTTCAAGTGCCCCCCTAGTAGTCCCTTGGGCTTAGCTCGTGGGTCCCAGATGACTCGAGAGTGATTGACACATTGAAAAAAGTTACATTTTCTGTGTTTTCTGACGGCTGGGTTTAGGCCGTTTTGTTTCGTTTTGATTAGGGGCAGTTCGGTAGCGCAATTAACAATCCCTCCCGCCTGCACTGGATGCGGGGAACTAATTAAAACAGCTTGCGTACCAGAAGCAGAGTCAGGGATCGCATATAGCAACTTTGGTATGTTTGAAGAGTCAAAATCTATCCTGGAGCCGGGTGAGTCGAGAGAAACCATAGGACCATAGCACTCACCCACTTCCACAGCGGCGACGATCAGTGGACGAGGCCATTCACCGCTTTCCACTCCGGTGCGTATCGCTGGCTCGGTGATGTTGGGCCCAGGATTGAGTTGCACATCCCCGGAGAGCAGGAGGGTAGTGAACAGGTAGTTTAACAGTTTCCGATAAATGTTGGACTTAAGGAATAAGGAGCGAGGTAGACTTGGCCATTATTCAGAACATTATGGTATGCTGTGTACTGTCCGCTCCCGTGGAACGGTGAACCAATGTGTTTGGTGTTAATATTCTCCGGTAGTAGACTGATTGTGTCATCCCAGCAAGGACGCACTGAGATTATCAGTAGAGCAGGTACATAACTGACAATCATGGCAGAGTCCTGGAGATAAAACACATAATTGCGCTTTACTTAGCTGGGGTCGGCGTACACCTGATGGTTTAGATAAAATTACAGCAGTCTTCCGTCCGCCATTTTGCCGGAACTCTTGATTTTGCCGGAACTCGGGCAGTTGTTCTGACAAATATGTGACATAAGAAAACCCTTTGGTTAACATAGAGATTCTGGGAACATCAGAAGTTGGGGGGAAATGAACTATATTCTGGTAATCCGACCAACTGAACATATGCGGTGGTACTTAACCTGTTGAGGATGGGGGCGCTGTTGTCACTATTTATGCTAATCGTGTAATTTTTGAAACGGCTTCCCACAAAATTCTTGATCGTACAATATGCATATTATTATTATTATTGGATAGAAAACAGTCTATAGTTTCTATAGGAGTTGAAATTTTGTCTCTAAGTGGAACAGAACCCATTCTACAGCAATTTCCCTGACATGGAGTCAGATTTCAGAAATGTTGGCCCCTGATCTGGAGTCAGTTAAAAGGGCACTGTTATTGCTATGAGTATACGGACACTGCTTACGTCTTCCCCTGGATGCCTTTACGTGATGACGATTTGAATGGGGTCGATTGCGCGTTCACAGGCACTATAAATTAAAAAACCCTGTAGCTAGCAAGTCTTTTCTTGCTGCGTAATGCGCCTGGAGGACATCGACCCGCACTTGTTCCAAGCATTAGTGGAGGGAGTAATATTACTCTGGTCATGTTTCTACTCGTTATGGGAGTTAAAAACATCATAAGGTAGTTAATTTAAAGCGTTTTATAGCAATTTATATCCGTTTAGTGCGATTTTGGGACATTTATTTCTGAAACGCTGTGAATTGCTGGGCACG
Organism: Salvelinus fontinalis; assembly: GCF_029448725.1. Taxonomy (NCBI): domain Eukaryota; kingdom Metazoa; phylum Chordata; class Actinopteri; order Salmoniformes; family Salmonidae; genus Salvelinus; species Salvelinus fontinalis. Next base: position 29,332,489 of record NC_074683.1, on the reverse strand, counting down.
CTTCCAGTTCATCCCGAACGCAGTTGGCATTTCCACATGGCAAGAGGACAGCTTTCCACCAAAAGACGATTAGACCCAAGAAAGGATCCTTTGCCCAAGATACTGATGGAAGAACAGCTCAAAGTAGGACATTTTTATTATGATAAATCGTGTTTCTGTCGAAAAATGTTAGTGGCTTAGGACGCCATGTTTTTTGACGTAGCTTCGCTTGGCGCAAACTGTATTGAAAAGTAAGGATAATTTAAAAAATGTAATTCCGCGATTGTATTAAGAAGTAAATTGTCTATCAATCCCTGTCCACCCTATATTTTTTAGTCACGTTTATGAGTATTTATGTATAAGAGTAGATCACTGTCTAATATGGCACACGGACATTTTCTCACCAGCTGGGCTACATTTCACATTGTCTAACCATGATTTTGGTGGCTAAATATAAACATTTTCGATCAAACTCTATATGGATTGTGTAATATGATGTTACAGGAGTGTCATCTGAAGAATTCTGAGAAGGTTAGTGAAAAAATTAATATATTTTGGCGATGTTGACGTTATCGCTCACTTTGGCTAGAATCAATGCTGGGCTGCTATGTGCTATGTGCTATGCTAATATAACGATTTATTGTGTTTTCGCTGTAAGACACTTAGAAAATCTGAAATATTGTCTGTATTCACAGGATCTGTGTCTTTCGATTAGTGTATGCTGTGTATTTTTACGAAATGTTTGATGATTAGTAAGTAGGTAAACACGTTGCTCTATGTAGTTATTCTAGTCCATTTGTGACGGTGGGTGCAATTGTAACCTATGCCATCTACCTGAAATATGCACTTTTTTCTAACAAAACCTATCCCATACCATAAATATGTTATCAGACTGTCATCTGATGAGTTTTTTTCTTGGTTAGGGGCTATAAATATCTTAGTTTAGCCGAATTGGTGATAGCTACTGGTGTTGGTGGACAAATAAAAGATGGTGGATTATGCTAATGTGTTTTTAGGTAATAGATGTACATCTTTACATATTGTGTCTTCCCTGTAAAACATTTTAAAAATCGGACATGTTGGCTGGATTCACAAGATCTGTGTCTTTCATTAGCTGTATTGAACTTTAATGTGTGAAAGTTAAATATTTAAAAAAAAAAAATTTTTTGAATTTCGCTGCTCTGCCTTTTCAGTGGGGGTGGGGGGGGAGTGCCGCTAGCGGCACCCTCATCCTAGACAGGTTAAGGTATATTATGTCAGTTCGGTTGTCATCTGAGACATTCTCATCAATGAAAGAATGACATAAACTCTACTGTGGAAAGTCTAAACATCAGAGGTATCGGATTCACATGGAATTGTTGTTTAATTTAAATGTTTGAATATGAAATTATTTGTGAGAGATGAAATGTAATTTTAGGTTCCAAATGAGAGATTTGGGTTTTCATAAGTTTGGGCCTCTGCTCAACCAGTGGCCCGCCCCTGTGAAGAGACATGGGTAATAAACTTTTCAGACACACCCCTCTCCCTCCACTATATAAAGCCATTGACAAAAATATAACTTTCTGTTCCGAGGATATGAGGGTGACGATCCCATGTCAGAATGGTTCAGATAATAACTACAGAACTAAGCCAACATCAGCATGAACTTTGGTTGTGAATGGTATGAACTTTGAACTCGTATTCACTACAGAAGTGATACCTCCTAGCCATTGAGTTAGCAACAGCTGCTACAAACGCAGGTTAGGAAGGACAGTCAGAGTATCCCGTCTACTACACAACGACGTTACTACGACAGTGACCACCAGAGACATTCTTCAAAGGACAGAGGACTCGGTTTGGCAACACGGTCTTCCATCTACCACCAACCTACTGAAGCGCAGCTCAGAGTAAATATTTATTGCATTTTCCTTTTCCAAATGGGCGTTAATTTAGAATGCATAAGATACTGTATTTACGATAGCACAGCTTCGCCTCTGTTCCAGTCTCCCGCTCTTTCACTAAAACCCAGCCCTCTTTCCTTTGTGTAACAAGCTGTCATATCTGTTCCGCCCGCTAGGGACGTTTTCCTTTATGAGGCAATTTGTAATCAAGTTATGATTTAATTGTGTATGTGTGATTGTGTGATTTAGTTAGGTATTTAGTAAATAAATAATTAAACCCAATTTTTTATTGCTGATTCAACTTGTTAGCCAGGGTTCGTGCAGATAACTAAGAATTTACAACTTTCTGATGAGACTGAATAAGATGACGATTAATATTGACTGCTATTGATGTAAAATATTACTAAATCTTTAAGAGTTTATTCGGAAGATAACAGCTCTATAAATATTATTTTGTGGTGCCCGACTCTCTAGTTAATTACATTTACCCGATTAGCTCAATCAGGTGATATTAATTACGGAGAAAGTATTTTATAGGATAGCATGTCATAGCAATTAATCCGGCATAGCCAAAGACACGACACAGTTGTCATGTCAACAAATCCATCAGTGATGCTTGAACAACATCACCAGAGACATGCCAAACAGGAGATGTATAGAAGAATGGACATCCTTAACCATCCACTGTTTTTAGATGAGTAAAGTCATACTGTATAAAAAAAAAATCATGACAGCTGTGATGGAAACAGGAAGTAAATGATAATTTGTTTGTTTCGACATGGTGTAATCTTTTTGTCTGTAAAATGAGAGAAATGGCGATGGAAACGCATTCATGTGCAAATATGAATATAATTACCATCATACCGTAACCTTGGAGTCACGCGATAATATGGTGTGTGGTCGCCCCACTCTGACTCAGGAAACCATGCAGTTTATTAGGCTACAGATTAAATCATTTATGAACTTCATAGGGTGGTAGAGTGATTTTAATGCTCCTTTCCAATAAATATCAAGGGTCTGATTCGGGTGACATCGATGCCTGACTGCCTGTAGACTAATAAAAAATGTGCACTCTTATCCATAATAATCTCATGATGTAGACCAGGGGTGTCAAACTCATTGCATGGAGGGCCTAGTGTCTGTAGGTTTTGGTGTTTCCTTTCAATTAAGACCTAGACAACCAGCTGAGGGGAGTTCTTTACTAATTAGTGACCTTAATTCATCAATAAAGTACAAGGGAGGAGCAAGAACCTGCAGACACTCCATGGAATGAGTTTGACAGGTGATGTAGACTAGACTACCTGCACAGCCTACCCCAGCATTTCCCTTGGAACCCCAAGGGGTGCACGTTTTGTTTTTCCTCTAACGCTACACAGCTGAAATAAATTACCAATGTTTGATGATTACTTGAATCAGCTGTGTAGTGCAAGGGCAAAAATCTAAACAAGCACCCCTGGAGGTCCATAGGACTGAGTTTGGGAAACCCTGGGCTAATGTAATATCACATTGGAATGAAGATATGTGGTTGTGGTTATATTTGTGCATGTGTAAAAAGCATAATTAGGAATAAGGAAGTGAGGTGAGGATGAAACAGCCATTCTATAGCGTCAGTCTCTGGGTGAAACAGTGGCGCCTAGAGCAACCTGACCCAACAAGGAAAGCCTAAAGCCACGACTGGAAGGCACAGAGACATGCTTTCTCTTTTTCATTTGGTGCAGTGCTCCAAAAACACCTGGGAAGATCGTTGTTGAGAAACGTCATAACTCTTTCCCGGTTCCTGCTTCCCGTTCCCAAGTCCCAGCACCAACCCAAGGTTTCCAGTCCTGGCCCCAACACCAGCACGGTTCCAAGTTTCAGCCCCAGGACCAACCCCTCCACCAACCATGTACACAGCAGCGGCCAACACAACTGTCACTTCCATCGAGCTGCTGCTAGCCCATATACCACCCCAGCGAAAATGAAGATAGACGGCATTATATTGTTATGATTTGTTAGATGGTTTAGTGTGTTAGAATTGATTGTTTCAAATTGTTTTACTATTTAATATTATTTTTTTTTTTTTTGATTGAATAAATAAAAATATATAAAATCTTGTGACTTTCAGAAATATAGAGGGTACTCATTGGAACCAAGTGATTTACACTGGCATAGTTTAATGACACCCTTACGGTGCAAAGCCATAGCATCGTTATATTGGTACAACACAGTACATGTTTGTCCTCATTACTAAACAAATAAGATGATAATGGAGTAGAAAGAGTAGATTTGTGATCCATAAATAACTGCGACATAATAGAATTGCAGGATACAAAACACTTATGTTTTCCATGTTCAGCTCATTGTTTGTCACGCACCAACCAGGCTGATGAACACTGAACAGAATTTCTTTGGAATTCTATCTTCTGGTCCTTGCTTCTGATTGTTGCATCATTGCATTATGTAGGGTATTTAGGCTGCATTTACGCAGGCAGACCAATTCTGATATTTTTTACTAATTGGTCTTTTGACCAATCACATCAAATCTTTTCACATCATCTCTTGTTCAGAGCTGATCTGATAGTTCAAAAGACCAATTAGTGAAAGACATATCAGAATTGCGCTGTCTGTGTAAACAGACCTTTTCGTCTCAATGTAATTTCTTGCACATCATACCAACTCCCACCAGTCTCCTATCTGTTATTTTTCTACATTTCCTCCTCAAAGAATCCAGAGTGAAATGTCCACAGACATTTTTGAGTAATGGAACCTGTATCGCTGGCTGTCCAAAGCCTCAAAGGCGAAGTCTTGTCAGTTGTCATTTCCATTTCACGATGCTGCGGCTGCCTGAAACTGATTGCTGTTCTGTTCCATTCTACCCGGTCCCTATAAGCATTATTTCTGTTAAATGTATTTGCAATATGTATTTAAATGACTTCTGAGTATTTTGTCATGTGTATTACACTGGGCTGAACTACACTCAATTATTTTTTTTTTTAACAAGATACAGTACTTTTGAGAGCTGTAATTTGTATATTTTTTTAAAATACAAAATACTTTTCTATACCATTCTATACCAAGCACTTCAGGATAACAGAAGTGAGTGCTACAGGGCGATAGTTATTTATCTTGGTTTCCTTCACTTTCTTGGGTACAGCAACAATGGTGGACATCCTGAAGCAAGTGGGGACAATTGACTGGGATATGGAGCACTTGAATAAGTCTGTAAACACTCCAGCCAGCTGGTTTGCACATCCTCTGAGGACAAGGCTTGAGATGCCGTCTGAGTCAGCAGCCTTGCGAGGGTTAACATGCTTAATGTTAACTGGACTTATTCACGTCCAGTGATGGTCAGTATTTATGTTACATGTATTTGAAATATGTAGTTCAATGACTTCTGAGTATTGAACTACAATGTATTTTGTAACAAGATATTTTTGAGAGCTGTAATTTCTATTTTCAAAATACTGGTTCACAATTTTGTGGCCCCTTTTCACTCTGCAAAGGTATCAGAAGTCTGATGGCACTATGGTGTTATAAGAGCGTCTGCTAAATTAAAATGAACTATTGCAAAGCATGCTCCTCCCCAAAACAAGGCCAATAGTAATACCCAGTGTGCTTTGCAGTTCATTTTGGTATATATATTTTCTTACATTTACATTTTTGTCATTTAGCAGACAATCTTATAGTCAGTTCATTCAACTAATGTATACTGAACAAGAATATTACCACAACATGCAACAATTTCAACAATTTTACTGAGTTAAAGTTCATATAAGAAAATCAGTAAATATCAATGAATTAATTAGGCCCTAATCTATGGATTTCATTTAAATGCCCACCCACTGGGGAGCCAGGCCCAGCCAATCAGAATGACTTTTTCCCCACAAAAGGGCTTTATTACAGAAATAAATACTCCTCAGTTTATTCAGCTGTCCAGGTGGCTGGTCTCAGACGATCCCGCAGGTGAAGAAGCCGGATGTGGAGTTCATGGGCTGGGGTGGTCACACGTGGTCTGCGGTTGTGAGGCCGGTGGGACGTACTGCCAAATTCTCTAAAATAACGTTGGAGGTGACTTATGGTAGAGAAATAAACATTAAATGATCTGACGAGTTCTAGTGGACATTCCTGCAGTTCAGCATGCCAATTGCACACTCCCTCAACTTGAGACATCTGTGGCATTGTGTTGTGTGACAAAACTGCTGTCACGTTCCTGACCTTGTTTTTCTTTTGTATAGCTTTGTTTTGTTGGTTAGGATGTGAGCTGGGTGGGCATTCTCTGTGTTTGTTCCTTGTTAAGTGTCAGGGTTAACCTGTCTAGGATCAGCGTGGCGCTAGCGGCACACCCCCCCCCCCCCCACTGAAAAACCAGTGCCGCGAAATTCAAAAAAAATATATTTTTAAAATATTTAACTTTCACACATTAAAGTCCAATACAGCTAATGAAAGACACAGATCTTGTGAATCCAGTCAACATTTCCGATTTTTAAAATGTTTTACAGGGAAGACACAATATGTAAAGATGTACATCTATTACCTAAAAACACATTAGCATAATCCACCATCTTTTATTTGTCCACCAACACCAGTAGCCATCACCAATTCGGCTAAACTAAGATATTTATAGCCCCTAACCAACAAAAAAACTCATTAGATGACAGTCTGATAACATATTTATGGTATGGGATAGGTTTTGTTAGAAAAAAGTGCATATTTCAGGTATATGGCATAGTTTACAATTGCACCCACCATCACAAATGGACTAGAATAATTACAATGAGCAACGTGTTTACCTAACTACTAATCATCAAACATTTCGTAAAAATACACAGCATACACGAATCGAAAGACACAGATCCTGTGAATACAGACAATATTTCAGATTTTCTAAGTGTCTTACAGCGAAAACACAATAAATCGTTATATTAGCTTAGCACATAGCAATTAGCAGCCCAGCATTGATTCTAGCCAAAGTGAGCGATAAAAGTCAACATCGCCAAAAGATATTAATTTTTTCACTAACCTTCTCAGAATTCTTCCGATGACACTCCTGTAACATCACATTACAACATGCATATACAGTTTGATCGAAAATGTTTATATTTAGCCACCAAAATCATGGTTAGACAATGTGAAATGTAACTCAGCTGGTCAGAATTTGTCCTTGCGCCACTTAGACAGTGATCTACTCTTATACATAAATACTCATAAACGTGACTAAAAAATATAGGGTGGACAGGGATTGATAGACAATTTAATTCTTAATACAATTGCGTTATTACATTTTTTAATTTATCCTTACTTTTCAATACAGTTTGCGCCAAGCGAAGCTACGTCAAAAAACATGGCGTCCTAAGCCACTAAAATGTTTCGACAGAAACACGATTTATCATAATAAAAATGTCCTACCTTGAGCTGTTCTTCCATCAGTATCTTGGGCAAAGGATCCTTTCTTGGGAGAAATCGTCTTTTGGTGGAAAGCTGTCCTCTTGCCATGTGGAAATGCCAACTACGTTCGGGATGAACTGAAAAGCGTGCCCAACTTTTCACATCGTTGCAAAAATAAATGTCCCAAAATCGCACTAAACGGATATAAATTGCTATAAAACGCTTTAAATTAACTACTTTATGATGTTTGTAACTCCTATAACGAGTGAAAAGATGACCGGAGAAATATAACAGGCTAAACTAACGCTTGGAACAGGAGAGGGTCGGTGTCTTCCACGCGCGTTACGCAGCAAGAAAAGACTTGCTAGCTAAAGGTTTTTTTCATTTGTAGGGCCTGTGAACGAGCAATCGAGCCCGTTGGAATCGTCATCACGTAAAGGCATCCAGGGGAAGACGTAAGAAGTGTCCGTATAGTCATAGCAACGACAGTGCCCTTTTAACTGACTTCAGAAAAGTGGCCAACATTTCTCAAATCTGACTCCATGTCAGGGAAATTGCTGTAGAATGGGCTCTGTTCCACTTAGAGACAAAATTTCAACTCCTATAGAAACTATAGACTGTTTTCTATCCAATAATAATAATAATATGCATATTGTACGATCAAGGATTTTGTGGGAAGCCGTTTAAAAAATTAGCCACATTAGCATAAATAGTCTAAACAGCGCCCCCATCCCCAACAGGTTAACCTGTCTAGGATCAGCGTGGCGCTAGCGGCACACCCCCCCCCCCCCCCCACTGAAAAACCAGTGCCGCGAAATTCAAAAAAAATATTTTTTTAAAATATTTAACTTTCACACATTAAAGTCCAATACAGCTAATGAAAGACACAGATCTTATGAATCCAGTCAACATTTCCGATTTTTAAAAGGTTTTACAGGGAAGACACAATATGTAAAGATGTACATCTATTACCTAAAAACACATTAGCATAATCCACCATCTTTTATTTGTCCACCAACACCAGTAGCCATCACCAATTCGGCTAAACTAAGATATTTATAGCCCCTAACCAACAAAAAAACTCATTAGATGACAGTCTGATAACATATTTATGGTATGGGATAGGTTTTGTTAGAAAAAAGTGCATATTTCAGGTATATGGCATAGTTTACAATTGCACCCACCATCACAAATGGACTAGAATAATTACAATGAGCAACGTGTTTACCTAACTACTAATCATCAAACATTTCGTAAAAATACACAGCATACACGAATCGAAAGACACAGATCCTGTGAATACAGACAATATTTCAGATTTTCTAAGTGTCTTACAGCGAAAACACAATAAATCGTTATATTAGCTTAGCACATAGCAATTAGCAGCCCAGCATTGATTCTAGCCAAAGTGAGCGATAAAAGTCAACATCGCCAAAAGATATTAATTTTTTCACTAACCTTCTCAGAATTCTTCCGATGACACTCCTGTAACATCACATTACAACATGCATATACAGTTTGATCGAAAATGTTTATATTTAGCCACCAAAATCATGGTTAGACAATGTGAAATGTAGACAAGCTGGTAAAGAAAAAGTCCTTGCGCCACTTAGACAGTGATCTACTCTTATACATAAATACTCATAAACGTGACTAAAAAATATAGGGTGGACAGGGATTGATAGACAATTTAATTCTTAATACAATTGCGTTATTACATTTTTTAATTTATCCTTACTTTTCAATACAGTTTGCGCCAAGCGAAGCTACGTCAAAAAACATGGCGTCCTAAGCCACTAAAATGTTTCGACAGAAACACGATTTATCATAATAAAAATGTCTTACCTTGAGCTGTTCTTCCATCAGTATCTTGGGCAAAGGATCCTTTCTTGGGAGAAATCGTCTTTTGGTGGAAAGCTGTCCTCTTGCCATGTGGAAATGTCAACTGAGTTCGGGATGAACTGAAAAGCATGCCCAACTTTTCACATCGTTGCAAAAATAAATGTCCCAAAATCGCACTAAACGGATATAAATTGCTATAAAACGCTTTAAATTAACTACCTTATGATGTTTTTAACTCCTATAACGAGTGAAAAGATGACCGGAGAAATATAACAGGCTAAACTAACGCTTGGAACAGGAGAGGGTCGGTGTCTTCCACGCGCGTTACGCAGCTCCCAAAGAATGACTAGCTTCAGAGTTTTTTCATTTGTAGGGCCTGTGAACGCGCAATCGAGCCCGTTGGAATCGTCATCACGTAAAGGCATCCAGGGGAAGACGTAAGAAGTGTCCGTATAGTCATAGCAACGACAGTGCCCTTTTAACTGACTTCAGAAAAGTGGCCAACATTTCTCAAATCTGACTCCATGTCAGGGAAATTGCTGTAGAATGGGCTCTGTTCCACTTAGAGACAAAATTTCAACTCCTATAGAAACTATAGACTGTTTTCTATCCAATAATAATAATAATATGCATATTGTACGATCAAGGATTTTGTGGGAAGCCGTTTAAAAAATTAGCCACATTAGCATAAATAGTCTAAACAGCGCCCCCATCCCCAACAGGTTAATTGACCTTGTATGGCTCTCAATCAGAGACAGTTGTTTTCATTTTCCTCTGATTGAGAGACATACATAGGGAGGTTGTTTCACATTGTTTGGTGTGGGTGGTTGTCGCTGTGTCTGTGTTTATTGCACCACACGGTACTGTCTCGTTCGTTTTGCCTGTTTGTGAGTTCTGCGTGTTTTATGTAAGTTCCATGATCAGGTCTGTCTACGTTGTTTGTTTGTTATTTTGTATAAGTCAAGTATAGTTCGTGTCAGTCTTTGTCTTTTCAATAAATTCATTATGTCAACATACCTCGCTGCGTATTGGTCCACCGATTCTTCTCTCCTCTCATCCGAGGAGGAGGAAGAAGTAGAGGTTCGTTACAACTGCACATTTTAGAGTAGGCTTTTATTGTCCCCAGAAAAAAGAGCACCTGAGTAATGATCATGGTGTCCAATCAGCTTCTTGATATTCCACACCTGTCAGGTAGATTGATTATCTCAGCAAAGGAAAAATGCTCACTAACCGGGATGTAAACAAATGTGTGCACACGTTTTCAAGGAAATAAGCTTTTGTGAGTATGGAACATTTCTGGGATATTTTATTTAAACTCAAACATGGTACCAACACTTTACATGTTAGGGTTTAGATTTCTGTTCAGTATAGATAAGAACAACATGTCATCATCATAGCAAGTTAAACATTTCTGTAACTGTTACTGAAAAATCTTGCTGCTGTTCAGGCTGACTATTTTGCAAATGTATTTCTAAAAAGACCATTATTTTGTAGTTTGTTTTTGATACATTGATCTTGATTACATGCTAGCAGATACCAGACTCGCACTCAACTCAGTGTCCTAGAACTCTACATTCTATTTTAGAACTGAGCAGTGGAGATTTTAGCATGTAAATCCTGGTGGGGCAAACTCCAAAAATATATTTTAGATGCATGCCAGCAAAGCCACTACTAAACACAACACTAAACAATACATTAATTGCACTATAACAATGACAAACAGTGTCTACAAACTGTTAGGGCCTACATAAAGCTGTCCCAACAGCAGAGATTTATTTTCAGCACCATGGAGTGAATCTTTACCACCGCTCCACCCAGCTATCAGCGGAGCTCTGTCTGGCAGCGAAAATGTTCATTCGGCCTCATATACTGCGTTAAAAAAAACAACATAGCCAATATGACTGACTTGCTTAAACAAATGTGGTTTCTACTGACAATTGAGATGTACAAACCATGGTATAAGGGACCGATGAGCAGATAAAAGGCAATCCGTCATTTCTATTAAGACATTAATAGGTGAGCTAGGACGGACATAGTCAATATAACAATATATTTAAAAAAGTTCAGCACTTTGAAATGTACAGCGACAGAATTCAGAACATGGGCACGTCTTACAGTATTCGCCCTGTACAAAGTCAGAACGGTAGGATAAATAAAGGGGGCACATAAGCAGACAATGAATGCTCTTACAATATTTGATAATTACATTTCTCTAAAACAGGCTATAAGCTATATGTGTACCACTAAGTCAGAACAGTAGGCTAAGTTATGAGGGGGAAAGAAACCAAATTAATAGGGTGAGGCACATGGGCTACTAACAGCTTACTACACAACATACACTTAGTATTACTTTCTTAGCTGCAGTATACATATCTCCCTGGCATATTACATAATTTAACCTCTACCGAGTACCTAACCCGGATTCGGGAGCACCCCCCACCCCCCCCCCCCACACTGATTAGCATCGCTAGCATAGCGTCACAATTAAATAGTAGCATCTAAATATCATTAAATCACAAGTCCAAGACACCCAATGAAAGACACAGATCTTGTGAATAAAGCCACCATTCCAGATTTTTAAAATGTTTTACAGGGAAGACACAATATGTAAATCTATTAGCTAAACACGTTAGCAAAAGACACCATTTTTTTACTCCAACAGTTTTTTCCTGCGTCAGTAGCTATCACTAATTCGACTAAATTAAAATATATAGCCACTAACCAAGAAACAAATTCATAAGTTGACAGTCTGATAACATATTTATGGTATAGCATAGTTTTTTTTTTTTAAATGTGCATTTTTCAGGTATAAATCACAGTTCTACATTGCAGCTGCAATCTGATATAGTGCTGATGCAGCCAGAACAATTACAGAGACCAACGTTATATAACTAATTACTTGTCTTAAAACATTTCAGAAAAAAATACACAGCATACAGATATTGAAAGCCCAACATCTGGTGAATCCAAACAATATTTCAGATTTATTAAATGTTTTATAGCGAAAACAAAATGTAGCGCTAAATTAGCATAGCCACGCCAGCCAGAACCAGCTGGGCGCGCCCGACCAGTTCACATGCACGACAGATATATGAAATAACATCGTAAATTGGGTCTTACTATTGCTGATCTTTCATCAGAATGTTGATAAAGGTGTCCTTAGTCCTGATGAGTCGTTCAATCCATTCACAATGGCAACTTTCCCTCTTCATTTAGGATAGGTACTGGTCGACTAGCACGGCTCTGTCCAAAGTTAAAAAAACTCACAGAACGGAACACGGCAAAACTCCCGAAAAAACTCAAATAATCTGATTAAACTATATTGAAAAAACATACATTACGATGATATGGTCACATGTATCAAACAAACTTCGAGACGGAGATAGTTTTCATCCGTAACGGCAGCATAACAAAAGACAATTGCACCTCTAAAACGCGCGTTTCAGAAAACCGGAAGTTGTCGGTCACGCTAAAGAAATAGGTCTTATTTCACGTCAGTACAAGATAAACAAAAAAATTCTCCTCTGACGTCTTCTTGACACCCAGAGGAAGACGAATGAAGTGTGTTTCGGGTCATAGGTGGCGTGACCATATATAGGCAGAGCGTTGAAGCGAGCATACACATCTTGCAATCTTCTTCTTGCTCAGGGAAAGTGCTGTCAAATGACTTATGTTTCACTCAGAGACAAAATTGAAACGGTTTTAGAAACCATAGCTTGTTTTCTATCCAATGGTATTAATTATATGCATATAGTAACAGCAATAATTGAATAAGAGGCAGTTTAATCTGTAGAGGAAATTATGCTAATGCGAAAACAGCACCCCCTGTATTCTCAAGAAGTTAACCTGTCTAGGATGAGAGTGCCGCTAGCGGCACTCCCCCCCCACCCCCACTGAAAAACCAGTGCCGCGAAATTCAAAAGAAATATTTTTTTTAAATATTTAACTTTCACACATTAAAGTCCAATACAGCTAATGAAAGACACAGATCTTGTGAATCCAGTCAACATGTCCGATTTTTAAAATGTTTTACAGGGAAGACACAATATGTAAAGATGTACATCTATTACCTAAAAACACATTAGCATAATCCACCATCTTTTATTTGTCCACCAACACCAGTAGCTATCACCAATTCGGCTAAACTAAGATATTTATAGCCCCTAACCAAGAAAAAAACTCATCAGATGACAGTCTGATAACATATTTATGGTATGGGATAGGTTTTGTTAGAAAAAAGTGCATATTTCAGGTAGATGGCATAGGTTACAATTGCACCCACCGTCACAAATGGAATAGAAAAACTACTTAGAGCAACGTGTTTACCTACTTACTAATCATCAAACATTTCGTAAAAATACACAGCATACACGAATCGAAAGACACAGATCCTGTGAATACAGTCAATATTTCAGATTTTCTAAGTGTCTTACAGCGAAAACACAATAAATCGTTATATTAGCATAGCACATAGCACATAGCAGCCCAGCATTGATTCTAGCCAAAGTGAGCGATAAAAGTCAACATCGCCAAAATATATTAATTTTTTCACTAACCTTCTCAGAATTCTTCAGATGACACTCCTGTAACATCATATTACACAATCCATATAGAGTTTGATCGAAAATGTTTATATTTAGCCACCAAAATCATGGTTAGACAATGTGAAATGTAGCTGAGCTGGTCAGAAAATGTCTGTGCGCCACTTAGACAGTGATCTACTCTTATACATAAATACTCATAAACGTGACTAAAAAATATAGGGTGGACAGGGATTGATAAAATCGTCATCACGTAAAGGCATCCAGGGGAAGACGTAAGCAGTGTCCGTATACTCATAGCAATAACAGTGCCCTTTTAACTGACTCCAGAACAGTGGCCAAAATTTCTGAAATCTGACTCCATGTCAGGGAAATTGCTGTAGAATGGGCTCTGTTCCACTTAGAGACAAAATTTCAACTCCTATAGAAACTATAGACTGTTTTCTATCCAATAATAATAATAATATGCATATTGTACGATCAAGAACTTTGTGGGAAGCCGTTTCAAAAATTACACGATTAGCATAAATAGTCACAACAGCGCCCCCATCCTCAACAGGTTAAGCAGCAGCATACAATATATTTTTGGACACACCTTGATGTGCTGTGCTTACTTGATCAGGAAGGTGGCACGACAGTCCTTATTGTGGGCAAATTTTGTCACCAAACTTTGTCATCAAAGTCTGGCATTCTCTGGATTTATGGTGTTTTCAAGACAACTGGGAACTTGGAAAAAACAAGGATGAATCATGACGTCAGTGATCTTCAGGTCGGAGCTCTAGAAAAAGGCCCGAGTTCCCAACTTGGAATTCCGAGATGGATGACCATTCAAAACTAATTTTCCCATTTTTTTCAGAGTTCCCAGTTGTCTTGAACTCATTGAAGTCTGAGATTTCCCAGTTCCTAGTATCCTGTTTTGAACGCGGCAGAAGTCTTGCTGGATTGACAGCATGGCCAATGTATTCAACCTTTTCTGGCCCATGGTATTGCATGTAAATATCCAATTAAGCTTGGTAAAGAGACCCTTAAACCTGTCTAGGATCAGCGTGGCGCTAGCGGCACACCCCCCCCCCCCCCCACTGAAAAACCAGTGCCGCGAAATTCAAAAAAAATATTTTTTTAAAATATTTAACTTTCACACATTAAAGTCCAATACAGCTAATGAAAGACACAGATCTTGTGAATCCAGTCAACATTTCCGATTTTTAAAATGTTTTACAGGGAAGACACAATATGTAAAGATGTACATCTATTACCTAAAAACACATTAGCATAATCCACCATCTTTTATTTGTCCACCAACACCAGTAGCCATCACCAATTCGGCTAAACTAAGATATTTATAGCCCCTAACCAACAAAAAAACTCATTAGATGACAGTCTGATAACATATTTATGGTATGGGATAGGTTTTGTTAGAAAAAAGTGCATATTTCAGGTAGATGGCATAGTTTACAATTGCACCCACCATCACAAATGGACTAGAATAATTACAATGAGCAACGTGTTTACCTAACTACTAATCATCAAACATTTCGTAAAAATACACAGCATACACGAATCGAAAGACACAGATCCTGTGAATACAGACAATATTTCAGATTTTCTAAGTGTCTTACAGCGAAAACACAATAAATCGTTATATTAGCTTAGCACATAGCAATTAGCAGCCCAGCATTGATTCTAGCCAAAGTGAGCGATAAAAGTCAACATCGCCAAAAGATATTAATTTTTTCACTAACCTTCTCAGAATTCTTCCGATGACACTCCTGTAACATCACATTACAACATGCATATACAGTTTGATCGAAAATGTTTATATTTAGCCACCAAAATCATGGTTAGACAATGTGAAATGTAGCTCAGTTGGTCAGAAAATGTCCTTGCGCCACTTAGACAGTGATCTACTCTTATACATAAATACTCATAAACGTGACTAAAAAATACAGGGTGGACAGGGATTGATAGACAATTTAATTCTTAATACAATTGCGTTATTACATTTTTTAATTTATCCTTACTTTTCAATACAATTTGCGCCAAGCGAAGCTACGTCAAAAAACATGGCGTCCTAAGCCACTAAAATGTTTCGACAGAAACACGATTTATCATAATAAAAATGTCCTACCTTGAGCTGTTCTTCCATCAGTATCTTGGGCAAAGGATCCTTTCTTGGGAGAAATCGTCTTTTGGTGGAAAGCTGTCCTCTTGCCATGTGGAAATGTCAACTGCGTTCGGGATGAACTGAAAAGCGTGCCCAACTTTTCACATCGTTGCAAAAATAAATGTCCCAAAATCGCACTAAACGGATATAAATTGCTATAAAACGCTTTAAATTAACTACCTTATGATGTTTTTAACTCCTATAACGAGTGAAAAGATGACCGGAGAAATATAACAGGCTAAACTAACGCTTGGAACAAGTGCGCGCCGGTGTCCTCTTGGCTCATGACGCAGCTCCCAAAGAATGACTAGCTTCAGGGTTTTTTCATTTGTAGGGCCTGTGAACGCGCAATCGACCCCGTTGGAATCGTCATCACGTAAAGGCATCCAGGGGAAGACGTAAGAAGTGTCCGTATAGTCATAGCAACGACAGTGCCCTTTTAAATGACTTCAGAACAGTGGCCAACATTTCTCAAATCTGACTCCATGTCAGGGAAATTGCTGTAGAATGGGCTCTGTTCCACTTAGAGACAAAATTTCAACTCCTATAGAAACTATAGACTGTTTTCTATCCAATAATAATAATAATATGCATATTGTACGATCAAGGATTTTGTGGGAAGCCGCTTAAAAAATTAGCCAAATTAGCATAAGTAGTCTAAACAGCGCCCCCATCCCCAACAGGTTAAACCCAGACTTGGACCACACACCCTATCCACTGAATAACAGGCTAGTGATTGCTTTGCAACGCTTGCAGTTAGCCACTGATTCCTTCCAAACCACTCACTGTTGAATTTGCGATTTTCAACTTGTTGTGTAATGTTTATGTCCAATGGCCAATGAGCACCGATACGTTTTATCTACACTGCTCAAAAAATAAAGGGAACACTTAAACAACACAATGTAACTCTTAGTCAATCACACTTCTGTGAAATCAAACTGTCCACTTAGGAAGCAACACTGATTGACAATAAATTTCACATGCTGTTGTGCAAATGGAATAGACAAAAGGTGGAAATTAAAGGCAATTAGCAAGACACCACCCAAAACAGGAGTGATTCTGCAGGTGGTGACCACAGACCACTTCTCAGTTCCTATGCTTCCTGGCTGATGTTTTGGTCACTTTTGAATGCTGGCGGTGCTCTCACTCTAGTGGTAGCATGAGACGGAGTCTACAACCCACACAAGTGGCTCAGGTAGTGCAGTTCATCCAGGATGGCACATCAATGCGAACTGTGGCAAAAAGGTTTGCTGTGTCTGTCAGCGTAGTGTCCAGAGCATGCAGGCGCTACCAGGAGACAGGCCAGTACATCAGGAGACATGGAGGAGTCCGTATGAGGGCAACAACCCAGCAGCAGGACCGCTACCTCCACCTTTGTGCAAGGAGGTGCACTGCCAGCGCCCTGCAAAATGACCTCCAGAATCACTCCTGTTTTGGGGGGTGTCTTGCTAATTGCCTATCATTTCCACCTTTTGTCTATTCCATTTGCGCAACAGCATGTGACATTTATTGTCAATCAGTGTTGCTTCCTAAGTGGACAGTTTGATTTCACAGAAGTGTGATTGACTTGGAGTTACATTGTGTTGTTTAAGTGTTCCCTTTATTTTTTTGAGCAGTGTATAATGTATCTTCATATAAAGGCTCGAAAAGGATTTGCCAGTAGATTGTCGACTTGATTCATGATGATGACTGCTTGTCTAGCGTTTTAGCTAAGAGCTTGAAAGTATGACGTTTACATGATCAGTCCAATCAAAGCTACGGTAGAAATAATTTGATTTGACAATTCTATCTGTGGCCAATGACCTTGAGCGTCCTTGGATGAGCACTTCTAATATAAATATATGGCAGCACCCAAGGGTCTTGAATTTTCGAGCTCTCCCTGTAGATTTTGCGGTGCCGTGGTGTCCCCATGAGTGACAGAACACTTAGCCAATCACGGCGCAACTAGAGAACATTACCAACCCCTACACTTTTGTATTTTCTGCTTGCTGCCCCACCACCACAGAGTTAGGCTAACAGTTGTATTTTGGAGCTGCCTTACTCAAGAAAGCAAAAAAGACACCATGTTTGTATGCAGCACAATTTTCTGTATTTTAGGTGGGGCCCTACCCTGAATAAAGGTTGCTTCTGGAACTGAGCCTTAGAATATCAGCTGAGGAAATTCGAATATTTTCTACACTTCCGTGTTGCAATTTGTAATAAAAAATAGGCCAATCAATGTCGTAAATTAAAAGGTTTAGTGCAAGTACTATGGATAACAAGGATAATCACCATGAGCAGAAATGTGTTTATGGATAGTAGAATAAACTGTGACTAAAAGTTGACTAAAAGTTTAATTAGTTATGAGTTCTTTAGCATTCTTATTTTGAAGAGCTAGTGACCTTCGTAATTCTAATCCTCTCTGGCTAATTTCCAGTCTGCTGCAATAAACACTGTTTTTCCCCTCATTGAACTCCAAACATGAATCATTGATCTCATCCACAGGTGGATAGTTGCAATTAAAAATATAACATTAATATAAGTATTAAATGTCTGATGTTTCTAGAGAACGAATGGACACATTTAGTAGGTTACACACCAGTCATAATCTGCATTAATATTTCTAGAGAATATGTTAATCAATCAATAAATAAAAAGTATTTATAAAGCCCTTTTTACATCAGCCTATGTCACAAAGTGCTGTACAGAAACACAGCCTAAAACCCCTAACAAGGCTGAGTATAGCCCACAAAGATCTCCCCCATGGCACAAACCCGAGGGAGGCGCCAACCCGGACAGGAAGATCACATCGGTGACTCAACCCACTCAAGTGACTCACCCCTCCTAGGGACGGCATGGAAGAGCACCAGTAAGCCAGTGACTCAGCCCCACTAATAGGATTAGAGGCAGAGAATTCCAGTGGAGAGAGGGGAACCGGCCAGGCTGAGACAGCAAGGGTGGTTCGTCGCTCCAGTGCCTTTCCGTTGACCTTCACACCGATGGGCCAGACTACACTCAATCATAGGACCTACTGAAGAGATGAGTCTTCAATAAAGACTCAAAGGTTGAGACCAAGTCTGTGTCTCTCACATGGATAGGCAGACCATTCCATAAGCTCTATAGGAGAAAGCCCTGCCTCCAGCTGTTTGCTTAGAAATTCTAGGAACAGTAAGTAGGCCTGCGTCTTGTGACTAGTGACTGTAGCGAAGGTGTAGGTATGTACGGCAGGACCAAATCGGAAAGATAGGTAGGAGCAAGCCCACGTAATGCTTTGTAGGTTAGCAGTAAAACCTTGAAATCAGCCCTAGCCTTAACAGGAAGCCAGTGTAGAGAGGCTAGCACTGGAGCACCTTGATAAACATTTTTGGTTCTAGTCAAGATTCTAGCAGCCGTGTTTAACACTAACTGAAGTTTATTTAGTGCTTTATCCGGGTAGCCGGAAAGTAGAGCACTGCAGTAGTCTAATCTAGAAGTTACAAAAGCATGGATACATTTTTCTGCATCATTTTTGGACAGAACGTTTCTGATTTTTGCAATGTTACAAAGATGGAAAAAAGCTGTCGTTTGATACTGTCGCAAAGCTTTTAGGTAGCTTTGCGACAGTATCAAAAATAAATGTTGGATTGTTCTTATTTTCCTCAATTAAGTTGGAAAAATAGGATGATCGAGCAGCGGTCAGGGCTCTTCGATACTGCACGGTATTGTCTTTCCAAGCTAGTCAGGAGACTTCCATTTTGGTGTAACGCCACTTCCATTCCAATTTTCTGGAAGCTTGCTTCAGAGCTCGGGAATTTTATGTATACCAGGAAGCTAGTTTCTTATGACAAATGTTTTTTGTTTTTAAGGGTGCGACTGCATCTAGGGTATAATGCCAGGTTACATTTAGTTCCTCAGTTGGGTGGTAACCCGATTTTTGTCCTCTGACCTCCTTGGGTAGGTGGAGGGAGTCTGGAAGGACATCTAGGAATCTTTGGGTTGTCTGAGAATTTATAGCATTGCTTTTGATGATCCTTGGTTGGGGTCTGAGCAGATTATTTGCTGCGATTGCAAACATAATAAAATGGTGGTCCGATAGTCCAGGATTATGAGGAAAAACATTAAGATCCACAAGATTTATTCCACGGGACAAAACTAGGTCCAGAGTATGACTATGGCAGTGAATAGGTCTGGAGACATGTTGGACAAAACCCACTGATGGCTCCGAAAGCCTTTTGGAGTGGGTCTGTGGACTTTTCCATGTGAATATTGAAGTCACCAAAAATTTGAATATCTGCCATGACTACAAGGTCTGATTGTAATTCAGGGAATGCTGTATATGGAACAGGAGGCCTGTAAACAGTAGCTATAAAAAGTGATCGAGTAGGCTGCATAGATTTCATGACTAGAAGCTCAAAAGAATAAAATGCAGTCTTTTTTTTGTAAATGTTAGCAACACCTCCGCCTTTGCAGGATGCGCGTGGGTCATGGTCACTAGTGTAACCAGGAGGAGAGGCCTCATTTGACACAGTAAATTCATCAGACTTAAGCCTTGTTTCAGTCAGGCCAATCACATCAAGATTATGATCAGTGATTCGTTTATTGACTATAACTGCCTTGGAAGTGAGGGATCTAACATTAAGTAGCCCTATTTTGAGATGTGAGATATTACAATCTCTTTCAATAATGACAGGAATGGAGGTCTTTATTACAGTGAGATTGCTAAAGCGAACACCGCCATGTTAGTTTTGCCCAACCTAGAACGAGGTACAGACACGGTCTCAATGGGTATAGCTGAGCTGACTACACTGACAATGCTAGTGGCAGACTCCACTAAGCTGGCAGGGTGGCTAACAGTCTGCTGCCTGACCTACACCCTATCCCATTGTGGAGCTAGAGGAGTTAGAGCCCTGTTTATGTTCATAGAGAAGATGAGAGCACCCCTCCAGCTAGGATGGAGTCCGTCACTCCTCAGCAGGCCATGCTTGGTCCTGTTTGTGGGTGAGTCCCAGAAAGAGGGCCAATCATCTTTTGGGAGGGGCAGAAAACAGTTTTCAACCAGCGATTGAGTTATGAGACTCTGCTGTAGAGCTCATCACTCTCTCTAACTGGGAGGGGGCAGAGACAATTACTCTATGCCGACACAATTTTCTAGCTGATTTACACGCTGAAGCTATGTTGTGCTTGGTGACCTCTGACTGTTTCATCCTAACATCGTTGGTGCCGACTCTCTACACTTGCCAGTTTTAGCCTTAGCCAGCACCATCTTCACATTAGCCTTAACATCAGTAGCCCTGCCCCCTGGTAGTGTATGATCGCTGTATGATTCTTTTTAAGTCTAATACTACGGGTAATAGAGTCGCCAATGACTAGGGATTTCAATTTGTCAGAGCTAATGCTGGGAGGCTTCGGCGTCTCAGACCCCGTAACGGGTGGAGGAGAGACCAGAGAAGAGATATAACTGCCTTGGAAGTGACTCTGACTCGTTGCTTAATGGGGAGAACCGGTTGAAAGTTTCTGTTGGCTGAAGGAGCGACACCGGTTGAGCATTCCTACAGCGTTTCCTTCCAGAAGCCATGAGAAAATTGTCCGGCTGCTTGGACTGTGCGAGGGGATTTACACTGCTATCTGTACTTATTGGTGGCACAGACACTGTTTCATCCTTTCATACACTTAAATTACCCTTGCCTAACGATTGCATCTGAAGCTGGGCTTGCAGCACGTCTATCCTCGCTATAAGGCGATCCTTATCCTGTATATTATGAGTACAATGACTGCAATTAGAATGCATAATGTTAATGTTACTACTTAGATTCGGCTGGTGGAGGTCGTATAGAATCATGTCCAGATAAAGTGTCCGGGGTGAAAAAGTTGAATGAAAAAAGTAGAGCGAGGGAAAAATAAAAAATATAAAATGGTAATTAAAAAGTAAAACATTTAAAGTTGGCAGGTAACAAAGAAACGTTAGCAACAAACCGCACAGCAGCACGTTTGCTTGCCGGCGGACCTCCGGAGCAGGTTGTCCCTTTGTTTGACTTTGGAAACAACAATTAAATGCAAAAATAATTATGGTTGTTAAAGGTCTTGTTAAGACTGAATGATTAGACTTTATCTTTATCTGTATTTAACATCCCCTGTATTCTCCCCATAGTCTCCCCACAGTGTTGGTGCCATTTCAAATAATTTTAATGCATACAACTGATTATAAACATGAATCCAAAGTTAAACACAATTAACAGTGAATGGTAATGCAATATGTATGGCCATCATTAACAAGAAGAAACATACATGAATCAGACTAATATTAGTAAACAATTGGAGTTTAATGAATTACAGTATTGTCACAAAATGATTTAAAAGCCTAAATAAACTTATTAGAACTTAAACTATAATAACAGTTATCATATACTTTAGGCCTAATCATATGCAGTACCGTAACCCTCTACTGTACATGAGCTGTTAGTTGTCATGATTCGTTGAGGGAAATGAATAGAGGACAATGGGAGCGTTGCCAACGAGACATCTTATTGTTCCAGATGGGAAAGTAATAGAGGAGGGGCCACCAGATGGAGGATACTAGTAGAGAAGAACGGTTAGGGCCCGTGCCACACTATTGGAAGGAGAGTCTTTGAGACTACTCTCTTTTCTGAATCAGGACTTTTCCTTCACTCTATCTAAATATTATCCAGGATAGAAAATCAGTTAACGTGATCGAGGCTTAGACAGATGGACTGGTCCCATTGGGGTGATGAGCTATGTGATCTATGTTTGTCAGTCAAACATGTTACACTCCCGTGGAAAAGTGTAGGCCAGTCGAGCACATCGTGGGTTCTGCCCTCAAATCAATTGATACGACTCCCATAAACGGACACAACGCAAATAGTAGTTGTAGTAACTGTAGTAACTGTTATAATCAGTGATGATACCTGCAAAAGTTACATCTGTCACAAAACAGACTTGACATTCACTCTCTCAATGAACACTATGTCACGCCCTGACCATAGAGAGCTTTTTTATTCTTTATTTTGGTTAGGTCGGGGTGTGACTAGGGTGGGTAATCTAGGTTGCTTTATTTCTATGTTGGCCTGGTATGGTTCCTAATCAGAGGTAGCTGTTTAGCGTTGTCTCTGATTGGGGATCATATTTAGGCAGCCATTTCCCCACAGGTTTTTTGTGGGATCTTGTTATGTGTAGTTGCCTGTGAGCACTCCATAGCTTCACGTATTGTTTGCCTTTTTAAAATTGTTTTTGTGCATTTCACGTCAATAAATTATGTGGAACCCATATCAAGCTGCGCTTTGGTCCGAATGTTCTTACGACAATCGTGACACACTACTATAATCTATTTAGGTTGTTCTGAGCATCCTCCTGTTGATCCCACCTTTACCTTAGGGTTTCCATTTTCCATGTTCTGAAATAACAGGTGCATTGTACACATTGCATACGGCAAACTGTTAGTATACACTAACACATTGTTATCGTAGGGATTAGAAGTTCATATTCTGCGGCTGAAGCATGACTCCAAGTTCGTCTAACAAATCAGACAGAAGTAAAAAGAGACATGATGTTCTGTGTATAACCATTTGTTGAGTATAAATGCAGTTTTGGTGATTAGGAGTTGTTTGCTGTAATTAGGGAAGATCTCCCAGGGGGCCAGTGGAATGAAGGGACATCACTTGATTACCTCCATTAAGAATCTCTCTCTCAGAATTAAAGGAGGATGACTTGGGAAAAGCTGAAATGGACCAACCAAACAGCACTTTTAACGAATTAATAATTTATGCTACTGTAAATTGTCTGGATGAGTCACTGTAGAGGAGGATGGATGTACTTTTGACCCTTTAAAAAAAATCATCAGAAATTCCTGTGTGAGATGCCAACACAATTATTCTCATCTTGTCACTGTTATTTTAGGTGTGTTAAGGATCCTTGCAGGATGTACAGTTATAGGTTAATCAAGAGCCAAATGCAGAATCCATTCATTCTAGACCCCTGTCATTCCTCTCCAGTCCATTCCGCATCCATCCCTCTGAGAATGCTCGCAGTCCATTTACCCTTGAAGCTACATTTTCCCTGTTAAGACTGGAAGGCTTTTCTTTCATCTAGCCAGTCCCAATACAGCACATTTAGATTATGCATGATGTATGTTCTGTGAAAGGCCAAATGTAGCTCTGTGTAGAGGCGAGGCAGAAGTAGGATGTTTTTGTCATATTTATGAGGTAGCAGGAAAGTATTATTGTGTGTCCGGAGGAAGTGGTCTAACCAACGTATGGTTAGCTGTCGCCACACAGCAAATTCTCTAGTGTTAAATCAAACACTGAAAGACTGGAACCATATACACACTGAAACCCGTGTAAAGTTAACACATTGCTTTGTGTAAAACCTTTTTTGAATATTTCCCAGAGTGCCTTGCCTTTGGAGTGAATTGTAGAGTTACCACTCATGACTGAATTCGTTAGTGAAAGAGACATGGTTGTTACATTCATCCATTGGTAGTTGTATGGACTTCACCAAGTGAGATCCTAAATGGATATGTCATTATTATTATTGTTGGTAATATTATTATTATAAATACACAGTATATATTTTTTTATTTAACACAATTCAATGCCTATTTTATAAGGCTGATTTTGAGGGCCTAGTTTACCTTAATACAGGGGTCTAAAACTCATACACATAACTTGAACCAAAGCCATGCCTAACTTTGTCATATTTCCCAGCATGCTTTACTGCAGGTATAATTTTTGTATTGTTTTTAATGTGTGTTTTTGCATATACAGTACATGGATTCATTGATTAATCCTATGCTACACAAAGGTAAATAACATACATTTTTCTAAACTAATCCAATCAGTTAGGTAGATTTTTTGCACCTGTTACTTAAATGATTGATCCAGTATGAATGGCTTACATACAGTGGTTACTCCACTAAAAGTTTTGAGATTATGCTGCGGGATTTAGAGGTTATTTGTGGTTTAGTACGGTACCCTGCGTGACCACTTAATTGCTAAAGAACAGCGCAAGTTGGAGTTAGAGCACTGATTATGCTTTTGGGTCCCAAGGTTCTACTGTGTCTCTGTAGTACTGCAGCCTACTCCCAATGGGTCACATTGTACAGTGCCTGAGTGGCGCAGCGGTCTAAGACACTGCATCGCAGTGCAAGCTGTGTTGCTACAAATGCTGGTTTAATATCCGTGCCGGCCTCAACTGGGAGATCCATTAATGACAGTAGGTGTTTGGTTTTGCTCCCTCTAAAAACAGAATTAAATCATTCTAAATAACAAACTGACTTTATTTACAAATTAGAAGCAATGTTTCACCCCATGTTCAAGAATGGCCTTTTTCTCGCTCAAAACGAACTAATCTCCAAAGTATTGTTATTTTTTAAACAAAGCAATAATTATTTTAATTAATTTTGAATTATATAAAAGCCCCTTGGATATTCTCACAGATATTTTATTAACCCTGTTATTAGCAGGACAATATATATATATTGGTCATATTGGTCATGGCTCCCGAGTAGCTGCACAATGGGAATGCCTTGCAGTTCTCCAGCTTTATCCTCTGAAATAGCGGTGGGCGCGCAAGGTTTAAGGCACGAGAGCAGGGGGCATGGGATGGGCCGCAGAGCCACGCACAGAAGACAGACCTAGCCCATGGGGAAGGGAGGATTTACCTTTACCAGCACCTCTCTGTATTTTGATTCTTTGTGGATGGGGCCTCCCGAGTGGAGCAGCTGTCTGACACTATTGGTAGGCCTACAGTATATCTAAAAATATGACGTGACTCTCCGCCAATAATTACATATAGAGGATTGGAAGATTCTAAATTAAAACCAAAAGCTGCCTCATGGGTCTCCCGGTGGTGGCTGACACGGATGTCCAACCTGCATCTGTAGCATTGCATTTTGCACTGCTATTGCTTCAAATCCTATTGCTTCTAATTTCAATTTGCTCTTTATAAAAATAAGACCTACACCACTTTTAACAGCATATTACTCAACAATAGTGAGACTCATGTCGCCTACAGTAGACCTACAGTATATAACAAAAATATGGTGTGACTCTCTGCCAATAATTACATATAGAGGGTTGGAGGATTCCAAATTTTAAAAAGTGTTTAACAAATCTAAATATATTTTAGATTCTTCAAATTAGCTCCCATTGTCTTGATGACAGCTTTGCACACTCTTGGTATGCTCTCAACCAGCTTCACCTGGAATGGTTTTCCAACAGTCTTGTAGGAGTTCCCACATATGCTGAGCACTTATTGACTGCTTTTCCTTCACTCTGCGGTCCAACTCATCTCAAACCATCTCAATTGGATTGAGATCAGGTGATTGTGGAGGCCAGGTAATCTGAAGCAGCACTCCATCACTCTCCTTCTTGGTCAAATAGCCCTTACACAGCCTAGAGGTGGGTTGGGTCTTGTCCTGTGTCACGTTCCTGACCTGTTTTCTGTTGTTTGGTTGTGTTTATTGGTCAGGGCGTGAGTTTTTGGGTGGGCAGTCTATGTTTTCTGTTTCTATGTTGGTTTTGGGTTGCCTGGTATGGCTCTTAATTAGAGGCAGGTGTTTTGCGTTTTCCTCTAATTGAGAGTCATATTAAGGTAGGTTGTTCTCACTGTTTGTTTGTGGGTGATTGTCTCCTGTGTCAGTGTCTGTATGTTACGCCACACGGGACTGTTCCGGTCTTTTGTTAGTTAGTTCGTTTTATGTAGTCTGTTTTCCTGGTTCATGCGTTCTTCACGTTGTATGTAAGTTCGTGTCCAGGTCTGTCTACATTCGTTTATTTTGTTTTGTAATTATTCAAGTGTTCGTCGTGTTCTTCTGTTTTTGTTTATTAAATCATTATGTATTCACAACCCGCTGCATTTTGGTCAAATCCCTGCTACTCCTCTTCGGATGAGGAGAAGGAGGAAGCCCGTTACATCCTGTTGGAAAACAGATGATAGTCCCACTAAGTGCAAACCAGATGGGATGGTGTATCGCTGCAGAATGCTGTGGTATTCATGCTGGTTAAGTGTGCCTTGAATTCTAAATAAATCACATACAGCGTCACCAGCAAAGCACCCCCACACCATTACACCTCCTTCTCCATGCTTCACAGTGAGAACTACAGATGCAGAGATCATCTATTCACCTACTCTGCATCTCACAAATGTGGACTCATCAGACCAAAGGACAAATTTCCACCAGTCTAATGTCCATTGCTCGTATTTCTTGGCCCAAGCAAGTTTCTTCTTCCTATTGGTGTCCTTTAGTAGTGGTTTCTTTGCAGCAATTCGACTATGAAGGCCTGATTCACTCAAAATTAGTATCCACAAAATACCAGTCTCAACATCAACGGTGAAGAGGTGACTCCGGGATTCTGGCCTTCTAGGCGGAGTTGCAAAGAAAAAGTCATATCTCTGTGTTCTTTTTCCCAACTTAATCTTTGCTTTTTATTGGCCAGTCTGAGATATGGCTTTTTCTTTGCAACTCTGCCTAGAAGGCTTGAGAGGCGTCTGTTTCTCAAACTAGACACTCTAATGTACTTGTCCTCTTGCTCAGTTGTGAACCGGGGCCCCCGACTCCTCTTTCTATTCTGGTTAGAGCCAGTTTGCGCTGTTCTGTGAAGGGAGTAGAACACAGCGTTGTATGAGATCTTCAGTTTCTTGGCAATTTCTCACATGGAATAGCCTTAATTTCTCAGAACAAGAATAGACTGACGAGCTTCAGAAGAAAGTGCTTTGTTTCTGTCCATTTTGAGCCTGTAATCGACCCCACAAATGCTGATGCTCCAGAACCAGTCTAAAGAAGGCCAGTTTATTGCTTCTTTAATCAGAACAACAGTTATCAGCTTTGCTAACATAATTGCAAAAGGTTTTTCTAATGATCAATTAGCCTTTTAAAATGCTAAACTTGGATTTGCTAACACAACATGCCACTGGAACACAGGAGCGATGGATGCTGATAATGGGCCTCTGTACACCTGAGTAGATATTCCATGAAAAGTCAGCCATTTCCACCTACAATAGTCAATTGGGGGTGGCAGGTAGCCTAGTGGTTAGAGCATTGGGCTACTTTGAAGAATATATCATATATTTTGATTTGTTTAACACTTTTTTTGCTTACTACATGATTCTATATATGTTATTTCATAGTTTTTCAGTCTTCACTGTTATTCTACCATGTAGAATATAATAAAAATAAAGAAACCCCCTGGAATGAGGAGCTTTTGACTGGTACTGTATACTGTTATTTATTTTTCTGAGCTTTCTTATATCTACTAGATATAGAACAAACACTATGATTCTTTTTTTTACTGCCATTTATAATTGTACTATTCAATGCGTTTCTCTGAGCTATAGTAGTAAAGGCCAACTTCAATATTTAATGATATCTAAAGGGGTCCTAAAATTCTAAATCAAATAGCTAAATGATCCATAGCTTACAACCCCCCCAATGGCTTAGACTTTTAAGAATTAAACGGGGCCTGAATCTTTACACTTTCAGAATTTTGACTACAGCTGTTCTACACTCGAAAAAGAAAAGGTTCCTGGAAAGATCTTTTAGGGGTTCTTGATATTGAAACTAAGGGGAAACCTCACTGACGGAGAACCCCCTTTAATGGTTTCTTGAATAACCTTTTCGGATCCTTTATTATTAATCAGCATAAGAATAACAATAACACAATATTTTAGTTGTCAGTGTTTCTTATGATTTTAGTGGCAAAGCAGAATAAAAAAAATGAGGTAAACTCCCAGCAGAGCTCCAAGTTCAATCACTATATCAACTGGTGTATTAATGTGTTTATATCCTGAGTCCTATAAGGTTTTAGACAAATCATTAATAAAAATGTGATGATAGCCTACATATGATCTGCACAACATTTTGCGACAAACCAATACCAATTGTGTGCCTCGTCAGCATACCTGCAGACACAGACACAAATAGTTGGGCAGTTCAGTCATCTGAGCCCAATGGAGCAATAGCCTTCAACATATTCTTACCTCTTTGTTGATTGACATCCATTGAATTGTGTCCATTTTCTGTTTTAGAAAAAAAATGTAAAGGGAGAAAGTGCAAAACAACACAGTCATTTGCACAAATATGAAAAGATAGATGGCATCATCATAAAACAATATCAGTTGAGATAATACAAGGGGGAAACCTTACCTTAAATTGAGTAGATCTGAAAATGTTCAGTTAAGTGCCTCCTCCGCTGTTTTCTCAAATTCAAATCTACATTTTTCAGTTGGGCAGTTAGGTTCCTGCAAGAACCCCCAAGAACTAATGACGTTCCTCGATGAACCCCACCTCCTATGGGGTTCGTGAAAGTACATTTTGTGGGAATTATTCAGTGCAAAGAACCCTAAGGTTCTTCAAAGAACTTTGAGGATCTTAGAAGAACCCTTGTTGAACCCCTACTTTTTAGAGTGAAGTAACTGGGGGGTCTTGAAACTGGCTTCATATTATTCCTGTGGCTCTGGGGGTTTCACCAGGCAGTTCAGGTCAGACTGTGCAAAGTCTGTACCTCTCTGTGCAAAGTCTGTACCTCTCTGGACTACTGTAATGCTGAATTCCAGGTGGGTCATGGTTCCTGGTATGGCAGTTGTTGTTGCTGCTCCTGCTGCTCCCCAGCGAATAACGGCTCTGTCCTTGGCAGCTTCCTCGTTGGGGTAGTGTCAGCCTCACCGCATTGTAGCGGCACATCACTCCTGCGTTCATCCCGGTCATCTTGTTCAGGTGGGTATTTGGGTCTGCTCCAGTCCTACAGGGGAGGAAGGACAAACCTCAGAGCGGGCAGATACACCTGGAAGCCCGTGACCCGTAGGTCAACAGAAGCACTCCCCTGTGGTCTGCTTGCTTCAGGCATAGGTTGGTGTCTTTTTGAATGGCTTTGTTACTGTGTATTATGTAGTTATGTTACGTTTGATACCGAAGCTTTGAGGCATGCATCGAAATCACTAAACAGTTTATTTTGAAGCAGCGTGCCGATGCTTTTAACACTTTATCAGAAGCACATGATCAATGACTTCTGAAGCTTTGTTTTATCGAACAACCACCTGATTGGTTTGATATTGGTTTCGGTAGAAGACAAAAAGGCTATGAGGCACACACGCGACAGTGTGGGATGGCATCTATAATAATTGGCTGCTCTAAATTCTGTCCACTAGAAGGTGCCACTAGTGAGTGTTGATGAAAACCTGGAGTAATTATCTTATTCGACACAATTGGCTGGAAATGCTTCAGGAAGCTTTGTTTCCCCATCACTAGTATTACACACCTATAAGTGAAGGTACATCACAAGTGTTTCTACCCCCTTAGGAACAAATTTATACTTTTGTTCGTAAGAGTGTAATATAGTCGCCTGAAACTCACAGTTTACAGTCCACATCAGAAGTGATGTTACGTTTGATACCAGAGCTTGAGGCATGCATTGAAATCGCTAAGCAGCTATCTTTGAAGCAGTGTGCGGATGCCTGTATCACTTTATCAGAAGTATGTTATCAATGACGTCAAAGCTTAGTTTGATCACGTGCTTTTTCAAAAACCGTGGGTTGCAAAATGCGAGATCCCACTGATTCTGTCGTGCTTCCGGTGCTTTTTCCGATTCCAAGCTGCTTTCAAACAAGGACCTCTACTGGACACCGTACTTACCAATATAGTTAGGATTCTGTACAACCACTCATTTGACTGGTAGCTTAGTAGGTAGAGGAGGGAGTTACGGAACATTCAGGGACGTGGGTGTATGAGGTCGAACCCCATCGAAAGCACACTATTTAAAACAAAATCTTTCTGCACTGTTGTTTAAATACTTTTTGTATTTAGTATAGTATAAGCTTCTGTTTTAAGCATCCTAAATAATGCCATAGATTCAGTTTGGAAAAATATTCAACTTGAAGGCAAGTGAAAATAATAATGGAGAAAAATCACATGCTGCTATTTATTGTTGACCAGCTAATGGGCACTGTGAACAGAAATATGTTTTTTTTGCACAATTTGGTGAAATTGTCAAAGCCTTTTCCGTCACTTCACATCAGGCCTGCTATACACATTGTCCTGGCTTGCAAAGTGATGCATAATTCCTTTTGGAATCTAGCCAGAGAGGTGTTATCAGACGTTTGGAATGTTTTATCACCCACAACCTGCTTTCAGAATGTACCAGGGAAGGGAACAATAAGAAACAGTATGACACTCATTAAAGCATCTAAATTGGAACAACCATTTCAGTAACAGGTGCAATAAAGCCATGCAACAAAATGTAAAATGTACCCCCCAAAGGGGTGGACTCCGGCCGCAAAACCTGAACCTATAGAGGAGGGTCTGGGTGGGCATTTCACCGCGGTGGCGGCTCTGGTGCGGGACGTAGACCCCACTCTACCTTAGTCTTGGCCCACTTATGTGGCGCCTCTGGAGTGGTGACGCTCGCCGCGGGCCCCGAATAGGCGTGAGACTCTGGCAGCGCCGGACAGGCGGGAGACTCTGGCAGCGCCGGACAGGCGGGAGACTCTGGCAGCGCCGGACAGGCGGGAGACTCTGGCAGCGCCGGACAGGCGGGAGACTCTGGCAGCGCCGGACAGGCGGGAGACTCTGGAGGGAGGAGACCTACAGGAGGCCTGGTGCGTGGAGGAGGCACCGGATGGACCGGGCTGTGGGGGAGCACTGGAGCTCTGGTGCGCAGCCTTGGCACCACTCCTCCAGGCTGGATGACCACTTTAGCCCGGACCCTCCAGAGTGTAGGCACAGGTTGAACCGGGCTGTGGGGGAGCACTGGAGATCTGGTGCATACCACTCGCACCTCTCCCTTAGGCTCAATGCCCACATTCGCACGGCACGGGCGGAGCGCAGGCATAGGGCGCACTGCACCCTCCCAGCGCCCCGGAGACACAGCACGCAGAGCTGGCGCAGGATACCCTGGGCCGAAACGGCGTACCGGAGACCAAACACGCTGAGCCGGCACAATACGCCCTGGCTGGATGCCAACTCTCGCATGGCACTTGCGGGGGGCTGGCCTATAGCGCTCCGGGCTATGAGTGCGTACTGGCGACACCGTGCACTTGACCACATAACACGGTGCCTGACCAGTAAAACGCTTCTTCCGGTAAGCACGGGGAGTTGGCTCAGGTCTATCGCCTGACTCCGCCTGACTCCGCCAATCTCCCCGTGTTCCCCCTCAATTTTTGGGGGGGCTGCCTCTCGTACCTGTTGCGCTGCCTTACCTCATATCGCCGCCGCTCAGCTTTAGCTGCCTCCAGTTCTTCTTTGGTTCGGCGATATTCCCCAGCCTGTGCCCAGGGTCCCTTGCCGTCCAATATCTCCTCCCACGTCCATTTCTCCAGATCGCGCTGCTCCTTGTTACCACGCTGCTTGGTCCGTTTGTGGTGGGTAGTTCTCTAACGCTTTTCGTCTTCATCGGATGAGGAGTAAGAAGGATCGGACCAAAATGCAGCGTGGTACGTGTCCGTCCATGTTAAATTTATTAAACTGAACACTGAATACAAAATAACAAAGGTGAAAAAACGAAACAGTCCTATCAGGTGACACAACACAAAACAATTACCCACACACACAGGTGGGAACAGGCTGCCTAAGTATGGTTCTCAATCAGAGACAACGATTGACAGCTGTCTCTGATTGGCAACCATACCAGGCCAAACACAGAAATACAAAACATAGAACAACACATAGAATGCCCACCCGAACTCACGCCCTGACCAAACCAAAAATATAGACAAAAACAATACTAAGGTCAGAACGTGACAGCAATAGAGCACGCTGAGAAATATGATAATGATGGGTGTTGTTTTGGTTCACAGTGATGTGTATGAGTTTCAGTATGTTAAAACTAGACCCTCAGTTTAAGACCTTACAAAATGCATATGGTATTGTGTTAAATATAGATATGTTTTAATGATAACATATTCACTTAGGATCTAACTTGGTGAAGTCCATTGGACGAATGCAACAACCATGTATCTGTCACTAACAAATAAAGTCATGGTGGTAACTCTTCTCCTTACACTAAGCAGTGTGTTAATTTAACATTGGTTCCAGTGTGTATACTGTCCCATTCTTTCACTGTTGATTTAACTTCCCTAGTGTTGATTTAATTTAACACTGGTTCCAGCATGTATATGGTCCTACTCTTTCAGTGTTGTTGTTTTAACACTCTCAGTGTTGATTTAACTCTGGAGAATTTGCTGTGTAGGAGAAACGATTAGCTGCAAAAGCTACCGGTGCGGTCGTCGTTCTACAGTAACTATAACTCCTAAGGTGTACATTTTAGGACATCCCTACCTGCATTGATGTAAGACCATTCCATTATAACTGACTCTGAGTCGTAGATCATCACAACTCAGAGTAGTGGAATGTAATTTCATCTCACTTAAGCAATATATTTCATCTGACTCAATCATCAGATTAATCACAAATGTAATTTCCTCTTCAAGATGATAGGCACTGGCGTTCAATAAAAGTTGTGACAATAATTGAATAACTCTCCTAATCAATACAAGCAGTTTGGTAATCCTCACAGCAGTTTCTGGAGTTTAGTCATGTGAAGTATGGTGTTGAAAATTCTAATATTGAGTTGCAAGTTGGAAACATTTTATTCACAGTCCTGCAGCCCCCTAGCATTCAAAGAGGTTAAACAAAGGTCATTTAGTAGGTGTATTTTGGGTACTACAGTATGGGCTGTCTTGTATTGTTTTCGAGGCTCCAGGTGGAAAAGTGTTTCCAGGAGGGGAGAGTGGGCTAGGAGTCACCTTGCTTGTGGGGCAGGAAAGCAGGCACACACACACGCAGGCAGGCAGACAGACGGGCATGGAAACTGGCAGGCACAGAGACAGGCAGGCACATTTGGAGAGAGAGTAACCTGGGGTTGTCGCTGAGGACATCCTTGGGACCAAGTGAGTCAAGCTGGCCTGTGGCCACAGGAGTCTATCACCTTCAGACAGCACTTTGCCCATTGGGGAGCGACACTAATACTGCCTGTGGTCACTGCTGGCCCTCCATAGCTTAACACAGGGAGCAGGTGGTAGGAACACACTGCCAAAAGAGACATATTTTTGGGCTGAGATTCTGAAACAGAAGAGGATGAAAATCTTATCAGAACAACGGTAATGGGATAGGGGTCATTCTCTAAAATGATATTTAATCACAGATTTTGTTTTACAGGTTTTATATGACATATTTGAGGCTGGAGATACAGTGCTGTTGTAAATAGGATAGCTTTTTTTTACTAGGCAAGTCAGTTAAGAACAAATTCTTATTTTCAATGATGGCCTAGGAACAGTGGGTTAACTGCCTGTTCAGGGGTAGAACGACAGATTTGTACCTTGTCAGCTCAGTGATTTGAACTTGCAACCGCTCGGTTACTAGTCCAACGCTCTAACCACTAGGCTACCCTGCTGCCCCTTTTTCATCAATAATGCTTAATCAATAATGTCTTATTGATATGTATCATGATCGTATAAATACCATTTCAGACTAATCGAATCCCAGAACATAATGGGGTGTTTTGTTGTGGGTGGCATTCCGCTGTGAGCAAATGTTAAAAGATATTAAAGAAAATGTTCACTTATTATAATATGATCATGTTTTATTCAAATGCAATGATTCAGAAACATTTTGACAACTTATATTAGAAAATGCAATATTTAATGTACCACCACCTGGAAAATATTAGATATCTTAAGAGGTTAGAGGAAAGTGATCTCATTATCTACCGGAAATCAATGTTCTGCTAACCAAAATGTGTTAGCCGCCTGGTGATGCTGCAGAAGTACAGTGAGTGGTCTGTATAGATCACATCAAAATGTATTGGTCACGTACACAGATTTGCAGATGTTATTGCAGGTGCAGCGAAATGCTTGTGTTTCTAGCTTCAACAGTGCAGTAATAATACCTAGAAAACAATACAAAATACATCATCCAAAAGTAAAAGAAGGAAATTAAGAAATATTGCCCTCAGGTAGCCTGGGTCTGATCTCAGGTTTAGGAATGGTTGAAAAAGCATAACATTAATCTAAAATTGATCCTGGAATAGCCCTGTCAGGAGATCTGGAGAGACCTGGTCAGTCAATTACTAATATACACTGCTCAAAAAAATAAAGGGAACACTTAAACAACACAATGTAACTCCAAGTCAATCACACTTCTGTGAAATCAAACTGTCCACTTAGGAAGCAACACTGATTGACAATAAATTTCACATGCTGTTGTGCAAATGGAATAGACAAAAGGTGGAAATTATAGGCAATTAGCAAGACACCCCCAAAAAAGGAGTGATTCTGCAGGTGGTGACCACAGACCACTTCTCAGTTCCTATGCTTCCTGGCTGATGTTTTGGTCACTTTTGAATGTGCTCTCACTCTAGTGGTAGCATGAGACGGAGTCTACAACCCACACAAGTGGCTCAGGTAGTGCAGTTCATCCAGGATGGCACATCAATGCGAGCTGTGGCAAAAAGGTTTGCTGTGTCTGTCAGTGTAGTGTCCAGAGCATGGAGGCGCTACCAGGAGACAGGCCAGTACATCAGGAGACGTGGAGGAGGCCGTAGGAGGGCAACAACCCAGCAGCAGGACCGCTACCTCCACCTTTGTGCAAGGAGGTGCACTGCCAGAGCCCTGCAAAATGACCTCCAGCAGGCCACAAATGTGCATGTGTCAGCATACTGTCTCACAAGGGGTCTGAGGATCTCATCTCGGTACCTAATGGCAGTCAGGCTACCTCTGGCGAGCACATGGAGGGCTGTGCGGCCCCACAAAAAAATGCCACCCCACACCATGACTGACCCATCACCAAACCGGTCATGCTGGAGGATGTTGCAGGCAGCAGAACGTTCTCCAAGGCGTCTCCAGACTCTTCACGTCTGTCACATGTGCTCATGTGCTCAGTGTGAACCTGCTTCCATCTGTGAAGAGCACAGGGCGCCAGTGGCGAATTTGCCAATCTTGGTGTTCTCTGACAAATGCCAAATGTCCTGCACGGTGTTGGGCTGTAAGCACAACCCCCACCTGTGGACGTCGGGCCCTCATACCACCCTCATGGAGTCTGTTTCTGACCGTTTGAGCAGACACATGCACATTTGTGGCCTGCTGGAGGTCATTTTGCAGGGCGCTGGCAGGTCCCAGACGTGCTCCATGGGATTGAGATCCGGGCTCTTAGCTGGCCATGGCAGAACATTGACATTCCTGTCTTGCAGGAAATCCCGCACAGAACTAGCAGTATGGCTGGTGGCATTGTCATGCTGGAGGATCATGTCAGGATGAACCCGCAGGATGGGTACCACATGAGTGAGGAGGATGTCTTCCCTGTAACGCACAGCGTTGAGATTGCCTGCAATGACAACAAGCTCAGTCCGATTATGCTGTAACACACTGCCCCAGACCATGACGGACCCTCCACCTCCGATCTACATGTACATTTATTTCTGTGTTTTAAAATACAATATACATGTATTTAATTAAATGAGTTTCAAAATACAAGTATTTTCTCATTTATTTTGATACATTGATCTTTATGGTAATTTATTATATTTTGAAATAAAGACCCAGGGCCCTGAGCTTAGTAATGAGCTTGGAGGGCACTAAGGTGTTGAAGGCTGAGCTGTAGTTGATGAACAGAATTCTTACATAGGTATTTCTCTTGTCCAGGTGGGATAGGGCAGTGTGCAGTGCAATGGCGATTGCGTTATCCATGGATCTGTTGGGATGGTATGTGAATTGTAGTGGGTCCAGGTTGTCGGGTAAGGAGGAGGTGATATGGTCCTTAACTAGCCTCTCTAAGCACTTCATGGTAACAGAAGTGAATGCTACAGGGCGATAGTTATTTAGTTCAGTTACCTTCATTTTCTTGGGTACAGAAACAATGGTGGCCATCTTGAAACAAGTGGGGACAACAGATGGTGATTTGGTGAGATTGAATATGTCTGTAAATACTTCAGCCAGCTGGTCTGCACATGCTCTGAGGACGCGGCTTGAGATGCCGTCTGGGCCGGCAGCCTTGCAAGGGTTAACACTCTTAAATGACTTATTCATGTCCAGAGATGGGCAGTATTTTTTAAAATATGTATTTAAGTTACTTCTGAGTTTTTTGTAATTTGTATTACACTGGGCTGAACTACACCATTTTCGAGAGCTGTAATTTCTATTTTCAAAATAAAAATACTATTTTTTATAGTGGTTAACAATTTTATAGTGGTTAACAAAAAAAAGTGTCTGCTAAATTAACTAAATATAAATATATACAAAAATGAACAATTCTAATGCGCTCTGCCCGAAAACAAGGCCAAAAGTTAATACCCAGTGTGCTTTGCAGTTCATTTGGGTATGTTCATTTTCACATATACACTACTGGTAAAACGTTTTAGAACACCTACTCATTCAAGGGATTTTCTTAATTTTTTACTATTTTCTACATTGTAGAAAAATAGTGAATACATCACAACTATGAAATAACATATATGGAATCATGTAGTAACCAAAAAAGTGTTAAACAAATCAAAGTATATTTTATATTTGAGATTCCTCAAATAGCCACCCTTTGCCTTGATGACAGCTTTGCACACTCTTGACATTCTTTCAACCATCTTCATGAGGTAGTCACCTGGAATGCATTTAAATGAACAGGTGTGCCTTCTTAAAAGTTAATATGTGGAATTTGTTTCCTTCTTAATGCGTTTGAGACAATTAGTTGTGTTGTGACAAGGTAGGGGGGAGGTAGCCCTATACAGAAGGTAGCCCTATTTGGTAAAAGACCAAGTCCATATTATGGCAAGAACAGCTCAAATAAGCAAAGAGAAACAAAGAGAAACAACAGTCCTTCATTACTTTAAGACATGAAGGTCAGTCAATCTGGAAATTTCAAGAACTTTGAAAGTTTCTTCAAGTGCAGTCGCAAAAACAATCAAGCGCTACAATGAAATTGGCTCTCATGAGGACCCCCACAGGAATGGAAGACCCAAGTTACCTCTGCTGCAGAGGATAAGTTAATTTAGAGTCACCAGCCTCAGAAATTGCAGCCCAAATAAATTCTTCAGAGTTCAAGTAACAGACACATTTTAAAATCAACTGTTCAGAGGAGACTGTGTGAATCAGGCCTTCATGGTCAAATTGCTGCAAAGAAACCACTACTAAAGGACACCAATAATATGAAGAGACTTGCTTTGGCCAAGCAACACGAGTAATGGACAATAGACCAATGGAAATTTGTCCTTTGGTCTGGAGTCCAAATTGAGATTTTTGGTTCCAACCGCCATGTCTTTGTGAAACGCGGTGTGGGTGAACGGATGATCTCCGCATGTGTAAATCTCACCGTCAAGCATGGAGGAGGAGATGTTATGGTGTGGGGGTGCTTTGCTGGTGACACTGTCTGTGATTTATTTAGAATTCAAGGCACACTTAACCAGTATGGCTACCAAAGCATTCTGCAGCGATACTCCATCCCATCTGGTTTGCGCTTAGTGGGACTATCATTTGTTTTTCAACAGGACAATGACCCAACACACCTCCAGGCTGTGTAAGGGCTATTTGACCAAGAAGGTGTAAGGGCTGTTGTCCTCCTCTTCCTCGGACGAGGAGAGGAGAGAAGGATCAGTGGACCAATACGCAGCAGTAGGAAAATAAGCCATCTCTTTTATTGAATACGACGGCAAAACGAAAACAAAACACTTACAAAATAAGAAAACGACGTAGACGAAACCTGAACATGAACTTACATAACTACACGTAGAACTCACGGACAGGAACAGACTACATCAAACGAACGAACAGCCAAACAGTCCCGTATGGTACAGACATGGACGACACAGGAGACAATCACCCACAAACAAACAGTGAGAACACCCTACCTTAATATGACTCTCAATTAGAGGAAAACGCAAAACACCTGCCTCTAATTAAGAGCCATACCAGGCAACCCAAAACCAACATAGAAACAGAAAACATAGACTGCCCACCCAAAACTCACGCCCTGACCATCACACACATACAAAAACAACAGAAAACAGGTCAGGAACGTGACAGAAGGAGAGTGATGGGAGTGCTGCATCAGATGATCTGGCCTCCACAATCACCCGACCTCAACCAAATTGAGATGGTTTGGGATGAGTTGGACCACAGAGTGAAGGAAAAGCAGCCAACAGGTGCTCATTATATGTGGAAACTCCTTCAAGACTGTTAGAAAATAATTCCATTACTGAGAATGTTGTTGCAGTTTTCCCAATCTACTTGCACATTTCTAATGTATTTTAAAATACATGTATTTTAATTAAATGAGTTTCAAAATACAAGTATTTTCTCATTTATTTTAATACATTGATCTTCATGATAATTTGTTATTGTATTTTGTAATTTTGTACCATTCCTGCTCATGTTGGCCATGGAGAATGAGAGCACACAGTCTTTGTGAGCGGAGGGGGTCAGCGTTGGAGGCTCAATCTTGTTATCCTCGAAGCAGGCAAAGAAGGTGTATAGTTTATCTGGGAGCGAGGCGTCAGAGTCTGAGCCATTGAATTGAGACTCCACTTGGTCCCTGTACTGTAGTTTAGCCTTTTTGGTTGCCTTTCGACGGTCATAGCTTGTCTGTTTGTACACATCCTTGTTTCCAGTCACCTTGCCATGGTTAAATGCGGTGGTTTACACTTTCAGTCTTGCGCAAATGCTGCCATCTATCCACAGGGTTTGGTTTGGAAAAGTTCTAATTGTCACAGGGGAAACAATATCCTCTATTCACAGAGTCAGTGTATACGTTGATACTATTCTCAGAGGTGACCCAGAACATTTCCCAGTCCGTGTGATCAAAACCATCTCGAAGCATGGATTCCAATTGGTCAGCCCAACGTTGAACAGTCCATACCAAAGGTGCTTCCTGTTTAAGTGTCTGCCTGTAGGTGGGGAGGATCAGAATGAAGGCGTGATTTGATTTGCGAAGGGAGGGCCTTGTAGCTGTCCTGGGAGGGAGACTAACTATGATCCAGAGTATGTGATACGTGTGTAGCACGAGATGTGTTGATATATTAAAGTCACCAGCTACAATAAATGCGGCCTCAGGATTTACGATTTCCAATTTGCACTTAGTCCAGTGTAGTTCCTTGAGAGCTGTCGCTGTGTCGGCTTGGGGTGGAATATACACGGCAGTGACGATGACTGAAGAAAATTATCTTGGGAGGCAATGCAGTCGGCACTTGATGGTGAGGTATTCCAATTTGGGAGAACAAAAGGACTTGAGTACCTCTTACCACAATCACACCATGAGACAAACCCCTCTGCCTTTTTTTCCTGGGGAGTTATTTCTTCCTGTACATTGTTCCTGTCCATGTATGAGTCCTGCTGTGGTCTGGTCTGGTCTGTGGTTATTAATTGAGAACATCAATAACAACAGGGTCGATTCTGTCTGGTGAGGAGAGCATTCATCATGAGGCCACAGCAGGCGCTGGAGCCAGCCAGGAGAAACTGGAGGAGAAAATGGGACAGCTTTGGCCTAGCCACGGTGAGCAGAGCATGAACAGACTGGCTCGCTGCACAGGCACTGCAAATCATCGCCACCTCACCAAAGTGACAAAGCGCCATAACACAGGCCACACGTTAATGTGAAATTACTACAGCATGTTTCTGCCCGTGATCATATGTACGGGTATCAGGGCTTTCTCTTTCTTGCTCAGTCACTTTTTTTATATTGTTACTATCAGGTTGGGTAAGACTCATATGATAGCAATTGTAATGATATGGAACAGCAGGAATAACAAAGTAGGTAGGCTTATACAGAGATGGATACTAGCAGAATATCAGTGATCACACCTCTTCAATGCTTGGCTGAACATAATCCTCATGTTCAATGTCATATGACCTGTTGTGTGAGCATAGTAGAGCATATTTCTGTAAATTTGGGTTTGGTTTAAGGCTTGGCCAGTTTTAGAATCCTTACAGTAAGACTGTGAATGAGTCTCTCTGTCTGTACCACACCTGTTTCCTCTGCATGCAGCAGTCGTTTGATCAGAGTTAGTGGGTAAAAAAGGGATTTTTAATGTGACGTTATATTTACGTTGCCGGATGGGTGTGTGTTCATATCACTGCTAGTGGTGGAGGTTTGTTGGACGCTTTTAAGGTGGATGAATTAATGGTAGACTGCAGTACACGGATGAGGTCATATGTTAATAGACTTCCACTCCACAACTCAGCTGATCTCTGTTGAGACAGCAGTCTCCAAGCCCCATAGTCAAAAGGCCTGGTTAAGCCAGACTGAACCAGCCCCATATTCATACTGTTGCCTGGTTAAACCAGACTGAACCAGCCCCATATTCATACTGTTTCCTGGTTAAACCAGACTGAACCAGCCCCATATTCATACTGTTGCCTGGTTAAACCAGACTGAACCAGCCCCATATTCATACTGTTGCCTGGTTAAACCAGACTGAACCAGCCCCATATTCATACTGTTGCCTGATTAAACCAGACTGAACCAGCCCCATATTCATACTGTTGCCTGGTTAAACCAGACTGAACCAGCCCCATATTCATACTGTTGCCTGGTTAAACCAGACTGAACCAGCCCCATATTCATACTGTTGCCTGGTTAAGCCAGACTGAACCAGCCCCATATTCATACTGTTGCCTGGTTAAACCAGACTGAACCAGCCCCATATTCATACTGTTGCCTGGTTAAAC
Source organism: Salvelinus fontinalis (assembly GCF_029448725.1). Lineage (NCBI taxonomy): Eukaryota > Metazoa > Chordata > Actinopteri > Salmoniformes > Salmonidae > Salvelinus > Salvelinus fontinalis. The sequence goes on along the minus strand of NC_074683.1, from coordinate 29,291,111 downwards.
CAGACTGAACCAGCCCCATATTCATACTGTTGCCTGGTTAAACCAGACTGAACCAGCCCCATATTCATACTGTTGCCTGGTTAAACCAGACTGAACCAGCCCCATATTCATACTGTTGCCTGGTTATACCAGACTGAACACTGACAAGCTTTCCAGCCACATAGTCACATAGCCTGGTTAAACCAGACAGCATGCTGCCTACGCCAGACTGTGCTACTAAATTCAATCATAGATACAAGATTGATTAGAATAAGTAGAAAGAAAGCATTACTTTCATTTCTATTAGGTAGTACTTGGAACACTTTGTTCCCTACGATATCTTGACTAAAATCAATAGATCTCAAAGTCTTACCTCATCATGTTCATCTCATTTATGTCGCCCACATGGAGTGTGCAGTATCTCCATTCACTGAAGCACTCCATTTTACATGGGGTCCCTTTGAAGAAGAATTTGCATTTTTTATTATATTTTCATGTCTCCCTATAACACGCCACTGTGCTAGGCTCTGCGTTGGCATCTCCTTGGGTCTGGGAGGAATAACATAACAAAATTCCATGATTTAACCAAACAGCTCTCTACAATAGCTATTGGGAAGGTTGTACTGTTCTAAAACACTGGTGTGAAACAACCCTTAGCCCTTCTTTTGACTTTATTGACTCCAAGACAAAGAAGTCTTTTAAAAGCATGCAGCCTTTAAATAAACAGAAATGGACCACATAGTGTACATCGGGTCAGGGTAAGTAAGGAACATAGCTGCTCATTTTAATAAATAGTATTTAATTGTCCTTCAAGGTTAATATGACACAAAGTAAATGTCTGGCATTATTTCCTGTGTCTGAGATTCACTGTTCATCTCATTAGACTGCAGTAAAGCATCATTACCATTATTATCACATTTCTACAGTCTAACAAACCAGTGCTAAAGCTCCCTCAAAATAGCACTTTCAGCCCTCAGTTTTATTGTTCTGGCCTTCGCTCACACTCTAAAAATGAGAAAGTGGTGATTAAGGAGCCTTTTCAAATAACAACCAACCCTATCCTCAAATCTTCAAATCAAAGTCCCATTATAGTTTTCTGGCTGCCTACAGATTATTCAGCTAACGGGGGTATAATGCCTCTGTTTTACCTGTCAGGTTTGAACGCTTGAAAGCTCTTTGGTCTGTTTTTAAAAAGTTGAAATGGCCACCCATTTGTCCCTCAGAGAGCTGGAGTATGCTGAAAACACACTGTGACTGGTGGGTTGGGGTATTAACCACTAGCCCAGACGACAGGAGGAAAGAGACAGACATAACACATCAGACAAAAGTAGCTTACTCTTATCATCCAATATAAAAACAGAAATTAGTAATGTTGTCTGAGTGCATGATTATTATTAAGTTACATGTTGTTACATGTTGTCGTTTTTGTAAACCTGTCAGTCTTACAGCAATTATATTTCTTATTTTGCTAAGGAGGCCAAATATGGCCTTAACCCTAATCCTAACCTTAACCCTGACCCTAACTTTAACCCTTACTTTAATTAAGACCAAAACCAAAAAGCTAATTTTTGACTGGTGGGTTGGGGTATTAACCAAAAAGCTAATTTTTGTTTTCATGAATTTTTACGATATAGCCAATTCTGACTTTGTGGCTGTGGTAACTAGTGACAATGCAGATTGACTGCGGACCTTAATTAGCGCCCACACATCGTTGCACTTTGTTGCCATGACAACCCATCATTTATTTTAGCAATAGATGTTTGGATGCCCTTATGTTTTTCCCCCCCAGGCAACTTTAGAAGGTAATACGGTGATTATAAAGTCATTTTTATTTAGATCAGAGCAGCTTTACAAAAATATAAATTGCAAAACCGTATCATGTGTCAATAATGAGGACTTTGAAAACAACTGGAATTCTGAAGAACTATGTTATTCTCAAAACATCAAGCAGTAACTTGAATTGTTGTATATAATATACATGAGGTGAGTCTGCTGCTGAAAAGAAAGCAAGGCAATAGGTATGGCTTCCAAACAGCCAAGCAATGAGAAATCAAAACACTGCTTGAGGAGTAGGAACGTTCTTGGTGAACAAGTGTTCAAATGACAATACGGCATGGATGGATATACATTTTCCAAACAATGTTTGACAAGTGTCATTGCTGTTGAGGTTGCCTTGTTCTGAGAGGATGCATTACATTATATTGCTAAGACCTGAGTGGTAGGCTCTAGTGTTAGTGTTGTAGTGTGCTGATGTCCCTCCCTATCCACCGATCGTACCCTGGTGCATATCCGTCTCCTGGATGCCCCTATTAGGCCAGTGTGTGTGTGTGTGTGTGTGTGTGTGTGTGTGTGTGTGTGTGTGTGTGTGTGTGTGTGTGTGTGTGTGTGTGTGTGTGTGTGTGTGTGTGCGTTTGCGTGCGTGCCTGCCTGCCTCCATTAAGCCAGTGTTTGGCTGACCTTTGTCTCTATAAGAAAACAAACAGGGAAGGAGGGAATATGTTTGTCTGAGCTAATAGATGGATTTGATGTATTCTGTCTGCTTGGTGTGCCACACACATCTGTTTTATTTCCTCATATTTCTCAGCTCTTAACTTTGTATAATTACACTCTAACAAGGACCACAGCTCTCCATATGGTGAAGGACGAATTAAATCATGCATAATTAAAGATTTTTCACTCATTAAATACTACAGTAAAGCAAATTGATAAATGCTCTCGAGTGAGATAACAAACAAACAAACGTTATAGACCTTTACATACATGGCAAGTTTCTATTTCAGTATAGCTATATTATTATATAGCTTAGTAATCTACCTATAGACTCTATGCTAGGTTCACAGGCTTCATTAAACCTGTTTGGGCTGCAAGCCCGAGGTCGGTACACTTATGACAACATCCAGCTCAATTGCAGGGTGCGAAATTCAAAATCTATTTTTTTTTTTATATTTAACTTTCACACATTAACAAGTCCAATACAGCATTTGAAAGATAAACATCTTGTGAATCCAGCCAACATGTCCGATTTTTAAAATGTTTTACAGCAAAAACACCACGTATATTTATGTTAGTTCACCACAAAATACAAAAGAGGACAGACATTTTTCACAGCACAGGTAGCATGCACAAAGCCAACCTAACTAACCAAGATCCAACCAAACAAACCTAGAAACAACTTCCTCAGATGACAGTCCTATAACATGTTACACAATAAATCTATGTTTTGTTCGAAAAATGTGCATATTTTAGCTATAAATCAGTTTTACATTGATGCTACCATCATAGCTACAGTCAGAAATAGCACGGGAGTAGCCAGAGTAAATACAGACACCAACGTCAACTACCTAATTACTCATCATAAAACATTTCAGAAAAATATATGGTGCATAGCAAAATGAAAGACAAAGATCTTGTGAATACAGACAATATTTCCAATGTTTTAAGTGTTTTACAGCGAAAACACAATATATCGTTATATTAGCTTACTGCAATAGCTAACACACAACAGCATTGATTCCAAGTAATCGGTAGCGATAGCACAGTTCGACAGATATATGAAATAGCATCCCAAATTGGGTCCTTTGTTGATCTTCCATCAGAATGTTGTAAAGGGGTCCATTGTCCAGAACCGTCTTTGTTTGGATCCAGAACGAACTATTTCCCTCTTGAATTAGCAAGCACACTGGCCGTGCGGCGCTACCCTCTCCTTCTTGAACAAATTCTTCCAACGCATCACGTCTAAAGTCCCGAATAAATTTCAATAATATAATTAAACTATATTGATATTGAAAAAACATGCTTTAGGATGATATTGTGACATGTATCAAATAAAATCGAAGCCGGAGATCATATTCACCTATAACGACGGTTTTCCAGGAGGCAATTCCAGGTCCAACTTCGCGCCTTCGGAAAAAAAATAAATGGCGGACCTCTCACTCCAAGAGGATGTATTCAATCCCAGAACGAGATATTCAAGTCATTTCTGCTCTCACTTCCGCATGACACCCAAGGGAAGGTGTATGACGTGTTTCTATAGTCCCAAGTGACATCCCCTTTTATAGACAAGCTCTTGAAAAAAGACCTCGCTTTTGGAAATCTCACTTCCGGATAGGAAATGGGCTGCAGAAAGAGTTCTGGTTCACTTAGAGAAATAATTCAAACGGTTTAAGAAACTACAGAGTGTTTTCTTTCCAATAGTAATGATAATATGCATATTGTACGAGCAAGAATTGAGTAGGAGGCCGTTTGAAATGGCCACCTCTTTCCAGGTTACTCAATGCTGCCCCTTGCAACCATAAGAAGTTAAAACAATAGTATATTTCAGTGATAATTTACATTTACATTTAAGTCATTTAGCAGACGCTCTTATCCAGAGCGACTTACAAATTGGTGCATTCACCTAATGACATCCAGTGGAACAGCCACTTTACAATAGTGCATCTACATCTTTTAAGGGGGGGGGGGGGGCAGAAGGATTGCTTTATCCTATCCTAGGTATTCCTTGAAGAGGTGGGGTTTCAGGTGTCTCCGGAAGGTGGTGATTGACTCCGCTGTCCTGGCGTCGTGAGGGAGTTTGTTCCACCATTGGGGTGCCAGAGCAGCGAACAGTTTTGATTGGGCTGAGCGGGAACTGTACTTCCTCAGTGGTAGGGAGGCGAGCAGGCCAGAGGTGGATGAACGCAGTGCCCTTGTTTGGGTGTAGGGCCTGATCAGAGCCTGAAGGTACTGAGGTGCCGTTCCCCTCACAGCTCCGTAGGCAAGCACCATGGTCTTGTAGCGGATGCGAGCTTCAACTGGAAGCCAGTGGAGAGAGCGGAGGAGCGGGGTGACGTGAGAGAACTTGGGAAGGTTGAACACCAGGCGGGCTGCGGCGTTCTGGATGAGTTGTAGGGGTTTGATGGCACAGGCAGGGAGCCCAGCCAACAGCGAGTTGCAGTAATCCAGACGGGAGATGACAAGTGCCTGGATTAGGACCTGCGCCGCTTCCTGTGTGAGGCAGGGTCGTACTCTGCGGATGTTGTAGAGCATGAACCTACAGGAACGGGCCACCGCCTTGATGTTAGTTGAGAACGACAGGGTGTTGTCCAGGATCACGCCAAGGTTCTTAGCGCTCTGGGAGGAGGACACAATGGAGTTGTCAACCGTGATGGCGAGATCATGGAACGGGCAGTCCTTCCCCGGGAGGAAGAGCAGCTCCGTCTTGCCGAGGTTCAGCTTGAGGTGGTGATCCGTCATCCACACTGATATGTCTGCCAGACATGCAGAGATGCGATGATAATGTCTGAGAAGCCTGTGTTCGGAGGATATATTGACACGGGTGTTGTTAGGCTCGAGACCAAGTCGAAACCGTGCCAATATATCCTCCAAACACCGGCTTCGAGGACATTATCACTTTTATACCACGGGTCACCAACATATTCAAATAATGATTGATATATTTTGATTAATTTATTCATACCATTTCATCCTTCCACAAGATATAGTCCCGACACAAGTCTAGGGTTACTACCCAAGCCGGCGGGTCGTTCGTTCGATCTATTCGTTTGCCAGAGACACGACCCAGTCGTTCAGTCTTTTTGTTCTGTATCTAAGGACAAAACCCAGTCGTTCCTTCTAAATATTCCATTGCCATACTGGCTGTTAACGTTATTATCGCTTGCTTGCTAGCTAGCCAACTACGGCTAACTTACAGTCACGTCAAAAGGTGCAGCCAGAATAACAGCAAAGTATGTCATTTGCATTTGTTTAAGCTGTTTTCTAGTGACATTTATTTGGATAACAATGAGCTATTGAGGGGCGATTTCGCCTGGCATAGAAAATGTACTCACTCGTCAGGACACTCTTGTTCAGAGGAGCTAGTCAACAACACAGCTAACACAATCACTTCAAACTGGAAAGACTGCAACCTAGCTGCATTTAGATTTACCTTTTTTCAATTGACATTTCTTTGTATATATCCATAAAAATATCCATTCATGATTTCGACTGGCTGAGAAACGCTGCCTGCTTCTTCCCAACTCCCGACACCTTGATATAGAATTTCAATATTGAAGCAATGTTGCAAATGTCAAAGAAACAGACAGCAAGGTTTATACAAATCTCTGCTGTTGAAAACTAAATGTTAGTACAAAGGAAATGTGAGAAAATGTCTAGATGTTTTTTATAGTGGAGATCAACTTTATAAATTGCCTGGCTGGGCTGATGAGACAGTGGATTGCTGAGTCCGATGGAACAGAGTAAATAGGCATTTTAACGTCATAGGTTTAGCCGGTGGTAACTTTTGTAATAGACACCGGCTGGCATGCGCTTTAAACCAGTCAGCATTCAGAATTAGACCCACCCGTTGTATTAAAACTAGTTAAGCGCTAATATATTATTTTCCTCTAAAAAGGTCAGTTGAAGTTGGACTATATTATATGAATATATGTTTATTTCACCACTGTATGTGTTTGCTGCATTCCTTTTCCCATCTGTGGTGGTCTGCATCTCAACGAAGTCCAGCAGTGGCTGACAGCCATGTTAATTGGCTGTTGAAAAGGTCAGATGCCAAGTAATGAAACGAGCCACACAGCCACACTGCAATTAGACATTGTTCCTGGGTAATTATCAACAGTTATGCTGCACTGCTATTTTCAAACTTTCTGCCATCATTTACAAGACTGAGTGAAACAAGGTATAACAGTGCCTTCAGAAAGTATTAATACCCCTTGACTTATTTCACATTTTGTTGTGTCACAGCCTGAATTCAAAATGGATTAAATTGATTTATTCATCTACACACAATACCCCATAATGAAAGTGAAAACATGCTTTTAGAAATGTTTGCCAATTTATTGAAAATGAAATACAGAAATCTCTAATTTACGTAATTATTCACACCCCTGAGTCAATACTTTGTAGAAGCACCTTTGGCAGCAATTACAGCTGTGAGTCTTTCTGGGTAGGTCTCCAAGAGCGTTCCACACCTGGATTGTGCAACATTTTCCCATTATTCTTTAAAAAATTCTTCCAAGCTTTGTCAAATTGGTTGTTTATCATTGCCAAGGATGAATTGCTCTTGTCTCAATCTTCTCATATTTTAGCTGTGAAGTAAACAGAGTAACAGAGGGAGAGAACCCCCGGCACAGCCAGACATTTTATATTCCTTTCTTTTTACCTGGCGAGCCGTGAAAGATCAGATTGATTGTCATTTAGTGAATTAGATACATCTTCTCCTCTCTCTGTTCTCAGGGTATTTAGGTCCTTTAACCTGTTGGGGATGGGGGCGCTGTTTAGACTATTTATGCTAATGTGGCTAATTTTTTAAACGGCTTCCCACAAAATCCTTGATCGTACAATATGCATATTATTATTATTATTGGATAGAAAACAGTCTATAGTTTCTATAGGAGTTGAAATTTTGTCTCTAAGTGGAACAGAGCCCATTCTACAGCAATTTCCCTGACATGGAGTCAGATTTGAGAAACGTTGGCCACTTTTCTGAAGTCATTTAAACGGGCACTGTCGTTGCTATGACTATACGGACACTTCTTACGTCTTCCCCTGGATGCCTTTACGTGATGACGATTCCAACGGGCTCGATTGCTCGTTCACAGGCCCTACAAATGAAAAAAACCTTTAGCTAGCAAGTCTTTTCTTGCTGCGTAACGCGCGTGGAAGACACCGACCCTCTCCTGTTCCAAGCGTTAGTTTAGCCTGTTATATTTCTCCGGTCATCTTTTCACTCGTTATAGGAGTTACAAACATCACAAAGTAGTTAATTTAAAGCGTTTTATAGCAATTTATATCCGTTTAGTGCGATTTTGGGACATTTATTTTTGCAACGATGTGAAAAGTTGGTCACGCTTTTCAGTTCATCCCGAACGTAGTTGACATTTCCACATGGCAAGAGGACAGCTTTCCACCAAAAGACGATTTCTCCCAAGAAAGGATCCTTTGCCCAAGATACTGATGGAAGAACAGCTCAAGGTAGGACATTTTTATTATGATAAATCGTGTTTCTGTCGAAACATTTTAGTGGCTTAGGATGCCATGTTTTTTGACGTAGCTTCGCTTGGCGCAAACTGTATTGAAAAGTAAGGATAAATTAAAAAATGTAATAACGCAATTGTATTAAGAATTAAATTGTCTATCAATCCCTGTCCACCCTATATTTTTTAGTCACGTTTATGAGTATTTATGTATAAGAGTAGATCACTGTCTAAGTGGCGCAAGGACGTTTTCTTTACCAGCTTGTCTACATTTCACATTGTCTAACCATGATTTTGGTGGCTAAATATAAACATTTTCGATCAAACTGTATATGCATGTTGTAATGTGATGTTACAGGAGTGTCATCGGAAGAATTCTGAGAAGGTTAGTGAAAAAATTAATATCTTTTGGCGATGTTGACTTTTATCGCTCACTTTGGCTAGAATCAATGCTGGGCTGCTAATTGCTATGTGCTAAGCTAATATAACGATTTATTGTGTTTTCGCTGTAAGACACTTAGAAAATCTGAAATATTGTCTGTATTCACAGGATCTGTGTCTTTCGATTCGTGTATGCTGTGTATTTTTACGAAATGTTTGATGATTAGTAGTTAGGTAAACACGTTGCTCATTGTAATTATTCTAGTCCATTTGTGATGGTGGGTGCAATTGTAAACTATGCCATATACCTGAAATATGCACTTTTTTCTAACAAAACCTATCCCATACCATAAATATGTTATCAGACTGTCATCTAATGAGTTTTTTTGTTGGTTAGGGGCTATAAATATCTTAGTTTAGCCGAATTGGTGATGGCTACTGGTGTTGGTGGACAAATAAAAGATGGTGGAATATGCTAATGTGTTTTTTAGGTAATAGATGTACATCTTTACATATTGTGTCTTCCCTGTAAAACATTTTAAAAATCGGAAATGTTGACTGGATTCATAAGATCTGTGTCTTTCATTAGCTGTATTGGACTTTAATGTGTGAAAGTTAAATATTTTAAAAAAATATTTTTTTTGAATTTCGCGGCACTGGTTTTTCAGTGGGGGGGGGGGGGGAGTGCCGCTAGCGCCACGCTGATCCTAGACAGGTTAAAAGAGGATGATCTGTCCTCTCCTTGATAGATTTGAATTAAAACATCCCAGCCCTGGTAAAATCCATATCATAATTTTGTCTGTTTATTCTAACCTTACATTCCCAACTGTAACACTAGTATAGATTTCTAGTCAAACAGTTAACTACAGAGGAACAAAACAAATGTATAGGTAGTCCAGATGACGAATTACCTCTGTTTCTAGTATAGCAACATGATACCTTCAGTCTTCAGAAGTTGTAGGTTACACGTACAGAAGACCTAAGTATTGATAGCAGATACATTACATTTTAACAAAATATTATACATTTAATACTACAATTAAACATCAAACTGTAATATTACTCCAAATATTTATTGCCCACTGGTGACTAAAGGGGAGGTCATCACCCAGTACAGTAGCCTACAATACAGTCTCTCTCTGGGGATTTTACACATACCAGAATTGATTACCCACATTTAATCTAATAACCAAATCTCATCCCCTGGTTGGTGTCAGCAGGCCAGATAGGACCATCTTCCTGCTCTCTTCACACTAACAATACTGGTTTAAAAACATTCCAATTTGGGTTATTTGGTAAATCAGTGAGGGGTAAATATTGGACAGAACAAAAGCTGGGTTACTTTGACCTAGCCAGTTGGGTTGTTAACATTACAAAAATATTGGTTAATTTAAACATCAGTTGTGTATTTTTTGCTGTCATGCTGGGTTGACCTAGCAGCTGGGTCTTTTTGAATGTAATCCTTAGGTTATTTTCAGGAGGCATAGCTTATTAGGGTAGTGGCTTTCAGCTAGATGGCCACCCGTGAGAGTAAATGTAATTTGTGTTTACATTCTGCAAATTCAAATTTTCCATATTTTTTTGCATTTCACACATTCGTCTATAATAATATGATTATTTATGACATACTGTAAGGGCTGTTGTCCTCCTCTTCCTCAGATGAGGAGAGGAGAGAAGGATCAGTGGACCAATACGCAGCATTAGGGAAATATGCCATCTCTTTATTTGACACGACGGCACACGAAAACAAAACACTTACAAAATTACAAAACAAGAAAACGACGTAGACGAAAACCTGAACATGAACTTACATAACTAAAAACGTAAAACTCACGGACAGGAACAGACTACATCAAAACGAACGAACAACCAAACAGTCCCGTATGGTACATACATCGACGACACAGGAGACAATCACCCACCAACAAACAGTGAGAACACCCTACCTAAATATGACTCTCAATTAGAGGAAAACGCAAAACACCTGCCTCTAATTAAGAGCCATACCAGGCAACCCAAAACCAACATAGAAACAGAAAACATAGACTGCCCACCCAAAACTCACGCCCTGACCATATACACATACAAAAACAACATAAAACAGGTCAGGAACATTACAGAACCCCCCCCCCTCAAGGTGCGAACGCCGGGCGCACCAGCACAAAGTCCAGGGGAGGGTCTGGGTGGGCAGTTGACCACGGTGGTGGCTCAGGCTCCGGACGCTGTCCCCACACCACCATAGTCACTCCCCGCTTCTGTCTACCCCTCCCAATGACCACCCTCCAACTAAAACCCCCTAAATGAACGGCCAGCACCGGGACAAGGGGCAGCACCGGGACAAGGGGCAGCACCGGGACAAGGGGCAGCACCGGGACAAGGGGCAGCACCGGGACAAGGGGCAGCACCGGGACAAGGGGCAGCACCGGGACAAGGGGCAGCACCGGGACAAGGGGCAGCACCGGGATAAGGGGCAGCACCGGGACAAGGGGCAGGTCCCGGCTGAGATACTCTGGCAGATCCTGGCTGAGGGACTCTGGCAGATCCTGGCTGAGGGACTCTGGCAGGTCCTGGCTGGACGGCTCTCGACGCTCATGGCTGGCTGACGGCTCTCGACGCTCATGGCAGGCTGACGGCTCTCGACGCTCATGGCAGGCTGACGGCTCTCGACGCTCATGGCAGGCTGACGGCTCTCGACGCTCATGGCAGGCTGACGGCTCTCGACGCTCATGGCAGGCTGACGGCTCTTGCTGCTCATGGCTCGCTGGCGGCTCTGGCAGATCCTGTCTGGTTGGCGGCTCTGGCAGATCCTGTCTGGCGGGCGGCTCTGGCAGATCCTGTCTGGCGGGCGGCTCTAGCGGCTCCTGTCTGGCGGGCGGCTCTAGCGGCTCCTGTCTGGCAGACGGCTCTGTAGGCTCATGGCAGACGGGCGGCTTTGCAGGCTCATTGCAGACGGATGGCTCAGACGGCGCTGGGGAGACGGATGGCTCAGATGGCGCTGGGGAGACGGATGGCTCAGATGGCGCTGGGGAGACGGATGGCTCAGATGGCGCTGGGGAGACGGATGGCTCAGATGGCGCTGGTGAGACGGATGGCTCTGGCCGGATAAGGCGCACTGTAGACCTGGTGCGTGGTGCCGGAACTGGAGGCACCGGGCTAAGGATACGCACCTTCCTACTAGTGCGGGGAGCAGGGACAGGGCACACTGTACTCTCAAAGCCCACTCTATACCTGGTGCGAGGTACCGGCACTGGTGACACCGGGCTGAGGACAAGCACATCAGGATTAGTAGGGGGAGAAGATACAGTGTGTACAGGGCTCTGGAGACGCACAGGAGGCTTAGTGCGTGGTGCCGGAACTGGAGGCACCGAACTGGATACACGCACTACAGAGAGAGTGCGTGGAGGAGGAACTGGGCTCAGGAGACGCACTGGTAGCCTAGTGCGTAGTGTAGGCACTGTAGGTACTAGGCTGGGGCGGGGAGGTGGCGCCGGAAATACCGGACCGTGGAGGCGTACTGGCACTCTTGAGCATTGAGCCTGCCCAATCTTACCTGGTTGAATACTCCCGGTTGCCCGACCAGTGCGGGGAGGTGGAATAACCCGCACCGGCATATGTAGGCGAACCGGGGAAACCATGCGTAAGGCAGGTGCCATGTATGCCGGCCCGAGGAGACGCACTGGAGACCAGACGCGTTGAGCCGGCCTCATGACACCTGGCTCAATACCCAATCTAGCCCTGCCAGTGCGGGGAGGTGGAATAACCCGCACTGGGCTATGCACTCGTACAGGAGACACCGTGCGCTCTACTGCGTAACACGGCGCCTGCCCGTACTCCCGCTCTCCACGGTAAGCCTGGGAAGCGGGCGCAGGTCTCCTACCTGCCCTTGGCCCACTACCTCTTAGCCCCCCCCAATAAATTTTTGGGTGTTACTCACGGGCTTTTTGGGCTTCCGTGCCAGATGCGTTCCCTCATAACTCCGGTTCCTCTCTCCGGTAGCCTCTGCTCTCCTCAGTGCCTCCAGCTGTTCCCATGGGAGGCGATCCCTACCAGCCAGGATCTCCTCCCATGTGTAGCAACCTTTCCCGTCCAATATATCGTCCCAAGTCCAGGAGTCCTTGTTGCCCTGTTGAGCTTTCCCTTGCCGCTTGGTCCTAATTTGGTGGGTGATTCTGTAAGGGCTGTTGTCCTCCTCTTCCTCAGATGAGGAGAGGAGAGAAGGATCAGTGGACCAATACGCAGCATTAGGGAAATATGCCATCTCTTTTATTGACACGACGGCACACGAAAACAAAACACTTACAAAATTACAAAACAAGAAAACGACGTAGACGAAAACCTGAACATGAACTTACATAACTAAAAACGTAAAACTCACGGACAGGAACAGACTACATCAAAACGAACGAACAACCAAACAGTCCCGTATGGTACATACATCAACGACACAGGAGACAATCACCCACCAACAAACAGTGAGAACACCCTACCTAAATATGACTCTCAATTAGAGGAAAACGCAAAACACCTGCCTCTAATTAAGAGCCATACCAGGCAACCCAAAACCAACATAGAAACAGAAAACATAGACTGCCCACCCAAAACTCACGCCCTGACCATATACACATACAAAAACAACATAAAACAGGTCAGGAACGTTACACATACAAGAAAGTATACAACCTTATTACATAATAAGGTACATCAGAATATTGTATCCCAACATCAGTATTTACAAAAGGTCTAAAGGAAGTCATACACTGCTGCAAGGCTCATTAAATTTGCTAAAATATTACTATCCAACAGAAACATGTGCTGACTAGACAACAGAACATATGAAAAGGAATGACATTTAGTCTCAAGGGTGGCTAAAATAATGATCTAAAAGCCACACCCCTCTTAAACCACACCTCCAGTCTTCTGATCTGACACTCTGGGTCATATCTCCATTACCCAGCACCAATAATCCAGCACCCAGCATCAATAACCCAGCAGTTTTTAAAGAAAACAACCCAACTAAGTGACCCAACGCCTGCAATCCAGCAGTTGGGTCAACCGAACAACCCAGCAGTTTTTAGAGAGTACAAAGCCTTTTGAACAGAAACCACAAATGTGTTACAGGAACCGTTAATGCAGCCAAATGAGTTTAGCTTCAGGCCCAGAAAGTGAAAAAGCATTTTATACTCAGTCTTCTTCTACAAGTCTTAAGTTTTGCTTATCATTTCCTTATCTTACTTCAGCTGCAGGGCAGAGGCTGGGGCAGAGGCCGCATACCCACATGTACAGTTAGGCATACATGGTTTTGAATGCACACATACACACATACACACAAGCATAATATTACAGTTCATGTAATGGCTAGGTATTCAGCTATAATTACAGTACTATACCATGGTGAGAGAACACTGCCTCAAAATAAAGCCTTTAATAAGACCTTTACAAAGTTAAGATTCTCCAGTTGTAAACTCATATCTCAAAGAAAGCTCTTTCTTTAACCTTCTATTAGCAATTGCATAGGAGTTGTATAGCACTCTTTCACAAATGACATACGCAAACAGTGGCATGTCAACACAACCTTTGCTTAAGTGTAAGAACAGTTAGAAATCTTGATAGTTGTCCATTTTTAGAGCCATGGCTGCTAAACCTCTAGTCTGTTGGATGATGAATTGTCCAGCTTTTATTAGTATAATGTATGAAGGTGTAATACTGTGGTAGTCTTAAGTATTGATTTCTTATGAACTCTCAGACAAGATACTCGGTGCTGGTCCCTGAGGACAATGTGATCGGCTGTTTTTTTGTAGCATCTCAGTGGTGTATTGATTCATCAAAGTCTTTCAATCAGCAATTAGCTTTCCAAATAATGAGTCCAATCTCCCAATTAAACAGTGAAACCACAGCAGGGCTGTCTTTGACCAGATTAGCATCCTGCCGAGCCCAAGTCTACATGTCTGAAGTCTAGCTCACCTTTTATCTACAGTAGGATTTATATAAGATCTATTTATTAATTGATCAACAGTTTTCCATTATAAAACCACAAGCTGTATGACCTGTTGTAACTATGTGAAATGCAGATGTAACAGTGAATTGCGACTATTTCTTCATGATCATCTCTTCCCACACATGGCAAATATCAAGTAAAACAGGGTGCTCTTCTCATCAAGCAGTTGTATATGAAATGCTCTGGTGGCTTCATTTTTTATGTTACATTCAAATTTCAATTTACCACAATTATATTGGCTCATACTGAAGTCTAATAGGACAGGGTTATGAGAAACATTAGATGCGACATGTGCTCCCCGTTTTCTAATGAAATGAAACTAATCAGATCTGCTAAAGCTGCCTTCCAGCTGTGAGCCTGGGCTCCACTCACTGAGGGAGAAACTGGAAACTTTACATTTCATTTCTTTAGAGCAGGTGTATCTTAAATCAGAGGCATCTGTGATGGTACTGTCAGCCAGCAGCAATGATACATATCACATTAGTGAGAGGGAAGGGGTTTAATAGAAAGATTTTTATTTGTTTAATCCTTCATTTTCTTGCTGATTTCCTGGCTGCTGTTTCTTTACTGGGTGTCAATATTCAGCCAATCAAATCAATTTGTTTTTGTTCTCTCGGGTTTTGTACACATTTCTGTTGGATCAGGAAGCCAAACCTTTTCTATTCTGGCAACTCTGCGAACATCAAAAATTACCTGGTTTCAGCTCGCTGTTATACCCTTCTCAGTGATAAGAGTAACAATCTACCTTCTTGCCAGCTGTACAATTTGTCATCTAGACATATTCACATCCATAGTGTTGCTGTGTACATCTTCCTGGCTTTGAACACACCATATGCAGTTGCAGAATACAATCTAAATGTAGAGTTATACACATTACTCACAGGGCATCCATTAATATAAATGTTGATGTACCTCCAAGTCATCAAAATTTACACAAATGAACTTACCTATTTTGATAGACTGTATATGTGCTAAATAGTAAAGTTCAGTACTTTAGTTTGACAATGTAGCCCTACACAGCAAGGCTTCCAGTTTTCCACTGATAGTGTTAAATCAACACTGAAAGAGTAGGACCATATACACACTCAAATCAAATCAAATGTTATTGGTCACATACACATGGTTAGCAGATGTTATTGCAAGTGTAGCGAAATGCTTGTGCTTCTAGCTCCGACAGTGCAGCAATATCTAACAAGTAATCTAACAATTCTATAGCAACTACCTAATACACACAAATCTAAGTAAAGGAATGGAATAAGAATGTATACATATAAATATATGGATGAGCAATGACCGAGCGGCATAGGCAAGATGCAATAGATGGTATAAAATACAGTATATACAGTACATATGAGATGAGTAATGCAAGATATGTAAACATTATTAGAGTGGCATTAATAAAGTGACTAGTAATCCATTTATTAAAGTGGCCAATGATTTCAAGTCTGTATGTTGGCAGCAGCCTCACTGTGTTAGTGATGGCTGTTTAACAGTCTGATGGCCTTGAGATAGAAGCAATTTTTCAGTCTCTTGCACCTGAACTGACCTCTCTCACCTTCTGGATGATAGCAGGGTGAACAGGCAGTGGTTTGGGTGGTTGTTGTCCCTGATGATCTTTTTGGCCTTCCTGTGACATCGGGTGCTGTAGGTGTCTAGGAGGGCAGGTAGTTTGCCCCCAGTGATGCGTTGTGCAGACCGCACCATCCTCTGGAGAGCCCTGCAGTTGTGGGCGGTGCAGTTGCCGTACCAGGAGGTGATGCAGCCCGACAGGATGCTCTCAATTGTGCATCTGTAAAAGACCAGTGTTAAAATAAATTAACAAATGAGGGTGTTAAATCAACACGGAAAAAGTGGGACCTTATGCACACTGGAACCAGTTTTAAACTAACACACAGCTTAGTGTAAAACTTTATTCAAATATTTTCCAGAGGGCTTTGCTTTTCCCGAAAATTGTAAAGTAACTACCAATGAATGAATTTGTTATTGACAGAGAAATGGTTGTTGCATTCAACCATTTTTGGATCTATCGATTTCACCAAATAAGATTCTAAGTGAATGCGATAATTTTTTGTTTGTTGCATAATTACAATACATTTTTCATAAGATCTTATTTTGAAGGCCTAGTTTCACCCTACAGGGGTCTGAAACTCCTAAAGTGTGTTCGAAAAGTCATACTAACCACATTAACTGTACTATTTGCTTAGTAAATTGAGAATGTAGTATGCTTATTGGTCATAATATGGATATACAGTTGAAGTCAGAAGTTTACATACACCTTAGCCAAATACATTTTAACTCAGTTTTTCACAATTCCTGACATTTAATCCTAGTAAAAATTCCCTGTCTTAGGTCAGTTAGGATCACCACTTTATTTTAAGAATGTGAAATGTCAGAATAATAGTAGAGAAAATTATTTATTCCAGCTTTTTTTTCTTTCATTACATTCCCATTGGTTCAGAAGTTTACATACACTCAATTAGTATTTGGTAGCATTGCTTTTAAATTGTTTAACTTGGGTCTAACATTTTGTGTAGCCTTCCACAAGCTTCCCACAGTAAGTTGGGTGTATCTTGGCCCATTCCTCCATGACAGAGCTGCTGTAACTGAGTCAGGTTTATAGGCCTCCTTGCATGCTTTTTTAGTTCTGTCCACAAACGTTCTATAGGATTGAGGTCAGGGCTTTGTGATGGCCACTCCAATACCTTGACTTTGTTTTCCTTAACTTCTCTAGGATATGTGGAACGCTAACGTCCCACTTGGCCAAAATCCAGAAAAAATTCTAATTCAAATATATTAATATAAAAATCAATCTTTCCTGAAATCACACATGAAATGAAAGCTACACATGTTGTGAATCCAGCCAACATGTCTGATTTCAAAAAGGATTTACGGGGGAACACACCAAACAATTATGTTAGCTCAGTACATAGCCACAGAAAAACACAACCATTTTCCCAGCAAAATATAGTAGTAACAAAAAGCAGAAATAGAGATAAAATTAATCACTAACCTTTGAACATCTTCATCAGATGACAAAAAAACAAAAAAGCACAGACCTTTCTTTCACAGCACAGGTAGCTTGCACAAAACCCCCAAATAGATATAGAATTAGTCACTAACCAAGAAACAACTTCATCAGATGACAGTCTTATAACATGTTATACAATAAATATATGTTTTGTTCGAAAAACGTGCATATTTCAGGTATAAATCATAGTTTTACATTGCAGCTACAATCACAAATATCACCAAAGCAGCTAGAACAATTACAGAGACCAATGTGAAATACCTAAATACTCATCATAAAACATTTATGAAAAATACATGGTGTACAGCAAATGAAAGATAAACATCTTGTGAATCCAGGCAATACTTCAGATTTTTTAAGTGTTTTACAGCAAAAACACAATATAGCATTATATTAGCTTACCACAATAGCCAAAAACACAACCCATTTATCAGCAGCAAAAGTTAGCGATCGCAAAAAAACAGCAAAAGATATATAATTTTTCACTAACCTTAAAAAAACTTAATCAGATGACAGTCCTATAACATCAGGTTATACAATACACTTATGTTTTGTTCGAAAATGTGCATATTTAGAGCTGAAATCTGTGGTTATACATTGTGAAAACATAGCAACTTTTACCCAGAATCTCTGGATATATTTCTGACACTCACCTAATCTGACCAAATAACTCATCATAAACTTTACTAAAAATACATGTTGTAGAGCAAATGAAAGATACACTAGTTCTTAATGCAATCGCCGTGTTAGAATTCTAAAAATAACTTTAGTACGACATACAGCTTACGTTATAGCGAGACAGCGCCTGCAATGAGGGCGGAAAATAGTACTATACATTTTCCACAGAAATACGAAATAACATCATAAATGGTTCCTACTTTTGCTGAGCTTGCATCAGAATCTTGTACAAGGGGTCCTTTGTCCAGAACAAACGTTGTTTGGTTTTAGAATGTCCTTTTCTCCTGTCGAATTAGAAACCAAAGCTAGCCAAGTGGCGCGAAGCTGTCCATCTTCACCAAACGCAGAGAACGGAAAACGCCAAAACTCCCGATAAACTTTCAATAATCTGATAAAACTATATTAAAAAAACATACTTTACGATGATATTATCACATGTATCAAATAAAATCAAAGCCGGAGATATTAGCCGTCTATAACGAAAGCTTTTCAGAAGGCAATCCAGGGTTCCTTCCCGCGCCTTGCTGAACAAAGGAGATTTGGGGTCACGTCATTCCAAGAGCTATTATTCGACCTCAGATCTAGCTAGACACCCCATTTCACCTCTCACTGCCTGTTGACATCTAGTGGAAGGCGTATGAAGTGCATGTATATTCATAGATTTCAAGAAAATGAATAGGAAGGCCCTGGAACAGAGCCTCGATTTCAGATTTTTCACTTCCTGACAGGAAGTTTGCTGCAAAATGAGTTCTGTTTTACTCACAGATATAATTCAAACGGTTTTAGAAACTTGAGAGTGTTTTCTATCCAATAGTAATAATAATATCATCTTTCCAAGATGGCGTAGCAGTCTGACGTGTGTTTGTCTTGTCCCGTCTTGTCCCGCGTAAATAGTCCTCGTATTTTTCGTATACATTTCGTACATATTTTAATTTCACTTTCCATCTAGGAACTGAATATGCATTCCTGCAACCCGCCTCACCCAATGTGATACGGATCTGCTATTTTTTATACTTTAGAACCGTAACCCCAATCAGAAGCTAGCCAGATAACTAGCTACTAGTCAGTTAGCCACTGCTGCGGTCTTCACCCTTAACTCGGACACCAGCCAGCTTCAGCTCGGGCCAATACCTGCCAGTCTGCAGGCGCGATATCAACCCAGAGCATATAGGACTGCTTTTTCTCTACCACATCACCGGATTCCTGACGCAAGCTCTGGAGAATTACACCGAATCATCGCAGCAAGCTAGCTGCAACCGAGTGGCTACTACTGGCTAACACCTCTGTCCCAAAACAAGCACCAGTTAGCCTTGAGCTAGCCTCGAGCTAGGCCCATCTGCCGGCTAGCCGAAGAGGTCTACCAGCGAATTCTTGGGCTACAATACCTCTTTTGCCAATTGGATGGACCCTTTATTGCCGACACGGAGCCCCGCCGATCCATCACGACTGGTCTGCCGACGTAATTGTCCGAGGTGGTTTCAACAGGCTTTTCCGTTGCGATGTTTCCGAAGACCCATCTGCTAATCATTAGCTGTCTTATCGGCTGCTATCTGAATAAGTATATCGGACAATTTTTTTTCTCGGGTCACTATATCTATTTTGACAATTGGATCGATCCCCTCTACCACACGGAACCCCACTAATCTACCGACGGAAACGCACGAGGTGACTAAAAATAGACCTCCATCCTATGTTATCTTGCTACCGATAGCCAGCTACCCGGCCAGCTGTCTGGATCGCCGTGACCCCAACCAACCTCTACTCACTGGACCCTTATGATCACTCGATTAAGCATGCCTCTCCTTAATGTAAATATGCCTTGTCCATTGCTGTTCTGGTTAGTGTTTATTGGCTTATTTCATTGTAGAGCCTCTAGCCCTGCTCACTATACCATATCCAACCTTTCAGTTCCACCACCCACATATGCGATGACATCACCTGGTTTCAATGATGTTTCTAGAGACAATATCTCTCTCATCATCACTCAATACCTAGGTTTACCTCCACTGTGTTCACATCCTGCCATACCTTTGTCTGTACATTATTCCTTGAAGCTATTTTATCACCCCCAGAAACTTCCTTTAACTCTCTGTTCTAGACGTTCTAGACGACCAATTCTCATAGCTTTTAGCCGTACCCTTATCCTACTCCTCCTCTGTTCCTCTGGTGATGTAGAGGTGAATCCAGGCCCTGCAGTACCTAGCTCCACTCCTATTCCCCAGGCGCTCTCTTTTAATGACTTCAGTAACCGTAATAGCCTTGGTTACATGCATGTTAACATTAGAAGCCTCCTCCCTAAGTTTGTTTTGTTCACTGCTTTAGCACACTCTGCCAACCCAGATGTTTTAGCCGTGTCTGAATCCTGGCTTAGGAAGACCACCAAAAATTCTGACATTTTCATCCCTAACTACAAGATTTTCAGACAAGATAGAACGGCCAAAGGGGGCGGTGTTGCAATCTACTGCAAAGATTGCCTGCAGAGTTCTGTTTTACTATCCAGGTCTGTTCCCAAACAATTTGAACTTCTACTTTTAAAAATCCACCTCTCTAAAAACAAGTCTCTCACCGTTGCCGCCTGCTATAGACTACCCTCTGCCCCCAGCTGTGCTCTGGACACCATATGTGAACTGATTGCCCCCCATCTATCTTCAGAGCTCGTGCTGCTAGGCGACCTAAATTGGAACATGCTTAACACCCCAGCCATCCTACAATCTAAGCTTGATGCCCTCAATCTCACACAAATTATCAATGAACCCACCAGGTACCACCCCAATTCCGTAAACACGGGTACCCTCATAGATATCATCCTAACCAACTTGCCCTCCAAATACACCTCTGCTGTTTTCAACCAAGATCTCAGCGATCACTGCCTCATTGCCTGCATCCGTAATGGGTCAGCGGTCAAACGACCTCCACTCATCACTGTCAAACGCTCCCTGAAACACTTCAGCGAGCAGGCCTTTCTAATCGACCTGGCCGAGGTATCCTGGAAGGATATTGATCTCATCCCGTCAGTAGAGGATGCCTGGATATTTTTAAAAAATGCCTTCCTCACCATCTTGAATAAGCATGCCCCATTCAAGAAATTTAGAACCAGGAAGAGATATAGCCCTTGGTTCTCTCCTGACCTGACTGCCCTTAACCAAAACATCCTATGGCGTTCTGCATTAGCATCGAACAGCCCCCGTGATATGCAACTTTTCAGGGAAGCTAGAAACCAATATACACAGGCAGTTAGAAAAGCCAAGGCTAGCTTTTTCAAGCAGAAATTTGCTTCCTGCAACACAAACTCAAAAAAGTTCTGGGACACTGTAAAGTCCATGGAGAATAAGAACACCTCCACCCAGCTTCCAACTGCACTGAAGATAGGAAACACTGTCACCACTGACAAATCCACTATAATTGAGAATTTCAGTAAGCATTTTTCTACGGCTGGCCATGCTTTCCACCTGGCTACCCCTACCCCGGACAACAGCACTGCCCTTCCCTCTGCTACTCGCCCACGCCTTCCCCATTTCTCTTTCTCCCAAATACAGTCAGCTGATGTTCTGAAAGACCTGCAAAATCTGGACCCTTACAAATTAGTCGGGCTAGATAATCTGGACCCTTTCTTTCTAAAACTATCTGCTGAAATTGTTGCCACCCCTATTACCAGCCTTTTCAACCTCTCTTTCGTGTCGTCTGAGATTCCCAAAGATTGGAAAGCAGCTGCAGTTATCCCCCTATTCAAAGGGGGGGACACTCTTGACCCAAACAGCTACAGACCTATATCTATCCTACCCTGCCTTTCTAACGTCTTCGAAAGCCAAGTCAACAAACAGATTACCGACCATTTCGAATCCCACCATACCTTCTCCGCTATGCAATCTGGTCATGGGTGCACCTCAGCCACGCTCAAGGTCATAAACGATATCTTAACCGCTATCGATAGGAAACAATACTGTGCAGCCATATTCATTGACCTGGCCAAGGCTTTTGACTCTGTCAATCACCACATTCTCATCGGCAGACTCGACAGCCTTGGTTTCTCTAATGATTGCCTTGCCTGGTTCACAAACTACTTACATTTACATTTTACATTTAAGTCATTTAGCAGACGCTCTTGTCCAGAGCGACTTACAAATTGGAAAGTTCATACATATTCATCCTGGTCCCCCCGTGGGAATTGAACCCTGGTCCCCCTGTGGGAATTGAACCCACAACCCTGGCGTTGCAAGCGCCATGCTCTACCAACTGAGCCACACGGGACCACGTGTGGCTACTTCTCTGATCGAGTTCAGTGTGTCAAATCGGAGGGTCTGTTGTCCGGACCTCTGGCAGTCTCTATGGGGGTGCCACAGGGTTCAATTCTTGGACCGACACTCTTCTCTGTATACATCAATGATGTCGCTCTTGCTGCTGGTGAGTCTCTGATCCACCTCTACGCAGACGACACCATTCTGTATACTTCTGGCCCTTCTTTTGACACTGTGTTAACAACCCTCCAGGCGAGCTTCAATGCCATACAACTCTCCTTCCGTGGCCTCCAACTGCTCTTAAATACAAGTAAAACTAAATGCATGCTCTTCAACCGATCGCTGCCTGCACCTGCCCGCCTGTCCAACATCATTACTCTGGACGGTTCTGACTTAGAATATGTGGACAACTACAAATACCTAGGTGTCTGGTTAGACTGTAAACTCTCCTTCCAGACTCACATCAAACATCTCCAATCCAAAGTTAAATCTAGAATTGGCTTCCTATTCCGCAACAAAGCATCCTTCACTCATGCTGCCAAACATACCCTTGTAAAACTGACCATCCTACCAATCCTCGACTTCGGTGATGTCATTTACAAAATAGCCTCCAAAACCCTACTCAATAAATTGGATGCAGTCTATCACAGTGCCATCCGTTTTGTCACCAAAGCCCCATATACTACCCACCACTGCGAACTGTACACTCTCGTTGGCTGGCCCTCGCTTCATACTCGTCGCCAAACCCACTGGCTCCAGGTCATCTACAAAACCCTGCTAGGTAAAGTCCCCCCTTATCTCAGCTCGCTGGTCACCATAGCAGCACCTACCTGTAGCACGCGCTCCAGCAGGTATATCTCTCTGGTCACCCCCAAAACCAATTCTTCCTTTGGCCGCCTCTCCTTCCAGTTCTCTGCTACCAATGACTGGAACGAACTACAAAAATCTCTGAAACTGGAAACACTTATCTCCCTCACTAGCTTTAAGCACCAGCTGTCAGAGCAGCTCATAGATTACTGCACCTGTACATAGCCCATCTATAATTTAGCCCAAACAACTACCTCTTTACCTACTGTATTTATTTATTTTGATCCTTTCCACCCCATTATTTCTATCTCTACTTTGCACCTTCTTCCACTGCAAACCAACCATTCCAGTGTTTTTTTTTACTTGCTATATTGTATTTACTTCACCACCATGGCCTTTTTTTATATTTTTATTTATATATATATTTTATTTGCCTTCACCTCCCTTATCTCACCTCACTTGCTCACATTGTATATAGACTTATTTCTCACTGTATTATTGACTGTATGTTTGTTCTACTCCATGTGTAACTATGTGTTGTTGTATGTGTCGAACTGCTTTGCTTTATCTTGGCCAGGTCGCAATTGTAAATGAGAACGTGTTCTCAATTTGCCTACCTGGTTAAATAAAGGTGAAATAAAAAATAAAAAATAAATAATATGCATATTGTACGATCTAGAATAGAGTACGAGGCCGTTTAAATTGGGCACGATTTTATCCCAAAGTGAAAATAGCGCCCCCCTATCCCAAAGAAGACAAGATACATTGATTTTCAAAGGTAGTTCAGTTTTATCAGGTTCTTATGCTTCTCTATCTATGCACTATATATGAGTGGAATCGCCCTTTGTCACCTACACAGAGACATGTTGCTTAGCAAAGTGGAGCTGATGGGTAATGGATAGCTCTGTGCAGACACTGCAGAGGTAATCCATCCCTCACAGTAACAGCTCTCACTCTGACTCTACAACACAGATGATGGATGCTCCTAATGTGGGATAGACACGCACATGCACACACAACCCCCCCATTGCAAAAAGATGAGCCCCAACAGAACCTTGACTGGCAGTTCACCCTGTAGTTTGACAAAGATCCTGTCACATGAAGCACCAATTATTCACTGTGATTGGTCATCATGACATGGTTAGGGACATAAATCCTATATAGGACCCAGGTAAAATGGAGTTCTCTGATAGGACACAGTGATTAGGTTGACCTTGGACACAACTTGGAATAGGGCCATATGATTATTAACCACCACATTTACTAACTAACTGCACATTGTCATGCATATGCATTTTTTGGCTGTGCGGCCACCTACCTCTATACAGAGTAGGCACTTAGGATGTATTATGTGTTGTGTTGCATCTACAGAATTCTTATGAAATAATGGGGAGGTGACCTGGCTTATAGAGGCTTTCATTGCATCTTAAGTGTTGACATTTAAGAATAGGGGATAATGATCTGGTTTACAGAGACTTTTGATTCTCACTCAGGGAGCTCAACCTCAAGTAACATTTTCTGAACAACATTTTTACCCTGCCGTTGATAAGACGAGCATTCAGCTCTCACTTGCCAAATAACAATTACTACTGCTATGATTCAATAACCCATGAGATCCTGTACTTCCGCTGTGAGGCGCATTGTGCTATAATGCTTTGTCTTGCATGTGGAGCCAAAAACGAAGCAAAGGACCGAACAGCATAAGATCATTCTCATGAATCATGCAATGTTTACTCTGTGGAATTATGCCAAGCAGCAAGGAGGTGCAAGGAGGCTATTCCAGCATTGTCTTTCTCCTCTGAAACTTTTCCTGCTGGTTGTTCACTTCCTCTGCTAATGGGTTGACATGGACCGGCTGCTGCAGAGAAAATAAAAGTGACACTTCTCAGTAACCTGGTCCCAGAGAATTTTGAATTATTCTGTAAATACATCTGAGTATGATATATTACGTTTCATATGTATTAATTTGTAGATGTTCACCATCCATTTCGTATGATATGTACCGCATTACAATTCGTATTACATACAATGTGTTACACATTCTAGCTAGGTGGCTACGGTTAGCTAGGCTAGAAGTTGAGGTTAAGGTTAGGAGTTAGGTTAAAGGGTTTTAAGGTTCGGAAAAGCAGTTGCAAAGTTGCAAATAATTTTTATTCATCCTTTATTTAACTAGGCAAGTCAGTTAAGAACAAATTCTTATTTGCAATGACGGCCTAGAAACAGTGGGTTAATGGCCATGTTCAGTGGCAGAACAACATATTTATATCTTGTCAGCTCGGGGATCTAGCAACCTTTCGGTTACTGGCCCAACACTCTAACCACTAGGCTACCTGCCGCCCCCAACTAATTAGCTAAAGTTCTAAAGCTGTCTATGATGAGATTCAAACGTGCAATCTTTGGATTGCTAGATTTACGCATTATACCTCTTCACCCCAACCAACCATTGCGTTATACGCCCACCCCTCCACTCCTTTAGTTTTGGCCTTAAGTAACCATCTGTCTTAGGAAACCATACCAAACCTAACATATCATACTAAATGGAGTGAATCGTATTTACGTACAGAATAATAAGAAGGGCCCTGAGACCAGATTGTTCTCAACGTTGAAGGTCAGGCTGTGTCTAATGAAGACCCTGTTGTCCTTTTTCATTGATTTCTGACCCAGTTCAGTTAGGATGCAGAGTTGTTGCTGCTCCACGTTGCCATGTGAGAAACGTCCCCCGGCAGAGTCTGACATGACTTTCCTCCGGCTAGTTTAAGTGCTTAATGGAATTTGTAATTTGTAAACGCATCCTTCTCTCCTTTGTACATCATTATTTTCTCTTACGGAGAACAGTATGCTAATGACTTGGCTATGCAAGCACTCACTTTATCTACCCTTATATCCATTATTCTTGGCCTGAGGGAAATGGACTAAGTCTTGTGTCAATACTGATGACATTCACATAATTCCATATGGGTGGAAGCCTGAAAAATTTGTGTAATTCTGAAGTCATTTATTACAAAGAACAAAGTAATGGAGCTCTCACGTCTTCATATTCCTGATCAGAGTCAACGTGGATGGCATTTTGGTTCTAAATACCACATGGAGGGTGTCACCATGAGAGATAAGCCTGTAATAAAGATTAATTGGAGTGTTAGCGACAGGCAGCAGCATTGAAATGCATGACATTGGCTCTGCATTGGGATTCATGGCAGACATCATGTGAAGATTAGGATAGGGCTTGAACACGTCCATGCTGCAGTGTGGTTATATTCTTAATAACCTGCTCACTTTGGCAAAGCTCCCTCTCCTCTCATCCATAATGTATATGACCCACAGCTGGCCAGGAAGAGGAGTCGGTGCAGACGTACAGTAATGTTATTTTGCATTATACGTGTATGTGTGTGTTTACCTTAAAACTTCAATTAATAGCCTGGGTGTTTATTTGCTTCAATCACTGAACACAATGCTTCTATTTGAGCCAGGCGTCTATTTCCTTAATGCACACAACTTTTGATCAATAAATGTTAAAAAGACCACCACAGTGTTTATTGTGACCAGTCTGACCAGTATAAACACTATAATAACAAATCCATTGCAGATCAGACTTACAAAGGCTGCCTATCATACACCCCCGATTCTTTGATTCAGCACCAAGGAGAGCAGTACCGGTACTCACTCATTTGATGTTGTGTTTTCTTTTTAGAGCGGCCATGGCTAGCAACATGCACATGACCGTGGGAGTACCAGAGCTGTGTCCATGGTAACCTCACAAACAATTCATTTAGCCCCACGGTTTATTTGAAACAGGTGTTAATTTGCTGAAATGTGTGCTGATACCCGACTATTAAAAGGAATAGGTGGATATTTGAGACTCAGTGTTTAATTTAAGTTTTACGGTACTTACATTTTTCCCCCTACATAAGACCTTCAGTGCCTGATGCCATTTGAGTATTCATTGGGCTGTCACTGGACTGTCGGTTCCACAGCCACACACAACCTGTAGGGGAACATTGTGGAGAGGTTATGTCTGTGGAGCAAATTGACCAGCAAACACAGAGCAAAGACAAATGTTCAACTTTTAAGGTTTAATTCAAGGTTTTCAATAATACTGTTGGACATAAACTAGATAAACTAGTCTCTCTAGCATTGTGGTGTTGCAGAGTTCCATTCCATTTTGTGTATATTTAGTTCCTGCATATGGATATATTATGGTGGTGGTTTAGCCATGGTTAGGAGGGAGGGAACATCGAATGGCAGATGAAAAGTTTAATAAGGGCAATGTAATGATCAATTAATGTATTTTCTATTAGAGCGCCTGCTCTTTATCAGCCAATTGTTGGATGTTCAGATGTCAAGTGTCAAGCCTTTTTTCAGCCCTTTCCATGGATAGGAATTGTATCATAATTGTCATCCTATTGGTTTATGATACAGCACTAAGTTATTATGAAGTCCACTCTGCTCTGTAATGAATAATGGTAGGGTTTCAATTAATGAAGCACAGTTCCGTATCTTAATGATGGATTTACAGTACCTCATGATTAATCAACATACTGAACCTATACTATAATTTCACTTTCAAAAGAAGTAGTCTGTTATGTATTCCCTGTTAGAAAAGCAGCTGCCTGCATGGTTTTTCAGTTCTACTCGCTATCAGTTCTGAAAGCCATCTTTACTCTCTCTCTTCCTGTCTCCAAATGACGTTTTCTGTTCTGCTCTCTAAAATCTGCCGTGTTTCATAGAGCTCAATGGATTTAATGAGCAGTGGTGTTCCGCCCGTCATAACGGATGCAGGGTGTCAGGAATGAAGCTTGTGATAATGTGCCCAACCAGGCTCCACTGAACGTTTCTGACCGACCAAAGACTGCTACGGTAGCTGCCATTTTGTTATGCTGTTATTTGTGCTGTTATCCATCCACCACTGATGTTTGTTAGAAATTATATTCAAATAATTATACCATTTAGTGATGCAGTGTCTGTGGTCGGACTCTGTATGTTTCTTTCTCATGCAAATGCAGTCGTTGTCCTATTTATTTTACTGGGTATCGACAAGACAGTGTTGTTAGTTTTTTTCCCCTCCATAGAATGTTTGTTTCTTTCTATTTCACGCTGAAATGAAATGGGGTGCAACAGTTACAGTGCAAGCAAACATTAAGAGTCAAGAAGTACATTTACATTTACATTTAAGTCATTTAGCAGACGCTCTTATCCAGAGCGACTTACAAATTGGTGCATTCAAGTAAAGGCTTTTGATTCCGAAAGGGGAGATAAATTGACATGAGAGGTCAACCAAATGACTCAAATGTGGCCCCTTGCCTTTCAAGGCTGGCAGACAGGCAGGCATGAAAGCAGGTAGACACATCAATGGAAACCCTGGCTGCTCTGAGGTCAAGAGGCCCTCTCTTTCTTTCATGGCACCTGGTGCATGCCAGGAGAGTAAATGGTCTCTCAGTCACCACCAGCTCCCTCCCTACCTTCAATGGTAATCAATTCAGCTTCAAAGGTACTAGAAACACCCATAGAGACTTCTGCAAACCAAGCACACCTGGTCCAACCCCATATAACCTAGCTATTAAATCCAAGATGGTGTAGCAGTGCAGATGTGGTTTGTTGTCCTCTCGTTTACTTTTTGTATTTTTCGTCTTTTTTTGTATATATTCCAATATATTTTTCAATCTCTTTTTCCATTTTTAAATTAAATATACCGTCCGGTAACCCGCCTTACTCATTGTGACACGGATCTGCTATTTTTTTAGACCCTATAGCCAAAACTTTAATCAGAAGGTAGCCAGCTAATTAACTAAGTTACTATCCCTTTAGTCATTGTTAGCCACTGTTAGTGGCCTTTACCCTCTGCTCAGGCACCAGATGTATTTTTTAGCTTGGATAATACCTGCCAGCCTCTGACTGTTTTTCTCCACTACAACGCCAGATTCCTGCCGACCATTGATCATCACAGCTAGCTATCTTTAACTGAGTGACCCAGCCCAAAAGCTAGCCCTGAGCCAGGCGCATCTCCCGGCTAGCAAACGAAATTCCACAACTACAATACCTCTTTCGCCATTTGGCCCGGTCCCATCGTCGACACGACGCCCCACCGTACCACCACGACTGGTCCGCAGAAGTAATTCCATCAGCTGTGCCTCAACCGGCCTTTGCCGGACGACGGAGCAGACGCTTCTACTTACGCTAACTTTAAAATACAGACGCTAACTTTAAAATACTGTTTGTCACGCATGCTAGCGTAGTAACGACTACCTAGCTGCTTCCCTGTTTCATCTATTGCTGTGCACTGGACCCAATGATCCCTTGGCTACATAGCTGATGCCTGCTGGACTGTTCATTTATCACGGTACTCCACTTTGTTTACCTTGTTTATCTGTCGGCCCTAGCCCCGAACTCAGGCCCTGTGTGTAGTTAACTGACCCTCTCTGCCCATTCATCACCATTTTACCTGTTGTTGTTGACTTAGCTGATTAGCTGTTGTTGTCTTAACCGTTGTTGACTTAGCTAGCTCTCCCAATCAACACATGTGATTGCTTTATGCCCCGCTTTATGTCTCTCTCAAATGTCAATATGCCTTGTATACTGTTGTTTAGGATAGTTATCAATGTTTTAGTTTACTGTGGTGCCCCTAGTCCCACTGTACATGCCTTAGATACCTCCTTTGTCCCACCTCCAACACATGGTTATACTGGGTGACCTCACCCAGTATAACCAGCATGTCCAGAGATGCAACCTCTCTTATCATCACTCAGTGCACCCCTGTCTGCACATTATGCCTTGAACCTATTCTACCACGCCCAGAAAGCTGCTCCTTTTATTCTCTGTCCCCAACCCACGAGATGACCAGTTTTGCTAGCCTTTAGCCGTACCCTCATCCTACTCCTCCTCTGTTCATCGGGTGATGTGGAGGCTAACCCAGGCCCTGCGTGTCCCAAGGCACTCTCATTTGTTGACTTCTGTAATCAAAAAAGCCTTGGTTTCATGCATGTTAACATCAGAAGCCTCCTCCCTAAGTTTATTTTACTCACTGCTTTAGCACAGTCCGCCAACCCCGAATGAATCTCTCCAGAAATAAGTCTCTCACTGTTGCCGCCTGTTATAGACCCCCTTAGCTCCCAGCTGTGCCCTGGACACCATACGTGAATTGAACTTCAGAGATTGTTCTGTTAGGTGACCTAAACTGGGATATGCTTAACACCCCAGCAGTCCTACAATCTAAGCTAGATGCCCTCAATCTCACACAAATGATCAAGGAAACCACCAGGTACAACCCTAAATCCGTAAACATGGGCACCCTCATAGATATTATCCTGACCAACTTTCCCTCCAAAATACACCTCTGCTGTTTTCAATCAGGATCTCAGCGATCACTGCCTCGTTGCCTGCATCCGCTATGGGTCCGCGGTCAAACGACCACCCCTTATCACTGTCAAACGCTACCTAAAACACTTCTGCGAGCAAGCCTTTCCAATCGACCTGGCCCAGGTATCCTGGAAGGATATTGACCTCATCCCATCAGTCGAGGATGCCTGGTTGTTCTTTAAAAGCAATTTCCTCACCATCTTAAATAAGCATGCACCTTTCAAAATTTAGAACTAAGAACATATATAGCCCTTGGTTCACTCCAGACCTGACTGCCCTTGACCAGCACAAAAACATCCTGTGGCGGACTGCAATAGCATCGAATAGTCCCCGCGATATGCAACTGTTCAGGGAAATCAGGAACCAATACACACAGTCAGTCAGGAAAGCAAAGGCTAGCTTTTTCAAACAGAAATTGCATCCTGTAGCTCTTACTCCAAAACGTTTTGGGACACTCTAAAGTCCATGGAGAATAAGAGCACCTCCTCCCAGCTGCCCACTGCACTGAGGCTAGGCGACACGGTCACCACCGATAAATCCATGATAATCGAAAATTTAAATAAGCATTTCTCTATGGCTGGCCATGCTTTCCTCCTGGCTACCCCAACCCCGGCCGCAGCCCTCGTAGCTACTTCCTCGAGCCTCCCCAGCTTCTCCTACACCCAAATCCAGATCACAGATGTTCTGAAAGAGCTGCAAAACCTGGACCCGAACAAACCAGCTGTGCTAGACAATCTGGACCCTCTCTAAAATTATCCGCCGCCATTGTTGCAACCCCTATTACCAGTCTGTTCAACCTCTCTTTTATTTCGTCTGAGATCCCTAAAGATTGGAAAGCTGCCGCGGTCATCCCCCTCTTCAAAGGGGGTGACACTCTAGACCCAAACTGTTACAGACCTATATCCATCCTGCCCTGCCTTTCTAAAGTCTTCGAAAGCCAAGTTAATGAACATCACTAACCATTTCGAATCCCACCGTACCTTCTCCGCTGTGCAATCCGGTTTCTGAGCTGGTCACGGTTGCACCTCAGCAACACTCAAGGTACTAAATGATATCATAACCGCCATCGATAAAAGACAGTACTGTGCAGCCATCTTCATCGACCTAGCCAAGGCTTTCGACTCTGTCAATCACCACATTCTTATTGGCAGACTCAACAGCCTTGGTTTCTCAAATTACTGCCTCGCCTGGTTCACCACCTACTTCGCTGATAGAGTTCAGTGTGTAAAATCTGAGGGCCTGTTGTCCGGACTTCTGGCAGTCTCTATGGGGGGTACCACAGGGTTAAATTCTCGGGCCGACTCTTTTCTCTGTATATATCAACGCTCTTCCTGCGGGTGATTCCCTAATCCACCTCAACGCAGACGACACACTTCTGTATACATTTGGCCATTTGGACACTGTTATCTTCTTATGGCTGCAGGGGCAGTATTGAGTAGCTTGGATGAAAGGTGCACAGAGGTGCCCAGAGTAAACGGCCTGCTCCTCAGTCATAGTTACTAATAGCCCTTTTTCCAGCCAAAGAGAGTAGTCACAAAAAGCAGAAATAGAGATAAAATGAATCACTAACCTTTGATCTTCATCAGATGACTCATAGGACTTCATGTTACACAATACATGTATGTTTTGTTCGATAAAGTTCATATTTATATCCAAAAATCTGAGTTTACATTGGCGCGCTATGTTCTGTAGTTCCAAAACATCCGGTGATTTTGCAGAGAGCCACATCAATTTACAGAAATACTCATAATAAACATTGCTAAAAGATACAACTTATGCATGGAATTTTAGATCCACTTCTCCTTAATAATGCAACCTCTGTGTCAGATTTTTTTTAAACTTTACGGAAAAAACACACCATGCAATAATCTGAGTACAGCGCTCAGACACAAAACCAAGCCATACAGATATCCGCCATGTTGTGGAGTCAACAGAAGCCAGAAATAGCATTATAAATATTCACTTACCTTTGATGATCTTCTCACGAGGCAAGTCCAGGCGAAAGATCAGACAAAGTCATATTACAGTTCGTAGAAACATGTCAAACGAAGTATAGAATCTATCTTTAGGATGTTTTTATCTTAAATCTTCAATAATGTTCCAACCGGAGAATTCCTTTGTCTGTAGAAATGCAATGGAGCACAAGCTAACTTTCAAGTGAACACGCGTGGTCAGCTCATGCCACTCTGGCAGACCTCTGACTCATTCAGCTCCCATTCCACCCTCCTTCACAGTAGAAGCATCAAACAAGGTTCTAAAGACTGTTGACATCTAGTGGAAGCCTTGGGGAGTGAAATATGACCCCATAGACACTGTATATTCGATAGACAATGACTTGAAAAACTACAAATGATCAGATTTCCCACTTCCTGTTTGGATTTTTTCTCAGGTTTTTGCCTGCCATATGAGTTCTGTTATACTCACAGACATCATTCAAACAGTTTTAGAAACTTCAGGGTGTTTTCCATCCAAATATACTAATTATATGCATATTCTAGCTTTTATGGCTGAGTAGCAGGCAGTTTGAATTGATTTGTGCTGCTTTGCTTTATCTTGGCCAGGTCACAGTTGTAAATGAGAACTTGTTCTCAACTAGCTTACCTGGTTAAATAAAGGTGAAATATATATATATATTTTTAAAATTAATAGCGTATAACCCTTAGCTCGTATTTATATTGATAACTTATACCTTAATGCTCTCTCATGTTGTCAGTGAAGGTGGATAACCATTTTTGTTTACCCGCTCAACATACCCATTATTTTTCTTTAAAAAAATGCAAAGATTTTATAGCAAAAGTCCCAGAGCACTGATTTTTGCGAATGACCTGACTTAACCTGGTACAAACCACTTTACCTTACTTTTACTTTACTGACTTTATTGTCCCCATGGAGAAATTTTGTTGCAGTGTCATGGACACGTTTAAATAACAAAACAAATTGACAATACAACTTTCATAACAGTTACATACCAATAAAAAGAGACTGGCCTTACTGGGTCGATAGGGCCATTAGCCCAAGCTATTTAGGAGGGATATCCCACCTGGCACAAATGATTGTCTAGTTCTGTTTTACCTGCCGATGGGTGCCCTATATTGGCGCCAAGAGAGGAGTAGTTCAAAGTCTGGGTACAGGGGGTGACTTGGGTCTAAAATTATTTTGTGAGCCTTGCAGAGGGCCCTGACCTTAAAGATCTCATCCAGACCTGTCTGTTTGACTCCAAGTACCTTGCTTGCTGTGGTGATAATCCTTCTCAGAATATTTCTCTGGCTGACAGTGGAATTACCAAACCAACAAACAATACAAAAAGTTTAAATACTCTCAATGAAAGATTCGTAAGACAGAGTCAGTGTAGTACAATTAACATTAAAAGATCCCAGCTTTTTGAGAAAGTACAGTCTCTGTTAACTCTTTTTGTAGATCAAGTCTGCACATTTACTCCACCGAAGCTTATTGTCCAAGAGGACACCCAGATAATTATATTCCTCTACAATCTCTATGTTATGACCTCTGATAGATGTTGCAGAGGTAGGCGTTGTATGCTTCCTGAAGTCTATGCACATCTCTGTGGTCTTATTGTTATTGAGGACCAAGTGTGATTCGTCACACCACTCTACAAAGTCATCTAGGATCTGTCCATGGTGTTCCTCGTCATCATGCAACAGGCTGATCAAGGCAGTGTCATCAGCGAACTTAACGAGGTGTCTGTCATGGTGGGAACTAGTACAACTATTAGTGTACAAGATGTACAGGAGCGGGGACCAAACACATCCCTGAGAAGAGCCTGTGTTGGTGTTGCGAATGTCTGACACGTGGGGACCTATTTTGACCCTTTGTGACCGTTGGCTCAGGAAGTCCAACAGCCATAAAACCAAGTCCCGAATGAATCTCTGTGCCAGAATGTAAGGCTGGATTGTGTTGAAGGCAGAAGAAAAGTCAACAAACAAAACCCTGACATGGGATTTGGCACCCTCTAGATGTCTGTAGACCATGTTGAGGAGAGTAAGAATGGCATCATCAACTCCTCTGCAGGGGTGATTTGTAATGATGCTTCCATTTGTTTTACCCCCGACACAAGGTTGTCTGATTCAAATCTTGAGAAGAAACCATTCAGTTCATTAGCCAAGTTCTGGCCCTCATGTCTCCCAAGGTCAGCACTGGTTTTGTAATACCGTGGGTTGTGGGTTTGATTCCGGGGACCACCCGTATGCACACAGTAAAAGCACCTGCTAAATGACATATTTTATAAGTACAATATATTGTGTTTTCCCATCTATCTACCTAGCAATATGGCTCAGAGTATTGTCTAGTGGAGACTGTACTAATATTTTATAATCTCAATCTCAGTCATTTCAAATCTATTTATGTGAATAACATTGTCTCCTAGTGTATTTCCATAACACACACACACACACACACACACACACACACACACACACACACACACACACACACACACACACACACACACACACACACACACACACACACACACACACACACACACACACACACACTCACACACACTCACACTCTCTCTAAAACACTTTCTAGCTACCAAAATGAAATGCCCCCTGTAATGTTATAAGTAAATTGCTGGCAGCACAGAAGCCAGTAAATTACTGTAGATTTACAGGACCTTTACTGAAACACACATTTACAGCATATTACTGGAACACCTGACTACAGCAACATACTGTATTCCTAGAATTTACAGTGCATTACTGGAAGCACAATGGTTAGTAAACCGTTGCAGGTTTACGATGGGAAGTGTTTCTGTTACATGTATTTGATATAGCTATTTCAATAACAATTTTGTAATTTGTATTTCACTGGCCTGAAGTACAATGCATGTATTTTGTAACAGTATAATTAGAACACATGTATTTTGTACTTTCTAATACAGAAATAAACTTGCATGTAGTCCGCTTAACTGCAAATCGCTCTGGATAAGCTCGTCTGGAAAATGACTAAAATGTAAATGAACACACATTTTACATTTTGGTCATTGTCCAGAGCGACTCACAGTCAGTGCTTTGAACTAAGGTTGATTAAAAAAATACATATTACAGTCATAGCAAGTAAAGAGTTCCTGTAACCGTTACTGAGAATGTTGTTGTAGTGAAGGATCCATTGGTCGTCAAGGTATTTTGTATTTGGAACACGATACCATACCTTTTGATGTATCTTTGCCCATCTCTGGCTAGTGCCAAAAACATTACTGTAATATTCATAATAATTTGCCACCAGCTTCCTGCAAGTTACTGTAATATCAGAGAAATTATACAGTACAATACTGTAAGAAAGCAAATGCTACTAATCATAATATTAGTATTTTGTGATTACATGGGATTGGTGCAAGCAGGTTGGCTGCTAGGTGTTTTTATAGTACAGCATATTTATGAATATTTGGTGTGTTATATCACTTGCATTTCTAGAGGCTTAGACAATGGCTTCCAAACTGGCTGCGATAACAGGGCAAACAGACCGAAAGGACTTTACAAAACACAACCAGTTAAAGTTTAAGATTTACTATTACTCTGCTCTGTCGCCTATACACATTAAATTGTCAGGGCACTACTACCACATATCAGTTCAATTGGTAGGGCATTCTCACTAACGGGTGCAACAAATATAGACACTTACAAGGCACACCTTGCAATAAGTTAATGAGACAGCAAGTATTTCGCCTCCTACAACACATTTCCACAATGCACCATAATTTACACAACGCTGCAGTAAATATACAGCAAAATATGAATACAGTAATTTATTGTTAAATTGTATTGTAATAAAATGACAGCAATTGCTAACAGTGAATATGTAATTCAATTTGACGGCATAACATGTTTTATATGAATTGGACTTGTAGAGGCTTAACAAAGTCTTCTAATCTGACAGTGACTATAGAGTGAAACAGATCAAAAGGACAAGGCTTAACACTCAACCATTAAAGGTTTGAGACTTGCTGATCATGAGCTTCTTCTTCTTCTTCTTCTTCTGCTGTTTCATAGTGCTCACACATTTTGTTTGTGCATGCCACCACCTACTGTGCGGTAGTGTGTGGTCAATCATTTTGTTACATTTTGTTACATTTTGTTTTACAAAAATAAAAAAGGAAGGGGGAAAAGGAAACAATTGCCACCAACTAACCCTCCACCTATATACCACTATTACATACAACCAACTAACCCTCCACCTATATACCACTATTACATACAACCAACTAACCCTCCATCTATATACCACTATTACATACAACCAACTAACCCTCCACCTAAATAAAAACCACCACCCCATTCCACTACTTTGACCCTAACTGATCTACTTTAATGGCCTGGGAGGACGGGACTCTTTTGTTGAACCACACTTTGTAAATCTTCTGCAGTAAAACATCGTACACCCAAGAGCAGAGTACACGTCATTCTTAACAGCTTCTACCCCCAAGCCATAAGACTGCTGAACAGCTAATCAAATGGCTACCCGGACTTTGCATTGACCTTCTTTCTTTTTTTTTTTTTACACTTCTGCTACTCGCTGTTTATTATCTATGCATAGTCACTGTACCCCAACCTACATGTACATTTTACGTTAATTACCTCGACTAATTGTGCCCCCGCACATTGATTTGTTACCGGTACCCTCTGTATATAGCCTCGTTATTGATATTTTACTGTTGCTCTCTCATTTTTTTAGTTGATTTCGTAAATATTTTCTTAAATCTTATTTTTCTTAACTGCATTGTTGGTAAAGGGCTTGTATGTAATAATTTCACAGTAAGGTCCTGTATTCAGCGCATGTGACAAATACAATTTGATTTGAACTACCTGACCAATTTAACACTCGGCCTCCCGAGTGGCGCAGCAGTCTAAGGCATTGCATCTCAGTGCTAGAGGCATCACTACAGACACCCTGGTTCAAGTCCAGACTGTATCACAACCGGCTGTGATTGAGAGTCCCATTTGGGGTGCCCAGGTTTGGCCGGTGTAGGCCGTCATTGTAAATAAGAATTTGTTCTTAACTGGCTTGCCTAGTTAAATAAAAAATAACCCAAAATAATCTAAGCAGTACCCAGCCTGAGACTACATATGGATCAGTCAAAAGGCAAGGATACACTGTCACGCCCTGGCCTTAGTATTCTTTGTTTTCTTTATTATTTTAGTTAGGTCAGGGTGTGACATGGGGAATGTTTATGTTTTGTTGGTTTTGGGTGTTTATGGTAA
Organism: Salvelinus fontinalis; assembly: GCF_029448725.1. Taxonomy (NCBI): domain Eukaryota; kingdom Metazoa; phylum Chordata; class Actinopteri; order Salmoniformes; family Salmonidae; genus Salvelinus; species Salvelinus fontinalis. The sequence continues at coordinate 29,253,471 of NC_074683.1, read as the reverse complement.
AGGGGTTGTGTATAGTATATGGGTTTGTGTGGAGTACATGTTTCTAGTGTTGTCTATGTATGTTTAGTTGTCTAGGAGAGTCTATGGTTGCCTGAATGAGTTCCCAATTAGAGACAGCTGATTTCGGTTGTCTCTGATTGGGAGCCTTATTTAGGGTAGCCATAGGCTCTCATTGGTTGTGGGTAATTGTCTATGTAGAACGTTTGTAGCCTGTATGTATGTGCACAACGTTTGTAGCTTCACGGTCGTTTTGTTGTTTTGTTAAAGTGTTTTGTGTCGTGTTCATCTTCGTGTTGTTTAATAAAAGAAGATGGCTTATTTTCCAACTGCTGCATTTTGGTCTGTCAATCCGCCACACGATCGTGACAGAATTACCCACCATAGGACCAAGCGGCATGGAAGGCGGCAACAGGACCTACCTACACAGGATTTCTGGAGATGGGAGGAAATTCTAGACGGGAGAGGACCCTGGTCACAGCCAGGGGAATATCACTGCCCCAAGGCAGAGATGGAGGCAGCACGGCGACACGGGAGGAAGCCCAAGAGACAGCACAAAAATTTTTTTGGAGGGGGGCACTTGGAGCAGTCGGCGAAGTTGAGGGGTGAGTCTGAGTGTGTCGAGGAGTTATTGGACAGATTGGAGGAGAGTGAACGAAGGGGAGATTATGAGACATTCGAAGAGTTGTTGACGAAATTGGAGGAGAGTGAAGAGAGAGAGCTGTTGGTTTGGCAGAGTATGCAATGCATTCTTCCTGAGGAGCGTATTAGCTGTCCGATGCCACCTGTGTCAGTTCCTCGTACTCAGCCTGAAACTCGTGTTAAAGTTCCGGAAGATTTGATGCCGGCTATACACACCAGGTCTCCAGTACACCTTCACAACCCGGTGTGTCCTGTTCCTACTTTTTGCACTCATCCTGAGATGCATGTCCCCAGCCCTGTACCACTAGTTCCGGCACCAAGCACTAGGTCTAAGGTGCGTCTCCAGAGCCCTTTACGCACTGTTCCTGCTCCCCGCACTAGCTTTGAGGTGCGTGTTTCCAGCCCATTACCACCAGTGCCTACAACACGCATCAAGCTTCCTGGGTGTCTCCAGAGCCCTGTTGTTCCTCCACGTACTAGCCCTGTGGTGCGTGTCTCCAGCACATTACCACCAGTGCCTACACCACGCACCAAGCCCTCTGTGTGTTTCCAGAGTCCTGTACGCACTGTTCCTTCTCCCCGTACTCGCCCTGATGTGCGGGTCCTCAGCCCGGTACTACCAGTACCGGTACCACGCACAAGGCCTATAGTACGCCTTGAGAGTCCAGTGTGCCCTGTTGCTGCTCCCCGCATTAGCCCTGAGATGCGTGTCCCCAGTCCGGTACCACCAGTTCCGGCCCCACGCACTAGGCCTAATGTGCGTCCCCAGGGTCCAGTATGCCCTGTTCCTGCTCCCCGCACTAGCCCTGAGATGCGTGTCCCCAGCCCGGTACCACCAGTTCCGGCACCACGCACTAGGCCTAATGTGCGCTCCCAGGGTCCAGTATGCCCTGTTCCTTCTCCCCGCACTAGCCCTGAGATGCGTGTTCCCAGCCCGGTGCCACCAGTCCCGGCACCACGCACCAGGCCTACAGTGCGCCTCAGCCGGCAGGAGTCTGCCGTCTGCACAGCGATGACTGAACTGCCCGTCTCCCCAGCGCCATCTGAGCCATCCGTCTCCCCAGCGCCATCTGAGCCATCCGTCTCCCCAGCGCCATCTGAGCCATCCGTCTCCCCAGCGCCATCTGAGCCATCCGTCTGCCATGAGCCTGCAAAGCCGCCCGTCTGCCATGAGCCTGCAAAGCCGCCCGTCTGCCATGAGCCTACTGAGCCGTCCGCCAGACAGGAGCCGCTAGAGCCGCCAGCCAGACAGGAGCCGCTAGAGCCGTCCGTCAGACAGGATCTGCCAGAGCCGCCAACCAGACAGGATCTGCCAGAGCCGCCAACCAGACAGGATCTGCCAGAGCCGCCAACCAGACAGGATCTGCCAGAGCCGCCAACCAGACAGGATCTGCCAGATCAGTCAGCTAGCCATGAGCAGCCAGATCCGTCAGCCAGCCATGAGCAGCCAGATCCGTCAGCCAGCCATGAGCAGCCAGATCCGTCAGCTAGCCATGAGCAGCCAGATCCGTCAGCCAGCCATGAGCAGCCAGATCCGTCAGCCAGCCATGAGCAGCCAGATCCGTCAGCTAGCCATGAGCAGCCAGATCCGTCAGCTAGCCATGAGCAGCCAGATCCGTCAGCTAGCCATGAGCAGCCAGATCCGTCAGCTAGCCATGAGCAGCCAGATCCATCAGCTAGCCATGAGCAGCCAGATCCGTCAGCCAGCCATGGGCCATCCCTCAGTCCGGAGCTGCAGTCCCTCAGTCCGGAGCTGCAGTCCCTCAGTCCGGAGCTGCCATTCTTCAGTCCGGAGCTGCCCCTTATCCTGGTGCTGCCCCTTATCCTGGTGCTGCCCCTTACCCTGGTGCTGCCCCTTACCCTGGTACTGCCCCTTACCCTGGTACTGCCCCTGACCCTGGTACTGCCCCTTACCCTGGTACTGCCCCTTACCCTGGTACTGCCCCTTAGTCCGGAGCTGCCCCTTAGTCCAGAACTGCCCCTTAATGCAATGGGGTTAATGTGGAGAGGGGTCATTTTGAAGAAGCTAAGGAGGTGGTTAGGGACTGTGGTGAAGTGGGGACCACGACCAGAGCCGGAGCCGCCACCGTGGAGGGAAGCCCACCCAGACCCTCCCCTAGACTGTGTATGGTGCGCCCGGAGTTCGCGCCTCAAGGGGGGGGTTATGTCACGCCCTGGCCTTAGTATTCTTTGTTTTCTTTATTATTTTAGTTAGGTCAGGGTGTGACATGGGGAATGTTTATGTTTTGTTGGTTTTGGGTGTTTATGGTAAAGGGGTTGTGTATAGTATATGGGTTTGTGTGGAGTACATGTTTCTAGTGTTGTCTATGTATGTTTAGTTGTCTAGGAGAGTCTATGGTTGCCTGAATGAGTTCCCAATTAGAGACAGCTGATTTCGGTTGTCTCTGATTGGGAGCCTTATTTAGGGTAGCCATAGGCTCTCATTGGTTGTGGGTAATTGTCTATGTAGAACGTTTGTAGCCTGTATGTATGTGCACAACGTTTGTAGCTTCACGGTCGTTTTGTTGTTTTGTTAAAGTGTTTTGTGTCGTGTTCATCTTCGTGTTGTTTAATAAAAGAAGATGGCTTATTTTCCAACTGCTGCATTTTGGTCTGTCAATCCGCCACACGATCGTGACATACACATTCTCCTTAAATTCACAGACTGAGGTCTGTCCCCTACACACATTGAACTGTTTGGGAACTACTACCACATTTCAGTTGAATTGGTCCAGCACTCGCACTAACGGGTGAAACAAATATTGCCTCTTACAAGGCACATATCAAAATATGTTAATGAGACAGATTCTTTCTCAACCTACATGTTCCCACAATGCATTCACTGTATGCTGCTTTAAATATACAGCAAAACAGGTAATATTGTAAATATTAATATTGTAAAATTGCTGTAATGTTACAGCAGTGTAGCGGAAAGCCATTGAGCCCACATAATGCATTGCTCTTTAGAGTACTGTACTACAGAATTACAGTAGCTAACTGTAAAATGTTTGCTGTAAATGTATCACAATTTGTTACAGTGAATGAAGGCATGTGTTAAGGAGGCTAATGTCAGGCCAGAATACTTACAGGGAATGATCTATTTTAGAGCAACACAAAAATCCCTCTGGAAAGATTACTACAGCTCTCCCCATAACCTCCTATTATAATGCATCTTATTATAGTGACACAAATGTTACTATTTGTTATGGAAGTTGAGCGCTGTGCCACTTTATTTTATGGCTGTGTGCCAAATTTTTATTGGAGGGACTACAATAAATGTCTCTTCATATTTTGTTTTATCATACTAGCTCTCTTAGCCTTCGTTTTTGGATATGAAGATTAAGGTCTTGCAATAGTCCAATTAGATTTGATTGTAATGACTCTTCAATATTTTCTATTCCCAGTCCCCACTCACATGGATATGTGTCAGGAAGGACTCAGGGGTTTGCAATATGATCAATATGCTCCATCTTTAGAAGAGGCACCTTTTATAACATAAAAACTTTCAATATTTCAAAGAAGACCTTGAATGAAACGGGAAGGTTTTTAGATGGATGGCACCGGTGGAATTAGATAGATGAAAAAGTGTAAAAGATGAGATGGTTGACCTTTTCATATCTGTCCCCGGGTAGTGAATTTGCTTGAGGGCACTATAGGGAATAGTGCAGTGGTGCATTGAATTAACACCACTACTTACGTGCTGCAAACTTGTTCCCCCATCCTCACCCTACACACACACACACACACACACACACACACACACACACACACACACACACACACACACACACACACACACACACACACACACACACACACACACACCCTTCCTCCTTCCCACCATAATAGTGTTCGAAATGCAGTGTGTGTGTGTGTGAAAGAGAGAGTTGGAGGTGGTAACTGAACTTCCTAACCTCCTGCCAAATGTATGACCATATTAGAGAGACATATTTCCCTCAGATTACACAGACCCACAAAGAATTTGAAAACAAATAACACAGTGTGCAATCACAGTAGCAAGATTTTTGACCTGTTGCCACAAGGGCAAACAGCGAAGAACAAACACCATTGTAAATACAACCTATATTTGTTTATTTATTGTCCCTTTCTTATTTTAACTATTTGCACATCATTAAAACACTGCATATAGACATGACATTTGGAATGTCTTGATTCTTTAATGTTTACTGTTAATTTTTTATTTTACTGTAGTTTATTATTTATTTCACTTGCTTTGGAAATGTAAACATATGTTTCCCAGTATCCCATGCAGAGAGAGAGAGAGAGAGAGAGAGAGGAAAAAAAACTATGCCTGAGCATTAATGCTTTTAAACAAATGATTCATTCTCTGCAGGATGGAGAGGAGGAGATAGTGGTGGGTAACATGGTGTCAAATCTTCAGCAGATCATGTGTGAATGATCACACAGAGTGTCTGACAGCTCCCGGGAGGGAAACATGTCAACATGCTGACAGATGCCCTGCTATTGGAAGGTTGGGATGACTTTTTAGTTGACCAGGTTTTCACTTTGGTCAGGGCTGGGCAAAAGTTATAAAGTACCACAATCAATGTGGTACTTCATATTCAATGTATCAAAATAAACTAGAACATACTTGTATTTTATCATGTATTTACAGTAATTAAAATACATGTATTTTGTATTTTAAACTACGAAATTAAATTAGAAGCAGGCCTCCGAACAGCTACAACATTTTCAGTAATGGTTACAGAAACACTTTACTTGCTATAACTGTGATGTGTTATTGTTTATCTACCTTAGTTGAATGCACTGACTGTAAGTCACTCTGGATAAAAGTATCTGCTAAATTACCAAAATGTCAATGTATATGTGAAAAAGAACATACCAAAATGAAGTGCGGGACAAAGCATAAAGATGACTGTTTCCAAATAATCTGCCAGTCAACAAAATATTTTCATTGTCACGTTGTATAAATGATTGGAGACAGGCGCAGGAATACGTAATAGGGGGTTTTAAAACTCCACCCAAAAATACAACATGCCATGTAAAGACACACGGACAAAGCCCAAAACAAACACGTATACAAAAACACAGGGATGTAACCCAAACCAAAGAGCGTGGTTACACCTCTAATAAATACACGGGACGAGACCCGTAATACACTACATGGGGCGAGACCCATAATTACAAATGCACAACAATACACGTGACAAGACCCGTAATAACGAGTACACAATACTACATGCAGCATGATCGCCTAAACCACAAAGCAGAGGTACTCAAGACCAACGGACATGGGAACAATAACCAACAAGACAATGGTGAACAGAGGGCACATATATACAATTACTAATCAGGGGAATTGGAATCAGGTGTGCGTAATGAGACAGTTCAGTGACGCCTAGAAGCCGGTGACATGTACCTCGGGACTGGTGCACGGAATGAGCAGCAGTAATGAGGTAATCCATGACATTCACCCAAAAGTTGTCTGATCTGAAAAGTAGAGGGAATGCAGCCCTGCATTCCCACTACTTTTCAGATCAGAAAAATTTGGGATGAAAATATTTTTGTTGTCCTGCAGATTATTTGGAAACCGTCATCTTTCTGCTTTGTATACATGAGTCTAGGCCTACCTATTGTATTAAAAGTACATTGTTGCATTATTCACACACAGAAATTGCTGCTTCAAGTTTCGTAGCCTACCTCTCCCTTCCTAGTTGGGTGTGCGAGATCAAGTGTGCCTAATATACAGTATGTGTGGTCTCAATGAAATAGAGTAGGCTGCCTTTGCATGGGTGGCAGTTATCTTTCCAAGGAAATGTACTTCCTAAATATAATATTGTTTTCTACATTGGCTAGAAATAAATACTGATAATTCATGTTTGTCTCTGTATGAAAATTGTCCCACTCCCAAAGGTAGGCTATAAAACGTAGCTCAAACGAAAGTATTTCCAACTCAGCCCTCTTCATACTATGTCTAGCCTATTCGCTGATATAGACCAGTAATACCAATAGTGTAATATAACGGCCTACGCAAGAATTTCTGGTAATTTATTTTTGCGCATTTTGATATTCCCTAGAGATCGCAACATTTCTGTGACTACGGCTGGCAAAAGTCATCACATAAGCCTAAAATAATATTGGGTTCGGTGTGGTTGAGTTCGGGACCAGTTCTTGCGGTAGTGGGTGGAAGTCTGATAGAAAGCCAGCAGGTGTGGGCTTGTGGGGTATGAAATGATGCGGGTTCTGGCAGGGGCATGTTGCGCAGACCTCTACTGCAAAGCACACTGGGTATTGTCATCGGCCTTGTTTTGGGGCAGAGCTCATTAGAATAATACATGCTTTGCAATCGTTCCTTTTTACATATACAATGCATTTATACAGTATTTACTTCATTTAGCAGAAACTTTTCACACCAGAGTGCCATCAGACTTCTTATACCAATGCAGGGTGAAAGGGGGCTGCAAAACTGTGAACCGCTATAACAAAAAAATGGTAGGGAACAGTATTTTGTATTTTGAAAATGCAAACTACAGCTCTCGAAAGTATCTTGTTACAAAATACATTGGAGTGTGGTTCAGCCCAGTGTAATACAAATTACATAATAGTCAGAAGTAATTTATATGTGTCCCAGAGGGCCGGCTATGTGACAGGGAGCCAAACTGTCCAGATACCGCAGACGAAACACAAGACACTCACACTCGTAAGTTACTCACTCACACGTTCATCCATGCTACCATTCACCATACACAGTACTTCAAGGTCACCATATTATTTCACATTCTGTGATCTCTTATTCCATGGTTTTACTTGCCGTTAACTGAACACATTCTTTATTCGTTCTGCAAATTCTGACCATAGAAACGGGTATTGCTTCATGCTTATATCCATTTGAGATCTTTAAGCTCATTTTATTATATTTTATGATATCAAATGTAGCTGGGTGTCCAGATAAGAATCCACTGCAGTTGCTGATAGATACAGCAGCTTTTACTGTAGCCACGTTCACAATTCTCTCCATTTTACATCTTGATATTTATAGTGGAGGCTGCTGAGGGGAGGATGGCTCATAATAACGGCTGGAATGGAGTCAATGGAATGGTATCAACCCGAGTGGCGCAGCTGCATCTAAGTGCAGGAGGCGTCACTACAAACCCTGGTTCGATTCCAGGCTGTATCTCAACTGGCCGTGATTGGGAGTCCCATAGGGCGGCGCACTATTGGCCCTGTGTCATTAGGATTTGGCCAGGGTAGGCCGTCATTGTATAAAAATAATGTTCTTAACTGCCTAGTTAAATAAAGGTTAATTAAAAAAATGAAATAAAGAAATCGACCACATGGAAACCATATGCTTGATACCATTCCATTGACTCCATTCCAACCATTACTAGCCGACCTCCCCTCAGCAGCCTCTACTGCTTGATAATGATTACAGTACCTTTCCTATTGACCTCCTGTTTGTGAGAAGATGGTACAGTATTTTACTAAACCATGGCATGTATTCCAAGGTTGCAGTGGGCCAAGTCTTCCCCGCCTCACCAGGTATTCCATTATCATTTAGATTAATCGTGTTGGCTCCATTTTATTTACTAAGCCTGTAGAGAGGAGCCCCTGAATATTCATCATGGGAATTTGGCGCAGCTCATTACCATGGATTATGGATTTTTTTAAAAGGAATTAGATCAGCTTTGAGTGCTGCAAAGAAAAGCACAGTGAAATTAAACCACCCCTGTTTATAGGCTACCAGTGCTTTGGTTCCAATACCTTACACCATGCCCTAACCGGACGCACACGTGCGTGCGCCATGGTGTGCAAATTGATCTTGTCCACCCACACCAAATCATGACACGCAGGTTGAAATAACAAAACAAACTCTGAACCAATTATATTCATTTGAGGAAAGTTCAAAAAGCATGAAACATTTATGGAAATTTAGCTAGCTTGCAGTTGCTAGCTAATTTGTTCTATTTAGATAGCTAGCTTGCTGTTATTAGCTCATTTGTCCTGGGATGTACACATGGAGTTGTTATTTTACCTGAAATACACAAGGTCCTCTACTCCAACAATTAATCCACACATAAAACGGTCAACCGAATCGTTTCTAGTCGTCTCTCATCCTTCCAGGTTTTTTCTTCTTTGGACTTTGTATGGCGAATGGCAACTAACTTTTATAAGGTGTATCACCACAACCGACCTCTGTTCATCTTTCAATCGCCCACGTGGATATAGCCAATGAGGAGATGGCACGTGGGCTTATGCTTCTAAAAGCCAATGAGGAGATGGAAGATGCAGGACTTGCAGCGTGTTCTGCGCCGCAAATAGAAGCAATTTCTATTTAAGTGCCTGGCAACGCAGACGCTCGTTGGTGTGCGTGAGCAGTGTGGGAGCGATGATTGAATAACATGTGTACATTTATTTTGCAAAGACGCGAGCGGTGTGGTCAGCATGTTAGAGGAGGTTTTCCAAGAGTCGGTCATGCCCCCCTTTTGGTTTTACCCTGGCACTACACAGCTGATTCAAATAATCAAAACTTGATGAGTTGGTTATTTGAATCCACTGTGTACTGCTAGGACAAAAAACTAAACGTGCACATAATGGGGACCCCAGGACTGAGTTTGGGAAACCCTAGTGATGGGAAACCAAGGTTTTTTAAAGGTTTTGTTGGTGCTCTCACAATATTGTGCTGAAAAATGTTTCATTACTCAGGGCATCATTATCTGTTCACAATGCACTTTAGTGACATCTGCTGGTCAGAAATAAATATAAAATCAAATGTTATTGGTCACATACACAGGGTTAGCAGATGTTATTGCGAGTGTAGCGAAATGCTTGTGCTTCTAGTTCCGACAGTGCAGCAATATCTAACAAGTAATATCTAACAATTCCACAACAAATAAATCTAAGTAAAGGAATAAGAATATGTAAATATATAGATGAGCAACATCAGAGAGCATAGGCTAAGATGCAATAGATAGTATAGAATACAGTATATACATGTGAGATGAGTATGTAAGATATGTAAACGTTATTAAAGTGCCATTATTAGAGTGACTAGTGTTACATTTATTCAAGTAGCCAATGCTTTCAAGTCTGTATGTAGACAGCAGCCTCTCTGTGTTAGTGATGGCTGTTTAGCAATCTGATGGCCTTGAGATAGAAGCTGTTTTTCAGTCTCTTGGTCCCCGCTTTGATGCACCTGTACTGACCTCGCCTTCTGGATGGTAGCGGGATGAACAGGCAATGGCCCAGGTGGTTGGTGTGCCTTGCGGTTGTGGGCGGTGCAGTGCCGTACCAGGTGGTCATACAGCCCGAAAGGATGCTCTCAATTGTGCATCTGTAAAAGTTTGTAAGGATTTGTATTCGACAAACCAACTTTTTTCAGCATCCTGAGGTTGAAGAGGCGCTGTTGCACCTTCTTCACCACACTGTCTGTGTGGGTGGACCATTTAAGTTTGTTCGTGATGTGTATGCAGAAAAACTTAAAACTTTCCACCTTCTCCACTGCTATCCTGTCGATGTGAATAAGGGGTGCTCCCTCTGCTGTTTCCTGAAGTCTACGATCATCTCCTTTGTTTTGTTGACATTGGGTGAGAGGCTATTTTCCTGACACCACACTCTGAGAGCCCTCTCCTCCCTGTCTCGTCGTTGTTGGTAATCAAGTCTACTACTGTTGTGTCGTTTGCAAACTTGATTATTGAGTTGGCCACGCAGTCATGGGTGAACAGGGAGTACAGGAGGGGGCTGAGCACGCATCCTTGTGGGGCCCCAGTGTTGAGGATCAGCGAAGTGGAGATGTTTTTTCCAAGGGCACGTCAGGAAATCCAGGACACAATTGCACAGGGCAGGGTTGAGACCAAGGGTCTCAATCTTAATGATGAACTTGGAGGGTACTATGGTCCTGAATGCTGAGCTATAGTCAATGAACTGTATTCTTAAAAAATATATATTTTATTTTTATTTAACCTTTATTTAACTAGGCAAGTCAGTTAAGAACAAATTCTTATTTACAATGACGATCTGCCAAAAGGCAAAAGACCTCCTGCTGGGACGGGGGCCTTGGATTAAAAAAAATAAATAAAATACAATATGAATATAGGACAAAACACACATCACGACAATAGAGACAACACAACCCTACATAAAGAGAGACCTAAGACAACAACATAGCAAGGCAGCAACACATGACAACACAGCATGGTAGCAACACAACATAACAACAACATGGTAGCAACACAACATGGTAGCAGCACAAAACATGGTACAAACATTATTGGGCACAGTCAACAGCACAAAGGTCAAGAAGGCAGAGAGAATAATACATCACACAAAGCAGCCACAACTGTCAGTAAGAGTGTCCATGATTGAGTCTTTGAATGAAGAGATTGAGATAAAACTCTCCAGTTTGAGTGTTTGTTGCAGCTCCTTCCAGTCGCTAGCTGCAGCGAACTGAAAAGACGAGCGACCCAGGGATGAGTGCGCTTTGGGGACCTTTGGGGACCGTTATATGTGGAGGATGAGGGCTGCAGTATATATCTCAGATAGGGGGGAGTAAGGCCTAAGAGGGTTTTATAAATAAGCATCAACCAGTGGGTCTTACGACAGGTATACAGAGGTGACCAGTTTACAGAGGAGTATAGAGTACAGTGATGTGTCCTATAAGGAGCATTGGGGGAAAATCTGATGGTAAAGAACATCTAGCCGCTCGAGAGCACTCTTACCTACCGATCTATAAATTATGTCTCCGTAATCAAGCATGGGTAAGATGGTCATCTGATTCAGGGTTAGTTTGGCACCTGGGGTGCAAGAGGAGCGAATATGATAGAGGAAACCAAGTCTAGATTTAACTTTAGCCTGCATATTTGATATTTGCTGAGAGAAGGACAGTGCACAGTCTAGCCATTCTCCAAAGTACCTGTATGAGGTGACTACCTCAAGCTCTAAACCTTCAGAGGTAGTAATCACACCTGTGGGAAGAGGGGCATTCTTTTTGATCTTGCTCTGAATCTTCCTCTGATTTGCAATCAAAAGGGTCCCAGCTACAACATGCTTGGTTGTTTTGTTAGATAGAATCCTTCTTTATATCCCAAAAAGTCTGTTTAGTTGGCACCATTTATTTGAGTAATCCACTCATTCAACATGCAGAGAAAGGAATCCAAAAAGCTACCTCTAAACTTTGTTAAAACAAGTCAAAATACGTTTCTATTTAATATGTAATTAAATTAAACTATAATATTTCATTCGGAAAGAAATATGTTCAATAGGAAAGCAAAATTAGCAGGTGCGCGTCCTCGCAGACTGATTTCCAAGTCTGACTCCCAATATTAAAACTCAAAATTCTCCCTCGTTTGGGAAGAAACAAGCATGAAACCTTGAACAAAGACTGTTGACATCTAGTGGATGATATAGGAATTGCAATCTGGGAGCTGGATTTGGATATGACCCTATACATTCCATTGGAAGGGAATGGGCTCTCAATTTTTTTTTGTTCCTGTTGGTTTTTCTTTGTATTTTCTCCTACCATATCGATTGTGTTATCGTCTCATTTCAGAAACTTTAAAGTGTTTTCTATTCAATGCTACCAATTAAATGCATATCCTGGCTTCTGGGCCTGAGTAACAGGCAGTTTACTTTGGGCATGTCAGTCAGACAGGAAGTGGAAAAAATATACCCTAGCCTGAAGAAGTTTTAGGGGTAGAGAAAGCTTTTTTGGTCACTAAGAAAGCTTTGTTGTAGAGCATTTAACACAAAATCCGGGGAAGGGCCAGCTGAGTATAAGACTATCATCTGCATATAAATGGATGAGAGAGCTTCCTACTGCCTGAGCTATGCTGTTTATGTAAATTGAGAAGAGCTTGGGGCCTAGGATCGAGCCTTGGGGTTCTCCCTTGGTGACAGGCAGTGGCTGAGACAGCAGATTTTCTGACTTTATACACCGCACTCTTTGCGAGATGTAGCTAGCAAACCAGGCCAAAGACCCCCCAGAGACACCAATATTCCTTAGCCGGCCCACAAGAATGGAATGGTCTACCGTATCAAAAGCTTTGGCCAAGTCAATAAAAATAGCAGCACAATATTGCTTAGAATCAAGGACAATGGTGACATCATTAAGGACCTTTAAGGTTGCAGTGACACATCCATAACCTGAGCGGAAACCAGACTGCATACCCGGGAGAATACTATAGACATAAAGAAAGCCCGTCAGTTGATTTTTCCAAAACTTTTGATAAACAGGGAAAAATAGAAATAGGCCTATAACAGTTAGGATCAGCTTGATCTCCCTGTTTAAATAAAGGACAAACTGTGGCTGCTTTCCAAGCAATGGGAACCTCCCCAGAAAGGAGAGACAGGTTAAAAAGTTTGGAGATAGGCTAGGCAACAACCTTAAAGAAGAAAGGGTCTAAACCATCTGACCCAGATGTTTTTTTGGGGTCAAGTTTAAGGAGCTCCTTTAGCACCTCCGACTCAGTGACTGCCTGTAGGGAGAAATTTTGTAGCGGGGAAGGGGAAAAAGAGGGAGAAGCATCGGGGATAGTCGCATTAGAAGGGCTGGGAGATGAGGAAATGTTGGACGGGCAAGGAGGCATGGCTGAGTCAAATACGAATCCGGACTTAATGAAGTGGTGATTAAAGAGCTCAGCCATGTGCTTCTTGTCAGTAACAACCACATCATCAACATTAAGGGATAGGGGTAGCTGTGAGGAGGAGGGTTTATTCTCCAGGTCTTAAACCGTTTTCCGGAACTTCTTGGGATTAGACCCACAGAGAGAGAACTGTTCCTTAAAGTAACACATTTTGGCCTTCCGGATAGCCTGGGTGCACTTATTTCTCATTTGCCTGAACGATAGCCAGTCAGCTTGAGTATGCGTGTGCTGACCCTTTCGCCAAATGCAGTTCTTGAGGTGGGGTAACTCTGCAAGATCACGGTCGAACCAGGGGCTGAACCTTTTTAATCGTCATTTTCTTCATGGGGACGTGTTTTTTAACAATACCACTGAAAATATCAAAAAAGAAGGTCCAAGCGTCTTCGACAGAGGGGATCAAGCTGATTCTATACCATTTTACAGAGGCCAGTTCATGAAGGAAGGCTTGCTCATGATAGCATCTATGACAAATCAGGACAGGTCGTTTCACTGAGCAGCCATTACGAACACAGGCTGTAAAACAGTGATCACTAAGGTCATTACAGAAAACACCAGATTGATACCTATCAGGATAATTTGTGAGGATAACATCGTGGAGAGTAGCCTTTTCTGGGTGTACCTTGTGGAATTGGTGATCATCTGAGAAAGATTTAGGGAGTCCCATTGCTTTAGGACTTGGTCAGGTGGTTTATAAGCATGTCCCAGTTTAGGTCACCTAGCAGGACACATTCAGAATTAGTGTAAGGGGCCAGGAGAGAGCTTAGGGCAGGTAGTGTACAGACCGGTGCTGATGGAGGACGATAGTTATTTGAAAGGTTATTGCTTAAAACCAGCAAATCAAATTGTTTAGGGACAGCCTTGCTGGAGACAACTGAGCACTTAAGGTGATCCTTGGTAAAGATTGCCACTCCCACACCTTTGGAAGATCTGTCTTGCCGAAAAAGGTTATAACCAGAAAGGTTAACATCAGTATTCAAAACACTCTTTCTTAACCACGTCTCAGTAATGACCAACACATCTGGATTGGAGCTGTGGACCCACACTTTCAATTGATCCATTTTAGGTAATAAGCTTCTAGTGTTAACGTGCAGAAACACCAGGCTTTTACGAGAGCAGAAATAAGTGAAGCAGATATCAGAGCACAAGTCAGAATTGGGGCTAGCAACAGTAGATGGGCCAGGGTGTTCATGCACATTTCCAGATATCATCAACAGTAATACAATCAAGGCACGGCATAGTACAGGGAGAGCTCTGCAGTGCTGACATCTGAATGTGCATCAGATGGCAACAAGATCATATTGTACAGCAATTTCATCAGGTAACATGAATACAAAGCTGGCGAGAGGTGGTGAGAATATGATGGGAGGCCAAAGTCTGTGTAACCAATAGAGTCAGAGTCCCGAGTGTGGGAAAAAAAACTGTGTGTCCCACGGTTGGGTAAAGAAAGTTTGTAGTCAACAAATAATGCAGGAGTCATGAGGCAAATAGCAAAATGCACAATAATTAAAAAATTATATAATGACTTGGGGCTAGCCATTGTAAGTTCAGAGACACTCGCCCCAACAGAGTGCATGTGTGCTGGGGGCGAGCGAAAGCTCGGGAGAGAGGGGTGAGTGGGGTGGAGGTACCTGTGCCAGACAGGGGGAGACAGGCCAGGGTAAACGGTGAACACCCACTTGGGAGAAACTTTTATTTCTGGAGGCCAGTGAATGGTCTTTAAACAGAAGGAAGGGGCTTCAGAGGATGCTTCAAAGACTCCTGACACTTGTTGGGCCCAAAGGCCTTTTACTTCACACCTTAGTGCTAATTGCATTTGTATCTGGCTAAGTTCCAGGTTGGAATGGTGTCCTTAGGTCTTTGCTGTTTGTTGGCTAGAGCACCCTCCGTATAGCTTGGAAAAATAAAACCTTGGAAGCAGTAATCTCTCTAGTTAAGGCCATGCTGTGGAAGGTAGCATCCTGCATATGTACCTGCCAAAAAAATCCAAGTTTACCTAACTCCAAATCTATCCTCTAGTAAACATAGGTATTAATTTTGTCCAGATGTGATAGGGCAGTGTGCAGTGTGATGGCGATTGCATTGTCTGTGGACCTATTAGGGAGGTAAGCAAATTGAAGTGGGTCTAAGGTGACAGGTAAGGTGGAGGTGATATGATCCTTGATTAGTCTCTCAAAGCACTTCATGATGACAGAAGTGAGTGATATGGGGCGATAGTAATTTAGCTCAGTTACCTTTGAATATTGGGTACAGGAACAATGTTGGCCATCTTGAAGCATGTGGGGACAGCAGACTGGGACAGGGAGAGATTGAATATGTCCATAAACACACCAGCCAGCTGGACTGCACATGCTCTGTGGACGCAGCTAGGGATGCCGTCTGAGCGGGCAGCCCTGCAAGGGTTAACATGTTTAAATGTCTTACTCACGTCAGCCATGGAGAAAGAAAGCCCACAGTCCTTGGTAGCAGGCCACGTCGGTGGCACTGTGTTATTCTCAAAGCGGGCAAAGAACGTGTTTAGCTTGTCTGGCAGCAAGACGTTGGTGTCCGTGACGTGGCTGGTTTTCCTTTTGTTGTCCGTGATTGTCTGTACACCCTGCCACATACGTCACATGTCTGAGCTGTTGAATTGCGACTCCACTTTGTCTCGATATTGACGTTTTGCCTGTTTGATTGCCTTGCAGAGGGAACGACTACTCTGTTTGTATTCTGCCATATTCCCCATCACCTTGTCAAGGTTAAATGCGGTGCTTCATGCTTTCAGTTTTGCGTGAATGCTGCCATCTATCCACGGTTTCTTGTTAGGGTAGGTTTTAATAGTTACAGTGGGTACAACATCTCCTATACACTGTATTGATGAAATCAGTAACTGTCTCAGTGTACACGTCAATATTATTCTCAGAAGCTACGCGGAACATATCCCAGTCCGCGTGATCAAAACAATCTTGAAGCATGGATTCAGATTGGTCAGACCAGCATTGAATAGTCCTTAGCACAGGTGCTTCCTGTTTGAGTTTCTGCCTATAGGAAGGGAGGAACAAAATGGAGTTGTGGTCAGATTTGCCAAAAGGAGGGTGGTGGAGGGCCTTGTATGCATCCCGGAAGTTAGAGTAACAGTGGTCCAGTGTTTTTCCAGCAAGAGTGCTACAGTCAATTTGCTAAAAGAATTTAGGTATCCTTTTCATAAAATTTGCATTGTAAAGTCCCCAGCTACAGTAAATGCAGCCTCAGGATATATGTTTTCCAGTTTGCATAAAGTCCAGTGAAGTTCCTTGAGGGCCGTCATGGTATCGGCTTTAGGGGGGATATACACGGCTGTGACCGAAGATAATTCTCTTGGGCGATAATACGGTCGGCATTTGACTTTGAGGAATTCTAGGTCAGGTGAACAAAATGACTTAAGTTCCTGTATGTGTTACAATTACACAATACACCCCCGCTCTTCTTCTTCCTGGAGAGATGTTTATTCTTGTCGGTGCGATGCACTGAGAATCCAGGTGGCTGTACCGACTCCGACAGTATATCCCGATAGAGCCATGTTTCCGTGAAACAGAGTATGTTACAATCCCTGATGTCTCTCTGGAAAGCATCCCTTGCTCTGATCTCATCAACTTTGTTATCTAGGGACTGAACATTAGCGAGTAATATACTCGGAAGCAGTGGGTGGCGTGCGCACCTCCTATGTCTGACTAGAAGACCGCTCTGACTCACATTCTCCGGCGATGTTGTGTGAGTCTGATTATCAGATACTGTAGGCATTCTCTTTCGCCACTGTTTTCATCAAAACTCTGTGGTGCAGCGGTAGGTCGTTGGCTTTAGTAGGCTAGTATAATTTAGTACACCAGGTTTGCATTTTACCTCATACACGTCCCTGAATGTTCCATAGTTCCCTACTCTACTGCTAAACTACCATTCAGGTGAAACATTTTATACAAAATCTATACTAAAAGTATGGTGTCCAGTAGACGTCAGTGTTTGAAAGCAGCTTGGAATCAAAGAAGGCACCAGAACCACGGTGAATTCAATGCGATCTTGCATTTTGCAATAAACGGTTTGAAAAGGTATGTGATCTAACGAAGCTTCTGACGTCATTGGTGATGTACTTCTTATAAAGTGATACACGCATTGGTACAATACTTCGAAGTATACTGCTTAGCGATTTTGACTCATACCTCGGTGCTCCGGTATCAAACATCACTAGGAAACCCAGTCTTAGAGCAGGGTTCCCAAACTTGGTCTTGGGGGCACCCCTGGGTATATGTTTTTGGTTTTCTCCCTAGCACTACACAGCTGATTCAAATAATCAAAGCGTGATGATGAGTTGGTTATTTGAATCAGCTTTGTAGTTCTAGGGCAAAAAACTAAACATGCATCGAGGAGGCCCAAGACCGAGTTTGGCAAACCCTGCCTTAGAGCAGGGGTATTCAACTCTTACCCTACGAGGTCCGGAGCCTGATGGTTTTCTGTTCTTCCTGATAATTAATTGCACACACCTGGTGTCTCAGGTTTAAATCAATCCCTGATTAGAGGGGAACAATGAGAAAAAGCAGTGGAACTAGATTGAGATCCAGAGTTGAATTTGAGGGCCTTAGAGTATTGACAAAATACAGCCTTTGTTAGGAGAAATTGTTTGTGTTATCAGTGATGGCACCATACAATGCTTTATTACTGCTTTGTGTTGAATGTAGTATGATTGATGGATGGATCTTATCCAACCAAATAAGAGGCTCTGTGTTTAAGGATGTTTTTCTTGGGACCTGACTTTTCCCAGTTGAACTACATGTAGTTGTACCCCACCCTGCATATTCCAGGGAACGGTCATGTCATGGTACCATTTGCTGGTACCGTTTGCTTGTCCGTGGCTCTGCCTCTTCCTCAGTGGAGAAGTGTAATCACCACAAGTAAAGCCCCAGAGGGGAGACCAGCCAGGCATTCCATTACACACACACGCGCACACAAACACACACACACACACACGCCTTCCATTCCATTAACGTGAGACTGTAGTAGGCCACTGGTTCAGATGCTCAGCCACGGCATAGCTTACCCTGCAGGGACGGGACTGCTGACTCTCGCTACCAATACCATACTGCACCAGGGGAACTAGAAAACAGGACACTCTCCTGAAATGGCTAAAAGAAACACCAGTGAATTGTAAAGTGGCAATTCTGGGAGTCCCAGAGCAAAGCAGACAGTCTCGACAGAGAGAATTAAGAATTAAAATAAAACTGTGTTTAGGAGTCCAGAACATTTTGAACGGGGTCGCCAAGGTGGAGCACAGACCCAGTTGAGGGGGACCATAATATTTTGAACCTTAATCGATAGAAGGTGGATTTTTTTTCAATATACAGTGAGCTCCAAAAGTATTGGTACAGCGACACATTTTTGGTTGTTTTGGCTATGTACTCCAGCACTTTATATTTTAAATGATACAGTATAATGATGAGGTTAAAGTACAGACTGTCAGCTTTAATTAAAGGCTATTTTCATCCATATCGGGTTAACCTTTTAGACATTACAGTACTTTCTGTACATAGTGGGGACCAAAAGTATTGGAACAAATTCACTTACATGACTGTGTATTAAAGTTGAAAAAAGTTAAGTATTTGGTCTCATATTCATAGCACGCAATGACTACTTGACTCTACACATTTGTTGGATGCATTTGCTGTTTGCTTTGATTGTGTTTCAGATTATTTTGTGCCCAATAGAAATGAATGGTAAATAATATATTTTGTCATTTGGAGTTACTTTTATTGTAAAGAAGAGTAGAATATGTTTCTAAAAACTTCTAAATGAATCCAGATGCTACCATGATTATGGATAATCCTGAAAGAATTGTGAGTAATGATGAGTGAGAAAATTAGACGCACAAATATCATACACCCCCCAAAAATGCCAACCTCACTTGGTGAGCGATTAGTCAGCAGATCTTGGGGATATGATTGTTCACACGCACAAGCGGTGTGAGTGAAATTATTGAATAACCTATGTGTACATTTATTTTACAATGCTCACTCAAGCAATGTGGCCGGTGTGGTTTGTGTGTAACTATGAACTGGGTGGTTCGAGCCCTGAATGCTTATTGGCTGACAGCCAATTTATAATAGCAATAAGGCACCTCAGAGTTTTGTGATATACAGTGGCTTGTATTCAGACCCCTTGACTTTTTCCACAATTTGTTATGTTAGAGCCTTATTCTAAAATTTATTAAATAGTTTTCCCCCCCCATCAATCTACACACAACACCCAATAATGACATGAGCATAAGTATTCAACCCCTTTACTCAGTACTTTGTTGAAGCACCTTTTGGAACAATTACAGCCTCAAGTCTTCTTGTGTATGATGCTACAAGCTTGGCACACCTGTATTTGGGGAGTTTCTCCCATTCTTCTCTGTAGAACCTCTCATCTCTGTCAGGTTGGATGGGAGCATCACTGCAAAGCTATTTTTAGGTCTCTCCAGAGATGTTTGATCGGGTTCAAGTCCAGGATCTGGCTGGGCCATTCACGGACATTCAGAGACTTCTCCTGAAGCCACTCCTGCATTGGCTTGGCTGTGAGCTTAAGGTCATTGTCCTGTTGGCAGGTGAACCTTTGCCCCAGTCTGAGGTCCTGATGGCTCTGGAACAGGTTTTCATGAAGGATCTCTCTATACTTTGCTCCGTTCATCTTTGCCTCGATCCTGTCTAGTCTCCAAGTCCCTACCCCTGAATAACATCCCCACAGCATGATGCTGCCACCACCGTGCTTCACCGTAGGGATGGTGGCAGGTTTCCTCCAGACGTGACGCTTGGCATTCAGGCCAAAGAGTTCAATCTTGGTTTCATCAGACCAGAGAATCTTGTTTCTCATGGTCTGAAAGTCTTTAGGTGCCTTTTGGCAAACTCCAAGCGGGCTGTCATGTGCCTTTTACTGAGGAGTGGCTTCTGTCTGGTCACTCTACCATAAAGGCTTGATTGGTGCAGTGCTGCAGAGATGGTTGTCCTTCTGGAAGGTTCTCCCATCTCCACAGAGGAACTCTAGATCGCTTTCAGAGTGACCATTGGGGTTCTTGGTCACCTCCCTGACCAAGGCCCTTCTCCCCAAATTGCTCAGTTTGGACAGGCGGCAAGAGTCTTGGTGGTTCTAAACTTCTTCCATTTAAGAATGTTTTGGTACCCTTCCCCAGATCTCTGCATCGACACAATCTCGTCTCAGAGCTCTACAGACAATTCCTTTGGTTTTTGCTTTGACATGCACTGTCAACTGTGGGATCTTATATAAAGAGGTGTGTGCCTTTCCAAATAATTTCCATCAATTGAATTTACCACAGGTGGACTGCAAACAAGTTGTAGAAACATCTCAATGATTATCATTGGAAACAAGATACACCTGAGCTCAATTTCGAGTCTCATAGCAAAGGGTCTGAATAATTATGTAAATAAGGTATTCAATTTTTTTTTTTATATATATATATTTGCAAACATTTCTTAAAGCCTGTTTTCACTTCATCATGATGGAGTAATGTGTGTTGATTGCTGAGGATTTTATTTATTTAATCGATTTTAGAATGAATACTTTCCGAAGGCACTGTATGGCCATTATACCACGGCTAAGAGCTGTGTCCAAGCACTCCGCGTTGCGCATAACAACAGCCCTTAGCCGTGGTATATTGGTCAAAAACCACACCCATTCGGGCCTTATTAAGCGTAATGACATTCAGCCTACAGGGTGGAGTGCATTCATGGATGCCAAGGCAAGCCAGGCTTCCCCCAAAAATGTAAGAATGAAAAAAAGAAACAAACTAATGAAATTATTTCTCATTCGTGTCTATCTGTGTTTCATAATTTCCCTTACATTCGCAAGAGGCTGAATCTATCTCACCAAAGAAAGCATTCGAGCGAGGCAAAAATACTATTTTTGGTCAGACAGCATCAGATACATGGGCTACACATACTTGAACAGAAAGGCGCGGTTTTGCTATTGGTGCATATCAATATATTCAGGGACGACCCATCAGGTCTAAACATTTTCTGTGGGGGGCTGGGGGGGACTGGAGTGGCCAATCAGATTTCAGGGGCAGCTATGGCTACCCCTGGCACACCCCCTGGACACATCAGTGTGGGAGACACAACATCCTGTGAACCATTCAAGTGTGTATAGAACAAGTACTGGTATACATACAGTAGCTTCATCACATAAGATCATTTAGGACAGGTAACGTATTTTGTGCCAAGTTTCTCTGGAGACTGGAATGATATCTGTTGTTGTTTTTGTTTATTTTGAGTAGGAAGAGATTATTAATAAAACATTTATTTTATTTCACCTTTATTTAACCAGGTAGGCTAGTTGAGAACAAGTTCTCATTTGCAACTGCGACCTGGCCAAGATAAAGCATAGCAATTCGACACATACAACAACACAGAGTTACACATGGAATAAACAAAACATACAGCCAATAATACAGTAGAAAAATAAGTCTATATACAATGTGAGCAAATGAGGTGAGATAAGGTAAAGGTAAAGGAGGTAAAGGCAAAAAAAGGCCATGGTGGCGAGGTAAATACAATATAGCAAGTAAAACACTGGAATGGTAGATTTGCAATGGAAGAATGTGCAAAGTAGAAATAGAAATAATGGGGTGCAAAGGAGCAAAATAAAGGAGGGAAAGCGGTAGTTGTTTGGGCTAAATTATAGATGGGCTATGTACAGGTGCAGTAACCTGTGAGCTGCTCTGACAGCTGGTGCTTAAAGCTAGTGAGTGAGATAAGTGTTTCCAGCTTCAGAGATTTTTGCAGTTCGTTCCAGTCACTGGCAGCAGAGAACTGGAAGGAAAGACGACCAAAGGAGGAATTGGCTTTGGGGGTGACCAGTGAGATATACATGCTGGAGCGAGTGCTACGAGTGCGTGCTTCTATGGTGACCAGTGAGCTGAGTTAAGGCGGGGCTTTACCTAGCAGAGACTTGTAGATAACCTGTAGCCAGTGGGTTTGGCGATGAGTATGAAGCGAGGGCCAACCAATGAGAGCGTACAGGTCGCAATGGTGGGTAGTGTATGGGGCTTTGGTGACAAAACGGATGGCACTGTGATAGACTGCATCCAGTTTGTTGAGTAGAGTGTTGGAGGCTATTTTATAGATGACATCACCGAAGTCGAGGATCGGTAGGATGGTCAGTTTTACGAGGGTATAATTGGCAGCATGAGTGAAGGATGCTGTGTTGCGATATAGGATGCCGATTCTAGGTTTAATTTTGGATTGGAGATGCTTAACGTGAGTCTGGAAGGAGAGTTTACAGTCTAACCAGACACCTAAGTCAGAGCCGTCCAGAGTAGTGATGCTGGACGGGCGAGCAGGTGCGGGCAGGGATTGGTTGAATAGCATGCATTTAGTTTTACTTGTGTTTAAGAGCAGTTGGAGGCCACAGAAGGGAGAGTTGTATGGCATTTAAGCTCGTCTGGAGGTTAGTTAACACAGTGTCCAAAGAAGGGCCAGAAGTATACAGAATGGTGTCTTCTGCGTAGAGGTGTATTAGAGAATCACCAGCAGCAAGAGCAACATCATTGATGTATACAGAGAAGAGAGTCGGCCCGAGGATTGGACCATGTGGCACCCCCATAGAGACTGCCAGAGGTCAAGACAACAGGCCCTCCGATTTGACACACTGAAATCTATCAGAGAAGTAGTTGGTAAACCAGGCGAGGCAATCATTTGAGAAACCAAGGCTGCCGAGTCTGCCAATAAGAATGTGGTGATTGACAGAGTCGAAAGCCTTGGTCAGGTCGATGATTACGGCTGCGCAGTAATGTCTCTTATCGATGGCGGTTATGATGTCGTTTAGGACCTTGATCGTGGCTGAGGTGCACCCATGACCAGCTCTGAAACCAGATTGCATAGCGGAGAAGGTATGGTGGGATTCGAAATGGTCGGTAATCTGTTTGTTAACTTGGCTTTCGAAGACCTTAGAAAGACAGTGTAGGATAGATACAGGTCTGTAGCAGTTTGGGTCTAGAGTGTCACCCCCTTTGAAGAGGGGGATGACCGCGGCAGCTTTCCAATCTTTGGGAATCTCAGACGATACGAAAGAGAGGTTGAACAGGCTAGTATTAGGGGTTGCAACAATTTCCGTAGATCATTTTAGAAAGAGAGGGTCCAGATTGTCTAGCCCGGCTGATTTGTAGGGGTCCAGATTTTGAAGCTCTTTCAGAACATCAGCTATCTGGATTTGGGTGAAGGTGAAATGGTGGGGGCTTTGGCGGGTTGGTGTGGAGGGTGCCGGGCAGTTGACCGGGGTAGGGGTAGCCAGGTGGAAAGCATGGCTAGCCGTAGAGAAATTCTGATTGAAATTCTCAATTATAGTGGATTTATCGGTGGTGACAGTGTTTCCTAGCCTCAGAGCAGTGGGCAGCTGGGAGGAGGTGCTCTTATTCTCCATGGACTTTACAGTGTCCCAGAACTTTTTTGAGTTAGTGCTACAGGATGCAAATTTCTGTTTGAAAAAGCTAGCCTTAGCTTTCCTAACTGCCTGTGTATATTTGTTCCTAACTTTCCTGAAAAGTTGCATATCACGGGGGCTATTCGATGCTAATGCAGAACGCCACAGGATGTTTTTGTGCTGGTCAAGGGCAGACATGGTCCTTGGTTCACTCCAGACCTGTCTATTCCTAGTTCTACATTTTTTGAATGGGGCATGCTTATTTAACATGGTGAGGAAGGCACTTTTAAAGAATAGCCAGGCATCATCTACTGACGGGATGAGGTCAATGTCATTCCAGGATACCCCGGCCAGGTCGATTATAAAGGCCTGCTCACAGAAGTGTTTCAGGGAGCGTTTGACAGTGATGAGGGGTGATCGTTTGGTCGCAAACCCATTACGGATGCAGGCAATGAGGCAGTGATCGCTGAGATCTTGATTGAAAAAAGCAGAGGTGTATTTGGAGGGCGAGTTAGTTAGGATGACATCTATGAGGGTGCCCGTGTTTACGGATTTGGAGTTGTACCTGGTAGGTTCATTGATAATTTGTGTGAGATTGAGGGCATCAAGCTTAGATTGTAGGATGGCCGGGGTGTTAAGCATGTCCCAGTTTAGGTCACCTAGTAGCACGAGCTCAGAAGATAGATGGGGGGCAATCAATTAACATATGGTATCGAGGGCACAGCTGGGGGCAGAGGGAGGTCTATGGTATATCTTCCGTTTTAAAACCATTCCCGTGTGTACATGATTACTACCGATAAACATGTACAGTAGTTTAATCATATTAGTATAACTTAGCAGACAGGTAGGTATATCTCAGCGCCAAGTCTCTTTAGAACAATATGCATTGTTGTTGTTGTTGTTTTGTTTTTTTGTTTTTTTTAATTTTACCGTTATTTTACCAGGTAAGTTGACTGAGAACACGTTCTCATTTGCAGCAACGACCTGGGGAATAGTTACAGGGGAGAGGAGGGGGATGAATGAGCCAATTGTAAAGTTTACTGCATATATGAAAAGATTATTAATAAGTGGGAGTGCAATTGTAATGTCCTCTAGTGTCCTCTAATTTAACACTATTTTACATAAAATGCTCCCTCTTAATGAAATGATAAGCCCTAGGCCGTTAGTATAGAAGGTACTTCCATCAGACACAGTAGGCCTGGTGTGTAATGTATGAACTGAAATACAGTACGGTAAGAAGCTGCATCAAATGTGTCTGTGGAGCACTGCCGACTGTCAAGCCGGTGCTTGATGACTGTGGATGTCTCCCTAATTGCACCCTATTCCCTATAGTACACTACTTTTAAGTAGAACCCTATAAGACATAAAGGGGCTTAGGTGGTGGGCGTGACAGGAGAAGTGGCAGAGGGTGTGGAAATGTGCGAGGTTGGCCCGTTGGCGTGGCTTGTTTGTCTTTTTAAATACATTTCTTGCAATTCTACACATTTTTCCATGGAGCTGAGAGAAAATATTGCAGTTTTAAAGCTTTCCTGCGATTCTACATACGTGACCGACCGGCTTGATTTGGTCATATGTAGCAAAAAAATGTAAATTATCTTTTTTTTTTTTTTTTTACATTAAATAAAAGTAGAAACTCAGAGCTAGAAAATGGTTTAACTTCTACTTGGTCACAATCCCGGATCCGGGAGCACCCCCATCAGTAAAAAAGCTTACTAGCATAGCATAGCGTCACAAGTAAATACTAGCATCTAAATATCATTAAATCACAAGTCCAAGAAACCAGATGAAAGATACACATCTTGTGAATCCAGCCATCATTTCTGATTTGTAAAATGTTTTACAGGGAAGACACAATATGTAAATCTATTAGCTAACCACGATAGCAAAAGACAACTTTTTTTCCCACCATTTTTTTCCTGCATAGGTAGCTATCACAATTTCGACCAAATAAAGATATAAATAGCCACTAACCAAGAAACAACTTCCTCAGATGACATATAACATGTTTATTGTATAGCACATGTTTTATTAGAAAAATGTGCATATTTCAGGTATAAATCATAGTTTACCATTGCAGCCACCATCACAACTCTCACCAAAGCAACTAGAATAACTACAGAGACCATAAAAAATTTCTGAAAAATACACAGCGTACAGCAAATGAAAGACAAAGATCTTGTGAATCCAGCCAATATTTCAGATTTGTTAAGTGTTTTAAAGTGAAAACACAATATAGCATTATATTAGCTTACTACAATAGCATTGATTCAGGCCAACAATAGCGATAACGAATAAACCAGCAAAAGATATTAATTTTTTCACTAACCTTCTCAAACTTCTTCAGATGACAGTCCTATAACATCATATTACACAATACATATAGAGTTTGTTCGAAAATGTGCATATTTAGCGGCACAAATCGTGGTTATACAATGAGAAAAGTAGCCAAGCTGCCAACAATATGTCGGGAGAAATCTTGGGAGAGGCACCTATTCTAATCAGTAACTAATCCTAAACTTGACTAAAAAATACAGGTTGGACAGCAAATGAAAGATACATTAGTTCTTAATGCAATCGCTGTGTTAGATTTTTAAAATTAACGTTACGACGACATACAGCGTGCGTTAAAGCGAGACCGCACCGAGATTAATGGCGGAATATGAGTTTAACATTTTTCAACAGAACAACGAATTAACATCATATATAGTTCTTACTATTTGATGAGCTTCCATCAGAATCTTGGGCAAGTTGTCCTTTTTCCAAAAGAATCGTTGCTCGGTTGTAGATTGTCGTCTTCAACGTTCGAATTAGCAGTAAACATTAGCCATGTGGCAAAGACTGCCCAACTCACTAAAACGCAGCACTAATAAATATCCGAAAATCGCACTATACTGATATAAACTGATATAACTCGGGTTTAATATAACAACATTATGATGTCTTTAACACCTATATCGAATAAAAACAGAGCCGGATATATCTAAGGGCTATAACGGGAGCTTTCTAGAACGACAGCCAGAGGTCCTTTCTGCGTCCTGGCGAAGAGAACAAAGGACGGACCCCACGTTGCCAGCCGATTTATAAGCTCTCAGATCTGCCTAGCAACACCATTTCAATTCTCACTATTCGCTGACATCCAGGGGAAGGCGTATGCAGTGCATCTCAACTAATAGAAGACAGGCAGATTTATAAACAGATCTCAGAACAGCCGGCAGATTTCAGCATTCTCACATCCTCATAGGAAAATTGCTCTAACTCCAGTTCTGTTTTACTCACAGATATAATTCAAACGGTTTTAGAAACTAGAGAGTGTTTTCTATCCAATAGTAATAATAATATGCATATTTTACGAGCAAGAATTGAGTACGAGGCAGTTTAATTTGGGAATGAAATTATTACAAAGTGCCAACAGCACCCCCTCTTGAGAAAATGATATCATACACTACAGTTGAGGAACAATGGGAAAGTAATTCTGCTTTGAAAGTTGATAACCCCTGTGATTATTATTATTATTACTTGACCCCGCTGGTCATCTATGAACGTTTGAACAACTTGGCCATGTCCTGTTATAATCTCAAACCAGAAGAGGGCTGGCCACCCCTCAGAACTTGGTTCCACTCTAGGTTTCTTCCTAGGTTCCTGCCTTTCTTGGGAGTTTTTCCTAGCCACCATGCTTCTACATCTGCATTGCTTTCTGTTTGGGGTTTTAGGCTGGGTTTCTGTATAGCACTTTGTGATATCGGCCAATGTAAAAAGGGCTTTATAAATACATTTGATTGATTGATTTATTGATAAACTTGTAACCTCACTTTTAAGAAAATGGCCATTGAATGTTTTGGTACACCGACTGGGGAACTCTCCTTTGTCTACACCCATTCAGCATCGTTCACTCCCTATTTAGCTCCGCCCATCTCTTTAAGTATTCACATGTGAATCCATGTACTAAACAACCAAAAATTTAAAGACTAAAGGCTAGTTTATATTACGGGTGTGTTCGTAAATTTAATCTGGAGTGCCAGATTTTGCTCTGGGCATTCGTAAACTCAGAGCGTTGTCAGATTGTCCGTCCGTAAATTCAGAGCGTTCCGTTGTCGGAGTGTTTTCTGAGCGCACACTGAACACTCTGGCTGAGGAGTAAGGTTCATCCGAGCGTTCTGCCCAAACAGCAGCAGTCAAGCACCCAAACTGTCTACTGTTGGCTAGCTTGTTAGCTACTTCCAGAAACAAATGAGAGAACAGCTCACTCTGACCATTTTACTCGCCCTAGCAGAGCTAGTTAGGCTGTTTTTATGTTATACAAAGCGTTGGGGACTGCAACTGTGCTGCTGGCAACAATTTAATAACGTTTTTTGCCAATATTTACTGACATCGGCCATATTCAATGGGTGTTGAGCGTTTTCAATTCGTCAGTTATTCTTTGCTCTGGCACAGACGAGAGTGCTCTGAAATTGGATTAGATAGACAGCGAATTTAGCAACTACGTCTATCAACAGTTGACGCAGTGACATCATGAACATGAAAATGGTTACTTGCATAGTATTGTTTAGACATGTAGCTAGCCATAATCCCAACTCATGAATCTGCAGGTAGCTAACCAACCAGGTTCAATGTTAGCTATCTAATGTAACCCCCTCACCAGGCTCAAATATGACTCTCACAATATTAACTTATGTAGAGTATCTCAACAGCATGGGATGTTAGGTGAGAAGGACATCTCCAATAAGAAGATTGTAAACTATCTAGGGTGATGACAATAGAGTATAAACTTCAGATGAAATGATTATAGGTTTATTTTTAAAAAAAATTAAAAAATCTTGATTTAACTAGGCAAGTCAGTAAAGAACAATTTCTTATTTTCAATGACAGCCTAGGAACAGTGGGTTTGTTCAGGGGCAGAACGACAGATGTGTACCTTGTCAGCTCCAGGATTTGATCTTGCAACCTTTTGGTTACTAGTCTGACGCTCTAACCACTAGGCTACGCTGCCGCCCAAATCAGGATAGGCTAGGCTATCAGGGTAGGCTATCCCATGCATTAAATGACATTGAAACATTAAATGACTCCACCAAGGCAACATATATAAGGTTCAATATGTATTATACATTTTCATAGCACAACATCAAAAGAAATAGAAATAATAAACCCCAATGAGTCGTGCACAACCCATGACCAAATGATTTAAAGCTTGCTTGGCGCACTTTGGAGAGAAAAAAAACGACGACACACATAAAGTCCAGAGGCACCTCACGCTGTGGTTACTCACTACTTGTAGATATTCCTTCAGCGAAGTATGGCAGTTCCTTGCAGGTTTCCTCACAAAACCCACAGCAAGCACCTCTATCAATGCAGACAGTACTCCTTAGCCATAACCGATATCCCATGGGAACATGAACTTGTTAAGCTTTCCCAAGCAATTCTCTCTCGGTGTCACACGATACTAGGCTAACCTCAAGGCTGTCAAATACCTCCACAATGAAACGGTAGCTTCGGTCTTTACTAAGTCTTAACAAAATTATAACAACTCTTATAAAATAAAATCGGTATTTCCCTTCATGTCTTAGTAGGTATGGTTTTTGTTCTAGTTTTGTCGTCTTCTTTTACAATTTTTCTTCACCAACGGTCCTAATGTAAAACGTCCATCCTTTTCTCAAGGTCTCTCTCACTCTCTTTTTTCCCAGGCCTCCCGTTAACCAGGTCCACTCTCCCATTGGCCACAGCTTAACAAGCGACCCTATTGGTCAAAACTTAAACTTAAAAGTAAACCAAACTATTCACTTATACATTAAATAATATTTCTTCAAAAATAAATGCATTAACAACATTACAATTCAGGAGCAATTCAATCACCTTTTAAATATAATACCAATTAATTATAACAAATAAACTCAATACTTGGTTTTAACAAGAATAAACTCAATACCTGATTCAAACAAGGGTATTACACTAACATTAGGCTATAACTAGCAAAGCAAATGGCTCTGAGATATGAATAATATTACTACACATACATGTAATGTTAGCGAGCGAGCAAGCCAGCTAAAGTTAGCTAGTTAGTTAACGGTACACTTTAACGTGAAATGAAAATTACTTTCTGCCAAAATTAGAAACGGGTAATATCTGAAAATGAAGCTAGCTTGACTATCTTACCCGTATACATGGATGGATGCTTCTCCCTCTCTGTAACTGATGCCCTTAGTTCGAAGATGTAATACGGAGACAGGTGTATTGACAGACATCACCTTAGCTATCATACTCTATTTCCACTGATTTCCAAACTCGGTCCTCCAGAAAGTGGAGAGAAACATTTATGCAGTTCTACTATATCTTGATGATATCTTAAAAACAACTGTGTTAGACATGATTAGCTACACATTCTGACCAGCTCAAATAGACAGAAGCGAGCTACATGGCAGAACAATCCAAACTCATCTCTCGGCATGTCCAGCCCACTCATTATCTCAGCCAATCATAGCTAGTGGGAAGGTTCTCTCTAACTTTTTCTGTGGCTAAACCAACTAGGCTCATAAATTAATAATTGTATTCATATTTACAGATGGCATACACGTTTGTTATTAAGGCACATGATAGTTCACATGTTCCAGAAGGCCTTTCTGCAAGAAAATGCATTTTGATTTATTTTTTAAAGTTGACGTTCAAATGGCTCTCTTGTGAAGTAGTGATGCGTGACATATGTACACTCTCGTTGGCTGGCCCTCGCTTCATATTCGTCGCCAAACCCACTGGCTCCAGGTCACCTACAAGACCCTGCTAGGTAAAGTCCCCCCTTATCTCAACTCGCTGGTCACCATAGTAGCACCCACCTGTAGCACGCGCTCCTGCAGGTATATCTCTCTGGTCACCCCCAAAACCAATTCTTCCTTTGGCCTCCTTCCAGTTCTCTGCTGCCAATGACTGGAACGAACTAGAGAAATCTCTAAAACTGGAAACACTTATCTCCCTCACTAGCTTTAAGCACCAGCTGTCAGAGCAGCTCACAGATTACTGCACCTGTACATAGCCCATCTATAATTTAGCCCAAACAACTACCTCTTTCCCTACTGTATTTATTTATTTATTTATTTTGCTCCTTTGCACCCCATTATTTCTATTTCTACTTTGCACATTTTTCCACTGCAAATCAACCATTCCAGTGTTTTACTTGCTATATTGTATTTACTTCGCCACCATGGCCTTTTTTGCCTTTACCTCCCTTATCTCACCTCACTTGCTCACATTGTATATAGACTTATTTTTCTACTGTATTATTGACTGTATGTTTGTTTTACTCCATGTGTAACTCTGTGTTGTTGTATGTGTCGAACTGCTTTGCTTTATCTTGGCCAGGTCGCAATTGTAAATGAGAACTTGTTCTCAACTTGCCTACCTGGTTAAATAAAGGTGAAATAAAAAATATAAATAAAAAAATAAATATGCCGCCTAGTCTCCTGAAACAAGTCATATATTCTGCCATGGAGCTGAGAGAAATGTCTAATGCTATGTTTATATTGCTCAAACCACATAACAAAATCAATACTGCTAAATTCATTGTTTTGGGGATTTTCAATTCTCCCTTAGTGTCTAGCTTTTATTTTGGTGATTGTTTGTTCTCAAAGATGATAAAAAAATATATAGTTCCATTATATTTTCTACATATTTTATATCTAGTTTTAGTTGTTTAGGTTTCCATCCAGATTTATTATGTGAGATTTGTCTTTTTTTTTTACACTTAGGTGTCCCGGAAATAAGCTTAGGCTGCCTGCCCAAGGTTTTCAATAGCAGAAAAATCCCCAGTACAGTTTAAACCGTCTGAATGTTCTCTTTTCATTAGTATTCCAAGACAAATAATAGAAATACATTGTGGAAGCAAAAGGGTAGGTCTGGAATTTGCAGATGATTGCAGTTTTCTTAATGCACTATAGTTATTTTGAACAGGTCATGATAATTTACTTTAGGTTCATTTGTGCTGCAGTCCACTCAAAAGGAATGACCTTGGTCCAATTTCAGTCAAATAATCTTCGCTTTACATTGCTAGTAATTATTATATTTTGTGGATATACAGTACCAATGAAATAAAACACACAAGGGCTGAATGTGTGTGGGTGTATGTGTGTATCCCACAACTGTTGCGAAGGAAGAAGTAAAAGATGTTAGGGACTATAGAGGATGATTCACAGCAATATGTAATAAAAATCGAGGTGAGGGCGATGGAAATGCATTTGGCAATGGATCTGCTTCGGTTCGTTGGATGGCGCTGTGTGCACTTTTCGAAGGATGGATCCCAGTCGGTCCGGGGCTGTGGGATGCGAGGGGTCGGGGGTGGTCTGCCGGGCATTGGGATGACAACCCAACTCGAGATGGGGGCTTTTGGCGGGTGGAATAGTGGGGACCAATTGGAGGTTTGCTTAGTGGAGATGCAAATGTCATGGTACAACTATATAGACACTCAATCATTATGTTACTTTTTAATAGGACGTTTACAAACATATATTTTGATAAAAATAATTGAAAGGTGTGTCTCATTATGGTAAGTGGTGAAATAAGTATAGCCAGTTACAATTGTAATGGCTTAGGAGATAATAAGAAAAGACGATCAGTATTTACCTGGCTAAAAGAGAAGGATTATAATATCTACTGTTTACAGGAAACCCATTCGACAGTTTTAGATGAAGTTTTGTGGAAAAAGAACTGGGGGGGCAAAATATATTTCTCCCATGGGCAAAGAAATTCAAAAGGGGTGATGGTTTTAATTAATAATAACTTTGATCTAAATGTGCAACTTGTCCAAACAGATCCTCAAGGTAGATGGATTATTTAAAATATGTTATTGGACAATAAACATATATGGCTTATTAACCTATACGGTCCGAATAATGATGATCCAAGCTTCTTTGACAATATATATAAGAATGTATCAACTCTACAAGCAACACTAGACTCTATTATTATAGTGGGAGATTTTAATACGGTCTTAAATACCTCTATGGACCGGAAAGGAAATCACACTACAAACTATCACCCTCAGGCACTTAAGGAAATCAGGAATGTCATGGATATATTGGAATTAGTGGATATATGGAGACTTAAATACCCTGACCTAGTGAGATATACATGGTGGAGGCTTAATCAAGCTAGTCGCCTTGACTACTTTCTTATATCATTCTCTCTGGCACCAAAAGTTAAAAAGTGTTTGATAGGGGACAGAATGCGGTCGGACCATCACATAATTGGCATATATATTACTCTTACAGAATTTCCACGTGGGCGAGGATATTGGAAATTTAATCAAAGCCTACTAGATGATAAATTGTTTAGAACTAGGACAGAAGAATTTATAACTGACTTTTTTAGACATAACATAGGTACAGCAGATCCCCATATTGTATGGGACACTTTTAAGTGTGCCTTTAGAGGCCATGCAATTCAGTACTTATCTATAAAACAAAAGCAATTTAGATCAAAAGAGTCCATATTAACAAAGGAAATTGAAGGACTAACAGTACAGTTAGATAACAATAAAAACGGTACCATAGAGGCACAGAATAAGTTAGAGGAAAAACAAAAAGAAATGGAGGAACTTATTCAAGAAAGATCCAGTGTAATATATTACAAAAATAAAGCGAACTGGATGGAATATGGGGAAAAATGTACCAAATTCTTTTTCAATCTTCAATATAGAAATGCTACCAAAAAAAACGTATTAAAACTTGTTACAAATGATGGAGTCACGCATGATTCACCAAATGATATTTTGAAAGAGGAAGTAAAGTACTTTAAGAATATATTTTCTTTCAGGCTCCTCCATCTCCACTAACTGAAACTAATTGTATGGATTTTTTCCCTAATAATAATGTAAAATTAACATCTGTACAGAAAGACTCATGTGAAGGCCTAATTACAGAGGAGGAACTACTTGATGCAATTGGGGCCTTTAAGGATGGGAAAACTCCTGGACTGGATGGCATACCAGTGGAAGTATACAAACATTTTTTTGATATACTCAAAGGACCATTATTAGCTTGTTTTAACCACTCCTATATAAATGATAGATTATCAGACACGCAACAAGAAGGTGTGATATCATTATTACTGAAACAGGACCCAAGTGGTATATATAAAGATCCAGTCCATTTAAAAAATTGGAGACCTCTTACACTTCAGTGTTGTGATGCAAAAATCCTAGCAAAATGCTTGGCGCATAGAATAAAAAAAGTTTTGTCAGATATTATTCATCCTAATCAGACAGGTTTTTTACATGGACGATACATTGGAGATAATATAAGGCAAGTACTGGAAACAATAGAACACTATGAAATATCGGGGACACCAGGCCTGGTTTTCATAGCTGATTTTGAAAAGGCTTTTGATAAAGTACGACTGGAGTTTATATATAAATGCCTAGAATATTTAAATTTTGGGGAATCTCTTATAAAATGGGTAAAAATTATGTATAGTAATCCTAGGTGTAAAATAGTAAAAAATGGCTACATCTCAGAAAGTTTTAAACTATCTAGAGGAGTAAAACAAGGTTGTCCACTATCGGCATATCTATTTATTATTGCCATCGAAATGTTAGCTGTTAAAATTAGATCAAACATTAATATTAAGGGATTAGAAATCCAGGGCCTAAAAACTAAGGTGTCATTGTACGCTGATGATTCATGTTTTCTTTTAAAACCACAACTAGAATCTCTCCACGGCCTCTTAGAGGATCTAGATACATTTGCTATCCTCTCTGGATTAAAACCAAATTATGATAAATGTACCATATTACGTATTGGATCACTAAAAAATACACATTTTACATTGCCATGTAGTTTACCAATTAAATGGTCTGACGGTGATGTGGACATACTCGGTATACAAATCCCAAAAGAAAGAAATGATCTCACTTCAATACATTTTTATAGAAAGTTAGCAAAAATAGATAAGATCTTGCTACCATGGAAAGGAAAATACATGTCTATTTGTGGGAAAATCACCCTGATTAACTCTTTAATCATATCACAGTTTACCTATTTGCTTATGGTTTTGCCTACACCTAGTGACCTGCTTTTTAAATTATATGAACAAAAAATATTCAATTTTATTTGGAACGGCAAGCCAGATAAAATTAAAAGGGCCTATTTATATAACGAATATGAATTCGGAGGGCAGAAATTATTAAATATTAAAGCATTAGACCTCTCACTAAAGGCATCAGTCATACAAAAGTTATACTTAAATCCAAACTGGTTCTCTAGTAGATTGGTACGAATGTCTCATCCTATGTTCAAGAAGGGCCTTTTTCCCTTTATTCAGATTACACCTGCTCACTTTCGGTTGCTTGAAAAGGAAATAATTTCCAAAATATCTTTATTTTTTAAACAAGCCTTAGGAAGTTGGTTGCAATTTCAGTTTAATCCACCTGAAAGGACGGAACAAATAGTACAACAAATCTTGTGGTTAAATTCAAATATAGTAATTGATAAAAAAACTGTATTTATCGAAGAAATGTTTAAAAAAGGTATAATTTTTGTGAATGATATCATAAATAGGACTGGTGGAGTAATGTCACACATGCAGCTAACACAGACATATGGAAATATCTGCTCTACCCAAAATTACAACCAATTAATTGCGGCATTACCACAAAAATGGAAGAGGCAGGTGGAAGGGGATAAAAGTAAGGAACTTGTATGTCGGCCTTATATTAAAGAACATAAATGGTTAAAGAAAAGTGTGATAAATAAAAACATATACCAATTTCATTTAAGGACCAAAAAACTTACAGCTGTGCCATATAAATTGCAAAATAGTTGGGAAGAGATTTTCGATGTACCCATTCCATGGCACATGGTTTATGAATTGATACGCAAAACAACGCCGGATTCAAAACTTCGAATTTTTCAATTTAAATTATTGTACAAAATTCTTGCAACTAATAGAATGTTATATATATGGGGGATACAATCTTCCCAGCTCTGTAGATTCTGCTGTGAGGAGGCAGAGTCATTAGACCATTTATTTTGGTATTGTCCGCATGTAGCTCGTTTTTGGTCACAGGTCCAGGAATGGTTGAAGAATTGCAACATTTGCGTAGAACTAACGCTACAGATAGCAATACTGGGGGATTTGAAAAGCCATAGTCAATCAATCAATAATATAATAATTATTTTAGCAAAAATGTTTATTTTTAATTTACAATCCGTGGAAGCTATGAGAATAGGAAGATTCAAATCTTTTGTGAAGCATCACAGCACAGTTGAAAAATATATGGCAAATAAAAATCCGAAATGGATGATGTTGGAAGATAGATGGGAAAGGTTGAGTGGAGCTGAAGGGTGGGACTAATAACAAGATAAACAATGTAGGGCATACGGGATCTGTGAAATGTGTATAGGTGCGGAGCTATTGTGAAATAGCACAGTTACAAGTGGAAATCAAACTGGATGGACAACAGAAATAGAGGAAGGACTAAGAACAAACAAGAGAGAACTATTATAAAGTAGACTGTGTCTGTAAAATGTGTATAAGATGTATAAATTGAAGGTAAAAACAGAAATGTTTATCAGTTTACTCCAATTGGGGGATCGGTGGTAGGGTTTGCGGGGAATAATAATAAAGGTATACTCTTTAAAAAAAGTATGTATGTCTATGTAGGTATGTGCATGTATATATGTGTATATGTATGCATACGTAAATGGATATATATATATTTACCCCAAAAAATATGGGGGATTGGAAATGATGCAGACAATTACATTGGAAGCAACATTCTTTCTGCAATATTAAGCTGATCCACCCCCCCCAAAAAAAAATATATATTAAAAAAAAAAAAAAATTAAAAAAAAAATAATAAAAAAATAAAACACTGTTGAACTAGCAATAATTTCTGATGATGCACTAAGCAGCCTAAGTTTCAGGTTTAAAAACTTTCAGGCAAGGCTTCGAATTATTCAATTTTTAACAAAAATAGGTGAACGCCAGGTCACGTCGCGATAACAGCCTGAGGCTATAATGCATCAGGGTGTTATTTTCTGTCTGTGTCCATAACGCAATAAATGTATTGTAAATGTGTCCATTCCCTGAGAGAGTTGGCAGCAGTAGGACGGAGGTTTAGGGGGGTAATGTAGCGTAGCACCTTGTTTTTGAGCTGAAGGACAGACTAGGCCTTCTTCATATGTAATATTTACCTCCCCTGGCTGTCCTGCAGCCCCTGTTGACTCATTGTAAAATCTGAAACACATAGGGTTGCATCCTAAATGGCACTCCATTCCCTATGTACTGTAGTACAATGGG
Source organism: Salvelinus fontinalis (assembly GCF_029448725.1). Classification (NCBI taxonomy): domain Eukaryota; kingdom Metazoa; phylum Chordata; class Actinopteri; order Salmoniformes; family Salmonidae; genus Salvelinus; species Salvelinus fontinalis. Next base: position 29,216,521 of record NC_074683.1, on the reverse strand, counting down.
TCCTGGTCAAAAGTGGTGCACTACGTCGGGAATAGGATGCCAGTTTGGACAGAGACATTGATCTGCAGTGAAAATAGACAGCCCTTTTCAAGGATATGATGTTTTAATTGAGAATACACGTCCTTGTAATGTGCATGTCTTCTCATCTTATATTTCCCTTCGATAAGGGGAGGAGAAGGAGGACATGTCAAAGGTATGAAAGCCGCTCCAGGTCGTATTCTGACAGCTCTGTCGCGTCATTATTTTGTGTGTGACTGGAGTGACATCGTTGAAGCAGTAGGTAATTGGATCTGGTGTTTAGATCGTCGTCCCGAAGTCAGGACGCCTAAGTGTGATACAGATCAAACACAGCCCATAGTCATTTACCCCTCATTAGCATCCGGGTGCTGTTCATAATGTTCACAATGCTGCTGTCAGTGTCTTCTCTTTAACCTGTCATGTGCATTCTGTTCGGTTATGATCTAAACTCATATTTTCCCATCCAGAGGGGAGGGTTGTGTTGTGAGGCAGAGGCAGAGGGCTTTAGAAATAAGCCTTTTAATTTAGTGGCAATCTCTCCCCAGTTGGAGTAGGACTCATCTAATTCCGGAGGCTGCTGCCACCTGCTTATGGAGAGCACAGAAACAGACACACCAATGATTATGTTTTCTCCCCAGTTTGTGTGTGTGTGTCAGGCCTGGAATTTCATGATTTTAGGGGCAGGGCCACTTGGCCTTGAGGGGGTGCCCAATTTGCCAGGGCACCAAGGGCTTTGGCCAGGGCACCAATGCCATTAACCAAAATGGTCAATTAAATTGATTCGGAAACACTATTCTGTTAAGAAAAACATAAGCAATTACTGTGGAAATTGATTCGTTGCTTTTTTGAAATATTTTGTGTGTCCCTTGCCTTAGTTATCTATCTAGTACCTACTGGCTAAAACTTGATGCTTTCCAGATGATATCCATGGAAAAGAAAAGCTTGTAGGCCTATTGTGTAGGCTATACAATAAATCCTTTGTCCTCCCGATGCTGTAGCATACACTTACCAAATAATATAATCAAGAATTATAGTTAATGAATTAAGATGTATTGTAAGTAAGTAATAGTAACAGTAATAGTAATAGTAAGTAAGTAATATTTTAGCATTCTTTTTCAGAAAATGTTCATGAATATCTGCAGTAATGACCCAACACACCTCCAGGCTGTATAAGGGCTATTTGACCAAGAAGGAGAGTGATGGAGTGCTGCATCAGAAGACCTGGCCTCCACAATCACCCGACCTCAACCCAATTGAGATGGTTTGGGATGAGTTGGACCGCAGAGTTAAGGAAAAGCAGCCAACAAGTGCTCAGCGTATGTGGGAACTCCATCAAGACTGTTGGAAAAGCATTCCAGGTGAAGCTGGTTTAGAGAATGCCAAGCGGGTGCAAAGCTGTCATCAAGGCAAAGGGTGGCTACTTTGAAGAATCTCAAATATAAAATATATTTTGATTTGTTTAACACTTTTTTGTTTACTACATGATTCCATATGTGTTATTTCATAGTGTTGATGTCTTCACTATTATTCTACAATGTAGAAAATTGTAAAAATAATGAAAAACCTTGAAATGAGTGGATGTGTCCAAACTTTTGACTGGTACTGTATAGATCCTGATGCAAAATTGCATTCTAATGGTGTAGCTTTCCTATTTGTCAACCAAAGCCATATTACTTCTCGCATAGGACGTTAAGATGAACAATAAAATAGGTAAACCATTCTACTATGGCGGATAGCAGATTGAAATAGTGATTTTGCTGTCCGTTGCTCGACTTGTTGTCTGAGGAAAAGTGGACAGTTCTTCTAACATGTTTAAAGTGCTCCTCGGCAGAAATGTTTGTTAATTTTCCATATTTTTGGGGGAATGGCGGCAAAAATTTTGCAACAGCGCAGACATGGGGTAGAGCAGTGGCACCCAGTAGGGGTAGCAATAGGCCTACTTTCTTTTCTAAATTCGATATAAGGACGAATTCGTAAAAGGACAAATTCGATACATCCCCAATGTGTCTGTCTTCTGTTGAACTTCGGAGCTGCAAGGGCTGAGAGAAGGACCCGGTCATTGGCCAATATAAATGAGATATCTGAGAGTGCCAGTGAGTGAGGTGCTTCGGAGTGTGGTGATTGGAAAGAGCAGTGTGAATTTCACTGGCAGCCGGGAGAAGGGAATTATAATTATATTCAGCCCAAGGGCACAACAGCCACTTTGGCCGCAAGGCATGGATTTTTTGGGGGGCCATTATAGCCACACGAGGGTGGTTGGGTAATTCGAAGGTGTGTGTGTGTGTGTGTGTGTGTGTGTGTGTGTGTGTGTGTGTGTGTGTGTGTGTGTGTGTGTGTGTGTGTGTGTGTGTGTGTGTGTGTGTGTGTGTGTGTGTGTGTGTGTGTGTGTGTGTGTGTTCTAAATGTGCATTGGTGTGTTCATGGTGGCCTTTGGAGGTGACATACTGTATCTCACCCAAAAGATTCAACAAATAGAGGAATGACAACCACACAGTGTACCAACAGGTATATTATATTAGACTTTGAGTTTCACTCTTGATGTTGATTTCCCTTTGTGATTGATGAGAACTGAACTGACCACTCGGCCCTTGAAATATAGTTTGCTCAGAAATGTTTTTCTACCATGCTGCATTGCAGCTTTCTCAGAATCTTGGCTGGTTATGTTTGGAGCACTTGAAATGGTTTGAGTCCTATTCCAGTTCCCATTGTTTTTCAACCATGGCTGATGGTGCATTGGGAGGAGTTTCAAGTTGGGAGTAGTTTCAAGTTTCAAAGTTTATTTGCCGCATCCACAGGATGCGACAGGTGTAAAGCAGTAAAGTGAAACTCTTAATTGAGAGCTCTTTCACAACAATGCACACAACAAATTGGCCAGTGTGGATTTTTCAGTGTAACATGTCTAGTGTTGATTCTTGAGTTAAATTCACCGTTTAAGAGTGAAATTAACACTCAGTGGTGTTAAATAACCCCCCGTGTTGGTGTTAATAACCAGAGTTATTATGTAAGGAAAACAGTCCAATCAAAACTATGCCCATCAGTATCATATTTCCCAGCATGCTCCACTGCGGATTGTTTTTAATATCTGTGTTTTTGCATGCACAATAATTGATTCATTAATCTTATGCTACACAAAGATTTAAAAAATAAAATAAAAATATGAATCCAACCAGTTACTGAAATGGTTGTTCCAGTTTAAATGATTTAGGTAGTCTTCTTATAAACTTTCCTAACCCTTACAGTCGGTCTGAATGCAGGTTGCAACATTTCAAGCGTTGGATATCCTAACACTGGCTGAAATCCAAAAGGAATTACACATCACTTTGCCAGCATAATGTGACTTGCAAGGTTGATGTGGTCTTTAAATTACGAGTTTCTTAAGACCACTGTATTTAGATAAATTTCAGCTATCAAAGTAAGACTTTTTGATATATGTAGTTACGTAGAGGTTAATATTAATGACAACATTTGCCTAGATACTCACTTGGTGAAAGACACAGACTTTTCAAATGAAAGAATTCAATAACGATGTCTGTCACTAACAAATACAGTCATGGGTTGTAATTCGACAATTTACTAGGCAAAAATGCACCCTGGGAAATACGCAAATTAGACTTTACACCATACAGTGTTAAAACCCACCCAAAAAGGATTTCAAAAGTGTTATTTTAACACCATTTCAGTGGGACTCATATGTTCACTGAAAATAGTGTATATTTAACACTTTCGGAGTTAAATGTACACCATTGATTTTGCTGTGCAGTGATAATAACAAAATAATAATAGAAAATGTAATAAAAAAAACACATGAGAAGTATGTTATCAGTTGAAGAAAGACAAGAATGCAAGTATAAACAGATCAGTGCCAGTACCATGTGCAGGGGTACTGGAGTGGTTGAGGTATGTTTATACATAAAAAGTGACTGGCAGCAGGATATAAATGTAAACATGGCTGTAAGGTGACTGATAACAGGAATATATAAATACTTATGGTAATATTCTAACGGTAATATATAAACTCAGAAAAAAAGAAACATCCTCTCACTGTCAGCTGCGTTTATTTTCAGAAAACTTAACATGTGTAAATATTTGTATGAACATAACAAGATTTAACAACTGAGACATAAATTGAACTAGTTCCCTGAACAAAGGGGGCTCAAAATCAAAAGTAACAATCAGTATCTGGTGTGGCCACCAGCTGCATTAAGTACTGCAGTGCATCTCCTCATCACGGACTGCACCAGATTTGCCAGTTCTTGCTGTGAGATGTTACCCCACTCTTCCACTAAGGCACCTGCAAGTTCCCAGACATTTCTGGGGGGAATGGCCCTAGCCCTCACCCTCCGATCCAACAGGTCGCAGCCGTGCTCAATGGGATTGAGAGCCGGGCTCTTCGCTGGCCATGGCAGGACACTGACATTCCTGTCTTGCAGGAAATCCCGCACAGAACTAGCAGTATGGCTGGTGGCATTGTCATGCTGGACGGTCATGTCAGGATGAGCCTGCAGGAAGGGTACCAAATGAGGGAGAAGGATGTCTTCCCTGTAACGCACAGCATTGAGATTGCCTGCAATGACAACAAGCTAAGTCCGATGGTTTAGATTTTTTTTTAACCTTTATTTAACTAGGCAAGTCAGTTAAGAACAAATTCTTATTTTCAATGACAGCCTAGGAACGGTGGGTTAACTGCCTTATTCATGGGTAGAACAAGAGATTTTTACTTTGTCAGCTCGGGGATTCGATCTTGCAACCTTTCGGTTACTAGTCCAAAGCTCTAACCACTAGGGCTACCTGCTGATGATGCTGTGACACACTGCCCCAGACCATGACAGACCCTCCACCTCCAAATCGATCCCGCTCCAGAGTACAGGCCTCGGTGTAACGCTCATTCCTTCGAGGATAAATGTAAATCCGACCATCACCCCTGGTGAGACAAAACCGCGACTCGTCAGTGAAGAGCACTTTTTGCCAGTCCTGTCTGGTCCAGCGACGGTGGGTTTGTTCCCATAGGCGACGTTGTTGCCGGTGATATCTGGCGAGGACATGCCTTACAACAGGCCTACAAGCCCTCAGTCCAGCCTCTCTCAGCCTATTGCTGACAGTCTGAGCACTGATGGAGGGATTGTGCATTCCTGGTGTAACTCGGGCAGTTGTTGTTGCCAGCTGGTACCTGTCCCGCAGGTGTGATGTTCAGATGTACCGATCCTGTGCAGGTGTTGTTACACGTGGTCTGCCACTGCGAGAACAATCAGCTGTCCATCCTGTCTCCCTGTAGCGCTGTCTTAGGCGTCTCACAGTACGGACATTGCAATTTATTGCCCTGGCCACATCTGCAGTCCTCATGCCTCCTTGTAGCATGCTTAAGGCATGTTCACGCAGATGAGCAGGGACCCTGGGCATCTTTCTTTTGGTATTTTTCAGAGTCCGTAGAAAGGCCTCTTTAGTGTCCTAAGTTTTCATAACTGTGACCTTAATTGCCCACCATCTGTAAGCTGTTAGTGTCTTAACGACCATTCCACAGGTGCATGTTCATTAATTGTTTATGTTTTTTTTGTTGTTGGTTTTTTTCACCTTTATTTAACCAGGTAGGCTAGTTGAGAACAAGTTCTCATTTGCAACTGCGACCTGGCCAGGATAAAGCATAGCAATTCGACACATACAACAACAGAGTTACACATGGAATAAACAAAACAAACATACAGAAAAAAAACAAAAAAACATGGGAAACAGTGTTTAAACCCTTTACAATGAAGATCTGTGAAGTTACTTGGATTTTTACTTTTTATCTTTGAAAGACAGAGTCCTGAAAAAAGGACATTTCTTTTTTTGCTGAGTATAGATGTAAACAGGAGTAATAGTGAGCAGTAGCAGGATAAATAGATAGATATCAAATCAAATCAAATTTTATTTGTCACAAACACATGGTTAGCAGATGTTAATGCGAGTGTAGCGAAATGCTTGTACTAATGGTAAAGGCGAACAATAATCAATTAACAACAGCGTATTGGTAGTAATAAATTGAATCAATAATCATTTAGCAGCAGTGTGGGGGGGTGTGTGCGTGTGGGGGTGTGACGTCAGTAATGAGTGTGTGTGATGGTGTATGTGATTGTATGTATGTGAGTATATTTGTGTGCATGTGAATAAGAGTGACAATGAAGGTACAGTATGTGTTTCTGAGTGGGAAGAGACCTGTGGATGACCAAAGAGTCAGTGTGAATAGTCTGTGGGAGAGAGAGGGCAGTAGTTGTTAGGCATTTAACAGTTTTATGGCCAGGGGATAGAAGCTGTTTAGGAGTCTGTTGGTCTGAGCCTTAATGCACCGGTACCGCCTGCAGACGAGAGCATGGGCAACAGTCCATGTCTCTGTTGGCTGGAGGCTCAGTCATTACCATCGTGTCGTCAGCAAACTTGATGATGGAGTTGGCGTCATGCATGGCCACACAGTCGTGGGTAAAGAGGGAGTACAGGAGGGGGCTGAACATACACACCTGGGGGGGCCCCTGTTTTGAGGGTCAGCGTTGTTGCCTACTCTCCCCACCTGGGATTGGCCCCAGGATCCAGTTGCAGAGGGAGCTGTAGTCGGTGAACAGCATTCTCACATAGGTATTCCTCTTATCCAGGTGGCAGAGGGCAGTGTGGAGTGCAATTGAAATGGTATCGTCTTTAGATCTGTTGGGGTGGTATGCAAGTTGGAGTGGGTCTAGGGTGTCTGGGATGATGGAGTTGATGTGAGCCATGACCTGCCTTTCAAAGCACTTTATGATTACAGATGTGAATGCTACAATGTCATTTTGCCAGGTAGACTTACAGTTATTGGGAACAGGAATCATGGTGGTCAGTGAGTGGGGATCACAGACTGGGACAAGGAGGAGTTGAAATGACCGTGAAGATGCCTGCCAGCTGGTCTGCACATGCTCGAAGAACACGCCCTGGAATACCGTCCTGCCCCGCGCCCTTGCGATCGTTGACCAAATTAAAAGGCTTACTCATTTTGGACTTGGAGAGCGGGACCTGTACGTGTTTGTGTCCTCAGCCATAACCTCGGGGTTGGCTGCGACAGCCCTGTGTGTTGTGGTAACTCTGTACCACAACACAGAGTTATGTGTTAATCCAAGGCTTTTGATTGGGTAAGCAGCAAACCTTCACTGTGGAGACAACGTCGGCGATGCATTTCCTGATGAAGCCGGTAACGGAGGTGCATAGCTCGTCAATGCTATTGGCAGAGTCCCGGAACATATTCCAATCAGACCTAGAAAAGTAGTCCTGCAGTATAGCCTCCATTTCTCTACATAGTGGACCATTTCTCTACATAGTGGACCATTTCTCTACATAGTGGACCATTTCTCTACATAGTGGACCATTTTGCTACGGAGTGTTTCACGGGTACTTACTGTTTGAGCTTCTGTTTGTAAACATGAAGCAGGAGCACTGTTCTGTATTTCATCCCCTATCTCCCAACATATGCTCTAACAGTTACTATTTTCTCTCCCCCTCTATTAGTATTATAAAGGACAACATATCCATCTTGGCACCTGAAGCCCTTAAAAAAGAGCAAATTGTATAACCTGCCAGGATGATGTCATGGAACCATGGAGTGACTTCAAAGTACTAATGCCTACATTAACCCCCTGCTGTTTCGACAGAGGAGATGTTGTCGGCGCGTATCAAATCAAATCAAATTGTATTTATCACATGCGCCGACTACAACAGGTTTTCACCTTACCGTGAAAAGCTTACTTACAAACCCTTAAACAACAATGCAGTTTTAAGAAAATATAGTTTAAAAAAATTTACTAAATAAACTAAAGTTAAAGAAATATATATAATAATAATAAAGTAACACATTAAAATAACAATAATGAGGCTATATACAGGGGGGATGTCAATGCAAATAGTCCGGGTGGCCATTTTATTAATTGTTCATCAGTCTTATGGACCTAGACTTGGCGCTCCAGGACCGCTTGCAGCGTGGTAGCAGAGAGAACAGTCTATGATTTGGGTGACTGGAGTCTTTGACAATTTTTTGGGCCTTCCTCTGACTCTACCTAGTATATACAGTAGGTCCTGGATGGCAGGAAGCTTGGCCCCTGTGATGTACTGGGCTGTACGCACTACCCTCTGAAGAGCCTTACGGTCGGATGCTGAGCAGTTGTCATATCAGGCGGTGATGCAACCGGTCAGAATGCTCTCGATGGTGCAGCTGTAGAACTTTTTAAGGATCTGGCCCCATGCCAAATCTGTTCAGTGTCCTGATGAGAAAAGGCGTTGTCGTGCCCTCTTCACGACTTTCTTGGTGTGTTTTGACCATGATAGTTTGCTGGTGATGTGGACACCAAGGACCTTGAAACTCGACCCACTCCACTACAGCCCCGTCGTTGTGAATGTGGGCGTGTTCGGCCTTCCAGTGTGCTTTGAGTCAGTACAAACACAGACAACACATAAGGGCTATGCCACCAAAAGTCACCAAGAGAATGAATTGATACCCTGTAAGAATATTCTATTTTGTAATACAACATGGTTAAATGCATTTTGAGCCTCTGTACTTCAGAATAAACTGTATAATGTATTGTAATGACCATAAATCAATAATTCCTATTCTGGTTTGTTTTTCAGTAGTGTAAACACAGTTAGATTATGAAATAGTGCAATTGCCAAACCAATTATTATAGGCAACATAAAAACACTGGTTATAATCAGATAATTATCTTCCAGGAAGCTGGATTATAGCCAGCTGTTATTGAGTTGCAACATACAAACCTTCTAAAAGAACGACAATGAATTACATTTATGTGAATGGCACTACAACGTTTTCATAATGATAGTCCATCTAGAAACCTCCCCTAACACAAATTCTGTTACTAATTCTTCCCTTATATTAGACTTTTTTTGTGATTGCTGTGCTGCTGTGTTTTGTGTGTTTTTTCCTAAATGTAAGTTGTTGTGAATTGGCCCCAGCCCCAGTCACCGCTTGAGGCTGATGTATGGGAATTGTATAGTACAGTAAGAGGTTTTGAATTTGATGTATTAATACTCGCAAGTTTATTGAAGTGATAGCCTCCATTTCATTGCATTTTGATGACATTACTCTGCTCTCTCTCTCACAAATGTGCATATCTAAATTCTCTATGTGATTTACATTGGATTTGTGGTCAATGCACGTCTCAGTTTTGGGTCACACTTTATTTGGATAGTGAAACTATGCTCCAACTAGTTAGTTATATAGTTATTATTCATCGTAGATGTTTGTTGATGTCCACTGGGAAGAAAAAAACAACATCTAAATGTATATTAATGTTGAGGAGACTCGAGACGACATATGGACCAAAAGGCTTGCAGCTAATCTGGTTGACATTTAAAGATACATTAACAGGGACAACATGAATGCCACTGCCTCTCAGAAAGAATACAAACAGACTATTCCTGATGCAAACCGTAATAGTACAATAACATAGAAATATTGCAAAATATTATATTTTTCTGAGAAGTGAACTAAAGTGAATCACTGGCCCACCCACACTAAGCGGTCTCCTGCCCTTAAACCAAGAGCACAGCGTGGGGGAAGAAGGGGTCACTCATAAAGAGACTAAACACAAAGAACAAGTAAACAAACACCAACTAATGAGACCTAGTTACCATCCAGGGGTTCTGCAAAGTGAGGACAGGGCATGATACAACTCTTTTCATTCACATGTTCTACCCAAACACAATGGTAATTGATTCACACTATAGGATCAAATCAAAAATTACTTATCCAAGCCAGCACAGAATGGTTCAGGTCAACCCCATGATGCTCTAGTTATTTCAGTGGAAACCAGGCACTGGTGTAAAGCCTATGTCAGGTATTCTCTAATGAGTGGAGAACAGAAGGAAATGATACTGATGTATTCACTGGAGCAGTGAGGCAATGTTCATGGGTGACAACGAAACCATGAAATGGAACTTCAACTCTTATATGTCATCTGAACAATTTGCCTTCGCTGTCCTAAGGGCAGGAAAATACAGAGCAGAATCTCCTTCTGGCTGTAAGCAACATTTCAAATGTCAACGACCTGAAGGTCACTGGGGGAGAAAAGGTTATTTGAGAAGAGGGTAGTTTTAAGGTTGTTGATGCTATTGAAGTTAGCGTGGTGAGTTCATTTTAGGCCTACTCTTGGAGCCATATTCTCTTATGTGTTGTCGGAAGCTACATGGCTTTTTTCCAAACCTAAAATACACCCACCATTGTTTTCCTAGATCTGTTCTTCGAACAAATGAACTGGCAATTATAGTACTCTTTCAGACGGACCTTATAAATCAGGAATGTCAAACTCATTTATCCCCAGGGGCCACATTCGGTCTTCAACGAGGGCCGGACAGCAGCACTGAAAATGTGAAATATTTACTCACCGTCAAAATTGTCCTCTATTCATTGTTTTTGGAATCTTCAATGCTCCCTGTCTGTCTAGCTTACATTTCTGGGATTATTAGCAAATTGGACACAGTCAAGGAACTGTATGAATGTAGGCCCATTATCATGAGGAGAGGAGAAGTGGAGAGGATAAGAGGAGGCTGATTATGTGGCCAGGTTAAGGTGACTAGGTTTGGAATTCATCCATGACACTGGGGCTGTCACTCCTACTCTCACTACCATGGCAGGTTTAATTATAGCCACTCAGTGTCAGGGCCTTGGTTCACTGTCCAATCCACAAGATTTCCCTGATCACTGCCCTGAGGCATTGGTGTCTGCTTTGACCAGAGGGATGATTGCCCCTTACTGCCCTCACTAAGCAGCAACACCGCTGGTCTCCCTTCCAGGGCTATACCAGGCCCAACTCTGCTTAATTCTCAAACAATAGCTTGCAAGAGAGTGTGGTGGTATGTCTTATGTTGGCATGACTGGGTCAGTCTCAAGTTAGGATTCGGTTCTTAGCATCTACAGGTCTAACTATGTTTTTTTTATTTGTTTTTGTTTCCAAAGTCAGAGGCAGAATACACATTATGCGCTAAGGAGAGCTAGCGATGTGTGACTTTAATCATCAACATGGTTGGAAAAGGAATCCATTGGCACATATGCAATCACAAGGCATGAGCGTTACGAATCTAGAACAGAAGAGTTCAATGAGCATCCCTACTGATTGATTTTCTATCATTTTCTTCCAAGAATTCATCATTCCACATACCGGTGGTGGAGCTCTGATTTAAAATGATAATTATAATGAACATAGCTTATGAAATTTTAGCCAGAAGGCTTTTCATTGCACATTAAATAGATGGATTAGCTAGCCCAGTCCCAGCTGATTTCTCACTATTCTCTCCTCCAAAGAGTGTAAATATCACCATGGTTTTTAATTTAAAATACTATGTGGATAGGGATAACGGAGATTGAAGATTTACTTTGGCAGTAAGTGGACTCACACCAGAAAATGACATTGCATATATTATTTTAAGTTAATGGAAAGGAGAAAAAAATAAATAAATGCTGATTTCCGTCGCATTGAATAGAGTGGACCCACTTATATCCTTGTAAGCTTATTGTTCATAGGAAAACATTTGATATCCTCAGCCCCTTGGGCAGCAATAGTCTCTCTCTCACCGCACTCTCTGTAATTGAGAATGATATTAACAGTTATTTCTTTACAGCAACATTAGGTTGGGATATGACCCTTGATGGCTTTGGAACCTGGGTGAGCCCTCATTTCCTGTATTCTATCACACCCACCCACCCGCACGCAACCAATTGTGCTATTTTGTGTGTTTTTTTACAATGTTTGTAACTTATTTTCTACATAATGTTTCTGTCACCGTCTCTTATGACCAAAAAGATCTTCTGGATATCAGAAAAGCAACTACTCACCTCGAACTGGACGAAGATTTAATATTTAATGAGTCGGAAACTAAAAATGTACTGTTGCTACCAGACCAGGCCCAAATCCCCGTCATTCGCATGAAGAGGAGATGGCGATACAGGAGACGCAGATCTCGGGCCTTGTGAAAAGTCGCCGGCGAGTGTGTAACCCACCTCTACCATCCGTCCTATTGGCCAACTTGCAATCACTGGAGAATAAACTGGATGAGCTCCGTTCGAGACTATCCTACCAACAGGATATTAAAACTGTAATAGCTTATGTTTCACCATGTCGTGGCTGAACGACGACATGGATAATATACAGTTGGATGGGTTTTCCATGCATGGGCAAGACAGAACAGCTACATCCAGTAAGACGAGGACAGGTAGTGTGTGTCTATTTGTGAATAACAGTTGGTGCGGAAAAGTCTCAAGGTTTTGCTCGCCTGAGGTGGAGAACCTCATGATAAGCTGTAGACCACACTATTTACCAAGAGAATTTTCATCTATATTTTTCGTAGCTGTCTATTTACCACCACAAACCGATGCTGGCACTAAGACTGCACTCAACTAGCTGTATAAGGCCATATGCAAACAAGAGGCGGTGCTCCTAGTGGCCAGAGACTTAATGCAGGAAAATGTACATCTGTTTTACTTCATTTCGACTGGCATGTAACACCTGCAACCAGGAAAAAAAAAACTCTAGACCACCTTTACTCCACACACAGAGACGCGTAAAAAGCTTTCCCTTGCCCTCCATTTGGAAAATCCGACAATAATTATATCCCCCTGATTCCGGCTTACAAGCAAAAACTAAAGCAGGAAGTACCAGTGACTCGTCAATATGGAAGCAGTCAGATAACCCAGATGTCAAGCTGTTTTTCTAGCACAGACTGGAATATGTTCCAGGATTCATCCGATGACATTGAGGAGTATACCACATCAGTCACCGGATTCATCAATATGTGCATTGATGACGTTGTCCCCACAGAGAATATACGTACATACCCCAACCAGAAGCCATGCACTACAGGCAACATCTGCACTGAGCTAAAAGGTAGAGCTGCCGCTTTCAAGGAGCCTAACCTGAACACTTATAAAAAATCCTGCTATGCCCTCCAAAGAACCATCAAAGGCAGATCCTACTACACCAGCTCTCATGCTGGTCGGATGTGGCAGGGCTTGCAAACTATTACAGACTACTAAGGGTAACCCAGCTGTGAGCTGACCATTGACACGAGCCTACCAGACGAGCAAAATTACTTCTATGCACGTTTCAAGCAGACAACCATAGTCCGTGAACCCAAGAATGACAAGATAACCTTGGTAAATGACTAACAACTCGTAGAACTCACATCTGTAGCCATGAAGTGCTTTGAAAGACTGGTCATGGCTCACATCAACACCATCATCCCGGAAACCCTAGACCCACTCCAATTCGCATACCGCCCCAACAGATCCACAGATGATGCAATCTATATTGCAATCCACATTTCCCTTTCCCACCTGGACAAAAGGAACACCTATGTGAGAATGCTGTTCACTGACTACAGCTCAGTGTTCAACACCATAGTGCCCTCAAAGCTCATCACTAAGCTAAGGCCCCTGGGAATAAACACCTCCCTCTGCAACTGGTTCCTGGACTTCCTGATGTGCCACCCCCAGATGGTAAGGGTAGGCAACAACACATCTGTCACGCTGCTCTTCAACACAGGGGACCCTCAGGGTGCGTGCTTAGTCCCCTCCTGTACTATCTGTTCACCCACAACTGTGTGGTGAAGCACGACTCCAACACCATCATTAAGTTTGCTGATCACCGACATCAATGAGACAGCCTATAGGGAGGAGGTCAGAGACCTGACAGTGTGGTGCCAGAACAACAACCTCTCCCTCAACGTGTTCAAGACAAGTGAGATGATCGTGGACTACAGGTAAAGAAGGACCGAGCACGCCGCTATTCACATCGACGGGGCTGTATTAGAGCAGGTCGAGAGCTTCAAGTTCCTTGGTGTCCACATCCCCAACAAACTCTCATGGTCCAAACACACCAAGACAGTCGTAAAGAGGGCACGACAACACCTTTTCCCCCTCAGGAGACTGAAAAGATTTGGCATGGGTCCTCAGATCCTCAAAACGTTATATAGCTGCACCATCGAGAGCATCCTGACTGGTTGCATTACCGCCTGGTAAGGCAACTGCTCAGCATCTGACTAACCTCGACTAACCTGTACCCCTGCACATTGACTCGGTACCAGTGCCCCCTGTATATAGACTCGTTATTGTTCATTTATTGTGTTACTTTTATATATATATATATATATTTTTTAATCTTTAGTTTATTTAGTAAATATTTTTTTAACTTTTATTTTTCTTAAAACTGCATTGTTATTTAAGGGCTTGTATAAGTAAGCATTTCACCTGTTGTATGACAAATAACATCTGATTTGATTTATTCAGAAAGGTGTTAATAAGTCAGTGCTATGCTACGAACAGTATGCCTATTGTTATGCAGAGGAACTGTTATTGATAAGGCTTATGTTTAACTACAGTTATCGCCCTGTAAAGAAATAAACTCCGCTACAGCAGGTTACAAACATTCCTTTTCATGTAATTGATAGGAACATCCGAATATAGTCCTTTGTGTTTTGACTAAAGTGATATTTAAGTTTGCATGGCTGTTTCATCTCTTGACATGATTCTTTTATTAATCAATCATTGTGAGTCTGGAGTTGTGCCACTCTCATCTACAGTAATTGGAGAGACTTAAATATCACTACCTGGTTAACTAAGACATCAGTTACAGGAGCTACAGCTCCCTGCGTTTGGCATACATCTACCCACTGAAGACGTGTCATACTTAATTATCTAAAGCTTTATCGTACCTGACTGTTTGATGTCTTGAAGTCTTAGTTTTGCAAACTTTTCCACAGACCCCACAGCACCATAATGAGCAAAATGTGGTTGGTAGTTTTGTCCTGGGCTATGTAGAATGATTGTCATCATCTCTCAGCTGTAGAAAGACCATCTGTGTATTCCTGCATGGTGGATCAGAACCACTCAATATTCAGTATTTTCTCTCATTGCATTTGATCAGTGTACACAGGGAGAGGATTGGGAGATATTTGTCAGAGACCTACACATTCCTACACAGCAAATTATCCAGTGTTAAATCAACACTGAGAGTGTTAAATTAACACTGAAAGTGTGGACCCGTGTAGACACTGGAAAGTGTTAAATTAACACACTGATTGATGTAGAGCCTTTTTCCCAGAGTGTTTTGCCTTTCATGTGAATTGCAGAGAGCCGTTTGTTAATTAATGACAGAGAAATGGTTGTTGCATTCATCCATTTTCAGTCCTATGGACTTCACCAAGTGACATCCTGAGCGAATATGTTATCATTCAAAATGTAATATTTAGGACAATCAAGGGCCTACATAACCATTAACTCTGCAATAGTTGAAAATAACACTCATGTAAAATTATGTAAAATAACACCAGTGTTGGCATTAATAACATGTTTAACCAACACCACACCCATTTCCCAGCATGCTCTATTGAAGGTTGACTTAAATAATTGTTTATTTCAATATCTATGTTTTTGCATGTACATTGATTGATGACATACATTTCTTAACTAATACAATACGTTGCTTGGATTTTTTGTGCCCGTTACTGAAATTGTTGTTCCAGATTAGATGCTTTAGAAAGCTTAGTCTTTCCAACCCTGGCAGTCATTCTGAATGCAGATTGCGGGTGATTAAAAATGATCAAACCCTGCATGGATTTCAGTAGGAATTGCACATCTCTTTGCAAGCCAGCATGATGTGACAGGTTGTTTATATTACCCAAGCATGTGTTAATTTAACCTTCAATTGGGTTTTTATTCACGTTCATGCTGTGTAGACCAAGCAGCTGGGTCTTTTTTAATGTGGATATCACATTTGGATCTGCATAGGTTTTTAAGGAACTCACACACCTCTAGAAGCTTCATTAAAGCTACTCAGTATTTATCCAAAACATGAAGTAACAATTCAACAGAACAGATGAACCGGAATTGCATTTCCATGTACAAACATAAAAAAAACAGTTTTTGCTTTGTCATTATGGGGTAATGTGTGTACATTGATGAGAATGTTTTATTTAATACATTTTAGAATAAGATTGTAACGCAACAAAATGTGGAATATTCTCAGAAGGCACTGTATTTTATTAGGCCTTTAGTTATCCTCAATTCTATCGCCTGAAAATCTTAACTCATGGGCCACATCAGACCTGCAAATCACAATTTAGATGGTTTGTGAAGTGACTGTCTCAGTAACGGAAGCAATAAATCCAACCCCTTACAGATTGGATTAGTTTAGAAATGTTTTTGTTATTTATATTTGTTTAGTATAAGATCAATAAATCAATCACTGAACATGCAGAAACATAGATATTAAAACTAACTATTCTAAAATTCAACCTGCAACTAAGCATTCTGGGAAGAATGATAATGAGGCCCCTCCCACGTCTTTTTCACTCAGAGATTTAACCGAAATGAACTCAACAAAGTTGAGTAACAACACCACACATTGTTAATTCCATTGTGATTGGTCTCTTGGCCCTCCCACCCCTATGGGATGCAGCTACCGCTCAGCCCTGTCCAAGCTCGTCTCTGTCCTGACACCCCAATAGTGGAACCATTTTCCCCCTCAAGTTAGGACAGCAGAGTCCCTGCCCATCTTCCAAAAGAACCTGAAACCCTACCTCTTCAAAGAGCATCTTCAATAATCCCCCTCCTCATCTCTGACTTTGTTGATAACTATTTTATTGAGAAAAAAGTGTACTTACTATACCTGTGATATGTGGTTGTCCCATCAAGCTATCTTAAGATGAAATCACTAACTGTAAGTCACTCTGGATAAGATCGCCTGGTAAATGACAAAAATGTCAAATAAAAAAATGTGTCATTCCAGACATAAAATAACGCAATATATTTCACAGTATATGTCAATATATGTCACAGGTATAAATATATGGTTATTTTTGTAACTTTTCTTTACTCAACTCGAAAGACAGCAATTGGTGGGCCAGTAAGTAAAAAAGTTTGGGAACCCCTGGTTTAGGCTACTGCTCTCTTAGTATACTGTATAGCCTACTCTATACGAGAACAAAGATTACATCCTATTGTGTGCAATGTAGGCTTCAATCCAAAACGGATAGAGAAAATGTAACCTAAAGGATTGACTCTTAGCACAGGTCTCAGAGGAAAAGTGTGAAAAGAGCCCAGTTGATTGGGCTGACATTTTGCTCATGTATGAAATATGAACTATCAGAGTAGAGGTCACTTATATTTGACTTTGCCTAAATCTAGCATATCCTCGGGGCTGGGGCGATATGTCATAGTAATAAGAGACCTAAAAAGATCAAATTTCCATTAAATGTAATAAAGCAGGCCTGAGAGAAGAGAAGAGAAGAGGAGAGGAGAGACCATGGCATTGTTACAGGGAATCATTATGGTCTCACTTCTATTGCTCCCACAAATCTCACAAATCTTAAATCTCTTGGGAATGACAGACCCCTTTTGTAATAATGACCACAGTAATTGTGGCATCATCCTGCCTTATGAAGTGTAATTGAAAGCTGTGAATAAGTAATCCCTCAGCGAGGATAGTTCCAGTGCTCTTGATTTAATACGAGTTTCTACAGAGGTACATGGAGGAACACTGGGGATCGATAAGAGATCCTGTCACGTGTAACAATAAATCTCCTTGTTAAATGGCCATTGTTGCCGTTATGGTAATTGACACCACTGTAGTTAGGTGTGATATAACACATTTACAGTGCTGGCTGTTTGGGGCAGATGTGTTTTATGTGCTGTCGTGGGTTGCTGCCACGCAGATGAGGGTCACCTATATGCCTCATGAATCCTTAAACAGCTGCTCTTTCGCTGTGCGTGTGTGCGTGCGTGTTGTGCTTACGGTGTGTGCATGTGTGCGTGTGGATGCATGCGTGTGTGTGATTACATTGTTATAGGTTCTACTGTGTGGTTCAGGAGCCTGGCTTTCCCATTGTAGCTCACTGAATATCTACCGTGTATAAAGAACAATACTGTCTAGTGTAAACAGAATTTGCATACTCAGGCATATGCCTCCTATATATTGCACTCTGATGTGCTGCTGTGAATGGTAATCTTGTTTCCGTAGTGGGGGAATAATTATTTGGGAAGAGCTTATAGAGTATGAAAAGAATATGTCTCAAAACAGTGGATACAAACAATGGTCATAAAAATAAATGCTTATATGATTAATTAGGTATAGTGATAGTGTTGTAATTTATTACCCATTCGCCTAAATAGCTACGTTTCAACCACATTCCAAGGATTTCGTAGTGAGCTGGTTTAGAACCATGGGTTTATTACCAAAGGCATATTAAAGCAACACCCTTGGGTGTTCCTCAGAATCTAACACCTATAATCAGGTGATGAACATAGACTTGTATCCCACATCATATAATACACGTCTTGTGAGCTTGCTAACAGTGACTGTCTTCTCTGTTCCAGGTGCAGGGGATGTGGTGGAGAGATGTCCCCTGAATCACATACAGTGTATAGGGACCAGGAAGTGCATTCACTTCAACAAGCTCTGCAACGGAGCCATAGATTGTGAGAATGGCTTCGATGAAGGAGTTCACTGTAGAGGTAAGAGCTGGTTGTATCTTATTCACATCAATTAGCAGTCCATGGGACACAGTAACAGCACTGGTTTTAGTGTAGCATGTGGTAACATAGCCATTTTTAGATTGCAGTATGTCTTTTAGCAAAATCAAGCTCTAGTCTTATTGCTATAATAATGCAGAAGTCCATTATCCTTTTCTAGCGTAGTATGGTTTCAATTTGGTACTGCAGCTGGTCTTTTATAATTTGCCCTCGGAGTGTGCCAAGGTCACTTCCTATTACCCAGGTATGTTGTCAGGAACAGAACAGGTTATTGGCTGGCACAGCAGGTCAGTTTTGTACAGGTTGTTGTTGCTCACAACATTCTAAAGCAGCATGTAACACCAATCTTCTATAGACACCTGGCTTACTGTGATACTGACAAAGCCCACCCAGCGGGCATCACTGACTAGATGCCCGTTAGCTGCTGTCGGCTTTGCCAGTTCTGCCAATACTTTGACCTGGAAGACATACAAGTCACACTGTGTGTCGGTTCAAGGTGATGATCTTGGCTTTAGATTTGAATTGCTGAAAACAGTCTAAACGCCCCATCCCATTCACTGTGATGCCACTGGACATTGCACTGGCTGTTCTGTTAAATTCAATGTTCTGCTCTGGTAGCATACCGTAATGTTGGCTCTGATGAATTGGCTTGGTGTGTTGGTTGAGAGAAAGACAGGACAGGAATTGCATTAATATCGATCTCGAAGTAGTTGACATTATAATAGAGCTCTGCGTGTGTTTGTTTTTTAAAACCCTCTTAAAATGTATAATTTTGAATGAATATCAACTCCCAAAGTGATTTCATACTGTATTTGTTGAGTGTGCAGTTTAACTGCTGTATATAGCCTATAGACCGCTACAGGGCTGTCATTGGCCTTAATGCAAAAGTGCAATCTAGCCATGTTCTGTCAACCAGAATGTACCTAACCCATTTGCTAAGAAGTTGTTTGAAGGACTGTAAAGATTTTTTCCAAACAAAAAAATCAATGCAATCATTTTAACAGTGGCACTGGCTCTTGTTTTAACAGTCATAGTCATCCTCAAATTACTCATATCTGGCACCATGCAGGGATTGACTGTGAATTGTTTTATTGTTTTTGCCTTCTGGCCTTTTTAGTGATTCCAGAGGATGGAATATTACAAAAGCATCTAATTTAACTGGAGTGGCAGTGACCTTCTGTTAGGTCCAGCTCAGGTTGGGACACATATGTTCTATTCTACTATTATGCACATAGATAGCAGTGAGAGCAGATCCGGCTCATTCGGAGGCAGCAGAACGAACAGAGGAGGAATTGAGGTCACTAAGAGAAGTTAGAGAGAACCAGCTGGGTCTATGACAAAACTTTTCCTTCTACCTCCTCTCCACTCCTCTTATGAATATACATGGCTAAATCCCAGGAGGGCATAATACCAAGGTGCCCATATGGAAAAGCACTAAACCCTTCTCTCTCACCTTCAGAAAACGTGTTTATTTTTAATCCCATTCTCCACTCTGGGCAGTGCATGGTGGAACTTCTTCTCAGGACCAGAGGGCATGATCATATTTTTCAACTGAACCACCTGGCTCTGTTTGCTTAGTACAGTTTGTAAAGTAGCCTGAGGTAACTTCCTTCCCTGAAGTCTACAGGTGCAGTGAAGAGAACATAGAGTAAACTGGCTACTGTACTAATATACAGTATACTGTATACATACTGTAATCATATTATCACAACAGCAAACTACACACACAATTTCACTACTCAAGACCAAATGATAATGATAATGATAGTAGTGAAGAATACTACTATTACTACTACTACTACTAGCAGCCTGAAAATACTACTACTGCTACTACTACTACTACTACCACTAGTCATACTAGCCTGCTGCTACTACTACTACTACAACTACTACTAATACTAATACCAACCTGCTGCTACTACAGTACTACTATTGCTACTAATACTACTACCATACAGGATTCTACCCTCCACAACATAACCTTCACTCCAAATCAAACTCCAAACCTACAACCTGATTTTGGACAAAATTACCTGGAAGGATTCCTACTACCAAAGATTCTTATTTCCAAGGTCTATACAGCAAATTCTCTGGCCAACCAACGACCAGCAAAATAAGCTTAAGAAAGCTGAAAACACCATCCAACCTAGAACTTAGTGAGTAATGTTTAGTCTGAAGCTACCTTTAAAGCAAAGAAGAAAAATGTATTACAATTATATGTTTTACTTTATAAGGACTGAATGCTAAGTTAAGGCTACCAAGCTTGCTAGGACAGATCAGATCAATTAGCCCTGAGGTGTGACGTGAGAGGTGTCAAAGCCCTTGAGCCCAACAATGGCAGGAGAGTTTCACAGCCTCCCCCACCCAAATGCAGATGCCTTTGAAGCCCGCTCCATCTGTGCAGAGGTCATTACAATACAGTACCCCCTGGATTCATCTATATTTTGAACTGATATGCAATCAGGACCCTTCAATTGTAAGTTACCAAGAAGAAACAATATTGTTGCTTTGATCACATCAGAAGATATCCTCCTCACAATCTCCAAAATACAACAGCCACAGGACAACTTTGTTTGGACATCGTAAAGAACCATTCACCAAAACTGAAGAGATATAGCTAGCTAACAACCTCCTTTTCTACAAGGAAAGAAACGGTGGACAGAGGGATTTTCTACAAGGAATCTGCCTCTCGAAAAAGGCTTCTCCCAAGTGGGTGTGACACCTACTCCGGTTGCCTGCTGTACTGCTGCTTGGATTCCACCTGGCGATCTGCTCACCATCTGCCCTGGCATATCTCTCCCTGTCTGTGTCGTGACTTGACTGTACATCAATCTGAAGACTGTTATTTATCTAATTACCTAATTATGTTTAATTGTTACCAGAGTTAAATTAATCATGTAACAATTAACTCATTAGGATCTGGGGCACCACGAGAGCGGTTCTTTAAAGAGTTACCATCTCTCGAATTAAACTTGAAAAGATCCTATCCTATCACATCTATAAACAGTCAACTTATCATTCTGAACAGTCATAACCTCCTTGCATCGGCAAAAACCAGAGCCTTATATATGATTACTTCCTACTTCCGGCGCCGACAGAGATGGCCACCTCGCGTTCCTAGGAAACTATGCAGTATTTTGATTTTTTTGTGTTATTTCTTACATTGGTACCCCAGGTAATCTTAGGTTTCATTACATACAGTCGGGAGGAACTACTGAATATAAGAGCAACGTCAACTCACTATCATTACGACCAAGAATATGACTCTCCCGAAGCGGATCCTGTGTTTTGCCTTCCACCCAGTACAATGGATCTGATCCCAGCCGGCAACCCTAAACAACGACGCCGTAAAAGGGGCAAACGAAGCGGTCTTCTGGTCAGGCTTCAGCGACGGGCACATCGCGCTCCACTCCCTAGCATACTACTCGCCAATGTCCAGTCTCTTGACAACAAGGTTGATGAAATCCGAGCATTCCAGAGAGACATCAGAGACTGTAACGTTCTTTGCTTCACGGAAACATGGCTCACTCAAGAGACGCTAACGGAGTCGGTGCAGCCAGCTGGTTTCTTCACGCATCGCGCCGACAGAAACACACATCTTTCTGGTAAGAAGAGGGGCGGGGGGGGGTGGGGGGTGGGGGGGTATGCCTTATGATCAACGAGACATGGTGTGATCATAACAACATACAGGAACTCAAGTCATTCTGTTCACCTGACTTAGAATTCCTCACAATCAAATGTCGACCGCATTATCTACCAAGGGAATTCTCTTCGATTATAATCACAGCCGTATATATTCCCCGCCAGCAGAGACACATCGATGGCCCTGAACGAACTTTATCTGACTCTATGTAAACTAGAAACCACACACCCTGAGGCTGCATTCATCGTAGCCTGGGATTTTAACAAGGCTAATCTGAAAACAAAACTCCCTAAATTCTATCAGCATATCGATTGTGCTACCAGGGCTGGTAAAACCCTGGATCATTGTTATTCTAACTTCCGCGACGCATATAAGGCCCTCCCCCGCCCTCCTTTCGGAAAAGCAGACCACGACTCCATTTTGTTGCTTCCAGCCTACCAACAGAAACTAAAACAAGAAGCTCTAGCGCTCAGGTCTGTTCAACGCTGGTCCGACCAATCTGATTCCACGCTTCAAGACTGCTTCGATCACGTGGATTGGGATATGTTCCGCATTGCATCCAACAACAACATTGACGAATACGCTGATTCGGTGAGCGAGTTCATTAGAAAGTGCATCAGCGACGTAATGCCCACAGCAACGATTAAAACATTCCCAAACCAGAAACCGTGGATTGATGGCAGCATTCGCGTGAAACTGAAAGCGCGAACCACTGCTTTTAACCAGGTCAAGGTGACCGGAAACATGACCGAGTACAAACAGTGTAGCTATTCCCTCCGCAAGGCAATCAAACAAGCTAAGTGCCAGTATAGAGACAAAGTAGAGTCGCAATTCAACAGCTCAGACACAAGAGGTATGTGGCAGGGTCTACAGTCAATCACAGATTACAAAAAGAAAACAAGCCCCGTCGCGGAACAGGATGTCTTGCTCCCAGACAGACTAAATAACTTTTTTGCTTGCTTTGAGGACAATACAGTGCCACTGACACGGCCCGCTACCAAAACCTGCGGGCTCTCCTTCACTGCAGCCGAGGTGAGTAAAACATTTAAACGTGTTAACCCTCGCAAGGCTGCAGGCCCAGACAGCATTCCCAGCCGCGTCCTCAGAGCATGCGCAGACCAGCTGGCTGGTGTGTTTACGGACATAATCAATCAATACTTATCCCAGTCTGCTGTTCCCACATGCTTAAAGAGGGCCACCATTGTTCCTGTTCCCAAAAAAGCTAAGGTAACTGAGCTAAACAACTACCGCCCCGTAGCACTCACTTCTGCCATCATGAAGTGCTTTGAGAGACTAGTCAAGGACCATATCACCTCCACCCTACCTGACACCCTAGACCCACTCCAATTTGCTTACCGACCCAATAGGTCCACAGACGACGCAATCGCAAACCACACTGCACACTGCCCTAACCCATCTGGACAAGAGGAATACCTATGTGAGAATGCTGTTCATCGACTACAGCTCAGCATTTAACACCATAGTACCATCCAAACTCGTCATCAATCTCGAGACCCTGGGTCTCGACCCCGCCCTGTGCAACTGGGTACTGGACTTCCTGACGGCCCACCCCCAGGTGGTGAGGGTAGGTAACAACATCTCCACCTCGCTGATCCTCAACACTGGGGCCCCACAAGGGTGCGTTCTGAGCCCTCTCCGGTACTCCCTGTTCACCCCCGACTGCGTGGCCATGCAAGCCTCCAACTCAATCATCAAGTTTGCGGATGACACTACAGTGGTAGGCTTGATTACCAACAACGACAAGACGGCCTACAGGGAGGAGGTGAGGGCCCTCGGAGTGTGGTGTCAGGAAAATAACCTCACACTCAACATCAACAAAACAAAGGAGATGATTGTGGACTTCAGGAAACAGCAGAGGGAACATCCCCCTATCCACATCGACGGGACAGTAGTGGAGAGGGTAGTAAGTTTTAAGTCCCTCGGTGTACACATCACAGACAAACTGAATTGGTCCACCCACACAGACAGCGTTGTGAAGAAGGCGCAGCAGCGCCTCTTCAACCCCAGGAGGCTGAAGAAATTTGGCTTGTCACCAAAAGCACTCACAAACTTCTACAGATGCACAATCGAGAGCATCCTGTCGTGCTGTATCACCGCCTGGTACGGCAACTGCTCCGCCCACAAGCGTAAGGCTCTCCAGAGGGTAGTGAGGTCTGCACAACGCATCACCTGGGGCAAACTACCTGCCCTCCAGGACACCTACACCACCCGATGTCACAGGAAGGCCAAAACGATCATCAAGGACAACAACCACCCGAGCCACTGCCTGTTCACCCCGTTATCATCCAGAAGGCGAGGTCAGTACAGGTGCATCAAAGCAGGGACCGAGAGACTGAAAAACAGCTTCTATCTCAAGGCCATCAGACTGTTAAACAGCCACCACTAACATTTAGTGGCCGCTGCCAACATACTGACTCAACTCCAGCCACTTTAATAATGGGAATTGATGGAAATTTATGTAAAAATGTATCACTAGCCACTTTAAACAATGCCACTTAATATAATGTTTACATACCCTACATTACTCATCTCATATGTATATGTATATACTGTACTCTATATCATCTACTGCATCTTGCCATCTTTATGTAATACATGTATCACTAGCCACTTTAAACTATACCACTTTATGTTTATATACCCTACATTACTCATCTCATATGTATACATTGTACTCTATACAATCTACTGCATCTTGCCTATGCCGTTCTGTACCATGACTCATTCATATATCTTTATGTACATATTCTTTATCCCTTTACACTTGTGTGTATACGGTAGTAGTTGTGGAATTGTTAGGGTAGATTACTCGTTGGTTATTACTGCATTGTCGGAACTAGAAGGACAAGCATTTCGCTACACTCGCATTAACATCTGCTAACCATGTGTATGTGACAAATAAAATTTGATTTGATTAAGTACTACACAAATTGGTTTAATTATGTATTTACTAGCTAATTAAATGGGAACACAGGATAAACATACATACTCTGCACTGGTTATTGACTGGAGATGTAATATGCTGAAAACAGGTCCCTAGTGGAATGACAACAACATTGATGCCTGTTAAAGATGAGATGGAGAGGGAGAGAGAGGGACAGAGACACTTAACACTGGTACATTCAGAAACTACTCTCACCTACCATATACTTTGCACACGAACCGCCGCCGCTTTGAGTAAGAAATCATAAATATATTTACGTGAAATGCCTGGGTTCGCCAGGGATCTCTTGGTGAACAGGGCAACCTTGGAAAGGGGGTTGGGCCTTTTCGCGGCACGCTTGTAAGGCTCTGATTGTCCAAAATGGTTCCAACAAGTCTTCTATTATTGTCCTTCTTTGTAGTTGTCCGGTATCCGTTGACTTGTCGTGTAGTCCTGAACAGAACTACAGAGTTGACTTTCCTAGCCAGCCGTATCAATTGTTTGAGCAGAGTAACAGGATGGTCCTACTTAAATTCGCTTTCGAAGATACTTTACTTAGGACAGCTGAATAGCCGTACCAGTGATTGTCCGGGAGGTGAGTTTATCATCGCCACCTCGTGTTGAGATTCAAAGTTCAAACCACTTTAAATGTGTAGCTACAGCTTCACGTCTTTCTGGTCTGGTATGTTAATTTCTTAACCCATCATTTATACAGTTCGCTCGAAAGGGGTGGTTCTGGCAAGCTGGCACGCTCCCTGGCCTCACTCCGGGCAGTAACTACTTACTGTGCAAAGTTAGGTAAATTAATTATCTCTTATAGCTTCTCAAATCACATCCCTCTCTTAACAAAAATCCTTTCATCCTTGTTCATATTACATGCACAACACAGAGTATGGAAACTTCATACATGTAGTGGGTATACTTTCTAAGTTACAGTATTCCCTTTGTAACATTTGTAATTACATCACAAAATAACAAACAAAAGTACATTAGTGTTCTAAAGTTTAAGTGGGAACAAGTCTGTTGAAACAAAGAACATTCCTTTGGAGAATCTTGAGAGCGCAAGCCTGGATCTTCTCCCTTGATTTCCAACTGGGCGTGAGTTGTTAACCTCCACTAGTTCTTTCCTTCCCCCTCTAGGGTGAGAGGGGATCTGATTGCAGTTATGCATTGCAAATCTGATCTGACCTATTTGGAAGCCGATATTTCAGCCACATGATTATTGAGTCTGAAGTAATGGAAATAATTGTAACGTGAAGTTAAGGTACAGTAGGCATGTAATACTGTACAAGGCAAACAAGAGAGTCATACTTTACAGAATGCATCATAACTCCTTTTACAGAGAGCACTAATAGTTACTTCTAAACATACACAGACTTCACTGGATGTGCAATGTCATCCTGAACCCGTCACATTTACAGAAACATCTTGACTAGCTTCTTATTAGAGAAATATGACTGCAATAATAAGACTCCAGATGTCTTCAAATATTACAGTGATAAGGTGTAGCTGCCTGCTGCCTTCAAAACTGCACTGTTTTGACAGGCGCATCTCAGTTTGATCCACAGAAATATGGACCTCTTGCTGCAGTGTGGAGGTAAATTGTGCTTTTATCCTAAAAGGAACACTGCGCTGATGATTCATCATGTCAAACCCCCACCTGCCAGAAGTCTGTCTGTCTATCTGCACTGCTCAGCCATGTTGGAGATTTTTTTTTATGTTCAGTCACCTTTTAAAACACATTTCATAAAAAAACATACCTATCCTGAAGTTAGGTGTTATGCATTATGTCTAAATGACGAGAGCCGCTCTCACTTAGGAGCAACTTCACAAGGCAAACTGCATTTATAGTTGTTCATTTCGTAGTTATACCTTTCATCATCTGGTGGACCTAGACAGGCTGTAAGTGATACAAATTACATTTATTTTTTTCCATCCCTTAATTGTATTTATTTATTAGAAACAATAGATTTCTTAATAGATTTTTTAAAAACTCACAGAGTAATGAGAAACAATGTCACACAAGTCCTCTCCCCTCCTTCTCTCTACCTCTCAACAGCATTCAATTATCTCACTTGATTAACTTTTCATTACCAACAATTCCAACAAACAAACAAACGATATCCACCAGGGCGAGGGAGGCTGTGATAAGAGACAATGTCCCTGTTACTAAAATGACTAGCCATGAATACAGTCCAAATAATTTCCTGCTTGCTTCCTTTGTAGCTTGAACGAACGAACCATCCTTTTAGAGGCAACTATTAGCATATTGATTGAAATCATACTTGTCTAATGAAATGGTATAATATTCACAGAAAAATGGGTAAATTGCTTACAATATGAACTCTGTGCTACACTCTTACTATGGCTTTATGGTGTTGTTTGGTTCATTCTTATCATTACAATTCATATGGCTGTTTGTAAGACACTTATTGAGTTGTAGTCAAGAGTTTATTTTATTTTAATTGAACTTTATATTACACTGTTTATCAGTGGTGCAGTGTTCCATGTAGGTAATGACATTCAGTTATTCAGTTCAATTAAACGTTTTGTTTTAATGGGAGTTCATGATTTAGCCCTGTCTAAAGCTGGCAAACACTTTTCAAAGTTAAAGGCTGCATTGTCTTTTACCTCAGCTCAGCTGTTAAATATTCTCTGGAAACTATGGAACCCATAACATAAGAAATACATACTTATTCTATTTAATATACTGCTTCCTGTTAGCTTAGATTTGATGCAATAACGCAATTGAAGGCATATGATAAAAGAATAAGGCCATGAATGTTTAGTTTACTGTAGATGTGGATTCCAAACTTTTAAGTCCAACTTTGACAAGTTACACATTTCACTCATGTTTTGTGTTTTGCCAGTTTAGCTGCATGCCAGGCACACACACGCGGCTACGTACACACACACACACACACACACACACACACACACACACACACACACACACACACACACACACACACACACACACACACACACACACACACACACACACACACACACACACACACACACACACACACACACACACACACACACACACACACACACACACGTCATATAAACAATGACAGACTCTCACAATCAATATTTGATGCATCTCACTTTGTTCATTCGCAGTCTGGTGAGATATTGTCAGTCATATCATTACTCTCCCTAATGGCTTAGACAATCTGGTGAGATCAAATCCTATTATGTAGGTTTTTCCCTCCTCATGAGTGGATTCTGAAATAACAATGTGTGGGGTTAGATTCACGTTCTGACACTCACACACCCAGGAGATTTCTTCTAATATTTAAGGGCATGTCAGAAAATTTGTGGAGTCCCATTTTCTGAAATCCCTCATAAAATTGTGCTTTGAGGGATTAACAATATTTCCTGTCCCATTTGAGCCTGATTCCTGAGCTATGGGATTATATGTCTTCAAACTAACATGTACATGTTCATGTATCGCACATTTTTTATGACTATTTACACTGTCAGGATCTAGACAGTTCTATGTCACATCAAAGCTGACACACTTAAAGCTACTTGGATAACTTCATAACTTTTAAGATCACTTCAAGAAAAAGTATTGTTCTTCTCTTCTACAGACAATTGCTTGGTGTGTTATAACTTTTAAGATCGCTACAAGAAAATGCTTTGTAACGTCTCTTCTTCAGACAATTGCATAGTGTCTTATCAAAATCATGACCGATTGTAATCATCCCAGGGGAGACAATTTACTGCAACTTCTGGTCCATTTGAATGTTTGAACCTTGTTACTCTGCTTGCCCACTCAGAGGACACCCACAGTGATGAGAGAGCAGGATGGGTTAGTGTTTTAATACGGGAGCAGGGGAGATCCACGCCATGGCATGCTTATTAAAGCTCCTACAGGCTGGAGATGGCCCTGGCTTCTGTGTTGGGTCAGCATCTTAATTTGGTCTCACATTAATTGGAGGCCTTGAGAGCTAACGTGGGAGGCTGGGTAGGGGAATGGAGATGCTGGTTAAACGGCTGGCCTTCCCGGATACAAAGGCCACGCATATCCCAGAAGGAAAGCCTATAATGAGTCCAGATGGGGGAGATCACTGTTAGTCTGGCCTGCCCCTTTTGTAGCTCCGTGGTGAAGCAGCACCAGCCATGTTTGTGCTGGCACAGGATCCAGTGCCACAGTGATCACTATGCAGGCCATACCTGGCCATCTGTGTTGCCTCCTGTGGTGTTTGCACAGAGCCGGTTAGGTTAGCGCAGGGTTTCCTGGGGACCCCATTGGGTGCACGTTTTGGTTTTTGCTGTAGCGCTACACAGCTGATTCAAATAATTAACTCCTCATTTATTTAACCATCAAGCTTTAATTATTTTAATCAGCTGTGTAGTACTAGGGCAACAACCAATACTTGCACACCTTGGGGTTCCCGGGACCGAGTTTGGGAAATGCTGAGTTAGTGGTTTGCTCAGAGCTCAGAGCCGGGTTAGTTGTTAGTTCAGAGCCGGTTTCGGTTAGCGGTCAGCTCAGAGCCGGGTTAGTTGTTAGTTCAGAGCCGGTTTCGGTTAGCGGTCAGCTCAGTCACTGTGTTTTCAGGTGGATGATGGGTTTATCTTTCCTTAAATAAAAAAGGTAGCACTTTAAAATAAGGTTACATTTGTAAAGGTTTTGTAAAGGGGTTATAATTACGTTATTAATGATAATTTAAATGCTTGTAAATACATTATATACCATTCATAAACAATTATATTGCATCGTTCAAAATAGTGCAGTAACTGGTCAGTGTTTTCCAAATAGTGAGCCAATATTTACCTAAGATTATTTTATTTTCAATAGTTGCACAGTTGAACAATAGTTATTTTCTCACTTTTGGGTGTGATGCATTGGTACTCTGCCCCAGGAACAGAAATGGTTGGTTTTCATGATGTGTCTTGATCGACCTTTGAAACCCTGATACACTGGCCAAATGTACATCCATTACATTATTCAATCATCATTCCTAACACATTACCCCTTACCAGATTATTCCATCACACTTACCACTTCTCTGTGATTGTTCAAGTATAGTGAACACTCTGGTGTTAAATGGTAACCATAATACCTTTGGTTGGTGAAACAGTGGAGGAGGTATCCTCTCACAACGTTTAATGTTTTGGTCTTCATACCCACCATTAATTGACTGAAGATTTTTAAGAAAGTTTTGAATCTTCTCATGAATGTAGTGATGAGGTACCCAATACTGCGTATAACACAGGGGGTTGGTGGCACCTTAATTGGGAAGGACAGGCACGTGGTAATGGCTGGAGCGGAATCAGGGGAATGGTTTCAAATAGATCAAACACATGGTTTCCAAGTGTTTGATGCCATTCCATTTGCTCCGTTCCAGCCATTATTATGAGCTGTCCTCCCCTCTGCAGCTTCCACTGGCGTATAAGTAAGTCTAAGCTCTGATTGAACTCTCAAATCATCTATACATGATTTACCCACATGTATAACTGCTAAAACTATGCCTTATTTTAAAGTCACAGACCTATAAATATTTATAACTGAGTTACCAACATTTATAACTGCTAAAAGTATACATTTTCTTAAAGTGACAGACCTATGAACATTTATATAACTGAGTTATAAACATTTATAGCTACTAAAATGATGCCTTATGTTAAATTGGCAATGCACTGAACATTAACAATTGAGTTACCAACATGTATAACTGTTGAATAGATACCTTTAAAGAAAGTGGAAACCTTCTGGTAATTTATTAATGAGTTGCAAACATGTATAACATAATATAATCTCCTCAAACATGCAATATATAAGCGATCTTAAAAAAAAATGTGGAGCCTATTATTGTTGTAGATTGTAGCTTAACTACTTCAGATAAACAGGACATGTCTTTTTTACCCTTCTTAACATTACAAGTCAGAATAGAAATGGACAACAGATTAACTATTTAAAATACAATATGTGACTCACCACCTGGATTCGGTCTTATGTGGAAAATGTGAAATTGTGTTTTTTTTTTTTTTGTTTACATTGGATAGAAGTAGAGACTCAGAGCTACAAAATGGTATATCATACACTGCATAGGGTCTCATGGTCCCCTTCTGTGTTGTCATCTGTTTCTTTCTTGTTAAGAATTTAATTTCCCATCCTGGAGTCTGAGACCTTATGAGAATATGTGGGAGAAAGGAGGAATTTATGACATTTTAGCATAGACACTCTAGCTATACAACTCTACTATAATCAGTATCATGATTTATACCATTTGGGTTTAGCTAGTTAAGTTATCCACTGCTAGCTAATAATAATAATAATAATAATAATAGCTAATTTTTAACTTGCTAACACTAATAGCTAGATACACCAGATGTCAACGTCGTGTGTATAGGTGGCAGGGAAGTCAGACGCAGGAGAGTAAACAAAGTGTATATGGAGACTTTTAATAAACGTCCATGAAATGCTCCAAACACGAGTAATATACATATATCAAAATAAAATGGGTACAAGGACCCGTCGCACACATATACACTAATAAAACAACACTTGACATACAACAATCTCTGACAAACACATGAAGGGAAACAGAGGGTTAAATACACAACAGGTAATGAATGGGATTGACAACAGGTGTGTGGAAAGACAAGACAAAACCAATGGAAAATGAAAAATGGATCGATGATGGCTAGAAGACCGGTGAAGTCGACCGCCGAACACCGCCCGGACAAGGAGAGGCAACGACTTCGGCAGAAGTCGTGACATTACCCCCCCCCTGACGCGCGGCTCCAGCAGCGCGTCGACACCGGCCTCGGGGACGACACGGAGGGCGAGGTGCAGGGCGATCCGGATGAAGGCGGTGGAATTCTTTTAACATGGAAGGATCTAAAACGTCCTCCACCGGAACCCAGCATCTCTCCTCCGGCCCGTACCCCTCCCAGTCCACGAGGTACTGAAGGCCCCTCGCCCGACGTCTCGAATCCAAAATGGATCGAATAGCGTACGCCGGGACCCCCTCGATGTCTAGAGGAGGCGGAGGAACTTCACGCACTTCAGCCTCCTGGAGCGGGCCAGCCACCACCGGCCTGAGGAGAGACACATGGAACGAGGGGTTAATACGGTAATTAGTGGGCAGTTGTAATCTATAACATACCTCGTTCACTCTCCTCAGGACTTTAAACGGCCCCACAAACCGCGGACACAGCTTCCGACAGAGCAGGCGGAGGGGCAGGTTTCGGGTCGAGAGCCAGACCCTGTCCCCTGGTACGAACACCGGGGCCTCACTGGCGCCTTATGGCACGCTGAAGGTGGACGTGGGCTGCCTCCCAAGTTTCCTCAGCGTGCCGAAACCAATTGTCCACCGCAGGAGCTTCGGTCTGACTCTGATGCCAAGGAGCCAGAACCGGCTGATACCCTAATACACATTGAAAAGGGGTAAGGTTAGTGGAGGAGTGACGTAGCGAGTTCTGGGCTATCTCTGCCCAGGGCACGAACTTCGCCCACTCCCCTGGCCGGTCCTGGCAATAGGACCGCAGAAACCTGCCCACATCCTGGTTAACTCTCTCCACCTGCCCATTACTCTCGGGGTGAAAACCTGAGGTAAGACTAACCGAGATCCCCAGACGTTCCATGAACGCCTTCCAGACCCTTGACGTAAACTGGGGACCCCGATCAGACACTATATCCTCAGGCACCCCATAATGCCGGAAAACATGTGTAAACAGAGCCTCCGCAGTTTGTAAGGCCGTAGGGAGACCGGGCAAAGGGAGAAGACGACAGGACTTAGAGAACCGATCCACAACGACCAGGATCGTGGTGTAACCCTGTGAAGGTGGAAGATCAGTCACAAAATCCACTGACAGGTGCGACCACGGCCGTTGAGGAACGGGTAAAGGTAAAAGCTTACCTCTAGGCAGGTGTCTAGGAGCCTTGCACTGGGCGCACACCGAACAGGAGGAAACATAAATCCTCACGTCCTTAGCTAAAGTGGGCCACCAGTACCTCCCATCAAGACAGCGCATCGTCCGACCTATCCCAGGATGACCAGAGGAGGGTGTTGTGTGAGCCCAATAGATCAATCGGTCGCGGACAGCAGACGGAACGTACAGACGACCAGCTGGACACTCAGGAGGAGAGGGCTCTGCACGTGACGCCCGCTCAATGTCCGCGTCCAGCTCCCACACTACTGGCGCCACCAAACACGACTCTGGGAGTATGGGAGTGGGATCCATGGGTCGCTCCTCTTTGTCATACAGCCGAGACAATGCGTCTGCCTTGACGTTCTGGGAGCCTGGTCTGTAAGTAAGCGTAAACACAAAACGAGTGAAAAACATGGCCCACCTTGCCTGGCGAGGATTTAGTCTCTTCGCCTGCCGGATGTACTCCAGATTGCGGTGGTCAGTCCAGATGAGAAAAGGGTGATTAGCCCCCTCAAGCCAATGCCTCCACACCTTCAAGGCTTTTACGACAGCTAACAGCTCTCGGTCCCCCACATCATAGTTACGCTCCGCCGGGCTGAGCTTCTTCGAAAAGAAAGCACAGGGGCGAAGCTTCGGTGGCACACCCGAACGCTGAGAGAGCACTGCTCCTATCCCAGCTTCGGATGCGTCCACCTCTACTATGAATGGCAAAGAGGGATCCGGATGAGCCAACACAGGCGCCGAGGTAAACAGAGCCTTCAGTTTACCAAAAGCCCTATTCGCCTCGGCCGACCACTGCAAGCGCACCGGTCCCCCCTTTAGCAGTGAGGTAATGGGAGCTGCAACCTGACCAAAACCCCGGATAAATCTCCGGTAGTAATTGGCAAACCCTAAAAAACGCTGCACCTCCTTTACCGTGGTTGGAGTCGGCCAATTACGCACGGCTGTAATGCGGTCGCTCTCCATCTCCACTCCTGAAGTGGAAATCTGATGCCCTAGGAAGGAGATGGATTGTTGGAAGAACAAGCATTTCTCAGCCTTGACATATAAATCATGCTCCAACAGGCGACCAAGCACCCTGCGCACCAAGGACACATGCTCAGCGCGTGTAGCAGAGTATATCAAAATATCATCGATATACACCACTACACCCTGCCCGTTC
Organism: Salvelinus fontinalis; assembly: GCF_029448725.1. Classification (NCBI taxonomy): domain Eukaryota; kingdom Metazoa; phylum Chordata; class Actinopteri; order Salmoniformes; family Salmonidae; genus Salvelinus; species Salvelinus fontinalis. Next base: position 29,182,335 of record NC_074683.1, on the reverse strand, counting down.
AGGTCCCTGAAGATCTCATCTACAAACGATTGGAAGACTGATGGAGCATTCATCAACCCATATGGCATGACCAGGTACTCATAATGACCTGAGGTGGTGCTAAATGCCGTCTTCCACTCATCACCCCTCCTAATACGCACCAGATTGTACGCACTCCTGAGATCCAATTTTGTGAAGAAGCGGGCCCCGCGCATTGACTCCATTACTGTATTGATCAAAGGTAGCGGGTAACTATATTTTACCGTGATTTTATTAAGGTCTCGATAATCAATGCACGGGCGTAAACCGCCATCCTTCTTCTTCACAAAAAAGAAACTCGAAGAGGCGGGTGAAATGGATGGCTGAATGAACCCCTGACGCAGGGATTCAGAGATATAATTATCCATAGCCACTGTCTCCGCTTGCGACAGAGGATACACGTGACTCCTGGGATATGCAGCGTCTACCAGGAGATCTATCGCACAATCCCCCTGTCGATGGGGTGATAATTGAGTCGCCTTCTTTTTACAGAAGGCGAGTGCCAAATCGGCATATTCTGGGGGAATGCGCACGGTGGAAACCTGGTCTGGACTTTCCACCGTAGTAGCACCAACGGAAACCCCTACACACCTACCTGAGCACTCTCGCGACCACCCCGTGAGAGCCCTCTGTGGCCAAGAAACAGTGGGGTTATGAGTAGTTAACCAGGGTAGGCCTAACACCACAGAATACGCAGGGGAATCAATAAGGAAAAGACTAATCTTCTCCTTGTGACCCTCCTGCGTTATCATAGACAAAGGTGCGGTAACCTCCCTGATAAACCCTGACCCTATTGGTCGACTATCTAAGGCATGAATAGGGAAAGGCATATCCACAGAAACAACAGGAATCCCTAAACTATGAGCAAAATTTTTATTAATGAAATTCCCAGCCGCGCCTGAATCTACTAGCGCCTTATACTGGGAATGCAGGGAAAAATCCGGAAAGGTGACAGAGACAAACATAAGTGCAGCAGAGGGCTCTGGATGAGTATGGTGCCTACTCACCTGGGGTGATGCCAGAGTGCCCTGCCTGCCTTCTCTATTCCCAGAGGAACCAACCCGGCACCGATCAGCAGTGTGATCTCTGCGATCATAGATGGTGCTCGAGCGGGTACCCCCTCCGGTCTCCCTGCGCACCATCCCTCCCAATTCCATAGGTTCGGGAGAGAGAGAGTGCGGGAGGATGGAACAACCAGACCCCGATCTAGACGTCCCCGAGTAGCCAGCATGTTGTCCAGCCTGATGGACATATCCACCAGCTGGTCGAAGTTGAGGGTGGTGTCTCTACAGGCCAGCTCCCGACGGACGTCCTCGCGTAGACTACAACGGTAGTGGTCGATCAGGGCCCTGTCGCTCCATCCAGCGCCGGCAGCCAAAGTCCTAAACTCCAAAGCGAACTCCTGAGTACTCCTCGTCCCCTGCCTCAGATGATAGAGGAGCTCACCTGCTGCTCTGCCTTCGGATGGGTGGTCGAATACCTTCCGGAAATGGCAGATGAGCTCCTCAAAATGGTCCAACGCCTTATCCTCTCCACACACAGCGTTGGCCCACTCCAGGGCTTTCCCGGTAAGGCATGAGACGAGGGCGGAGCTTTTCTCACGGTCTGATGGTACTGGAGAGACCGTGGCCAGATACAAGTTCAGTTTTAGGAGAAAACCCTGGCAGCTGGCAGTATCTCCATTGTATCCCGTGGGTAGGGATAACTGGATCCTGTTCTGTTCCGGAGGAGAAAAAACGTTCAAAGGAATTCCAGGTGGTGGTGGAGGTACTGGAAAAGCTCCCTGTCTCTCCCAGCGGTCCATACTCTGGACAATGCGATCCATGGCAGCGCACAGACTGTCAATCTCCTCCGCTTGTTTCAGGACGCGTTCCTCAACCTCCATTAGCGAAGTGCCTCCTCCTGCTGACTTCATTTTTTAAGGTCAGAGATTCTGTCAACGTCGTGTGTATAGGTGGCAGGGAAGTCAGACGCAGGAGAGTAAACGAAGTGTATATGGAGACTTTTAATAAACGTCCATGAAATGCTCCAAACACGAGTAATATACATATATCAAAATAAAATGGGTACAAGGACCCGTCGCACACATATACACTAATAAAACAACACTTGACATACAACAATCTCTGACAAACACATGAAGGGAAACAGAGGGTTAAATACACAACAGGTAATGAATGGGATTGACAACAGGTGTGTGGAAAGACAAGACAAAACCAATGGAAAATGAAAAATGGATCGATGATGGCTAGAAGACCGGTGAAGTCGACCGCCGAACACCGCCCGGACAAGGAGAGGCAACGACTTCGGCAGAAGTCGTGACACCAGATTAAAGGGGTTAGCTTGTTATCACAATTTTGTCTAATTCACTAGCTAGTTAGCTAGATAGTAAGTTAGTTGTGCCATCTCTTCTGTCTGGCCTTTGCACTGTCACAATGTCAGTGTCAAACAACATTCTGGGCATGTTCTAGGTCGTCTTTATATTCAGCATATTCACAGATGGGCAAATCTCACAAAGTCAGGGGAATGTCTCCAAAACTAGCAAACCACACCAATATTATCAAATCAAACTTTATTTGTCACATGCGTTAAATACAACAGGTGTAAACCTTACTGTGAAATAGTTACTTACAAGCCCTTAACCAACACTGCAGTTTAAGAAAGAGATAAGAACATATTTACAAAATTAACTAAAGTAATAAAAAATAAAAAAAGTAAAACAATAAAATAACAATAAAAAGGCTATATACAGGGGTACCGGTACCGAGTCAATGTGCGGGGGTACATGTTAGTCAATGTAATTTGTACATGTAGGTAGTGGTAAAGTGACTATGCATAGATAATAAACAACGAGAAGCAGCAGTGTAAAAAATAAATGGGGGAGGGGGGTGTCAATTTAAATAGTCTGGGTGGCCATTTCATTAATTGTTCAGCAGTCTTATGGCTTGGGGGTAGAAGCTGTTAAGGAGCCTTATGGTCTGCCTGGTACGGCAACTGCTCGGCCTCCGACCGCAAGGCACTACAGAGGGTTGTACGGCCCAGTACATCACTGGGGCTAAGCTGCCTGCCATCCCAGACCTCTACACCAGGCGGTGTCAGAGGAAGCCCCTAAAAATTGTCAAAGACCCCAGCCACCCCAGTCATAGACTGTTCTCTCTACTACCGCATGGCAAGCAGTACCGGAGTGCCAAGTCTAGGACAAAAAGGCTTCTCAACAGTTTTTACCCCCAAGCCATAAGACTCCTGAACAGGTAATCAAATGGCTACCCGGACTAGTTGCATTGTGTGCCCCCCCCCAACCCCTCTTTTACGCTGCTGCTACTCTCTGTTTATCATATATGCATAGTCGCTTTAACTATACATTCATGTACATATTAGCTCAATTACCCCAACCAACTATTGCCCCTGCACATTGGCTACCTGGGCTATCTGTATTGTGTCCCGCCACCCACCACCCACCAACCCCTCTTTAACACTACTACTACTCTCTGTTTATCATATATGCATAGTCACTTTAACCATATCTACATGTACATACTACCTCAATCAGCTAGACTAACTGGTGCCTGTATATAGCCTCGCTACTGTTGTTTTTATTTCTTTACTTACCTATTGTTCACCCAATACTTAAAAAAAAATACACTGTTGGTTAGAGCCTGTAAGTAAGCATTTCACTGTAAGGTGCATGTGACAAATACACTTTGATTTGATCAGGCCTACCACTGTTGTGTCATCAGCAAACTTAATGATGGTGTTGGAGTCGCGTTTGGCCACGCAGTCGTGGGTGAACAGGGAGTACCGGAGGGGACTAAGCACACAACCCTGAGGGGCCACAGTGTTGAGGATCAGCGTGGCAGACGTGTTGTTGCCTACCCTTACCACCTGGGGGCGGCCCATCAGGAAGTCCAGGATCCAGTTGCAGAGGGAGGTGTTTAGTTTCAAGGTCCTTAGCTTAGTGATGAGCTTTGAGTGCACTATGGTGTTGAACGCTGAGCTGTAGTCAATGAACAGCATTCTCACATAGGTGTTCCTTTTCTCCAGGTGGGAAAGGGCACTGTGGAGTGCGATTTAGATTGCATCATCTGTGGATCTGTTATAGCGGTATGAGAATTAGAGTGGGTCTAGGGTATCCGGGATGATGCTGTTGATGTGAGCCATGACCAGCCTTTCAAAGCACTTCATGGCTACCGATGTGAGTGCTACGGGGCAGTAATCATTTAGGCAGGTTACCTTCACTTCCATGGGGACAGGGATTATGGTGGTCTGCTTGAAACATATAGGTATTACAGACTCGGTCAGGGAGAGGTTGAAAATGTCAGTGAAGACACCTGCAATTTGCCCGCAAATTCTTTGAGTACACGTCATCGTAATCTGTCTGGCCCCGTGGCTTTGTGAATGTTTACCTGTTTAACTTCTTATGGCTGCAATCCCGTTAACAGGATCGATATGACAACAGCCAGTGAATGTGCAGGGCGCCAAATTCAAACAACAGAAATCTCATAATTAAAATTGCTCAAATATACATGTATCTTATACCATTTAAAGGTAATCTTGTTATTAATCCCACCAAAGTGTCCGATTTCAAATAGGCTTTTCAGCGAAAGCACCACAAACGATTATGTTAGGTCACCGCCAACTCACAGAAAAATTCTGCCATTTTTCCAGCCAAAGAGAGGAGTCACAAAAAGCACAAATAGAGATAAAATGAATCATTAACCTTTGATGATTTTCATCAGATGACACTCATAGGCCTTCATGTTACACAATACATATATGTCTTGTTCGATTAAGTTCATATTTATATCCAAAAACCTCCGTTTACATTGGCGCCATGTTCAGAAATGCCTCCAAAATATCCGGAGAAATTGTATAGAGCCACGTCAAATAACAGAAATACTCATCATACTTTGATGAAAGATACATGTTTTACATAGAATTAAAGATACACTTGTCATTTTGGCCTTTCTAGGGAGTTTTTCCTAGCCGCCGTGCTTCTACACCTGCATTGCTTGCTGTTTGGGGTTTTAGGCTGGGTTTCTGTACAGCACTTCGAGATATTAGCTGATATACGAAGGGCTATATAAAATACCCTTGATTTGATTTGATTTGTTCTTAATGCATCCGCTGTGTCAGATTTCAAAAAGCTTTACGGCAAAACACAATATTCAATAATCTGAAAACAGCGTTCAGCCACAAAAGCAAGCCATACAGATACCCTCCAAATTGTGCAGTCAACAAAACTCATTAAAAGCATTATAAATCTTCACTTACCTTTGCTGATCTTCATCGGAATGCACTCCCAGGACTCCCACTTCCACAAGAAATGTCCATCATTTATGTCCAAATAGCTATTTTTGTGGCGTGTTTGGTAAACAAATCCAACGTCAGGGAAGCGCGTTCACGAAAACCTGGCGAAATGTCCAAAAGTTCCGTAACAGTCAGTAGAATCATGTCAAACGATGTATTGAATCAATCTTTAGAATGTTTTTAACATAAATCTTGAATAACGTACCAACCGGAGAATTACATTGACTTCAGATGAGCGATGGAACAGAGCTCCCTCTCATGTGAACGCGCATGATCAAAGAATGGTCAGGTCATGGCAGACCTGACTAATTCCCCTCTCATTTGCTCCCCCTTCACAGTAGAGGCATCAGACAAGGTTCTACAGACTGTTGACATCTAGTGGAAGCCGTAGGACGTGCAAACTCGTCCATATCTCGCTGTGATTTCAATGGGATCTTGGTTGAAAATTGACCAGCCTCAGAATTTCAGACATAATTGAAACATTTTTAGAAACTTCAGAGTGTTTTCTATCCAATACTAATAATAATATGCATATATTAGCAACTATGACTGAGGAGCAGGCCATTTACTCTGGGCACCTCTGTGCACCTTTCATCCAAGCTACTCAATACTGCCCCTGCAGCCATAAGAAGTTAAAGGTCTTGCTCACATCGGCTACTGAGAGCATTATCACATAGTCGTCCAGAACAGCTGGTGCTCTCATTCATTCTTCAGTGTTGCTTGCCTCGAAGCGAGGATAAAAGGCATTTAGCTCGTCTGTTAGGCTCACGTCACTGGGCAGCTCGCAGCTGGGTCTCCCTTTGTAGTCCGTAATAGTTTTCAAGCTCTGTGTCAGAGTGTGCGCAACTGGTCAAATGAAGTCAGGTGCAGGAGAACAGAAATGAGTGAACAGGCACACTTTAATCAGGCAAAGGAAAACAGCCGGATGCAACTGCGTCAACACTCTGGCCCAAGGAAAAAGCGATAGCGCACAAAATCACACAACATGGTACAAAATAACAAACCACGGGTTAACAATACCCGGCGCAAAACCAGCCTGAAGCGACACACACGTAACGAACGAACAAAACCACACACAGACATGGGGGGAACAGAGGATAATATACACGTAGAGTAATGAGGGGATGTAAACCAGGTGTGCGGAAAAACAAGACAAAACAAATGGAAAATGAAAGGTGGAGCGGCGATGGCTAGACGACCGGTGACGACAACCGTCGAACGCCACCCGAACAAGGAGAGGGACCGACTTCGGCGAGACTCGTGACACTCTGCCACATCTGACGAGCGTCAGAGCCAGTGTAGTCGGATTCAATCTTAATCCTGTATTGACGGTTTGCTTGTTTGATGGTTCATCTGAGGACATAATGAGATTTCTTATAAGCGTCCGGATTAGTGTCTCGCTCCTTGAAATCGGCAGCTCTAGCCTTTAGCTCGATGTTGATGTTGCCTGTAATCCATGGATTCTGGTTGGGATATGTACGTATGGTCACTGTGAGGACGACGTCGTCAATGCACTTATTGATGAAGCCGATGACTGAGGTGGTATACTCCTCAATGCCATTAGATGAATCTCGGAACATATTCCCGTCTGTGCTAGCAAAACAGTCCTGTAGCGTAGCATCCGCGTCATCTGACCACTATTGAGCGAGTAACTCGTACTTCCTGCTATAGCTTTTGTTTGTTAGCAGGAATCAGGAGGATATAATTATGGTGAGATTTGCCAAATGGAGGGCAAGAGAGAGCTTTGTATATGTCTCTGTGTGTGGAGTAAATGTGGTCAAGAGGTTTTTTCTTCTGGTTGCTGTCACGAATCCCGCCGAGGATGGTGCCTCTTCCTGTTCGGGCGGCGCTCGGCGGTCGTCGTCACCGGCCTACTAGCTGCCATCGATTCCTTTCTGTTTTGTTTCTGTTAGTTTGGGCTGATTGGGTGCACCTGTTTTGAGTTTAGTTTGGTGGGTAGGCTATTTAAGGGCAGGTAGCCCGCTGGCTGTTGTGCGGGCTTGTTTTCTGTTATGGTGGTGTTGGATTGTGAAGTGGATTGTGGTATTTTCTCGGGAAACAGTTTAGTCCGGTGTTTTGGACTTATCTTTTTCATGCGCCCGTGTGTTTAGGGCATGATCGTTTTCCTGTGTGTTGGAAAATAAATCCACGTTTGTTAAACCTGCTCTCTGCGCTTGACTCCATCCACCCATTACTCCTAGTAGCTCTGACAGAAGCCCGCACCACATATGGAGTCAGCAGGAGCAGCGACCACCCCTCTCCCAACTATGGAGGAGCGTGTCCATCATCATACAGCTGTACTTCATCGTATCGGGTCAGCGATGGACCAGATGATGGAGAGGATGGAGCGATGGGAGAGGAGTGGTCTCCCGACGCCTCCTTCAGCTCCCCTGCAGACGACACAACCCACTCCTACAGGGTCATCGGCTGGGACCAGCACATTGCGTCTCACCCCCCCGAGGGTGTACGATGGAGCAGCGGCTGGTTGCCAGGGATTTCTGCTCCAGCTTGAGCTTTACCTGGCTACCGTGCGTCCGAATCCCTCGGGTGAAGAGAGTGTAAGCCTCCTTGTCTCCTGTTTGTCAGGGAGGGCCCTGGACTGGGCCAATGCTCTATGGAACAGCCCAGACTCGGCTCGGGACCATTACGCGGAGTTCACCCGCCGGTTTCGGGCTGTGTTCGACCACCCACCAAAGGGCCGAGCGGCGGGTGAGCGTCTGTTCCACCTCAGACAGGAGATGAGGAGCGCCCAGGAGTTCGCTTTAGAGTTCCGGACCTTGGCTGCTGGTGCGGGGTGGAATGACAGGGCCTTAATAGACCATTACCGTTGCAGCCTCCGGGAGGACGTCCGTCGGGAGCTAGCTTGTCGGGACACCACACTCTCCCTCGATGAACTGATAGACATGTCGATCCGACTAGATAACTTGCTAGCTGCCCGCGGGCGTTCAGAGGGTGTCCTGTCCATTCCACCTCCCAGCCCTCCCGCTCCAACTCCGATGGAGTTGGGAGGAGCTGCATCTAGGGGGACCGGAGGAGGTGGCTCCTCTTGCACCTACTGTGGCCGGAGAGGACACACTTCGGACCGGTGCTGGAGGAATCCATCTGGGAGTCGGGATGGCAGGCGGAATACTCCTCGGCCACCCCAGGTGAGTAGGCACAAGACTCACCCAGAGCTCCCTGTTGGTCACATGTTTTTGGTTATTTTTTTCCCTGCGTTTTTCCCCTCTCTTCAGCATAAGGCGCTAGTCGAATCAGGCGCAGCTGGGAGTTTTATGGATCGCGGACTCGCCCGTAAATTGGGTATTCCGCTGGTGCAGATAGACCCACCTTTTCCCGTGTACTCCCTAGATAGCCGACCGTTAGGGTCAGGGCTGGTCAGGGAGGCCACGATTCCGCTGGACATGGTAACCCAGGGGGATCATGGGGAGCAGATCAGTTTTTACCTGATTGATTCACCTGGGTTTCCTAAGGTGTTGGGGGTTCCCTGGCTAGCCATTCACAATCCCCTCATTTCCTGGCGACAGGGAGCTCTTCAGGGGTGGGCAGATGAGTGTTCAGGTAGGTGTGTGGGAGTTTCCATCGGTGCCACATCGGTGGAGAGTCCAGACCAAGTTTCCACTGTGCGCATTCCCCCAGAATATGCCGATTTGGCTATCGCTTTTAGTAAGAAAGAAGCGACTAAATTACCACCTCATCAACGGTGGGATTGCGTGATAAACCTCCAGGAGAACGCTGCACTTCCCAGGAGTCACGTGTACCCATTGTCACAGGAGGAGACGTTGGCTATGGAGACATATGTCACGGAAGCTCTGGGACAAGGGTTCATTCGGCCCTCCATGTCTCCCGCCTCCTCGAGTTTCTTTTTTGTGAGAAAAAAGGAGGGAGGACTGCGTCCGTGTATTGATTATCGAGGTCTAAATTCAATCACAGTGGGATTTAGTTATCCACTACCTCTCATCGCTACGGCGATGGAATCATTCCACGGAGCGCGTTTTTTCACAAAACTGGACCTCAGGAGCGCGTATAATCTGGTGCGTATTCGGGGAGGAGACGAGTGGAAAACAGCGTTTAGTACCACATCAGGCCACTATGAGTACCTCGTCATGCCGTATGGGTTAAAGAATGCTCCAGCCGTCTTCCAATCCTTTGTAGATGAGATTCTCAGGGACTTGCAGGGGCAGGGTGTGGTAGTATATATTGATGACATCTTGATCTATTCTGCCACACGCGCCGCACATGTCTCCCTGGTGCGCAGGGTGCTTGGGCGACTGCTGGAGCATGACCTGTACGTCAAGGCTGAGAAATGTGTGTTCTCCAAACCAGCCGTTTCCTTCCTGGGTTATCGCATTTCCACCTCGGGGGTGATGATGGAGTGTGACCGCGAAAAAGCCGTGCGTAATTGGCCGACTCCAACCACGGTAAAGGAGGTGCAGCGGTTTTTAGGGTTTGCCAATTACTACCGGAGGTTTATCCGGGGTTTTGGCCCAGTGGCGGCACCCATTACCTCACTGCTGAAGGGGGGGCCGGTGCGTCTACGGTGGTCGGCCGAGGCAGATGGAGCCTTCAACCAGTTGAAGGCAAGGTTTACTGAGGCTCCCATGTTGGCGCATCCGGACCCTTCGTTAGCGTTCATAGTGGAGGTGGATGCGTCCGAGGCTGGTGTTGGAGCCGTGCTATCACAGCGATCGAGCACACCACCGAAGCTCCGTCCCTGTGCTTTCTTTTCTAAGAAGCTGGAGCCGGCGGAGCGGAACTATGATGTGGGGGACCGGGAGTTACTAGCTATGGTAAAAGCCCTGAAGGTGTGGAGACACTGGCTTGAGGGGGCTAAATACCCTTTTCTCATCTGGACTGACCACCGCAATCTGGAGTATATCCGAGAGGCGAAGAGACTGAATCCGCGTCAAGCTAGGTGGGCCATGTTCTTTACTCGTTTTAGATTTACGATCTCTTACCGACCAGGTTCCCTCAACACTAAGGCCGACGTGCTGTCTCGTCTCTATGACACGGATGACCGGCCCTTCGATCTGACTCCCATCCTTCCAGCCTCGTGTCTGGTGGCCCCGGTGGTATGGGAGGTGGACGCGGACATCGAGCGGGCGTTGAGGGTAGAACCTGTGCCGTCCCAGTGTCCGACTGGCCTTAGGTACGTACCGCTTGGTGTTCGTGATCGATTGATTCGGTGGGCTCATACACTACCTTCTTCGGGTCATCCGGGGATTGAGAGGACAGTGCGGGGTCTTAGGGGGAAATACTGGTGGCCCACCTTGGCTAAGGACGTGAGATTCTGTGTCTCTTCCTGCTCGGTATGCGCACAGAGTAAGGCTCCTAGGCACCTGCCGAGAGGGAAGTTACAACCCCTCCCGGTTCCACATTTATCGGTAGATTTCCTGACTGATCTTCCCCCTTCCCAGGGGAACACTACCGTTTTGGTCGTTGTGGATCGGTTTTCTAAGTCCTGTCGTCTCCTTCCATTGCCTGGTCTCCCTACGGCCCTACAGACTGCGGAGGCTCTATTTACCCACGTCTTCCGGCACTACGGGGTGCCGGAGGACATCGTATCTGATCGAGGTCCCCAGTTCACGTCCCGGGTATGGAGGGCGTTTATGGAGCGTCTGGGGGTCTCAGTCAGCCTTACCTCTGGGTATCACCCCGAAAGTAATGGGCAGGTGGAAAGAGTGAACCAGGAGGTGGGTAGGTTTCTGAGGTCGTATTGCCAGGACCGGCCAGGAGAGTGGGCAAGGTACGTCCCGTGGGCAGAGTTGGCCCAGAACTCACTCCGCCACTCCTCAACTAACATGTCGCCATTTGAATGCGTATTGGGGTACCAGCCGGTCCTGGCTCCGTGGCATCAGAGCCAGACCGAAGCTCCTGCGGTGGAGGAGTGGTTACAGCGCTCTAGAGAGACCTGGCGGGCAGTCCAGGCCTCTCTCAGGCAGGCCAGTGAGCGGCAGAAGAGGAGCGCTGACCGCCACCGCAGTGAGGCCCCTGTGTTCGCACCAGGGGACAGGGTCTGGCTCTCGACCCGAAACCTGCTCCTCCGCCTGCCCTGCCGGAAGCTGGGGCCGCAGTGTGTGGGGCCATTTAAAGTCCTGAGGAGAATAAACGAGGTGTGTTATAGATTGCAACTCCCTTCTTACTATCGCATTAACCCCTCGTTTCATGTGTCTCTCCTCAGGCCGGTGGTAGCTGGTCCCCTTCAGGAAGGTGAGGTACCGGAGGTCCCTCCGCCCCCTCTGGATATTGAGGGGCCCTCGGCGTACGCTGTACGAGCTATTCTGGACTCGAGACGCCGGGTGAGGGGCCTGCAGTACCTCGTTGACTGGGAGGGGTACGGTCCGGAGGAGAGGTGCTGGGTACCGGGGAGAGACATTTTAGATCCTTCCCTCTTGGCTGATTTCCACCGTCGCCACCCGGATTGTCCTGCGCCTCGCCCTCCGGGTCGTCCTCGAAGCCGGGGTCGGCGCGCTGCGGGAGCCGCGCGTCAGAGGGGGGGTACTGTCACGAATCCCGCCGAGGATGGTGCCTCTTCCTGTTCGGGCGGCGCTCGGCGGTCGTCGTCACCGGCCTACTAGCTGCCATCGATTCCTTTCTGTTTTGTTTCTGTTAGTTTGGGCTGATTGGGTGCACCTGTTTTGAGTTTAGTTTGGTGGGTAGGCTATTTAAGGGCAGGTAGCCCGCTGGCTGTTGTGCGGGCTTGTTTTCTGTTATGTTGGTGTTGGATTGTGAAGTGGATTGTGGTATTTTCTCGGAACAGTTTAGTCCGGTGTTTTGGACTTATCTTTTTCATGCGCCCGTGTGTTTAGGGCATGATCGTTTTCCTGTGTGTTGGAAAATAAATCCACGTTCGTTAAACCTGCTCTCTGCGCTTGACTCCATCCACCCATTACTCCTAGTAGCTCTGACAGTTGCACATGTGACATGCTGGTAGAAATGAGGTAAAATGGATTTAAGCTTGCCTGCATGAAAGTCCACGGCCACTAGGAGCGCCGCTTCTGGATGAGCATTTTCTTGTTTGCTTATGGCCTTATACAGCTGGTTGAGTGCAGTCTTAGTGCCAGCATCAGTTTGTGATGGTAAATAGACTACTACGAATAATAAAGATGAGAACTCTCTTGGTAGATAGTGTGGTCTACAGCTTATCATAAGGTACTCTACCTCAGGCATGCAATAACTCAAGACTTCTTTAAGATTAGACGCGCACCAGCTGTTATTGACAAATAGACACACATCGCCTCCCCTCGTGTTACCAGACGTAGCTTCTCTGTCCTGACGATTCATGGAAAATCTGTGTCGTCGTTCAGCCAAGACTCGGTGAAACATAAGATATTACAGTTTTTAATGTCCCGTTGGTAGGATGATCTTGATCGTAGATTATCCATTTTGTTTTCTAACAATTGCACGTTGGCCAATAGAACGGATTGCAGTGGGGGTTTACTCACTCGCCTACGAAATCTCAGAAGGCCGCCTGACCTGTGCCCCCATTTTCTCAGTCTTTTCTTCACGCAAATGACGGGGATTTGGGCCTGTTCAAAAGATAGCAGTATATCCTTTGCGTCGGTCTCGTTAAAGAAAAAAATCTTTGTCCAGTTCGAGGTGAGTAATCGCTTTTCTGATGTCCATACATTATTTTCGGTCATAAGAGATGGTAGCAGCAAAATTATGTTTAAAATAAGTTCAAAAAAAAGTTACAAACAATGTGAAAATACTGACAAAATAGCACAATTGGTTAAGAGCATGTAAAATTGCAGCCATCCCCTCTCATCTTCAGATGAGGCTTTCGTTCCTAGAATAAATACAGTGCATTCGGAAAGTATTCAGACCCCATCCCCTTTTCCACATTTTGTTACGTTACAGCCTTATTCTAAAAAAATATATACATTTTTTTCCTCATCAATCTACACACAATAGACCATAATAACTAAGCAAAAACTAATTTTTTTACATTTTTGCAAATGTATAAAAAATAAATATCCTTCATACCTTATTTACATAAGTATTCAGACCATTTGATATATGACTCGATATTGAGCTCAGGTGCATCCTGTTTCCTTGAGATGTTTCTACAAGTTAATTGGCGTCCACCTGTGGTAAATTCAATTGATTGGACATGACTATCTATACAGTCAATTTACCAATGCATCATAAGGGTTTCAAGCGTGGCTCAAAAATACATCGTGGGAGCTGACCATTGGTCTGACAACCAACTATTTCTGTTACTGATGAGGAAATTAGAAAATAACAATTGTTTAACTGTGCAATCATTGAAAATAAGGTTGCATGGTGGGCTCCCGAGTGGCACAGTGGTCTAACCTGTTTGGGCTGCAAGGGGCAGTATTGAGTAGCCAGATAAAAGGTGTCCATTTCAAACGGCCTCGTACTCTATTCTTGCTCGTACAATATGCATATTATTATTACTATTGGATAGAAAACACTATCTAGTTTCTAAAACCGTTTGAATTATTTCTCTGAGTGAAACAGAACTCATTCTGCAGCACATTTCCTGACCAGGAAGTGGAAAGTCGGAAATCGATGCTCTGTTCTTCTTCCTGCCTATAAATGGGCACAAGACCTATTAGTATACATGCACGTCATACACCTTCCTCTGGGTGTCAAGAGGCTGTGAGAGAAGAAATTAGGTGATTATCTTGGTCTGAGATGGAACACATCATCTTGGAATGACGTGTCCCCCATTTTCGGTACTCTCAAGAGCGCGAGCTGGACAGTGGGATTGCCTTTTGTTTAGCTGACGTTATAGGCGACTACAATCTCCGGCTTTGATTTTATTTGATACATGTCACCATATCATCGTAAAGTATGTTTTTTCAATATAGTTTCATCAGATTATTGAAATTTTTTCGGGAGTTTTGCCGTGTTCCGTTCTCTTCCGTTTGTTAACATGGAGAGTGTCGTGCCACCCGGCTAGCGCGCTTGTTAAATGAAGAGGGAAAGTTGCCGTTCTGAATCCAAACAACGACTGTTCTGGACAAAGGACACCTTTTCCAACATTCCGATGAAAGATCAGCAAAAGTAAGACCCATTTTATGATGTTATTTCATATATCTGTCGTATTCGCCGGCGCCCAAGTATTTCTGGCTATTGTGCTAAGCTAATTTTTTTTTCGCTGTAAAACACTTAATAAATCGAAAATATTGGCTGGAATCACAAGATGCCTGTCTTTCATTTGCTGGACACTATGTATTTTTCAGAAAAGTTTTATGATGAGTAATTAGGTATTTGACGTTGGTGCCTGTAATTATTATGGCTGCTTTCGGTGCGATTTCTGACTGTAGCTGCAATGTAAACTATGATTTATACCTGAAATATGCACATTTTTCTAACAAAACATATGCTATACAATAAATATGTTATCAGACTGTCATCTGATGAAGTTGTTTCTTGGTTAGTGGCTATTTATATCTTTATTTGGTCGAATTTGTGATAGCTACTGATGGAGTAAAAAACTGATGGAGTAAAAAAAGTGGTGTCTTTTGCTAACGTGGTTAGCTAATAGATTTACATATTGTGTCTTCCCTGTAAAACATTTTAAAAATCGGACATGTTGGCTGGATTCACAAGATGTGTACCTTTCATATGCTTTATTGGACTTGTTAATGTGTGAAAGTTAAATATTTAAAAAATATATATATTTTGAATTTCGCACCCTGCACTTGAGCTGGCTGTTGTCATAAGTGTACCGACGTCGGGCTTGCAGCCAGAAGAAGCTAACTTCTTATGGCTGCAAGGCAAAGTGTTGAGTAGCCAGTGAAATCGTGCCCATTTCAAACGGCCTCCTACTCAAATCTTGCTCGTACAATATGGATATTATTATTCTTTTTGGATAGAAAACACTTTCTAGTTTCTAAAACAGCTGGAATTATTTCTCTGAGTGAAACAGAAGTCCTTCTGCAGCACTTTTCCTGACCAGGAAGTGAAATGTCAGAAATCGATGCTCTTTTGAACTTGATGCCTATACATGGTTTTGACACTTAGGAGTCTACTTACACTCTATACGCCTTCCTATTGGTGTAAAGAGGATGTGAGAGAAGAAATTTTTGTGCTCCTCTTGGTCTGTGGTGGAAAAAAACCTATTTCTTTGACGTGACCGTCCACTTCCGGTACTCTGAAGGAAGTGGGATTGACTTCTGTTTTGCTGCCGTAACGAACGGCTAACATCTCCGGCTCAATTTTTTTTTATACATGTGACCATATCATTGTAATGTATGTTTTTTCAATATAGTTTAATCAGATTATTGAAACTTTTTTCGGGAGTTTTGTCGTGTTCCGTCCTCTGACTGTATTTACGTTGGAGAAATTTGTGCCACTCGGCTAGTGCCAATGCTAATTGAAAAGGGAAATTTGCCATTCTGAATCCAAACAACGACTCATCTGGACAGAGGACACCTTCTTCAACATTCTGATGAAAGATCAGCAAAAGTAAGACCCATTTTATGATGTTATTTCATATATCTGTCGTGCATGTGAACTGGCCGTGGGCGCCCAATTATTTCTGTCTATTGTAGCTACGCTAATATAGCGATACATTTTGTTTTTGCTGTAAAACATTTAATAAATCAGAAATATTGTTTGGAATCACAAGATGCCTGTCTTTCAATTGCTGCAGACTATGTATTTTTCAGAAATGTTTTATGATGAGTAATTAGCTATTTGACGTTGGTGCCTGTAAATATTATGGCTGCTTTCGGTGCAATTTCGGATTGTAGCTGAAATGTAAACTATGGTTTATACATGAAATATGCAAATTTTTCAAACAAAACATATGCTATACAATAAATATGTTATCAGACTGTCATCTGATGAATTTGTTTCTTGGTTAGTGGCTATTTATATCTTTATTTGGTCGAATTTGTGATAGCACCTGATGGAGTAAGAAACTGATGGAGTTAGAAAAGTTGTGTCTTTTGCTAACGTCGTTAGCTAATAGATTTACATATTTTGTCTTCCCTGTAAAACATTTTAAAAATCGGACATGTTGGCTTGATTCACAAGATGTGCACCTTTCATCTGGTGTCTTGGACTTGTTAATGTGTGAAAGTTAAATATTTAAAAAATATATATATTTTGAATTTCGCACCCTGCACTTGAGCTGGCTGTTGTCATAAGTGTACCGACGTCGGGCTTGCAGCCAGAAGAAGCTAACTTCTTATGGCTGCAAGGCAAAGTGTTGAGTAGCCAGTGAAATCGTGCCCATTTCAAACGGCCTCCTACTCAAATCTTGCTCGTACAATATGGATATTATTATTCTTTTTGGATAGAAAACACTTTCTAGTTTCTAAAACAGCTGGAATTATTTCTCTGAGTGAAACAGAAGTCCTTCTGCAGCACTTTTCCTGACCAGGAAGTGAAATGTCAGAAATCGATGCTCTTTTGAACTTGATGCCTATACATGGTTTTGACACTTAGGAGTCTACTTACACTCTATACGCCTTCCTATTGGTGTAAAGAGGATGTGAGAGAAGAAATTTTTGTGCTCCTCTTGGTCTGTGGTGGAAAAAAACCTATTTCTTTGACGTGACCGTCCACTTCCGGTACTCTGAAGGAAGTGGGATTGACTTCTGTTTTGCTGCCGTAACGAACGGCTAACATCTCCGGCTCAATTTTTTTTTATACATGTGACCATATCATTGTAATGTATGTTTTTTCAATATAGTTTAATCAGATTATTGAAACTTTTTTCGGGAGTTTTGTCGTGTTCCGTCCTCTGACTGTATTTACGTTGGAGAAATTTGTGCCACTCGGCTAGTGCCAATGCTAATTGAAAAGGGAAATTTGCCATTCTGAATCCAAACAACGACTCATCTGGACAGAGGACACCTTCTTCAACATTCTGATGAAAGATCAGCAAAAGTAAGACCCATTTTATGATGTTATTTCATATATCTGTCGTGCATGTGAACTGGCCGTGGGCGCCCAATTATTTCTGTCTATTGTAGCTACGCTAATATAGCGATACATTTTGTTTTTGCTGTAAAACATTTAATAAATCAGAAATATTGTTTGGAATCACAAGATGCCTG
The DNA here is from genome assembly GCF_029448725.1 of Salvelinus fontinalis. Classification (NCBI taxonomy): domain Eukaryota; kingdom Metazoa; phylum Chordata; class Actinopteri; order Salmoniformes; family Salmonidae; genus Salvelinus; species Salvelinus fontinalis. The sequence goes on along the minus strand of NC_074683.1, from coordinate 29,164,972 downwards.
TCTTTCAATTGCTGCAGACTATGTATTTTTCAGAAATGTTTTATGATGAGTAATTAGCTATTTGACGTTGGTGCCTGTAAATATTATGGCTGCTTTCGGTGCAATTTCGGATTGTAGCTGAAATGTAAACTATGGTTTATACATGAAATATGCAAATTTTTCAAACAAAACATATGCTATACAATAAATATGTTATCAGACTGTCATCTGATGAATTTGTTTCTTGGTTAGTGGCTATTTATATCTTTATTTGGTCGAATTTGTGATAGCACCTGATGGAGTAAGAAACTGATGGAGTTAGAAAAGTTGTGTCTTTTGCTAACGTCGTTAGCTAATAGATTTACATATTTTGTCTTCCCTGTAAAACATTTTAAAAATCGGACATGTTGGCTTGATTCACAAGATGTGCACCTTTCATCTGGTGTCTTGGACTTGTTAATAATGTGTGAAAGTTAAATATTAAAAAAAAATATCTTTTGAATTTCGCGCCCTGCACTTTGAGCTGGATGTTGTCATAAGTGTACCGGTGTCGGGCTGCCCCCCTAAAAGAATAAGGGCACTGGTACCATAAATGTTTATTTTAGAAAAGCTTCCATTTGGTATCATATCTTGTCCTGACCTTAGTTATCTCCAACCAAGCCTCTATCTTACCTATATCACATAAAACCAAATGCGTGTGCAACATTATACACACAGTATACAATGTTAATGTTAATTTGATTGCAATGCTCTATAACATTAATTCAATATCTCCAGTATTGTTCTCTAAATAATGAACTACACATTTAAAATGACATGAGAACACCTGAAGCATGTCCTTCCAGTTGGCCAAGTACATAGTCTATTTATCCGCTTCTATGTCTGTGTTTTAAAATCACAAAATAAATATTATATTGCTCTGCACTCTGTCTCCCTATGGGTGTAACGATGCACTTATCATCTGATTTGCACCTCTCTGTAGCTGCTCCTCTACAGTAGTTAGTCCCTGATGCATAAGTGAAACAAATGCTATTTAAAAAAAAAGATTTTACCTGTGACTGAGCAAACAAACCTCCAGTCAGCCATAGAACCACTCTAGAGGTGATTAGAGGTGACTGCTCAATGATGCACTCAAAATATATAAAAACATATGATGGACATTATAACTGTCATGCACATGAAGGCTTTGCGAATGCTACGTTTAAGGTGGTACCCAAGGCTTGGCAGTTGCTTTAGCAACAGAGCAGAAGGCAGGCATCTCTCCTTACCCAGCCTTTTGTCTGGGAGTGAAATAGATGGTCTGGTGTCTGCTAGGAGATATGCGGATTAGCTTTGGTTTGGATATCTCTGGGCCCAGCGTCTAGTCGTTTTGCATGTTCCCTTCCCACAGAACAGGGAAGCATGCCAGTTAACACATCCTGAACGATAATGCCTGAATCTTACTGGGCGTAGAAGAAAGGATCAAGAGAAACAATACTAGCGGGTGGGCTTTACAGAGTACATGCACCACAAAATACACAGACAGCTTGGTGCATTTGAGCTATTTCAACAAAGTATGTCTTTGTTACATAAATGACATGGTCTGTGTCAAATACAGCTCTTGCCAGTTAAATACAGAACATTTGGAAAGTATTCACACCCTTTGACTTTTCCAAAATATTGTTACATTACAGCCTTATTCTAAAATTGATGATATAATTTTGTAACGTTCTTCGTCGGGCGAAAGAGAGGAGGACCAAGATGCAGCGTGGTGAGTATTCATTTTAATTAGAATACTAGAACAAGAACCAAAACAAGAAAACAACAAACAAACGACGACGAAACAGTCCCGTAACGTGAACACAAACACAGGAACAGGAAAAATCACCCACAACCCACAATACAAAACAGGCTACCTAAATATGGCTCCCAATCAGAGACAACGACTGACACCTGCCTCAGATTGAGAACCATATCATGCCAAACACATAGAAATAGACAAACTAGACATACAACATAGAATGCCCACTCACATCACACCCTGACCAAACAAAACATAGAAACATACAAAGCAAACTATGGTCAGGGCGTGACAGTAACCCCCCCCCCCCCCCCAAGGTGCGGACTCTGGCCGCAAAACCTAAACCTATAGGGGAGGGTCTGGGTGGGCATCTGTCCGCGGTGGCGGCTCCGGCGCGGGACGTGGACCCCACTCCACCATAGTCTTATCCCTCTTCTGTGGCCTCTTTAGAGCGGCGACCCTCGCCGCCGACCTTGGACTGGGGACCCTAATAAAGGGCACCACTGGACTGAGGATCGCCTCTGGACTGAGGGGCAGCTCCGGACAGAGGGGCGGCTCCGGACTGAGGGGCGGCTCCGGACTGGAGGGCGGCTCAGGCGCCTCTGGACTGAAGGGCGGCTCAGGCGCCTCTGGACTGAAGGGCGGCTCAGGCGCCTCTGGACTGAAGGGCGGCTGGACTGTGCTGGCGAACCGGGGACACCATGCGTAGGGCTGGTGCCATGTACCCCGGCGCGAGGAGATGCACTGGAGACCAGATGCGTAGAGCCGGCTTCATGGCACCTGGCTCGATGCCCACTCTAGCCCGGCTGATACGAGGCCCTGCTATGTACCGCACCGGGCTATGCACATGTACTGGAGACACCATGCACATCTCCGCATAACACGGTGCCTGCCCGGACCCTCTCTCTCCACGGTAAGCACAGGGAGTTGGCTCAGGTCTCCTACCTGACTTAGCCACACTCCCCGTGTTCCCCCCCCAATACATTTTTGGGGCTGCCTCTCGGGGTTCCAGCCGCGCTTTTGTGCTGCTTCCTCATACCACCGCCTCTCGGCTTTAGCTGCCTCCAGCTCTTCCCGAAGGCGGCGATATTCTCCAGCCTGTGCCCACGGTCCCTTGCCGTCCAGAATCTCCTCCCAGGTCCAGGAGTCCTGAACCCGCTGCTCCTGGGTACCACGCTGCTTGGTCCGGTTGTGGTGGGTGATTCTGTAATGCTCGTCTTCCTCCTCTTCTGAGGAGGAGTAGTAGGAAGGATTGGAGGACCAAGATGCAGCGTGGTGAGTATTCATTTGAATTAGAAATCTTGAACAATGTTTCAACAACTTCATTGGAGTCCACCTGTGGTAAATTTAATTGAGTGGACATGATTTGGAAAGGCACACACCTGTCTATACAGGGTCCCACAGTTGACAGTACATGTCAGAGCAAAAACCAAGCCATGAGGTCGAAGGAATTGTCTGTAGAGCTCCAAGACAGGATTGTGTCGAGGCTCAGATCTAGGGAAGGGTACCAGAAAAATCCTGAAGCATTGAAGGTCCCCAAGAACACAGTGCCTTCCATCATAAATGGAAGAAGTTTGGAACCACCAAAACTCTTCCTAGAGCTGGCCTCCCGGCCAAACTGAGCATTCACTGTCGAAGGGCCTTGGTCAGGGAGGTGACAAAGAACCCAATGGTCACTCTGACAGAGCTCCAGAGTTCCTCCTTGGTGATGGGAGAACCTTCCAGAAGGACAACCATCTCTGCAGCACTCCACCAATAAAATAGCCAGACGGAAGCCACTCCTCAGTAAAAGGTACATGACAGCCGGCTTGGAGTTTGCGAAAGGCACCTAAAGGACTCTCAGACCATGAGAAACAAGATTCTCTGGTCTGATGAAACCAAGATTGAACTCTTTGGCCTGAATGCCAAGCGCCACATCTGGAAGAAACCTGGCACCATCCCTACGGTGAAGCACGGTGGCAGGAGCATCATGCTGTGGAGATGTTTTTCAGTGGCAGGGACTGGGAGACTAGTCAGGATCGAGAGAAAGATGAACGGAGCAAAGTACAGAGAGATCCTTGATGAAAACCTGCTCCGGAGCGCTCAAGACCTCAGACTGGGGCTAAGGTTCACCTTCCAACAGGACAACGACCCTAAGCACACAACCAAGACAATGCACGAGTGGCTTCGGGACAAGTCACTGAATGTCCTTGAGTGGCCCAGCCACAGTCATCTAACATTTCTGGAGAGACCTGAAAATAGCTGTGCAGCGATGCTCCCCATCCAACCTGACAGAGCTTGAGAGGATCTGCAGAGGTGAATGGGAGAAACTCCCCAAATACAACCTGTTTTTGCTTTGTCATTATAGGGTATTGTGTGTAGATTGATGAAGTGCTTTGAAAGGTTGGTAATGGCTCACATAAACACCATTATAAAATAAACCCTAGACCCACCAATTTGCATACCGCCCAAACAGATCCGCAGATGATGCAATCTCTATTGCACTCCATACTGCCCTTTCCCACATGGACAAAAGGAACACTTATGTGAGAATGCTATTCATTGACTACAGCTCAGCGCTCAACACCATAGTACCCTCAAAGCTCATCACTAAGCTAAGGATCTTGGGACTAAATACCTTTCTCTGCAACTGGATCCTGGACTTCCTGACGGGCCGCCCCCAGGTGGTAAGGGTAGGTAGCAACACATCTGCCACGCTGATCCTCAACACTGGAGCCCCCCAGGGGTGCGTGCTCAGTCCTCTCCTGTACTCCCTGGTCACCCCGACTGCATGGCCAGGCATGACTCCAACACCATCATTAAGTTTGCAGACGACACAACAGTGGTAGGCCTGATCACCGACAACAACGAGACAGCCTATAGGGAGGAAGTCAGAGACCTGGCTGGCTGGTTCCAGAATAACAACCTATCCCTCAACGTAACAGAGACTACGGAGATGATTGTGGACTACAGGAAAAGGAGGACCGAGCACGCCCCCATTCTCATCGACGGTGCTGTAGCGGAGCAGGTTGAGAGCTTCAAGTTCCTTGGTGTCCACATCAACAACAAACTAGAATGGTCCAAACACAACAAGACAGTTGTGAAGAGGGCACGACAAAGCCTATTCCCCTACAGGAACTTAAAATTATTTGGCATGGGTCCTGAGATCCTCAAAAGGTTCTACAGCTGCAACATCGAGAGCATCCTGACTGGTTGCATCACTGCCTGGTATGGCAATTGCTCGGCCTCTGACCGCAAGAAAAGGAGGAAAAGGAGGAAAAACTATTTCATAATTTTAAGAATAAGGATGTACCGTAACAAAATGTGGAGAAAGTCAAGGGGTCTGAATACTTTCCGAATGCACTGTATGATTTATTCAGACAGTTTGTGGGCGTGCGTGTGTGCGTGCGTGCGTGCGTGCGTGCGTGCGTGCGTGCGTGCGTGCGTGCGTGTGTGTGTGTGTGTGTGTGTGTGTGTGTGTGTGTGTGTGTGTGTGTGTGTGTGTGTGAGCTGAGTTAGTATACATGTGTGTGTATATTCATGTGTACTGTATTGCATTGGGATTCATACAGAATGATTTCAAACATGCCTTTGAAATGAAATTATCCATCTGCGATGTCTTTATCCTTACTAGTTAATGTACTAGGTTCCAACAGCCACCCGGACAGCTTGTATATCGCACCTGCCATCTATCCACCCGACCAAAACATCTTCATGTGTCAGCAAGCGGCCTGCAAAGACACATCATGAAACATTTACTTCTGACGCCTCTATTAATCTATGAAGCATTCTACGCTTTTTAACTGTCAACTTCCTCTGTATAGCTAAGCAATAAGGCACGAGGGGGTGTGGTATATGACCAATATACCAAGGCTAAGGGCTGTTCTTATGAACGACGCAACGCAGCGTGCATGGATACAGTCCTTGGCCGTGGTATATTGGCCATATACCACAAACCCCTGAGGTGCCTTATTGCTATTATAAACTGGTTACCAATGTAATTAGAGCAGTCAAAATAAATGTTTCGTCATACCCGTGGTATACGGTTAGATACACCACGGTTGTCAGCCAATCAGCATTCACCACTCAGTTTATAAATGCATTTTAATTCCTAAAAACAAGACCAATGTAAATCTATTTATTTCTGTTCTGTTGCCTCTCTCCTTCACTCCATAGATAGTGATGTTCGGAGGCTTTGGTTATTGTCTGAGCTCACTGATGTCTGCCTGTCTAAGCATAATGCTGTCAGGAGTTTGCTTGGTTCTGCCGCAAGGTTCCCAGATTGTTTTAAACACCAACTAGTGCTATGTTGTTGGTAATAGAAGAAAACATGTCAAATCATTGAGCAGCCTTAACAGCCTTCATCCTCACGGATTCTATTTGACAGTAATTAATGATCAGGGCGGCATATCCATATTTTCAACAATTAAAACTTGTTTTCTCTATTTTTGATGCTCATTCTTTTCTATCTGTCACTTATTCCATTGAACGTCTATCAAGTTTTAAATTGCCAGTCTTTTGTTCTGTTCTGTACAGAGAATGGTGTAACACAGACAACATCCGAACAATAGAATGAACTTTAGCAGCTTGGGACAAGAGAAGTTGTCCCTCTCAGAACTGCTGTCATTTTTTATTCCAAGTAGACAAGTGTACTAGAATACAAGGTGTATTAGAAGTGTGCTAGAATACAAGGCTGATGTCTCCTTTGTTGTAAGTCCCACAAAGTCATTTTAGACTGCTTTGCTTGCGATAGACTAGCATCCTGGCCTGTCCTGGGGATGTACTTGTACATCAAGCTGCCTCACGCTACAGAAAAAGGAGATAAAGGCTCTATGGGACGTTCTTGCATCTAGTATCTTGTCTATACTGTGAGCAGGGTTCTAAATTCAAGTTATTCATTGGTAGCACTGGTCACGACTGACATCAGCTGTCATCCTTGACGACTAAAATAAACTTAGGGTACTCTGCTTCAATTATTAGTATAATTGAGTGCAGCACAGGACATGCAGGTTTAGTCTGTAAATGGAAAACTAATGTACTTTGATCCTTTTTCTTCTCCTCTATTAGCTTCCGTGATTTCTCTGAGATTGTAAGAAGGCTGTCTGCAGAGAGCATATCTACTAATATCAGTTTAAACGTTTTTAGAGTTAGCAGTTACATGAGCGGCTGTGTTCCCAACCATTTTGTATTTCTGTTCGGCATTTCCCAGAGACTGACAGTAACTGTTGCGCAACACACCTATTGATTCTCTCTCTCTCTCTCTCTCTCTCTCTCTCTCTCTCTCTCTCTCTCTCTCTCTCTCTCTCTCTCTCTCTCTCTCTCTCTCTCTCTCTCTCTCTCTCTCTCTCTCTCTCTCTCTCTCTCTCTCTCTCTCTCTCTCTCTCTCTCTCTCTCTCTCTCTCTCAGAGCTGCTGTCAGCCTGCCATGAGCTGCGTTGCCGCTACGGCTGTGTCATGACGAGAAACGGCACCTTCTGTTTCTGCGCTGACGGCTTTGAGGTCAGCGAGGATGGGACAAGCTGCAGAGGTAGGTACCGTTAACGCTATCTCTCCTCTCTTTTCTCCTTCACCCTCTGCCAAACGTCTCAAATCACTAGCGCAGGTAGGAGGCCTGTTGGAAATGAGAACAGTCTGTCTGCAGGGCAAGGAGTTCTTCCCTCAGACCCCTTAAGTAGCAGCCCAGTCCAGTCTGACAGCTGCTGTGACATATCAGAGGTCAGGTCAGTTTTGTAACCAATGTTTGGTTCATGATGGCAATGATAGACTTAAATATACAAAACATTTGTAACGGCTGTCCTCCTCTTCTTCATCCGAAGAGGAGCAGGGATTGAACCAAGGCGCAGTGGAGTTTGAATACATAATGAATTTAATGACAAGACGGAAAAAACACGAACTTGACTATACACTAACAAAACAAATAAATGGTGTAGAACAGATCTGAACGACGGACTCACAGAACACACGAGAACGCACGAACAGGGAAAAAGCCTACACATAAATGACACTTAACAAACAAACCGAAACCAGTCCCGTGTGGCGCAACGACATACACAAACACAGGAGACAATCACCCACAACGAACACTGTGACAACGCCTACCTAAATATGACTCTTAATTAGAGGAACGCCAAACACCTGCCTCTAATTAAGAGCCATACCAGGCAACCCAAAACCAACACAGAAACAGAAAACATAGAATGCCCACCCAACCTCACGTCCTGACCAACTAACACACATAACAACTAACATAAATAGGTCAGGAACGTGACAACATTATAATATACTTCTACTTTTCTAGTATATCTAAAGTTTACTATAAATATACTATCATAAACTTAAACACACATAAACATTTCATCCTGGAACAAATTCCCTGTCTTAGGCCAGTTAGGATCACCACTTCATTTTAAGAATGTGACATTTCAGAATAATAGTAGAGAGAATGATTTATTTCAGCTTTTATTTCTTTCATCACATACCCAGTGGGTCAGAAGTTTACATACACTCAATAAGTATTTGGTAGAATTGCCTTTAAATTGTTTCATTTGGGTCAAACGTTTTGGGTAGCCTTCCACAAGCTGCACACAATAAGTTGGGTGAATTTTGGCTAATCCCTCCTGACAGAGCTGGTGTAATTGAGTCAGGTTTGTAGGCCTCCTTGCTCACACACGCTTTTTCAGTTCTGCCCACAAATTTTCTATAGGATTGAGGTTACTCCAATACCTTGACTTTGTTGTCCTTAAGCCATTTTGCCACAACTTCGGAAGTATGCTTGGAGTCAATGTCCATTTGGAAGACCCATTTGCGACCAAGCTTTAACTTCCTGACTGATGTCTTGAGATGTTGCTTCAATATATTCACATAATTTTCCTGCCTCGTGATGCCATCTATTTTGTGAAGTGCACCAGTCCCTCCTGCAGCAAAGCATCCCCACAACATGATGCTGCCACCCCCATGCTTCACGGTTAGGATGGTGTTCTTCGGCCTGCAAGCCTCCCCCTTTTTCCTCCAAACATAACAATGGTCATTATGTCCAAACAGTTGTATTTTTGTTTCATCAGACCAGAGGACATTTCTCCAAAAAGTACAATCTTTGTCCCCAAGTGCAGTTGCAAACCGTAGTCTGGCTTTTTTATGGCGGTTTTGGAGCAGTGGCTTCTTCCTTGCTGAGCAGCCATTCAGGTTATGTTGATATAGGACTTGTTTTACTGTGGATACAGATACTTTTGTACCTGTTTCCTCCAGCATCTTCACAAGGTCCTTTGCTGGTGTTCTGAGATTGGTTTGCACTTTTCGCAGCGAAGTACGTTCATCTCTAGGAGACAGAATGCGTCTCCTTCCTGAGCGGTAAGACGGCTGCGTGGTCCCATGGTGTTTATACTTGCGTACTATTGTTTGTACAGATGAACGTGGTACCTTCAGGCGTTTGGAGTTGCTCCCAAGGATGAACCAGACTTGTGGAGGTCTACTGCTTGAGGTCAATTTGCAGGGCTCTGGCAGTGCACCTCCTTGCACAAAGGCGGAGGTAGCGGTCCTGCTGCTGGGTTGTTGCCCTCCTACGGCCTCCTCCACGTCTCCTGATGTACTGGCCTGTCTCCTGGTAGCGCATCCATGCTCTGGACACTACGCTGACAGACACAGCAAACCTTTTTGCCACAGCTCGCATTGATGTGCCATCCTGGATGAACTGCACTACCTGAACCACTTGTGTGGGTTGTAGACTCCGTCTCATGCTACCACTAGAGTGAGAGCACCGCCAGCATTCAAAAGTGACCAAAACATGAGCCAGGAAGCATAGGAACTGAGAAGTGGTCTTTGGTCACCACCTGCAGAATCACTCCTTTTTTGGGGGTGTCTTGCTAATTGCCTATAATTTCCACCTTTTGTCTATTCCATTTGCACAACAGCATGTGAAATTTATTGTCAATCAGTGTTGCTTCCTAAGTGGACAGTTTGATTTCACAGAAGTGTGATTGACTTGGAGTTACATTGTGTTGTTTAAGTGTTCCCTTTATTTTTTTGAGCAGTGTATAAAGCCCTTTTTACATCAGCAGAGCAATGGAGATGTAGAACCACGGTGTCTAGGAAAAACTCCCTAGAAAGGGAGGAACCTTGGAAGAAACCTAGAGAGGAACCAGGCTCTGAGAGGTAGCCATTCCTCTTCTGGCTGTGCCGGATGGAGATTAAGTACACTAAAAGTATACAGTGCCTTGCAAAAGTATTTATACCCCTTTGATTTCTTCAGATTATATTGTGTTACAAAGTGGAGTTAAAACTGTAAAACTTGTTTTGGTCAACAATGTTTTCAAAATACTATAATGTCAAAGTGGAAGATGTATAAAAAAATGTTTTAAGATCAATCAAATTTGGTTAGTCAAGCCTCAATTACTTCAAGAGTACAATTTGGATTAACAAATTACATGATATGTTAGATGTTCACTCTTTGTGAAATAATACGGGTTGGCATGATTTTTAAATGACTAATCGTTCCTCTGTTCCCCATACATACAACATCTGTAAGGTCCCTCAGTCAAGTGTTGAATTTCAAGTACAGATTCAACTCCAAAGACCAGGGATCCTTTCGAAAGCCTCATATAGAATGGCATAGATTGGTAGATAGGTAACAATATCAAATGAGACATTGAAAATTATTTTAATGACGGTGAAGTTAATAATTATGCTGTGGATTATGTATACACTACCTTCTGAACTGAGGTGCAGGACAGGAATGGGATGTTACCAAAACATGCATCTTGTGTGCAATAAGGCACTAAAGTGATACTGCAACAACAACAAAAAACACGGCGAAGGAACACTCTTTTTGTTCTAAATGCAAAGCCTTATGTTTGGGGCAAATCCAACACAACACATCACTGATTAACTGCCTCCAATTATGGTGCTGGCTACATAATGGTATGTGTATGCTTGACATATTGGGGAGTTTTTCAGAATAAAAAGAAACAGGATGGAGCAGGATGGAGCTAAGCACAGGCAAAATCCTAGAGGAAAACCTGCTTCAGTGTAACGTTAGGAGAATGATGGGTGTAGAGTCAGGCGCAGAGAGAGCAGAAGTTTACGGGAACAAAACACTTTAATGTCCACAGTGAAAACAGGAACAGGTACAAAAGGGGTGACGCCAAAACACAGGCGTAAACACAACCCACAGACCAACTGTTTAAAATAAACTGGACAGCGAAAAACCCACAATCAAAATAATCCACTCCTGACGTAACATGAACACACAATAAGCCCGCACAAACACTAGCGGGCGAAACTTACCTAAATAGTACACCTCCCAAAACCCCAACAAGAAACAGGTGAAAACAATTAGACAGACATAAACGAAAAGGAAAAAGGGATCGGTGGCAGCTAGTAGACCGACGACGACCGCCGAGCGCCACCCGAACGGGAAGAGGAGTCACCTTCGGTAGTATTCGTGACATTCAGTGTGCTTTACACCAGCCACTAGTAGAGGAATTCAACTTTCAGCAGGACAATAACCTACAACACAAGGCCAAATCTACACTGGTTGCCTACCTAGAAGACCAAGTGGCTAAGTTACAGTTTTGACTTAAAATGCCTTGAAAAGCTATGGCAAGACTGGAAAATTGCTGTCTAGCAATGTTCCCCAACATCTTGACAGAGCTTGAAGAATTATGAAAATAATTATAGGCTAATATTGTACAATCCAGGTGTTCAAAGCCCTTAGAGGCTTACCCAAGAAGATCCAAAGGTGTTTCTAACATGTATTGACTCAGGGAGCTGAATACTTACGCAATGACTATGTTTTAGTTATTATATTTCTATCAATCTTTTTTTTTTAAATACAAATTGTCTTACACTTTGACATAAAGTGTTGTGTAGATTGTTGACTAATGTTGTGTAGATTGTTGACCAAAAATTACAAATAAATCCATTTTAATCGCACTTTGTTACAATAAAATGCGAAGAAATCAAAGGGGTATGACAGCTTTTGCAAGGCACTGTAGTTTCAGTGCCAATAATGAGTTCTGAAGTACTTTCTGAATTTGAGTTCAGAAGAGTGCAGAGACAGTTGACAATGATAACAATTGTTTATTCCACATAAGGAAACATGCACAGCTGAGGAAAATGCTTCCTGAGAGTATACTTTTTTGTATCTCAAGAAAATATACTGAAGTATACTTTCAAAAAAGTATATTTAACTTAAATGTCCACAAAATATTGCATACGTTCAAAATGCGTGCCAAAAATGTGCATATTACCCAGCATCCTTTCAGCAGCTGAAGTTTTGATTCATGATATTGTTCCTCATATTTAGCTTATTGAAATGTTTTGATGTTAATTTTCAAACTGAATGATGTTGTACTTTTAATTGCACATTACATGTTACACATTTTATTGAAATGTTAATTTATCACCATAGTATAAACAACTAAAGTGTGAAATCCAGCTAGTGCACGGTTATTATACATGTTGCTTAAAAGTTGCTGCCTCAGCTATAACTGTTTTGTACACATATGTTAACATTGGTTGATAACATAATTTGGTCTGTCAAGGTAACCTTTACATGGCTAATTACGACATCAAATGTGGTTAATGAATGAAAGACTATTTCTGGAATGCCTACTTGTAAAGAAAGTAATTAAATTATAATTAAAATACCAATTCAGTATACTTCAAATTTAGGAGAACTACACATAAAATGTAATTAAGGTGTATTCAAAATATATTTGTTTTGCTCTTTATCTAATATAGTAACAATATACTTAAGTACAAACATGTATTTAATATACTTAAATGCTAATAAAAACAAATAAAATGGACATTAAAAACTTTAAATATATTTTAATTGTTCCAATTTAGATCATTTTAAATACACTTAAGTATATTTATCACAGACCTATGTAAATACAGTATATTAAAATATATTAATGGAGTATTTTTTAAGTATATATAAATATATTTATGTTTCGCATGGGTGGCTACAGCTCTTACAGTATGACTACGAGGCTAGTAATATGCCTGTAGCATAAAGAGTAGAAAAGAGTGCCTGAAGTGACAGTTTTCACACTACAGGATCCAATAACTTTCCAACGTAAGTTCCTTGGTTGTGTGGTAACCATTTCTAAGGTGGTACAGTGAGGGCGACATTAAGTATACTTTATGTATTTGGGTCATGTTTGAGCACACCTAATTTGTTAGAAATGGCTCTCCCTTTCTGCCCAGATCATGATGAATGTGCTGTGTACGGAGCATGTAGCCAAACCTGCCTGAACACCTACGGCTCATATAGATGCAGCTGTACAGAGGGATACATCTTACAGAATGACAGAACATCCTGCACAGCCAAACAAGGTGAGACTAAGAGAACTGTATTACAAACAACACCATCTGCATATATGCCTTATATTCTTCATTTCTATTAATAAACATAGACGATACAATGTTGGCTCTTCGTTCAACCATTCTGGGTGTCCGTATATGATTAGGCCTAGTTCGTCTTAAACTTGTTTTTCAGCATTGGGTAGCTTCAGTAGAGGAACTATTAATTTGTTCCACCACTGACCACATCTATCTTCCCCCGAGTGGCGCAGCGGTTTAAGGCACGGCATCTCAGTGCTAGAGGGGTCACTATAGACACCCTGGTTTGAATACAGGCTGTATCACAACCGGACGTGATTGGGAGTCCCATAGTGCGGTGCAAAATTGGCCCAGCATCTTCGGGGTTTGGCCGGTGTACCGTAGTCCGTCATTGTAAATAAGAATTTGTTCTTAACTGACTTGCCTAGTTAAATAAAAAATATATCTTCCACCAGGGAATGTGGTAGTAGACATAGTCAGGTTAGGATAATGACAGATTTAAGGATTCTAAGGTTTTAACTGGTAACCATCTCAACACTCTGGGAGAGTTTTGTGGTGAGACAATACCCGGCATTGCCTTGATTTATGTTATGGTCCAATAACTGGCAAACAAAGCAGTACACCTAGCTGGGGAGAGTCGCACTGTTGCCAGTTTTAATCAATGTGACTGGTTTCCTACCAGGAATAAACTGAATATGATTACCCATAAACTTAACTGAACCTAATGCTCACACACATTAATATTAATTTAGCAGAGAAAGATTGCAGTACAGGGATAGCTATGGGTTTACCATTAGTTGTATAAGCTCATGAATATAAATTTAAGGAGCATATTTTCTCAGAGGCCATGAGATGGGGAGATGTAGAGGATGAAAAACATAATGTTTAATGTTTAATTCAAGTTCAGAAAATATGTTGTTTTCTTCTTCTACACTGTAAAACATTTTCTGTAAAATGTACCTTAACTTACTGGCAGCAATTAGCCAGTAAATTACTGTAACTTATTGTAACGACCCGGTATTGTGTTCTGTGTTTGTGGGTGTGTTATGGTTCTCATGGCTACTAGCAGGGGTTAAATATGTCAGGACAGATGGAAAGGTTGGGGGGGTATGATGGGTAATACCGCGGGATTTGGAAATGCATAAATAGGGATTACTGTCTCATTGCTCTCTCTCTTCTGTTCGTGCCTTGATCTGTTCCTATGAGAGTGACTCTTGACCCGACAGGGTAACATTGTGTACGTTCGGCATTTAGCGGCGTGGGTTGTGGCCGGAACAATAGCCCAGTTTATGAATAAACCTGTGTTCTGACCTGCACACCTAGAGTCCGTCTCTTTTCCCTTTATGACCCAGCCGGGTCATTACATTATTATACAGTACAGCTACTGTAATCCATTGTATGGTAATCCATTTTATGCCACAAAAATATTACTGTAATCTATTTTACAGTATATTACTGGAATTGCCCATGCAGCGACATATTACCCAGTGTTCTTTGCAAGTTTTCAATTTTATATTTACATTTGTATTTCGGTCATTTAGCTGGCGCTCTTGTCCTAAACAACTTCAACCAAGGTTGTTAAAATAAAAATGTATAATTACATTTCAGTAGACACTCTTATCCAGTGAAACTTACAGTAGTGAGTGGACACTATTTCCATACTTGTCCCCAATGGGAATCAAACCCACAACCCTGGCATTGCAAGTGCCAACCAACTGAGCCACACAGGATAATATCACAGTTGTAGCAAGTAAAATATTTTTGTAACCGTTACTGAAAATGTTGTTGTAGTTAAGGATACTATTGGTCTTCAATTTTGACAGTGTAGTTTTGGGGGAAAAAGTGGTGTTTCATTGGTGGGGGTGGCCATGTTGTTGGGGATCAGAAATGGCCTTTACAAGTGAAACAGATTGATGTTTCCAGGGTGAAAGCAGTGCAGAAAGTGTCATATGCTGAGGCAGTGAGGAAAGTAGAGACTGGTGGACAAAGGGTGAGGGAGCCTGAAAGGATCTCTGTGAGTAGTAGGCCAGTACAAAGTGACCCGGACAGTTTGTGCTTTAGTAAGGTTGACTTCTTGGCGTGTATTGCTTTTGTCATTAAAGATGGAAAGGAAATCACAGAAGTTTGAATTGGTAGTAACAGCAGCAGAGAAGATGTTGGATTTCAGAGATTTTAGTGCAGAAAAACTACAGGAAGTTTTGAGAGAAGGGGTTCCGATGGCCTGGTGTAGGATCTGTTGGGGCGTGTTGGGGATAGTGGTACAGTGCCTACAGAAAGTATTCACACCCCATGACTTTTTCCACATTTTGTTGTGTTACAATCTGAATAAAACATTTATTGAATTTCAATTTTGTGTCATTGGTCTACACACAATACCCCATAATGTCAAAGTGGAATTATGTTTTTAAAAATGCTTACAAATTAAAAAATGAAAAGCTGAAAAGCCTTGAGTCAATAAGTATTCAACCCCTTTGTAATGCCAAGCCTAAATATATTCAGGAGTAAAAATGTGTTGAACAAGTCATATAATAAGTTGCATGGACTTACTCTGTGTGCAATAATAGTGTTTAAAACGTTATTTTTTATCACTACCTCGTCTCTGCACCATACATAAACAATTATCTGTAAAGGCAGTGGCAGTCGGTGCTGTTTAAAATGAGGGAGGACGCAAAAATGTTTTATGAACATGGTCTCATTTCTATTACAGCATATTGGATGACTGTCATTCATATTCCATTCACCCAGCTCAATATAACATTGATGGTTTAGGCTACTACATAATACTCACGTTTTCCATATACCCATCATGATGTTGCTATAACCTAGCCTATAAATGAAAGTTTACAACGTAGGTGCACACAGGTCTAGAGACATTTGAGTAATCAAGGTGGCAGACATTGACACATTCAATACCTCGCACACTAGCTAGCTGCCCAGAAAGATTCACAGTTGTAATCGCTGCCGAAGGTTTTTCTAACATGTATTGGCTCAGAGGTGTAAATTAGATATTTCTGTATTTTATTTTCAATAAATTTGCTGAAACTTCTCCAAACATACTACCTCATGAAGCTGGTTGAGAGAATGCCAAGAGTGTGCAAAGCTGTCATCAAGGAAAAGGGTGGCTACTTTGAAGAATCTCAAATATAAAATATATTTAGATTTGTTTAAAAAAATGTTGGTTGCTACTTGATTCCATATGTGTTATTTCATAGTGTTGATGTCTTCATTATTATGTTTCAATGTAGAAAATAGTAAAAATAAGGAAAAACCTTGGAATGAATAGGTGTGTCAACTTTTGACTGGTACTGTATATAGGTTAACACGGCGGTGCAATTTCGTTTTTTTCCCCTTTTCCTATTTTTTGTGTATAAATGTGCAAACTCCAAACTGTGAAAGGCAACAAAACGCAACAAAGCGTTTAGTCTGCTGGAAAACCATGCAAAGAAGAAGAAATTTTATGATATACAGTGCATTCGGAAAGTATTCAGACCCCTTCCCTTCTTCCACATTTTGTTACATTACAGCCTTATTGTAAAATGTATTAAATAATTTTCCTAGAGCTGGACACCAGACCAAACTGAGCAATCAGGGGAGAAGGGCCTTGGTCAGGGAGGTGACCAAGAACCCGATGGTGACTCTGACAGAGCTCCAGATTTCCTCTGTGGAGATGGGAGAACCTTCCAGAAGGACAACCATCTCTGCAGCGCTCCACCACAGAAGCCACTCCTCAATAAAAGGAACATAATAGCCCACTTGGGCATGGTCTTGTTTCTATTACAGCATATTGGATGACTGTCATTCATATTCCATTCACCCAGGTCAATGTAACAGCGATAGGTTTAGGCTACTACATGACACTCAAATTTTCCCTATACCCATCATGAGGTTGCAACAACTTAGCCTATGAATTAATGTTTCCAACGTAGGTGTACACAGGTCGAGAGAAAAAATGTAGGTGACAGTGAAATTCAATATCGCCTTGCACACTCTTGCCTGCATCTAGCTGATATAGGGTTTAATTATTAGTCCAACAGTTGCAAAAGACAATTTATTTTGGACAAATTCAGGTATGTTTATCCCCATTTTGCTCCACTTGCTTCCGTTTAAGAAACGTTTTTTAACAGAATCGTGGAATGAATACACCCATGATCACGAGTAATCCGAGTTCACTCTCATAACAGCCACGTTGTATTCCTTCTCTTCCCTTCTCGTGTGGACTTCAATGCACAACAAATCAGCTGTATGTGACCAGGCGAAAAAACCTATCCAAGCCAAACCTCTACAAACATCCTACATCGTTGTCACCATATTAGCTAAAGTAATGTCATAGTCAGCATAGCTAATAGAACTAACGCGTTAGTAAACCTGTTACAATCATGCAGTAACGTTAGTGTACATTCAGTAAGCAGTTATACCAGCGGGCCCCAGTAGCATAAAATGAGTAATTCCAAAAGCTTACCTTGATTTGGAAGAGTTCCAGTGTTGTGTTGGAAAGTCATAGCCAGCTAGCTGACATAGCATCCCTCTGTTTGAGCAATATGTTTCGGTAGGCTAAACTGTGTGAAACTGAAAAGTGAAAAGTGAAAGTATGTGAAACTGAAAGTGAAAAAACAATGACAAAATATCTCTCTCTAGCTTTTCCTTCATTTTGGAATGAATGAATTTGTTCAAAACTGTTCACCTATTGTCTTTCTCTCTCTTTGAGTCAACTACTCACCACATTTTATACACTGCAGTGCTAGCTAGCTGTAGTTTATGCTTTCAGTACTAGATGACTGCTCTGATCCTTTGATTGGGGGGACAACATGTCAGTTAATACTGCAAGAGCTCTGATAGGCTGGAGGACGTCCTCCGGAAGTTGTCATAATTACTGTGTAAGTCTATGTAAGGGAGTGAGAACTATGAGCCTCCTAGGTTTTATATTGAAGTCAATGTACCCAGAGGAGGACAGAAGCTTGTTGGCCTCCGATTATACCATGGTGCTACCCTACAGAGTGCTGTTGAGGCTACTGTAGACCTTCTTTGAGAAATAGTGTTTTATTAAATAATTTGGTGATGTGATTATATTTATTGTAGTTTTATCTAAAAATTATAACTTTTTTAATGTTTCACAATTTAATATATTTTTTTAAATTCAATGAGGAGGATTGTCCTCCCCTTCCTCCCCCGAGGAGCCTCCACTGCTGGGCTCATTGAATTCTACAGCAGGATTAATACGTGCTCCTCAGGCTCAGCGGCTCCAGATACGTGCTCCCTTTCTGACCAGCAACTGACCAGCATAGAGAAGAAAAAGACAGAACTGATAATTGATCGCATGGTGCAAGGATGAATGCAATTAATTGATTTTTGAGTGTTATAACTGACACAGCTTTGAAGAACCAAAACATACACAGCCTCTGCTCCACAAACTCGTTCTCAAGAAGGAATCATTTGAGGGGCTGCAGTTTGCGAACGATATTGTACATACACTGGGGCAAAATAGTATTTAGTCAGCCACCAATTGTGCAAGTTCTCCCACTTAAAAAGATGAGAGAGGCCTGTAATTGAATGGGGCCATCACTGCATGGAGATATGCATGGAGGAATGGGCCAAAATACCAGCAACAGTGTGTGAAAACCTTGTGAAGACTTACAGAAAACGTTTGACATCTGTCATTGCCAACAAAGGGTATATAACAAAGTATTGAGATAAACTTTTGTTATTGACCAAATACCTATTTTCCACCATAATTTGCAAATAAATTCATAAAAAATCCTACAATGTGATTTTCTGGATTTTTTTTTCTCATTTTGTCTGTCATAGTTGAAGTGTACCTATGATGAAAATTACATGCCTCTCTCATCTTTTTAATTGGGAGAACTTGCACAATTGGTGGCTGACTAAATACTTTTTTGCCCCACTGTATATATATCACTCTCACAGCAGTCAAGCAATGCACTCCGCCAAGACTTGTCCACAATCTAGTCCGGTTGCGGCCACAACTAGACCTCTCAAATGTATCTCGAAATAATCACATTTGTATGCTTAGCAATCAACAAATGTACATTTTTTAAAGGTCATGAACAGTCAAAATCCTGTTTTCATGAAATTGGATGGTATTTGGATGAAACCAGATCAAAGTATGATGACCAAAGCATGAAAAATGTCTGTTGCTAATACATTGATGAAGTTTCATCATAGTTACTGGTCCCCTCCCCATATCAAACACTTGGATTCAGGAGGTGTGATTATTAAGTGGATTGGGTGACATCACCTTAACATGAATTTTAATACACCAATGGTCGTATGATATTGTCTTACCTAATTTAAATAAGTACCACCTTTTAAGGTGAACTCATAAATATTAGCTCCCCGCCCACTCAGCCTGTCTTTTCAAACCTCCTGGTATTTAGCCATGAGAGATAAAGTAAATATTCTCACATTTTTTGCCTTTTTATCCAAAACAAATATTGTATCATGGGTGCTATTTTAGTCACTAAAATGGAATTTTTACATGAAAATCAGAATGACTGTTCAGGACCTTTGACAAAGGCTTCTAAACAGACAGTGATTACAGGTCAAAACAGATCAAAACGACATGGCTAGCCACTCAACCGTTAAAGGTTTGAGATTTGCTGCCACTCTGATCTTACAGCACTCTCCCTAACAGGTGCAACAAATATAGCCTCTTACAAGACCTGCCTCAAAATGTTAATAACTGAGAAACAATACCATGCACCCACTATTGTTCAAAATGTATTTAGTGCTCCAAAAAATATGGTATGGTACTGTATTCTAAATTACAGTACATGACTGACAACATTTGGTCAGTAAGCTACTATTGCGTTTTAGGAAAAGGTTGGCAGAATTCCTAAAATGGAGTATATTTACTGGGCATTCTACAGTGTTTTACTGTTGAAATTACAGAAAGGTCTTACAGTCTGCTGTAAAACAAATGCCCTTTTTTTTCAGGGGTGGATCAGCTTTAATATGCAGATAGATTGTTGCTGCCATCAATGTAATTGTCTGCATCATTTCCAATCCCCCATATATTTCGGGGGTAAATATTTATATCTATATACATACACTACCATTCAAAAGTTTGGGGTCACTTAGAAATGTCCTTGTTTTTGAAAGAAAAGCACATTTTTTGTCCATCAAAATTACATCAAATTGATCAGAAATACAGTGTACATATTGTTAATGTTGTAAATGACTATTGTAGCTGGAAACGGCTGATTTTTAATGGAATGTCTATGTAGGCGTATAGAGGCCCATTATCAGCAACCATCACTCCTCTGTTCCAATGGTACGTTGTGTTAGCTAATCCAAGTTTATAATTTTAAAGGGCTATTTGATCATTAGAGAACCCTTTTGCAATTATGTTATCACAGCGGAAAACTGTTGTTCTGATTAAAGAGGCAATAAAACTGGCCTTCTTTAAACTAGTTGAGTATCTGGAGCCTCAAAATTTGTGGGTTCGATTACAGGCTCAAAATGGCCATTAATAACTTTATTCTGAAACTCGTCAGTCTATTCTTGTTCTGAGAAATGAAGGCTATTCCATGCAAGAAATTGCCAAGAAACTGAAGATCTCATACAACTCTGTGTCCTACTCCCTTCACAGAACAGTGCAACCTGGCTCTAACCAGAATAGAAAGAGGAGTGGGAGGCCCCGGTGCACAACTGAGCAAGAGGACAAGTACATTACAATCTGGACCATGTATTTCTGAAACTGTCCGCCACCATTGTCGCACCCCTTATTTCCAGCCTGTTCAACCTCTCCTTCGTATCATCTGAGATCCCCAAGGATTGGAAAGCTGCCGCGGTCATCCCCCTCTTCAAAGGGGAAGACACCCTGGACCCAAACTGTTACAGACCTATATCCATCCTGCCCTGCCTAGCTAAGGTCTTCGAAAGCCAAGTCAACAAACAGATCACTGACCATCTCGAATCCCACCGTACCTTCTCCGCTGTGCAATCCGGTTTCCGAGCCGGTCACGGGTGCACCTCAGCCACGCTCAAGGTACTAAACGATATCATAACCGCCATCGATAAAAGACAGTACTGTGCAGCCGTCTTCATCGACCTGGCCAAGGCTTTCGACTCTGTCAATCACCATATTCTTATCGGCAGACTCAGTAGCCTCGGTTTTTCTAATGACTGCCTTGCCTGGTTCACCAACTACTTCGAAGACAGAGTTCAGTGTGTCAAATCGGAGGGGTTTTTGTCCGGTCCTCTGGCAGTCTCTATGGGGGTACCACAGGGTTAAATTCTCGGGCTGACTCTTTTCTCTGTATATATCAATGATGTTGCTCTTGCTGCGGGCGATTGCCTGATCCACCTCTACGCAGACGACACCATTCTGTATACTTCTGGCCCTTGCTTGGACACTGTGCTATCTAACCTCCAAACGAGCTTCAATGCCATACAACACTCCTTCCATACAACACGCCTTCTACGCCCGACTAGCATCACCACCCTGGATGGTTCCGACCTAGAATGCATGACTGATGCCTTTAGTGAGAGGTCTAATGCTTTAATATTTAATAATTTCTGCTGGATTTCTAATCCCTTAATATTATTGTTGGATCCAATTTTACCAGCTAACATTTTGATGGCAATAATAAATAGATATGTCGATTGTGGACAAGCTTGTTTAACTCCTCTTGAAAGTTTAAAACTTTCTGAGATGTAGCCAAATGTACTTTATTTTACTGTGCATTTTACAACCTGCTCTATTCAGTTCATGCAGTATCATACTATTGATTAATACAGTAAGTTACTGATAAAATTACAAAAATGATTAACAGTGTGTATTTGACTTAATCAGTTTTCATCACAATGTTACAAGGTTCTGATTATATATTACAATGCTTTCACCTTGCATGTTCCAAAAAGTACATAGTCCAACACTTTGTGACATTTACCTTGAACTCTTTTAAAATCTAAAATTTATCAGACAATTTCAATGCAATTCTAGAAATGATGTGGAAGGTAGATAGGCAGGTAGCCTAGTGGTTAGAGCATTGGACTAGTAACCGAAAGTTTGAAAGATTGAATCCCTGAGCTGACAAGGTAAAAATCTGTTGATCTGTCCCTGAACAAGGCAGTTAACCCAATGTTCCTAGGCCATCATTGAAAATAAGAATTTGTTCTTAACTGACTTGCCAAGTTAAATAAAGGTTTAAAAAAATATATATATATGGTAATTGTTTGACCCTTGTGGTACAGTAGAGATATGTAGAGTTGAATGACAGCTACAGTTTTGCATTCAAGAGAACAATGTCTCTATCAGAGAGCTTGGCTGTGCCCAAAATGGCACCCTATTCCCCTATGGGCTCTGGTCAAATGTAATGCATTACACTACAAAGAGAATAGAGTGCTATTTGGGACGCAGTCAATGTGCTCGTATGAGAGAACCAAAGCCCCATCCATGCTGTAGTAGTATCTCAGGGTATATTATCTAGCTCCTAAAGGTTGACTTAGAGGGATCAGGTTAAAGAAAAGTGCCTTTCACAGTGGACAAACTAATTTATTGCCCATATTAGGAGAGCCAGCCCTGACTTGAACTTGTGAGGGGTATCAGTGGCAATCAATTAATCAAAATGTGTTTATAAAGCCCCTTTTACGTCAGCAGTTGTCACAAAGTGCAGAAACCCAGCCTAAGACTCCAAAGAACAAGCAATGCAGATGTAGAAGCGCAGTGGCTAGGGAAAAAATCCCTAGAAAGGTAGGAACCTAGGAAGAAATCTAGAGAGGAACCAGGCTCTGAGCTGTGGCCAGTCCTATACTGGCTGTGCCAGCTGGAGATTATAAAGGTACATTGTCATTAAGGACAGATCGTTCTTCAAGACTTTCAAATGTACATAGATGACCAGCAGGGTCAAATAATCCCCATGGTTATAGAGGCTGAAACAGGTCAGCATCATAGCCAAGTATTCAGTGTTTGAGACAGCAGGTGGGTGAGTGAGTGAGAGAGAGAGAGAGAGAGAGAGAGAGAGAGTGAGAGAGAGAGAGAGAGAGAGAGAGAGAGAGAGAGAGAGAGAGAGAGAGAGAGAGAGAGAGAGAGAGAGAGAGAGAGAGAGAGAGAGAGAGAGAGAGAGAGAGAGAGACAGAAAAAAACACTGTCAGTTAGGCCTCAGAAGTGGGTTGTGTTAGCCTATCAGTCACTGGGCTAAATCCCCCTTCTGACACAAAGCTGGGGATGGAGCTTGGACTGTGGAACAAAACGTTTTCTTCATCTTCCTCCGCTTTTCATTGGAAAACAAAGTTAGTTTGCTCATGTATAGAGAAAACAGCTGGTAAATGACTTTTATTTAGATATACTTTCCCAGCTCATCTACGACAATAATGGACATAGGGGTGTATTGGGTAGAGGAGGAGATAACAGCTGTATAGAAAATTGTAATTGCAATAGTTGTTTTATTGAATGTGATGTAGTTTTGATGTAGCTTTGATGTTCCTTCAGGAGTTTGTTCTGTTTAGCTATAAATTACAGAAATGTCTTGAAGAAAATCCACATTGTGTTTAATATCTTCTTAGTCCTCCTGGGTTGATACAGGCATTTTATATTCTTTGTGAAGGATTTCCACCATGTTGTTTTTCCCCAATTTCTCCAAATGTCTTTTTCTTGTGTTCCAGACCCTGGCGATTCTCCTCCAGCTCTACTGATTGGAAGGTCAGATTGCATAGCAACCACACGATTAAATGGATCTAGTCTACAGACCTTGAAACTGTTGGATGAAAATGGATCCCTTTCATTGGATTACAATTACCAGGAAAAGGAAGTGTGTTGGCTTCTTTCCTCAGACTCCTCCAGACGGCTACGCTGTGCTAAAATGAAGAATCTGAATGGATTTACAATGGAAATGGATATCAAAACAGTACAAAGTTTACAAAGTATGTCTTGCAGTGTGTCAAGTGGTCAAAAATATTCTCCAACTTACAATGATTGGCAACTATTGATTTTTTTTGCACACTCAGTCATGCCCCTTCAGAAAGCCTTAAAACGCTCCCGGTCTCTCTCTTTCTCTCCTTCTTCCTCTCTCTATGTCTCTCTCTTCTCAATGTCCATTTTCCTCCCCCTTCAAGCAATCACATGCACCCACAGCACTTAGGCCTGTATGTCTTCATATTTTCAAGTCTATTTTCCCCCCACTTACTTTCACAATGTAGGAAATGCCTACCCAATGCACTTCCCATGGTCACCCTCTTCTTCAGAGTCATTGTAGTGCTAGTCTATCCTGTTAATAATTTAAGGAATACTGTTCACGCTCAGTATACAATCAATGTTAGATTCCTTCCTTACTTTGCATTCAGTTATATGTCTTTACCTTTAATGAATGACATGAATGTCCATAATAAAATGCTATCTAACATAATGGAAGATCAGCAGGTCTATACTCACAATATGTCCTTAATCAAAGAAAGTTTTGGTGGCAAGAATTTAATGACTTTGTTTTCATCCATAGATGTAGAACACATGACCATTGATTGGCTCACTGGAAACTTCTACTTTGTGGACCATGTAAGCGACAAGATATTTGTTTGCAGCCATGTTGGGGACACCTGCATCACCATCATAGATTTAGATCTGACCAATCCTAAAGGAATCGCTGTGGATCCTCTTATGGGGTAAGTTATCTTTGTATGTTTACTTTGGCTGGCAATTACAAGTGTAACCTTTAGTATCCCTCAAGTCCATTGGCTCCATCTATCGTCACAGATCTTGTCACGTACCCATGGTATGCATTTTTTTGTGTCCATTTAACTTGACATTGGCTGGTAAAATCAATTGGCTAATATTCAATCAAGTGCAAGGAGTGGTTTTCCGAATAGTGCTTCCAGAAATGTGTTTTCCATGGTAGCACATCACAGATGGGGGTAGTAAACACTTCAAAACTGCCACTTCTGAAAAACCATTCCAGAAACACAGTGCAGTATCTTCAGTTGATTGAATAAAGGCTTTCTCAGAATGTTAAGCATTTAAAAACTTGTGCCTACCATACCATATAACAATATGCATGATCGCCTGTCCTTACGCAATGCAGATATTGCTTTCCTTTCGGAGCATGTCTAGCTGTGTAAATGCTGGGGAGCCAATGCTCCAGACAGCTTCCACTGTCACTAGGTTTCATCAGTATTTACTGATTCCCCCTCACATCCCCCTGTATAAAACTCCCCTGCAGGACCCTCTCTGTTTGAGCATTTTTGGTTATGTCACCACCATAAGTACCCAAGCCACTGTGGGGGAGACAAAATGGCTGTCTGAAAACCGTGCTTCAAACGGAGGAGGAAGGGGGGGGGGGGGTTATGGAAAGGGGGGGTGTTATGGAGGTCTGATTATATTATTCCAGTTATCAGCAGCTAAAAGGATTTCTGTTGTGTTGTAAGATTCCCAGGGAGAAGGAACACAGGCGCTCAACAGAGAGAGAGAGAGAGAGAGGGTCAGACCCATTATTTTCATGAGGGTACAAGGACGGGCAGTAGACATGAATTCAGAACAGCTGTTTAATGAGAAACCTTTCTCTGAGAGATGCTGTATCTTAGCACCAGGGCTCTTGGTGGAGCAAAGGCCATTTACAGTGCAAACAACACCAGAATGAGAGCATCGGAACTTCTCTTCTCGATGTGTGTTATTTGGCAGTTATATACTAACCCAGGCCTGTCCAAATAAAATTTTGAAATATTGATAATTTATTAGACCGAGACGCACGTCGTCAGGAAAACAGATCAATCTCACTTAAAACATCTGAAACAGCGCTCCTCTGTCTCAGTATGTGTAGACCATGTATCTGATGCTGTCTAGACCAAATGTCATACTATTTCTGGCCAGACAGCATCAGATACATGGGCTACATATAGAGGGGCACTGTTTCGCTCACTCAGATTCTTTCTCCAGTGATATATTTTCAGCAGAGAGGAAGAGGCGAAGAGAGAGGGCTCACTTTCGCCAAAATCTGTCTAGAATAAGCCCAATGCATTTCTATGGGAATAGTATGCAGACCTATACTTGTCGCCTCCCTTCCCACCTTTGGGACAAAGGCTCCCATTGTTAGGGCGGAGACATGAGCATCTTGTCATTATGGATAAAAGAGCTAGAAAATTATATATCATACAATGTCGTTGAGGAACAATGGGAAAGTAATTCTGTTTTGAAAGTTTGCGAATGAAAGTTCCTCAGTATTAGATTTTTTTTTTCAACACTCCCGGCCTCGATAATCACCAAGCCAAATATCAAGAGCAAAATATCATGATCTGATGATCCCATATATCTAGGGGAAACGTGATAAAAAAACAGCTGTCTGTCCCAAGCTCACTGGCACAGGAAACTCTGAGAACCCAGAATAGGCTAGTTGATACAATGTTTAAAGTTCACTAATGACAGCTTCTGGCCGGACCCAGTGATGATTTGTTACAATGTTAAACTTCACAAGCAATAGTTCAAGACAGATAGAAAGGGAGGCAGACAGGCGGCGTAGAGAGAATAATGTGATTGAAAGAACCAGAATTTTCGTCAGGATATTTTTGACTATTTTTATTTGTCAGCTTATGCATTTTACTTAGTTGACGATGAACGTTATAGGCCTACTGCTGCATTAGCCTATAGGCTATCTCTGAGTTCTATGCTCTCATTTCTTTAGCTGTCAATGGACCACACAGTGAATCAATGTTTCCATATTGCAGAGGCTGGTGCTCTTGCCATATTTTAATTTTAACATTTAGATTTGTATCATTTAACTTAAAATGTTATCATTTAACTTAAAACTGGTACACAGATCGGTAGAAATGATAGGATAAATTGTAACCCCAAATTTGAAACTCTTTACTATTACACCCATTCAAAAATTCTGAATGCAGAAAGTTCTGTATCCAATTTTCAAAGAAAATAGATTAAAAGCGAAACGAGTAGCTCTCGTCGTTGATAAACTATATATTGATAACCAGTTGTTCAGAGACACAAAGACTACTCCATGGTTATTTTAAAAATTACAAAGTTCTCATAGATGAGGAAAATAAACACAATTCAAGCCCGGTTATTGATTGTAACAATACAATACAAAATATAGCTTTTCTATAAATCTTCACATATAACTAATTGAACACAAGCACTATTTCTACATAGTGAAGATAAAAACTAAGTAAACAGAAGGCACAGTATGTGTGGATGGTGTGGTGTGTGTTTATTTTATTTGTTATGTTTGGTAAGTTGAGTGAGTAATGAAATGGTTGCATATCCCAGAGCCAATGTATTGCTGTGAGCCAGGTATGAGAGGGCTTTCAATGTTGTTCAGATGATGGATATACTTTTATAATGAATTATACGTCTTATTTATTTATTGTCCTATCATGGGGAACTACATTTTAAAAATAAATTATATCTAATTATTTATTATCCTATTTTAATGGTACGGTCCATGGCCCTATACCCTAGACACCCACATGAATGGCCCAGCTACTAAGGATAAGTCCCTAACTGTTTTATGTGCATGCTGTAAGCGTGTATGCAGCCAAAATGAGGTCAGAGACCAAGAGCAGCACTGCCCCCTCAAGATTCTGAGCCTGCTTGGCAGGGTTGGTCCTGCAAAGCCAAAGCCCCCTAAAGGGAGAGCATAATAAACAAGGAAATTCTCAAAGCTGCTAATGAGAACCTTGACGACCTTGTACCTAGCCGGTGGGGATTCCGGTGGGGTGCCCCCACCCAGGCAGTGGCAGTGCTGGCAACACTAGCTGCAGTAACCCATGGGGAGGGGGTCACACTCGGACATTCAGAGAGGGGGTATATTATTGTGGCCCTGGTGGCACGAAATCAGTCGGACTGCATGGAGATGCTTGGGAACATGGTCAAAACGGATGACCGTATTGTGGGTGTTTCAGGAAGAAGGTGTAAATTTGACCTCCATTATCTAGGATGTGACAATGGTAAATAAATCTCTACATTTATGCTCATTTTTTGCGCGGTCTTGCAGGCCTTCTCATGCAGCTGCAACTGCAAGTACATTTGTAAATCATGACCCATCTTGAGTTGGGCTCTGGGATGGTGCAATTGTTGAGAGGGTGAGCTTATGGTTGTGTGGGGGTAAGGGCTGAATGTGTGTGGGTGTATGTGTGTATCCCACAACTGTTGCGAAGGAAGAAGTAAAAGATGTTAGGGACTATAGAGGATGATCCACAGCAATATGTAATAAAAATCGAGGTGAGGGCGATGGAAATGCATTTGGCAATGGATCTGCTTCGGTTCGGTGGATGGCGCTGTGTGCACTTTTCGAAGGATGGATCCCAGTCGGTCCGGGGCTGTGGGATGCGAGGGGTCGGGGGTGGTCTGCCGGGCATTGGGATGACAACCCAACTCGAGATGGGGGCTTTTGGCGGGTGGAATAGTGGGGACCAATTGGAGGTTTGCTTAGTGGAGATGCAAATGTCATGGTACAACTATATAGACACTCAATCATTATGTTACTTTTTAATAGGACGTTTACAAACATATATTTTGATAAAAATAATTGGTGTTGAAATAAGTGGTGAAATAAGTATAGCCAGTTACAATTGTAATGGTTTAGCAGATAATAAGAAAAGACGATCAGTATTTACCTGGCTAAAAGAGAAGGATTATAATATCTATTGTTTACAGGAAACCCATTCGACAGTTTTAGAGGAAGTTTTGTGGAAAAATAACTGGGGGGGTGAAATATATTTCTCCCATGGGCAAAGAAATTCAAAAGGGGTGATGGTTTTAATTAATAATAACTTTGATCCAAATGTGCAACTTGTCCAAACAGATCCTCAAGGTAGATGGATTATTTTAAATATGTTATTGGACAATAAACATATATGGCTTATTAACCTATACGGTCCGAATAATGATGATCCAAGCTTCTTTGACAATATACATAAGAATGCATCAACTCTACAAGCAACACTAGACTCTATTATTATAGTGGGAGATTTTAATACGGTCTTAAATACCTCTATGGACCAGAAAGGAAATCACACTACAAACTATCACCCTCAGGCACTTAAGGAAATCAGGAATGTCATGGATATATTGGAATTAGTGGATATATGGAGACTTAAATACCCTGACCTAGTGAGATATACATGGCGGAGGCTTAATCAAGCTAGTCGCCTTGACTACTTTCTTATATCATTCTCTCTGGCACCAAAAGTTAAAAAGTGTTTGATAGGGGACAGAATGCGGCCGGACCATCACATAATTGGCATATATATTACTCTTACAGAATTTCCACGTGGGCGAGGATATTGGAAATTTAATCAAAGCCTACTAGATGATAAATTGTTTAGAACTAGGACAAAATAATTTATAACTGACTTTTTTAAACATAACATAGGTACAGCAGATCCCCATATTGCATGGGACACTTTTAAGTGTGCCTTTAGAGGCCATGCAATTCAGTACTCATCTATAAAACAAAAGCAATTTAGATCAAAAGAGTCCATATTAACAAAGGAAATTGAAGGACTAACAGTACGGTTAGATAACAATAAAAACGGTACCATAGAGGCACAGAATAAGTTAGAGGAAAAACAAAAAGAAATGGAGGAACTTATTGAAGAAAGATCCAGTGTATTATATTATAAAAATAAAGCGAACTGGATGGAATATGGGGAAAAATGCACCAAATTCCTTTTCAATCTTCAATATAGAAATGCTACCAAAAAAAACGTATTAAAACTTGTTACAAATGATGGAGTCGCATGATTCACCAAATGATATTTTGAAAGAGGAAGTAAAGTACTTTAAGAATATGTTTTCGTTTCAGGCTCCTCCATCTCCACTAACTGAAACTAATTGTATGAATTTTTTCCCTAATAATAATGTAAAATTAACATCTGTACAGAAAGACTCATGTGAAGGCCTAATTACAGAGGAGGAACTACTTGATGCAATTGGGGCCTTTAAGGATGGGAAAACTCCAGGACTGGATGGCATACCAGTGGAAGTATACAAAAAATGTTTTGATATACTCAAAGGACCATTATTAGCTTGTTTTAACCACTCCTATATAAATGATAGATCATCAGACACGCAACAAGAAGGTGTGATATCATTATTACTGAAACAGGACCCAAGTGGTATATATAAAGATCCAGTCCATTTAAAAAATTGGAGACCTCTTACACTTCAGTGTTGTGATGCAAAAATCCTAGCAAAATGCTTGGCGCATAGAATAAAAAAAGTTTTGTCAGATATTATTCATCCTAATCAGACAGGTTTTTTACATGGACGATACATTGGAGATAATATAAGGCAAGTACTGGAAACAATAGAACACTATGAAATATCGGGGACACCAGGCCTGGTTTTCATAGCTGATTTTGAAAAGGCTTTTGATAAAGTACGACTGGAGTTTATATATAAATGCCTAGAATATTTCAATTTTGGGGAATCTCTTATAAAATGGGTTAAAATTATGTATAGTAACCCTAGGTGTAAAATAGTAAATAATGGCTACATCTCAGAAAGTTTTAAACTATCTAGAGGAGTAAAACAAGGTTGTCCACTATCGGCATATCTATTTATTATTGCCATCGAAATGTTAGCTGTTAAAATTAGATCAAACATTAATATTAAGGGATTAGAAATCCAGGGCCTAAAAACTAAGGGGTCATTGTACGCTGATGATTCATGTTTTCTTTTAAAACCACAACTAGAGTCTCTCCACGGCCTCTTAGAGGATCTAGATACATTTGCTATCCTCTCTGGATTAAAACCAAATTATGATAAATGTACCATATTACGTATTGGATCACTAAAAAATACACATTTTACATTGCCATGTAGTTTACCAATTAAATGGTCTGACAGAGATGTGGACATACTCGGTTTACAAATCCCAAAAGAAAGAAATGATCTCACTCCAATAAATTTTCATAGAAAGTTAGCAAAAATAGATAAGATCTTGCTACCATGGAAAGGAAAATACCTGTCTATTTGTGGGAAAATCACCCTGATTAACTCTTTAATCATATCACAGTTTACCTATTTGCTTATGGTTTTGCCTACAGCTAGTGACCTGTTTTTTAAATTATGTGAACAAAAAATATTCAATTTTATTTGGAACGTTAAACCAGATAAAATTAAAAGGGCCTATTTATATAACAAATATGAATTCGGAGGGAAGAAATTATTAAATATTAAAGCATTAGACCTCTCACTAAAGGCATCAGTCATACAAAAGTTATACTCAAATCCAAACTGGTTCTCTAGTAGATTGGTACGAATGTCTCATCCTATGTTCAAGAAGGGCCTTTTTCCCTTTATTCAGATTACACCTGCTCACTTTCAGTTGTTTGAAAGGGAAATAATCTCCAAAATATCTTTATTTTTTAAACAAGCCTTAGAAAGTTGGTTGCAATTTCAGTTTAATCCACCTGAAAGGACGGAACAAATAGTACAACAAATCTTGTGGTTAAATTCAAATATAGTAATTGATAAAAAAACTGTATTTATCGAAGAAATGTTTAAAAAAGGTATAATTTTTGTGAATGATATCATAAATAGGACCGGTGGAGTAATGTCACACATGCAGCTAACACAGACATATGGAAATGTCTGCTCTACCCAAAATTATAACCAATTAATTGCAGCATTACCACAAAAATGGAAGAGGCAAGTAGAAGGGGAAAAAAGCAAGGAACTTGTATGTCGGCCCTATATTAAAGAACATAAATGGTTAAAGAAAAGTGTGATAAATAAAAACATATTCCAATTTAATTTAAGGACCAAGAAACTGACAGCTGTGCCATATAAATTGCAAAATAGTTGGGAAGAGATTTTCGATGTACCCATTCCATGGCACATGGTTTATGATTTGATACGCAAAACAACGCCGGATTCAAAACTTCGAATTTTTCAATTTAAATTATTGTACAAAATTCTTGCAACTAATAGAATGTTATATATATGGGGGATACAATCTTCCCAGCTCTGCAGAATCTGCTGTGAGGAGGCAGAGTCATTAGATCATTTATTTTGGTATTGTCCGTATGTAGCTCGTTTTTGGTCACCGGTCCAGGAATGGTTGAAGAATTGCAACATTTGTGTAGAACTAACGCTACAGATAGCAATACTGGGGGATTTGAAAAGCCATAGTCAATCAATCAATAATATAATAATTATTTTAGCAAAAATGTTTATTTTTAATTTACAATCCGTGGAAGCTATGAGAATAGGAAGATTCAAATCTTTTGTGAAGCATCACAGCACAGTTGAAAAATATATGGCAAATAAAAATCTGAAATGGATGATGTTGGAAGATAGATGGAAGGGTTGAGTGGAGCTGAAGGGTGGAACTAATATCAAGATAAACAATGTAGGGCATACGGGATCTGTGAAATGTGTATAGGTGCGGAGCTTTTGTGAAATAGCACAGTTACAAGTGGAAATCAAACTGGATGGACAACAGAAATAGAGGAAGGACTAAGAACAAACAAGAGAGAACTATTATAAAGTAGACTGTGTCTGTAAAATGTGTATAAGATGTATAAATTGAAGGTAAAAACAGAAATGTTTATCAGTTTACTCCAATTGGGGGATCGGTGGTAGGGTTTGCGGGGAATAATAATAAAGGTATACTCTTTAAAAAAGTATGTATGTCTATATAGGTATGTGTATGTATATATGTGTATATGTATGCATACGGGTATGGATATATATATATTTACGCCAAAAAATATGGGGGATTGGAAATGATGCAGACAATTACATTGGAAGCAACATTCTTTCCGCAATATTAAGCTGATCCACCCCTAAAAAAAATAAATAATAATAATAAAAAAAAATAATAATAATAATAATTGTGAATGCACATTCACGTGCACACATAGGAGGTCCCGTGAAAAAACAGCCTTGCCTATGGAAATGAAAGGCCCGTCCAGCTGATTCATTCTGGCGCCGGGTCTGTACTAATCTCTATTATACATGGCCCCTTAAAGCTAATATGTATTTTTAACTAATTTAAAGAATAAAACCTTTACAGTACTTTTCCTCAGCTAAACCTCAGCATCCAGATTATTTAACATAACTTCAGATGCATGCTTCTGGTTCTCAATATAACGCCTGTATCTCTAAATAATGCAGCGTCTACTCTACACAGCAAAATGATTCCTGTGAAGTGAACATTTTTATTGATACAAGGATTTTAGATTGGTTTCTCACATCCTCACAATGAATTCCCCACCTAATTCCCCAAAACACTTCCTTCCTATGAAATGTCTTTGTGTTGTTTTGCTAAAAGCAATGCGGCTTGTCTCTTATGATTCACTGTGAATCTATGCAGCGTGTTGCTGTGACTGTGTTTGCATGGAGAATGACAAACATTCCCTTTTAACTTCATGAAAATAGAATGAAATTACTCCCAGGACAAACATGCCTGTTTACTTTACATGTAAAAACATTAGTTGTTGAAAAGTTAGTCACTTACACACACACACACCAACACATACACACGTGCATGCATGATGTGACGTGGTGTATGTTTTGAGGGATAATGGTGTAGGAGGAGAGTGCATGTGCAGGCCCCTCCGGGAGCAGGGAGCTTGGCATGAATTCTGCCAGCTAGATTGGTTATCAGGAGGAAGCGTTTTTCTGGTCTCGTCTTCCTCTAATTGGTGAGACAGCTATAGTTGTTTCTAGTGAGAGAGAGAGCCTGGGGCAATGGAGTGAAAACAAAAATAAATTGGGGAGGTTGGTGATAGCAGCAAAGCATGAGGAGCAATGTTAACGGAAAATGTTCTGACACCACCCTACATTTTTTTATGCTGTTGTTTAGATTTTTTATTTCTATTTTATTAAAAGGAATGCTATTCTTTTACTTTTTGCCTCTGGAAAGCTTTGATGGATATGGTATAGTCTATTCTTCCCACTGTTAAAATTATCTTTGAAAAGGAATTGAAATGAGAGTGAACTTCGTTTCATCTTGCCTGTGGTAGTTTTAGTTACACTCTAACTTCCCAAAGAAATAATGTTGACTGAGGGGGCATATTTTTCCATCATCATATTTTGATGGGAGAATGGATTTTGATTAGGCTAAAAGCAAAAACCAAAATAACAACAATGTTTATTAGTTTAGTCAGGGATAGAGTTCCTTTCCCATTTGATTGTAGAACATACATACAGTACTTTAAACCCCTCTAAACCCTTTGATAAATAAATCCTCAACAATATGAACCTAGTGAGCTCTCTCGGCATATGATGTTATAGGTTCTCTGCAGGGCAGGCCTCAAATCAAATCAAATCAAATTGTATTGGTATCATACACATGGTTAGCAGATGTTAATGTGAGTGTAGCGAAATGCTTGTGCTTCTATTTACAACAGTGCAGTAATATCTAACTAGTAATCTAACAATTCCCCAACAACTACCTAATACACACAAATCTAAAGGGGTGAATGAGAATATGTACATATAAGTATATGGATGAGTGATGGCTGAGCGGCATAGGCAAGGTGCAGTAGATGGTATAAAATACAGTATATACATGTGATATGGGTAATGTAAGATATGTAATCATTATTAAAATGGCATTATTTAAAGTGGCATTGTTTACTTAAAGTGTCTAGTGATCCATTTATTAAAGTGTCCAGTAATTGGGTCTCAATGTAGGCAGCAGCCTCTCTGAGTTAGGGATTGCTGTTTAGCAGTCTAATGGCCTTGAGATAGAAGCTATTTTTCAATCTTTCGGTTCCAGCTTTGATGCACTCTCTCGGTCCCAGCTTTTGATGCGCCTTCTGGATGATAACGGGGTGAACAGGAAGTGGCTCGGGTGGTTGTTGTCCTTGATGATCTTTTTGGACTTCCTGTGACATCGGGTGCTGTAGGTGTCATGAAGAGCAGGTAGTTTTCCCCCGGTGATACATAGTGCAGGTCGCACCACCTTCTACAGTGCCTTGCAGTTGGGTGCAGTGCAGTTGCCATACCAGGCGGTGATTCAGCCCGACAGGATGCCCTCGATTGTGCATCTGTAAAAGTTTGTCAGGGTTTTGGGTGACAAGACAAATTTCTTCAGCCTTCTGAGGTTGAAGAGGTGCTGTTGTGCCTTCTTCGCCACACTGTCTGTGTGGGTGAACCATTTAAGTTTGTCGGTGATGTGTACGCCCAGGAACTAAATAAATGTCCACCTTCTCCACTGCTGTCGATCATCTCCTTTGTTTCGTTGACGTTGAGTGAGAGGTTGTTTTCCTGACACTACACTCCGAGTGCCCTCACCTCCTCCCTGTAGGCTGTCTCGTCGTTGTTGGTGATCAAGCCCACTACTGTTGTGTCGTCTGCAAACTTGATGGTTGAGTTGGAGGCGTGCATGGCCACGCAGTCGTGGGTGAACAGGGAATACAGGGGAGGGCTGAGCACACACCCTTGTGGGGCCCCAGTGTTGAGGGTCAGCGAAGTGGAGATGTTGTTTCCTACCTTCACCACCAGGGGCGGCCCGTCAGAAAGTCCAGGACCCAATTGCACAGGGAGGGGTTGAGACCCAGGGCCTCCAGCTTGATGATGAGCTTGGAGGTTACTAGGGTGTTGAATGCTTAGCTGTAGTCAATGAACAGCATTCTTATATGCAGTGTGATGCCGATTGCGTCATCTGTGGACCTGTTATAGCGGTATGCGAACTGAAGTGGGTAAGGTGGAGGTGATATGATCCTTGACTGGTCTCTCAAAGCACTTCATGATGACAGAAGTGAGTGCTACGGGGTGATAGTAATTTAGTTGAGTTTTCTTTGCCTTCTTGGGTACAAGAACCATGGTAGCCATCTTGAAGCATGTGGGGACAACAGACTGGGATAGGGAGCGATTAAATATGTCCGTAAACACACCAGCCAGCTGGTCTGCGCATGCACTGAGGACACGGCTAGGGATGCCGTCCGGGCCAGCAGCCTTGTGAGGGTTAACAAGTTTAAAAGTTTTACTCACATCAGCCACAGAAAATGAGAGAGGGGACGCACTCTTTGTTAGCGAGCCGCGATGGTTTCACTGTATTATCCTCAAAGTGGGCAAAGAAGGTGTTTAGTTTGTCTGGAAGCGTGACGTCTGTGTCCGTGACATGGCTGTTTTTGTTTTTTTTGCCCATGATTTCCTGTAGACCCTGCCACATACGTCACGTGTCTGAGCCATTGAATTGTGACTCCACCTTGTCCCTCTACCGGCATTTCACTTGTTTAATTGCCTTGTGGATGGAATAACTACACTGTTTATATTCAGCCATATTTCCAGACCTCCTTCCATGGTTAAATGCGGTGGACGCGCTTTCAGTTTTGCACGAATGCCGCCATCCATCCATTGTTTCTGGTTAGGGTAGGTCTCCATGTTAGGATTGAGGGGGTGAGGAATTGGATGATTGGATAGAAACACTTCTGATTTGGAGATGTGGAGAGTATTCGCACTGTTATCTTTTCATTTGAATTATGTCACCGAAATCACAAAATGAATGCACATTCAGCTTCTATTTTCAGTCCCTATATCTACACCATCTTTCATGGTTATTTAATCTAATGGACAAAAAGACAAAAGCAACAATACTTTGAGATATTATGTGTATTATGTGCTGGTAGTCATTGTCTGTTTGATGGAGGTCATGGTACAACCCAAATGTCACCTCGTTATGTTTTCAATTATTTTTTTAAGAAAGTAGTATTTAATAGAGAGAATGTATCACCTCACTTTCACATGCAACATGCAACAACTGGTGTTCATAAATATATTCACTGTATTTTTATGGAAGAAAGGATTTGTGGAGATGTGCACTTTGTCTCTTTTGAGGAACAACTGCACAAAGAGGAGCCCTGGAGGTTTTGCCCAACTGTTCTATGGACTAGACAAATGTGTCCTTGTGCAGATATAGTAGTATAATATGTATTGTAAGTGTAGCGGTATAAAAAGGGCCAATGAAAGGCATGCCAATGTCATTTATTGTAGGATGCATGAACCTAAAACGTTTTGAAAGACGTTCTAAAAAACTACTGTAAAAGGTAACAAGATATATTTACAAAGGAGAAGAAAAATAGACTTCAGATAGGACGTGCAAAGACCATCATAGTTCATGAGCCAGGGAGGTCGGTTGGACTCACATGGGCCAACGATGTCTCATAGTGATTTTCTTGAAGGTCTATGTCCCTACAGTTGGAAAATGTGTGATAGCAGTGGAGCAATGGCAGCTTTTCCTGTGTTATCTTTCATCCCTCCATCCCATAACTTTTCCCGATATGACAAACAATGTCAGTATACAACAAGTTATTGCTCACAGTGTATCAGAATGACCTGTATAAATTGCTTAAGAGGAAAACCTGATACATGTTAATCTTTGTTTTACCAGTGGTTCTGAAAGGTCATGAAATTACCTTTCAAATGATACATAATATAACCAACTGAAATCACTAGCTACAACTATTGCTAAAAAATAGCCCATATTGTGCCATCGACATTAGAATGTTGGAAGCTCAGGGCCTCCCGGGTGGAGCAGTGGTCTAGGGCACTGCATCGCAGTGCTAGCTGCGCCACCAGAGTCTCTGGGTTCGCGCCCAGGCTCTGTCGCAACCGGGAGTTCCATGGGGCGACGCACAATTGGGCTAGGGCATCCTCACTCCAGAGGATGTGTTTTCACTGCTCCAGAATCCAATGGTGATGAGCTTCATACCACTCCAGTTGACGCTTAGCATTGTGCATGGTAATCATGTGCTTGACGGGGGCTCCTCGGCCATGGAAACCCATTTCATGAAGCTCCCAACAAACAGTTATTGTGCTGATGTGGCTTCCAGAGGCAGTTTGGAACTCGATAGTGAGTTTTGCAGGTACGATTTATACACGCTACTCGCTCCAGCAGTCAACGGTCCCGTTCTGTGAGTTTGTGTGGCCTACCACTTTGCGGCTGAGATGTTGTTGCTCCTAGATGTTTCCACTTCACAATAACAGCACTTACAGTTGACCGGGGCAGCTCTAGCAGGGCAGAAATTTGAGGAACTGATTTGCCACCTTGAAAGTCACTGAGGTCTTCAGTAAGGCCATTCTACTGCCAATGTTTGTCTATGGAGATTTCATGTCTGTGTGCTCTATTTTATACACATGTCAGCAACGGGTGTGGCTGAAATAGCTGAATCTACTTATTCGAAGGGGGTCCACATACTTTTGCATATATAGTGTATGTCAAGATGATAAATTATTCTCAGAATTGTGGTAAGAGTGTACCCAAAAATATGTCAAAATCGCTCCTTTTTTAAGCAATTTATACAAGTAAATCTGATATGTACCCTAGAGGTCAAAGGTCAAAGGTTCTGTCCAAAAATATATCTGGTGGATAGCTGTCATCTCAGCTTTCTAATGATATATAATTAAAGAGTATATGTGAGCAATTACTTAATATATACTTACATTGTTTGTCATAGGGTAAAATCCCTATGGGAAAAATGAATGGGATGGAGGGATGAAAGAAAGATTGATAACATAGAGAAAGCTACCATTGCTGCACTGATATCACACATTCTCCAACTCTGGGGACATAGTCCTTCAAGAAAATCACTATGAGACATTGTCGGCCTAAATTTGGGGGTCTGTCTCATGGACTGTCATGACCGTGGCGATGATTCCTTTTATACTGTTTATTATTTCATCTGTACTCCATCAGCAACAATCATTATCCCGGAAAGCCATCATTGCTTTGCGACGTGGAGGCTCATTTGTTTGAGGGAGTTGTTTCTCGCTGACAGAAGTTATTTTTCAGCCTAGCTTGTATCTCTGGGTTCAAAGGTCACCCCTATCTCTCCCTTGACTTAACTTGTATAGATTAAGTGGGTTCTCTGGCTCCAGCACCTCTCAGCTCTCTAACTGTCTTTCTCTCTCGTGATGGTCTGATGCTGCTCTGGTCTGGTTCTCTGTCTCAGAGAGCCAACATGACACCATTAGCAAGGCATGTTACAACCAAAACCATTAGCAAGGCATGTTACAACCATAACCATTAGCAAGGCATGTTACAACCATAACCATTAGTAAGGCATGTTACAACCATAACCATTAGCAAGGCATGTTACAACCATAACCATTAGCAAGGCATGTTACAACCATAACCATTAGCAAGGCATGTTACAACCATAACCATTAGCAAGGCATGTTACAACCAAAACCATTAGCAAGGCATGTTACAACCATAACCATTAGCAAGGCATGTTACAACCATAACCATTAGCAAGGCATGTTACAACCATAACCATTAGCAAGGCATGTTACAACCATAACCATTAGCAAGGCATGTTACAACCATAACCATTAGCAAGTCATGTTACAACCATAACCATTAGCAAGGCATGTAACAACCATAACCATTAATCCTATTTCGCAACAAAGCATCCTTGACTCATGCTGCCAAATATACCCTCGTAAAACTGACTATCCTACCGATCCTCGACTTCAGCGATATCATTTACAAAATAGCCTCCAACACTCTACTCAACAAACTGGATGCAGTCTATCACCTTTTTGTCACCAAAGCCCCATATACTACCCACCACTGCGACCTGTATGCTCTCGTTGGCTGGCCCTCGCTTCATACTCGTCACCAAACCCACTGGCTCCAGTTCATCTTCAAGTCTTTGCTAGGTAAAGCCCCGCCTTATCTCAGCTCACTGGTCACCATAGCAGCACCCACACGCTCCAGAAGGTATATTTCACTGGTCACCCCCAAAGCCAATTCCTACATTGGCTGCCTTTCCTTCCAGTTCTCTCCTGCCAATGACTGGAACAAACTGCAAAAATCGCTGAAGCTGGAGACTCTTATCTCACTCACTAACTTCAAGCACCAGCTGTCAGAGCAGCTCACAGATCATTGCACCTGAACATAGCCCATCAGTAAATAGCCCATCCAACTTCCTCATCCTCGTACTGTATTTATTTATTTATTTTGCTCCTTTGTACCCCAGTATCTCTACTTGCACATCATCTTCTGCACATCTATCACTCCAGTGTTTAATTGCTATATTGTAATTACCTCACCACTATGGCCTATTTTATTGCCTTACCTCCCTTATATTACCTCATTTGCACACACTGTATATATACTTTTTTCCCCGATTGTGTTATTGACTGTATGTTTGTTTATCCCTTGTGTAACTCTGTGTTGTCGTATGTGTCGAATTGCTTTGCCTTATCTTGGCCAGTTCGCAGTTGTAAATGAGAACTTGTTCTCAACTAGCC
Organism: Salvelinus fontinalis; assembly: GCF_029448725.1. Lineage (NCBI taxonomy): Eukaryota > Metazoa > Chordata > Actinopteri > Salmoniformes > Salmonidae > Salvelinus > Salvelinus fontinalis. The sequence goes on along the minus strand of NC_074683.1, from coordinate 29,124,717 downwards.
TACCTGGTTAAATAAAGGTTAAATAAAATAAAATAAAAATAATTAATTAGCAAGACATGTTACAATCTTAACCATTAGCAAGGCATGTTACAACCCTAACCATTAGCAAAGCATGATATAAGCTACAAGGTAGCTCTTCCTGCATTCATATCAATGTAAAGGAGAAGAAACTGATGGTGTATCTTTCTTTAAGTATCTTTTATTCACGAGATTTGTGAATACATTTAGCCTTCCTTCTTTTAGTTAATTGGCAATGCACATTAAATGGTCAGTTTAAAGAAATAGCATTTCCATGTAGGTACTGTAGAAGAGGTGATTCCTGGAAAGAGCTGGCTATAGACTGCTAGCTTAACAGTAGGTACTCGTGGGGGGTAATTTTAGACAGCCATACAAAACTACAAAACCATACTGGCCCTAACACACCATTTTCTTCTCTGTACATGTAGGTAAAATCAGGAAATTAATAGTTAAATTTATAAGACTTTCTTTTCATACCAAGCCTACAATTAAACCATTAGCAATGGGTTTCGTCAGGATTCTTCTTATATCTGTTTTGAGTACTGTGTCCCTTTTTCTTATTGTCAACTCCTTCCATTTGTAAACCTGTAGGCTCTATACAGTCAATCCAGTTCATTTAGAACTGTCCTTGGTAGTTGGCTCTAACTTAGGTGCAGTAATTGTGTTCAAAAAGTGTTGTGGATATTTCTGAATCATTACCAATGTAGGCATGAATAACTATGGGCAATCATTATGTTGGTGGATATGAGGATGACAATAGAAGGCAGAATACAGTATTCAGAAACCCTCAACAATGATTTACATTCAAGGGCTACCTAATGAGCTTATGTTAATAAACATATATTTACTGTTATTGCACTTCCTGGAACCTGTGTTCAATTGGTTAGTGTGTGGCACTAGCAACGCAAAGGTTACGGGTTCATGTCCTGCAGGGATCACATACACCTACTATGTATTCACTCACTGTGCTCTAAGTCACTTTGAATAAAAGTGTTTACTCAGGTGCATATTTCTACACGTTTATTTATACACATTATCTTCTCGTAGGATGCTGTTCTTCACTGACTACGGAGACGTAGCCAAGGTGGAGCGCTGTAACATGGACGGCACCAACCGAACCAGGCTGGTGGATTACAAGACAGTGCAACCCACAGCCGTGGCCCTGGACCTGGCCAAGAAGCTGGTGTACTGGGCAGACGCCTACTTGGATTACATTGAAGTGGTGGATTACAACGGGAAAAACAGGCATGCAGTCATCCAGGGCAGTCAAGTGAGTTTCTAGCCTCATTGTGTTGTCGTCGTGGGGCTAAGCTGAGCTCTGCTTCTGATTCTGTCTTCTAGTTTACACGCCACGCAGGGAAATAAGTCTGAGGACATTTATATGAATTTTGAGAGGGGACAATCTGAGCTGTCCAGTGTGTGGGTCAGTTGTTAAGAGCGTTTGTGGTTGTGGGTTCATTTTTTGCAAGGATCACTTTCACGTACTAAGACAATACAAGAATGATAAAATCTTCCTCCTTGCAGACTATTAACTACAGCTTTCCAAAACTATACTTGCGACGGCAGGTCTGAGAGCAGTTCAGGGGGCATTTCAGGTGAAGTAATAAATGCCTTTCTTCTACCTACAAAATTAATTCTACCTTGCCTAAGTCACTGTAGAGCTTAAACATCCCAAATGTCACCCTCTTCCTTATATAGTGCACTACTTTTGATGAGAGCCTCTGGTCAACATTAGTACACTATTTAGGGAATGGTGTGCCAGGGATGCACCTAAGGTTTGATATCTCCTGAATATGGATTTCACTGCATGGTGATTAATCAGTGTAGATGAGCTTGAGAAGCTGTGATGAGGTCACTTACAAATGGCCCAAATTGTTAGTCCTTCTCCCTGTACTACACTTTGGAGATGGATAATTAGGGGAATGATATTATTCAAAAGGATGCCCCTTGAAAGCAACACACTGTAATGCGAGGGAGACTTCTATTGCAGGCTACGATGGTGATGGAAGGAAAGAAGGAGGCCAGGGCTATGAAATACACCTCATTGTGTGTGCAGGTGTTCTTAGCATAATGATGCCTCTTTCTGTTCATAAATGAGTGACCTCAGTAGACCTCTGAGATGTTGCTCTGCATATCGTCTCCATGACAAATGAAAGACAGATTTTACTTTTTCTACTGGCAGACGATGTAGTGTTGCGTCGTAATCCATTTTTTAAATTCCACTTACATTTCAGCTCCAACACCACAGGGTTCATTTAACACAATACTAAAAATACAATACAATATGCAGGTTAAGTCATAGGTCTATAGTAATTGTGAATGCTATATGATAACCTGTGTAGAACTCACACAGTCTTGGACGAAATATTCGAAGCCAACTGTTTCAACATCATATTAAAAGAAACAATATGCAGGTCATCCTTGGGCGTATAGTGATTGTGAACAGAATATGAAAAACCTCTGTCGTTTATAGATCACACAGCCTTGAAATACACTGGAAATACACTGGCTGATATTAATATTCAAGCAAACTGTGTGTTTCTGAAGAACAAGATGGTTCACTGATTTCCTGGTTGTGTTTTTTCTCCTGCCACATGTTTTGCCGCCCCAGGGTTGAGGTGAAGCCCAGTGGGTTAAGGCATACTTTCTGTGTACAATGATCACCCAACCCTGTCCTGTGTGTGTGTGTGTGTGTGTGTGTCTGGGGGGGGGGGGCATGCACATTGAAGGTGTCGGCTGGGTAAATGTAGCGTGTAGGGCATTATGCCCACTCCATGACCCTGTGATGGCTGGGGAATACACACAAATCTCCTGTCTTAGATCCTGGAGCTCCCACAGTTGTGTTATAGATTAAAAGCTTTGTTATTTTTGCAGGGGTGGGGGTTCTGTTGCATGTCAATGCATTGTTCTGCTCTGTTTTAGGTGTCCTACATCCATGGATTAGCTGTCTTTGAGAACTACCTGTATGCCACTCATTCTGACCCCTCCAATGGGAATATCATGGACATCTTCAAGATTCATCGGTTTAATACCACAGAACCTAGGACACTAACCAGCCTGGGGAGTTCCAGAGGACCAATACGGGTTTACCACAGACTAACTCAGCCAAAAGGTAAAGGATATTTGGTCTCCAGCTGTAACATGTGCATGTATGCACAGTACTTGTAACGCACAAGCTCATGCAGATGTCGGCATCACTGTGACTTGATCCAGTCAGGGTACTGCAATGCATGCTGGTGTCAAATGTATCTGTAGCCTACATTTGAAAAACGTGGTGTGAATATGAGAGAACTCTCCGTCATTTGATTAAGTACAGTCAAATGATTGTGTTAGAGCTGTGTTTAATGAGTCTAACAGACTTTTCTACTCCTCCTGTCCTCTAGTTAGGAGTCACGCGTGTGAGACGGACCCGTATGGAAAGCAAGGGGGATGCTCCCACATCTGTCTGCTGAGCGGTAGCTACAAGTCCAGGACGTGTCGATGTCGGACAGGCTTCAGTCTGGAGAGTGACGGACAGTCCTGCAAAAGTCAGTGTCACCTCTCACCCTCATTTACTTGTGTCATAAACATGTCATCTGTCAGTGTCACCTCTCTCCCTCCTTTCCTTGTGTCATAAACATGTCATCTGTCAGTGTCACGTCTCCCTCCTTTCCTTATGTCATGAACATGTTATCTGTCAGTGTCACATCAATCAATCAATCAATCAATCAAATGTATATATAAAACCCTTTTTGCATCAGCCGATGTCACAAAGTGCTAAACAGAAACCTAGCCTAAAACCCCAAACAGCAACATCTCTCCCTCCTTTCCTTATGTCATAAGCATGTAATAAATGTAGAAAATATATAATGTAGATTAAATAGTTCCCTAAAACTACAAAGTGTGTTGCGGAAGAACTGTAGAGGTGTGGCCAAAATGTAAAACAAATATATAATAATAATAACAATGATAATATTTTTGGTTAGGAACAAAAAATTAAGACTACAGATTAATGTATGGGAGAATATACAAACGTTTTGTCACGTTCCTGACCTGTTTTCCTTGTTTTTGTATGTGTTTAGTTGGTCAGGGCGTGAGTTGGGGTGGGCATTCTATGTTATGTGTTTCTATGTTGGGTTAAATGTGTTGCCTGATATGGTTCTCAATTAGAGGCAGGTGTTTGACGTTTCCTCCGATTGAGAACCATATTAAGGTAGGCTGTTCTCACTGTTTGTTTGTGGGTGATTGTTCCAGTGTCTGTGTCTGTTGCACCATACGGGACTGTTTCGTTTGTTCGTTCGTTTGGCTAGTCTTTCCTGTTCGTGCGTTCTTCGTGTCTATATGTAAGTTCTCAAGTTCAGGTCTGTCTACGTCGTTTATTGTTTTGTAGTTTGTGTAAGAGTTTTCGTGTTTCGTCTTTCTTTAATAAATTCCATTATGTCTGCATACAACGCTGCGTTTTGGTCCGACCCTTACTCCTCCTCCTCATCCGAGGAGGAGGCATTAGACAGCCGTTACACGTTTTTGAGAAAGATCATTTGAAAGACAACATTTTACATTTTACAGAGTAAATGTATTTTTTGGTTTCTTTTCATTTTGATAAGATATGAAATGCAATGAATTGAAGGTTATTTGTTGATGTAAAAATTAGATTTGGGGTGGGATAACAAGACATTCTCATGAAAGAAATTGGGTCAAATACAGATGTAGGATCTTAAATTGATCACCCTGTTGCAATGCAGGAAATTTAAAACGTGTGCTAGTATTTTAGGTTTGACTTCTGAAGTTTGTAATTTCAAATGAGATTTTTCAGACTTGATTTCCCCTTAGGAAAAACAAATCAACTTCTACCACAATGTCCATGAATTATAATCCAAATAATAATGTACCTTTCTGTTGCTGCAGGATTATTTTCCTCCTGTAGCAAATTCCCTCAAATTAAGATCCTGTTTATTGAGATGTGTGTCATACATATTGTATACTGTAGGTCAACTGTCACTTGGTGCTAGTGAGGATGTCACTAATGTAACGGATGTGAAATGGCTAGCTAGTTAGCGGGTACGCGTTAGTAGCATTTCAATCAGTTACGTCACTTGCTCTGAGACATTAAGTAGGGTTGCCCCTTGCTCTGCAAGGGCCGTGGCCTTTGTGGAGCGATGGGTAACGATGCTTTGTGGGCGACCGTTGTTGATGTGTGCAGAGGGTCCCTGGTTCGCGCCCGTGTCGGGGCGAGGGGACGACGTAAAGTTATACTGTTACATTGATGCTGTTGACCCGGATCACTGGTTGCTGCGGAAAAGGAGGAGGTTGAAAGGGGGGTGAGTGTAACGGATGTGAAATGGCTAGCTAGTTAGTGGGTACGCGCTAGTAGCATTTCAATCAGTTACGTCACTTGCTTTGAGACATTAAGTAGGGTTGCCCCTTGCTCTGCAAGGGCCGCGGCTTTTGTGGAGCGAGGGTCCCTGGTTCGCGCCCGGGTCGGGGCGAGGGGACGGTTTAAAGTTATACTGTTACACTAACACACTGTTATATCAACAGTATTCCACTTATCGTGTTGACTCATTTTGTCCAGCTAATAGCCTAGCCACCTATCAAGCAACATTGTGGGCTAAACGTTCAAATCCTGTTGCCTGACTGGGCGGGGAAGGGGGGGGGGGGGGGGTCGTGCGTGTGAATGCACATGGAAGGTGTCGGCCAGGTAAATATAGCGTGTAGGGCATTATGCCCACTCCATGACCCTGTGATGGCTGGGGAATACACACACATCTCCTGTCTTAGATCCTGGAGCTCCCACAGTTGTGTTATAGATTAAAAGCTTTGTTATTTTTGCAGGGGTGGGGGTTCTGTTGCATATCAATGCGTTGTTCTGCTCTGTTTTAGGTGTCCTACATCCACATCCTGTTGCTGCAGGATTACATTGCTGCGACAATACAGGTCAAATTAAGATCTTACATCTGTATGTATTGCCCAGCCTCAGATAGTCAGACAGTGATGAAGACGAACGCTGGTTGAGACTGGTCCATTAGAAGATTATGTCCCACTATTGACCTGTCAGGAACTGCAATTCATTATGGCCTTAATGGAGTTTTAAGTTTGTTTGCATTTGTTAGCTTGCCTGATCAATCCACGGACATTGTGTAGTTGACAAAATAAAGCAGAAGATCAAATTGAAGACACAATCAGAGGTCCACCGCATTTCGATCGGGTGTACGAGCGCCTTGCCGTATTCCCCCTCCGAGACACATTTGATTTATACCTCCTTGCTAGATGTTCTGATGACACCAGCTCTCTCTTCCCTTAGCCTAATGAGATTCAGTGCTAAATGGTAGTGCTTCTTTATGTCGCATCGCAGCCAGTCACGGTGGGGTTTGAGATCTGGGTTTTAATTGTCTCCTGGGGTTGCCTGGCTCTCCCTCACAGGATGATAAATTGAAGTAATGTCTGTGTGGTCTGTCTCACACAAGCCAGTATGGTCTACTGGGTAAAGGGGGTAGAGGGGCTTGGGGTAGAGTGAGGAGAGGTCTGGTTCTGTTTTTGTAGCCCTGGAGGATCCCTAGGGTCCCACACAGAACCCCCCAGAGTGACTGGTGCTTTGCCGCAGTGGCCTCAGCTTTCTATGCGGGCTCTCTGTCTGCCTTTCAAAGGAGATACTGTGAAAGTCTGTTCATTAGAAGTTAACAGTCATAGTACCGTTGCTTTATTGGTCTCTCTCACCTGACTTTCATACTGTTAAAGCAGAAGGCCCAAATAGCTAGCGAGTATACTGCTCTCTCAGTGTTCTTCAGCCATTTCCCCTCGCGGACTTCGCGGAGTTTATCTACCCATTTCGAGGTTGGTTAGCACATTAGCACATTAGCTGAGGTGTGCACTGATTGGAGTCACCTCGTTAGACAGTGTGTGTTTCACTTGCGCAGGCCCAGCGCATCAGTTGGAGAGGCGATGTTGAGATAGCCACACCTCACGTCAGACAACCACATTAGTGGAATCCTGAGTTTTGGTGTTTGGCTCCATTTTCTTTTTACACCCTATCCTAAATTGGTGGGGGTTATTCTTTTAGCTTGTCTTTTCATAGGCACGTTAGTGGGCCTCCATGATGGGTGTCTTTTAGAACCCCTTTTGAGACCCTTTGTTTTGGTTGTCAAAAGGAGTGACGACATCTTGAGTTTGTCTTATGGGAAAGTAACAGACTGAAATGTTTGTAACAAATGTGATTGAAGGGAAGTCAAACATTCATTGGCACTGATCATTGCTCACATTAAAGAGAATAGAGGTGGGTGGAGACGATCACAAAGACAGGTGAAACAGATCAGTGCGTGAGTTAGGGCCTATAAATATTTCAGAATATATTGTCATTTTATTTCTTATTTTTCCCAATATAGTGATTTGGTGTTTTATTCTATGAGTTATCATTTCCATACTATACATTTCATGAATTGTTTCTTTCCAATTGCTTCTCTGTGGTGCCAGCGGTTTAAGACAGTTTATTGTAATCTGTTTAAGTGCTGTTATTCTCAGAATTCTGAAGAGGTGATTATCAGATTGGAGAACCCGTGCATGAGGGGTTCTTCCCAGCAGTATAAGTTCTGGATTTAGAGAAAGTGAGCGTTCAAACGTATTATCCAATACTTTGTATACTTCGGTCCAGAAACGATTGAGGACTGGGCAGGAATATAGTATGTGGGTGTGGTTAACCCTACTCTCCCCACGTTACCCAGCAACTTGATGTGATGCCACAGTTGTCCTTTGATTGTATTAAAAGAGTTACGAAAAATCTTGACTGAATTTTCAGAGTATTCCCTCAAGAGTAGAAAGTTGGTTGTCTTGGACGTGTTTCTAGGTATGTCCTCCCAGTCCTCTTGGGTTACTACTATTTACAGCTCGTCTACCCAATTGGTTACCGCTATAATATTCTCATCTTTTGTGTCTTCTTTGAGGATTCTGTATGTGCCCCAGCACATTCTAGGCATTTACCTTGTTATAAGTCTTTGTCATATTTCTAATTAAAGGATGTAGAGTACATAATTATGCGTTTCATTAGGTCCCACTGCTTTAGTAAGAAAGCATCTTGAGATTTCTGGAGGTATATATTCTCAAATGTATCTATCCCCTTGTCTGTGAACATCTGATACCTGGTCAGTCCTTCTTCAGCCCATAATTTAAATGTATCACCTATCATAGTTGGCTTAAAGTCGCCGTCTATTACAATTCCTCACCGGTAGATCAGATCTGTTTGGATGCATTTTATTTTGGTGATCTTTGTCCAGACCTCTATAGTGTTATTTATACAGGTATTTTCAATCATCCTAGTGTATGTATTGATTGTCTTCATAAATATAGTTGCACTTATTCGTTTTTTCATTTGTTGGACTTCTATCTCTCCATTTAGCTGTTGATGCCAAGTTCATCCAGACAATAATTTATTTTAGTTGGGTGGCTATATAAGAATTCATTAGGATTGGTAGTGCTAGTCCCCCTGCTTGTTTACATTGTATGATTTGTTTTACTTTTGATGCTGGCTTTTCTTCCTTTCTAGATGAATTCTCTCAGGAGTTTGTCCCACTGTTTAAAAGTGTAAGGAGTAATAGTTATTGGTAGATTCTGGAAGAGGAATAAACATCGTATTATTATTAAAGGCACTGATAGGTCTTATGATAGGACTTTGTAGGTCCTGTTTAAACTGGTTTTCCACTGTTCCAAAGTTATACTGATGTAATTTTGTCAGGTCTTGGGGATAGTAATTCCTAAGTATTTCAGTTTATTTTGATCCCATTTAGGTTTCAATTTAGTTTTGAAGTCTTGGAAAATTGGTGGACCTACCGTCATTGCTTCTGATGTCCTTGTTTTTAGTCTGTAACCCGATATGACACTCTATTGTTTTATTTGTTGGGAACTGCCTAAGGTATATTTGTTAAGTAGAGAGTCACATCGTCTGCGTACATTGCAATTTTTTGTTCTTCCTGATCGATCTTTCCTTTTCCCTTTATTGCTTTTATTTATTAATTTTAATGTTATTTATTTATCCAATTCTATATTTAACCAGATGAGTCCTCTTAAGATGTGCATCTCTATCTCTTTTTCAATCTCTCATCTGCCATGTAGAACCCAAACAGAATTATACCAATTAACTAACAAGAAGTAGGGTTAAGAGTAAAGATCCCTTTTTTGTTCCTGTGTCCTAGAACCCAAGAACGACCTGTTCCTGTTCTATGGTAAGGGTCGGCCAGGGGTCATCCGAGGCCTGGACATGAACGTGAAGTCCAGTGATGAGCACATGGTATCGATCGAGGACCTGGTCAACCCCAGAGCCATCGACTACCACGCAGAGTCAGGACACATCTACTTCGCTGACACCACCAGCTTCCTCATTGGCCGACAGAAAATAGATGGGAACAGCCGGGAAACGATACTCAAAGATGGTGGGTTTATTTTGTGTTATATTTTTATGCTACAGCCAAATGAATGTATCCTTGATTGCAGGTACTCTTTAATGACTAGTACCAGTTATTGTAATGACATAAAGAACACCCTTTCTGCATCAGTTAAAATACTTTCTAAATCACCCATTTACATTTAAGAAAAGCGAGAAATGCAAGTCAGGGGAGATAGCACTAACATTGGTGTTCCATCACCTTGCAGACCTGGACAACGTTGAGGGGATCTCTGTGGACTGGATTGGTAATAACCTCTACTGGACCAATGATGGATACAGGAAAACTATTAGTGTGGCCAGACTGGAGAGGGCCTCTCAAACCAGGAAGACTCTTCTGGAGGGGGACATGTCTCACCCCCGAGCCATTGTATTGGACCCCCTCAACAGGTGAGCTCACTGAAGACGAGGCCAAATCATACAATTCCTACGGTATGTGTTACTAATGCACTGATGTCAGAGAACAATATGGTTGAAAATGTGAGTTGTCTGTGTGCACATATCTATTCAGTGATTGACCCACTGCAAAATGTACACAGAAAAGAGAATTATGCACAGCTCTAATCCTATGTGATGTTGGTGATGTTGGTGATGTTATAAACAAACAAACAAACACCCAAGAAAAGGGTAAGGGATATTGTCTTCTCTGGGTGTTACAGTAGAGAACCATATAAAGCACACAATCCTTATAAACCCTTTCTGTACTCAAGGCAATGACATGTCCTAGCAGGTAGTGAACAATAGGTGATTCCTGGAAAGAGTTGGCTATTGTCAACTCTTTGGGTATGCGTGGGAGGTCTGTCTCTGTTTGGACGGCCATACAGAACTACTAAATCATGCTGCCACTGACCATGGAGATGGAATCATTCTATTGATATACTGATTCCTTCCCAGAAATAGCTAGCTCCTGCACAGTATTGCACCAGCCTGATTCCTCCCACATCAGGGGGTTTAATTTATTTTCTTTGTTATCATAACGGAGGAATAATCTCTAACTACTGACTTCCTATTGACAGTTGCCACATCTTTATTAAAATGTTGTTTGGGGTCGTAAGTGAGCATTGGCTGATCCATCAGCAGAACCAGACATCTTTATGTGCCCTGCAGGATGGGTCTCCACAGGTGAAATGACTGTTTAAGATCCTCTTCTGTTCGACCCAGTTATATTTCCCTCTCTGCATGTCACCTCCAGTCTGTGTTAACATGATAGGGATTCACTTTGCTGACATACTGTCTCAATCACTTATTTTTCTGTATTTTAAATGTTCTTTCCCTATCAGTCTCTCAGTCTCTCTCACACACCCCGCACATCTTTTTGCTTTGGATATTGCTTCACAGAGCTTTAGCCAGGCATTGAAGACTGCGGTGTGTGTGTTGAATTATTCAGTGGGTCATGAAGATGACTTGCAGAGACAGACAGTGCTTGATTCACCCTCTATCACACTGTTTTATGTAGTGCATGTGTTGCAGTCAACTCCATCATTGAAGAGACAGAAAAGAGTGTGCAGCCCCGCCAGAGGATACAAATTCCTTAAGCATGTTAATGGGTCACTAGAGACTAGATCATGTCAAATCGTTGACTCAATCACTTTTCAAATATCACAAGTCCATTGGGAATAGCTGAGTGAAGCCCTGAAAAGATATTGACGTAAAGCAGGACCTGGTTTCCGATGTGAGGGCCTAGTAGATGAACTTGTGGATTACTGTATATGTTGAATTGGGTAGGTTTGAATCAATACTTATTTTGTGTTTGTTGAATTTTACAGCGGCAAGAAAAAGTATGTGAAATTTGATCTGATCTTCATCTAGGTCACAACAATAGACAAACACAGTCTGCTTAAACTAATAACACACAAACAATTATACGTTGTCATGTCTTTATTGAACACACCGTGTAAACATTCACAGTGCAGGGTGGGAAAAGTATGTGAACCCTTGGATTTAATAACTGGTTGACCCTCCTTTGGCAGCAATAACCTCAACCAAACGTTTTCTGTAGTTGCGGATCAGAAATGCATAACGGTCAGGAAGAATTTTGGACCATTCCTCTTTACAAAACTGTTTTAGTTTTGAAATATTCTAGAGATGTCTGGTGTGAACTGCTCTCTTGAGGTCATGCCACAGCATCTCAATCGGGTTGAGGTCAGGACTCTGACTGGGCCACTCCAGAAGGCACATTTTCTTCTGTTGAAGCCATTTTGTTGTTGATTTACTTCTGTGTTTTGGGTCATTGTCCTGTTGGGCTTCAATTGGCAGACAGATAGCCTAATATTCTCCTGCAAAATGTCTTGATGAACTTGGGAATACATTTTTCCGTCAATGATAGCAAGCTGTTCAGGACCTGAGGCAGCAGAGCAGCCCCAAACCATGATGCTCCCTCCACCATACTTTACAGTTAGGATGAGGTTTTGATGTTGGTGTGATGTACCTTTTTCTGCACACATAGTGTTGTCTGTTCCTTCCAAACAACTCAACTGTAGTTTCATCTGTCCACAGAATATTTTGGCAGTAGCGCTGTGGAACATCCAGGTGCACTTTTGCAAACTTCAGACGTGCAGCAATATTTTTTTGGGACAGCTGTGGCTTCTTCAGTGGTGACCTCCCATGAACACCATTCTTGTTTCATGTTTTACCTATCGTAGACCCGTCAACAGAAATGTTAGCATGTTCCAGAGATTTCTGTAAGTCTTTAGCTGACACTAGAATTCTTCTTAACCTCATTGAAGAATCCTAGTGTCAGTCACCTTTGCAGGACGGCCACTCCTAGGGAAAGTAGCAACAGTGCTGAACTTTCTGCATTTATAGACAATTTGTATTACCGTGGACTGATGAACATTAAAGCTTTTCCAGCTTTATGCAAGTCAACACTTCTTAATCTTAGGTCTTCTGAGATCTAATTTGTTCGAGGCATGGTTCACATCAGGCAATGCTTCTTGTAAATAGCAAACTCAAGTTTTGTGTTTTTTATAGGGCAGGGCAGCTCTAACCAACATCTCCAATCTCGTCTCATTGATTAGACTCAGGTTAGCTGACTCCTGACTCCAATTTGCTTTTGGAAAAGTCATTAGCCTATGGGTTCACACACTTTTTCCAACCTATACTGTGAATGTTTAAATTAAGTATTCAATATAGACAAAAAAAATACAATAATGTGTGTGTTATTAGTTTAAGCATACTGTTTGTCTATTGTTGTGACTTAGATGAAGATCAGATCAAATTTGATTACCAATGTATGCAGAAATCCAAGTAATTCCAAAGGGTTCACACTTTTTCTTGCCACTGTATATGTTTGATGATAAAACATATTTAAGCCCCAACTAATATGGTTCATTAGGGCTTTTTCCCCGTTAAACTCAATTGTAGGGAATGTATTATGTTTGTGAATTTCAGTTGGATGTACTGGACGGACTGGGAGGAGGATGAGGTGAACGACAGCATAGGAAGGATAGAAAAAGCTTGGATGGATGGATCTAACCGACAGATATTTGTCACGTCTAATATGCTGTGGCCTAACGGACTCACCCTGGATCATGGGACCAGCACCATGTACTGGTGTGATGCCAACTACGATCACATAGAGAAGATCTACCTCAACGGCACTGGCAGACAGGTGAGTGAAGCTGTACTCTAGCGGGCAAAAACCATTTCGTCGTTATAGCCATGTAATGATGTAATTTTAACCAGCTTTGCCCACTGGGATATCACCATTGTAGTTTTCAACTAAAATGGTCATAGTTATCTCTGCCATTCCAGTGGTTTCTGTCTTCCCTCTGCTCTGTTGTCAAGGTTGTGTTCTTTCGTTGATAAGTGTTGTATCTGATTTCTCATGCAGGTTGTGTACAATGGCAAACAGCTGAACCATCCCTTTGGGATTTCTCACTACCGTAACTCCATCTTCTGGACGGAGTACATGAACGCTTCTGTTTTCCAGCTGGATCTAACCTCTGGGGACGTTACTCTACTAAGGAGTGAGAGGCCTCCCCTGTTTGGCCTGCATGTGTACAATGCTCAGAGTCAGCAAGGTATGTCTGACTGCTTTCCCTTTTCCATCTCCTATCACTAAAGCTTACCTTTGGTAAATGTAGTCTACGCAATCTTATATAGCTGTTCCTACAACTTATCACAAAACCTCCCCCACCATTACTAAAGGTTGCCTTCAGAGAATGTATTCTATGGTTAGCCCCTGATGCTTATATATGCAACCTTCAAAAAAAGTGTGGTATCTTATATAGCTGTTAGTATAATGAAAACAGTATACTCCATCGTGGGAATTATATTTCATGGCATTGGTTAGTTGCTGGATAAATTGACAGTGGCAGCAATTTTACTTTGAATTCCAGTCTATGGAAATAAAAGACTGACTCAACATAGTGCTCCCTGCTGTCTGTGTGGTGGATGATGATAGATTCCTGTTGTGGGTAGATGAATAGATAACATCAGAGAGAGATGCATGATGCGCTTTGTTGATGGTGTAGAACTGTAGGGCCTCACAGCAGGTAGAACCCTTGTTATCGTGGTGGTGAATCACTGTTTAGAGTTTAGACTAATGTGTGTGTGGAGCAGGGGGAGGTATGATTACTGGCATCTCCTCTCAGAAACAGAGAGAAGTGCCAACACTAATCATCTGCTGGGCAATCAATGGATCAAGATAAAGGGCATTATGAGACGATTCACAGGCTTTTCATTTGTGTAATAATTTCTATCGTTTTACATCAAAATAATACAGTTCATTAGAGTGGTGTACGACTGTGGTATGCCAAACATGTGATGCAGAGAAAGAGTGAAAGCGAGAAAATGGCTGGCTGTATATGTATATATATAATTCTCAGCATGGGTAAAGTAGAATTTCACTGGCCATTCCTCCAAAGCTCATGTCACCAAAGAGATGAATTGGCTCTGCTATCCTCTGAGTATTACTTATTGACTCTCACAAAACAGAAGTCTTTATCTCATTGGCTCAGGCACTGCCTTTTGACCTGACACTAAACCAAACAAACAATGTTCTCCATGCCTCAACTTTATAAGTGACAGTTTCTTCACACATATTCAGTTTTTTGGTCTCTCTCCCTTGAGAACGGTTGGTTTTGTCCTAAAATACGAATTATTCCCCTGAAAGGATACAACTGTCAAATCAAATCTCCACAATGTCCCCAATATTTTTTCGGGTATGTGGTTATACACTATATAAACAAAAGTATGTGGACACCCTTTCAAATGAGGGGATTTAGCTATTTCAGCCACACCTGTTGCTGACAGGTGTATAAAATCGAGCACACAGCCATGCAATCTCCATAGACAAACATAGAATAGCCTTACTGAAGAGCTTAGTGACTTTCAACGTGGCACCGTCATAGGATGCCACCTTTCCAACAAGTCAATTTGTCAAATTTCTGCCCTGCTAGAACTGCTCCGGTCAATCGTAAGTGCTGTTATTGTGAAATGGAATCGTCTAGGAGCAACAACGGCTCAGCCACAAAGTGGTAGGCCATACAAGCTCACAGAACGGGACCAAGTTCCAAACTGCTTCTGGAAGCAACATCAGCACAAGAACTGTTTGCTGGGAGCTTCATGAAATGGTGTGTGGCCAAGCAGCTGCACACCATGTACAATGCCAATTGTTGGCTTGAGTGGTGTAAAGCTCGCTGCCATTGGACTCTGGAGCAGTGGAAGCGCTTTCTCTGGAGTGATGAATCACGCTTCACCATTTGGCAGGCCGATGGATGAATCTGGGTTTGGCAGATGCCAGGAGAATACTACATGCCTGAATGCATAGTGCCAACTGTAAAGTTTTGTGGAGGAGGAATAATGGCCTGGGGCTATTTTTCATGGTTTGGGCTAGGCCCCTTAGTTACAATGAAGGGAAATCTTAACGCTACAGCATACAATGACATTCTAGACGATTCTGTGCTTCCAACTTTGTGGCAACAGTTTAGGAAGGCCCTTTCCTGTTTCAGCATGACAATGGCCCCGTGCACAAAGCGAGGTCCATACAGAAATGGTTTGTTGAGATCGGTGTGGAAGAACTTGACTGGCCTGCACAGAGTCTTGACCTCAACCCCATTGAACACCTTTGGGATTAATTGGAATGCCGACTGAGAGCCAGGCCTAATCACCCGACATATGTCCCGACCTCACTAATGCTCTTGTGGCTGAATGGAAGCAAGTCCCCGCAGAAATATTCCAACATTTAGTGGAAAGCCTTCTCAGAAGAGTTGAGGTTGTTTTAGCAGCAAAGGGGTGCCCGCTCCATATTAAGGCTTATGATTTTGGAATGAGATGTCCAACGAGCAGTTGTCCACATACCTTTGGCCATGTAGTGTAGATGACGTGGCACCCACCTGCCACATTCTTCTCAAACAGGAAATGGCTTTTGTGTTAAGATGTTTTATGTGTGTTTCTTTACAATTCACAGTTGTTCATAGAGAGATGACGACAGACAGAACAACAATAGAGACACATGACAAAATACAATAATAATGCTTTCGAAGAATAGGATTTGAGGTTAACAGTGGTATGATTATTTTCCTTCTCTGTATTTCCAGGTGACAATGCATGCAGTGTGAATTATGGGGGATGCGGTACCCTCTGCCTCGCTATCCCAGGGGGCAGAGTGTGTGCCTGTGCTGACAACCAGCTCCTGGAGAAGAACAATGTCACCTGCTCAGGTACTGTAAGACCATGCAGTGAATCAGCCAGAGCAGTATATTGCACTGTAGGCAAACTATGAACATGATTTTCTCTCACAGCTATTTTGTGTGATTTCAGTGTAAAGTATGCTTTACTTTTCAATGGAATTCATTCCACTGTGGTTTAATTTGTCTCATGTCTGTTTCTCTGGTATTAATGTTAGTTTCCCTGTTATGTCTGTTAATTAAGTGTCATCCGGGGTGGTGGAGCCACAGCACTGTAAGAGCGATGAGTTTCAGTGTAGTAACCATCGTTGTATCCGTGCGTCATGGAAGTGCGACGGGGACGATGACTGTCTGGATGGGAGTGACGAGGAGATCCATAGCTGCTGTGTGTATTTATCTGTCCACCCCATCCACACACGCACGCACGCACACACACACACACACACACACACACACACACACACACACACACACACACACACACACACACACACACACACACACACACACACACACACACACACACACACACACACACACACACACACACACACAAACACACACAAAAACACACACAAACACACACACAAACACACACACAAACACACACACAAACACACACACAAACACAAACACAAACGCACGCACACGCACACACACAAACATCACTTAGCATGCAACGTTGCACAAAGTGATATTTTCTTGCTATCAAATGTCATTGATATGATTCAAAGATGGTGAATACGGCCCCCTCCACTCTTTTCTTCCCCTCATCCCCCATCTATTCGCCTCAGAAGAGAATTGGCTGTTGAGTGGATCGATAAGATAAACAGCATGTTAGACGCTTGGGTGCTGACTCATTTCTCACTATGAAAAATACTATAATGTAATCTTCTGCCAGAATTATCAGAATTGCTAAATCTATTATCTGCTCTGCTGGAATGTCAGCATGGTTTTTCAAAGTGTTCTCCTTTGGGGACAGCCGAAGTACACTTTTAGGTTTTAGATAGCACCTTTTTTTCCAACAGTGTATAACAAGGTTTGAGACATTCTCTGACCCAAATTCCTGCTTCGCATTGATGTCTGTCATTCTCTGTGGTTTGTACTGTACCTCAGATTTTCGTGAAGTCTAAGTTGGACTTATAAAGTTAGAAACTGTAAATGTCAGATTTGTAAATCCTTTATACGGCATTCTATTCCACAAAGAAGTTCAACTAGAACATTTTTAAAACACAAAACGTTGCTTTGGTAATATGAGTGTCTCTGTCTATCTGTTTCAGCGAACCACAGTTGTTCCAATGACCAGTTCAAGTGCCTCAACAATCACTGCATCCCTAAGAGATGGCTGTGTGATGGAACCAATGACTGCGGGAACAATGACGATGAGTCCAACACCACATGTTCAGGTAACTGATACAATACCTCAGCTTTTTCTCAGATCTGCAGTCTAGCAATTGTGTTATGTAGTAGATCTACCTGCCGTTTTCTGAGCTATGGAAATATATTGATGTGGTATATTTCAGTTAAGCAGTTGGACTGTGTATTCTAAAACATATATATATATATCAAACCTCTGCCCCCTTAAAAACTCTGTTTAGAGTTTTGTGCTTAAGCTCTACATTGACAGATAGGTTTCAGCACATCACAATATCAAATAGCAACATTCATAATGGTGTCTTATGGCACTTAACAAGCCAGCAGGTACAGTGTGATCAATCTCAAGTGAAAGCTCAGAATCAAAGAAGTTTAGCACTCTCAAGAGTTAACTTTTCCTGATATTGAGTTAGTGTCAGAATCACTTATGTCAGAATCACCCTGCAGAAGTGTTTTTTCCCCTCCTCACAATAACAGCTTTTAGCCTTCCAGGATCAATCAATGAATATCAGTGGGGGTGACTAATGTTGCCTTGTAATCAGATAGACATGCATGTTACACAGCACCAACCACCTCGTGTGCTATGCTGGTGCTTCTGTCCTTGCATGTCTGTCTCTGTCATGGACATAGAGTACATGTGACTGAAAGGTTTGTGTAAGGGTGCCACTCATTTCCTCCAGACTTGATATATGTGATATATCTGTGATGGAGAGATCAATTTAAGCTCCACAGGCCTGACATTGACATGCCATATGATTGAATGATCATTAGGGGCCTGAACACGTCTGGCTTTGACTTGATACCCATGTGATCGAATTACAAATGCGCTTCTGTCTTCCATGTCTCTCTCTCTCTCAGCCCAGGCCTGTCAGCCCAACCAGTTCTCCTGTCGGAACGGACGCTGTATCCCCCTGGCCTGGCGCTGCGACCGGGACGACGACTGCGGGGACATGTCCGATGAGACATCATCCTGTGGTGAGTCAGACTTTGAATCTGCATTCTCTGGCCCTGAAACCTGAATCTACCCCCATTGACATCGATGCATGATTTATATGATTGTTAAGTGGGTTAAGCTTGAGCATCTCAAGTTAGGTTTTGGCCCTAAAAGAGTATTCATACTAAAAGGACCTTGTAGACATGTTAACACAATACACCACACACTCTCTCTGGGAAGCCACAGAGTAAAGGAAAGTGCAGGGTTTATAAACGGCAAGAGAGGCTTTCAAAGAAGATGTGACCACTGTTATGATGACACTGACAGTTCTGACGATTCCATTGACCACATCCCCAACCTTGAGAGGAAACCAAAAGGATACACCGCTGTGAGCTGTAGCTCAAAGGAAATGGTTCAGTGGAAAAGACCGCTCAGCCTATAGTGACCTAACTACACCAGAGAAGCCTTAAAAGCATTGCAAAAATATAACCTCCTGGTGAGACAACTGAATGCTAGCTTGGCTATTTGAACTCTTAGTGTGTGTTCTTGTCTAGTGCACAGCAGCCGGTTGCTTATATTTCTCTCAAAGTATAGCCTTAGTGCTTTCCTCTCTCTTACTGGAGATATAATGCTTGGTCCTAGCTCCTAGTTTTTGGGAACTAAAATGCAATATCCACTTGAACAAACAAATATCCAATTTCTCAAACACAGGTTGTTGAATACCATTACTTAGCAGACTATTGGGTTACCTTTGAGTTGGCATAGTATTGGTTGTGAAGGGGTGCATGAGTGTACCAGTGTGCTTGTCATTGGTTGACCAGTAGTGCTGTGAAATAAGAATAGAGATATTATAACATGTCCTTGGCATCTGACAAGAATGTCCCATTTATTAATTTATTAGGACCTTGAATACTTTCTTGTCTCTCTATTTTCTTTCGCTTGCTTCATTCATGTAAGAAGTGAGTTTTAGCAGTTACATTACTGAATAGTCCTCTGGGCCAGGAGCTCAGAATTCACTAGCTCAGTGTTCTAACTTACAATGAGACAGTTGCTGCCAAATAAGACTAGTAGTATTTTTTAAAAAAAAGTTGTATTATTATTGCAGAATTACAGGATCTATCAAAACTGGAATCAAAGTAAGTTTTAGTGCATGTAATTTGAGTGACCGAACAGTTTATTTAGTTTTCATATGGTAGACTTTTTTTCTGTATGGTACTATAGTCAAATCGCGCAACTATACTATTTTGACTCGTTCAGAGGGAACTTTCCTGGCCATAAATTCTGTATTTAGTGATGTGATGTGGAAATAGAATTACTCAACAAGCGTAAAAGAAGTGAGAAAAAAATTATTTGAAAGGTTTTTAAACCTCTTTGATGTTAAGTCCCCTATTTAGCGGACTTTGAGAGGTTCTGGAACGGCTACGACTGACATTTTGGTGTACAAAGCGCTCTGTGAACATCGCTTCACACCCCACATTTGCATCGGGAATGACGTGTAACATTTTTTGGCCTATCCAGACAACGAATCGATTTTCTCTCCCTCTGATCGACAGAGTCCAGCCTGGGAGATGGCATATAAAAGGGGACAGTGTTATCGATTTCAGCAATCGTGGTCCCATGTTGCTCTGATATTCGCAGCCAGATATGGAGCTCTCAACATGAAAAAGTACTAAATCATTTTGTATAATTGAAACACAACCACTTTATGTTGGTCCCAGAGGGATGAAATCACGTTGTTTGTTATGCTGAAGTTCTAACGTGTCTGCAGGCATTCGAGTTGTGTCTGAGCGTCGGTTCAGATGAGGCTTGGTATGGCAGAAAATGCCCTGTCGTCAGTTATATGAAATGGGGCCAAATTTGTAGTCACGAAATACACTACATGGACAAAGGTATGTGGACACTTGCTTGTCTAAAATCTCATTCCAAAATCATAGGCCTTAATTCTTATGGCTGCAGGGGCAGTATTGAGTAGCTTGGATGAAAAGTTGCCCAGAGGTGCCCAGAGTAAACTGCCTGCTCCTCAGTCCCAGTTGCTAATATATGCATATTATTACTAGTATTGGATAGAAAACACTCTGAAGTTTCTAAAACTGGTTGAATGATGTCTGTGAGTATAACAGAACTCATATGGCAGGCAAAAACCATAGAAAGAAATCCAACCAGGAAGTGGGAAATCTGAGGTTTGTAGGTTTTCAACTCATCACCTATCGAATACACAGTGGGATATGGGTCAATCTGCACTTCCTACGGCTTCCACTAGATGTCAACAGTCTGTAGAACCTTGTCTAATGCTTCTACTGTGAAGTGGGGCCGAAGGAGACGGGAATGAGTCAGGTCTATCATGAGCTGACCATGCTCTGACCATGCGCGTTCACATGAGAGGGAGCTCTGTTCCATCGCTCTTCTGAAGACAATGGAATTCTCCGGTTGGAACATTATTGAAGATTTATGTTAAAAACATCCTAAAGATTGATTCAATACATCATTTGACATGTTTCTACTGACTCTTACGGAACTTTTTGACATTTCGTCTGCTTTTAGTGAACGCGCTTCCTGACTTTGGATTTGTTTACCAAACACGCTAACAAAAATAGCTATTTGGACATAAATGATGGACATTACCGAACAAAACAAACATTTCTTGTGGAAGTGGGAGTCCTGGGAGTGCATTCCGACGAAGATCAGCAAAGGTAAGTGAAGATTTATAATGCTATTTATAACTTTTGTTGACTCCACAATTTGGCTTCCTTTTGTGGCTGAACGCTGTTCTCAGATTATTGAATATTGTGCTTTTGCCGTAAAGCTTTTTTGAAATCCGACACAGCGGTTGCATTAAGAACAAGTGTATCTTTAATTCTATGGAAAACATGTATCTTTCATCAAAGTTTATGAAGAGTATTTCTGATATTTTATGTGGCTCTGCAATTTCTCTGGATATTTTGGAGGCATTTCTGAACATGGCGCCAATGTAAACTGAGGTTTTTGGATATAAATATGAACTTTATTGAACAAAACATATATGTATTGTGTAACATGAAGTCCTATGAGTGTCATCTGAGGAAGATCATCAAAAGTTAAGGATTAATTTCATCTCTATTTCTGCTTTTTTTGACACCTGCCTTTCGCTGGAAAAATTGCTGTTTTTCTGTGATTTTGCCGTGACCTAACATAATCGTTTGTGGTGCTTTCACTGTAAAGCCTTTTTTTGAAATTGGACACTGTGGTGGGATTAACAAGAAGTGTATCTTTAAAATGGTGTGAAATACTTGTATGCTTGAGGAATTTTAATTATGAGATTTCTGTTGTTTGAATTTGGCGCAATGCACTTTCACTGGCTGTTGTCATATGATCCCTTTAATGGGATTGCAGCCATAAGAAGTTTTAATATGGAGATGGTCCCCTCTTTGCTGCTATAACATCCTCCACTCTTCTGGGAAGGCTTTCCACTAGATGTTAGAACATTGCTGCGGGACTTGCTTCCATTCAGCCAAAAGAGCATTAGTGAGGTTGGGCACGGATGTTGAGCTATTAGGCCTGTTCCAATTAATCCCAAAGTCATCTGATGGGGTTGAGGTCAGGACTCTGTGCAGGTCAGTCAAGTTTTTCCACAGTGATCTCAACAAAACATTTCTATATGGACCTTGCTTTGTGCACAGGGACATTGTCATGCTGAAACAGGAAAGGGCCATCCCCAAACTGTTGCCACAATGTTGAAAGCACAGAATCTTCTAGAATGTCATTGTATGCTGTAGCATTAAGATTTCACTTCACTGGAACTAAGGGACCTAGCCCGAACCAGAAACAACTGTCCCAGACCATTATTCCTCAACTTTATAGTTGGCACTATGCATTCGGGCAGGTAGCGTTCTCCTGGAATCCGTCGGACCCAGATTCGACCGTCGGACTGCCAGATGGTGAAGCGTGATTCATCACTCCAGAGAACGTATTTTCACTGCTCCAGAGTCCAATGGCGGTGAGCTTTACACCACTCCAGTCGAAACTTGGCATTGCACATGGGGATCTTAGGCTTGTGTGTTCCTGTTCGGCCATGGAAACCCATTTCATGAAGCTCCAGACAAATAGTTATTGTGCTGACGTTGCTTCCGGGAGGCAGTTTGGAACTCGGTCGTGATTGTTGCAACCAAGGACAGGCTATTTGTACGCTCTACGCGCTTCAGCATTCGCCTGTACCGTTCTGTGAGCTTTTGTGGCTTACCACTTTGTGGCTGAGCCGTTGTTGCTCCTAGACATTTCCACTTCACAATAACAGCACTTACATTTGACCGGGGCAGCTCTAGCAGGGCAGACATTTGACAAACTGACTTGTTGGAAAGGTGGCATCCTGTGACGGTGCCACGTTGAAAGTCACTGAGCTCTTCAGTAAGGCCATTCTAACGCCAATGTTTGTCTATAGAGGTTGCATGGCTGTCTGCTCAATTTTATACACCTGTCAGCAACGGGTGTGGCTGAAGTAGCCGAATCCACTATTTTAAAGGTGTGTCTACATACTTTTGGCAATGTAGCGTATGATCATATTCATTTTATAGTTATAAGAAAGATTAAATCTCATAGTAAGTTGTTTATAATTGTACTGTTACTATATTTCAAAAGCATTTCAGTCATTTCAAGCCCTATTCCCCCACTTTTATTGAGTAGGAAAAAAATATTGTATGATGTTTTTATATTTTCATATTTTCATAATATTTGTACTATGTATTTGAGCTTCTTCCCTCAAATGTGAGTCAATGTGTAACTATTTTTACCAGAAAGGTGAGTTCCAGAACTTTCTAGAACTATGCTGCATTATAGTTTTGTTTATGGCCATCTCATGAAAATGAATTACTCTTGGATAAGTCTATTTATGTGAAAATCTACATTTTGCTGTAACGTTCAACCTCCCATCTCTTCATTATATGTGGTAAGGATGGCACATATCAGTCTCTGATGATCAGTGCCAGGCACTGCATAGTGTTGTATCGTCTCCGACTCTCCGTTGTGTGCCTACTAAACTGCTTCAATACACAGTCACAAACAACCAGAGTGTAAGCTGTAATTAAAGTTTATGCTCGGCTTCATTCAATCATAATCAAGCTGCGCTCCAAAACATATTCTCTCCCATACTGTTGTTTGAGGTTCCTCAGGCATTACTGCTCTGTAGGAGTTCTCACCGCGTCTCTGGCAGTTCAATTTGCTCCACTGCAGCGACGATGGGTTTTAAACACCTGAAGCTCCACACGTCGTGGTGCCACTGCCATTTGAGATGGATGCTAATTTGAATTTTGTTTGCTAGAAGTATGGTAGTTGTCAACCTGTATGTTGAACCCAGAATCTCCCCTCCGTCGACTAGACTGAGAAACTAACCAGACATTATTTATGCATGTTGATATTTATTTTTAATGAGTGTTTAACCTCAACCAGACGGTCGCTGTCGAAGATAACTAAAATCCTTAGAGTGAAAATGTAGAAGACAAGTGTGGTAAACATTCACTATGTCCTAGCTAATGCCCTAGGTGTTTAGCAGTAGGGATTCCAAATAATCCAATAAAATGTAGTCTCTGAATTCAAACCAAAGTCTATAAAGCTCCTGGCCTCCGATGGAAATATCTCAGAAAGTGTGTTATATGTGATGCGAATACAAATGTAGATCACATGTATTTAGGGGTCATCCAAATCCATATGCCCAGATTCACATTGACACTAATAGTGGGTGGAATATGTAGCCACCAGCACCATCAACAACAGTTAGAGAAAGTGAGAGCTGGTGTCTCTTTGAGCACACTGGAAGAAGTAAGGAGCAGATGTTGGTTAATTACCGAGATGTTAGTTGGTTTTGAACAGGCAGCTAGCAGAATCATTGTCTGTCTAAGCAGCACTAGATGGTGTGTTTAGGTGGTTGTTTTTTCCACCAAGCTCACCACTTGGTGAAAAAACCAACCTTGCTTAACTTCCAATGGGAAAACTGTTTCTTGTTGTGCTGCCACTGCTGCTCACTGTCATCAAATAAAGCAGCGTTTCTTTCTCTACATTACTTTCGATTAACCAAAGGCAAAACATCTGGACATGTATCATGTTTGTTTCTTTCTCCAATTACGTTTTTTATGTCATGTTTTTGTCTTAAAGCCTGATTCTGTATTTTTGCAGGTCTCATTGATGAGACTTAATTATGAGTTTTGATTAGTTTGAATGTGATTTGAAGCACTTCTTAGAATCTTAGATTAGCTTTTCTACCTGAAAACAAGTATCATAGTTTTTTTCTAACAAATACGGAACACATTTTAATTTTAACCTTTCCAAAAGGTGCATGCAAATTAAGGGTGACATTTACAACAGCTACACTTGCATGCAACACACTGTATTTCCATGGAGAATTAGCGCACCTCCTCCCAGGCTAGGAAACAGTGTCACCACCGATAAATCTACGATAATTGAGAATTTAAGCATTTTTCTACGGCTGCCCATGTTTTCCACCTGGCTACCCCTACCCCCGCCAACAGCTCTGCACCCCCAACAGCAACTTGCCCAAGCCTCCCCCATTTCTCCTTCACCCAAATCCAGAGAGCTGATGTTCTGAAAGAGCTGCAAAATCTGGACCCCTACAAATCAGCTGGGCTAGACAATCTTGGCTAGACAACCCTCTCTTTCTAAAGTTATCCGCTGAAATTGTTGCAACCCTTATTACTAGCCTGTTCAACCTCTCTTTCGTATCGTCTGAGATCCCTAAAGATTGGAAAGCTGCCGCAGCCATCCCTCTCTTCAAAGGGGGAGACACTCTAGACCCAAACTGTTACAGACCTATATCTATCCTACCCTGCCTTTCTAAAGTCTTCGAAAGCCAAGTTAACAAACAGATCACCGACCATTTCGAATCCCACCGTACCTTCTCCGCTATGAAATCTGGTTTCCGAGCTGGTCATGGGTGCACCGCATCCACGCTCAAGGTCCTAAACGATATCATGACCGCCATCGATAAAAGACAATACTGTGCAGGCTTTCGACTCTGTCAATCACCGCATTCTTATCGGCAGACTCAACAGCCTTGGTTTCACAAATGACTGCCTTGCCTGGTTCACCAACTACTTTTCAGACAGAGTTCAGTGTGTCAAATCGGAGGGCCTGTTGTCCGGACCTCTGGCAGTCTCTATGGAAGTGCCACAGGGTTTAATTCTCGGGCCGACTCTTTTCTCTGTATACATCAATGATGTCGCTTTTGCTGCTGGTGATTCTCTGATCCACCTTTACGCAGACAACACAATTCTATATACTTCTGGCCCTTCTTTGGACACTGTGTTAACAAGCCTCCAGATGAGCTTCAATGCCATACAACACTCCTTCCGTGGCCTCCAACTGCTCTTTAATGCAAGTAAAACTAAATGCATGCTCTTTCACCGATGCCCGCACCCGCCCACCCGTCTAGCATCACTACTCTGGATGGTTCTGACTTAGAATATGTGGACAACTACAAATACCTAAGTGTCTGGTTAGACTCTAAACGCTCCTTCCAGACTCACATTAAGCATCTCCACTCCAAAATTAAATATAGAATCGGCTTCCTATTTTGCAACAAAGCATCCTTCGCTCATGCTGCCAAACATACCCTTGTAAAACTGACTATCCTACCGATCCTTGACTTCAGCAATGTCATTTACAAAATAGCCTCCAACACTCTACTCAGCAAATTGGATGTAGTCTATCACAGTGCCATCCATGTTGTCACCAAAGCCCCATATACAACCCACCACTACGACCTGTATGCTCTCGTTGGCTGGCCCTCGCTTCATACTCGTCGCCAAACCCACTGGCTCCAGGGCATTTATAAGTCTTTGCTAGGCAAAGCCTTGCCTTATCTCAGCTCACTGGTCACCATAGCAGCACCCACCAGTAGCACGCGCTCCAGCATGTATATTTCACTGGTCATCCCCAATGCCAACTACTCCCTTGGCCACCTTTCCTTCCAGTTCTCTGCTGCCAATGACTGGAACGATTTGAAAAAATCACTGAAGCTGGAGTCTTATATCTCCCTCACTAACTTTAAGCATCAGCTTTCAGAGCAGCTTACCGATCATTGCACCTGTACATAGCTCATCTGTAAATAGCCCACCCAACTACCTCATCCCCATTTTGTTCTTTTTTTTTTTGCTCCTTTGCACCTCAGTATCTCTACTTGCACATTCATCTTTTGCACATCTATCACTCCAGTGTTTAATTGCTAAATTGTAAGTATTTCGCCACTATGGCCTATTTATTGCCTTACCTCCCTAATCATACTATATTTGCATACACTGTATTTAGACTTTTCTATTGTGTTATTGACTGTACGTTTGTTTATCCCATGTGTAACTCTGTGTTGTTTGTGTCGCACTGCTTTGCTTTATCTTGGCCAGTTTGCAATTGTAAATGAGAACTTGTTCTCAACTGGCCTACCTGGTTAAATAAAGGTGAAATAAAAAAACACCTCTAGTATTAGAATATTCGTTAGCCATATTTCCATTAATTTACATATGTTTAGCATAACATTCAGTGTGGTGTTGAGATAGCTCTTATTAACTTGCTTAGGAATTTATTTCAACCTGCAACACACATATTGTCATGTTCCTGACCTGTTTTCTGTTATTTTTGTATGTGTTTAGTTGGTCAGGGCGTGAGTTGGGGTGGGCATTCTATGTTTTGTGTTTCTATGTTCAGGTCATCTGTATTAGCCTTATATGGTTCTCAATCAGAGACAGGTGTTTGACTTTTCCTCTGATTGAGAACCATATAAAGGTAGGCTGTTCACACTGTTTGTTTGTGGGTGGTTGTCTTCCGTGTCTGTGTATGTTGCACCATACGGGACTGTTTCGTTGTCGTTCGTTTTGTTGTAGTCTATACCTGTTCGTGCGTTCTTCGTGTTATATGAAAGTTCTCATTGTTCAGGTCTGTCTACGTTCGTTTGTTATTTTGTAGTTTGTTGAAGTGTTTTCGGTTTTCGTTTTGACTTTAATAAACTTTGTTAGGTCAAACCATCACGCTGCGCTTTGGTCCAATCCCTACTCCTCCTCTTCATCCGAAGAGGAGGAGGACGACCGTTACACATATAGTGAAAAAGATGAGTAGTCGGGACACTATGTGGGTTAATACAGGGCTTGTTTTAAGGGTGTGCTGTTGACCACACACAAAACAATATATACTGTTGAAATATGAGTTAGAATGGAGTGTTTGTAAGGAGTTTTAGTATTTTCAGAATAAATGTAGCCCTATGGGTTTGGGCTTTAAATAACTGTAGTTGACTGTCTATTTGCTTTTATGTCTATAGCTTTGCCGACCTGTGAACCACTCACCCAGTTCAGCTGTTCCAATGGGAGATGCATCAGTGTCAAGTGGCATTGTGACTCAGGTACGTTCCTACTGAACACCTACAGCAGTGTTTCCTCAACACCCATCAGGGCTTCAACAAAAAGAAACAACTTTGAGGTCAAAAGACTTGAGGACAGGAGTTGAAAAACACTGAGCTACTGTACATTTCACATGCCCCTTGTATAACCCACAACCTTTAAATCAACCACGATCTCCTTATGTTACGAAAGTGGTTCGGAGAAACACACTCTTCCCACTATGCACACCACGTCATTTCAATTTGGATATTTGGGTATTATTTGGTTGAGACATTGATCAATGAGATTACATGCTTTACTCACCCATTTTTTGTTTAGTTGTCATCTAAATGTGTTATCACTGACACACTTTCAACCATCTGAAAGCTCAAAAAGTTGAAATTGGAATACAATATCAGATATTTGGTATTTATACAACAACTTAATGTGTTGTCTGTGCTTTATCTAATAGAACAACCAACTGTCCTGGATTGCATTTGAGATTACAGTAGAAGTATGTAGTGCAAGTGATCAATGCTGTTTGAGATTCTGCACAGATTATTGTGCAGAATCAGCAATTTTGAAGATTTCTACAGACTTGCAATCTTTGCATGCTATCTTAAACATGCACGCTTCCAATGATTACATAAGAAGACATATATAGTTACAGTAAGAGAGCCTTAACTTTAGGCTTTTAACTGTATTACGAAAGTCCTATTGAATTGTGTTTGGTTGCCTTCCGAAAGTCATCACACACCTTGACTTTTTCCACATTTTGTTGTGTTACAGCCTGAATGTAAATGTTGTGTCACTGGCCTACACACAATACCCCATAATGTCAAAATGGAATTATGATTTTAGAAATTTTGACAAATAAATAAAAATGAAAACCTGAAAAGTCTTGAGTCAATAAGTATTCAACGCCTTTGTTATGGCAAATCTAAATAGTTTCAGGAGTAAAAAATCACATAAATTGCATGAACTAATTATGTTTAACATGATTTTTGAATGACTACCTCATTTCTGTACCCCACATACAATTATCTATAAGGTCCCTCAGTCAAGCAATGAATTTCTAACACAGATTCAACCACAAAAACAAGGGAGTTTTTCCAATGCCTCACAAAAAAATGGCACGCATTGGTAGATAGGTAAAAATGATACAAGCTGACATTAAATGTCCAATTGAGCATGGTGACGTTATTAATTACACTTTGGATGATGTATCAATACCCACAGTCACTACAAGGATACAGGCGTCCTTCCTAACTCACTTGCCAGGGATTTCACCATGATGCCAATGGTGACTTTAAAACAGTTACAGTGTTTAATGGCTGTGATAGGAGAAAACTGAGGATGGATCAACAATATTGTTGTTACTCCTACCAACAATATTGTAGTTACTACTACTAACCAAAATGACAGAGTGAAAAGAAGAAGACCTGTACAGAATACAAATACTCCTAAACATCCATCCTGTTTGCAATAAAGCACCAAAATAAAACTACAAATAAAAGTCTGGTAAAGAAATTAACTTTATGTCCTGAATACAACGTGTTAAGTTTGGGGCAAATCCAACACCACACATCACTGAGTACCACTCTTCATATTTTCAAGCATGGTGGTGGCTGCATCATGTTATGGGTAGCTTGTCATCGGGAAGGACTAGGGAGATTTGTAGCATAAATAACAATAATACTAATAAAAATAATAATAATAATAATAATAAAGAACAGCCAAATCCTAGAGGAAAAACTTATTCAGTCTACTTTCCAACAGACACTGGGAAACAAATGCACCTTTTAGCTTAACAATAATCAACTGTGGCTCAGTTGGTAGAGCACGACAATTGCAACGCCAGGGCTGTGGGTTCGATTCCCATGAGGGACCAGTATGGACAAATATGAAAATGTATGCACTAACTACTGTAAATCACTCTGGATAAGAGTGTCTGCTAAATTTAACAACCTAAAATACAAGGCCAAATATACACTGGTTGCTTACCAAGTTATAGTTTTGACTTAAATCGTCTTGAACATCTATGGCAAGACATGAAAATGTCTGTCTATCAATGATCAACAACAAACTTGACAGAGCTTGAATAATTTTACAAATAATCATGTGCAAATATTATACAATCCAGGTGTAATTGCTGCCAAAGGTGATTCTAACATGTATTTACTCAGGGGTGTGAATACTTATGTAAATGAGATATTTCTGTATTTCATTTACATTTACATTTACATTTAAGTCATTTAGCAGACGCTCTTATCCAGAGCGACTTACAAATTGGTGCATTCACCTTATGATATCCAGTGGAACAACCACTTTACAATAGTGCATCTAAATCTTTTAGGGGGGGGGGGGGGGGTTAGAAGGATTACTTTATCCTATCCTAGGTATTCCTTAAAGAGGTGGGGTTTCAGGTGTCTCCGGAAGGTGGTGATTGACTCCGCTGACCTGGCGTCGTGAGGGAGTTTGTTCCACCATTGGGGTGCCAGAGCAGCGAACAGTTTTGACTGGGCTGAGCGGGAACTGTACTTCCTCAGAGGTAGGGAGGCGAGCAGGCCAGAGGTGGATGAACGCAGTGCCCTTGTTTGGGTGTAGGGCCTGATCAGAGCCTGAAGGTACGGAGGTGCCGTTCCCCTCACAGCTCCGTAGGCAAGCACCATGGTCTTGTAGCGGATGCGAGCTTCAACTGGAAGCCAGTGGAGAGAGCGGAGGAGCGGGGTGACGTGAGAGAACTTGGGAAAGTTGAACACCAGACGGGCTGCGGCGTTCTGGATGAGTTGTAGGGGTTTAATGGCACAGGCAGGGAGCCCAGCCAACAGCGAGTTGCAGTAATCCAGACGGGAGATGACAAGTGCCTGGATTAGGACCTGCGCCGCTTCCTGCGTGAGGCAGGGTCGTACTCTGCGAATGTTGTAGAGCATGAACCTACAGGAACGGGTCACCGCCTTGATGTTAGTTGAGAACGACAGGGTGTTGTCCAGGATCACGCCAAGGTTCTTAGCACTCTGGGAGGAGGACACAATGGATTTGTCAACCGTGATGGCGAGATCATGGAACGGGCAGTCCTTCCCCGGGAGGAAGAGCAGCTCCGTCTTGCCGAGGTTCAGCTTGAGGTGGTGATCCGTCATCCACACTGATATGTCTGCCAGACATGCAGAGATGCGATTCACCACCTGGTTATCAGAGGGGGGAAAGGAGAAGATTAATTGTGTGTCGTCTGCATAGCAATGATAGGAGAGACCATGTGAGGATATGACAGAGCCAAGTGACTTGGTGTATAGCGAGAATAGGAGAGGGCCTAGAACAGAGCCCTGGGGGACACCAGTGGAGAGAGCACGTGGTGCGGAGACAGATTCTCGCCACGCCACCTGGTAGGAGCGACCTGTCAGGTAGGACGCAATCCAAGCGTGGGCCGCGCCGGAGATGCCCAGCTCAGAGAGGGTGGAGAGGAGGATCTAATGGTTCACAGTATCAAAGGCAGCCGATAGGTCTAGAAGGATGAGAGCAGAGGAGAGAGAGTTAGCTTTAGCAGTGCGGAGCACCTCCGTGACACAGAGAAGAGCAGTCTCAGTTGAATGACTAGTCTTGAAACCTGACTGATTTGGATCAAGAAGGTCATTCTGAGAGAGATAGCAGGAGAGCTGGCCAAGGACGGCACGTTCAAGAGTTTTGGAGAGAAAAGAAAGAAGGGATACTGGTCTGTAGTTGTTGACATCGGAGGGATCGAGTGTAGGTTTTTTCAGAAGGGGTGCAACTCTCGCTCTCTTGAAGACGGAAGGGACGTAGCCAGCGGTCAAGCGGTCAATATTTCATTTTCAATACATTTGCAAACATTTCTAAAAACATGTTTTCACTTTTTCATTGTGGGGTATTGTGTGTAGATGGGTGAGCATTTATACATGTGTTATCCATTTTGAATTCAGGCTGTAACACAACAAAATGTGGAATAAGTCAAGGGGTATGAATACTTTCTGAATGCACTGTATCTAATGCGTGGATAGTTTCATCTGAGCCACTGGCTTAATCCTATTCTTTAACTTTTATTTTTGGTTTAGTTGGAGACGTGAATCCAACATATAATTTGTTAACTTGTCAACACAACCAAGCGAACAAAACAGCGCCCCTCTGTCTCAGTATGTGTAGCTTATCTAGGCTATCTGAAGCTGTCTGGTCAGAAAGAGTATGACATTGCTGCCACCTGTTGTACTGAATGTAAGGGAAGCCCGCGCGCATTTGGCCTCCCATGATAAAAAATATATAAAATAATAGCATATCAGCGTTGAGCTTAACTGAGTGAGCTCAACTGTGAATGGTCCTATCACACCAAGCAAAGTCTCCAGGGGAAGCCAGTTTGGATTTGGCTTCAGGCCAATCACATCACAAGCCAAATGTCAATTTTGACAGAAAAAAAGTTGAATTTTTACATCTCGTTATGTTGTTGTCCTCTGGTGGCTAGCTGGCTAGCTAAAATTGTCCCTTTCCTAAATTATCCATGGATCGAGATAGGGATTTGGACTTGTGGTTTTACTTACATCTCCGTACTGGCCAATGATTATAACAGCGATTCTGATCCAACCATAAATTCATACAATATGCCCCTGGCCTGAGAGGATGGAAGTTCAATATGTAGTATGCTAATGTTAACTTAGATTTTTGGATTAGATGGAGATGTGAATCCAACATGATCAATTATTAATTTGTAGACAAACTGGAATTAAAGCCAGACTAAGTCAGTGGCACAACTATCCAAGCAGAAGATACAAGATCCCCTTCAAATGTTGATATTTGGTTGTGTTGACAACCAAACACAATTCAATAACCAGTTGAATTCCTCCATTATTGGTGGAGGAACACAATGGCGCCGACAGAGGGCTGCCTCGCTACTAGTTCTTAGAAACTTTGCAGTACTTCGTTTTTTTATGTGTTACATTGTTATCCCAGAAAATGTTATGTGTTATTACAAACAGCGGGAAAGAACAAAAGGATATCAGAGGAGGCTCGCTCACCACCCACTGCTTTCGAGTATATTACTCACTAATGTTCAGTCCCTGGATAACAAAGTTAGTCAGGGCAAGGTTTTCTTTCCAGGGAGACATCAGGGATTGTAACATACTCTGTTTCTCGGAAACATGGCTCCCCCGGGATATACTGTTGGAGTCAGTGCAGCCACCTGGATTCTCAGACCATTGTTATTCCAACTTTTGGGATACATACAAGGCCTTCCCCCGCCCTCCTTTCGGCAAATCTAACCACGACTCCATTTTGCTCCTCCCTTCCTATAGGCAGAAACTCAAACAGGAAGTACTCGTGGTAAGGACTATTCAACGCTTGTCTGACCAATCAGAATCCACACTTCAAGACTGATTTGATCACGCGGAATAATATTGATGTGTACACTGAGACGGTTGCTGATTTCATCAAGAAGTGTATAGGAGATCTTGTACCCACTCTGACTATTTTTAAACCTACCCTAACCAGAAATCGTGGATAGATGGCAGCAAACAAAGTTGGGAACCACCGCATTTAACCATGGCAAGGTGACTGGGAATATGGCAGAATACAAAACAGAGTTGTCATTCCTTCCGCAAGGCAATCAAACAGGAAAAACATCAGTATACAGACAAAGTGGAGTATACTGATTCAACGGCTCAGACACGTGACATATGTGGCAGGGTCCACAGACAATCACGGACTACAAAAGGAAAACCAGCCTCTTCGCGGACACTGACATCTTGCTTCCGGACAAGCTAAACGCGTTCTTTGCACGCTTTGAGGATGACACAGTGCCACCAACGTGGCCAGCTACCAAGGACTATGGGCTCTCCTTCTCCTTGGCCGACGTGAGTAAAACATTTAAACGTGTTAACCCTCGCAAGGCTGCCGGCCCAGCTGCCTACCCGCGACCTCAGAGCATGTGCAGACCAGCTGGTTGGTGTGTTTACGGACATATTCAATCTTTCCCTATCCCAGTCTGGTGTCCCCACATGCTTTAAGATGGCCACCATTGTTCCTGTACCCAAGAATGCAAAGGTAACTGAACTAAATGACTGTCGCCCTGTAGCACTCATTTCTGTCATCATGAAGTGCTTTGAGAGACCAGTCAAGGATCATATCACCTCCACCTTACCTGACACCCTAGACCCACTTCAATTTGCTTACTGCCCCAAAAGGTCCACAGACGATGCAATCGCCATCACACTGCACACTGCCCTATCCCATCTGGACAAGAGGAATACCTATGTAAGAATGCTGTTTATTGACTATAGCTCAGCATTCAACACCATAGTACCCTCCAAGCTCATCATTAAGCTTGAGTCCCTGGGTCTGAACCCCACCCTGTGCAATTGGGTCTTGGACTTCCTGACGGGCCGCCTCCAGGTAGTGTAGGTAGGAAACAACATCTTCACTTCGCTGATCTTCAACACTGGGGCCCCACAAGTGTGTGTGCTCAGCCGCTTCCTGTACTCCCTGTTTACCCATGACTGCGTGGCCATGCACACCTCCAACTCAATCATCAAGTATGCAGACGACACAACAGTAGTAGGCTTGATTACCAACGACGACGACGAGACAGCCTACAGAGAGGAGGTGAGGGCTTTGGGAGTGTGGTGTCAGGAAAATAACCTCTCACTTAACGTCAACAAAACAAAGAAGATGATCGTGGACTTGTAGGAAACAGCAGAGGGAGCACCCCCCTATCCACATCGACAGGACAGCAGTGGAGAAGGTGGAAAGTTGCAATTCCTCTGCGTACATATCATTCACAAACTGAAATGGTCCACCCACACAGACAGTGTGGTGAAGAAGGCGCACGAGCACTTCAACCTCAGGAGGCTAAAGAAATGTGGCCTGTCACCTAAAACCCTCACAAACTTTTACAGATGCACAATTGAGAGCATCCTGTCGGGTTGTATTACAGCCTGGTATGGCAACTGCACCGCCCACAACTGCAGGGCTCTCCAGAGGGTGGTGCGGTCTGCACAACTCATTACCGGGGGCAAACGACCTTTTCTCCAGGACACCAACAGCAACGGATGTCACAGGAAGGCCAAAAATATAATCAAGGCAACAACCACCCGAGCCACTTCCTGTTCACCCCGCTATCATCCAGAAGACAAGGTCAGTACAGGTGCATCAAAGCTGGGACCGAGAGACTGAAAAACAGCTTCTATCTTAAGACTATCAGACTGTTAAATAGCCATCACTAGCACAGAGAGACTGCTGCCTACATACGCAGACTTGAAATCATTGGCCACTTTAATAAATGGAGCACTAGTCACTTTAACAATGTCACTTTAATAATGTTTACATAACTTGCATTACTCATCTCATATGTATATACGGTATTCTATACTATCTACTGTATTTAGTCTATGCCGCTCTGACATTGTTCATCCAGATATATTCTTAATTCCATTCCTTTACTTAGATTTGTGTATATTAGGTATTTGTTGTGAAATTATTAGATATTACTTGTTAGATATTTCTACACAGTCGGAACTAGAAACACAAGCATTTCTCTACACCCACAATAACATCTGTACATGTATGTGACCAATAAAATGTGATTTATTTGAGTTTGTCTACAAATTAATAATTGATGTTGTATTCATGTCTCCATCTCAACCAAAAATGTAAGTTAAAGAATAGAACTAAATCAAATCAAACTTTAAATGCAGTTTGATTTGATTTACTCCTATTCTTTAACTTTAACTTTTGGTTAGGATGGAGACATGAATCCAACATTTCAAATTCAGTTGAACCCTGGGTTGAATTGAAACAATATCTGTTGATGACTTCACAAATGCTATATACTGTACTGTATGCCTAAATAGCATACTTGATGATTTATGACTCATAAAATATGGTTACATTTCATTTGCTCTGGTAGACCTCCCTTTGGAATGACTTTTGATAGCAACAGTAAATCTATTTTGTTATTAAGTGGAGCTTTCTTAATAATCATTCTCACAATTGCACATGGTTTTAGTCAGTGACAAATATCAAAGCTAAGCAGGGCTGAACTTGGTTAAAACCCTGGAATGGAGACCAAAAGATTAACTGTAGATATATCAACGATTCAATATGAGTTTCTGCCCAACCTGAAGTTTTTTTTCTGATAGTGGACATAACATTATACAGGGTTTGTCTATGTTGAAAATTGGTTACCATGATGACATAATCCTTTCACCCTCAAAACACATTGATGGCTTTTTTTCAAATTCAATGTATTTTCTATGTCACATTACTTTAACAAATTAAATTGAAACAACTTTGATTCAACCAGTTTGTGCCCAGTGGGATGTGCAGAGTACATTTACCTTGCCTGAAACGTGACTTCTGAGGCCTCCCCAATCTAATGCACATTCTTATGTCATGAAGGAGTCAAATCTAGTCAGTCAAACTTGCTATTTTTCCTCTGTGTCCCAAGATGATGACTGTGGAGATGGTAGTGACGAGGTGAGTTGTGTCCACTACTGCTCCAACACCCAGTTCCAGTGCTCCAGTGGGAGATGTATTCCAGACCACTGGGCCTGCGATGGGGACAACGACTGTGGGGACTTCAGTGATGAAAACACCACCTGTGGAGGGTCTGGAGCTGGTGAGAGAAACCATGCTGTTTTTTGTAATTCCTTTATTGTAGCCCTTTTTGAATTTGTAATGCAAATGCAACTTCATAAGTAATAGTGCCATCCCTCATTTTGACAAATTAATGTATTCTGCACTAAGTATCATGTTAACTATCCCAACATCGTGAGTACAGTGCCTTGCAAAAGTATTCACCCCCTTGGTGTTTTTCCTATTTTGTTGCATTACAACCTGAATGTATTTTTATTTGGATGTCATGTAATGGACATACACAAAATAATCCAAATTGGTGAAGTGAAATGAAAAAAATAACTTGTTTAAAAAAATTCATTTTTTATTTTAAAAACGGAAGCAAGGGGCACCACCATGGAGCTCTCCAAAAAGCTCAGGGATAAAGTTGTGGAGAAGTACAGATCATGGTTGGGTTATAAAAAAAATATCTGAAACTTTGAACATCCCATGGAGAACCATAAAATCCATTATAAAAAATGGAAAGAATATGGCACCACAACAAACCTGCCAAAAGAGGGCCACCCACCGAAACTCACGGACCAGGCAAGGAGGGCATTAATCAGAGAGGCAACAAAAAGAACAAAGATAACCCTGAAGGAGCTGCAAAGCTCCACAGGGGAGATTGGAGTATCTGTCCATAGGACCATTTTAAGCCGTACACTCCACAGAGCTGGGCTTTATGGAAGAGTGGCCAGAAAAAAGTAAAAATAAGCAAACATGTTTGGTGTTCGCCAAAGGGCATGTGGGAGACTCCCCAAACATTTGGAAGAAGGTTCTCTGGTCAGTTGAGACAAAAATCGAGCTTTTTGGCCATCAAGGAAAATGCTGTGTCTGGCGCAAAGCCAACACCTCTCATCACCCCGACAACACCATCCCCACAGTGAAGGATGATGGTGGCAGCATCATGCTGTGGGGATGTTTTTCATTGGCAGGGACTGGGAAACTGGTCAGAATTGAAGGAATGATGGATGGCGCTAAATACAGGGAAATTCTTGAGGGAAACCTGTTTCAGTCTTCTAGAGATTTGAGACTGGGATGGAGGTTCACCTTCCAGCAGAACAATGGCCCTGCTGAAGCAACACTCAAGT
Organism: Salvelinus fontinalis; assembly: GCF_029448725.1. Lineage (NCBI taxonomy): Eukaryota > Metazoa > Chordata > Actinopteri > Salmoniformes > Salmonidae > Salvelinus > Salvelinus fontinalis. The sequence goes on along the minus strand of NC_074683.1, from coordinate 29,087,305 downwards.
GGTTTAAGGGGAAACGTGTAAATGTCTTGGAATGGCCTAGTCAAGGCCCAGAGCTCAATCCAGTTGAGAAGATTGCTGTACACCAGCGGAACCCATCCAACTTGAAGAATGGGCCAAAATGGCTAGATGTGCCAAGCTTATAGAGACATACCCCAAGAGACTTGCAGCTGTAATTGCTGCAAAAGGGGGCTCTACAAAGTATTGACTTTGCGGAGGTGAATAGTTATGCACAGTCAAGTTTTCAGTTTTTTTGTCTTAATTCTTGTTTGTTTCACAATAAAAACTATTATTATTACTACTATTAAGTGGTAGGCATGTTGTGTAAATCAAATGATACAAACCCCCCCAAAATGTATTTTAGTTCCAGATTGTAAGGCAACAAAATAGGAAAAATGCCAAGGGGGTGAATACTTTCCAAGCCACTGTAGATGCTTTCAAGGTGGGCTAACTACTCCTCCTCATTACTGCACATGCAGCATTGAGCGTAACTATTAATTATTAATTTGGCATTTCAATCAGTAAAAATATATATATTTTTAAAAGATAATTTGTTTAATTTTAAATTAACTGTTAATTGGCCTGGTCTAATGTTCTTAAGTCTTCATCTTCCTCTCTCAGCTCGCGCTCTGCTGATCTAATCTCATCTACTGTTCACAACAGTACAACATCAAGATTTGAATATTTTAATCTGGTATAATTACCTCAGAAAGCTGAGCCTGGGCAGCTGAAATGCTCACAGCTTGTCACTAGAATGAGGAAGTTATTCATCAAACCGTGTCCTGATGTCCAGGCCCAGCTCCAGCCTTTTCCTTTCTACTCTAACACAGTGTAGTGTTGCTGGGTTGTGGCCTACCCCTGGGGTTAAAGCTCTGGCTCGGCAGGCCCTGACTGTTATGGCAATACTTCTGATCTCTGATTTCAGAAGGTTTTTTTTTTCCTGGCAATGTGGAAATGGTTAGGTTGAATAATAGTCTTGTGACTGACTACCTAGCATGATTAAAAATAACATTTGAAAGATCAATCATGCAGATAATTTTGCCATAGCTTTGTATGGAATAGAATATACATAACCCAATATTGTCAAAAGTTTGCCCACTGGGATTCAATTTTCACATTCACAGGATTCTATTTAAGTGATAATGCCAGAGAAGCTGGTGTTTAGGGGATATATTGGCAAGGGTGTTGTTCGTCGAGGGACGGCAAGCTGTGCCAATATATCCTCCAAACATCGGTTTTGAGGGCATTAATACTTTTATATAATGGGTTACCAACATATTGAAATAGTGATTGACATATTTTCATTTTTTTTAAATTTGATGAATTTATTCATACTATTTCTTCCTTCCACAAGATATAGTCCCGACACAAATCTAGGGTTGCTACCCAAGCCGGCAGGTCATTCGTTCTATCGGTTCGGTTGCCAGAGATTCAACTCAGTCATTCAGTCTTTTTGTTCTGTATCTATGGATGCAACCCAGTCGTTCATTCTAAATGTTCCATTGCAATACTGGCTGGCAACATTCTTATCCCTTGCTTGCTAGCTAGCCAACGACTGCTAACTTAAAGTTACGTCAAACAGTGCAGCCAGAACAACAGCAAAGGAGCTGCATTTGCGTTTGTTTAAGCTATTTTCTAGTGCCAGTTATTTAGATACATCCATAACAATGAGCTAATGATGCGCAATTTCACCTGGCATAGAAAATGTGCTCTTTCTATTTGCTTATGGTTTTGCCTACACCTAGTGACCTGTTTTTTAAATTATATGAACAAAAAATATTCAATTTTATTTGGAACGGCAAGCCAGATAAAATTAAAAGGGCCTATTTATATAACGAATATGAATTCGGAGGGCAGAAATTATTAAATATTAAAGCATTAGACCTCTCACTGCATCGGTCATACAAAAGTTATACTTAAATCCAAACTGGTTCTCTAGTAAACTGGTACGAATGTCTCATCCTATGTTCAAGAAGGGCCTTTTTCCCTTTATTCAGATTACACCTGCTCACTTACGGTTGTTTGAAAAGGAAATGATCTCCAAAATATCCTTATTCTTTAAACAAGCCTTAGAAAGTTGGTTGCAATTTCAGTTTAATCCACCTGAAAGGACGGAACAAATAGTACAACAAATATTGTGGTTAAATTCAAATATAATAATTGATAAAAAAACTGTATTTATCGAAGAAATGTTTAATAAAGGTATAATTTTTGTGAATGATATCATAAATAGGACTGGTGGAGTTATGTCACACATGCAGCTAACACAGACATATGGAAAAGTCTGCTCTACCCAAAATTACAACCAATTAATTGCAGCATTACCACAAAAATGGAAGAGGCAAGTAGAAGGGGAAAAAAGTAAGGAACTTGTATGTCGGCCCTGTATTAAAGAACAAAAATGGTTAAAGAAAAGTGTGATAAATAAAAACATATACCAATTTCATTTAAGGACCAAAAAACTAACAGCTGTGCCATACAAATTGCAAAATAGTTGGGAAGAGATTTTCGATGTACCCATTCCATGGCACATGGTTTATGAATTGATACGCAAAACAACGCCGGATTCAAAACTTCGAATTTTTCAATATAAATTACTGTACAAAATTCTTGCAACTAATAGAATGTTATATATATGGGGTATACAATCTTCCCAGCTCTGCAGATTCTGTTGTGAGGAGGCAGAGTCATTAGATCATTTATTTTGGTATTGTCCATATGTAGCTCGTTTTTGGTCACAGGTCCAGGAATGGCTGAAGAATTGCAACATTTGCCTAAAACTAACGCTACAGATAGCAATACTGGGGGATTTGAAAAGCCATAGTCAATCAATCAATAATATAATAATTATTTTGGCAAAGATGTTTATTTTTAATTTACAATCTGTAGAAGCTATGAGAATAGGAAGGTTCAGGTCTTTTGTGAAGCATCACAGCACAGTTGAGAAATGTATGGCAAATAGAAATCCGAAATGGATGATGTTGGAAGATAGATGGGAGGGGTTGGGTGGAGCTGAAGGGTGGGACTAATAACAAGATAAACAATATAGGGCATACGGGATCTGTGAAATGTGTATAGGTGCGGAGCTTTTGTGAAATAGCACAGTTACAAGTGGAAATAAAATTGGATGGACAACAGAAATAGAGGAAGGACTAAGAACAAATAAGAGAGAACTATTGTAAAGTGGACTGTGTCTGTAAGATAGGTATCAGATGTAGAAATTGAAGGTAAAAGCAGAAGTGTTTATAAGTTTACTCCAATTGGGGGATTGGTGGTAGGGTCGCGGGGAATAATAATAAAGGCATATTCTTTAAAAAAGTATGTATGTCTATATAGGTATGTGTATGTATATATGTGTATATGTATGCATACGTGTATGGATATATATATTTACCCAAAAAAATATGGGGGAATGGAAATGATGCAGACAATTACATTGGAAGCAACATTCTTTCCGCAATACTAAGCTGATCCACCCCTAAACAAAAACAAAAACAAAAAAAAATAATATGTGCTCTTTCGTCAGGACAATGTTGTTCAGGGGAGCTAGCCAACAACACAGTCACTTCAAACGGAAGCTGGAAAGACAGCAATCTAGCTGCATATAATTTCGTTTGACCTGTTTTTTATTGACATTTCTTTGCATATATCCATAAAAATTATGCCAGCTGGTTCATGATTTTGACTGGCTGAGAAAAGCTGTCTGCCTGTCTGTCTCATCCCGACACGTTTATTTCTATGCAAAAGCTGGAGATCGAATTTCAATATTGAAACAATGTTGCAAATGTTGGCGAGACAGACAGCAAGGTTTATACAAATCTCCGCTGTTGAAAATCAAATGCTAGTCTTAATGAAACAAGAGACAATGTCTAAATGCTTTATATAGTGGAGATCAAGTTTATAAATTGCCTGACTGGGCTGATGAGATGGAACAGCATATCAACGTCATAGCTTTAGCCGGTGGTAACTTGTGGAATAGACACTGGTTGGAATGAGGTTTTAACTAATGAGCATCCAGGATTAGACCCACCCATTGTATAATTATTTATTTATTTTTCCCTTGCAGCATTGCCTCCTGTAATAGAGTGCAGTGGGGATGAGTTCCACTGTATGGAAGACGGTACGTGTATCCCAGAGCGCTGGAGGTGTGATGGGGACAAAGACTGCGAAGACGGTAGTGATGAGGTGGCCTGTGAGGGCACCAAGAGGATTTGTGACCCCAAGGCCAAGTTCACATGCAAAGACACAGGTAGGATAGTGACTTCTCTGTCAGTAATCGTAATCCAGAACCAAAACTTCCTAGCTACTCAGTTTGCCTAAGAAAATATTTTGTCTGACGGTAGTGTACAATCTTTGACCATTACATTAATGCTAAACTAGAAGCAAATTTAAAAGGATGACATTGACCAACATCAAATACCAGAGCTAGAAACGTGTTTAATACACATATAAACTCTAGCCTCACCAACGCTCTATGTAGTACATCATGCCACATATATTTTATAGTACCATCTCTACAAATTTTTTTTTTTTTAAATTGTACATAATGTTTCCACCATTATTTCCTATGACCAAAAAGAGCTTTTGGACATTAGAACAGTGATCACTAAACTCAATGAAGATTTATACTTCAATGAGTAGGCGACACTGGACATAATGCTTAACCTGAACCAGGCCCTAATCCCTGATTCGAAAGAGACGGCTATATAGAGGCCGATGTGTGGGTAAATTAGTAAATGAACCACCGCTATCTCTGTTCTATTGGTGAATGTACAATCACTGGAGAACAAACATCACTGGAGAACAAACTGGACGAGCTCCGTTCGAGACTATCTTATCAACGGGACCTGAAGAACTGTAATATCCTATGTTCCTCTGAAACTTGGCTGAACAAGGACACTGATAATATTCTAGATGGTTTTTCTATGCATCGGCAGGACAGAACGGCAACGTCGGGTAAGCTCAAGGGGCGTGGTGTGTGTCTCTCTGTTAACAACAGCTGGTGTGCAATCTCTAATATTAAGTAAGTCTCGAGGTTCTGTTCACCTGAGTTACAATACCCCATGAGAAGCTATAGACCATGCTATTTACCTAGAGAGTTTTCATCTATATTTTTCAGAGCTGTCTATTATCCCAAAAAATTATGCTGGCACAAAGACGGCCCTCAACGAACTGTATAGGCAAGCAAACAAGAAAATGCTCATCCAGAAGCGGCACTACTTTTGGCTGATGATTTTAATGCAGGAAAACTGAAATCTATTTGACCTAATTTGATCTATTTGACCTAACAGCATGTCACCTGTGCAACTAGAGGCGAAAAAACTCTAGATCAACTTTACTCCACACACGGACGCATACAAAGCTCTTCCTCGCCCTCCATTTGGCAAATCTGACCATAACTCTATTCTCCTGATTCCTGCTTAGAAGCAAACACTCAAACAAGAAGTACCGCTGATGTGCTCAATACGGAAGTGGTCCGATGAAGCAGATGCTAAGCTACAGGACTGTTTCGCTAGCACACTCGAATATGTTTCTGATGGTATTGAGGAGTTTATTACATCAGTCACCGGCTTAATCAATAAGTGCATCACAGTGACCGTACATACAGTGTACATATCCCAACCAGAAGCCATGTATTACTGGCAAAATCCACACTGAGATAAAGGCTAGAGCTTCAGTTTTCAAGGAGCGGGACACTAACCTTGACGCGTTTAAGAAATCCCGCTACGCCCTCCGATGAACCATCAAACAGGCAAGGCGTCAATACAGGACTAAGATCGAATCTTACTACACCAGCTCTGATGCTCATCGGATGTGTCAGGGCTGGCAAACTATCATGGTAAAACAAAGGGAAAACCCAGCCGCGAGCTGCCTAGTGACACAAGCCTAACAAACGAGCTGAATGCATTTTATGCTTGCTTCGAGGCAAGCAACACTGAACCATGTGTAAGAGCACCAGCTGTTCCAGATGTCTGTGTAATCACACTTTCAGTAGCTGATTTGAGTAAGACCTTTGAACAGGTTAACATTCACAAGGCCGCAGGGCCAGGCGGATTACCAAGACGTGTATTCAGATCATGCAATGGCCAGCTGGCAAGTCTTCACTGATATTTACAACCTCTCCTGATGCAGTTGGTAATACTGTAATACCTGCATGTTTCAAGCGGAACACCATAGTCCCTATGCCCAAGAACGCCTAGATATCCTGTCCAAATAACTATCGCCCCATAGCACTCACATCTGTAGCCATGAAATGCTTTGCAAGGCTGGTCATGGCTCACATCAAAACCATCATCCAAGGCACCTTTGTGCCACTCCAAATCACATACTGCCGCACCAGATACAGACATGATGCAATCTCCATTGCAGTCCACACTGCCCTTTCCCACTTGGACAAAAGGAACACCCACGTGAGAATGCTGTTCATTGACTACAGCTCGTCATTCAACACCATAGTGCCCTCCAAGCTCACCACTAAGTTAATGACCCTGGGACTGAACACCTCCCTCTGCAACTGATTCCTGGACTTCCTGACGGGACGCCCCCAGGTGATGAGTGCAGGCGAAAACACATCTGCCATGCTGACCCTCAACACGGGGGCCCCTGTTGTACTCCCTATTCACCCAGGACTACGTGGCCACGCATGACTCCAACACCATCATTAAGTTTGCCGACAACACAACGGTGGTAGACCTGATCCCCGATAATGATGAGACAGCTTATAGGGAGGAGGTCAGAGAACTGGCATTGTGGTGCCAGGAAAACAACCTATTCCTCAACATCAGCAAGAAAAAGGAGTTGATCGTGCACAACAGGAAAGAGAGGGCCGAGCCCGTCCCCTCACATCACTAAGGATCTATCATGGTCCAAACTAACCAACACAGTCGTGAAGAGGGCACAACAACGCTTTTTCCCTTGACGAGGCTGAAACTATTTGGCATGGGCATCTCAGATCCTCAAAAAGTTCTACAGCTGAACCATTGAGAGCATCTTGACTAGCTGCATCACTGCATGGTAAGGCGCTACAGATGGTAGTGCGTACGGCCCAGTACATCACTGGGGCCAAACCTCCTGCCAATCCAGGACCTCTATACCTGGCGTTGTCAGATGAAGGCCTTAAAAATTGTCAAAGACAGTTACTCAAGTCATAGACTGTTCTCTCTGCTACCACACGGCAAGCGGTACCGATGCACCAGGTCTGGACCAACAGGACCCTGAGCAGCTTCTACCCCCAAGCTATAAGACTGCTAAGTTGTTATTTAAATGGTTAACCAAATAGATACCTGGACTATCTGCATTGATCCTTTTTTCACAAACTTTTTTGTCTCTGCTACTGTTTACTATCTGTCACTCTATTCCTAGTTACAGTATATGTATGTACATATCCTCTTCAATGACCTTGTACCCCTGCACATCGATACGGTACTGGTACCCCTTGTATATAGCCAAGTTATTGTTACTCATTGTGTCATTATTATTACTTTTATTACGTGTTTTACTTTTCAATTATTTCTCTCTTTTCTTTCTCTCTCTATTGTTGGGAAGGGCCCGTAAGTAAGCATTTCCCTGTTGTTTACTAAGCATGTGATGAATAACATTTTATTTTAAATTTGATTTGAAGTGCAACAGAGGTGAATCCAGCTTTTATCGCAGGCCTCTAAATTAGGATGCTCTGTAATCCAGGCTTCACACAGTCACTGGCCTAGCTGCATTAATTAATGATGATACTGTAAATTCTGGCATATCTGTGCCTCTTCCCCTGCAGTTATTCCACCTGCTCTGGCTGCCTCTTTGTAATACACATGGCGAGCAAGGGGAATTTGAGATTATCCCTGGTAGAAGGTATCAGGAGGCTGTAATTATCTAGCTGTGGATTTTCATTTGAAGCGAAGCATTTAACTCACAACTGTGGCTGTCCCTTTCTGTTGATGGCAGGAAGAAGATAGATTTTTTACAAAATATCTCAGCAGTGTATTACCTCATGTAATGTAGTACTGTATATTCTAGTCTAAACTCATGATACAGTACACTGTGCATATTTTACAGTCTTTGTAGACTGCAATCACCTCATTCTGTGGAAAAGATTATGACATGGATCATGCTATGCCTTAAATTGCTTTTAGTTGGTATGAATTCTTTATTCGTGATTTAGATGTCAAACAGCTTTTTTTCAAAGTGCCTGAGGAATTATTCACCAAGTTTATTACAGATGCTTGAAGTTCACTGTGTGGTTATGTTTTGGATTGGTTTGGTTCCTCTTCAGCATTTTCAGTAGTGTATTCCCTTAGGGTTCTATTTCAGAGGTTCTACTCGACTGTGTGGACAGTTGATCATTGACATTGTCTCTGAGGAATATCTTCTGTATCTTTTTTGGTTGTGTTTATGGATTGTGCGCATTTGTGTGTGTTTGTGTATGTCTGTATGTATCTGTATACATGTGTGACACCATCAGGAAAGTGTATCACCAAGAGCTGGGTTTGTGATGGAGATATCGACTGTGAGGATCGTTCCGATGAGGATTCCTGTGAGGCAGCTGTCTGTAAGCCTCCAAAATACCCCTGTGCCAACGACACCTCCATTTGCCTGCCACCAGAGAAGATCTGCAACGGCAAGACCGACTGTGCTGACCAGTCTGACGAAAGGCCTTTCTGTGGTAATAAGGAGAGATGTTATTTGTAGTACACCATATTGCTTGATACCGTAGAAATAGATTAGTCTGTGGTCTTTCTGCCTAGTTGTGAAGAAATGTCCCATGTTTTTAAGTGGGAGATATGTGTTTAGAGCAGTGGTATTCAAACTTTTCCATCTGGGACACCATTTTTTCTCCCCAGAATTTCTGGGGACTCAATTCTTGTTGCCAGAAATTTTAGCATCCCCACCCCAAATCTAATGACACAACCTTACAATCTGTAAAGTTTTATATTCACATAAACAAATAACCCTTCACATTCATTACATTTCCATCTCTCTAAGACCGTGGTTCTCAAACCTCTTTTCGGGGACCCACAGATGTTTCAGAATTTGGTTGTAGCTCTGAACTAACTCACCTGATTCAACTAGTCAAGTTGAATCAGGTGTGCTAGCTCTGGAATAGATTGAATACATGGAATGGCTGGGGGCCCCCAAGGAGAAGTTTGAGAACCACTGCTCTAAAATAACCAATACATACATTTACTCAATAACATTGTATTTATCCAATTATCATTCTCAATAACGTTTATATATTTTCTCATAAAATAATCTGTGCGCTTAATTTTGTATTATTTTTTGGCGGCCCCACTGCAATTCTCCGACCCTGACTTTGAATACCAGTGGTGTAACAATTATTTTTCTACAGGACATTTTTTACAAGTATCTTACTGAGCCACCCACCCCAGAGTATACACGATGTGTTAAGTGTGCAAGTTCTCATTGAACACGCACAGATCCCAGAAACATATATGTGAGAGTCAAAACTGTCTCTCCCTACGGAGTAGTATTATATCTATTCATTCTCATAGCCTTGAGAGCAGCTCGTTGACGCACCAACATACTGTTGATTCAGAGACCAATGGGACTGAACATAAAGAATAGCTACCAGACTTCTCCAACGATTACCAACACAGATATGTTTGTCCAAGACCTATCGGAGGAAAAATGTGTGAAACTCATGTGAATAGTACACATCTAATCCGTTTGATTGAACAACCTAAACATATATGTTCATTTCAGAGTTGCTAACAGAATCAATCAATAAAATATATTTATAAAGCCATTTTTACATCAGCAGATGTCACTAAGTGCTTACACAGAAACCCAGCCTAAAACCCCAAACCGCAAGCAATGCAGATGTAGAAGCACGGTGGCTAGGAAAAACTCCATAGAAAGGCAGGGACATAGGAAGAAACCTAGGGAGGAACCGGGCTCTGAGGAGTCCTCTTTTGGCTGTGTCGGGTGGAGATTATAAGAGTGCATGGCCATTAAGGCCAGATCATTCTTCAAGATGTTCAAACGTTCATAGATAGTCTTAGGGCTCAGGTCCTCTGGGAGGGGAGGGAGAGAGCACTAGAGGCATACTTAAGTTCACATAGGACACTAGATAAGACAGGAGAATTTCACCAGATAGGACAGACTGAACCTAGCCCTCCTGCATATAGACTATTGCAGCATAGATACTGGAGGCTGAAACATGGGGGGGGGGGGTCGGGGGGGGTCGGGGGTCGGGGGGGGGGGTGGGCACTGACAATACCTCTGGACAGGACCAACCAAGCAGGATATACTGTAACCCCTCTCACTTTGCCAAAGTACAGCCCCCACATCACTAGAGGGATATCAACAGACCACCAACTTACTACCCTGAGACAAGGCTGAATATAGACCACGAAGATCTCCTCTACCGCACAAGCCTGATGGGGCGCAAGACCGGACAGGAAGATCACGTCAGTGACTCAACCTACTCATGTCGAGTATAGTGCAAAAAAGCCTATTTCGCACATTGTGCACTACTTTTGAACAGAGCCCTACGCAGAAAATTGTAAATGGAAAAGGGTATAGGGAAGAGGGTGCAATTTGGGATAGACCATTAGAGAAAAGGCCCACACTGTGCTGCCAGCTTCATAACCAATTAGGTCATATAGGGAGACCCTGAGGGGCCTGATTGATTTGAGCCAACTCGGCAGGAGTCATTCCTCCAGCTGTAACCTATGGGTGCACAGCGCTCCTATATCCTCCTCCACCCTCCACACACGCAGGCAACTAGGGGACCCCCGCAGAGAAAATGCAATCGTTTTTTGTCTGTACCAAGAAGATCGTCTTAATCATGGCTAGCTAGCAAGGAGACTTCGGATCTGTAGTGTCCTTTTCTCACCAGAATGCCTTTTCACTTACAATAATCGGGTGCCTAACTGCTTCAGAGAAAAGTATTTCATTACAGACTGGGGAGTGAATGGGAAACAGACTGCACAAAGAAAGAAAAGTAATTCTTATGTGTTTTCCCTCTCCATATTAGTTTTGTGAAAGGAATAGTAGACAACTGCACAACTTTCCGATTTAATTTTGTGCCTTGGCTATAATAAAGGCGTTATCCCTCAGGCCATGCTACCTAGGACTAACAGAACTGTGGAGCCTCTTTCATTATGTAATAGCTTTCGTTATGTTGTATATGCAGCGGAAATATTCTGTCATCATGCTTGACTAGCAATCTCTAGCTCAGAGCAAAAAGTGGCAGTGTTATTCTTGTGCCAGCTTGTTTTAATTCTGATATTATTTGCATTACCATTTTTTAAGCGTACCATGCAGCATATGGCCCAACATATTGTGGTATATTCTTTTTCTAACCTCCGTTTAGCATCCCCCTGTCCATTAACAACCCAATGCTCTTTTGAAAACCATCTCAGATAAGTGTTTGGTTCTCGCTTCCTGTCCTCTCTCTCTACTCCCAGATCGGAGTTGGTTCTTACTTCCTGTTCTCTCCCTCTCTGCTCCCAGATAAGTGTTTGGTGGCCAAGGTTGGCTGCAGCCATCAGTGCACGGTGGTACCAGGGACGGGGGTGGTCTGTTCCTGCCCTCCAGGGCTCCACCTGGACTCTAACAACAGGACGTGTGAGGCGGTGGACTACTGCAGTAGGCATCTGAAGTGCAGCCAGGTGTGTGAGCAGTACAAGACCACGGTCAAGTGTTCCTGCTACCCAGGCTGGAGGCTTGGCCCTGATGGAGACAGCTGCCACAGCACAGGTTAGGTGACAGAGTGTGTCTGTATGGGGGTTGTGAGGACTGCATGTGTAGAGAGTATAGAGTAGAGTAGTACTTTATTGATCCTAACTTGGGAAATTGTTTTATTGCTCAGCATCATTAATAAATTACAATAACAAGACCCGTATGCATGGTAAACACATTTCTTTTTAAACACATGATAAGACATATCAATCAATCAATCAAGTTTATTTTATAAACTTCAGCTAATATCTCGAAGTGCTGTACAGAAACCCAGCCTAAAACCCCAAACAGCAAGCAATGCAGGTGTAGAAGCACGGTGGCTAGGAATAACTCCTTAGAAAGGCCAGAACCTAGGAAGAAACCTAGAGAGGAATCAGGCTATGAGCGGTGGCCAGTCCTCTTCTGGCTGTGCCGGGTGGAGATTATAACAGAACATGGCCAAGATGTTCAAAATGTTCATAAATGACAAGCATGGTCAAATAATAATCAGGAATAAATGTCAGTTGGCTTTTCATAGCCGATAATTAACAGTTGAAAACAGCAGGTCTGGGACAGGTAGGGGTTCCATAACCGCGGGCAGAACAGTTGAAACTGGGACAGCAGCAAGGCCAGGTGGACTGGGGACAGCAAGGAGTCATCATGCCCGGTAGTCCTGACATATGGTCCTAGGGCTCAGTTCCTCCGAGAGAGAGAAAAAAAGAGAGAAGGAGAGAATTAGAGAGAGCATACTTAAATTCCCACAGGACACTGGATAATATAGGATGGTTATATAGGATGGTTCCGCCACGTTAATAGCCATTAAAGATAGAGACCAGTGTAAGACAGGTAAAAATACTGTTGTCTATCCTACTCCTGGGAATCAAGCAACAACAACATTCCTATTAAGAAGGCATCAGAAAGAAGGCAGTGTGTGTGTGTGTGTGTGTGTGTGTGTGTGTGTGTGTGTGTGTGTGTGTGTGTGTGTGTGTGTGTGTGTGTGTGTGTGTGTGTGTGTGTGTGTGTGTGTGTGTGTGTGTGTGTGTGTGTGTGGTGTGGGGGGGTATTTTACATAAATTCAATCACACAGCTTTACATGACTGGAACAAACCGTCTACTTGTGTTGTAGTTTGTGTGATTGGATTGATGTTTTGGATGTTTTTTTTGCTTCTGTGTTGCTGCTCGTAAACGAGGAGAACATGGCAGAACATGCAGCCTTGATGTGTCACATTCAGATTTATGAAGCTCGTTTTTTACTACTCGCCTCTCTATTTCCCTCAGAGATTGATGGCAGTTGCAGTGCTAATCGTATGTTAAAACAGGGAAAGAATAGGCAATTTACTAAAGAACAATTTATTGGTTTTTACATAAATCAATTTTCTGCGCACAATAGAAAACTGAGTAAGAACCTCAATTAATTTAGACAAATGTGCCATTGAATCTTTGGTGATGTTTCATGCAAGAGCTCTAGCTTTTGTACAGAGAATTTCAGGTATAACTGAATTATAAATAAGTAGGGACTTGTCAGCATAGCAAGTAGCTAACATCCTTTCTCCCTACAGTATCCAGTCTTTCTCATTGTTCTGTGATTTGAGGATAATATGTCAGGATAAGGTTTCTGTTCTGTGCATAACACAGGTTTTGCCTTAGAGTAACCTTGTATCTGGAATTTTCTGAAGATAAGGTGTGTGTACCAGTGCCCAGTCATGAAAGAGCATGATCCAGTGTGTGTGCATGGGCGTGTTTGTGTAGTCATGCGTACCTGTGTATGTCCTCCACTAATGGCTCCAGTTAAAACCGCTCATGTTGGTATTGTTATGGAATCGGTCACCTCCATTTTAACATCGGTCAACTCCGTTTTAAATCTTTCCTCTTCGTTTCCTTCCTTTCTTTCCTTCGGCCAGATCCCTTTGAGGCTTTCATCATCTTCTCTATCCGGCATGAGATAAGACGGATAGATCTTCATAAGCGGGACTACAGCCTGATGGTGCCAGGGCTCCGGAACACCATTGCGCTTGACTTCCACTTTAATCACAGCCTGCTCTACTGGACAGATGTGGTGGAGGATAAGATCTACAGAGGACGCCTCTCAGACTCTGGAGGTATGTAGGTCCTATACGTTAGATCTAGGCTACATATTAGATCTAAATGGTGTATTCTATTGGGCTTTCAGACTTTGAAGGAACATAGGTCTAAGCTGCACATTAGATCGTAAAAGCTGTGATGTGTTGAGGGTATCAGAGTCTTAAAATACTTTGCTTAGGCTAAGCGTTAGATCTAAATGCTGTGATCTATTGGATGAGGAGGATAAACATGGCTTCCTTCCCTCCCACTCTTCAACTGTAATGGAATTTTTTTTCGACTTTCCAACTATATAGTTTAGTTCAGTAATGTTCTCAGTTTAGTTCTACTTAGCACCTCTTTGATACTGTGAGCGATACTGTCCCTCCATTGAGGAGTTATTTCAGTAGGGTAATGCTGAGTGTAGTGGGTAGACTTTTGGACACAGTAGTCTTCCCACTGTTATAGTACGTCTCTGAAGACGTTGATGAATTACAACTTCTTGTTTGGTATTTGGGTTGGTGTTTTGTGCTGCACTACATTCTGTGCCTCTGCTGCAATATAACTCTTTCTCTTAATGTGTTCTTAATGTTTTACATTAGGAAGGTGTTAATGTTTTGTACACTCAGTGTATTTCTCCCTTTTGTGATCCTTCCACAAAGGCTCCAGCAGCAGAGGATCACTGTAAACAGCTGGATTATAGACATACTTGCAAAACCTTTTATGTTTAATGGAACACTTTTTTCTTACTCAAGAGTTTTTTAGCTACAGGTTTTCTCCCCATAAAATGTAATTTTGTTGGCAGACCAACAAACAAATCCCCTCAATAAGGGTGAAATTATCAGGATGAGTTGAATACATCCCTTCTCCAGTCTTCTCTCACCTAGTGTGTGTCAGTGGAGGCTGCTGATGGGAGGACGGCTCATAATGATGGCTAGAATGGAGCGAATGGAATGGCATCAAACAAATGGAAACCATGTGCTTGATGTATTTCATTCCATTCCACTGATTCCACTCCACGAGCCCATTCTCCCCAATTAAGGTGCAACCAACCTCCTGTGATGTGTGCATTGATGACCATGGTTCTGTGGTTGGTGTTCCATCAGGTGTGACAGGGATCGAGGTGGTTGTGCAGCATGGGCTGGCCACTCCAGAGGGGCTGGCGGTGGACTGGATAGCAGGGAACCTGTACTGGATCGACAGTAACCTGGACCAGATTGAGGTGGCCAGGCTGAATGGCGATATGAGGACCACACTGATAGCTGGATGGATGGAGCATCCACGGGCCATCGCTCTGGACCCAGGACAAGGGTGGGTGCTAATTCACATTAGAATTGGGTTCAAATAGCGATTGTTTTCTGTAAAATACTTTGAGTGTTTGATTGAGTCTGTCTGGAGTGACAGATGTGCAGGGTTTACACTTTTGGGATTATTGAATTTGTTCTGTTTTCTCCAGACAAGCTCAATCAAACAAAGCTAAACTATTTGGAAGAAAACAGATACTATTTAAATCTAGGTCTGACTCACATACTGTACACAATCAATCAGGTTTGAGGTCATAATATGAAAAACAACCGCCTTCATATTCTTCTACTTCCTTCCCCCTTGATGTATGAAGATGTCTGCTATGTTAAGGTCCATTAGTGATAAAAATATAGAAGACATTCATAATAATACTGTGGACATTCTAGCGAAGACAAGTGATATGGCTAATATTTTCCTCTTCCCTGACTCATGCACTTTACCACTCTTACTTTTTCTATTTTAATACATTGCTTCAATTAATCTCTGAACAATCTCGCAGACACAAAGTTGGATAAAAAAAACAGAAAAATAAGATTTTTTGGCATAGTGGGTTTAGCCTAGTTCTTCCGTTTATGCATACTGATGAATTATGTTTATGTGATCATAAAAATCATTTGGTTTATTTTGTTTTAAAACAAAGTCCAGACATTCATAAAAATCAATTAAGTAGTCTTATAAGAAATAAATCTGCACTGCACATTTTAAGGGGGATGACTGCATTATAGAGGATAACACATTATGATTAATGGATGATTTCTGTGCCTACAGGAAAAGTTTCTCTCCATAGCAATAATTCTAATGTAATTACTTGAATCCACTCAAAAGAGTGGGCCATTGATCTAAGGGACCTGATCCAATGAATAAGGCTATTGATCTGTAGAAGGATATTCTCCCTAACACTGTTTCATTGTCATCATTGCCTAATTTAAGCCTGTGCTCTTTAAGGGCTCTATGGGTCTCCCGCACTTGCCTGTGGTTCTGTGGGCAAAAGCAGGATAGTTGCCATATTTGGGAAAAGAAATCGCAGTGTTCATTTACAGGCTACATTGAGCCGTAGAATGTAATAAAAAGCAGATGGCTTCCAGTTCTAGCCAATGTCAAAGATGCTGTGGAACATGGATCGGTTTGGTGCAGTTCTAGGCTACTCAGACTGCTGCCAATGTGTGTGATCATGAGTCCCACTGACGGCTATACACTTATGGCTATGTAGTTATTGTAGTTTGCAATGCTATTACATTGACAAAACAAATCGTTATGAAAGACCCCCAATTTTTTTAAAGGGGACTCTTGGAATTATCTCGTACGAATGACTTAGTGTCTCTTTTGAACAACTTAGTATCTTGTTTAGTATCTTGTTAGTACTCTTTTATTAAGTTGTTCAATTAAGATACTAAATCATTCAAACAAGATACTAAGTTGTTTGAATGACATACTAAGCTGTTAGGATGAGAAAATTCTAAAAGTGTATCTGTTTCCTTTTTTCTTGGCCTTCAGTCTTGGTCATCTGAGGGAAAATATGAATAATACCCTTAATCTTCAATGTTTGCTTTAGAGCTGTCCCTGAAGAAAAAAATCTTTGCCAACCAAAAGTTGTATGTTCTTTTAAAACGTGTATTTTTCCATATATAGACACACCCTATGTGTTTTAATAAAATCAACTGCAATATATATGCATTGAACTTAGCTGATGCTTTAAGCGCACTGTTTGATGAAATAAGACACAAATGACTCGAAGGAGACTGAGATCAAGATAACCAGAAGAAAAAAACCTGACCTGCCATCCTCCTACCACTCCTACACCTACTGGCTTTTGCAGATTCTGGCTTTACTCTCCTAAAGTTGCCGATAACAGGCTACATGAGGAGTGTGCAAACTTTCTCATGTGGAATGCCAATTTATCTTACTTACCATTTCTACCGATCTGTGTGCCAGTTATGGTTTTCATATGCACATTTTCGTGGAACAGTTTCATTGCATTTATAATAACGTATTCGTATCTCAAAGTCATTGTCATATGATTAATCAAAATTCGATCCAAATCTAAATGAAAATGATACAAAGCTAAAAAGTAACGTCTATTGCCATTGCCAACTATATAAAAATAGCCTATAAAGCCAATAAATAAATACATTGTAGCCTCCAGTTAGAAAATATTCTGATAAAAATAAATATTGGCTACACATGGCCTGTCTGCAACAAACTTGAAACATTGTATCAACTATTAACTTAGGTCTGGCCCTGAATCTCATGCTAGCAAACTTGCAACATTGTATGAAATATTCTGGGCCCTCGGAACAGACACAGCTGTAGGCTATTTGCTCAAGGGATAAGAAGTAATCAGATAGGCCGATTTTATGACGTTTCCACTGGATCAGAGCATTATGTTGTTCCCTTTCACGCTAAGTGGTTATCGAAAGGGAGAGCTGGAAAGATTTTTCTAATATATTGAGGAACTGTTGTCATTCTCAGTCGGTGGAAAAACAGACTTCGTTTACTTGCTGTTTGAGGTGAAGAAAACATTACTTTGAGAAGCTCCGCAGCTCATTAGTCGTGTTGCGTTAAGCCATTCAGAAATACTATCTGATCCCCAAATGGACACATTTATATGCGTCCTTTTGCACGCAGGCCAGGTAGCCTATAGGCCTACTTCTATGCATAATCAGGTGTGTGTTCTTACTCAACATTGACAGAAGCGCTCCAAACAAAAGACAATAGCTTTGTTTAAAAACTCATACTAACCACACTAACCATACTATTTGTAATGTAAGTTGAGTATGTATGTTTTTTGTTTTTATTAGTCATATTATGCATATAGTTAGTATGCCAAAATTCCCAGTTGCTGTACTACTACATTTGCCAAAAAACAAAGTATACAAGCAGTGGACACTATTTCAATGCTTTTAGGGCCCATAATGGAGTTCTTCTGAAAATGGGAGTAGCTTTACCACATTTTCAGATTTGAAGAAAACTGTGGAAAATATATAGCCGAAGTCTGCCGACAGCACATACAAATTCATTGCGTTAACAAATTATGACAAATGTTAAGAAAATGTTGAGCAATGTAATAAAATAATGACTTTTCAAATAAGTTACGTTACATGTTATGTTGGCTGACAATTTATCTATGCTAGCCTTATGAACCGCATAGCATATCATTACAGCAGTTGCTTGTATGTACCCATATGTTAGCTAGCTACCTAACGTTAATTAGCTACTAATACATTGAACTTGCCAATATATTAACTATATGCTATCTAACTGCCCAACCTGTATTGACTTGGTTATTCACTTCATTCTTAGCTTAGCTAAGTAGTATAGTCATTGTGCGTTCTCATTGGAAATTGTAAGATGACGTAAGATCGTAACATGTCCGGTTAGTCATTTGTTATGCTAACAAGCTAGCAAGAAGTTGCATAACAACAGCATCAACTTCCGGTAGAGAGGCGAAGCGCTAGTACACTCAACGGAAAGGACGTCGTTCTTTTACAGTATACTAATATTATCTAGTAGTATATAGTATGTAGTATATACTAATTAAGTATGTAGTAGACAGTATGTTAGTATGGGTATTCGAACAAAGCTAATGACTAAATTGCCACTTCTACTTCAATCCCCGGCACCTCCACGATGGATTAGTCTCGGCCTCCACAATGGATTAGTTCACTGAGATGGGCACGAATAAGACAGGTGTCTCGTGGCATGAAAAGTTTTAAATATATATTTTTTTATATGTATATATATATATAACAGTGCCTTCGGAAAGTATTCAGGCCCCTTGTCTTTTTCCACATTGTGTTACGTTACAGCCTTATTCTAAAATCAATTAAATTGTTTTTCCCCCCTCATCAATCTACACACAATTCCCTATAATGAAAAAAAATGTTTTTAGAAATGTTTGCTAATTTTTTTCAGACCGTTTACTCAGTACTTTATTGAAGCACCTTTGGCAGTAATTACAGCATCGAGTCTTCTTGGGTATGACGCCACAAGCTTGAAACACCTGATTTGGGGAGTTTCTCCCATTCTTCTCTACAGAATCCCTCAAGCTCTAAAAGGTTCAATGGGGAGCATTGCTGCATTTTCAGGTCTCTCCAGAGATGTTCAATCGGGTTCAACTCTGGGTTCTGGCCGGGCCACTCTAGAACATTCAGATACTTGTTCCGAAGCCAATCCTGCTTTGTCTTGGCTGTGTACTTAGGAGTGTTGTCTTGTTGGAAGGTGAACTTTCTCCCCAGTCTGAGTTCCTGAGCACTCTGGAGCAGGTTTTCATCAAGGAGCTCTCTGTAATTTGCTCCGTTCATCTTTGCTTCAATACTGACTAGTCTCCCAGTTCCTGCCGCTGAAAAACATCCCCACAGCATGATGCTACCACTGTGCTTCACCGTAGGGATGGTGCCAAGTTTCCATCAGACATGACGCTTGGAATTCAGTCCAAAGAGTTCAGTCTTGGTTTCATCAGACCAGAGAATCTTGTTTCTCATGGTCTGAGAGACTTTAAACTTCAAGCTCGCTGTCATGTGCCTTTTACTGAGGAGTGGCTTCCATCTGGCCACTCTACCTGGAACTCTAGAGCTCTGTCAGAGAGACAATTGGGTTCTTGGTCACCTACCTGACCATAGCCCTTCTCCCCCATTTACTCAGTTTGGCTAGGCGGCCAGCTCTAGGAAGAGTCTTGGTTGTTCCAAGCTTCTTCCATTTAAGAATGATGTAGGCCACTGTGTTCTTGGGATCTTCAATGTTGCAGACATTTTTTGGAACCCTTCCCCAGATCTGTGACAATTTCGAATCTCATAGCAAAGGGTCTGAATACTTATGTAAATAAGATATTTCTGTTTTAAATCTTTTATATATTTGCAAACATTTCTAAAAAAAACCTGTTTTCGCTTTGTCTTTATGGGGTGTTGTGCGTAGATTGCTCAGGAATTGTTTTTATTTAATACATTTTAGAATTAGACTGTAACGTAACAAAATGGGGAAAAAGTCCAAAAAGTTTGGACACACCTGCTGCGTGAGTCAGGCCTTCATAGTTGAAATGCTGCAAATAAACCACTACTAAAGGACACCAATAAGAAGAGACTTACTTGGGCCAAGAAACACAAGCAATGGACATTAGACCGATGGAAATCTGTCCTTTGGTCTGATGAGACCACATTTGAGATTTTTGGTTCCAACCGCCGTGTCTTTGTGAGATGAGGAGTAGGTGAACGGATTATCTCTGCATGTGTGGTTCCCACTGTGAAGCATAGAGGATGAGGTGTGATGGTGTGGGGGTGCTTTGCTGGTGACACTGTCAGTGATTTATTCAGATTTCAAAGCACACTTAACCAGCATGGATACCACAACATTCTGCAGTGATATCCCATCGAATCCCATCTGATTTGCGCTTAGTGGGAGTATAATTTGTTTTTCAACAGGACAATGACCCAAAACACACCTCCAGGCTGTGTAAGGGCTTTTTGACCAAGAAGGAGAGTCATAGAGTGCTGCATCAGATGATCTGGCCTCCACAATCCCCCAACCTCAACCCAATTGAGATGGTTTGGAATGAGTTTGACCACAGAGTGAAGGAAAAGCAGCCAACAAGTGCTCAGCATATGTGGGAACTCCTTCACGACTGTTAGAAAAGCATTCCTCGTGAAGCTGCTTGAGTGAATGCCAAGAGAGTGCAATGCTGTCATCAAGGCAAAAGGTGGCTAATTTGAAGAATATATTTTGATTTGTTTAACACTTTTTTGGTTACTACATGATTCCATATGTGTTATTTCAAAGTTTTGATGTCTTCACTTTTATTCTACAATGTAGAAAATAGTAAAAGAAAGAAAAACTCTTGAAATAGTAGGTGTGTCCAAACTTTTGACTGGTGCTATATATATATTCTACTGTTTGAATAAAATGCATCTCGGTCGACCAAACAATCGACCAGGGCGGTCAGCCCTAGTTTTCTTTTGTATTCAACACAGTGTATGGTTTTGTTATCTAGTTTGTGCTGTTGTCTAGTTTTGTCCATTTTAAAATGATCTTCATTCATTCATTCCTTACATGGAGGCTTTTTCTTCAAGTCCTCTTTAATCTATCAGTCTTCTTTGGATCATCTGAATGGGTTTTATTGTCTTGGGTTTTCTGCTTGCTCTTCGTAGTCTAAGGCTGGTTACTGTAGAGCGCTTTGTTGATGTTGACGTAAAAACATCTTTATACATTCATTTTCTTGATTGATTGAATGTTTTTAGAATCCTGTTCTGGACAGACTGGGACGCTACCTTCCCCCGTATCGAGGCTGCTTCAATGAGCGGAGGAGGACGACACATAGTGTTCAAGGACATGGAGATAGGAGCCTGGCCCAACGGACTAACTCTGGATCATTTGGAGAAGAGAATCGTCTGGACTGATGCTCGGTAATTCACTCACACGTTATACTGTTTTATGTAACCTTTATTTACATATAAACTTTACAAGTAAATGAATAACAGATTCTTATTTACATTGACAACCTATCAGGATAGGAGCACAGCAGTGATGAACATTAGGCTGCAATGATGCCTATTTGGATACACATATGGTATAAGCACGAACAGCATGTTATATTCTTTGCCTCATCTCCTTTAGGGAGATGTTCAGTTACAGCGAACAGAAGGCCAATTTATCTAAATGTGCCGTAACCACAGGAAGACATGTCTATGATGAGAAAATAGCACTTGTAAACCTTCTCTTCTATCGTCAGAATATACATTAAGATAAACATTCTACAGCATTCCTAAAAAACACCTTATGACATCCTTGTTAAAACACCTTCCTCACTATTTGGGAACTGGTGGGTACTGTGCTTTAAATTAAAATTTCATTTAAAAGTAAATAAGGAGCTGCAATGTATACTACCATGGTAGCCTTACCTGGCTAGTCTTTTTAATCTGTAGACATTCACCTTCCTTACTCTTACTTTAAGAATACATTGAACAATACATTGAATCAAGAGTAAATATACCAAGTGAATGAGCAGCTGCAATGTACTGTTCAGTACTCCCATGGCACAGCTAGTCTGTTTACTGTATATAGACCGGCAGCCTCAGGATGAAATCCATACCACAGTGTCTCTTTTCACCAACAGCTCTCATGCCTTCTATGCTACAATGTATTGTACATCCATGGTTACTCTATCTGGCTAGTCTGCATATACTGTATCACTTTCTCTATACAATCTCATGACATCCAGATAATGTATTGTCCCTCTAACAGCTCTGATGTAATCTTATCTGAGCTGTATGTTATCTACCTGGCTAGTCTGTTTACTATATGAAGACAGTCTAACCTATCTTGTATCCGGTGCCACCTACTCTGGCTAGTCTGCTTACTGTATAAAGTCACCCTCATACTGTTTCATATCTTCTCCCTCTCACAGCTCTGATGCCATCTACTCAGCGCTGTACGATGGCAGTGGGGTCATAGAGATCCTGAGGGGACATGAGTATCTGTCACACCCCTTTGCTGTGTCTCTGTTCGGGGGCAGTGTCTACTGGACAGACTGGAGGACTAACAGCCTGGCCAGGGCCAACAAGTGGACGGGCCGTAATGTCACAGTGATCCAGAAGACCAGCGCTCAGCCCTTTGACCTACAGATTTTCCACCCCAGCAGACAGCCACAAGGTAAACAGCCTAGACCTACACTGTTAGCTGTTTTTGTAATTCTATCAGTAACTTAATGTATTAATAAACATTATGATACTGTATAAACTGAATAAAGTAGATTACCGTAGAATGCACAGTAAAATTCCATACATTTGTTTTACAGCACACTGTAAGACAGTTCTGCAATTTCAACAGTAAAATACATTAATGTAGGGTACAGATCAGAGTAGCAGAATGTCTTAAACCTTTAATGGTTGAGTGACTATTCATGTCCTTTGATTTGTTGTGTCGTCCAGACTGTTATTTGCCAATATCTACTCTGTTGACTGTTTGATAACATGACGTGGAAGCTAACTAGCTTGTTAATTGTTTACAAACAAATGAGTGAATGTGCTAGAAAGCTAAACAGCTACCTAGCTAGCTAGTTGACTGCTGTGGCTAGCCAAAAATGAATCGTTTTGAAAGTTGGATTGTCTTATCCTTTGAGGCTTTAACTACAATGATTTTGAACATTCACAGCAACTGGGAAATGTCCATGGCAGGCATAGTTGTCACCTTATCTTGCTACATAACTTCTGAGTGATCGGAAGCACGAGCACCACCACCAATCAGCCTACACCGCTGCGCACACACCTGTTGTCACAATGACAACTAGCGTAGCCATGTCAGCAAATGACTGCTGTCTGAACACACACACATCCAATTTGATCACTTGTAACTTGCTGTTTGGACACTCAGTATTCCAAAACGGAGTTGAAAAACAAAACTGATTTGAGTATTAAGGCCTGCAGTGTGAACAAGGCATTAATGGTTAAATATTTACCCATGACCATTTGATCTGTTTGGCCTGTAATCACAGCCAGTTTGATGCCTTTGTTCTCAGTGATTTGTTTCAGACTAAACAGCAATGAAGATTCTCCATATAAAGTATTTATCTCACTTCCCTGCTGTATCCTGAAAACTGGTTGCATATAACTCTTACTCAAATTCTGATAATAATATGTATCAGATTTGGCCCATTATTTTCTAGTTGAACTGATTCTACTCATAATTCCTCTGTGTATTGACTAAGAAGCTTTTCCGAATAGGTAAATCCCCTGTTTTATTGAGATGAGGAGAGAGACTATAATGGTATTAATTTTAGCTGCTTCTCTGCCGTCATTGGGCCTGCCAATCATGGGGCTTCTCAGCATGCCTACAATGAGAAGGGGCTGAATGATTGAAAAAGGTGGTCATGCAGAGAATTAGCTTGAATTAATGGTACCTCAGAATGTGTTTTCTCCCTCCGCCCAAATTAGGCTAATTGGTTCATGCTAAAGTGTCAAGCCGTTTAAAAAAATAATTGAACTAGAATTAATGACAGGAACTGCAGAATGAGAGTGTGTTATGAATAATCCTGTCGACACAGATGATAGCCTTTCTCCGTATATGCCCATTGGAAGTCAGAATAAAGGTACCAATTAAATCAATTATGCAGATTGTGTATATAGGTGTATGGAAAGTAAAATAGTCTTACCAGTTGCCACCCGATTTCATTTCATAATCCGTTTGGCATTTCAATATACTTGTAACGTTCCTGACCTGTTTTATGTTGTTTTTGTATGTGTTTATGGTCAGGGCGTGTGTTTTGGGTGGGCAGTCTATGTTTTCTGTTTCTATGTTGGTTTTGGGTTGCCTGGTATGGCTCTTAATTAGAGGCAGGTGTTTTTCGTTTTCCTCTAATTGAGAGTCATATTTAGGTAGGGTGTCCTCACTGTTTGTTTGTGGGTGATTGTCTTCCGTATCTGTGTTATGTTTTTGCACCATACGGGACTGTTCGGTTGTTCGTTCGTTTATTTTGATGTAGTCTGTTTCCTGTCCGTAAGTTTTACGTTTAGTTATGTAAGTTTATGTTCAGGTTTCGTCTACGTCGTTTTCTTGTTTTGTATTTTTGAAAGTGTTTTGTTTTTCGTGTTGCCATCGTCGTGTTCAAATAAAAGATGGCTTATTTCCCGAATGCTGCATTTTGGTCTACTGATCCTTCTCTCCTCTCCTCGTCCGAGGATGAGGAGAACGACAGCCCTTACAATACTGTCATTTTCAATGTTTTTTTGGTAATGTCTCTTTGACTATATGTTCAGTTCAGATAGCATGGCAGAAGGCCTGAATATATTGCTCTCATGTAATATGCAAAATCAACAGTTATATTTCCAGACTCAGAGTAATTCTTTTCAGCATTGAGTGGATGTTCATTCATTTCACTTTGTTTCTAAATGAATTTGCGAAAATTGATTGATCTGTAAAACAGCTGATCATCAATGAATCATAACATCTTGGATGCCCGTATTCTCTTTCCTTTAACAACCACCGGATTTACTCTCAGACCCTTAAAAATATAATATTTTCTAAGAATGTATATCGCCGGCCATGAACGAGCATTCGTACTTTAGTAATCTGGTTTGCATCTATTCAGCAATCCCGGAATGATGCCAATGTGGTAGGAGTTAATGTCTGTTTCCACCTCTGTAACTGCCTGCCCGAGACTGTTCTGCTTAGATAAGTGAGCAAATTGAACTGCACGTTTAAAGAAGCCAGTAAGTATGTCTAATCCCATTTTAAAGAGCCCAGTGGGGGAGAGTTGGCTAATATCCACTCCAACCAGTCAGTCCCAAAGCCTGTAGATGCTGGTGCTCCCTGCTTGGCCCTGCAGATCTGGACCAGAGAGACCAAGAGAGGGAGGGAGGGAGATCACAGGAGAGCTGTCAGTGGTACAGTACTTGTCTCTTGGGGTGTTTGGTGGGTGCCAAAACTGGAGCTTGTCTCGGGGCGTCAACAGTCTTGTTGTAAATACATTGTGTGGTGTGTGTACTGTATGTATGTGTATGTGTGGGGGGGTTAAAACAGGGAGGAGGTGCCAATGATTAGTTAAGGGAAAAGTCTGTCCCAATGCCTCACAGTGAGGAAGTGAAATTGGTTAATTATAGCTACAATAACACATCAAACAGATCCTTACACTCTTCCCTCACTGCTCTGGTGATACGCAGCAGACTAACATGATCATATTGGAAATACAAGAATAGTGTCCGTACATTTGTCAAATGATGTATCTCAGATTGCTTTATATTCTATTTACAAAGACGCAGTACAGTGTAGTAAGTACCAGTTGTTGAGTAATGATGATTTCATATAAAGTATTCTGTATTCATGGCTGCGTTAATGCAACCAAATCTACTGAGTGTGCCTGAAATGTTATTAATCAAAATGACCTCTGAATGCATCTCCACATCTTTGCACTGTGCTTGCAGAGATTAGGAATGAATAAATCTGATCAGCATGCAAAGTGCATGCAATCACTGCATGGCAGTAAGCAGCTGCTTCAAATACATGCAGAGTAATAATATTTGAAGCTATAATGATAATTTTGTATTCAGAAAAAAGGCAACTCACATTTACAAGGTAAATATGTGTCTTTCCTACACAGCCACCTTGTCGCATTTGCTTCTGAGTGATGGAAAGAAAGAGAGGAGTGTTGTTGATAATACAACCTGGTTATAACACATCTTGCTTGACAGAGCCACTACTCCCTGCATTAGTTTAACATAAACACATTGAATTATTAATTAGATTTAGAAAATACACCTCTGTGTGGCTGAATATCTATGCAGTCATATTTTTCAAAACAGTGACTGTTAAAAAACAACAGCATAATACACTTCACTCCACATATTTTACTGTAACATTTACCATGACTACCTGAGGCCTTTTATGAATATTCTAGCACCTCCTGAGAGTTGAGATTTACAACAGCCAAGTGCCCCCGCCCTGGCTTACATTACGTAGTATACCCAGTAGACTTAACGGTTTGCATTGAAAAGATATCACTCTTTGGAAACTAGCATATTTCTGCTCTTTGTGTTAGCTAAGCATGGGGGATTATTTATTCATGAGACGTCTGCCAGTCTAGAAATGAACAAAGTCTTTCCCATGTTATTGTCATTTCTCAAGGCTGAACGCTGAAATGTATCCAGGCTTTGGTTTCCTATCGTGAGTCAAGTGTTGTTGGGTATGTTTTCAACTCGCACAGACAGAACAGACGGAGCAGACGGAGCGATTTTCTCTCTACTAAACCATCTGAATGTATAATGTATTCAATGAGACACAGTCCAGGAAATGAGTTTGTAAATGAGTTTGTCAAACTTGCTTAAGGTAAATCACTGCAAAAAGGTATCTTTATATCTGGTTTAAAAATGTACCAAAAGGAAATATCTATCCAATCTGAAAAAGCGGTGCATTTATTCATCTGAAGTGACTGTTGACAAAGAAGGAGAAACTCTGTTTGTTTGTATATTGCTTATATACTGCTTATATAGGGAGCAAATTTTCCAGTGTTAAATAAACACAAACCATGTTTCCATACAACCATTTCATGCGGATTAATAATATATAATTTTATAAATGGCGACAGACAAGTTGTTCGTTCGACATGGTGGGATCTTTTTTGTGTCTATAAAATTCATTATGCGAGAAATGGCGGTGGAAACACCTTTATCCGCAAATATTGATATAATAACCATTGTATCAAAGTAAACTTGGAGTCACGTGATGATACATTTTTTGGTCCTCCCACAACAACTTGGGAAAGCATGCATTTTATTAGGCAAAAGATGAAATAAGTTATGATGATCTTCACAGAGTGGTGAATGTTCAAGGTGATGAGCTTGATCCTCCCTTCCAGTAAATATCCATGGTCTTATTCTGGTGTCATGATGATCGATGCTTGGATGCCGTTTGACAAATACAAATAATATCGGTCTTATCCATAATAATCTCATCATGTAGGTAGCCTACCCCCACTGTATCTGCGAACTGTTGGCAAAAGTGCATGTGCCAAGACCAGAGTGGGTACATTTACTATATAAACAGTTTTTGTGACAAAACCATCAGTAGAGTTGAAAATGCGATGGAAACTCACTACGTGATCATGCTCAGCCTTAAATCCGAAAAAGTATGTTTGATGGGAACATCTCCACTGGGGAAATGTGCATATTGTTTTATGAAGATTTTGGAATATTTGCAAGAAAATCATCTGTCACAAATTGGATGGAAACCCTCGATCTTGACTAGTCTCCAAGTCCCTTCCGCTGAAAAACATCCCCACAGCATTATGCTGCCACCACAACGCTTCACCGTAGGGATGGTGGCAGTTTGCCTCCAGATGTGATACTTGGAATTCAGGCCAAAGAGTTCAATCACGGTTTCATCAGACCAGAGAATCTTGTTTATCATGGTCTGAGAGTCCTTTAGGTGCCTTTAGGGCTGTCATGTGCCTTTTACTAAGGAGTGGCTTCCATCTGGCCTCTCTACCATAAATGCCTGATTGATGGAGTGGTGCAGAGATATTTGTCCTTCTGGAAGGTTTTTCCATCTCCACAGAGGAACTCTGGAGCTCTGTCAGAGTGACCATCGGGTACTTGGTCACATCCCTGCCCTCCTCCCCCGATTTCTCAGTTTGGCCGAGCGGCCAGCTCTAGGAAGAAACTTGGTGGTTCCAAATTTCTTCCATTTAAGAAAGATATTTGGTACCCTTCCCCAGATCTGTGCCTCGACACATTCCTGTCTCGGAGCTCTACGGACAATTCCTTCGACCTCATGGCTTGGTTTTTGCTCTGACATGCACTGTCAGCTGTTCGACCTCATATAGACAGGTGTGTCCCTTTCAATATCATATCCATTCAATTGAATTTACCACAGGTGGACTACAATCAAGTTGTAGAAACATTTCAAGGATGATCAATGGAAACAGGATGCACCTAAACTCAAAAGAAAATGTGCATTTGTATTATAACTTTTTTTACCCCTTTTCTCCTCAATTTCGTGATATCCAATTGGCAGTTACAGTCTTGTCTCATCGCTGCAACTCCCGTATGGACCCGGGAGAGGCAAAGGTCGAGAGCCATGCGTCCTCCGAAACACAACCCAACCAAGCCACACTGCTTCTTGAGACAATACCCACTTAACCCAGAAGCCAGCCGTACCAATGTGTCAGAGGAAACACCATACACCTAGCGACCGTGTCAGCGTGCACTGCGCCTGGCCTGCCACAGGACTCGCTACTGCGCGATGGGACAAGGACATCCCTGCCGGCCAAACCCTCCCCTAATCCGGACAACGCTGGGCCAATTGTGCGCCGCCCCATGGGTCTCCCGGTCGCAGGCAGCTGCAACAGAGCCTGGACTCGAACCCAGAATCTCTAAACTCAATTTCGAGTCTCATAGTAAAGCGTCTGAATAGTTATGTAAATAAGGTATTTCTGTTTTTCAACTTTAACACATTTGCAAAATATCTAAATATCTGTTTTCGCTTAGTCATTATGTGGTATTGTGTGTAGATTGATGAGGAAGTACTTTCTGATACTTTCCAAATATAATGTATGTCTGGAGGGAAAGTACAATGAGGCTGTGAACTCCTCAGGGGACATTCATAGGGTCAGGAACTACTGAGGTGTGTTCTGTACTTCCTAGGATAGGATAGCAGACATTTGAATTCATTGAATGAATCGACGCAATAGGCGTGTTTCTGTTTGTGTTCATTTCTGTGTTGGTTGTGGATAGGTTCTTGTTGAACTCATTTTGAGTTGATGCGAGAGAAGCAAAACTGAACCAGCCAAGCCTTACCAGGAGTAGGGAGTTACTCTACCATTTATTTATTACTCTTTAGTTTGTGTAACTAGGTTTGCTGAGTCAGCATCCATTTCAAATGCAACTTCACCAAAGATGTCCCACCTACCCCACCCATCTCTCCTGATGCATTGCCAGTGATTTAGACCACTTGAAAGCAGTGTTGAAACACGAGAACCAATGTGGGTGGTAGTAGGTGTGGATAGGGTGGATTGCCATCTCGTCAGCGTTATTGTTATATCAGAGGGAGTATCAGAGGGATTCAGCATTATGGTTGAACAGTACAGGTGGCCAACTGGCCATGGAAAAACTTTACACACAGTTTTACAGCTATTCCTTAATTTCCTGCGTTTCAAAATAACCCTTTAATCATATTGGTCTGTTGCAGATTTACAGAACTAAGCATCTGTATTTTCTGTTTTTATAAGCTTTGGTGCCCTTTACCCTGTCAGGAAGGTAAGCAGACCTTTTGACCATAGGCCCAAAACCAAATCATACTTCTGTATTTCACCACTAGTGCACTACCACTTACTCTGTTATATACTTCATAAGAATGACTTCCTATAAATGTTTTCCACAGAAATTAGATTATTGGGAGGCCTTTTGTTCAATTCACTTCATGTATTCATCATGGCCCAAGTGTTTCTCCTCCTTTTGCATCTTCTATATTTTTGCAGACAAGTCTCAACCTGACCCCCTCCTCTCTCTCACTCTCTTCAGCGTCTAACCCATGTGAAGAGAATAATGGGCGTGGCCCATGCTCACACCTGTGTCTTATCAATTACAACCGTACTGCATCCTGCACCTGTCCACACCTCATGAAACTGTCCCTCAACAAACAATCTTGCGCCGGTGAGTGGGACAGCCATCTTCAATCCTGTAACACCTGTATCTATTGTTTTTGTTATCAAAGTCACAAACAAGTGGGATATTGTACACAATCACTAAACAAAGAACCATTAAAATGACAGAATTATGTTTTTACATATTTATGATTTCATTGGCATTTGTGAAGTATTGACTTGGGATTATGATTAGGGATAAACATCAGCATTTGCATGTCATATCTTACCCCATAACCATATCTGACTAAAAAGGTCAACCGCTACACAAATCAATGGTAATCATTGATATTTCTCTCCTAATCTGATTTCTCCGTAGTGTTGAAAAGGTTCCTCCTGTACATCCGGCGGTCAGAGATCCGTGGGGTGGATATTGACAACCCTTACATGAACGTCATGACGGCACTGACCGTCCCAGACATTGATGATGTCACCGTGGTGGATTACGACACCCAGGAGGAGAGGATCTACTGGGCGGATGTAAAAACACAGACCATCAAACGGGCCTTCATCAACGGCACCCGCCTGGAGACTGTCATCTCTGGAGGTAGTTAATGGCTGAATCCCAGTATGTAGGGTATGGGGTGCCACTTGAGACACAGGCACTGTATGTCCTTCATAAGTGTGTAATTCAGAGAGTTAATAATGTATCAGAGATGGTTGAGTCATGGTGAGTAACCTTGCCTAAGACATGACGACTCGTGTTAACTCCCCTGAGCTTATTCCCAGGCTTTAGCTCAGTTGGCTAACATAGTCTTGTGGTGTGAAGGAACTCTGGGAACAATACTGTATAGGCCTTTAAATAACGTAGTGCCAGGGCCTGCCACTCATTTGATTAATAAGATGGACATTTACATTTCGAGAGCTTGGGACTATAAGGTTCTATCTGCAAAAAGATGATTCTGAGATAATTGGCTTTAAAGTTCCAAACCCTCATTGGTTTGAATGGTGTCAGCAATTGTTTATCTCGTATTCGTTTGAACTTAACAACATGAATGGGGGTATTTAGAGTACTATATAGGTAGAGAACATTGAACCGAACAAGATCATGTCAATAACTCAATTTTGACAAAAAATGCAGAAAGAACCTTATAGTCCCAAGCTCTTGATTCTTTGATTGACATTACTAAGGGATGAAACACTGAGTCAAGACAAAGGCAGGAAATAACTTATACGATCATTATTTGTTTTGTTGTGGCTTTGATGGGAATATCTGTTTTGCCAAATTGTATTGCATGAAAGTACGTCATCAAAGTGCAAAAGACAATTGCTGTTTTTCAAGAAGAGCCTCCTCTCTTCTTTCTTTGATGATTATCCACAGAGCACACCCTAATTCCCATTCTTTCAATTTGTGCCGTAGATTTAATTCATGACCACCTGATAAAGAACAGAACAAAAACCTGCCTGCATAAGCTTTTTGACACACTCTATTATATGCTTTACTTTGGTAACACATTATTTTAAGGGTCCATAATAAAGCATTTATAAACCATTTATAAGGCATTTACAAATGTTGGCTCACCATTTGTAAATCATAACTCCTGCATTTGTAAATGTTAGTAAGCTAGTTATTCACACGTATATATACATTTCACTAAATGTCCTGTGTTGTGTGCTTATTCTTTTACTAGGTACTGCTGTCTACTGTCTACTGTCTACCAATTGCATGTTCATATTTTTGTAAGAAATTACACTGGTCACTCAAAACATTTTTAAAGTATTAATAAAGTATAAATAGATCTTAATAAATGATGAACACACACTTTATAAATACCTTATAAAATAATGGTTTATTACGGTCCCATAAAATGAAGTGTTATCTTTACTTCCTCTGTATTTAATTTATTTAATAAATATATAAATTGTTAGGAAACATAAACAACATTGAATACCAATGTTTTGGTACCTGTTTGCTGTCCCAAGGTCTGTATGTTATCCTGTCTAACTGATGACCCATGTGATTCTGTAAAACTAGATGTTGGATTGACAGCCTCACTCTCTTTGTTATCCACTCAGATATACTAAACTGCCGTGGGCTGGCATTAGACTGGCTCTCTAGGAATTTATACTGGCTCAGCTCAGAGAATGACGAGTCTCAAATCAATGTCGCTCGCCTGGATGGTTCCCTGAAGACCTCAGTCATTCATGGGATTGATAAACCAAGGTGCCTTGTCGTGCACCCCACTAAGGGGTAAGTAGATTAAACCAGCATCTGTGTACTTCATCATTATCTACTGGGCTCACCGTCAGCGTGGGATTAGGAAAAGCCTGATGTTTTCATAAAAGTACATTTCCAAGCTTCTGTCATGAAAAGAAACATAGAATCTGCAGCAATTATTCAGTGGAAATATTTATATTGTGTGCAATTTAGCCACACAGTATCAACATGAAAAAAGTAAACAGCTCTCTACCACCAAATGTTTTCATCCTAATCAGACAAGTTTTTTTACATTGACAATACATTGGAGATAATATAAGACAAGTACTGAAAACAATGAAAACTATGAAAAATCTGGGGAACCAGGTCTCATATTCATAGCTGACTTTGAAAAGGCCTTTGATAAAGTACGACTGGAATTTATATATAAATGCCTGGACTATTTACATTTTGGATAATCTCTTATACGATGGGTTAAAGTCATGTATAATAACCCTGTGTGTAAAATAGTAAATAATGGCTACTTCTCAGAAATAATGAAATTGTCAAAAGGAGTAAAGCAAGGCTGTCCTTTATTAACGTATTTATTTATTTATGTATTTATTATGGCCATTGAAATGTTAGCTATTAAAATCAGATCCAACAATAATATCAAGGGGTTAGAAATTCGGGCTTAAAAAAAAGTGTCATTGTACGCTGATGATTCATGTTTTATTTTAAATCTGCAATTTGGATCCCTGCACAGCCTCATAGAGGATCTAGATAATTATTCTAACCTCTCTGGATTAAAATAGAAATATGATAAATGCACCATATTACGTATTAGATCTCTAAAAAATGTAACTTTTACATTACTGTGTAGTTAAAATGGTCCGACAGTGAAGGGGGCATACTGTACCCGGTATTCATATCCCAATATAAATAAATTATTTCACAACAATAAATTTTAATAGAATTTAGCCAAATTATATACGTGTTTTTTTTACCATAGAAAGGACAACACGTGTCTATTTGTGGAAAAATCACCCTGATGAATTCTTTAGTCATATCCCAGTTTACCTACTTACTTAATGTGCGCATAGAAAGTCAACACCCCCTTTCAAAATGTTCACCTTTTGTTGCCTTACAGCCTGAATTGAAAACACATCAAATTGGACTTTTTACTGCTTTATTAACAAACAGTAACCCACAATAACCAAGTTAATTGTTTTTCTTCAAAACTCTGAAAATGTATAAAAATTTAAAAAATACATTATTTGGGTAAGTGAACCCCCTCCCCTTCCTGTAAGGCAACAAAAGGTGAACATTTTGAAATGGGGTGGTGACTTTCTATACCCACTGTATGGCCTTACCTACACCTAACTACTTGTTTTTTTTATTACACGAGGAAAAAATATTCCACTTTATTTGGAACGGCAAGCCAGGCAAAATTAAATGGACCTATTTATATAATGAATATGAATTCGGAGTGCAGAAATATTAAAGCATTGGACCTCTCACGAAAGGCTTCAGTTATACAAAAACTATACTTAAAACCAAACTGGTTCTCTAACAGATTAGTAAGAATGGCTCACCCCATGTTTAAGAATGGCCCTTTTCCCTTCATTCAGATTGAAACCTCTCACTTTCGGTTATATGACAAACATTGTTAAAACAAGCAACAGATAACTGTTTGCAATTTTTGTTTAATCCACAAATAAATACATTTAAAAAATGTAAAGATAAAAGTGAAACAAACATTAGAACATATATTATGGTTAAACTCAAATATACTAATTGGAAGACATTTTTTTAAACTGTATAATCTTTGTAAATGATATCATAAATAGGACTGGTGGAGTTATGTCACACATGGAGTTAACAAACATAAACATAAAACAAATATGGAAATGTCTGCTCTTCAAAATTACAACTAACTGATTGCAGAAGTACTGCAAAAAGGGAGGAGCCAAGTGGAAAAGTGAGAAGGTAAGGAACTTGTCTGTTGGCCCTGCATTAAAGACCAAAATTGGCTAAAGAAAATTGTGATAAATAAAAAACTATACCAGTTTAATTTAAGGACCAAAAATTTGACAACTGCACCATACAGGTAGTAAAATAATTAGGAGGAGATTCCCAATGTACCGATTCCATGGCACAAGGTTAATGAACTGATACACAAAACGCTGATTCAAAACGTACAGTTTTTATATTTTAAATGATTACACAAAA
Source organism: Salvelinus fontinalis (assembly GCF_029448725.1). Classification (NCBI taxonomy): domain Eukaryota; kingdom Metazoa; phylum Chordata; class Actinopteri; order Salmoniformes; family Salmonidae; genus Salvelinus; species Salvelinus fontinalis. The sequence goes on along the minus strand of NC_074683.1, from coordinate 29,052,785 downwards.
TGTTTGCAACCAATAGAATGTTATATATATACACATTGCATTCGAAAAGTATTCAGACCTCTTGTATATTTCTAAATGGATTAAATATAATGTTTCCCTCATCAATCTACACACAATACCCCATAATGAAATGTTTGCAAATGTAAAAAACAAACAAAAATAGAAATACCTTATTTATGTAAATTAAATTGATTGGAGATGATTTGGAAAGGCACACACCTGTCTATATAAGGTTCCACAGCTGACAGTGCATGGCAGAGCAAAAAACAAGAAAAAAGATTGAAGGAATTGTCCGTAGAGGTCCGAGACAGGATTGTGTCGAGGCACAGATCTGGGTCAGGGTACCACAAATGTCTGCAGCATTGAAGGTCCCCAAGAACACAGTGGCCTCCATCATTCTTAAATGGAAAAAGTTTTGAACCTAAAAAGACTCTTCCTAGAGCTGGCCGCTAGGCCAAACTGAGCAATAGGGGGAGAAGGGCCAAACTGAGCAATTGGGGGAGAAGGGCATTGGAGGTCCCCAAGAACACAGTGGCCTCCATCATTCTTAAATGGAAGACGTTTTAAACCTCCAAGACTCTTCCTAGAGCTGGCCGCTAGGCCAAACTGAGCAATCGGGGGAGAAGGGCCAAACTGAGCAATCGGGGGAGAAGGGCATTGAATGTCCCCAAGAACACAGTGGCCTCCATCATTCTTAAATGGAAGAAGTTTTGAACCTCCAAGACTCTTCCTAGAGCTGGCCGCTAGGCCAAACTGAGTAATCGGGGGATAAGGGCCTTGGTCAGGGATGTGACCAAGAACTCGATGGTCACTCTGACAGAGCTCCAGAGGTCCTCTGTGGAGATGGGAGAACCTTCCAGAAGGACAACCATCTCTGCAGCACTCCACCAATCAGGCCTTTATGGTAGTGGCCAGACATGACAGTCCGCTTGGAGATTGCCAAAGGGCACCTAAAGGACTCTCAGACCATTAGAAACAAGATTCTCCGGTCTGATGAAACCAATATTGTATTCTTTGGCCTGAAAACCAAGTGGAGGAAACCTGCCACCATCCCTACAGTGAAGCATTGTGGTGGCAGCATTATGCTGTGGGGATGTTTTCAGCGGCAGAGACTGGGTTACTGGTCAGGCCCGGGAAAAGATGAATGGAGCAAAGTACAGAGAGAGATCCTTGATGAAAACCTGCTCCAGAGCTCTCAGGAACTCAGACTGGGGCGAAGGTTCACCTTCCAACAGGACAACGTCCCTAATCACATAACAAAGACAACGCAGGAATGGCTTCGGGACAAGTCTATGACTGTCCTTGAGTGGCCCAGCCAGAGCTCAATCAAACATCTCTGGAGAGACCTGAAAATAGCTGTGCAGCAACGCTCCCCATCCAACCTGACAGAGCTTGAGAGGATCTGCAGAGAAGAATGATAACTCCCCAAACACAGGTGTGCCAAGCTTGTAGTGTCGTACCCAAGAAGACTGAAGGCTGTAATCACTGCTAAAAGTGCTTCTACAAAATACTGAGTATAGGGTCTGAATACTTATGTACATGTGATTTTATATATATATATATATAAAATATATATTTAATTTTTATAAATTTGCAAAAAGGTCAATAACTGTAGTTGTATTGTCATTACGGTGTATTGTGTGTAGATTGATGAGAAAAAAACTAACATTTAATACTTTTTAGAATAAGGCTATAACGTAATAAAGTGTGGAAAAAGTAACATGTAATGTGTAAAGTAATGTGTAATGTCTGTGTAACTGTAGGCTTCTGATGTTCTTTGACTTTAGGAAAATCTACTGGACAGATGGCAACACGATAAACATAGCCAACATGGATGGGAGCAACAGCAAGGTCCTTCACCAGAACCAACGGGATCCAGTCGGTCTGTTGAACATTATAGCTCTGTTTGTTTCGACTGTGGAACACTACTGCATGTTCCAACACTATGTTTCCAACATTCTTTATCATGGGACAGATTCCAATGTCATACACAGGAGCAGTACAACAACCTGGCAGTACTGCTTTGGCCAATGTAGGGTGTACATTTGAGGACTTCCCTAGTCCTGATAACGAAAGGCCTAAAATTAACACCATACATATTTCTACCTGCATATCCCCTGATCATAAGCACTGGTTGATGTGTTTTTTCTTCTATTCTTATAAAGAAAAATTACAAATGGTTGGGATTTAAATAATTTGCTACACTTGAATAACTGAAAACATCATCTGCTGCCATACACAGTTGTTCAACCTGAAGCTTGTATACTCAGATGATACAAGCTTCAGTGAACAGTGGTACATGTGCAGGTTCATGCATCAAGCAGCTGTTCTGTTCTCACCGCATATGTAGACCTGCAAGGTCAAGTCTTCACTTTCTCAGTTAAACACAGTATCATTGTATTTGATGGGTCTCAATCGGGTTGACTTGATGGGCCCTGTCAGAAATATAAATTGATGGTTCACAATATACATCACATTACATCATGTATGATGATGGGCCGGACCTGCGGACGGGAGTAAATTAATGATGTGTTGTGACTGTGAATCTGCCGTCCATAAATCCACACACACACAGAGAAAGCTGTTCATAGACACAATTGAAATAGCCTCCAGTTGCCACCATCAATAGTGCCGTTCTGTCAAATCCCATCATGTCCGCTGGAGATTGGTCAAATTATTTATAATGTCAAGTGGAGGTCATAGAGATATCCCAGGCAGGCCGCGACGAATCATTCCAACAACCACACACACACACGCACACGCACACGCACACGCACACACTCGCAAACACATAGGCATGCACACACTCACAAACACAGACACAAGTGCACACCCACATTAACACTCAATCTTATAGATACAAATAAAGGCCCATATGGAGTCACATCCCAGGCCGCAAAAAGTATTCCAACAATCTCACACTCATCCTCACAGTATCATCTCCATGCCCAAGAAAGGGAAAGTAACTGAACTGAATGACTATTGACCCGTAGCACTCGTTTCCGTCATCATGAAGTGAAATCAAAGATCACATCACCTCCTCACTTCCTCCCTCCCCGACACACTCAACCCTCTCCAATTCGCCTACCACCCAACATATCCACGGACGATGCAATCACCACTGTACTGCACGCTGCCCTCACCCACCTGGACAAGAGGAATGCATATGTGAGGATGCTATTCATCGACTACAGCTTGGCCTTCAATACCCTGGTGCCCTCTAAGCTCACCACAATGCTCACAGTCCTGGGCCTGAACTCATCCCTATGCAACTGGGTACTGGAGTTCCTGACGGGCCGCCCCCAAGTGGTGATGGTAGGCAACATTACCTCCTCCACACTGATCCTCATAAGGGTTTGTCCTCAGTCCCCTCCTGTACTCCCTGCATACCCACAACTGTGTGGCCTCACAACTCCATCATCAAGTTCACTGATGATATGACAGTAGTAGGCCTGATTACGAACAACGACGAAACGGCCTACATGGAGGAGGTTGGCACTCTGACGGTGTGGTGCCAGGTGAACAACATATCTCTCAACGTCAACAAAACAAAGGGGCTGATTGTGGATTTTAGGAAGAACCAGCCTGGGCACGCCCACATCCTCATCAACGGAGCCACCGTGGAGACGGTTAAAAACACATCTGAAATGGTCAAACCACACGGACACAGTGGGGAAGAAGGCACGACAGTGACTCTTCAACTTCAGGAGGCTGAATAAATTTGTCATTTCTCATTGGGCCCTCACTGTGTTCTACAGGAGTACCATCGAGAGCATTCTGTCGGGCTGCATCACAGCTTGATACGGCAACTCCACCGCTGCGGACCACAAGGCGCTATAGAGGGTGGTACACTCAGCCGAACACACCATTGGGTGCACACTGCCTGCCCTCCAGGACACCGAGAACATCAGGTGTCGCAAGAAGATCATCAGGAACCTCAGCCACCCGAGCCACGGCCTGTTGTCCCCGCTTCCGTCACTCAGACGCGGGCAGTACAGGAGCATCATGGTTAGCACTAACAGACTGGCCAAAATATTCTACAGCCAAACCATCAGGCTGCTGAACAGCAGCCTACGGACAATTACCCTGCCCACACCCCAATTATCATTATACTGTATGTATGTATCCTTGTCACAGTTGTAAACGTACCGTATATATGTACAGTATGTTTTATTGTTTTATTATTATTGTTTCATTCACACCTGTACTGTTGGAGCTTGGAGCTTACGTATTTCACTGTACACTCCAAGTAGGCTACATCTGCGACCCTGTGTATGTGACTAAATAAAAAATGATCTAATCAAGGAAACACACATATTATACATCTGACTTGAAAAATAAAATGCACTGTATTTCACCGCTCACCAGATTTTAATTTCATAGTGACATAAAGGTTTAATACCTATTATTAACCCTGTCATTCTTCTCCCCAGGTCTCTCCATAGACTATACAGCCAACAAGCTGTACTGGATCAGCTCTGGTAATGGCACTATCAACAGGTGCAATGTGGACGGTAGTGGTCTGGAGGTGCTGGAGAGCATGAAAAGGGAGCTAACCAAAGCCTCAGCATTGGCCGTTATGGGTGAGTAGTGGCTAGTTCCAAACATAGTGTACCCACATCCAATGACTGGTGGTCCTTTGTAGCTCAGTTGGTAGAGCATGGCACTTGTAATGCTAGGGTTGTGGGTTTGATTCCTGGGACTACCCCTTTATAAATGTATTGCTAAATTGCATATACTAATGACTTGCAGGTGCTGGGTACACAAAATATTAACTCAGGAAATAAAGAATATACCTGCACATTGATGAAGGCTCCCGCTGTTGTATTGTACAATGTTTCGACCTGAAGGTCTTTATCGGGCTTGAGTAGTGGAAAATGTCAGCCAGTGCATCAGATCCACGTCATTGATTAAGGGAGAACGTGGGGAGGATTAGGGCCTAGGTGTGGTATGTGTTGCTAGTTAAGTGGCTCCTGGATAAAGCCATTTAACCTGTCTAGGATGAGGGTGCCGCTAGCGGCACTCCCCCCCCACCCCCACTGAAAAACCAGTGCCGCGAAATTCAAAAAAAATATTTTAAAAAAATATTTAACTTTCACACATTAAAGTCCAATACAGCTAATGAAAGACACAGATCTTGTGAATCCAGCCAACATGTCCGATTTTTAAAATGTTTTACAGGGAAGACACAATATGTAAAGATGTACATCTATTACCTATTTGTCCACCAACACCAGTAGCTATCACCAATTCGGCTAAACTAAGATATTTATAGCCCCTAACCAAGAAAAAAACTCATCAGATGACAGTCTGATAACATATTTATGGTATGGGATAGGTTTTGTTAGAAAAAAGTGCATATTTCAGGTAGATGGCATAGGTTACAATTGCACCCACCGTCACAAATGGACTAGAAAAACTACATTGAGCAACGTGTTTACCTACTTACTAATCATCAAACATTTCGTAAAAATACACAGCATACACTAATCGAAAGACACAGATCCTGTGAATACAGACAATATTTCAGATTTTCTAAGTGTCTTACAGCGAAAACAAAATAAATCGTTATATTAGCATAGCACATAGCACATAGCAGCCCAGCATTGATTCTAGCCAAAGTGAGCGATAAAAGTCAACATCGCCAAAATATATTAATTTTTTCACTAACCTTCTCAGAATTCTTCAGATGACACTCCTGTAACATCATATTACACAATCCATATAGAGTTTGATCGAAAATGTGCATATTTAGCCACCAAAATCATGGTTAGACAATGTGAAATGTAGCCCAGCTGGTGAGAAAATGTCCGTGCGCCATATTAGACAGTGATCTACTCTTATACATAAATACTCATAAACGTGACTAAAAAATATAGGGTGGACAGGGATTGATAGACAATTTAATTCTTAATACAATCGCGGAATTACATTTTTTAAGTTATCCTTACTTTTCAATACAGTTTGCGCCAAGCGAAGCTACGTCAAAAAACATGGCGTGCTAAGCCACTAACATTTTTCGACAGAAACACGATTTATCATAATAAAAATGTCCTACTTTGAGCTGTTCTTCCATCAGTATCTTGGGCAAAGGATCCTTTCTTGGGTCCAATCGTCTTTTGGTGGAAAGCTGTCCTCTTGCCATGTGGAAATGCCAACTGCGTTCGGGATGAACTGGAAGCGTGCCCAGCAATTCACAGCGTTTCAGAAATAAATGTCCCAAAATCGCACTAAACGGATATAAATTGCTATAAAATGCTTTAAATTAACTACCTTATGATGTTTTTAACTCCCATAACGAGTAGAAACATGACCAGAGTAATATTACTCCCTCCACTAATGCTTGGAACAGGTGCGGGTCGATGTCCTCCAGGCGCATTATGCAGCAAGAAAAGACTTGCTAGCTACAGGTTTTTTTAATTTATAGTGCCTGTGAACGCGCAATCGACCCCATTCAAATCGTCATCACGTAAAGGCATCCAGGGGAAGACGTAAGCAGTGTCCGTATACTCATAGCAATAACAGTGCCCTTTTAACTGACTCCAGAACAGTGGCCAAAATTTCTGAAATCTGACTCCATGTCAGGGAAATTGCTGTAGAATGGGCTCTGTTCCACTTAGAGACAAAATGTAAACTCCTATAGAAACTATAGACTGTTTTCTATCCAATAATAATAATAATATGCATATTGTACGATCAAGAGTTTTGTGGGAAGCCGTTTCAAAAATTGCACGATTAGCATAAATAGTCACAACAGCGCCCCCATCCTCAACAGGTTAACCAATACTATGTTTTGACTGACAGTTCTGCTTCACTCTGTGTGAAATTGTCTGGGCATTAGATAATTAAAACACTGGTTGGAGCTGCAGCTTGACTGATGACAGACTGTTTTGTAATTAGAATGGATGTGGATGGCCATTGTGGAGTGTTGTTGCTTGGTATCAGTGCTGGATGCAATATGTTAGAGGATCCATCACTTGAATTTGTGTGTGTGTTTGTGTGTTTGTTTCATAAGGAAATGTGCTGAAACATTATATTTCTCCAACATGGTCCTTCTTTTCAATAAGATGGCATTTCTTTCTCAAGACCATTTGTTTTGTTGTGCCATTGCACCGTACATAATACAAAGACTCATGAATGAATGAACTGATTCCAAAACTTGATGACACTTTCATGCAAAAGGCTATGTGTAGTCACAGTCTACATTGAGTTGAAAAGTTTGAAAGGAGTTTGGAATCTGTGAATGCATATTTTTCAATAAACATTTATACATAGTGGGAATAGAAATTAAAATGTCATCATTCTCTATTCTTTTTCCTCCACTGGCAACTAGTCAGCAGCACGGTAGTACTTAAATTGAAGAGAGGAAAGTAAAGTTTGGCCTCAGAGGATGACAAAACATATGCCAAACATCCAAGTAGGGAAATGTTAATGGGATTGATTTAAGACCAGATGGAAAGGGAAAGTAAGACCACAGTGTCTCATAAGACATTTAATTCAGCACAAAGCATCTGGCTTCTTAATTGCATCACATTCGATACACCATTTTGGATTCAGGATACCATTTTTTTTTTTAACTACACTTCCTAACAGTTACAATCTGGACAATTGGGAGGAAGCCTCTTGCTGTATGAAGGTACATGTATGTTTTCCAGGAGTGGTAATGAGAAGCAGTGACACAAGGTTGCTTTTTTTAACTTGGTGTTGTCGGTCAGAAACGTTGTCAGAGGAAAATTCACTGTCCTTTGATACACTGTACTTTATTTAGGCATTGCAGTGCAGTCCTCATTCCTCCGTGAACAAACGTGTGCCTCTCTCTCGCTGTGAGTTTAAAAATACCCAATTAGGCTGTCAGAAAGTGAAGAAACGAGTATAGAAGTTGGCTTCGTTACTTTATAGTGTCTGCTTAGAGTCTGGAGGTATGGAAGTTGGAACAAACGTGACAATCCATTCACTTCATATATTAAAAACACTTTTTAAGTTGGCAACCATTTTAGAGTTTTACTTTACGGAGGAAGTACAGTAAAGTAAAATGTTCTCGCAGTTAAAATGGAGACCGAGTTGGAGACTTCATTATCGCATTCCACAAAATGTGAACCAAAATGCAAGGTGACAAAGATTAATGACCTGATATCAAAGCAGTAGAAACTTCCAGTAGATCAGTGGAATGATGTGTTCACAACAAGCCATCTATCATACAGTTTGGTTGTAATGCTTTTCATTGCTTTGACTGGGATATCTCTATTCTGCCAAAGAAAGAGAACAATTGTGCAATGGTTTTATATTCTAAGTGTTTATGTTGGATTTTGGAAAGGGTGTGTGTTTGTGTGTGTGCGTGCGTGTGCGTGTGCGAAACATGTTTGTAAAACAGTCCTCAAACCAGGTGTTTGTAACTCTTAGTTCATAACAGCCATTATCATAAAAATATCATGGTCGGAAGGTTATGAGCTTGCTGATTAGAACAGTGTCACAGGTCAGACTAACATTTTGGCAATACAAAGGTAGCTTACACAGTAGCTTTGTGTAACCGATGTCCATTGAATTGCAAATATTGTGTTTGAATGCATTTTCCTTGCAACTTCATAGCAATTTGGTTCTAATTTCAAATCAGATATTATTATTTTTTATTCAACTGAAAATTAAAACCAACAAACTGAACAGACACAAACAGTCAACACCACATAATGTCATATAAAGATCTCCAGGCCATGATAAATCTGAAAGAAAAAAGGAACATTTAGTAGATTATAGGAATTGCTTGAAGTGTAGTGTTAATAAAAATGTCCCTACCATCATATCTAAGCCAATATGAAACCAATATCGATGGAAGTTCACAAATCAGCTTGCCTGGAGGTACACAACACACTCCACACCTCTCATCAAATCAAACGTTATTTGTCACATGCACCGAATACAACAGGTGTAGAGTAGACCTTAGAGTGAAATGCTTACTTACAAGCCCTTAACTTCTTGTGGCTGATATGACAACAGCCAGTGAAAGTGCAGGGCGCCAAATTCAAACAACAGAAATCTCATAATTAAAATTCCTCAAACATACAGTATATCACAAAAGTGAGTACACCCCTCACATTATTTTGAGTATATCTTTTCATGTGGCAACACTGAAGAAATGACACTTTGCTACAATGTAAAGTAGTGAGTGTACAGCTTGTATAACAGTGTACATTTGCTGTCCCTCAAAATAACTCACACAGCCATTAATGTCTAAACCACTGGCAACAAAAGTGAGTACACCCCTAAGTGAAAATGTCCAAATTGGGCCCAATTAGCCATTTTCCCTCCCCGGTGTCATGTGACTCGTTAGTGTTACAAGGTCTCGGGTGTGAATGGGGAGCAGGTGTGTTAAATTTGGTGTCTTCGCTCTCACACTCCCTCATACTGACTGGTCACTGGAAGTCACATGAAAAGATATACTCAAATATTTACAAAAATGTGAGGGGTGTACTCACTTTTGTGATATACTGTACATTTTAAAGGTAATCTTGTTGTTAATCCCACCAAAGTGTCCGATTTCAAATATGCTTTTCAGTGAAAGCACTACAAACGATTAGGTTAGGTCACCACCAAACCACAATAAGCACAGCCATTTTTCCAGCGAAAGATAGCAGTCAGATAAAGCAGAAATAGAGATAAAATTAATCACTAACCTTTGATTATCTTCATCAGATGACACTCATAGGACTTCATGTTACACAATACATGCATGTTTTGTTTGATAAAGTTCATATTTATAACAAAAAATCTGAGTTTACATTGGCGCGTTACATTCACTAACATCAAGTGATTTTGCATAGCCACATCGTTTCAACAGAAATACTCATCATAAATGTAGATGATAATACAAGTTATACACATGGAATTATAGATGTACCTCTCCTTAATGCAACCGCTGTGTCAGATTTCCAAAAAATTTAAGGAAAAAGCAAATCATGCAATAATATGAGACGGAGCTCAGAACAATAGCCAAATTAGCCGCCATGTTGGGGTCAACAGAAACCAGAAAATACATGATAAATGTTTCCTTACCTTTGATGAACTTCATCAGAATGCAGTCCTAGGAATCCCAGGTCCACAATAAATGCTTGATTTGTTCGATAATGTCCGTTATTTATGTCCAATTAGTTACTTTGGTTAGCGCGTTTGGTAAACAATTCCAAAGTCACAAAGCATGTCCACTATAACGTGACGAAATGTCCAAAAGTTCCGTAACAGTCAGTAGAAACATGTCAAACGATGTACTGAATCAATATTTAGAATGTTGTTAACATACATCTTGAATAACGTTCCAACCGGAGAATTAGATTGACTTCAGATGAGCGATGGAACGGAGGTTCTCCTCATGTGAACGCGCATGTGAAAGCATGGTCAGCTCGTGGCATTGCTGACTAATTCCTGTCTCCTTCGGCCCCCTTTCACATTAGAGTCTTCGGACAAAGTTCTATTGACTGTTGACATCTAGTGGAAGCCGTCATCAATATCTCGCTGTAATTTCAATGAGAGCTTGGTTGAAAATCTGCCACCTCAGAAACAATTCAAACAGGAAGTGGTACTTCTCAGGTTTTTGCCTGCCATATGAGTTATGTTATACTCACAGACATAATTCAAACAGTTTTAGAAACTTCAGAGTGTTTTCTATCCAATACGAATAATAATATGCATATATTAGCAACTGGAACTGAGGAGCAGGCAGTTTACTATGGGCACCTCTGTGCACCTTTCATCCAAGCTACTCAATACTGCCCCTGCAGCCATAAGAAGTTAATGCAGTTTTAAGAAAAAAATGAAAAAAAGTAAGAGATAAGAATAACAAATAATTTAGAGCAGCAGTGAATAACAATAGCATGAGTATATACAAGGGGTACTGGTAGAGAGTCAATGTGCGGGGGCACCGGTGTCAAGGTAATTGAGGTAATATTTACATGTAGGTAGAGTTATTAAAGTGACTATGCATAGATAATAACAGAGTAGCAGCAGCGTACAAGGGGGGGGAGGCAATGCAAAACGTCTGGGTAGCCATTTAATTAGTTGTTTCTAGAGTCTTATGGCTTGAGGGTAGAAGCTGATTAGAAGTCTCTTGGACCTACACTTGGTGCTCTGGTACCGCTTGCCGTGCAGTAGCAGAGAGAACAGTCTATGACTAGGGTGGCTGGAGTCTTTGACAATTTTTAGGGCCTTCCTCTGACACCACCTGGTATTGAGGTCCTGGATGGCAGGCAGCTTGGCCCCGGTGATGTACTGGGCCGTATGCACTACCCTCTGTAGCGCCTTGCAGTCGGAGGCCAAGTAGTTGCCATACCAGGAAATGATGCAACCCGACAGGATGCTCTCGATGGTGCAGCTGTAAAACCCTTTGAGGATATGAGGACACATGCCAAATCCTTTCAGTCTCCTGAGGGGGAATAGGTTTTGTCGTGCCCTCTTCACGACTCTCTTGGTGTGTTTGGACCACAATAGTTTGTTGGTGATGTGGACGCCAAGGAACTTGAAGCTCTCAACCTGATCCACTACAGCCCTGTCGATGAGAGTGGGGGCGTGCTTGGTCCTCCTTTTCCTGTAGTCCACAATCATCTCCTTTGTCTTGATCACGTTGAGGGAGAGGTTGTTGTCCTTGTACCACACGGTCAGGTCTCTGACCTCCCTATAGGCTGTCTCATCCTTGTCAGTTCTCATCGGCATTCTTAATGATGGTGTTGGAGTCGTGCCTGGCCTTGCAGTCATGAGTGAACAGGGAGTACTGGAGGGGGACTGAGCACGCACCCCTGAGGTGACCCCATGTTGAGGATCAGCATGACATATGTGTTGTTACCTACCCTTACCACCTGGGGGCGGCCCATCAGGAAGTCCAGAATCCAGTTGCAGAGGGATGTGTTTAGTCCCAGGGTCCCTAACTTAGTGATGAGCTTTGAGGGCACTATGGTGTTGAACTCTGAGCTGTAGTCCATGAATAGCATTCTCACATAGGTGTTCCTTTTTGTCCAGGTGTGAAGGGCAGTGTGGAGTGCAATAGAGATTGCATCTGTGGATCTGTTGGGGCGGTATGCGAATAGGAGTGGGTCTATAGTTTCTGGGATAAGTTGTTGATGTGAGCCATGACCAGCATTTTAAAGCATTTCATGGCTACAGACGTGAGTGCTACAGGTCGGTAGTCATTTAGGCAGGTTACCTTAGTGTTCTTGGGCACAGGGACTATGGTGGTCTGCTTGAAACATGTTGGTATTACAGACTCAGACAGGGAGAGGTTGAAAATGTCAGTGAAGACTCTTGCCAGTTGGTCAGCGCATGCTCAGAGTACACGTTCTGGTAATCCGTCTGGCCCTGCGGCCTTGTGAATGTTGGCTGCGGAGAGCATGATCAGACAGTCGCCCGGAACAGCTTGAGCTCTCATGCATGTTTCAGTGTTACTTGCCTCGAAGATAGCACAGAAGGTATTTAGCTCGCCTGGTAGGTTCGTGTTACTGGGCAGCTCTCAGCTGTGCTTCCCTTTATAGTCTGTAATAGTTTGCTAGCCCTGCCACATCCGACAAGCGTCGGAGCCGGTGTATTTGATCATAGTTCTGTATTGATGCTTTGCCTTTTTGATGGTTCATCGGAGTGCATAGCGGGATTTCTTATATGCTTCCGGGTTAGAGTCTCACTCCTTGAAAGCTGCAGCTTTATTCTTTAGCTCAGTGCGAATGTTTTCTGTAATCCATGGCTTCTGGTTGGGGTATGTATGTAAAGTCACTGTGGGGATGACGTCATCGATGCACTTCTTAAGGAAGTCAGTGACTGATGTGGTGTACTCCTCAATGCCATCGGAAGTACCCGGAATGTATTCCATTCTATGCTAGCAAAACAGTCCTGTAGTTTAGCATCTCCTTCATCTGACCACTTTCTCACTGGTGCTTGCTACTTTAATTTTTGCATGTAAGCAGGAATCAGGAGGATATAATTATGGTCAGATTTGCCAAATGGAGGGCAAGGGAGAGCTTTGTACTCATCTCTGTGTGTGGAGTGAAGGTGGTCTAGAGTTTTTTCCCTCTGGTTGCACTTCTAAGGGATAGTGTCTTATATCGGCTGAAAGCTTAAATTATTGTTAACTTCTCTAGGGTTCGTGAGACGGTAGCGTCCCACCTCTTCAACGGCCAGTGAAACTACTGGGCGCCAAATTCAAATACAGAAATACCTATTATAAAAATTCAGAAAACAAAAACATATTTTACATAGGTTTAAAGATTAACTTCTTGTGAATCCAACCACGGTGCCAGATTTAAAAAATGCTTTACGGCGAAAGCATACCTTACGATTATTTGAGAACGTAGTCCACTAGACAAATCATTTCAAACAGTAACCAGCCAAGTAGAACAGTTACACAAGTCAGAAATAGAGATAAAATGAATCCCTTACCTTTGATGATCTTCATATGGTTGCACTCAGCAGACATTCATTTACTCAATAAATGTTCCTTTTGTTAGAGAAAGTCTCTTTATATCCAAAAACCTCAGTTTTGTTTGCGCGTTTTTTCAGTAATCCACAGGCTCAAACGCAGTCAAAACAGGAAGACGAAAAAATCCTAATTGTATCTGTAAAGTTCAGAGAAACATGTCAAACAATGTTAATATTCAATCCTCAGGTTGTTTTTAGCCTAAATAATCGATAATATTTCAACCGGACAATAACGTTGTCAATTTAAAAGGTAAACAAGAAACGTGCTCTCTCGGTCGTGCGCATGAAAAAGCTCTGTGACACTTTAGGGTCCACTCATTCAGACTGCTCTTACTTCCTAATTTTTCAGGATACAAGCCTGAAACAATTTCTAAAGACTGTTGACATCTAGTGGAAGGCATAGAAACTGCAATTTGAGTCCTAAGTCAATGGATACTGTAATGGCATTGAATAGAAAACTACAAAATCAACAAAAAACTACTTCCTGAATGGATTTTTCTCAGGTTTTCGCCTGCCAATTCAGTTCTGTTATACTCACAGACACTATTTTAACAGTTTTGGAAACTTTCGAGTGTTTTCTATCCAAGTTATATGCATATCATATCTTCTGGGCCCGAGAAGCAGGCAGTTTAATTTGGGCATGCATTTCATCCAAAATTCTGAATGCTGCCCCCTACCCTAGATAAGTTAATCTAACTCCACTGTCTGATTTACAGTAGCTTTAACAGCGAAAACATGCCATAAGATTGTTTGAGGTCGGCGCCCCACATCAAAATATTTTTCCACCGGCACAGGTTTCATACATAAAACAAATAACCATTAAATATTCACTTACTTTTTGAAAATCTTCCTCTGATTTGTCGTCCAAAGGGTCCCAGCTATAACATGTAGTGTTTTTTTGTTAGATAAAATCCTTCTTTATATTGCAAAAAGTCAATTTAGTTGGCACCATCGAGTTGAGTAATCCACTCATTCAACATGCAGAGAAAGGAATCCAAAAATCTACCCCTAAACTTTGTTTCAACAACTCAAAATACATTTCTATTCACCATTCAGATACCCTAAAATGTAATCAAACTATAATATTTCTTACGGAGCAAAGTATGTTCAATAGGAACCCGGTTTAGCAGGTGTGTAATTGGGGCGCGCAAACAAGAATTTCCAAGACTGTGTCCTTCTGCTAAAACGTATATTTCTTATTTGTTTTTGAAGTTACAAGCCTGAAACCTTGAACATAGCCTTCTGATACCTTGTGGAAGCCATGGGAATTGCATCCAGGTAGCTAAGTTTCAATAGGACCTTACTATTTTAACATTTCTACAAACCTCAAAGTGTTTTATTTCCAATGGTACCAATTACATGCATATCCTGGCTTCAGGGCCTGAGCTACAGGCAGTTTACTTTTGGCACGTCATTCAGAAAGAAGGTGTAGAAAAAAGGGGCAAAGCCCTAAGTTAACATGCTGATAGAAATTAGGTCAAACTGATTTAAGTTTTCCTGCATTAAAGTCCCCGGCAACTATGAGCGTTTGCTCATCCTGTTTGCTTATGGTGGAATACAGTTCATTGAGTGCGGGTTTAGTGTAAACATCGGTCTGTGGTGGTCTGTAGACAGCTATGAAAAATACAGATGAAAACTCTCTAGGTACAGATGAAGTCCGAAGTTTACATACACTTAGGTTGGAGTCACTAAAACACGTTTTCAACCACTCCACAAATTTCTTGTTAACTTTTTTTGGTATAGGGGGAAGCATTTTCACTTTTGGATGAATTTCGTGCCGATAGTGAACTGCCTCCTACTCTGTCCCACATGCTAATATATGCATATTATTATTACTATTGGATAGAAAACTCTGAAGTTTCTAAAACTGTTTGAATGATATCTGTGAGTATAACAGAACTCATATGGCAGGCAAAAACCTGAGAAAAAATCCAAACCGTAAGTGAAAATTCTGAGAGTGGTCGTTGTTAAGGTCATCGCCTATTCAATTCCCTGTAATATATGGATCTGTTTGCACTTCATACGCCGTCCACTAGATGTCAACAGTCAGTAGAAAGTGAAATGAAGCTTATACTGTGTTGTGGGACCGGATGGGAGGGAAATGAGTCAGTAGTCTGGAAGATTGCCAGTTCTTGGTCATGTGCTTTCCTCATTATATCGTCTTGCGTTCCATTACTTATAGAGACTGAAAATAATTCTCCGGTTGGAACCTTATTGGATATAAATGATAACAACATCCTGAAGATTGATTCTCTACTAAGTTTGACCAGTTTATTCGACCTGGAATATAACTTTTTGAAGTTTTCGTCCAACATTTGCCTGCATCTGGACACGTGTACTACACATGGTAGCAAAATTAGCTAATTGGACATAAGTAATGGACATTATCGAACAAAACAATGATTTATTGTGGAACTAGGATTCCTGGCACTGCATTCTGATGAAGATAATCAAAGGTAAGGGAATATTTATGATGTAATTTCGTATTTCTGTTGACTCCAACATGGCAGAGAAATGTTGTTACATCTGAGCGCCGTCTCAGATTATTGCATGGTATGCTTTTTACGTAAAGTTTTTTAAAAATCTGACACAGCTGTTGCATTAGGAACAAGTGTATATTTAATTATATGTAAAACATGTATCTTTCATCAAAGTTTATGATGAGTATTTCTGTTATTTGACGTGGCTCTCCGGACATTTTGGAGGCATTTCTGAACATGGCGCAAATGTAAACCGAGATTTGTGGATATAAATATGCACATTATCGAACAAAACATAAATGTATTGTGTAAGATGATGTCATATGAGTGTCATCTGATGAAGATGTTCAAAGGTTAGTGATTAATTTTATCTCTATTTCTGGTTTTTGTTACTACTATCTTTATCTGGGAAAATGGCTGTGTTTTCTGTGGCTATGTACTGAGCTAACATAATTGTTTGGTGTGCCTTCCCCGTAAATCCTTTTTTAAATCAGACATGTTGTCTATATTCACAACACGTGTAGCTTTAATTTGGTGTCTTTCATGTGTGATTTCATGAAAGATTGATTTTTATAGTAATATATTTGAATTTGGCGCGCTACATTTCTTCTGGATTTTGGCCAGGTGGGACGCTACCGTCCCACCTGTCCTAGAGAAGTTTACAAACTATGGTTTTGGCAAGTCGGTTAGGACATCTACTTTGTGCATGACACAAGTAATTTTTCAAACAATTGTTTACAGACAGATTATGTCACTTATAATGCACTGTATCAGTGGGTCAGAAGTTTACATACACTAAGTTGACTGTGCCTTTAAACAGTTTGGAAAATACCAGAAAATGATGTCATGGCTTTAGAAGCTTCTGATAGGCTAATTGTCATAATTTTAGTCAATTGGAGTTGTGCCTGTGGATGTATTTCAAGGCCTACCTTCAAACTAAGTGCCTCTTTGCTTGACATCGTGGGAAAATCAAAAGAAATCAGCCAAGACCTCAGGAAATAAAATTGTAGACCTCTACAAGTCTGGTTCATCTTTGGGAGCAATTTCCAAACACCTGAAGGAACCACGTTCATCTGTACAAACAATAGTACGCAAGTATAAACACCATGGGACCACGCAGCCATTATACCGCTCAGGAAGGAGACGCGTTCTGTCTCCTAGAGATGAATGTACTTTGGTGCGAAAAGTGCAAATTAATCCAAGAACAACAGCAAAGGACCTTGTGATTTTGCTGGAGGAAACAGATACAAAAGTATCTATATCCACAGTAAAACAAGTCCTTTATCGACATAACCTGAAAGGCCACTCAGCAAGGAAGATGCCATTGCTCTAAAACCGCCATAAATAGACCAGACTACAGTTTGTAACTGCACATGGGGACAAAGTTATAGACCCGCCTCAGCTCCCAGCTGTGCACTGGACACCATATGTGAATTGATTGCCCCCCATCTATCTTCAGAGTTCGTTCTTTTAGGTGACCTAAACTGGGATATGCTTAACACCCCGGCAGTCCTACAATCTAAGATAGATGCCCTCAATCTCAAACAAATTATCAAGGAACCCACCAGGTACAACCCTAAATCCGTAATCATGGGCATTCTCATAGATATTGTCCTGACCAACTTGCCCTCCAAATACACCTCTGCTGTTTTCAATCAGGATCTCAGCGATCACTGCCTCATTGCCTGCATCCGCTATAGGTCTGTGGTCAAACGACCACCCCTCATCATTGTCAAACGCTCCCTAAAACACCTCTGCGAGCAGGCCTTTCTAATCTACCTGGCCCGGGTATCGTGGAAGGATATTGACCTCATCCTGTCAGTTGAGGATGCCTGGTCGTTCTTTAAAAGTAATTACCTTAGCATCTTAAATAAGCATGCCCCTTTCAAAAAATGTAGAACTAAGAACAGATATAGCCCTTGGTTCACTCCAGACCTGACTGCCCTCGACCAGCACAAAAACATCCTGTGGCGGACTGCACTAGCATCGAATAGTCCCCGCGATATGAAACTTTTCAGGGCAGTCAGGAACCAATACACGCAGTCAGTCAGGAAAGCAAAGGCAAGCTTTTTCAAACAGAAATTTGCATCCTGTAGCTCTAACTCCAAAAGGTTTTGGGACACGATAATAAGTGCACTTCCTCCCAGCTGCCCACTGCACTGAGGCTAGGTAACACTGTCACCACCGATAAATCCACGATAATCGAGAATTTCAATAAGCATTTCTCTACGGCTGGCCATGCTTTCCTCCTGGCTACCCCAACCCTGGCCAACAGCTCTGCACCCCCCACAGCTACTTGCCCAAGCCTCCCCAGCTTCTCCTTCACCCATATCCAGATAGTAGATGTTCTGGAAAGAGCTGCAAAACTTGGACCCGTACAAATCAGCTGGGCTAGACAATCTGGACCCTCTCTTTCTAAAAGTATCCATTGTTGCAACCCCTACTACCAGTCTGTTCAACCTCTCTTTCATATTGTCCGAGATCCCTAAAGATTAGAAAGCTGCCGCGGTCATCCCACTCTTCAAAGGGGGTGACTCTCTAGACACCAGTATTTCTACTTGCACATCATCATCTGCTCATCTAGCACGCCAGTGTTAATTTGCTAAATTGTAATTATTTCGCTACTATGGCCTATTTATTGCATTACCTCCTCACGCCATTTGCACACACTGTATATAGGCTTTCTGTGTCGCACTGCTTTGCTTTATCTTGGCCAGGTCGCAGTTGTAAATGAGAACTTGTTCTCAACTAGCTTACCTGGTTAAATAAAGGTGAAATTAAAAATTAAAAAGATCATACTTTTTGGAGAAATGTCCTCTGGTCTGATGAAACAAAAAATAGAACGATGGCCATAATGACCATCGTTATGTTTGGAGTAAAAAGGGGGACGTTTGCAAGCCGAAGAACACCATCCCAACCGTGAAGCACGGGGGTGGCAGCATCATGTTGTGGGGGTGCTTTGCTGCAGGAAGGACTGGTGCACTTCAGAAAATACATGGCATCATTAGGTAGAAAAATGATGTGGATATATTGAAGCAACATCTCAAGACATCAGTCAGGAAGTTAAAACTTGGTCACAAATGGGTCTTCCAAGTGGACAATGACC
The DNA here is from genome assembly GCF_029448725.1 of Salvelinus fontinalis. Taxonomy (NCBI): domain Eukaryota; kingdom Metazoa; phylum Chordata; class Actinopteri; order Salmoniformes; family Salmonidae; genus Salvelinus; species Salvelinus fontinalis. The sequence continues at coordinate 29,033,753 of NC_074683.1, read as the reverse complement.
CCAAGCATACTTCCAAAGCTGTGGCAAAATAGGACAACAAAGTCAAGGTATTAGAGTGGCCATCACAAAGCCCTGACCTCAATCCTGTAGAAAATTTGTGGGCAGAACTCAAAAAACGTGTGCGAGCAAGGAAGCCTACAAACCTGACTCAGTTACACCAGCTCTGTTTGGAGGATCGGACCAAAAATTCACCCAACTTATTGTGGGAAGCTTGTGGAAGGCTACCCAAAACGTTTGACACAAGTTAAACAATTTAAAGGCAATGCTACCAAACACTAATTGAATGTATGTAAACTTCTGACCCACTGTGAATGTGATGGAAGTAATAAAAGCTGAAATAAATCATTCTCTCTACTATTATTCTGACATTTCGCATTCTTAAAATAAAGCGGTGATCCTAACTGACTTAAGACAGGGAATTTTTACTCTGATTAATTGTCAGGAATTGTGAAACTGAGTTTAAATGTATTTGGCTAAGGTGTATGTAAACTTCCGACTTCAACTGTAGATAGTGTGGTCTACAGTTTGTTATGAGATACTCTTTCTCAGGCGAGCAAAACATCTTGACTTCCTTAGATATCATGCACCAGCTGTTTTTTTTTACAAATATGCATAGGCCCCTGCCCAATGTCTTACAGAGGCTGCTGTTCTATCCTGCTGATAGATTGTATAACCCGCCAACTGTATGTTATTAATGTCGTTGTTCTGCTACGACTCGGTGAAACATAAGATATTACAGTTTTTAATGTGGTTGGCAAAGGCAAATTAGCCACTTGTTTCCTGGTCCTCACAAGGCACCCCGATCTCTTTCCGTGAAATCTCAGTTTCTGTACGGGTGTTTGGAGTATTTCCTTCCCATCCAACTCATTAAAGATAAATTCTTCATCCAATTCAAGGTGAGTAATCACTGTTCTGATGTCCAGAAGCTCTTTTCGGTCATAAGAGACGGTAGCAGCAACATTATGCACAAAATAAGTTACAAAACAAACTTATTTTGTACAAACTGTCTAATTCATACTCTTCAGAGGGATAATGAACTTTATAGTGTCCTGCTATTAAAATTATGTATATGTATATACAGTGGGGAGAACAAGTATTGGATATACTGCCGATTTTGCAGGTTTTCCTACTTACAAAGCATGTAGAGGTCTGTAATTTTTATCATAGGTACACTTCAACAAATATCCAGAAAATCACATTGTATCATTTTTAAGTAATTCATTTGCATAAGTAAGTAGGAAAACCTGCAAAATCGGCAGTGTATCAAATACTTGTTCTCCCCACTGTATATAATTTGGCTGTATGTATTTTTAGATATAGGCCTGTTGTAAATTAATATTATTGTTGCATCACCATCTTTATTGCAAAAAGGACAAACATAACTTTAAGCTACATATTATTTTGACACAGGTCAGGAACTGTCCAGTGAGCATCACAGCAATTGATAAAACAGATAAAACTTTTTATTTCATTTTTTACTTTAGTTTATTTAGTAAATATTTTCTTAACTCTATTTCTTGAACTTTATTGTTGGTTAATGGCTTGTAAGTAAGCATTTCACGGTAAGGTCTACATCTGGTGTATTTTGTGATAAACAAAATTGTATTTTATTTTATTTGATAGTTATGATAAAGGAAAACATTATACTTCGGCATATTTGTTTTTTAGACACTGCTTGGGTGCAATCATAATCATCTATTAGATTTCCCCTGCTGACAATGGTTATGACTGACAAAAATAAAGTAAACAATATCCTTGAGAATAGTTCATTTGCAGAACTGAACAATACACCAAATTGTAACACCCAAACATTTAAAGCAGACAATCAATTGTCACAGCGGTGCAATTTAACATAAAAATATATTATTATAAGAAAGTACTGTAAATAAAAGTAATTTTTCCATTGAAGCACCTCCGCTGTCTGCGACTGCAAAATTGAATAGCACATCTGTGCATAACCATTGCCTCACTGAAATATCAACATTCAAATTCTCATATATGTGTTTAATCTTTGTTGAAAATGGCACTGATAATAAATATGAATGTATTGCTAATCCTTCTTCTAACTTCAGAACACATTTCATTCATTTTCAGATTGGGAAAGTGGGCCAATATTTATTGAGGGTACACCTCTGTGACCCCTCTCTTAAGGTTCTGGTATTAGCATGCAACAGTTCACAGTGTTAGGTGAGGTTGGTTGCACTCCGCTGGGTTTTTGAATGAAAAACCCCTGTCACATCTGAGTTGAATGCTCTAGTCTGGAGCCAGTAGTGAGCATCACTGGATTTCACCAGGGGGGCTGGAATAGGATGGTGTTTGTTCCACTCCTAAATGGGATGTATACTGTACACACTTCCCCACAGCATGATGCTGACACCACCGTGCTTCACCGTAGGGATGGTGCAAGGATTTCCTCCAGATGTGACGCTTGACATTCAGGCCAAAGACTCATCAGACCAGAGAATCTTGTTCATCATGATCTGAGAGTCCTTTAGGTGCCTTTTGGCAAACTCAATTGAATTTACCACAGGTGGACTTCAATCAAGTTATAGAAACATCTCAAGGACGATCAATGGAAACAGGATGCACCTGAGCTCAATTTTGAATCTCATAGGAAAGGGTCTGAATAGTTATGTAAATAAGGTATTTCTGGTTTTATTTTTAAGAAATTTGCTAAATAATGTCTAAAAACCTGTTTCACTTTGTCATTATGGGGTATTGTGTATAGATTGATGAGGATTTTATTTTAGTTAATCCATTTTAAAATAAGGTTGTAACGTAACAAAATGTGGGAAAAGGGAAGGGGTACGAACACTTTCCCGAATGCACTGCATATATACAGTATATCGATTTAAAAAAAATGTATTTAAGAAACACATTTTCTCTTCTCCTCCGCGCCTAAACGCACAAATGCCCGGCCGTCCTGCCCCGCACAAATGCCAGTCGTCCCATCTTCAGTCATTTGTTCTTTCCACACACAAATTAAAATATACATCTATATATTACTATTATTATATTTTTTTTTTACAGTTATGACAGTTATTTTATGTTCATGATGGTCTTCATCCATAACTGTCAGTTGCATAGTTATATGGTAATTGTGCCAGCCCTAACTCTGCATTCTACAACAGTGTAGTAGAGCCACTGAAACAAGCAAATCAACAAACATGTACCTGTGTGTAGTCCAGACACAGGATAAGAGTACTGGTTTATTTGGGGATTTCACTACATTAAATGTTGCATCATCAGTAACCTATTACATTGTCAGAATTAATATATTAAAGGTATTATGCATGCACTACATACAGTTGAAGTCGGAAGTTTACATACAGCTAAGACAAATACATTTAAACTCAGTTTTTCACAATTCTTGACATTTAATCCAAGTAAACATTTCCTGTCTTAGGTCAGTTAGGATCACCACTTTATTTTAAGAATGTGAAATGTCAGAATAATAGTAGAGAGAATTATTTATTTCAGCTTTTATTTCTTTCATCACATTCCCAGTGGGTCAGAAGTTTACATACACTCAATTAGTATTTGGTAGCATTGCCTTTAAATTGTTTAACTTGGGTCAAAGGTTTCAGGTAGTCTTCCACAAGCTTCCCACAATAGGTTGGGTGAATTGTTGCCCATTCCTCCTGACAGAGCTGGTGTAACTGAGTCAGGTTTGTAGGCCTCCTTGCTCGCACACGTTTTTTGAGTTCTGCCAGAAAATTTTCTACAGGATTGAGGTCAGGGCGTTGTGATGGCCACTCCAATACCTTGACTTTGTTGTCCTTAAGCCATTTTGCCACAACTTTGGAAGTATGCTTGGGGTCATTGTCACATTCGTCGTCCCCCTCAAGCCATTTTGCCACAACTATGGAAGTATGCTTGGGGTCATTGTCACATTCGTCGTCCTCCTCATCTGAGGAGTAGTAAGAAGGATCGGAGGACCAATGCGCAGCGTGATATGAATACATCGTTACTTTTAGGAATGAAGAACACTGAATAAACTTACAAAACAATAAAACGAACGTGAAGCTATATAGAATAAGTGCAGACACAAGCAACTAACACATAGACAAACTAGACATACAACATAGAATGCCCACTCAGATCACACCCTGACAAAACAAAACATAGAAACATACAAAGCAAACTATGGTCAGGGCGTAACAGTCATTGTCCATTTGGAAGACCCATTTGCGACCGAGCTTTAACTTCCTGACTTATGTCTTGAGATGTTGCTTCATTATATCCACATCATTTTCCATCCTCGCGATGCCATCTATTTTGTGAAGTGCACCAGTCCCTTCTGCAACAAAGCACCCCCACAACATGATGCTGCCACCCCCGTGCTTCACGGATGGTGTTTTTCGGCTTGCAAGCCCCCCCCCCCCCCCCCTTTTTTCCTCCAAACATAACGATGGTCATTATTGCCAAACGGTTCTATTTTTGTTTCATCAGACCAGAGGACATTTCTCCAAAAAGTACGATCTTTCTCCCCATGTGCAGTTGCAAACTGTAGTCTGGCTTTTTTATTGCGGTTTTGGATTAGTGGCTTCTTCCTTGTTGAGCGGCCTTATAGGTTATGTCGATATAGGACTCAATTTACTGTGGATAGAGATACTTTTCTACCTTTTTTCTCCAGCATCTTCACTAGGTCCTTTGCTGTTGTTCTGGGATTGATTTGAACTTTTCACACCAAAGCACGTTTATCTCTAGGAGACAGAATGCGTCTCCTTCCTGAGCGGTATGACGGCTGCGTGGTCCCATGGTGTTTATACTTGCGTACTATTGTTTGTACAGATGAACGTGTTACCTTCAGGCATTTGGAAATTGCTCCCAAGGATGAACCAGACTTGTGGAGGTCTACAATTGTTTTTCTGCGGTCTTTTCCCATGATGTCAAGCAACGAGGCACTGAGTTTGAGGGTAGGCCTTGAAGTACATCCACAGGTACAATTGATGTCAATTAGCCTTTCAGAAGCTTCTAAAGCCATGACATAATTTTCTGGAATTTACCCAGCTGTTTAAAGGCACAGTCAACTTAGTGTATGTAAACTTCTGACCCACTGGACTTGTGATACAGTGAATTATAAGTGAAATAATCTGTCTGTAAACAACTGTTGGAAAAATGACTTGTTTCATGCCTAAAGTAGAAGTTCTAACTGACTTACCAAAACTATAGTTTGTTAACAAGACATTTGTGGAGTGGTTAAAAAAATAGTTTTAATGACTCCAACCTAAGTGTATGTAAACTTCTGACTTCAACTGTATATGACCAGGTCTCCCTTGCAAAAGAAGTCAAGTTGACCTCAATGGGACTTTTTGGATAAATAAAGGTACATAACAAAAAAACTCTTCAGACAGTTAAAGTTGGTAGATAATGTGGTTTTTAAGGACATTTCCTTGTTTCAGGTAACAAATTGTGGTGGGCAGATGATGATTCAGCCCAACTGGGGACTGTGAACAAGAGAGACGGACGGACTCCTGTGGTCCTGAGGAATAAGACCAGCGGAGTGGTGTACATGAAGGTCTATGACAGGGAGGGACAGAGAGGTGAGGAACCCGCACACGCACACACACACACACAGGCACACACACATTTAATTATGCACTTTTCACTTTTTAATCCCATCTACTGACATTCATAAATGTGACGCCACGATGTACTACAGTACCTATAGCGCTCTGCATAACATATCAGATCATATCTTCGTAAAGATGTCCATGAAGCTAACATAATGGTATCCTGTCTCCTTACTAATATACTATTCACCATGTCCTTTCCAGGAAGGAACCCGTGTCAGGTGAACAATGGAGGTTGCTCCCAGCTCTGCTTCCCCACATCAGAGAACACCCGTAGCTGCTCCTGTACTGTGGGCTACAACCTGCGCACCGACCGCATGTCCTGTGAGGGTAAGACAACAAGTCTGATTCGCAAATTGACTGTTGCTAAGTAGCACTATAGAAACCTCTGTAATAATTTAAAACATACTACATTTCACTGGGGTAAATGTACTCTCTGCATATTAACTTAACTTACAGTATGTTAATCTTGGAATTCAGAACCAAATCTTGTGTGAGTGCCGTTAACATTTATGTTAACAGTCTGTCACAAGAGACTAACAGTTAAGTAATCCCTGTTGTACCCTGTAGGCATTGAGTCATTTCTGATGTACTCCATCCATGAGGGGATCAGAGGAATTGCCTTGGACCCCAATGACAACATGGAGGCTCTGATGCCCATCACTGGGACCCTGTTCGCTGTGGGGGTGGACTTCCATGCAGGTAGATACCACCAGGGCCAGTGATGGGCATCTCAGAGTAGGAAGGTTGATCAAAGATCTGTTTTGACTTATAAATCATAATAATTAAGAGTGGGGACCAGGACTAGCAGGACACAGTCATTTACTGCACTCATCTCCTCAGTCAACAGTTAAACCTACAGTTCATTGATTTGATGATGTCTTCCACAGCATACATGAATCATATTCCAATTGGCAGTTTGTGTTCAAGAGAAAAATGTCAAGAGAGAGGGAGAAAGAGAGAGAGAGAAAGAAAGAGACAGAAAGAAGGAGAGAAAGAGCTGTATTGTAGTATGCTCTCTAACCCTGTTGAATAATGGTTAGTCGTGCTGTTGAGTTCTGCAGAGATGAAAGAGTAATACGTCCACGTTACTAGAGACGCAGCATGAGAAACACCAACCATTTCTCCACATGCCCTGAACCAGGCCTGTCATAAAGCAATTCCCCAGATATTGTATCAAATGAAGGTAACATGGACATTATAATACATAAACCCAATGGCCTATGCTGGCATTTGTTATAAAAAGGGGTTTTGTCTTGCGTAATTCATGTTCTAAATGTGGTGGATTAATTTCAGTTACGAATGCTATGAATAAACTAAGGGCTAGTTGAGCCACGAGTCCAAATGATAACAAACAACCATATAGGCACACCGGGAAAGATAAGGTTTATCTAACACACACACACACACACACACACACACACACACACACACACACACACACACACACACACACACACACACACACAGTAAGTGTTACAGAAATCCTTTGTTTACAAATATATCACATGAATTGGAGATAAGGCTGGAGAGGAGAGTTGTCGTAAGACCACATTTGATAGATTAGGATGAAGGTATGGCACAACATACTGTATAATTGCAAGGCAGGACTTACCACACACACTACCCAAAGAGAAGAATAGGAAATTAGGAAACTAGTCTAAAGCAACAAAAAAAAGATCAAAGATTAAACCCGGAGCTAAAATTAGCAGCTAGCAGGCTGGGTGGGTATGTATAGGGTCTTGGTTTCCCTCCCCTTTGTTGCTGTTATACAGGTGAACATGCAAACGTCTAGCTAAACTCAGAGTCAGCCAGCAGCAGCAGTGGATAGCTCACACATACTATTCTCATGTCATTATGAGGTAGATCATTGGTGCAAAAAAATATGAAAGCCTTCCAGCTGGAACAAGTCACATGTAAGATATGTGTTAACAGAGTGTGAATTCTGTGTAAACAGGAAGGGGCAAATCAACATATGATTCTGCCTATCCTCCCGACAACCTGGGCCCACTGTACAGACAGGCAAATACCGAAATGTACTTAAGGCTTTAAGGCTGGACTTGGAAACGAATGGCAATTTCATCCTGTCAGATATGAAATAGAGTTAGCCATTTAGATACTATGCTTTGCATATGCAATTTATTTTCCAATAAAACCTGGTATACAATAGCCTTTTCATTTCCCGGTATTGCATGTCAACAAAGAAATAAGCAGTCGTGTAAAGTACTTAAGTTAAAATACTTTAAAGTACTACTTAAAGTGGAACTGACAGCGTTTTAACTACTTTGCAAATATGCAACAAACAGGCAATCATAATACACTCTATATACAAAAGTTTGCGGACACCACTTCAAATTATTGGATTTGGCTATTTCAGCCAAACCTGTTGCTTACAGGTGTACAAAATCCACTACACAGCCATGCAATCTCCATAGACAAACATTGGTAGTAGAATGGCCTTACTGAAGATCTCAGTGATTTTCAACTTGGCTCCGTCAACAAGTCAGTTTGTCAAATTTCTGCACTGCTAGAGCTGCCTCGGTCAACTGTGTGCTGTATTGTGAAGTGGAAACGTCTTGGAGCAACAACGGCTCAGCTGTGAAGTGGTGGGCCACACATGTTTGATGAGCAGGTTTCCACATACTTTTGGTTATGCAGTGTAACAGTCAAAAATATAAAATTCCCAGTTTAAGCAGAGCTTGTTAGGCTGTGCTCACGTTATCTAGAGCATTGAGATGGTAACTGTGCTGCCGGCAACAACTTAATTATGTTTTTTTGGGCGACGTTTACTGACACCGGTCATATTCCTAAATTCCTGTAATTCTGTGCTCTTGCACACTCAGACAAGAGTGCTCTGAAATCAGAGTAAATAGCCAGAGTGAATTTATAAATGCACCCAGTGTCAATAGTGCAGTGTGCGCTCAATGCTAGGAGAGTGAAACACTCTGAATTTACGAACAGACAATCGAACAGGCAATTTAAGTACGCACCCTTAGTTGTCAATCAAATGTATTTGCCGTCGATCAAATGGGCTGGTAAGCAATTGGGGCAGCAGGTAGCCTAGTGGTTAGAGCGTTGGACTAGTAACGGAAAGGTTGCAATATCGAATCCCTGAGCTGACAAGGTAAAAATCTGTTGTTCCACCCCTGAACAAGGCAGTTAACCCACTGTTCCTAGGCCATCATTGAAAATAAGAATTTGTTCTTATTTGACTTGCCTAGTTAAATAAAGGTAAAATAAAGAAAACATTCAGTTGGGTCAAGCATGCATTGGCAGGCAAGATGGAGAAGGATGAGCAGGCTACTATTCCCCATTGTTTGTCAGTGCAATTTTGACAGCCATCTAGCTGAAAAAGTTTGAGAGGGTTTATCTAAAGTTCCCTCATTAGGTGTTAGCTCATCTCGCTCTGGCTAGCAATAGTTGTTGATATGCATGACTGAGGGAGAGAGAGCCTACCTCACATGGTTGTGTGACCAATAGGACTGTAAAGTGCCCAAATGTAAGTGGACTCCCCATGGTATTTACATATTTGCAGAGATCCATTCGGGTGTATTTTGTGGCTTGTGGCGAATGCTTTCTAATGATCTAAAGTCATGCTGTTGCTACTGCCTGTAAACACACACTCCAGTTCAAAGTGAATGATGGCAAGCCCGTGTGGCAAATGGCTTATTTGCATAAATGCCTACTGTAGCTCTGATTGGCTATGGCGCACCGGTCTGTGTAGACTAAGGTCTGTGTTTATTATATTTTATTTACTGCAGCGTCTGTTGTCCAAACGCATGGCTGCTTTCCCACTCTATTGCTCTAGAATTTTCCCAAATGCCTTACTCTACATCATTCCCACACATTCTATGAATTTATGAAAACGTGAAAATGACCATATCAAAGTGTGCTGTCAGTTCCACTTTAATAGTTTTTTGGGGTATCTGTACTTTACTTTACTATTCATATTTTTGACAACTTTTAGTTTTAGTCCACTACATTTCAAAAAAAATAATGTACTTTTTACTCAATACATTTTCCCTGACACCCAAAAGTACTCATCACATTTTGAATGCTTAGCAGGGCAGGAAAATGGTCCAATACACACACTTAACAGAATTATCCTTACTTCAAGATGGTGCTGACAGAGAGGGTTGCCTCGCTCTAGTCCTTAGGAAACTATGCAGTATTTTGTTTTTTTATGTATTATTTCTCACATTGTTAGCCCAGAAAATCTTAAGTGTTATTACATACAGCCAGGAAGAACTATTGGATATCAGAGCGACGTCAACTTACCAGTACTACGACCAGGAATACGACTTTCCCAAAGCAGATCCTTTGTTCAAACCACCCAAGGCATTCGAACAGATTCCAGAGGCTGACCCAAAACAACAACGCCGCAGAAGAGGTAGACGGAGTGGCCTTCTGGTCAGACTTCGGAGGCGCGCACACCACCCACCGCTTCCGAGTATATTACTCGCTAATGTCCAGTCTCTAGATAACAAGGTAGATGTAATTAGGGCAAGGTTTGCTTTCCAGAGAGACATACGTGATTGTAACATACTCTGTTTCACTGAAACATGGCTCTCTGGGGACATGCTGTCGGTACAGCCACCAGGATTCTTTGTGCGTTGCGCCGACAGGAATTAACATCTCTCCGGGAAGAAAAAGGGCGGGGGGTGTATGTTTCATGATTAACGGCGCATTGTGTAATTGTAACAACATCCAGGAACTCAAGTCCTTTTGTTCACCTGACCTAGAATTCCTCACAATCAAATGCCGTCCGCATTATCTCCCAAGATAATTATTGTTGGTTATTGTCACAGCCAAGTACATCCCCCCTCAAGCTGACACCACAACAGCCCTCAAGGAACTCCATTGGAAGCTATGCAAACTGGAAACCATGTATACGGAGTCTGCATTTATTGTAGCTGGGGATTTTAACTAAGCAAATTTGAGAACAAGGCTACCTAAATTCTATCAAAATATTTATTGTAGTACCCGGGCTGGCAAAACACTGGATCACTGCCACTATAACTTTTGTGATGCATACAAGGCCCTCCCCCGCCCTCCGTTTGGCAAATCTGACCACGACTCCATTTTGTTCTCCCCTCCTATAGGCAGGAACTCAAACAGGATGTAGCCGTGACAAGTACCATTCAACGCTGGTCTGACCAATCGGATTCCATTATTTTGATCACACGGACTTGGACATGTTTCGTGTAGCCTCAGAGAGTGAGTTAATAAGGAAGTGCAAATGAGATGTTGAACCCACTGTGACTTTTAAAAACAACCCTAACCAGAAACTGTGTATAGATGGCGGCATTCGTGCAAAACTGAAAGTGCGATCCACCGCATTTAACCATGGAAAGATGACTGGGAATATGGAGAAAATACAAACAGTGCAGTTATTTCCTCCACAAGGCATTCAAACAAGCAAAAAATCAGTATAGGGACAAAGTGGAGTCGCAATTCAAAGTCTCAGACACCAGACGTATGTGGCAGGGTCAACAAACAATCACTTGATTGTCTACAGACAATCACTTCCCTGATCTTCAACACTGGGACCCCACAAGGGTGCATACTCAACCCCCTTCCTGTATTCCCTGTTCACCCATGACTGCGTGGCCATGCACGCCTCCAACTTGAAGTTTGCAGACGGCACAACAGTAGAAGGCTTGATCACTAACAAGGACGAGACAGCCTATAGAGAGGAGGTGAGGTGACCCATAGTGTGGTACCAGAAAAACAACCTCTCACTCAACACCAACAAAACAAAGGAGATGATTGTGGACTTCAGGAAACAGCAGAGGGAGCACCCCCCCCCCCTATCAACATCAACGGGACAGCAGCGGAGAAGGTGGAAAGTTCTAAGTTCCTCGGCGTACAATTCACAGACAAACTCAAATGGTCCACCCACACAGACAGTGTGGTGAAGAAGACGCAACAGTGCCTCTTCAACCTCAGGAGGCAGAAGAAATTTGACTTGTTACCTAAAACCCTCACAAACTTTTACAGATGCACAATTGAGAGCATCCTGTCGGGCTGTATCACCGGCTGGTACAGCAACTGCACTGCCCACAACCGCAAGGTTCTCCAGAGGGCGGTGCGGTCTGCACAACACATCACTACCCGCCCTCCAGGACACCTACAGCATCCGATGTCACAGAAAGGCCAAAACTTTAATCAAGGACAACAACCACCCGCGCCACTGCCTGTTCACCCTACTACCATCCAGAAGGCGAGATCAGTACAGGTGCATCAAAGAGACTGAAAAAATAGCTTCTATCTCAAGGCGATCAGACTGTTAGACAGCCATCAATAACTGCCTACAAACAGACTTTAAATCATTGGCCACTCTAACAAATGGATCACTAGCCACTTTAATAATGATGATCATATATCTTGCATTACTCATCCCGTATGTATATACTGAATTTTATACCATCTATTGCATCTTGCCTATGCCGCTCGGTCATTGCTCATACATATATTTGTATGTACTTATTCGTATTCCATCCTTTTACTTAGATTTGTATGTATTAGGTAGTTGTTGTGGAATTGTTCGATTACTTGTTAGATATTACTGCACTGTCGGAACTACAAGCACAAGCATTTCGCAACACTCGCAATAACATCTGCTAACCATGTGTATGTGCCCAATAATATTGTATTTTATTTAGATTACTGTCTCTGATCTGGCAGACTCACTTATGTCTGAGTTTTTAAGTGTGCCCCTGGCTGTGTAAAAAAAGAATTTTTAAAAAATCACGCCTTCTGGTTTGCTTATTATAAGGAATTTGAAATGATTCATACTTTTACTTTTACATTTGATACTTAAGTACAATTGAAGTCAGAAGTTTACATACACTTAGGTTAGAGTCATTAAAACTTGTATTTCAAACACTCCACAAATTTCTTGTTAATAACAAATCATAGTTTTGGCAAGTCGGTTAGGACATCTACTTTGTGCCTGACACAGGTCATTTTTCCAACAATTGTTTACAGATAGATTATTTCACTTATCATTCGCTGTATCATAATTCCAGTGGGTCAGAAGTTGACTGTGCCTTTAAACAGCTTGGAAAATTCCAGAAAATGATGTCAAGGCTTTAGAAGCTTCTGAAAGGCTAATTGACATAATTTGAGTCAATTGGAGGTGTACATGTGGATGTACTTCAAGGTCTACCTTCAAACTCAGTGCCTCTTTGCTTGACAACATGGGAAAATAAAAAGAAATCGGCCAAGACCGCAGGAAAAAAATTGTAGACCTCCACAAGTTTGGTTAATCCTTGGGAGCAATTTCCAAATGCCTGAAGGTACCATGTTCATCTGTACAAACAATAGTACCCAAGTATAAACACCATGGGACCACGCAGCCGTCATACAGCTCAGGAAGGAGATGCGTTCTGTCTCCTAGAGATGACCGTACTTAGGTGTGAAAAGTGCAAATCAATCGCAGAACAACAGCAAAGGACCTTGTGAAGATGCTGGAGGAAACAAGTACAAAAGTATCAATATCAACAGTAAAATTAGTCTTATATCGACATAACCTGAAAGGCCGCTCAGCAGGGAAGAAGCCACGGCTCCAAAACCGCCATAAAAAAGTCAGACTACAATTTGCAACTGCACATGGGGACACAGATTGTACTTTTTGGAGAAATGTCCTCTTGTCTGATGAAACAGAAATAGAACTGTTTGGCCATAATGACCATCGTTATGTTTGGAGGAAAAAGGGGGATGCTTGCAAGCCGAAGAACACCATCCCAACCACGGGGGTGGCAGCATCATGTTGTGGGGGTGCTTTGCTGCACGAGGGACTGGTGCACTTCACAAAATAGATGGCATCATGAGAATGAAAAGTATGTGGATATATTGAAGCAACATCTCAAGACATAAGTCAGGAAGTTAAAGCTTGGTCGCAAATGGGTCTTCCAAATGGACAATGACCCCAAGCATACTACCAAAGTTGTTGCAAAATGGCTTAAGGACAACAAAGTCAAGGTATTGGAGTGGCCATCACAAAGCCCTGACCTCAATCCCATAGAAAATTTGTGGGCAGAACTGAAAAAGCGTGTGTGAGCAAAGTGGCCTACAGACCTGACTCAGTTACAGCAGCTCTGTCAGGAGGAATGGGCCAACATTCACCCAACTTATTGTGGGAAGCTTGTGGAAGGCTCCCCGAAACGTTTGACCCAAGTTAAACAATTTAAAGGCAATGCTACCAAATACTTATTTAGTGTATGTAAACTTCTTACCCACTGGGAAGGTGATGAAAGAAATAAAAGCTGAAATAAATAATTTTCTCTACTATTATTCTGACATTTCACATTCTTAAAATAAAGCGGTGATCCTAACTGACCTAAGACAGGACATTTTTACTAGTATTAAATGTCAGGAATTGTGAACAACTGAATTTAAATGTATTTGTCTAATGTGTATGTAAACTTCCGACTACAACTGTATATTTTAGAAATTACATTTTTCTTATGATACTTAAGTAAATTTTAAACCTAATATTTTAAGAATAGTATTTTACTGGGTGTCTTTCACTTTCACTTGAGTTATTTCCTGTTAAGGTTTCTTTACTTTTACTCAAGTGTGACAATTGGGTACTTTTTCCACCACTGGAAATTAGGTCTGAATGGGTGTACGGATACGGTAACAACTATCATACTTTATATCATCATAATAATAAAAGATTGCTCCATGAAGAGTTAAAGAATGTTCCATAAAAAACTGGTATTTTAAGAAGGAGACTATGTAATGTACCTACCTTTTCCACAGTAGTACAAAAGGATCAGTTCCACACTCTAGGAATACCAAGACTGCTAAAGAATACCAAGTTTGCAGTCTACACAGAAATGTATATAGAATATTACGAGTGTGCAATTTTTTTTCCTTACTTTGTTTCCTGCCTATCCACAGGTAATGACACAGTGTACTGGACAGACATGGGCCTGAACACAATCTCCAGAGCCAAGAGGGATCAGACCTGGAGGGAGGACATCATTACTACGGGCATTAGCAGGGTAGAGGGCATCGCAGTGGACTGGATTGCTGGTCAGTATTGTCTTCTGTAAAATGTAAAAAATGGGTTCTTACTATGTGGATATACCCCCCCCCCCCCCCCCCCCCAAGATTTTATCTCATGAGACTAACCTGTATAAATAAAGGTATACATAAAAAATATTCAAATCAAATTGAAAGATAGCCATTGGGATAAATGATGCAGGCACAAGTCTGTGCTTTAAAGTTACACGTTCGTGTTGTGATTATCTCCTTAGTTTCTGATGAGTAAGAGTAACAATGTTCTTTGTACTCTGATAACAGTATATTTGTCTTCCTCCCACAGGTAATCTTTACTGGACAGACCATGGTTTCAACCTCATAGAGGTTGCCCGTCTTAGTGGTACCTACCGTTGTGTAGTCATCTCAGAGGGACTTGACCAACCTAGAGCCATCGCTGTTCATCCACAGAAAGGGTATGTCTGTTTGTTTGTCTGTGTGTCTGTGTGCGTACGTGCTTGAATGCGTGTTTGTACGTGCGCCAGGGGCGCACTTGGGTATGCATACCCTAGATCAACACCAACAATTTAAAATAGGCTACTAAAATCATTCCAATCCCGATTAAAAGGCTAATGTAGTTTAGTGCTATTATACTGCTGACTTTAAGACCTTGCGGACGCCTGGGAGTGGGAGGTAAGGCTGTTTGTATGGCTGGTAGGCTTTATGGAAAGCAGAAATCTGCATATAATGACGAGATGCTTATGTCTCCGTCGTAACAATGGGAGTTGTTGTCTCAAAGGCGGGAAGGGCAAAATCGTCTAGAATGTCATTGTATGCTGTAAAGTAAAGTTTTCGGAACAGCTGGTCAGTGTTGTAACTGTGGACAGACGATTTTTACGTGCTAAGCACTTCATCACTCGGCGGTCCTGTTCTGTGAGCTTGTATGGCCTACCACTTTGCGGCTGAGCCGTTGTTACTACTAGAAGTTTCCACTTCACAATAACATCACTTACAGTTGACCTGGGAAGCTCTAGCAGGGCATACATTTGACAAACTGACTTGCTGGAAAGGTGGCATCTTAGGACTGTGCCACGTTGAAAGTCACTGAGCTCTTCAGTAATGCCATTATACTGCCAATGTTTGTCTATGGAGATTGCATGGCTGTGTGCTCGATTTTATACACCTGTCAGCAACTGGTGTGGCTGAAACAGCCGAAACCATGTACTTTGTAGGTATATACATTACCAGTGAAAAGTTTGGACATACCTACTCATTCAAGGTTTTTTCTTGATTTTACTATTTTCTCCATTGTAGAATAATAGTGAAGACATCAAAACTATGAAATATGAAATGAAATAACACATATGGAATCATGTAGTAACCAAAAAGATTCTTCAAAGTAGCCACCCTTTGCCTTGATGATAGCTTTGAACACTCTTGGCATTCTCTCAACCAGCTTCATGAGGAATGCTTTTCCAACAGTCTTAAAGGAGTTCCCACATATGCTGAGCACTTGGCTGCTTTTCCTTCAATCTGCAGTCCAACTCATCCCAAACCATCTCAATTTGGTTGAGGTCGGGTGATTGTGGAGACCAGATCATCTGATGCATCACTCCAACACTCTCCTTCTGGGTCAAATAGCCCCTACATTTTGAGTAAAGCCAGTGTGTCTATCTATGCGGATGACTCAACAGTGAAATAAATGACTGCAACACTTAACGAGTGGGTGGAAAGGAATAAGTTAGTCTTAAATATTTCTGAAACTAAAAGCATTGTATTTGGGACAAATCATTCACTAAACCCTAAACCTCAACTAAATATTGTAATAAATAATCTGGAAATTGAGCAAGTTGAGGTGACTAAACTGCTTGGAGTAACCCTGGAATGTAAACTGTCATGGTCAAAACATATTGATACAACAGTAGCTAAGATGTGGAGAAGTATGTCCATAATAAAGCGCTGCTCTACCTTCTTAACAGCACTATCAACAAGACAGGTCCTGCAGGCCCTAGTTTTGTCGCACCTGGACTACTGTTCAGTTGTGTGGTCAGGTGCCACAAAAAGGGACTTAGGAAAATTGCAACTGGCTCAGAACAGGGCAGCACGGCTGGCTCTTGGATGTACACAGAGCACTAATATTAGTAATATGCATGTCAATCTCTCCTGGCTAAAAGTAGAAGAGAGATTGACTTCAATACTACTTGTATTTACGAGAGGTATTGACATGTTGAATGCATCGAGCTGTCTGTTTGAACTACTGGCGCACAGCTCGGACACCCATGCATACCCCACAAGACACGCCTCAAGAGGTCTCGTCACAGGCTCCAAGTCCAGAACAGACTATGGGAGGCGTAGGGTGCTACATAGAGCCATGACTACACGGAACTCTATTCCACATCAAGTAACTGAACCAAGCAGTAAAATTTGATTTCATTCAAAAACAAATAAAAAATACACCTTATGGAACAGCAGGAACTGTGAAGCAACAAAAACATAAGCACAGACACATGGATTACACACACACACACACACACACGCACGATAACATACTCACTACACACACGTACGCATGGAAATTGTGCTGTAGATATGTGGTAGTGGTGGAGTAGGGGCCTGAGGGCACACAGTGTGTTGTGGAATCTGTGGATGTATTTTATGTTTTTAAAATTGTATAAACTGCTAAATGTTATTTTACCCCAGGAAGAGTAACTGCTACCTTGCAAGCAGCTAATGGGGATCCATAATAAATACAAATACAAAACCTTGTGAAGCTGGTTGAGAGAATGCCAAGAGTGTGCAAAGCTGTCATCAAGGCAAAGGGTGGCTACTAAGAATTTCTAATATTAAATATGTTTTGATTGTTTAACACTTTTTTGGTTACCACATGATTCCATATGTGTTATTTAATAGTTTTGATGTCTTCACTATTATTCTACATATAAAAAATCTTGAATGAGTAGGTGTGTCCAAACTTTTGACTGGTACTGTATTTATTTATAAACAATACAAATAAATCCTTGGAGGAAATCCCCCCCAGCTCAGACCAGTAGAAACATGCTCAGACCAGTAGAAACACGCTTCGATGTGCTCCTAGCTCCTGCAGTGATGTTTGTTGTCATGCCTGACCTATGTGAAGTTGTTTAGCAGTTGTAGGTGTTGTGTGCAGTCACAGTATGATTCGTTTCAGTTTGCTACTAAAGGTCCGAGATCGACTGTTGACACTGCGTGAAAGAACAGCTGGAGCCTCGTGACAGGCTCACATTTCAACCATTTTCTGAAAACAGAGGGCTGTAACACCACAGTATCCTCTCTAGACCCAATAGAAGTAGGCTTTGAGGTGAACTACATTGTAACACTATATGATTTCAGTTGCATAACCTCTGATAACCTTCCTATCACATTAGATCAGACATGTTGTGTATCCTTTCAGATCTGTTAATGTTGTCCAAGCAGTTAGATGTCAATAATATTGCTTTTGACCACTATGCCTCTCTCTCTCTCTCTCTCTCTCTCTCTCTCCTCTCTCTCTCTCCTCTCTCTCTCTCCTCTCTCTCCTCTCTCTCTCTCTCTCTCTCTCTCTCCTCTCTCGTCTCTCTCTCTCTCCTCTCTCCTCTCTCTCTCTCTCCTCTCTCTCTCTCTCTCTCTCTCTCTCTCTCTCTCTCTCTCTCTCTCTCTCTCTCTCTCTCTCTCTCTCTCTCTCTCCTCTCTCTCTCTCTCTCTCCTCTCTCTCTCTCTCTCTCTCTCTCTCTCTCTCTCTCTCTCTCTCTCTCTCTCTCTCTCTCTCTCTCTCTCTCTCTCTCTCTCTCTCTCTCTCTCTCTCTCTCTCTCTCTCTCTCTCTCTCTCTCTCTCTCTCTCTCAATTGAATGAAATTCAAAGTGCCTTATTGGCATGGGAAACATGTTTACATTGCCAAAGCAAGCAAAATAGATAATAAACAAAAGTGAAATTAACAATAAAAAATGTACAGTAAATATTACACTCACAAAAGTTTCAAATTAATAGAGACAAATGTCATATTATGGCTATGTACAGTGTTGTAACGATGTGCAAATAGTTAAAGTACAAAAGGGAAACTAAATAAACATAAATATGGGTTGTATTTACAATCTCTCTCTCTCCCCCCCTCCCTCTCTCTCCCCCTCCCTCCCATCCCTCCCTCTGGTAGGTATCTGTTCTGGACAGAGTGGGGCCAGAGCCCCTGCATAGGGAGAGCCCGTCTAGATGGGTCTGATCAGGTCACCCTGGTCAACACTGGCATCGCCTGGCCCAACGGGATCTCCATAGACTATGAGGTACAGTACAGGGCTTCCTCCTGATCCATCTATGTCCTATTTGCTCTTATCCAGCCACCCCATCCTAAAGCCGTTTTATAACAGCATCCTATCCTCATCTTCCTTTGTTTGGATAAAATGTACCCAATTTACCCCATAACTTTGCAGGAAAATAGATTATACTGGTGTGATGCCCGCACTGACAAGATAGAGAGGATCAACCTTGAGACGGGTGAGAGCAGGGAGATTGTACTGTCAGTGGCCAACGTAGACCTCTTCTCCGTGGCCGTGTTCGGAGCTTACATCTACTGGTCTGACAGGTAATTTATTATTTCCTTAAATGCACACAGAGTGGGCTGCAAAGTCCGATCCTCTAACCCTTAATCTCAGGGGTCTCAGTGGGAAGAATATCCTCAGGGGAGTATTTTTACATGATTAGGTGCACCATCTCTTTATGTAAATATACTAGCATATCTCAATGTCATTATCAAGGGCAAGTCCTTTTACCTTTTGTCAAACCAGTTATCTTGAGGTATTTCATGCTTGCTTGATTATTTTCTTTATGATAAAGTGCCATTGTTAAAATAAATTATGCCAGCTTTTCTATTTTCTGTCATTTAGAAAATTGTAACGTTTTAATGTCACACGCACAAGTACAGTGAAATTACTTTCTTGCAAACGCAAAACCCAACAATGCAATAATCAAAAACAAAACCCAACAATGCAATAATCAAACTCAAAACCCAACAATGCAATAATCAAACTCAAAACCCAACAATGCAATAATCAAAAACAAAACCCAACAATGCAATAATCAAAAACAAAACGCAACAATGCAATAATCAAAAACAAAACCCAACAATGCAATAATCAAACTCAAAACCCAACAATGCAATAATCAAACTCAAAACCCAACAATGCAATAATCAAAAACAAAACGCAACAATGCAATAATCAAAAACAATGTAATAGTAGAAAAAAACGAGAGATAAGAAGAACAAAATAAGTAAGTAAGCATACTATATACATGGTCAGTTCCAATACTATTTACAATGTGCAGGAATACTGGAGTGATGGAGGTAGATATGTATAGGGGTAAGGTGAGTAGGTAAAAGGATATACAATTAACAGAGTAGCAGCAGCTTGTATGTGAGTGGGTGTGCATGTGTGTCGAGTCAGTATAAATTAATGTGCATATTTTTTTTTTTTTATTCATCTTTATTTAACCAGGTAGGACAGTTGAGAACAAGTTCTCATTTACAACTGCGACCTGGCCAACTGTCAATGTATGCGTGAAGGGCTGTAGGAAGTCAGGTGCAGGAGAGCAGATATTTGGTAGCAAACTGGAGCCTTTTATTTGGCGAACCAAAAGCACACGGCACAAACTAACACAAATACAAATACGGGTTGAACATAACCCAGCCCAACCAGCCTAACGTGCGCATACATGGAAAATGGATCGGCGATGGCGAGAAGACCGGCGACGTCGACCGCCGAACATCGCCCGAACAAGGAGAGGCATCGACTTCGGCAGAAGTCGTGACACCAAGATAAAGCAAAGCAGTGCGACACAAACAACAACACAGAGTTACACATGGAATAAACAAACATACAGTCAATAATAAAATAGAAAAAAGTATATATACAGTGTGTGCAAATAAGGTAGGATAAGGGAGGTAAGGCAATAAATAGGCCATAGTGCCAAAATAATTACAATATAGCAATTAAACACTGGAGTGATAGATGTGCAGAAGATGAGTATGCAAGTAGAGATACTGGGGTGCAAAGGAGCAAAATAAATAACAGAATGGGGATGAGGTAGTTGGATGGGCTATTTACAGATGGGCTATGTACAGGTGCAGTGATCTGTGAGCTGCTCTGACAGCTGGTGCTTAAAGTTAGATGTGATATTAGGTGTATGAGTGTGTGTGTCGAGTCAGTATAAATGAATGCATATTGTGTGTGTGTGTGTGTGTGTGTGTGTGTGTGTGTGTGTGTGTATGTGTGTGTGCATAGAGACAGTGCAAAAATAAAAGGTAAATAAAGATACAAGGTTAACTCAAGCCTTCCTACCACACCGCCTGATGAAGATGTTCTGGATGGCAGGGAGCTCGCCCCCAGTGATATACTGGGGTGTCCGCACCACCCTCTGTAGCGCCATGCGATCGAGGGCGGTGCTATTGCCATACCAGGCAGCGATGTATCCATGCTCTCAATGGTGAAGCTGTAGAACTTTTTGAGAATTTGTTTCAACCTCCTGAGGGGGAGAGGTGCTGTCAAGGCTTTATGATTTGGACACGGAGGAACTTGAAGCTCTCGTGCTCGCCCCCCTGACGTTGAGGGAGAGGTGGTTGACAGCAGTGTGGAGAGCAATTGAGATTGCGTCCTCTATGGATTTATTGAGGCGCTATGCAAATTGGAATTGGTCTCGGGTGTCTGGAATGGTGGAATTAATGTTTTCCATAACCAGCCTCTCAAAGCACTTCATGATTACAGAAGTGAGCACTACAGGACGGTAGTCAGTGTGGCATGAAGCCACAATGGGCACAGGAATGATGGTGGTCACCTTACAGACTGGGACAAGGAGAGGTTGAAAATTACTGTGAATATGCCTGCCAGCTGTTCTGCACATGCTCTGAGAACACGCCCTGGAATACTCTGTGGCCTTTCGGGTGTTGACCTGATTAAAGACCTTTCTCACATCGGCCTTGGAGGTCAAGATCACCCAATCTTCTGGGTTCGGTGACGGTTCTCACACCCGGCACGATGTTGTTGTTGTCAAAGCGTGGATAAAATGCATTGAGTTCTTCTGGTAGAGAGGCATCGGTGGGAAGATCACGGTTGGGTCTTTCTTTTCAATCCGTCATGGACTGTAGCCCCTGCCACATGCGTCGGATCCTGTGTAGTATGATTACACCTTATTCCTATATTGTCCTGTTGCTCGTTTGATAACTGTGCGGAGGTCATAGCGGGACTTCTTGCACTTATTCCTGTCCTCGGCCATAGCCTCAGGGTTGTCTACGATAGCTCTGTGTGTGGTAGCCCTGTCCTTTAGTTTAGTTTCAACCTCTGTGTTAATTCAGATCTTTTAATTGGGGGAACCAGCGAATCCTCACCGTGGGGACAACGTCGCCAATATATTTTCTAATAAAGCTGGTGACAGAGGTGGTTAGTTTGTCAATGTTAGCGGTGTAGTCTCAAAATACATTCCAATCAGCGCTAGCAAAGCAGTCCTATATCATCATTTCTGATTCTGGTGACCATTTCTCAATGGAGCGAGTCACAGCTACTTCTTGTTTGAGTTTCTGCTTGTTAACAGGAAGCAGGAGTGCGGAGTCATGATATGATTTGCAGAGGGAGGGCCTTGTATGCTTGCTTGTGGGTAGAATAACAGTGGTCTAGGACTTTATCACCCCTAGAGGCATTAGAGACGGGTTGATGGAAGTTGGGCACCACGTGTCTTAGTGACCCAGAATTAAAATCGCCGGCAACCAGAAAAGCAGCCTCTGGATGTTAGTTTTCTTGCTTGTTTATATCCTTGTTAAGTTTGTTAAGTGCCAGCTTGTTATTTTTCTTATTCCTGATGTGGAATGTATACAACAGTCACGATAACTGCTGAAAACTCCCTCGGGAGGTAGAAGGGTCGGCATTTGACCTTCAGGTATTCTAAGACGGGTGAACAGTTGGTCGACACTTCCAACGCGCTGGAGTTAGGACACCAATTAGTGTTGATGTAGAGGCAAACCCTTCCCCCCCTCGATTTCCCTGACTCCACTGTCCTGTTCGCCCGGTGAATGGAGAATCCATCGAGTTGGATAGCAATGGGGGGCATCTTGTCCGAGAGCCAAAAATAAAAGTACTTTTATGAAACAAAAAAAACAAAAAAATGTGTGTCATTGATGACTTTTCAAAATGTCTCTCTCGTTCTGTCCTCAGAGCTCACTCCAATGGTTCCATCCGACGAGGCTTCAAGAGTGACGGCAGCGAGGCAGTGACCATGAGGAGTGGTCTCGGGGTCAACCTGAAGGATGTGACAGTATTTAATAGAGGGCGGGAGAAAGGTTGAGGTTTCAACTTAATGCTCCTTATTGATTCTCACCCATCATCAGTAGCATTGTTAAATGCATTGTTCAAAAACAACTGGGAGCCATCTAGTACAAGGGAAAGTTAAACCGTAGCTATAGGCAGTGCATGTACAATACAAAAGTGATGTTATATCACACCAGCACTTCTAGTTCTGGTACTACACTAAACAATTAACTTCATAACCATTAAATTAATGAGGGTAAAGTAATCTTAGTTAGAATATGCCTTGAACACAGTGTTTGTGTCTGCCAACCCAGGTACCAACCCATGTGCCAGGAGCAATGGGGGCTGTCAGCAGCTCTGCTTCCACCTGGGCAGTGGGCGTAGGACCTGTTCCTGTGCCCATGGCCACCTGGCTGAGGACGGCTTTGCCTGCAAGCGATATGAAGGCTATCTGCTTTACTCTGAGAGGACCATACTGAAGAGCGTCCACCTCTCAGACGAGAGCGACCTCAACTCACCCGTCCAGCCCTTCGAGAGGCCCACCTACTTCAAAAACATCATAGCACTGACCTTTGATTACCGGCAGAAAACCGCAGGAGGGACCAATCGCATCTTCTTCAGCGACATTCATTTTGGGAATATCCAGATGATTAATGACGACTGGACAGGACGATCAATCATAGCCAAAAGTTAGTGCTGCTTTACTTTTTATGTTTTGTTTTGATGATTTTGAGTTTGTTTATTTACAAGTGCCTGCATATATACATTTATGCCTGACAGAATAAATCGTTCATGTTTTATTATTTTACTATATTTTACTTTCTAGTACATCCATTCATTTATTTTCCTCTAAACCTTGATCCCGTTGTAATGCTGGGTGCAAAGTCAATGAAATGACCTACGATGTGAAATGAGGGTCTGCAGCCAGCCTCTCCTGCCTCTTAGCAGCCATTTGTGAAAAGCTATTTGTGGAGAATATAGTGGCTGGGTCCTAGGATGTGCGGCTTCAATGCATACTACATCAAGTATACAGATGTAGGATTTTAATTTGATCACCCTGTTGCAAAATAACTTTCCTGCAATGCAGAACATTTCAAACTTTTAGTGTATTTGAGGTTTAAAATGCTTCTGAAGTTTGTAATATCCACTTAGAAATGTCGGACTTGATGTTCCCTTATAAAAACAAATATCAATCCCTACAAAAATGTCCATGAATTACAATCCACGTAATAATTCACATGTCCTGTTGCTACATGATTATTTTCCTGTTGTAGCAAACTGGCTCAAATTAAGATCCTACATCTGTAGAGCATTGTAATGGCCACCTCTATTTTTCTTTTCCTAAATGCGTTTAACTGTCAAATAAGACGCTTGAGGGAGTTTTTTGGTTCTTACTATTGATGCAGAAAGTTACCCAGCTCTCATTTTCACCACATTTTGACCAAAACAGAAATATGTGGCCTGAGAGAGTGATACAGTATATTCACCACTCTGGGCAGCAAAGCAGCATTTGCAGCATTCGCAATAGGATTAGCTAGCAATGGGTATCAGTATTGCAAGGAACAGCGTCTGCATAAAATAAGCTTAAGTATTTAGGGATTAAGGAAGTTTATAGGACACATGGGGGCTTGTGAAATTGACATCTAACAAAGATAAATTCAAAATATCTCTATTTGGCTTGAATTTAATAAATACATATAGAATGTGAAACACATAACACATGGACCTTTTATAGCCTGCTAGTCAGTCAGTCATTCTAGATGGCATGAGGAGAGCCAGCAGAGCCGTTGCATCTGTTCTCCCTGTCAATCTTTGCTAGATAAGCTGAGTGGAGGCAGATGAGCAGGGAAAGCCTCTGTTCTGCAATGTTAGCATCTTTTGCCCCTTTCTGAAGTCTCCTCTGAGCTCATGTCACTCACTCACCCCTCACACTCTGGAAGAACAGCATCACCACTCACACTCTGGGAGAACAGCAGGAGTCCACTGATCCATATCCTCATGTTCTACTGTTGGCAAAATTGACAGAGACAGATGGGATGACTGGAAATATACTTTTTTGTTATTTTGGCTTTGACCAAGAGGAGCAATTATCATTTTGAAAAGAAGCACTGACATATAAAGAGAAAAGGCTATGTGGCTGGCAAATGTCAAGTTGGTGTATGTGTTTGATATCCTTTTTTGCACCTCTTTGTGTAATTGGTAGACATCAATCCATGCCTAGCCTGTTCACGTGCAGAGTTGGAGTGATTTATTTAGCGCTGAAACATCCATTGCCTTTACTTTAGCTTAGCTTGTTATAGGGTTGTCCTCGAGTAAAGAAAATCTTGGTTGACCGAAAGTTGTCTCTTCTTTCGACCAATCGATTGGTTTACATTTTAAAACGTGTATTTTTTCATATAAAGATACACCCTATGTGTTTGAATAAAATCAACTATATATGCATTGAGCTTGTCTGATGCTTTAAGGGCACTGTTAGATCAAATCAGACACAAATGACTCAAAAGGGAGACAGAGATCAAGATAACCAGAAGGAAAAAAACGTAACCTGTCCCGAGCATCCTTCTCCACTCCTACTGGATTTTGCAGATTCTACCGTTACACTCCTGAAGTTACCTGTAATAGGCTACACGTGGAGTCTGCCACCTTTCTCATGTGGAATGCCAATTTATCTTACCATTTCTACCGATTTGTGTGCCAGTTATGGTTTGCACATTGTCGTGGAACAGTTTCAATTAAAATCATTGTCATGGGGTTAATCAAAATTCTATCCAAATCCAAATGAAAATGATACAAACCTAAAGAGTAACTTCTATTTACATTGCCAACTATGTAAAAAATAGTCGATAAAGCCGAAAAAAAAAAAAATTGCAGCCTGTAGGTAGAAAATATCCTGATAAAAATATCTTAAAAGTCACATATGGCCTGTCTGCAATGAACTTGAAACATTGTATCAACTATTAACTTGGGCCCGAAGCTCATGCTAGCAAACTTGCAACATTGTCTAAAATATTCTGGGCCCTCAGAGTTTCCCGAGTCAATGTGCTTGGGACAGACACAGCTGTAGGCTATTTGTGCAAGCGAAAAGAAGTAATCAGATAGGCCCTATTTTATGACGTTTCCACTGGATCAGAGCATTATATTTTTCTCTTTCACGCTGAGTGGCTGTCGAAGGGGGGAGAGCTGGATAAAAAATTGTTTAATACATTGAGAAACTTTTGTCATTCTCAATGGATGTAAAAACAGACTTTGATTGCTTGCTGTTTGAGGTGAAGAAAACATTACTTTGAGAATCTCAACAGCTCATTAGTGGTGGTGCATTAAGCCAATCAGAAAAATTATCAGATACCCAAATGGGCACATTTATATGCGTCCATTTGCGCACAGGCCAGGTAGCCTATAGGCCTACTTCAATGCTTAATCAGGTGCTCATCCTTACTCAACATTGCCAGGAGTGCTCTACACAAAAGACATTGACTAAATTGACAAAACTCGTAAATGGAATAAATAAACCAAAACTTGTTTCTCACAAGTGTTGCATAGGTTGTGCGCTCTTCAAACAGCGCGTCCACTCCGACAATGAGAACGGTAAAAGACTGGAATAATAATATATTAAATGCATGAACAGAAATTAGTGTTACCAAACATTATTAAGTATAGGGATTAACGGTAAGTGTACTACTGGTGATATATGTAATGGGGAATTGATAGACACTAACAATCAAACGCAAACAATTCACACAATGAAGTTACGAAGCAATGAATGTGCACAAATTGGTGGGAGAGTGCGCATTCTGGAGAGAGACATGCATTGTGCAGCCACACTCCCCTTCTTCTTGGACTGTGCCATCCCAGCAGCCTCTGCAATGGATTAATCTCGGCCTCCACAATGGATTAGTTCACTGAGATGGGCGCAAATAAGACAGGTGTCTTGTGTGCCATAATATATATATATATTTGCCACTTCTCGACTACAAAAAATCTTGGTCGACCAACACCCTATGACCAAACAATCGACCAGTCGACTAATTAGGGTCAGCCCTAGCTTGTTAACTCACTGTTCATAGTTGATTGGATTCAGGACTCTGGTTAATCGACTAAACAATGTTATCAGAATCAGACTGTCCACCCTCTCCCTTTCCGTATACCCTCTTCATTTACACTACTCTCCTTCCCTCTCCTCTCCCTTTCCTCTACCCTCTTCTCTATCCTCCTCTCCTCCTTCCTCTCCACAAAGTTCTACTGCGTACCCTGTCATTGAAGAAGGGTGAAGATGTTAATCATCCATATTTCCATAATGAAGCTCCACGTCCCCCATTAATTACTCCCTGGCCTCTCCAACGATTTCCGGCAAACCAAGCTGTCAGACGCCTTTTATTGCGACCAATTAATTAGCAATCTGGCTGACTCAGATAGTGCCTTAAGCATTCTGTATGTATGGTTTATGGCTCATAGAAAGCATCGGATTCAGTCCGTGTCTCCAGAATTGACGACCTGTTCACCATTAAGATCAATTAAGCACTCACTCCACAGCAGATTGTAGAGTATACTGTATGTTCCATTGAGTTGGAGTTCTAGGATATAATTCAGGTGGTAATGTTTCATCCAAGATCTTCACTAATGGTTCAGTGAATATGTTAGATATCTTTGTGCAAAGCAAGGACAGAAATATGTGTGTTTTCCCTACTAGGACAAGCATGTTGTTTATGTTTGTCCTAATCTTGTCCACCAGCCGGCTGTCTCTGTCGAACCGTCTGGATTCAAAGCGCCTCAGAATGAGACTTGAATGGAGGTTGTGACAGGAGCGGACAAAACCACCCCTGATTTTAATTGGGAGATCTCTCAGTTCATCACCATCCAGCACAACCTTAGAACCCCCCCCCCCCCCCCACCACCCTGCATTTTGGACTTCAAAGCTTGAGTAGCACAAGCGATTTAAACAAGGAAGTGGGTTTGGAAAAAATCGGAAAACTTAGAAATAGTTTTCACACAAACTTTATATGCCCAGATTTAAACAGGATCAATCGGGCTTCCCAAAAAATGATATGGTCAAGTCCCATCTAATACAGCTGTAGCAGGCTTGCTCCATCTCTCACCTAGATTTTAAGCTGCACCCCTTTCAAGTCCCACTGTTGCACAGTGTCAACACGCTCTATATGCCATAGCAATTGAGCCTGGTGGAGGCGAGGTTATGGTTGTACTAGTACTCTGATGCAACCCTACCCTTTCATGCCAAGCACATACGGTTTGCCGTGTCTATTTGGTCACTATTGAATTACCATGTATTTATCCCTGCTCACTAAGTTAACAGTAGAAACTACAATGAATGAGAGACCTGGAATATGTAAGCTTAATATTTTTTCTGTGACCTCTATTACCAATCGATATATGAACGGTTTGCATCAGAGACTACCCCTGTGCTGTATATGCTTAAATTGGTATTCATGGTTTTTAGTTTACTTCATATTTTCCTGGAATTAAGTTTGTTTGGACTTGTCAATATCTTGTCAACTGTGTGAGTGCCATCAGATGTATTACGGGTTGATTAATGTCTTGTATATTCCATTTAAGTATTTAGAATGAACTGGATGGATTTGTTAGTACAAAACGTGCAGAGGTTATATCCTGTGTGCAGCAGTTACAATGAATTCAACCTTGTGGCTGTAATTCCCTGCACCACAAATGAAAGAAGCATGGTGGTGTGCATGTTAACATATCGGAGCGGTTTACCAGACACAGATTAAGCCTAGTTGTAGAATGAAAAGAGTTTTCGATGGAGGTTCTCCATTGAGTTTGTTTTTTTACTCCAAGACTAGGCTTGATCTGTGTCTGGGAAACCGTCCCTTCATGTCTAGACTAGGACTGTTGCGGTGACCATATTACCTCCACACCGGCACTCATGAGTCGTGACCGCAGTAAAATTCCACACGACCGTTGAGTCACGGTAATCTCCTCTTATGCACTCTGGACATGTGTTGGTAGTACCCAACTCACTAACGACGATCAGGTTCTAATGGCCTGGTACTCAGGGCTCCATTGTCCCTCTAACCACTCTGACATCAATGGAAATGCATTCGAAAATCACATCAAACACTTATCATCAAAACAGTATCATGCTTTTAAAACTCACCTCAATGTGATTTATCAATTTTAAGAAAAAAGTTCAACAACAGGTTGAAACTGAGTGGAAAACATGGTCCTTGTGCCTAGCATAACGAAATGGACTGCGCTTTCTAAAATTATGATTAATTCAAAACACCCATACACATATTAGACCTTATGCATACACATAGGCCTATATATGAATATATAAAAACCCTAATTAAATAATGATTGTGCCATTATACAATACATAGCCTACTGCATATTACGCATGGCAGGAAAAAAAAGTAAGATGTCTTTGGTACATAATTGGTCTAGCCTAAACTCCAAAATGTAACAAATTCTACGAATCACCTTTGAGTGTGGACGCTATTATTGTGCATACTGGAGAGACTGGTTACCTTATGCTACCCTCCAAACTTTCCTTCCATGATTCTGGGAGAGAACTAGGCGATGCTGTTGGTTCATTCATTGTGCAGGGCGGCTTACAGAGTTAGCCTACAATTATAGTCCATTTTGTATTTGATTTTGAATAGCCTATTAATAGGGATTTTTTTAAATATTTTCATAATTAATAGGCTGACACATTACCTTTAGCTACAGAATATCTCACCACTGTGAGTTTCCCATCTCCTCCTCTCTCTCATCCATTCATTTCTCAAGCACGCAGAGAGAGGGGCTGTCAACAGTTTATTTAAATATGTTTGGTTGTGAAAACAAGCTGCTATCGATGTTCCCGAACAGATTTCACTTGGTTTCCCAAATGAAGCACCGGATTGGAGAGCCCATGGCATACAGAGTTTGTGCAGAATATCACCTGTTGTGCAGTGAGAGGCTGCATGCTCCTCAAACAGTGGCTGATGCATGGAGTGAAATAACTGGAATAGCCTACCTGGAATGATGGAAAAACGAACCGGAGGGAGGCTATTTGAGTGCATAAGGAGGACATGTGTTTTTTCCCCTGCCTGTAATTGATAATGGGCCATTATCAATTACAGGCATGTGACAAATACAATTTGATTTGATCAATTGAAACCAATTTGGCATATTAGTAAAGAAAATGTGACATTTAAAATAGTCTGATGGAAAACATGATCACTTGATGATGTGCATTCTGTGGCAGGGAACAGAGTGTAAGCTTTTTTTTGCTACTTTCTCAAATCATAAGTAGCCTATAGTTGCATCGTGTGTTTATGTTTCGATTTATAAGACATTCTAAGGTTTGTGTCATTCACACCTAAAGGGAATGACACAAATTATCACTTTTACGCTCAACATAGCCACATCATATGCGTATTCGCTCCAGAATGGGAGAAATATAATTTATATTTTATTCAGCTAAGTTCAATTATATTCTTCTGACTATAAAATCATAAAATATAAAATAAAGTAATGGCACGGGACTTGTAAGCATATTTTGTCTGCTAAATGAACAAGCCTACAGCCGATGGCATGGCGCATAGCCAGATAATATACAGTAGGAAAACTCATATTGTGTTCTTCTGAAATCCATGTTTCTTCATATCATAATGTTTCTTTAGACCTGCCTAAAATAAATCATGGATTAGTTGTGATGTTGTATATTAATGTGATTTATTAGCTTTTTTAAATGTAGATATTCCAAAGGTAAGCATCAGCGGCTTGTATGCGTGGATGCCTGGAGATGCTAAACATGCTAAAAGTGTCCATATTAATTAACTGTCAATTACTGTGAGACCAGCAGGCTTTTTCCACGAAAATAACAGGCTGACACAATGTCATGACTGCCACAGCCCTTGTCTAGACATCATTGACTTTGTTCCCCCTGAGGTGGATTCAGTTCTGTCCACCTTTATCAATGGAGTCAAAGCACTGCATTACCCGTTGACTTAATGCCATGTCCATTACATGTAAGTATTTCAAATGAACTAGTGGAGGCTGGATGATTAGATGATGGTGGTGATGTCCTTGTCTGTGTCCCCCCAGATGTGGGTTCAGTGGAGGGGTTGGCATACCACCGTGCCTGGGACACTCTGTACTGGACCAGCTCTACCACCTCCAGCATCACCAGGCACAGTGTGGACCAGAGCCGGCCCGGGACCTTCAGCAGACAGGCTGTGGTCACACTCTCTGAAGACGACCACCCCCATGTCCTCGCCCTGGACGAGTGCCAAAAGTATGTAGTTCTAGTTCTACTAAGTCTCCCGATAGCCTGGTCCCAGATGTGTTTGTGTTGTCTTGCCAACTGCCATGTTCAGTGTCACAACATGGGAGTTGGCAAGACATCACAAACACTTCTGTAACCAGGCTAGTCTCTTGTTTTTAATGATGTCAGAATTTGTGTGGAGCACAAATGTAGTTCATTAGCTACTACTTCAGATGCAGTATGTCATTATATGCCTGACGCTATGTTTGTACAGTATATGCTCAACAGATATATAACATATATACATTTTGGTAGCATTAAAACACAAGACATGCCTCCTTGGACAAAGTGAATTGTCTTGCTGTCTAAAGACAATTCTGTCTAACGAATGTCACCTCTTGAACGGATCTCAGTGGGTTTAATTTTGTTAGAGCAATCAGTAGAATGTTATATGAGAGATATGCATCCAGCTCTGTAGGGAAGATTGGATCCCTACGGTGTAGTGAAGGCGAGACATTTAATTGGTTTGACACACTCACATTTGAAGAAATACTGCCTGCAGTGCTTTCACAATAACAAACTAATGTTCCTGTTATATCCTTTAAGATATAAAAGTATGTCTCAAACTATAGTAATTATGCATGCCAAGGAGGTTTTCACAGAACACTGACCCAGAGTTCACAAATGAATTTGACCTGAGTGGGTATGCATGCAGTATGCAATTTGGAATTTTCACTACAGAATGCTGCTAATTTAAATGTAACCTAATATGATAAATTAGCACTCTCTGACATAGTATTCTAACTAGCCCCTATGAATTCTCAAGACTTTCAATGCTGTAAACATTGTCTACTATAGGGAGGTTCCACCATAATCACATATAGGCCTATCTCTATTTTGCTCAACTTCAAAAGTATACATTGTTCATCTTTGATCAGTACAATACAATACCTGGCAGTTTGATGAGGATATAATCCCTCTACTATCTCTTCTAAGAAGTGAATATGTAGCTGCTGTACACTGTAATACAATTCACATATTCCTTTAATTTTGCAGAACCTACTTCCTAAGCAGATAGATAGGGATCTTCCCTTTATTTACAATCCCACACAATTATAATTTTACGTATTCTTAGTAGTCCCCTCAAAGAAATATGAATACCAATTCCATTCAGCATTCATTGATGCTAAACTGTTTTTTATTAAATGCAGCACCAACCTTATTAGAGATGGGAGCTGCAGTAGCTCCTGCAAGGCGACACTAACAAAGCCGACAGAGACAACATGAGGAGCAGATGACAGGTCATGCAAACCATCGTGAGCTATGGGATCACGACCAGATAGAGCCATAGGCAATTTAAAACAGCTGCCTATGAATAATTCTCACAGCTATTAGTGTTTATTTTCCCCTACGAAGAAAGCCAAGGAGCTTGACAAGTTTCAATTGCAGTCCTATTAAAGCCATCATACACTCCCCTAATTCAATTTCAAAGAGCATATATTTGTTTTGTCCTCTTCACTGAGGGGGGTATAAAGATGTCTGAGGGGAAATGTGCATATAGAGAGAGATTGAATCTGGGTTATCTGTTTGCAGTGAAGGTGGAAATTGCTTTTAAGACTTGAGATAAAAAAACTTGTAAACATAACTGTTATTATCTATCTCTCCTGTTTCCAGTCAACGGACTCCTTTAAAACTGTTTCTCAAATCTCCATCTAGTTAATAGTAGGTTTTTGAATGTTTATTTCAGCCTGATGTTCTGGACTAACTGGAATGAGCAGCGTCCCAGTATTATGAGGTCCACCCTGGCAGGAAACAACATGAAAGTGATCGTCAGCACGGACATTCTCACTCCTAACGGACTCACCATCGACCACAAAGCTGAGAAGATCTACTTCTCTGATGGAAGTCTAGGGAAGATAGAGAGGTGTGATTACGATGGCTTACACAGATATGTGAGTATGACTGACATGAGTATTCTCTATGTATGCCACCCTAAATGCAACCACAGTTACACTATGTTACTGCGTTAGACTTTGGGCCGGATTACAAAGAACTTTCAATGGAGATTATCCATTAAGCATGCTTTTTAGTCCAGGACCAGGTTTAATCTGTCGTTAAAACCTAAGGGCTCAACTAATGTCATACCTAGTTGATGTCATTAAAACACATTCTAATAATGCAAGACACTCTGCAGTTCGTTTGACTTGGGCAGCACACAAGACCACAGAATTTGAGCATATTCATTCAATCTCACCTTCTTCAATAAGGACCAAAAGTATAGGTAGTTAAAAAAGGCAATTACTTCTTGTTGAACCAACATGTGTTCTGACGTTGTCACTCTCCATAGCTTTCTATGGAGGAGAGAAATTATATTTGAAACATGGTAGACACAAAGGCAATGGTTCTCTGCTGAAATGTCAGTGTTATGCCCCCTTAAGCTGAAATGGGAAACATTTTCTACCCGCTACATTATCTTCCATTCCTATTGAGCCTGATGGTGTTTCAGCCGTCATACAAGGGACGGCTTCTGTAATACCTCTCAGCATTCTTTTCATATATTATTTCTCAAAAGACAGAGTCAAGGGTTTACTTAGTTATAGAAGTAATTTCCCTTCAAATTGTAAAGGAAAGGACCAGTCTCATTTTATCTGTGAGAGGTTGCTTGCATAATATATATTCATAGTGGTGAAAATTCTGAATATGTACTGTATCCTTCTGTATCCCCGGCATGTAAGGGATTACAATAGAATGTGGCTCTCCTCATTGCCGACGGATTTCAATTTGTGCTTGACACGACCTCTGTGACCGAGGACTTTGGCCCATCTCAATTAGTTACCCATACGTTTGCCAAAGCAGGGTCGTGCGGCTCAAAAGTCACACCGTTTGGGTTCCCGCGTGCCCCGCCTGCGGTCTCTCTCATGCTAATGAAGGCTCACACAGAAAAGCCCTGTGGGGGCGAGCCAATCACTCTCCCTATTAGAATGTGAAAATTAAACAGAGCTAACGGGTTATCAACAAAGCAGCGGTGAGACACCCCGGGTGGAGAGAGGTGGGGAGACAGAGGGAGAGAGAGAGGGGGTTGGGAGAGAGAGACCGAGCGAGAGTTGGCTAGAGTGGGACTTCCTGACATTATGTGTGATGATGTGGGGGCCGTGCAGGGCGGTATGTGGGCGGGGTGGTGCAGAGTGGTACTGTATGGCAGAAGGTCCACAGAGGGACTCCATGGATCTTGCAGCTCAGGGATCTGGAAGTGTCATTGCTGCCTGACAGCCTAACACTGTGACTGTGTGACACCCCCTCTCCCCCTCCCTCTGCTCTGACAGACATGAGATGAACACAGAGTACAACAAAGACCTAAAAAGGCCCACTTGCCTTCCTCACTCCAGTGTGCCATTTTAAGTGGAGCCGTCGTGTCATTAACCATGCTGCCAAAAGTCCAGAGCGCCCGCTGGAGTATGTGATGGGGATAAGATGTCAACACATTAAGGCAGTGAAAATATGACCTTTTAAGTGTGAACAGACTGAATACTAATTGAGAACTGGTTCTTAAGGGTGGTTATTATGTTATATGATCACTGAATATGATCTTCAAGATTTATGCGATCCCAAATCCCAAAATTAGAGTGTGGCATGATATGACTACAATTACATTGTATGACAATTACTTGTGAAGTCTTATATAAATTGACATACTTATGCAAGATCTTAGGGCTGATCCAACTCGAGGTGTCATAAAAAAAATGCATATTTTCACATGACCCTCCCATTGTACTATAAACAAAGAAATCACCCCATCCACCCTCATAAAATGTACAAAAAAAGGATGATTACCACCATAAATAAAAAATAACTGTGGCAACCCTGCATTCATAAACGTGCATGTGGACTTGACCACTTCAGCATGGTTATGTGGCAGGGCTACGAGCCAGAAGGTAAAGGGTTTGCAGACCACCACGGACGAGCTCAATCTCACTGCCTGTCTTATTACACTACGATCAGAGCCGGCTACAGGCAATGATTAGCTAGGGGGAAATCAGATTTTCAACATTTTGATGCTTTTTATTTATTATTATTATAAAATTATATAAAATATATGCAACAATTTTCCACCAACAGGTTTCTGTACCAATGCACCACACACAACCAATAAGCATAACTGCATACCGATTACCGACTTCGAGCTTCATTGTGGTTTGCATTTTCAACACCACAATCAAATAGAGTATGTCAGTCTCGACCAATAGAAAATACATTCCTCCGTACTCAGTATCAAAGGCTTGGCTGGACAATCTCCGAATGTCATTAAACTTTTTTGGTGTTTTACAACAGATGTCTCTTTCCATTCATCGAATAGCCTGTGAACACTTTGGATGCTGGAGTGGAGGAGCATGTGCAGGTAGCCTACAGGAGACTTTTGAAGTTTATGCACTGGTTTTGTTTATGTCACACATGAAAGGTCACACATTTTAAAACTTAAATGACATACACTACCGTTCAAAAGTTTGGGGTCACCTACAAATTTCCTTGTTTTTGAAAAAAGCTAAAAAAAAATGTCCATTAAAATAAAATAGTCCAGAAATTCAGTGTAGACATTGTTAATGTTGTAAATGACTATTGTAGCTGGAAACGGCAGATGTTTCATGGAATATCTACATAGGCGTACAGAGGCCCATTATCACAACTATCACTCCTGTGTTCCAATGACGCGTTGTGTTAGCTAATTCAAGTTTATAATTTTAAAAGGCTAATTGATCATTAGAAAACCCTTTTGAAATTATGTTAGCACAGCTGTTGTCCTGATTTAAAGAAGCAATAAAACTGGAGTACTTTAGACTAGTTGAGTATCTGGAGCATCAGCATTTGTGGGTTTGATTACAGGCTAAAAATGTCCAGAAACATTCTTGGCCAGAAACTTTCTTCTGAAACTTGTCAGTCTATTCTTGTTCTGATAAATGAAGGCTTTTCCATGAGAGAAATTGCTAAGAAACTGAAGATCTTGTACAACGCTGTGTACTACTCCTTGACAGAACAGAGCAAACTGGCTCTAACCAGAATAGAAAGAGGAGTGGGAGGCCTCGGTGCACAACTGAGCAAGAGGACAAGTACATTAGAGTGTCTAGTTTGAGAAACAGACACCTCACAGGTCCTCAACTGCAGCTTCATTAAATAGTACCCACAAAACAACATTCTCAATGTCAACAGTGAAGAGGCGACTCCGGGATGCTGGCCTTCTAGGCAGAGTTGCAAAGAAAAATCCATATCTCAGACTGGCCAATAAAAGGAAAAGATTAAGATGGTCAAAAGAACACAGACACTGGACAGAGGAACTCTGCCTCGAAGGCCAGCATCCCGGAGTCGCCAAAATCAAATCAAACTGTATTTGTGGGTAAGGGTAAAAGTGACTAGGTAATCAGGATAAGCTGTATAATAAACAGAGTAGCAGCAGTGTATGTGAAGTGTGAAAGCGTGTCAATGTGTGAGTGTGTGTGGCGTCAATATACATGTGTGTGTGTGTGTATGTGTTTTGTGTGTGTTGGAGTGTCAGTGTAGTATGTGTGGGTAGAGTCTATCGAGTGTACATAGAGCCAGTGCAAAGGAGTCCGTGCAAAACGATTAAGATAAATAAATAAATAAGGGAGTCAATGTAAATAGTCCGGGTTGCCATTTGACTAACTGTTCAGCAGTCTCATGGCTTGGGGGTTGAAGCTGTTCAGTATAATGGTTTTGGAGTGACAGTCACAGGGACCAGAGTTTGAATCCCAGTCAGGGTACCCCTCAATCCACTATATTGGTGTCAGGTGTTAGAAGGCGTTATTGAAAATATGTCCCAGACAAGTTTTAATTACAGTACATTTGTGGTAAGCTAGTGATGTTTGTCAGATTTCTGTACTGCACATGTGATGGCAGAGTATGTAAATCAAATGTGCAACCGAATCGATATAAATCATCATGATATCATTCTGCCAGGTAGGCCTACCTTGCATTCAACATTTAATTGGGAAGGGTTTGGGGGAAAAACTTTGAAAATGACTGTTTCAGCAGGCATTGTGGATTTTATAGAGCCAACATACAGTATATCTTGCTTTTAGAAGTGTTTACTTCAGGCTGACTACTAGCATCTATTGAGTTGCAATGTCTCATAAATTGAATGTCCAAATAAACCTAAAGTATCTACAAAATTTGTTTTGCAGCGACACAATTCAAAATGAAGGCTACAGCTGAATTGTTTACTTTTACTGTTTGCGATTCACAGATGATTCTTATGATTCCAATGATTCAATTTACCACGATTTAACCAAACCGCAATTACTACAATGGCGAAGCACGTCATTCATTCAAAGAATTGTTTAAAAATAATCGATTCATATGAATTAAATGAATCACTATATATTTTGTACTATTTTGAGAAATGTGAAGAGGGGAATAGGTTATACAGTAAATTCAACTTTCATGGCCTAAACAAGATCAATAGGAGAGCTTTTTGAGCTGCGTGTCTCATGTCTTGACTGTTCTTTCATGTGTTCTTGCAAAGAAACACCTGGCCTCTGCTGCCTGTCAGCTATTCCTCTATGGTCTTGTGGATTTATATTGAAAATTGGTGCAGATTTAAATGATTTTATGTGTGATATGTTTGCTAGTAACCTACTGCAGACCTGGGCAAACAATCCACCTACCACTATTGTCACTATGAACAGAGGGCAGGATAATGTTGACTGTATAGTAAGCCGCAGAAAAGCATAGTGCATAAGGGAAGTACCAACACACCTCGATAGGGGAGACACAAGCAAGCAGATGAGGAAATGTGGCATATGGAAGAAATTATATAGTAAAACCTGCAAAATATGGAATCTAAACCAGGGGGAAATACACGACCATCCCCTGTGCCGAATAACAAATCACATAACCCTCCCCAAAGCATAAAGAAAGGTTTTGGACTAGCACCCCCACCCTAGTAAATTTACAACTGTACCTAAGCAAGTCAAACAATACTTTTAAAGTTCTCAAAGTACTCCCTGACGAAGGCCATGTTAAAATAAGTCAGAGTTTTAAATAGTTTGTTCTATTGAACATGCCATAACAATAAATGCATTTTAATCATATGAATAATGCCTTGGTCCTTTTAGTTTTCTTGCTGACCATTTAACCCCTTTGCCAAAGAACATCTACCTATAAAGTTCTACTATTATATCCCAGCAGCGCTTCCCTTCCTTTTGTTTTCTACAACTCAAAAAGTTTGGTTTAATTTACTCAGAACTGTAACGTGTGCGCTGAGAGTCGCGAAGCAAGTTCAGGGAGTGAGTGTTTTAATAAATAAACGTAACATAATACAAAACACGAACAACGCACAGACATGACACTGGAACAGAAACAATAACGCCTGGGGAAGAAACGAAAGGGAGTGACATATATAGGGAAGGTAATCAGGGAGGTGATGGAGTCCAGGTGAGTCTCCGCAGGTGCGCGTAACGATGGTAACAGTTGTGCGCCATAACGAGCAGCCTGGTGACCTAGAGGCTGGAAAGGGAGCACACGTGGCAAGAAATTTCATATAAGTAGACTATGAGAGATTTTGAACACAGTGGTAATTAGTCCCTGTGTATAAAACTAGCATTCTCCCTAATCAAATTTCCGTCAAAATCCCTCTGGCCTCCCTGTCATCTCTCTCTCTCTCTCAATTCATAGGGGTTTTATTGGCATGGGAAGCATGCTTACATTGCCAGAGCAAGTGAAATAAACAATCAACAAAAGTGAGAAGACACAAAACATAAAAAAGAATATTCGAATAGAACATGAAATATTACCCTCAAAAAGATAAAGACATGTCAAGTGTTATATTATCCATATTAGCTATGTACAGTGTTTTAGCAATGTAAATAGTTGTAGTAGGAATAGTAGGGGACGATAAATAAAGAGATAAATATTGGTGGTATTTACAATGTTGTTTGTGCTCCACTGGTTGCCCTTTCTCTTGCTCTTTCTCTCCTGCTGGCCAGTTGTTTTTCCTGTAACAAGCTGTGCTCCTTGAATCAACACCTGTCCTATTAATCCCTGTATGGCAGCAGGGCTAATGTGATGATGGTTACATGCATGTCCCACTAATTGCTGAGACTACAGAACTGCAGGAAGACCTGCCTGGTGGCCCCAGCATAGAGAGAGGCTCCCAAAGAAGCCATCTGTCTGATGTATTCCTGCCTCCCTCTCTGTGACACTGTCCTACATTTACATAGCAACAACATCTGGGTTTAGCAGTAACCTAGGAGAGGTTGTATGTGTTTGTGTGTACAGGAGTTGATGATGCAGTGATCAATTTATTTCTTTGTGCTATGTATTCAAAGTCTGTTTTTCTATTATTTTTTATTTATGTTATCATCAATATTTACTAATGTGATGTTTAGATGTAATTGACATGAAGTCTTTGACAATCATATATGTTTTACTAGAGTACAAGGAGGTAGAGGACTTAGCTATGGCTTGGTATTGGCACTCTAGACATATTAGACAAGTTATGAATGCTTTCACTGATGTACTGCTTTGTAAATCACAGGTCATCGTGAAGTCAGGGCCAGGAACGTTTTTTGGCCTGGCTATTTATGGGGACTTCATCTTCTGGTCGGACTGGGCTCGCAGGGCCGTGCTACGATCCAACAAGTACACAGGTGGAGAGACCAAGGTTCTCCGAGCAGATATCCCCCACCAGCCCATGGGAATCATCGCTGTGACAAATGACTCCAACAGCTGTGAGTATCTAGACTTATGACACCAACTCCCTGGAATCTAGACTTATGACACCAACTCCCTGGAATCTAGACTTATGACACCAACTCCCTGGAATCTAGACTTACGACACCAACTCCCTGTAATCTAGATTTACGACACCAACTCCCTGGAATCTAGACTTATGACACCAACTCCCTGGAATCTAGACTTACGACACCAACTCCCTGTAATCTAGATTTACGACACCAACTCCCTGGAATCTAGACTTATGACACCAACTCCCTGGAATCTAGATTTACGACACCAACTCCCTGGAATCTAGACTAACGACACCAAATCCCTGGAATCTAGACTTACGACACCAACTCCCTGTAATCTAGATTTACGACATCAACTCCCTGGAATCTAGATTTATGACACCAACTCCCTGTAATCTAGATTTACGACACCAACTCCCTGGAATCTAGATTTACGACACCAACTCCCTGTAATCTAGACTTACGACATCAACTCCCTGGAATCTAGACTTATGACACCAACTCCCTGGAATCTAGACTTACGACACCAACTCCCTGGAATCTAGACTTACGACACCAACTCCCTGTAATCTAGATTTACGACACCAACTCCCTGTAATCTAGATTTACGACACCAACTCCCTGGAATCTAGACTTACGACACCAACTCCCTGTAATCTAGATTTACGACACCAACTCCCTGGAATCTAGACTTACGACACCAACTCCCTGGAATCTAGACTTACGACACCAACTCCCTGTAATCTAGATTTACGACACCAACTCCCTGGAATCTAGATTTACGACACCAACTCCCTGGAATCTTATCTCAAAAAGACAGGGATAGATTGTTTGTGAATGTTTGGGAGCCCATGTATGTCTGTGCAATGCACTTATACACACACATTATTTCTCTCCAATATGGAATGTATAAGAGAAGAATAGATCTATTAGTATAATAGTATTTTTTTTCATCTGTCTGTTGCAGATCTGTGCATTTGCCTACATTTGTCTGTTGAATTTATTTTGGGGTTTGGGGTTCTCTTACCTTATTGGTTTTCCAGTAGGACTCACAGCAGCGTATCTACAATCCAGGGCTCCTTCTCTTGATGTGAAGAAAATGGTGGGAATGATATATTAAGATGGTTTTATTTAGCTGGGGAGAAACTAAAGCTGGCAACGTAATTAATAAAAATAATCCCCGAGTTCGATAGGAGGGCTCTGAAGAGTGCATATGTACTGTAAGTACTAGGCTAGGACATTGGGAAAAGTACTTAAGAGCTTCCCAACGGCTTGACTCTCTCTGTGAAGATGTTGAGGGAATTTTCCTTCTAATTTATTTCAACATCACAAATGATCGCAGACATAACTTTTTGACCTCTCCGTCTTGCCAATTGATAAGTAACAACCTGCAATGTTTAAATTAATAAAACATTTTATCCAAAGCTAATTACAGTACAGGTAATGCATCCATTTTAGTATGTATGTGATCCCTGCGGGCATTGAACCTAGATTGCTACCGTCACGCTATTACATGTAAAGCTGAGTCACACAGGACCGCTGTTCATCTCACCCCATTTTTCCTCCTCCAGATAGTTAAATGTGAAGTCAATGTTTCCACATTTTCATCAGTCTTCCTGTCTGTCCTTCCTGATCCTCCCATTCCTCTGTAATAAGATGAGATGCCAACCTGAACCTGGGGCTCTAGGAGCTCTTCGAGGCCTGCTGACTCATCCATCCATCCTCACACACATGCGCACACACACACACACCGACACATCCCTCACATACACATCCCCCACACACAGACACTGATGCGTGAATGAGAGACAGAGGTTTGGAGGGGAGGGAAGGAAAGGAAAGCTATGGTTCATTTGTCACGTGTCTCTCCGGTGAGCACTGGTGATGCCTGTGCTTTATTGTTTCCCCTCCCTCTGCATGCTTTGCTCTTTCTTTATCAGGGAGGATGAGACCATACCTGCTTGTTCCTGTTACACTGACTGAGCTGATGCGTTCTTTATGCTGGGCTGGTGGGAGGTGGGAGCTGTGGGTTGGGACCGTTGGCCTTGGAATAAACTCTGTTAATTGAGGTTTAGCCATTAATAAACTGGTGACATTCAGTTGAGTTTATTGGTCGTTCTTCAGCGTTAAATGTTCTTAAAAACAGTTGATAATAAAAATTCTGAATGTCTTTGACATTGCAAAATACTGTAATAATTGCAACCTCACTTTGTCTCTGTCTTTTTGCCTCATGTTATGTCTATAAAGCATCTGTTGTTGGTCTCCTGTTGTGTCTATAATATCTCTGATTGGCCGTGTGTTCTGTAGGTGAGCTGTCCCCTTGCAGACTCAATAACAGTGGATGTGGTGACTTATGTCTGTTAACCCCAGATGGAAGAGTCAACTGTAGTTGTCGGGGAGCACGTTTGTTATTAGATGACAACAGATGCATTTGTAAGTTATGAGATTATTTATTTTTTAACCCCTTTTTCTCCCCAATTTTGTGATATCCATCTGGTAGTTAACCTGTCTAGGATCAGCGTGCCGCTAGCGGCACTCCCCCCCCCCCCCCCACTGAAAAACCAGTGCCGCGAAATTCAAAAAAAATATTTTTTTAAAATATTTAACTTTCACACATTAAAGTCCAATACAGCTAATGAAAGACACAGATCTTATGAATCCAGTCAACATTTCCGATTTTTAAAATGTTTTACAGGGAAGACACAATATGTAAAGATGTACATCTATTACCTAAAAACACATTAGCATATTCCACCATCTTTTATTTGTCCACCAACACCAGTAGCCATCACCAATTCGGCTAAACTAAGATATTTATAGCCCCTAACCAACAAAAAAACTCA
The DNA here is from genome assembly GCF_029448725.1 of Salvelinus fontinalis. Classification (NCBI taxonomy): domain Eukaryota; kingdom Metazoa; phylum Chordata; class Actinopteri; order Salmoniformes; family Salmonidae; genus Salvelinus; species Salvelinus fontinalis. The sequence goes on along the minus strand of NC_074683.1, from coordinate 28,991,062 downwards.
TTAGATGACAGTCTGATAACATATTTATGGTATGGGATAGGTTTTGTTAGAAAAAAGTGCATATTTCAGGTAGATGGCATAGTTTACAATTGCACCCACCATCACAAATGGACTAGAATAATTACAATGAGCAACGTGTTTACCTAACTACTAATCATCAAACATTTCGTAAAAATACACAGCATACACGAATCGAAAGACACAGATCCTGTGAATACAGACAATATTTCAGATTTTCTAAGTGTCTTACAGCGAAAACACAATAAATCGTTATATTAGCTTAGCACATAGCAATTAGCAGCCCAGCATTGATTCTAGCCAAAGTGAGCGATAAAAGTCAACATCGCCAAAAGATATTAATTTTTTCACTAACCTTCTCAGAATTCTTCCGATGACACTCCTGTAACATCACATTACAACATGCATATACAGTTTGATCGAAAATGTTTATATTTAGCCACCAAAATCATGGTTAGACAATGTGAAATGTAGACAAGCTGGTAAAGAAAACGTCCTTGCGCCACTTAGACAGTGATCTACTCTTATACATAAATACTCATAAACGTGACTAAAAAATATAGGGTGGACAGGGATTGATAGACAATTTAATTCTTAATACAATTGCGTTATTACATTTTTTAATTTATCCTTACTTTTCAATACAGTTTGCGCCAAGCGAAGCTACGTCAAAAAACATGGCGTCCTAAGCCACTAAAATGTTTCGACAGAAACACGATTTATCATAATAAAAATGTCCTACCTTGAGCTGTTCTTCCATCAGTATCTTGGGCAAAGGATCCTTTCTTGGGAGAAATCGTCTTTTGGTGGAAAGCTGTCCTCTTGCCATGTGGAAATGTCAACTACGTTCGGGATGAACTGAAAAGCGTGACCAACTTTTCACATCGTTGCAAAAATAAATGTCCCAAAATCGCACTAAACGGATATAAATTGCTATAAAACGCTTTAAATTAACTACTTTGTGATGTTTGTAACTCCTATAACGAGTGAAAAGATGACCGGAGAAATATAACAGGCTAAACTAATGCTTGGAACAGGAGAGGGTCGGTGTCTTCCACGCGCGTTACGCAGCAAGAAAAGACTTGCTAGCTAAAGGTTTTTTTCATTTGTAGGGCCTGTGAACGAGCAATCGAGCCCGTTGGAATCGTCATCACGTAAAGGCATCCAGGGGAAGACGTAAGAAGTGTCCGTATAGTCATAGCAACGACAGTGCCCGTTTAAATGACTTCAGAAAAGTGGCCAACGTTTCTCAAATCTGACTCCATGTCAGGGAAATTGCTGTAGAATGGGCTCTGTTCCACTTAGAGACAAAATTTCAACTCCTATAGAAACTATAGACTGTTTTCTATCCAATAATAATAATAATATGCATATTGTACGATCAAGGATTTTGTGGGAAGCCGTTTAAAAAATTAGCCACATTAGCATAAATAGTCTAAACAGCGCCCCCATCCCCAACAGGTTAAAGTATTGTACCATCGCTGCAACTCTCGTATGGACTTGGGAGTGGCAAAGGTCAAGAGCCATGCGTCCTCCGAAACATGACCCAGCCAAGCCGCACTGCTTCTTGACACACTGCTCGCTTAACCTGGAAGTCAGCCGCACCAATGTGTCGGAGGAAACACCGTACCACTGGCGACCAAAGTCAGCGTGCATGCGCCCGGCCGCCACAAGGAGTCGCAAGAGCGCGATGAGACAAAGACATCCCAGCCGGCCAAACTCTCCACCAACCCGGATGACACTGGGCCAATTGTGCGCCGCCACATGGGCCTCCCCGTCGCGGCCGGCTGCGACAAATCCCAGGATCAAACCCAGATCTGTAGTGAAACCACTAGCACTGCGATGCAGTGCCTTAGACCGCTGTGCCACTTGGAGTCCCGAAATTTAGCTTTTTAACCAACCATACATTCAATAATCTTACAATTCTCACAAACATTTTCTCACAGTTTTTCTACTTTTTCCTCTCCAGTAATTATCTATACACTTTTATTCACTGGCAAGGACAGACTGTTTTAGGTAGTTGTAATACATTAGCACCCAATTAACTTTGTTTCAGAGGGGAATATGCAGTGTTTGTACTTTTAACATAAAGGTCATACTGGTACAGTTATAGCAAAGCCTGGTGTGGCTACTGCTAACTTTAAGACCACAGCTAAAGCCATTGTGGTGAGAAAATGCACAAACATTTGACTTAACTTGTTTAACTAGCTTAGTCATCTTCTTTTGCAGCAGAGAATTCCTCCTGCAACATCCACAAGGAGTTTGAATGCGGAAACGGCGAGTGCATCAACTATCAGTTCACATGTGATGGAATAGCGCACTGCAAAGACAAATCAGATGAGAAAATGCAATATTGTGGTAAGCAATTGATCTCATATCAGCATTTTGGTACTTCAAATCTCTCCAAGTCAACAAAAATATAATGAATGATCTACTACTACATGCAAGCAAGCACAAGCCCATTCCTATAATGGATGTGCTGTAGCCAACCATGTGGCATGAAAATGATAGCGGGGTTGGCTACAGCACATATGAAAGGGAAAGGGGGATACCTAGTCAGTTGTACAACTGAATGCCTTCAACTGAAATATGTCTTCTGCATTTAACCCAACCCCTCTGAATCAGAGAGGTGCAGGGGGCTGCCTTAATCGATATCCACTTCTTCGACAACCAGGGTTGGTGTCTATTCCATACAAATTTCAATCACTTCAGGAAGTACACTGAAATTCCAATTCCAACTAACTTCAATGCTTTTCAATGAGGAATTGTAATTTGGTGTACTTTCTGAGTGGAATTGAAATGGAATTGATCCCAACCCTGATGACATCCATTGAAGAATTGGCTAGAGAACATTCAGTGTGGGACTGCACAGTTGTTATCTAGAGGATGTCACAAGAAGAAGATTACTACCATTACCATTTCCTATTGGAAGTGAAGACATTTTCTTTTGTAATTTCACCAGATAACAGGGACTGTAGGAGAGGCTTCAGGGCGTGTGACAACCAACGCTGTGTGGCCAACAGTCATTTTTGCGATGGGGTGGATGACTGTGGGGACAACTCAGACGAGGCCTTCTGTAACAGTGAGTATGGATAGATCGACCGCTCAATCTCCCAGTCAATCCTGACCAGGTCTCTCTGTGTGTGTGTGTGTGTGTGTGTGTGTGTGTGTGTGTGTGTGTGTGTGTGTGTGTGTGTGTGTGTGTGTGTGTGTGTGTGTGTGTGTGTGTGTGTGTGCAGCATATAGCAGGCTTCACACTGGGCTGAGCCTCTCTCTCTTTAATGAGCCCCAGCATCACATACTGTAGCTCCTCAAAGACCAAGGGCCACTCTCAGACAGAGAATACTGTCTGAGACAGAAGGGCAGGATATTGGGCACAAATTTTTCAGAAAATCATGCAAAGATTGCCCTGGCCCGAATCTCCAATCTTTGTCATTCCTATTCTAATCAAGTGTCATTATTTGCTATTATTTTCAATTTAGCTTCTGTGGCTGTTATTCAGCTGCATGCAGTTGGCCCAGAGGAAAACAAACCCAGCACTCTTTAACAGGAACTTAATGTGCTTTAAACCTGAAACGAGACAATTAAGAGAGGCCATGAGGCAGCAGTAGGATTCTCTAAAGATGGATGAAGCTCCCAAGGACTGAGATTTCAGGCACATCTAGCTGTAATGACTCTCAAAGCATGCAGTCGGTTTGTTTTTTTAATGGCAAATTATCAACAACACCCCTGTTTCTATAACCATTAAAACATTTAATTATATGCATTTAAATGAAAATACCATAGTTTCCGTAGATGGTAAATCGAGCGAGAAAACCCCTTTTTACTAGATCGATCAAATATAATGTCCCTGTAGGTTTTCAGTATCTAATTTGCATTTGTTTATTAGTAGTGCAGACCATAAATGGCATTCGCATAAACTAAATGATCATTAATAAGACCTGATGTTTTTTGTTTTTCTTACCTTTATTTAACCCAGCAAGTCAGTTAAGAACAAATTGTTATTTACAATGACGGCCTACACTGGCCAAACCCAGACGGCGCTCGGTCAATTGTTCATCGCCCTATGGGACTCCCAAATATGGCCAGTTGTGATACAGCCTGGATTTGAACCAGGGTGTCTGTAGTGACACCTCTAGCACTGAGATGCAGTGCCTTAGACCGCTGCGCCACTCGGGAGTGGACTTGATGACTTGTATACCTTTGCTTGTTTTGTTTCTCACGCCTGCACGCACATAATGCGCACGTACACAAACATCTGACATCCTCCCTATCCTAGATATCCTCCCTAGACCTGATGCTAAACACTACTGAGCCATCTACCTGGATTACACTATTACCTGGTCCCTCTCTTTCTGATGAGTTGTTCCTAGCATCGGGTTTTTTCGAAGCGTTAATTTCTCTCTCCCCTCTCAGATGTCACGTGTGCATCGTTTGAATCCTCATGCCAGGATGGGAGCTGTATCCCCGGCTCAGCCTGGTGTAACCAGGTCATTGACTGTGCTGATGCCTCAGATGAAAAGAACTGCAGTAAGTTTTTTTTAAGCCTTTTTAAGGTATGGTATGTGTCATGATCCTAAAAAGTGCACTATGCTAACATGGTGACCTCATCACCATTGATGGATCGCTTGTTTTCAGTCAGTCAGCATTATCCAGATTGTAATTTCTTTGTTATTACACAGGTAAACAAGCAACTTAATGTACAGTGTTACTAGCTAGGCCTCCACCTGATTAGCAAATGATTTTCATGCAAATATTCTAAAATCCGCACTAAGACAATATGTGCATTTTCCTACCAGTGGTGTGTTTCCACCAAACAGACTTGTTGTGGATAAAGTAGTGTACACAAAATGTACTTTTTTGGATACGTTTTCATGTAAGTTTTCATGTAAGTCTAAAGTTCAATGTGTTTACATCATATTTTCAACTCTACAGATAGTTTTGTCACAAACTGCTGTGTTAAATAGCAAATGTGCCTACTCTGGTCTTGGCATGTGCGCTCTTGCCAACAGCTCACAGATACAGTGCTGGTAGGCTGTGCGGGTAAACTAGTCTACATGATGAGGTTATTATGGATAAGAGCAATAATTGTTTTATTTGGCACAGCAGTCAAGCAATTGTCATCAAGGCACCAGAATAAGACCCTTGACATTTATTGGAAAGGAGCATCAAGATCACAGTGCACCACCCTGTGAAGTTCATCATAAGTTAATTCACATGTAGCCTAAGAAACTACATGGTTTCCCGAGTCGTAGTGGCAGGACCACACACCATATCATTGCATGACTCCAAGTTTATTTGCCAGATGATGGTTATTATATCAATATTTGTGCATAAAGGCATTTCCACCGCCATTTCTCACATTATTCATTTTACCGACACAAAACGATCTCACCATGTCAAACAAACAAATGATCGGTCTGCATTTATAAAACTGTACCGAATCTTCCTGTTTCCATTACAGCTGTGGTGAGTTTTTTTTTATACGGTATGACTTTACTTACATAAAAACTGTGGATGGAAACCTGGTTAATGTTACCTTTGTATACCTTGGTGTTACCTACTGTTAGTGGATTTACAGTAGCTTGTGTTTAGCTAGCTAAGGTTAGCTAATGTTTTTGTGTAGACAACACAGACTGCTCTGAATTCTACAAACTGGGGGTGAAAGAGAAAGGCTTCATCAGCTGTAACTCCACCTCACTGTGTATCCACCCCTCCTGGATCTGTGATGGAGCCAACGACTGTGGCGATTATGCAGATGAGACCAACTGCCAGGGTGAGTCTCTTGTCTTGTCTTCTCCTCCCTTCTCTCCTCTCTCTGCCTAAGGAAGACAGATTGAGGAAGTCAGCTTCAATTAGAGAAGACTTGCATAAAATCAAAAATAATTTTCTGAAATGATTAGTGATTAGGGATTAATGATTAGGGTCAAGAGTTTCAAGTTCCTTGGTGTCCACATTACCAACAAACTATCATGGTCCAAACACGCCACGGAAGTCTTGAAGAGGGCACGGCAACACCTTTTCCCCCTCAGGAGACTGAAAAGATTGACATGGGTCCCCAGATCCTCAAAAAGTTTTACAGCTGCACCATTGAGAGCATCCTGATCGGTTGAGAGCATCCTGATCGGCATCTGACCAGAGCGCCATGTCTAGGTCCAAAAGGCACCTTAACAGCTTCTACCCCCAAGCTATATGAACAATTAATAAAATTACCACCAGGACTATTTACATCGAAGGGGGGAGCTTTGTTTTTACACTGCTGCAACTCACTGTTTATTATCTATGCATAGTCATTTTACCCCTACCTACAGTATATGTACAAATTACCTCGACTAACCTGTACCCCCGCACATCGACTCGGTACCTCCTCTGTTTATAGCCTCGTTATTATATTGTGTTACTATTTATTAATTTTTTTACTTCAGTTTATTTAGTAAATATTTTCTTAACTCTATTTCTTGAACTGCATCGTGAGTAAGCATTTCATGGTAAGGTCTACACCTATTGTGTGTAAAATTTGATTTCATTTGATTAGGGGTGCCAGAGTTCAAGTTTAGGGAAAATATAATGACCTGAATCACCACTGTATGAATATTTCGAAGAATAATACACAACGCAGAGGTCTAAAGGTCAAGAGGACTAGAATTAACGATCAATGGAAATAGTGTTTTTTCTGTAACAGGGAATTAATGATCAATGGAAATCTACATGGCACGTTCTCATTGGTCCAAATTGTCTATACATTGCGCCTGAAATGCGATACGTGTTATCTGGCCATTGGCCCAATTTTATTGCCAGGAATTCTAATTGGTCAACCACAGGCTAGGGTTGGGGGTATAAAACTACATCCTGTCTCTTTGTTCTGTGGAGAGAATCACTGAGGACAGGGGAGAATGAACATCTTAGATTAAATTGTTAGATTACTTATTAGATATTACTTGCATGGTCGGAACTAGAAGCACAAGCATTTTGCTACACTCGCATTAACATCTGCTAACCATGTGTATGTGACCAATAAAATTTGATTTGATTTGTCTACCTCTCAGCATAACATCTATGATTTGTCCTCTTTGAATAAACCTATTTTTCTCCCCGATTTGCTTTGGGGTCTGTGTTATTGAAGAGTTACATCAACTGCTAACACCACTGAATCACCTCTCAGATGACTCTTCCCTTCCATTGTTGTCGGCCCTAGTTTCCCATGGGCAGAAGTGTGAAGAGGGCCACTTTGCCTGCCCCAGCGGTAACTGCATCTCCAGTGTGTGGCTGTGTGATGGACAGAAGGACTGTGAGGATGGGGCAGATGAGTTTCAGTGTGGTAAGGCTTTGCTATGTTGATAGCCCATTACATTACAAAGATAATATTTATAAGATGGCTTGTCTGAATGACTAAAAGACATCTATAGGAAGCCAAAAATCCAGTGTATTTATTTTTTTATTTTTTTTATTTTTTTATTTATTTAACCTTTATTTAACCAGGTAGGCAAATTGAGAACACGTTCTCATTTACAATTGCGACCTGGCCAAGATAAAGCAAAGCAGATATTTATTTATATGGACAGAAAGACTGTGATTACTACGCCGATGAGGTTCAGCGCAGTAAGGCTTTGCTATGTTTATTGGACCATGTGGGTAGACACATTTCATTGCATTACAGAATACCATTTATTAGTTGGCTTGTCTCACGTCCGGCCTGCTCATTAGGCAGGATTAAGCGGCTGCCTATGGTGGCAGATTGACGAAGGCAGAATTTTCTGAGCTAAACTGACCAAGACGCACCTCCAACAGCAACACATAAAACCTCGCATAATTCTGCCCAAAAACTATGACAATTTCTCTCAACCAGTGGCATGTGGGCATTTTAGGTTAGCGCTGATGCCACCTTTTGATAAGCAGTCCCCACTTTGTTAAAGGTAGGGGCTAGGGGCGCAAAATATTTTGCTTGTCCATTCCAAGTGCGCCCCTCCAGGGTGCTGTTGGAGAGATGCAGCTCTGCAGCGCTCCACCAACATTCTGTCAAAAATAAATAAATCTAACATAAATCATGTAGCAGATATAGGATATGGTAGAAAGAGTGTGTGGTCTTTTCTGTAATCTACAGGTTGGAGATAACATGAATGACAATGTAATGAGACAGACAATTTTTACGATCAAATAGCCTAACATAAATGGCGCTCAATCAAATAAAAAATGCGCTGTCATGTTAACAAGCAACATTTCCTAAAAACAGAACAGGTCGAAGTAAAATGGACAGTATTAAATGGACAATCACAACTTTTGTCCAGGAGTTTCACCCCATTGTCATGATCAGTGGTTTCAAGTTTGTATCTGTCAATTTTTGACAAGCTAATCATAGTGAAAAAGAAAATACTTCTGCATTACCCGCTGTGTAAACACATTGCAAATTGGCTCGCAAAAACTCCTGGGTAGCTGATATTCAGAGCTTAAATAGCCAAATTAATTAGTCACAAGAATCAGGACTAATAAAGCCAATGCAATGGCCTGTTTTACACACGGTGGGCCTACTACATTAGTGGGCATTCATAAAATGTCATTGGAGGCTGACATGGTAGGCTACATCCCAGTAAGCACGAGCCGACGTCATTTGGATGTAATTTTTTTTGTCCTGCCCTGACGTCATTTTTTGGTGTTTTACAAACGTTAGGCTTACCACATAGATGGGCATTCATAAAATGTAAATTCAGGCAACACTTTGCTACACCTCAGTAAGCACGAACCGACGCCTTTTGGACATATTTTTTTGGTGCAGTTCAGCCTTGATTTCAACATCCACAGACATTGGTTTTTGATCCAGACCAAATCTGAACCAATCATAGACGTCTATATGTTTGGTTCAGATTTTGTCCGGTCTGGATCAGCCTTGATTTGGCCCAAACATAGACGTAGAACACCTATAAATTACTTATTTTCAACTTTCATTCAGAACCAAAAATGAGCATGATTTCAACATCTGCAAACATCTGTAAAAAATGGACTTTCATCATCTGGAAAATAAGTATTTTCAATATCATTCAGAACTGTCTGGACGCCTTTTCAACATTCTGAAAATGTGTATTTTAAACATACGGAAAATACCTTTTCACCACCTTTCAACTTACTTATTTTTAGACGTCTTTCCAACGTCATTATTCTTACTGGGACTATTCTAGTTTTGCGGGGGCAGCATTCTTTGGTCTCACCTATGGCGGCAGAACGGCAAGGACCGGCCCTGGCTTGTCTGAATTATTTCTAGACAACCACAGGAAGACACAAATCCAGTGTTAGCAGTGACAAATCACTAATGATTGGAGTTAATTGTCTCTACTGGATATTCTATTGTTCATCCTCATTGTGTATTTAATTGCTTGCCAAGTTGTCTGCTAGCCTACTTATGTGTATAGAGCGTATACCTCCAGCCCTGATATTCAAATAAAGCCACTTAAAAAGGACACAGGGGTGCTTTTTCTCTGGCTTTGAATTAGCATATTCTCCCCTTGTGTGTAACAGTTAATTAATTATCCATTAGTCATTGTGAATTGTTACCAGAGATGGAAACATGTGGGTTCACTGAGAAGTGGCTGACATCTGAACGGATCACATGGAATGTTCTCCCACAGTGAACTTTGACATGGAACCTTGCACATGGAACCCTCTCACCAGGGAAGACAAGAACACTTCTAGCCTACCTCTTTGATCCTTTCTAATGTAGGTGTTACTAACCATTACAAAGACTTTCCACCTAGATAGCTAAACCAAAATTGAGTCATGGTCTGGTAAATAGAATTTTCAATCAAGCAGATGACTTATTTATGTATACCGTTTATGTTTCATTACTTTTGCTGTCAAAGTGATGAAGAAGGATCTTCCAAGAGAGTTTGAGTGCCACTAAGGTGGTAATACTTATCCTGACCTGCATCACAGCTAGACTTCAGATTAATAAATGCCCTGAACTACTGAGCAATTAATTAATTTAGACAGAATGGCCCACACAAATAACACTGTCATATGTTATTAACTGTCCTGAAGAGTAAGATCATGTTTATTGAAGTGAAATAAATCACAGTAGATTGTCTAAATTAAGAGCAGAATGAGGTTTGGTAATCATGTTAACTGGGTGACTCAATTTCATCTAACACAACATGATTCTGTGTATCATCAAATGACTGAAAAACACATTCCCATTCATTTAGGTAAGTGCTTCATTATTGTTTGAATTTATTTGAATTTAAAATAATGATATTGCAAATTGCAAATGTACTGTAACTCCTTTCAAAACTAAGCAGAATGATGCTGCTGTCTAAATATCATTCAGTTTGTTAGATGTTTAGAACTGGCATTCTCAGGACAAATGGAAAATATTCCCATTTCACTGAGTTGATTACCATATAGAAAGCCAGAGCTATTGATAAACTGAAAGTAAAGGAAAAAGGTTAGAAGTAAATGTCATTATATCACTGGAAATCCAAAATCTCACAACTGATTAGATTATATACTTGTCTGTCATTGTAAAATGTCTGATGATCTTTCCCTGTACAGTGAAATACCACTGAAGCCTAAGATGTGAAATATTCACATCTCCAGAATGAGCCTTTGTCGAGACATCTGAAAGAGACAGAGGCATTGGATCTAGGCCCCCAAGTGAGGGTGGTTCTTTAAATTTAAATGAATCCAGATACTAAGGTACATATGTGTTCCTGTCTGTGCGTAGGGCTGTTACGGTGACCATATTGCTGACACACCGGAGGTCACAAGTCATGATTGCAGTCAAATTCCACGTGGTAATTAGGCTTCTCCAACCTCTGATGCTGCTGATGGTCAGGAGTAGCCTACCAAGCTTGCTAACTGCCTGGTACTCAGCATTCTCTTGTCCCTCGATTTACTCTGACATAAATGCAAATGTAATCGAAAATCGAATCAAACACTTAATGAGAGCCCATGAGCTCATGTTGCATTTCTATAAGCTATGCAATTGCATGAGAAATCTGAATTTTAATGGGCTCTATTAAAAAGAGGAGGATCCCATCAGTTTTCTGTAGGTTAGGCCTAATACACTGCTCAAAAAAATAAAGGGAACACTAAAATAACAGATCCTAGATCTGAATGAATGAAATATTCTTATTAAATACTTTTTTCTTTACATAGTTGAATGTGCTGACAACAAAATCACAAAAATGATCAATGGAAATCAAATTTATCAACCCATGGAGGTCTGGATTTGGAGTCACACTCAAAATTAAAGTGGAAAACCACACTACAGGCTGATCCAACTTTGATGTAAAGTCCTTAAAACAAGTCAAAATGAGGCTCAGTAGTGTGTGTGGCCTCCACGTGCCTGTATGACCTCCATACAACGCCTGGGCATGCTCCTGATGAGGTGGCGGATGGTCTCCTGAGGGATCTCCTCCCAGACCTGGACTAAAGCATCCACCAACTCCTGGACAGTCTGTGGTGCAACGTGGCATTGGTGGATGGAGCGAGACATGATGTCCCAGATGTGCTCAATTGGATTCAGGTCTGGGGAACGGGCGGGCCAGTCCATAGCATCAATGCCTTCCTCTTGCAGGAACTGCTGACACACTCCAGCCACATGAGGTCTAGCATTGTCTTGCATTAGGAGGAACACAGGGCCAACCGCACCAGCATATGGTCTCACAAGGGGTCTGAGGATCTCATCTCGGTACCTAATGGCAGTCAGGCTACCTCTGGCGAGCACATGGAGGGCTGTGCGGCCCCCCAAAGAAATGCCACCCCACACCATGACTGACCCACCGCCAAACCGGTCATGCTGGAGGATGTTGCAGGCAGCAGAACGTTCTCCACGGCGTCTCCAGACTCTGTCACGTCTGTCACATGTGCGTGTGAACCTGCTTTCATCTGTGAAGAGCACAGGTCGCCAGTGGCGAATTTGCCAATCTTGGTGTTCTCTGGCAAATGCCAAACGTCCTGCACGGTGTTGGGCTGTAAGCACAACCCCCACCTGTGGACGTCGTACCACCCTCATGGACGTCATACCACCCTCATGGAGTATGTTTCTGACCGTTTGAGCTGACACATGCACATTTGTGGCCTGCTGGAGGTCATTTTGCAGGGCTCTGGCAGTGCTCCTCCTTGCACAAAGGCGGAGGTAGCGGTCCTGCTGCTGGGTTGTTGCCCTCCTACGGCCTCCTCCACGTCTCCTGATGTACTGGCCTGTCTCCTGGTAGCGCCTCCATGCGCTGGACACTACGCTGACACACACAGCAAACCTTCTTGCCACAGCTCGCATTGATGTGCCATCCTGGATGAGCTGCACTACCTGAGCCACTTGTGTGGGTTGTAGACTCTGTCTCATGCTACCACTAGAGTGAAAGCACCGCCAGCATTCAAAAGTGACCAAAACATCAGCCAGGAAGCATAGGAACTGAGAAGTGGTCTGTGGTCACCACCTGCAGAACCACTCTTTTATTGGGGGTGTCTTGCTAATTGCCTATAATTTCCACCTTTTGTCTATTCCATTTGCACAACAGCATGTGAAATTTATTGTCAATCAGTGTTGCTTCCTAAGTGGACAGTTTGATTTCACAGAAGTGTGATTGACTGTGTTCCCTTTATTTTTTTGAGCAGTGTATATTTATTTCTCAAGTTTCCTAATATTAAGCACATTTCTTCTCTTTATAATAGGAGTATAGCCTACCTGGCTGGCATGCACATGAATCACGGGAATAGAGTCCTCCATTCGCTATTTAAGTGCACAGATGACATGTATTTTTTCCCCTGTCCCTGATTTGAGACAGGTGCGTGATAATGGTCCACTCTAAATCAAAACTAATTTCGCAAATATTTTATTTAGTATATGTAAAGACGAAAGTAAATAAAAAATAGTCTGATGGGTGACAATATTGGCCTATCACTTGTGAATGATGCCCAGCTTGTGTGCAGTCAGGCAAGAAACAGCGCATGCCTTTTTTTGGCAACTTTTTCAAATCATTAGTCGCAAACCTCATGTAGCCTAGCCCTAGCACTCACCGACCGGTAGCACTCACATCTGTAGCCATGAAGTGTTTTGAAAGGTTGGTCATGGCTCACATCAACACCATTATCCCAAAAACCCTAGACCCACTCCGATTTGCATACCGCCCCAACAGATCCACAAATGATGCAATCTCTATTGCACTCCACAGTGCCCTTTCACACCTGGAAAAAAGGAACATCTATTTGAGAATGCTATTAGTTGACTACAGCTCAGCGTTCAACACCATATTTTACTCAAAGCTCATCACTAAGCTAAGTACCCTAGGACTAAACACCTCCCTCTGCAACTGGATCCTGAACTTACTGACGGGCTGCCCCCAGGTGGTAAGGGTAGGTAACAACACATCCGCCACGCTGATCCTTAACACAGGGGCCCCTCAGGGGTGTGTGCTCAGTCCCCTCCTGTACTCCCTGTTCACTCATGACTGCACGGCCAGGCATGTCTCTAACACCATCATTAAGTTTGCCATTGACACAACAGCTTGATGACCAACAACAACGAGACAGCATATAGGGAGGAGGTCAGAGACCTGGCCATGTGGTGCCAGGACAGCAACCTCTACCTCAATGTGATCAAGACTAAGGAGATGATTCTGGACTACAGGAAAAAGAGGACCGAGCACACCCCCATTCTCATTGATGGGGCTGTAGTTCAGCAGGTTGAGAGTGTCCACATCACCAACAAACTATCATGGTCCAAGCACACCAAGACAGTCGTGAAGAGGGCACAACAAAACCTATTACCCCCCCAGGAGACTGAAAAGATTTGGCATGGGTCCTCAGAGCCTCAAAAGGTTCTGCAGCTGCACCATCGAGAGCATCCTGACTGGTTGCATCACTGCCTGATATCGCAACTGCTTGGCCTCCGACCGCAAGGCACTACAGAGGATAGTTTGTACGGCCCAGTACATCACCGGGGCTAAGCTCCCTGCCATCCAGGACCTCTATACCAGGTGGTGTCAGAGGAAGGCCCTAAAAAATTGTCAAAGACTCCAGCCACCCTAGTCATAGACTGTTCTCTCTGCTACCGCACGGCAAGCGGTACTGGAGCACCAAGTCTAGGTCCAAGAGGCTTCTAAACAGCTTCTACCCTCAAGCCATAAGACTCCTGAACATCTAATCGAATGACTACCCAGACTTCTTGCATTCCCCCCCCCCCTCTTTTACGTTGCCCCTGTTCTCTGTTATTATATATGCATAAGTCACTTTAATAACTCTACCCACATGTATATATTACCTCAATTACCTCGACTAACCGATGCCCCCGCACATTGACTCTGTACCGGTATCCCCTGTATATAGCCTCGGTATTGTTATTTTACTGCTGCTCATTAATTATTTGTGACTTTATTTATTGTTTTTTAGGTATTTTTCTTAAAACTGCATTGTTGGTTAAGGTTCTTGTAAGTTAGCATTTCACTGTTGTATTCGGCTCATGTAACAAATACAATTTGATTTGATTTATAGGTTTTGATAAGGTTTGTATCACAGCTAAAGCAGAAAAATAACTTCTTAAAATTAAGCACATTATTCTGGTTTACAGCGGGAGTAGAGCATAACTTTGAGAATGGCGTTTCCCGCTAATTGATTTGATTTTGGAATATTGTGCTTATAGTCTACTGTACTGCCGTGTGCACATTGCTGTGCTTATTATGTGAAAAAATAGCCTAATAGTTGATCAACATTTTAAGCTAAACTTTCTGATCTGTTGCATCAGCATAATTTGTTTTAAGCATTTGTTTTATGCTTGTGGTTGTATTCATTTGGGATCTATAGCATCCCACAACTGTCCCAGACTGTGTTTAGAATATTTATTTATATGCACAGAATAGAATAGGTTAGCTATGGTACTATAGGGGATAGTAGATAGACATAGGCTAATGTTTCTGCTGTCCGTTAGGCCTACTCATCTTGTTGGCTGACGGAAAGTAAATGTGAACAGTTCTTCCAACATCTTTAATATGCGCCTCGGAATTCAATAAGGACTCATGAAGTTGCGTCCCCGATATGTCTGTCTTCACTTGTAGCCTGTGAGTAGGACCCAATCTTGTGACGGGCATTGGTCAATAAGAATTGGGAGAGATCTGAGAGAGCCATGTGAGTGAGAGGTGCTTTGGCCCACGCAGCCAGGGGAAGGGAATTGTTATTATTATATTCAGCCCAAAGGCACAACGTCCACTGGCCGCAAAAGGCATGTATTCTTTTAGGGGGCATTACGGACACACAAAGGGGATACCACCGGGAAATTCGAGGCACTATCAAGTGCTTGTCTAATTGTGAATGCGAGACTGATGAAGTGTGTGCAAAAAAAGCCTTTCATGCAACTTTTTTCAAATCATCATTAGAGTCGCATCATACAGCCTTAGAATGTATTAAAAATCGAAACATATAGCCCAACATTTGTATCACAACTAAAGTTGCATAAATACCTCTAAATTAAGCATATTGGAGGAACTGTTTCTTTGTTAACTACTCAACACAGAATATCCGCATGTGAACACTCCCTCCCTCAAATCGTTTGAAGGAAATATCCTTTCTATTCTCTTTAGCTATGTTCAATTGAATTCTTAATTCTTTAAAATAGTTCAAAATTATGCCATGGAATTCAAAGCAAATCTTGTCTGCTAAATGAGCTGGTGTAACCCACAGCCATAATGTATGACATGGCCAGATCATTGTCTAACATAAGGACAACTCACAGTATGCTATTCTGTTCTTCTGACTACATTTTCTTCATATCATGTTTCTTTAGACCTGTTTAAAGTAAATCCTGTATTTATTGTGGCGGTGTAGGCTATAATAAATGGATTTATTCGTTTTTAAAATGTAGATGTCCCAAAGGTCTGCAGCATACCACCCTGCATACCACTGCTGGCTTGCTTCTGAAGCTAAGCAGGGTTGGGCCTGGTCAGTCCCTGGATGGGAGACCAGATGCTGCTGGAAGTGGTATTGGAGGGCCAGTAGGAGGCACTCTTTCCTCTGGTCTAATAAAATATCCCAATTCCCCAGGGCAGTGATTGGGGACACTGCCCTGTGTAGGGTGCCGTCTTTCGGATGGGACGTTAAACGGGTGTCCTGACTCTCTGAGGTCATTAAAGATCCCTTGGCACTTATCGTAAGAGTAGGGGTGTTAACCCCGGTGTCCTGAATAAATTCCCAATATGGCACTCAAACCATCATGGTCACCTAATAATCCCCAGTTTACAATTGGCTCATTCATCCCCCTCCTCTCCCCTGTAACTATTCCCCAGGTCGTTGCTGCAAATGAGAACGTGTTCTCAGTCAACTTACCTGGTAAAATAACGGTAAAATAAAATAAAAAGTCGCTCGTAGGCTATGCGTGGAAGCCAGGAGATGCTAAATGTGTTAACGGACTTTAACGGTCAATTACTGTGAGACCGGCAGTTATTTGCTTGACAATCATCGGCTGACAAAATGTCATGACCGCCACAGCTCTATCTGTGCATCTGTGATTATGTACATTTCAACAATATAAGGCTTCTGTTGATTTTCAGCATGGAAAGTAGTGACCCTAATAGGAAAAGCATATATGAGTAGACGCCAGCAGTCAGGACCGAGCCTGTACCGTGTACCGTGCAACATTTGCACTTGTCTTTTCTTACTAGCACTGACTGCTAATTACTGCTTTATTGAGAACACATTTTACTTACCATGACTGCAATGTGTGTTATTCTGCATAATTCCATTAAGTAAAGCTCCAGCCTTTTGATTATTATTATTTTTCATTATTTTTACCAGTCAGCTCCCTTTGGAACACTATGGAATTTTTATATTAAAAACCGAAGAAGAAAAAACACCCACAAAGTATTTGTTTCTCTGGAAATAGAAAGGCTAAGGGGGCAGATGATAACCCAAACACTTGTTGTGCTTTGATTAAAATAACTGGGTGACTTCTACTACTACAGGGTATTGTTGCTTTTGTCCTATTTTTCTTTCACTTACGTGTTTTGATTCATGGTATTATGAATGTGCTTCTCCCCTAGACTCCTCTTGCCTGTGGAACCAGTTTGCCTGTTCTAAGAACAAGTGTATCGCCAAGCAGTGGCTGTGTGATGGAGAGAACGACTGTGAGGACGGACTGGATGAGAGTGTGCAGATATGTGGTAAGTACCCAAGGTCATATAGCTATACTTTGGGTGAAGATTGCATGTATTTCAAACATGTAGTTTGAGACTAGTCGGAGACCATTCCCAGTTGGCTTGACAACATGATTACAACATTGTTTTGAGACCAGTTGGAGACCTTTTAGTTTTAGACTAGTTTCTAGACTATTGAAATGATAACACAGAAATTAAGTTAGAGACATATTGAAAATACTTTGATGGGTGGTGAGGCCAAGAGGCAGAGCAATTTCACCATGTAAATTAGATGTAACAATAATGAATTTGCCAATAAAAATAAATAATCATACAACAATAAATATAAAATATTTGCAGAGAATATTGGTATAATTGGATTGTAATGGAAATGTCAAGGCAATATGAATGAAATAGCCCTAAGCTTTTTCCTTGCACTATTGCAATCAAAAGCAAAGAAGTGCATTTTAAACAGACAAGCATTATTGAGCAAATGTACTTACCTTTATTGTCACAGTATGAGGCTTTGTATTGTCTCTGAGGCCACATACAGATCTTGTACGATATAGGCCTCTGCTTGAATATACAGATTAATTTGACCCTGTTTGCTACAGCAGGAAAATAATCCTGCAGCAACTGGAAATGTGATTATTGTAATTAATGGACCCTTTTGTAGGGGTTGATACATTTTTCGTGAGGGAAAATCAAGTCTGAACTGTCAAAGTGGAAATTACAAACTTCAGAAGCATTTTTAAAACAGTTATACAAGTTTTACATATCCTGCATTGCAGGAAAGTTATCCTGCAACAGGGTGATCAAATTAAGATCCTAGATCTGTAATTTTTCCATCCTTTACATTGTTACTCATTTATGTCTTAGGTTATAGTTCAGTTTAGCCAAGTCTGCAGTTTGTTTGACCTACATCTTTCTCTCTATTGACCCTTAGGTTTGGTAACGTGTGCTCCAGGGTTATTCAGCTGCCCTGGGTCCTACGCCTGTGTCCCTAAACGCTGGCTCTGTGACGGGGAGAGAGACTGTCCTGATGGCAGCGACGAACTGGCTGCAGCTGGATGTGGTAAGTTTGCAATGAGACTCCATGTTAATTTGAAATACTAAAGACTGTATTGTCTGTGGCTCAATCTGCTGGTGTGATGTTGTGTCATCTACAGTGCATTCAGAAGGTATTCAGACGCCTTCCCTTTTTCCACATTTGGTTACGTTAAAGCATTATTCTAAAATGGATTAAATTAAATGCTTTCCTCATCAATTTACACACAATATAACCCATAATGACAAAGCGAAAACAGGTTTTTACAAATTTTAGCAAATGTATTTTTTTAAATTTTTGAATACCTTCTTTACATAAGTATTCAGAACCTTTGCTAAGAGACTCTAAATTGAGCTCAAAGTGCATCCTGTTTCCATTGATCATCCTTGAGATGTTTCTACAACTTGATTGGAGTCCACCTGTGGTAAATTCCATTGATTAGACATAATTTGGAAAGGCACATACCTGTCTATATGAAGGTCCCACTGTTGACAGCGCATGTCAGAGCAAAAACCAAGCCATGAGGTTGAAGGAATTGTCCGTAGAGGTCAGAGACAGGATTGTGTCGAAGCACAGATCTGGGGAAGGGTGCTAAAAAATGTCTGCAGCATTGAAGGTCCCCAAGAACACAGTGGCCTCCATCATTCTTAAATGGAAGAGGTTTGGAACCACCAAGACTCTTCCTAGAGCTGGCGACAATTTGGGGAGAAGGGCCATGGTCTGGGAGGTGACCAAGAACATGATGGTCACTCTGACAGAGCTTCAGAGTTAATTTGTGGAGATGGGAGAACCTTCCAGAAGGACAACCATCTTTGCAGCACTCCACTAATCAGGGCTTTATGCTAGAGGGGCCAGACGGAAGCCACTCCTCGGTAAAAGGCACATGACAACCCGCTTGGAGTTTGCCAAAAGGCACCTAATGGACTCTCAGACCATGAGAGAAGATTCTCTGGTCTGATGAAACCAAGATTGATCTCCTTGGACTGAATGCCACGCATCACGTCTGGAGGAAACCTGGCACAATCCCTTCGGTGAAGCATGGTGGTGGCAGTATGTTTTAAAAAAATGTCTTTGCTTTGTCATCGTGGGGTATTGTGTGTAGTTTGATGAGGGGAAAAAACAATTGAATCCATTTTAGAATAGGGCTGTAACATAACAAAATGTAACGGGTCTGAACACGTTTACAAAAAGTAAACGGGTCTGAACACTTTCCAAATTCACTGTATGTCAATGTTAACCTCTAACGAGCACCTACCCCGGGTCCGGGATCACCCCCCACCCCCCCCCCACACTGATTAGCATCGCTAGCATAGCATCACAATTAAATAGTAGCATCTAAATATCATTAAATCACAAGTCCAAGACACCTAATGAAAGATACAGATCATGTGAATAAAGCCACCATTTCAGATTTTTAAAATGTTTTACAGGGAAGACAAAATATGTAAATCTATTAGCTAACCACGTTAGCAAAAGACATCACTTTTCTAACTCCATCAGTTTCTTACTCCATCAGGTGCTATCACCAATTCGGCTAAACTAAGATATTGATAGCCACTAACCAAGAAAAAACCTAATCAGATGACAGTCTGATAACATATTTATGGTATAGGATAGTTTTTTTTTGAAAAATCTGCATTTTTCAGGTATAAATCACAGTTCTACATTGCAGCTGCAATCTGAAATAGTGCCGACGCAGCCAGAACAATTACAGAGACCAACGTCATATAACTAATTACTTATCTTAAAACATTTCAGAAAAAATACACAGCGTACAGATATTGAAAGCCCAACATCTGGTGAATCCAAACAATATTTCTGATTTATTAAAGGAACATTTCACAGCTAGACACTATTTGGGGTGTTTTTCCAGTCTCCCTCAAAAATGATGAGTTATGAAAAGTGTTTTGGACATAATTATTATTTATATTTTTGCGTTGGGAGAGTTCAACCAATGATGCCATCGGTTGAATGAGCATGCTGTCTGATCTAAAAAATAAATGGATGTCGCGATCGCGTTGACATGAACGAGAGGACCAAGGCGCAACATGATTTGAATACATCTTCTTTTAAATAACAACGACGAAGATGAACACGACACACTATTACAACACTAACGAAAACAACAAACGATCGTGAAAACTTCAAACGTAAGTGCACACACAAACTACTTACGTCGAACTATACATATACACAAACAATGACCCACAAACAGCTAAAGCCTATGGCAGCCTTAAATATGGCTCCCAATTAGAGACAACCGAAATCAGCTGTCTCTAATTGAGAACCCATTCCGGCCACCATAGACTTTCCTAGAACTACACCCAACATAGACACAGCTAGACACATACACTCAACACAAAACCATAAACTACAACAAACACCCCCTCTACCATATAATACCCCAAAATACACACATACCCCATGTCACACCCTGACCTAACTAAAATAATAAATAAAACAAATAATACTAAGGCCAGGGCGTGACATAACCCCCCCCTTAAGGTGCGAACTCCGGACGCACCAGCACATAGTCTAGGGGAGGGTCTGGGTGGGCTTCCTTCCATGGCGGCGGCTCCGGCACTGGTCGTGGTCCCCACCCCACCATAGTCATAAGGGGCAGCACCGGGATAATGGGGAGCACCGGGATAAGGGGCAGCACCGGGATAAGGGGCAGCACCGGGATAAGGGGCAGCACCAGGATAAGGGGCAGCACCAGGATAAGGGGCAACACCAGGATAATGGGCAGATCCTGGCTGGATGGCTCATGGCTGGCTGACAGATCTGGCTGCTGACGGATCCGGCTTCTCATGGCTGGCAGACGGATCTGGACGCTCATGGCTGGCTGGCGGCTCTGGCAGATCCTGTCTGGTTGGCGGCTCTGGCAGATCCTGACTGACGAATGGCTCTAGCGGCTCCTGACTGACGGCTCTGACGGCTCGGGACAGACGGGCGGCTCTAATGGCTCTGGACAGACGGATGGCTCAGACGGCACTGGGCAGACGGATGGCTCAGATGGCGCTGGGGAGACGGATGGCTCAGACGGCGCTGGGGAGACGGATGGCTCAGACGGCGCTGGGGAGACGGATGGCTCAGACGGCGCTGGGGAGACGGATGGCTCAGACGGCGCTGGGGAGACGGATGGCTCTGGCCGGATGAGGCGCACTGTAGGCCTG
Organism: Salvelinus fontinalis; assembly: GCF_029448725.1. NCBI lineage: Eukaryota > Metazoa > Chordata > Actinopteri > Salmoniformes > Salmonidae > Salvelinus > Salvelinus fontinalis. The sequence continues at coordinate 28,969,712 of NC_074683.1, read as the reverse complement.
GTGCGTGGTGCCGGAACTGGAGGCACCGGGCTAAAGGCACGCACTTTCAGGCTAGTGCGGGGAGAAGGAACAGGGCATACTGGACCCTGGGGACGCACATTAGGCCTAGTGCGTGGGGCCGGAACTGGTGGTACCGGACTGGGGACACGCATCTCAGGGCTAGTGCGGGGAGCAGCAACAGGATGCACAGGACTCTGGAGACGCACAGGAGGCTTAGTGCGTGGTGCCGGAATTGGTGGTACCGGGCTGGAGACACGCACCATAGGACGAGTGCGTGGAGGAGGAACAGGGCTCTGGAGACACACTGGAAGCCTGTTACGTGGTGTAGGCACTGGTGGAACTGAACTGGGGCGGGGAGGTGGCGCCGGAAATACCGGACCATGCAGGCGTACTGGTTCCCTTGAACACCGAGCCTGCCCAACCTTACCTGGTTGAATGCTCCCCGTCGCCCGACCAGTGCGGGAAGGTGGAATAACCCGCACCGGGCTATGTAGGCGAACCGGGGACCCCATGCGTAAGGCTGGTGCCATGTATACCGGCCCGAGGAGAGGCACTGGAGACCAGACGCGTTGAGCCGGTATCATGGCACCTGGCTCAATGCCCAATCTAGCCCTACCACTGCGGGAAGGTGGAATAACCTGCACCGGGCTATGAACACGTACAGGAGACACCGTGCGCTCTACTGCGTAACACGGTGTCCGCCCGTACTCCCGTTCTCCACGGTTAGCCTGGGAAGTGGGCGCAGGTCTCCTACCTGCCCTCAGCCCACTACCTCTTAGCCTACCCCCAAGAAATTTTTGGGTAGTACTCGCGGGTCTCCAGCCTTGTCTCCGTGCTGCCTCCTCATATCGCCTCCTCTCGGCTTTCGCTGCCTCCAGCTCTTCACGAGGGAGGCGATATTCTCCCGGTTGCGCCCAAGGTCCGTTACCATCCAAAATCTCCTCCCATGTCCATGAATCCTTAATGCCTTGATCCTGTTGCCGCTGGTCATGTTGCTTGATCCGGTATTGGTGGGTCATTCTGTCACGATCGCGTTGACATGAACGAGAGGACCAAGGCGCAACATGATTTGAATACATCTTCTTTTTAATAACAACGACGAAGATGAACACGACACACTATTACAACACTAACGAAAACAACAAACGATCGTGAAAACTTCAAACGTAAGTGCACACACAAACTACTTACGTCGAACTATACATATACACAAACAATGACCCACAAACAGCTAAAGCCTATGGCAGCCTTAAATATGGCTCCCAATTAGAGACAACCGAAATCAGCTGTCTCTAATTGAGAACCCATTCCGGCCACCATAGACTTTCCTAGAACTACACCCAACATAGACACAGCTAGACACATACACTCAACACAAAACCATAAACTACAACAAACACCCCCTCTACCATATAATACCCCAAAATACACACATACCCCATGTCACACCCTGACCTAACTAAAATAATAAATAAAACAAATAATACTAAGGCCAGGGCGTGACAATGGAGTAATGTTTTGTAGCAATTGTTTTGGCATTTGTGTTTCACCAATTGCACAATCACGTTAGCAGCGAGGATATATTGTTGTCCTTATTCAATAGAGCAATTGGACACAACGATGCTCCTATCTGCCACAACATTTCAGGGTATCTAGATTGACTCATTTTCCCTGGCTTTGTAAAGATTTCAGCCTGATGAGAACCCTACTTCCTTGTCCAATTATGTTCCCACCCTTGAATTCTTTTCAAAATTGGGGCGGTACTAGTTTCTACAGGTTCACGGGAGCTATGTTACTGTCTGTCATAAATTGCTGAATAATTACAATGACTGCTCCTGATGATTCCTCTCACCATGAAGAGCTGGACGACGAAACAGTTTTTGAAATTATTTTACACAGGGATATACAGCCCTACATTTCAGCTGGAATAAACGGAAGAGGAATTGATACAGCAAAAACTGCGAGACCAGCAAGCAGCGATAGGGAGCCACGGTCAGATTTCAACTCGTGGTACCTATGAGGGTGCTCTCCAGCCATGCCGATGGAAGAGGAATGTTTGTGCTGCAACGAATTTGATCGCTGACAGTTCTTACAGAGTGTCAGTGCAGAGAGGCAGTGCAGAGAGGCAGTGCAGAGAGTCAGTGCAGAGAGTCAGTGCAGAGGGTCAGTGCAGAGTGTCAGTGCAGAGTGTCAGTGCAGAGTGTCAGTGCAGAGGGTCAGTGCAGAGGGTCAGTGCAGAGAGTCAGTGCAGAGAGTCAGTGCAGAGAGTCAGTGCAGAGAGTCAGTGCAGAGAGTCAGTGCAGAGGGTCAGTGCAGAGAGTCAGTGCAGAGGGTCAGTGCAGACCCTATGCATGGATTGTGAGTGAGTGAGAGACAGAGAGAGACAGACCATCGAAGTTTCGCACATATGGATAGACGGGTGCTGGAGACGTTCTTCAAAACTTCCAAGATCAACTGGCGGTGTCGGCCTAGACCAGCTGGACCAGGAGGACAAATTAGTAAGTTGTTTTGCTGTCGTTAGCTAGCAACATAAGCTTTCGTGATCGAATCGGCTATAACCGGGCTTGCTAGTACCATTACAAGTCAAGTTAGCCAAGTTTAGCTAGCTAGCTTTGTTTGCTTTACCCTAAATATAATGAACCCTTATTTTATAGCTAGCTAGTTAGTTAATGTTAGCTTGCTAGTTTAGCAAGCCTCAGTGCATCTTATTTGGAGCAAAACTGGATAAATGTTTTGATGATGATGAAGAGTAAAGTAATGACTTTGGCATTATGACTCATAATAGTCTTTGAGTTTCTATACCTGTGTGTTGTAGCTAGCTAGGTAACTAATGTGTGTCTGTATTGTGCTGCTACATTAGGGATACAGACAATACACAATAATTGCCCATGAAAGTCTAATAGTGTTTTTTGTCATTCTCTTATAGACAATACCGTTTGGTGGCCTGCAGATTATTTTTGGAAGAAACGTGGGAAGAACGTGGGAAGAAACTAGGCAGAGGACACTGAATCCCCTTGCCTGCATGTGTTGTTGTTGGCCATTCGAGCAATTTATCCCTCACACAATGGACAGTAGGTTGGATACAAAGACGATGATGACCCGAGGAGATGTGAAAGGTCCCATAACAACAATCTCACCTTGTATTAAAGTGACTCCGAACACCTCGCTGCACTCACCAAACACACCATATGCAAGTATTCCCTTCGTAGAACTGTAGTATACAGTACTGGTCAAAAGTTTGGACACCTACTTGTTCAAGGGTTTTTCTATATTTTTTCACTATTTTCTACATTGTAGAATAATAGTGAAGACATCAAAACTATGAAATAACACATGGATTCATGTAGCAACCAAAAAAGTGTTAAACAAATCAAAATATATTAAGATTTTGGATTCTTTAAAGTAGCCACCCTTTGCCTTGATGACAGTTTTGCACACTCCTGGCATTCTCTCAACCAGCTTCACGGGACAGTCACCTGGAATGCATTTCACTTAACAGGTGTGCCTTGTTAAAAGTTAATTTGTGCAATGTATTTCCTTCTTAATGCACACTCCTGGCATGCTCTCAACCAGCTTCATAGTTTTGATGTCTTCCCTATTATTTCCAATGTAGAAAATAGTACAAATAAAGAAAAACCCTTGAATGAGTAGGTGTATCCAAACTTTTGACTGGTACTGTATATTATAAGCATTAGTAGTATATTTTTCTGCTACTATATATATATATGTCATAAATTGCTGTAACTGTTCCTGCATACTGCTGTGTAAACTCACCTCGATCTCCAGAGCAAATAAACTTTGTATTGAATACAAGCCATGTCTACTTATTTTCTACATTAAAACACGTTTACTTGCCAGCAAATGAAAGTTGAAATGATACACCAACTCCCTGCATCATTTTTTTAAGCAGTAAGATTGTAGCTAGTTACTTCCAAATACATTTCATGAATATTGTAGCTAGTTACAATGATTTGATCCAGGAGTTGAAGTCAACACTTTATTGGTTTCTGATGCAGTAGGAATCATTTAGTCACTGGTCAGTACACTTGTAAAAAAGATTCTATATTAAACCTTTTGTCAAACTCCATTATATACATATGTACAAGAGCTAGCAATATCTATACCACAATTCAGTTGTGAGCATACTAGGCATTCTATATTATACTACAACATCATGTGTTGGTTAAATGTTCCAGGCAGGGTCCTGAATGTTCTTTAGCTGGTGAAGCTTGTCTTGTGTTGTGCAATGCCAGCTGGTCTTGCAGATGCACTCCATGACCTTTGACTCAGACTATACACTTTGGCTCTTGCCAGCAGTCTTTTCCTCTTCCGAGTCAGATGATGTTGAGCTTGCGCTTGTTCCCGGCTGAAAGCTTTTATCCAATAGGTCTACATGATCTGTACTACTAAAGCTGGTGTCGAGGTCATCATCGAAATCAGCAGCAGGAGTAGTCTGTAGGAAACACATTAGTCTTACAACCAGGAAACGTAGATAGCCTGTTTCTACTGGTGAGATGCAGAAATGCTTGTACAGTATTGCGTCTAGTAAGGACACCTATTATATGTATAAAAAAATATATATATATATAATACATATTGTTGGACGTATACAGTAATAGAGCAGCAGTGGAATTTCCCTTTATTTGTTTTTGTAACAAGTGTTAACTTCTTCTGGCTGCAAGCCCGAGGCCGGCCACAATATGACAACAGCCACTTCAAGTGCAGGGCGCGAAATTCAAAATATATTTTTTTGAAATATTTAACTTTCACACATTAACAAGTCCAATACAGCAAATGAAAGGTACACATCTTGTGAATCCAGCCAACATGTCCGATTTTTAAAATGTTTTACAGCGAAAACAGCACGTATATTTATGTTAGCTCACCACCAAATACAAAAAAGGACAGACATTTTTCACAGCACAGGTAGCATGCACAAAGCCAACCTAACTAACCAAGAACCAACCAAACTAACCAACAAACAACTTCATCAGATGACAGTCTTATAACATGTTATTCAATAAATCTATGTTTTGTTTGAAAAATGTGCATATTTCAGGTGTAAATCATAGTTTACATTGCAGCTACAATCAGAAATTGCACCGAAAGCAGCCAGAATAATTACAGACACCAACGTCAAATACCGCAGGACAATGTTTTGGAAACCCTGCTCTAGAGTGCCATGATATTGTCAACTCATAGTGTAACCCTCCAACCATATTTCTCCCCCCCCCCCCCCCCCCCCCAGCACCCAACAACACATGTGATGACAACTCCTTCCTTTGCCACAACGAAGCCTGCGTTCCCCAGCGTTTTGTCTGTGACCATGACGACGACTGTGGGGATGGATCTGACGAGTCACTTGAATGTGGCAAGTAGATTTGTTGCTTTGTCTTTTAATACCGCCCATAGAGTAATAACTAGGTTATAACATTATAATAAGTTATAACAGAGATTTAACTAATTAATACCTTACTGTAAGTTGGAAATATAATGACTTTTCAGTAATCTAACTGGGATCTGCGATGATGTGTTGATCTGTGTAAGTGTCAGTTAGTGAGGCTGCAGCTCTCTCTTTGTTTTTCTGTATCTGCAGTGTACCGGCCCTGTGGACCAGAGGAGTTTCGCTGTGGGGATGGTCGCTGCCTGCTCAGTGCTCAGTGGGAGTGTGACGGCTGCCCAGACTGTCCTGACCGATCTGACGAGCTGCCCCTGAACCTCAAATGCCTGGCCGCAGGTAGTGTAGTTTACTGCTGTTCAAATGCCTGGCCGCAGGTAGTGTAGTTTACTGCTGTTCAAATGCCTGGCCGCAGGTAGTGTAGTTTACTGCTGTTCAAATGCCTGGCCGCAGGTAGTGTAGTTTACTGCTGTTCAAATGCCTGGCCGCAGGTAGTGTAGTTTACTGCTGTTCAAATGCCTGGCCGCAGGTAGTATAGTTAACTGCTGTATTGTAGTTTACCGCTGTACTGTACTCTGTGCTGTTAGTACCATCTGGCTGCGGGTAGTATATTCTACTGCTGTTTGACTGGCCGCAGGTACTCTAGTCTACTGCTGTTTGGCTCTCTCTATTACTGTCATCAGTCTACTTACTATAAGAGAGGATAGAAACCACACAAAAAAATGCTGGGTTGAATATGTAATATGGATTGGCCTATTGGTGACGTGGCTTTCAGATAGTTATTTTAGCCCGTCTGTGATTTAAATGTCATTCTGCGTCATATGTTCTTTTGTGTTGTCAACACATGTTGAGCAAAGACACTTTTGTAGCTGTAAAGAGTCTTACACAAAAGTATGAGTTTCTCAAGTGCCTGTGCATATCCCAATGTTGGGACTGTTACCACTTTGTCTAAATAATATTGTTATTAAGTGTATATGAATACAAACTTAACATGATGAACAGGAATGACATTTACTATTACGGATGGGCAAAAATAACTATTTGAAATCACACCCCCAATAGGCCATGCCACATGACATATTCTTATATAAAATGTATAATATTATTATTTAAATATTATATAACAAAGTGATAAGTCTCCCAACATTGGGACATACATAGGCACTTGAGGAACTCATACTCTTGGGTATACCTCACTAAAGGTCAGAAGGTAGCCTATCGGTTAAGAGCATTGGGCCAGTAACCAAAACGTTGCTGGTTCAAATCCCCAAGCCAACTAGGTGAAAAGTCTGTCGACATACCCTTAAGCAAGGCACTTAATTCAAATTGCTTTTGTAGATCACTCTGGATAAGAGCATCAGCTAAGTAACTCAAATGTAAACGTGTTAGTACTCAACAAATAGAATGAATGACATTTACTCTTACGGGTGACCAACTCTCTGAAATCCATGCCTCTACTAAGCCACGCCTACAGTCTTCTGCTCTGACCTGATGAGTCATAGATTACAACCCAAATGAGTGGCCAAACTGGCTTTGTCAAAATAACCCAATGTGTATTCTACAAAGTATTTACCAAAATGGGTTGTTTTTCACCCAGCATTTTTTGGAGTGCAAAGATATAAAGACAGTAAGAGTAAAACTTTCAGAATATCATTAATCTAAGTGAATCTCATTTACCACGATGCAGTTTAAATGATTACTATTGTAAATGCTTTTTGCCTCACCATAGACAGTTATAAATTACCTTCCAGGGAGTCTGTGCAACGGTTCCTTCTTCATGTGTTCCAATGGACGCTGCATCTCTGAAGGGATTCTGTGTGACAAGAAAGACGACTGTGGAGACCGGTCCGATGAGAAGAACTGCAACGTGAACGAGTGTCTTAATCGCCGAGTCAGTGGCTGTACACAGGACTGTCAGGATCTTCCTGTTGGATACAAGGTAGGAATCACCACAGACTTAAACAGGCCTTGATGCGTAAGCTTGGACAACTGCACATGTATCATATATTCAGAATTATAATCAAGGTTAGGTTGTCTTTCCTAGGGTTTTATGAATTCTAGATATCCCGTCTTTATTTCAGCCAGAGACAGATTTGTAAGTGGACAGACATCATCCGCTGGAAGGCTTACAGATATTACCAATAATAATATAGCCAGAACAATAGAAATGTTTCAAATATGTACATGCAGAATCTGACTTTAATCAAGTTGACTTTGTTTTTTCTGAATGTTTTGAATTAAGAAGCCTATAACACGGACCTGGTAAAGTGCCAACATTATTATCTCAGTGTGCATGATTCAAATGATTATGTCGTGCCTGAGGCTATATTAGGCTTTCCAACACAAGATAGGAAGACAAAGTTATACACACAGTCAGTAGGATCCTATCATCATTAGGGCCGGGACGATACCAGCATCGCCAGGACGATACCAGCATCGCCGGGACCATACCAGCATCGCGATACTTGTTAGTATCGTGGCAAGGAAACGACTTTAACTTCTTTATGAAAACAGCCCTGATGTCGGAAACAAACATATTATGTTGTCATCTAGAGTAACATTTATTTATTTTCCAAGCTATAGTTGGACAGGAAAAGGCGCAATGTTCACTCACCATGAAAAATTTGTAGTTTTATTTGACAAGTTTAAAAGATTGATGTTTTGTCCTACTTAACAATGCTATAGCACACAATATTTGACATACAGCAGGTTTTTAAAGGACCAAAGAGTGGTCTGCTTCTTGTTTGTAAAGGAAAAAATATTGCGATACTGGTTTTGTCTGTGCCCTTATCATCATCTTGAACACAAACCTATGCTATGGATACAAGCGATGAAAGATGAGAAAATGGTTTCGAGAGGCTTCCGTGCCATCCGTTTGTTTGCTGGGATCCTTGGTGACAGGCATGCAGGCTCCAGAGAGAGAGAATGCGTCACAAATGGCACCTTATTCCCTATATTTGATACAAAGGACAATGTACAACAAAACATAGTCGCAGAAGTGAAAAGTGATGCGTTGCAGCTGATTTAGCTAACAGCTCATTTACATCTGCAAGTTACATCTGCAGTCAACACTATTCTGACAGTTATATACTTTTGGCCACAGTACTATGGGCCCTATATAGGGAATAGGTTGCCAGCTGAGATGCAACCAGAGAGAAGGACAGTTCTGCTGAGTGTTCAGCGGGGTGACTGTGCTAGTCTGCTGTCTGGCCTGGATCCAGGGCATTGCCACCCACCAACGTGATCTCGCGGCCATCAGAGATATCAGAATTCCACATCCTGACCTTCACTCTGGGCTTTCCCTCCTGCCCCTGTCCTACCCCATGCTCTCTGCATCACAAAGTGACCAAGAAAGACAGACTAAAACAGTCTTCCCTGGCCTGGCTGTCTAGATACTAAAGCAGAGCAGAGCTGTATGACCAGAGAGCACATCAATGAAGACCCCTAGTAGCTAGCTCATCCATCTCTAGGCCTGAACAGATAGATCAGCAGAAAGGCCCTCAAGGTTTGGAATTCTGGATCAGAGAGGCTTCGAGGGGCCAGTAACAGCTGATATAAGCATTTTGAGTTATACTGGGCTGGAGTTGCTGAATGGCACCAATTTTCTTTTCTTTTTCGTTAGCTCTTGAGCTATGACATTTATGTCATCATACTGATTCCGCTCTGTTTTTATTGGTCTTGTGTGTAATTTTGTGAGTAGATCTACTGGCACATTAAATCAACACTGAAAGAGTGGGACCATATTCACACTAAAATGAGTGTCAAATTAACACACTGCAGCGATCCAACTGACTTTTTTAGACATAACATAGGTACAGCAGATCCCCATATTGTATGGGACACTTTTAAGTGTGCCTTTAGAGGCCATGCAATTCAGTACTCATCTATAAAACAAAAGCAATTTTGATCAAAAGAGTCCATATTAACAAAGGAAATTGAAGGACTAACAGTACAGTTAGATAACAATAAAAACGGTACCATAGAGGCACAGAATAAGTTAGAGGAAAAACAAAAAGAAATGGAGGAACTTATTCAAGAAAGATCCAGTGTAATATATTACAAAAATAAAGCGAACTGGATGGAATATGGGGAAAAATGCACCAAATTCTTTTTCAATCGTCAATATAGAAATGCTACCAAAAAAAACGTATTAAAACGTATTAAAACTTGTTACAAATGATGGAGTCACGCATGATTCACCAAATTATATTTTGAAAGAGGAAGTAAAGAATATATTTTCGTTTCAGGCTCCTCCATCTCCACTAACTGAAACTAATTGTATGGATTTTTTCCCTAATAATAATGTAAAATGAACATCTGTACAGAAAGACTCATGTGAAGGCCTAATTACAGAGGAGGAACTACTTGATGCAATTGGGGCCTTTAAGGATGGGAAAACTCCAGGACTGGATGGCATACCAGTGGAAGTATACAAACATTTTTTGGATATACTCAAAGGACCATTATTAGCTTGTTTTAACCACTCCTATATAAATGATAGATTATCAGACACGCAACAAGAAGGTGTGATATCATTATTACTGAAACAGGACCCAAGTGGTATATATAAAGATCCAGTCCATTTAAAAAATTGGAGACCTCTTACACTTCAGTGTTGTGATGCAAAAATCCTAGCAAAATGCTTGGCGCATAGAATAAAAAAAGTTTTGTCAGATATTATTCATCCTAATCAGACAGGTTTTTTACATGGACGATACATTGGAGATAATATAAGGCAAGTACTGGAAACAATGGAACACTATGACATATCGGGGACACCAGGCCTGTTTTTCATAGCTGATTTTGAAAAGGCTTTTGATAAAGTACGACTGGAGTTTATATATAAATGCCTAGAATATTTCAATTTTGGGGAATCTCTTATAAAATGGGTAAAAATTATGTATAGTAACCCTAGGTGTAAAATAGTAAATAATGGCTACATCTCAGAAAGTTTTAAACTATCTAGAGGAGTAAAACAAGGTTGTCCACTATCGGCATATCTATTTATTATTGCCATCGAAATGTTAGCTGTTAAAATTAGATCAAACATTAATATTAAGGGATTAGAAATCCAGGGCCTAAAAACTAAGGTGTCATTGTACGCTAATGATTCATGTTTTCTTTTAAAACCACAACTAGAAACTCTCCACGGCCTCTTAGAGGATCTAGATACATTTGCTATCCTCTCTGGATTAAAACCAAATTATGATAAATGTACCATATTACGTATTGGATCACTAAAAAATACACATTTTACATTGCCATGTAGTTTACCAATTAACCTGTTGGGGATGGGGGCGCTGTTTAGACTACTTATGCTAATTTGGCAAATTTTTTAAACGGCTTCCCACAAAATCCTTGATCGTACAATATGCATATTATTATTATTATTGGATAGAAAACAGTCTATAGTTTCTATAGGAGTTGAAATTTTGTCTCTAAGTGGAACAGAGCCCATTCTACAGCAATTTCCCTGACATGGAGTCAGATTTGAGAAATGTTGGCCACTGTTCTGAAGTCATTTAAAAGGGCACTGTCGTTGCTATGACTATACGGACACTTCTTACGTCTTCCCCTGGATGCCTTTACGTGATGACGATTCCAACGGGGTCGATTGCACGTTCACAGGCCCTACAAATGAAAAAACCCTGAAGCTAGTCATTCTTTGGGAGCTGCGTCATGAGCAAAGTGGACACCGGCGCGCACCTGTTCCAAGCGTTAGTTTAGCCTGTTATATTTCTCCGGTCATCTTTTCACTCGTTATAGGAGTTAAAAACATCATAAGGTAGTTAATTTAAAGCGTTTTATAGCAATTTATATCCGTTTAGTGCGATTTTGGGACATTTATTTTTGCAACGATGTGAAAAGTTGGGCACGCTTTTCAGTTCATCCCGAACGCAGTTGACTTTTCCACATGGCAAGAGGACAGCTTTCCACCAAAAGACGATTTCTCCCAAGAAAGGATCCTTTGCCCAAGATACTGATGGAAGAACAGCTCAAGGTAGGACATTTTTATTATGATAAATCGTGTTTCTGTCGAAACATTTTAGTGGCTTAGGACGCCATGTTTTTTGACGTAGCTTCGCTTGGCGCAAACTGTATTGAAAAGTAAGGATAAATTAAAAAATGTAATAACGCAATTGTATTAAGAATTAAATTGTCTATCAATCCCTGTCCACCCTATATTTTTTAGTCACGTTTATGAGTATTTATGTATAAGAGTAGATCACTGTCTAAGTGGCGCAAGGACAAATTCTGACCAGCTGAGTTACATTTCACATTGTCTAACCATGATTTTGGTGGCTAAATATAAACATTTTCGATCAAACTGTATATGCATGTTGTAATGTGATGTTACAGGAGTGTCATCGGAAGAATTCTGAGAAGGTTAGTGAAAAAATTAATATATTTTTGGCGATGTTGACGTTATCGCCCACTTTGGCTAGAATCAATGCTGGGCTGCTATGTGCTATGTGCTATGCTAATATAACGATTTATTGTGTTTTCGCTGTAAGACACTTAGAAAATCTGAAATATTGTCTGTATTCACAGGATCTGTGTCTTTCGATTCGTGTATGCTGTGTATTTTTACGAAATGTTTGATGATTAGTAGTTAGGTAAACACGTTGCTCATTGTAATTATTCTAGTCCATTTGTGATGGTGGGTGCAATTGTAAACTATGCCATATACCTGAAATATGCACTTTTTTCTAACAAAACCTATCCCATACCATAAATATGTTATCAGACTGTCATCTAATGAGTTTTTTTGTTGGTTAGGGGCTATAAATATCTTAGTTTAGCCGAATTGGTGATGGCTACTGGTGTTGGTGGACAAATAAAAGATGGTGGATTATGCTAATGTGTTTTTAGGTAATAGATGTACATCTTTACATATTGTGTCTTCCCTGTAAAACATTTTAAAAATCGGAAATGTTGACTGGATTCACAAGATCTGTGTCTTTCATTAGCTGTATTGGACTTTAATGTGTGAAAGTTAAATATTTTAAAAAAATATTTTTTTTGAATTTCGCGGCACTGGTTTTTCAGTGGGGGGGGGGGGGGGTGTGCCGCTAGCGCCACGCTGATCCTAGACAGGTTAAATGGTCTGACGGTGATGTGGACATACTCGGTATACAAATCCCAAAAGAAAGAAATGATCTCACTCCAATAAATTTTTATAGAAAGTTAGCAAAAATAGATAAGATCTTGCTACCATGGAAAGGAAAATACCTGTCTATTTGTGGGAAAATCACCCTGATTAACTCTTTAATCATATCACAGTTTACCTATTTGCTTATGGTTTTGCCTACACCTAGTGACCTGCTTTTTAAATTATATGAACAAAAAATATTCAATTTTATTTGGAACGGCAAGCCAGATAAAATTAAAAGGGCCTATTTATATAACGAATATGAATTCGGAGGGCAGAAATTATTAAATATTAAAGCATTAGACCTCTCACTAAAGGCATCAGTCATACAAAAGTTATACTTAAATCCAAACTGGTTCTCTAGTAGATTGGTACGAATGTCTCATCCTATGTTCAAGAAGGGCCTTTTTCCCTTTATTCAGATTACACCTGCTCACTTTCGGTTGCTTGAAAAGGAAATAATTTCCAAAATATCTTTATTTTTTAAACAAGCCTTAGGAAGTTGGTTGCAATTTCAGTTTAATCCACCTGAAAGGACGGAACAAATAGTACAACAAATCTTGTGGTTAAATTCAAATATAGTAATTGATAAAAAAACTGTATTTATCGAAGAAATGTTTAAAAAAGGTATAATTTTTGTGAATGATATCATAAATAGGACTGGTGGAGTAATGTCACACATGCAGCTAACACAGACATATGGAAATGTCTGCTCTACCCAAAATTACAACCAATTAATTGCGGCATTACCACAAAAATGGAAGAGGCAGGTGGAAGGGGATAAAAGTAAGGAACTTGTATGTCGGCCTTATATTAAAGAACATAAATGGTTAAAGAAAAGTGTGATAAATAAAAACATATACCAATTTCATTTAAGGACCAAAAAACTTACAGCTGTGCCATATAAATTGCAAAATAGTTGGGAAGAGATTTTCGATGTACCCATTCCATGGCACATGGTTTATGAATTGATACGCAAAACAACGCCGGATTCAAAACTTCGAATTTTTCAATTTAAATTATTGTACAAAATTCTTGCAACTAATAGAATGTTATATATATGGGGGATACAATCTTCCCAGCTCTGTAGATTCTGCTGTGAGGAGGCAGAGTCATTAGACCATTTATTTTGGTATTGTCCGCATGTAGCTCGTTTTTGGTCACAGGTCCAGGAATGGTTGAAGAATTGCAACATTTGCGTAGAACTAACGCTACAGATAGCAATACTGGGGGATTTGAAAAGCCATAGTCAATCAATCAATAATATAATAATTATTTTAGCAAAAATGTTTATTTTTAATTTACAATCCGTGGAAGCTATGAGAATAGGAAGATTCAAATCTTTTGTGAAGCATCACAGCACAGTTGAAAAATATATGGCAAATAAAAATCCGAAATGGATGATGTTGGAAGATAGATGGGAAAGGTTGAGTGGAGCTGAAGGGTGGGACTAATAACAAGATAAACAATGTAGGGCATACGGGATCTGTGAAATGTGTATAGGTGCGGAGCTATTGTGAAATAGCACAGTTACAAGTGGAAATCAAACTGGATGGACAACAGAAATAGAGGAAGGACTAAGAACAAACAAGAGAGAACTATTATAAAGTAGACTGTGTCTGTAAAATGTGTATAAGATGTATAAATTGAAGGTAAAAACAGAAATGTTTATCAGTTTACTCCAATTGGGGGATCGGTGGTAGGGTTGCAGAAAAAAAAAAAAAAAAAAAAAAAACACTGCTTGGTGTAATACCTTGTTAAAATATTTCCCAGAATGCTTTTGAGTGAATCATTGAGTTATCACCCATGACTGTATTTGTTATTGACAGAGACATGGCTGTTGCATTGCCAGTAACATAAATGTGTTCCACTGCTGGCTTGCTTCTGAAGCTAAGCAGGGTTGTCCTGGTCAGTCCCTAGATGGGAGACCAGATGCTGCTAGAAGTGATGTTGGAGGGCCAGTAAGAGGCACTCTTTGCTCTGGTCTGAAATAATATCACGATGCCCCAGGGCAGTGATTAAGGACATTGGCCTGTATAGGGTACTGTCTTTTGGATGCGATGTTAAACAGGTGTCTTGACTCTCTATGGTCACTAAAGATCCAATGACACTTATCGTAAGAGTAGGGATGTTAAGTCTGGTGTCCTGGCCCTCATACCATCATTTTTTTTTTTTTTTTTTTACCTTTATTTAATTAGGCGAGTCAGTTAAGAACAAATTCTTATTTTCAATGACAGCCTAGGAACAGTGGGTTAACTGCCTGTTCAGGGGCAGAACGACAGATTTGTACCTTGTCAGCTCAGGGATTTGAACTTGCAACCTTCCGGTTACTAGTCCAACGCTCTAACCACTAGGCTACGCTGCTACGCTGTCATGGTAACCTAATCATCCCAATCTTACAATTGGCTCATTCATCCCACGCCCTCTCCCGTGTAACTATTCCTCAGGTTGTTGCTGTAAATTAGAATGTGTTCAGTCAATTTACCTGGTAAAATAAGGGTTAAGTAAAACAAAAAAATAATTGCATTCATTACATTTAAGTCATTTAGCAGACGCTCTTATCCAGAGCGACTTACAAATTGGAAAGTTCATACATATTCATCCTGGTCCCCCCGTGGGAATTGAACCCACAACCCTGGCGTTGCAAGCGCCATGCTCTACCAACTGAGCCACACGGCTCCACCATTTTCAGTCCTATGGACTTCCCCAATTGAGATCCTAAGTGAATATGTTATCATAAAAATGTTTATTTTATTTAACACAATGCCATACGCCACGTGTAAAACTCATTCCGTGGAGGGCCGAGTCTCTGCGGGTTTTCGCTCCGGGTTTTCGCTTCCTTGTACTTGATTGATAAATGAAGGTGACTAATTATAAATTATCTCCCCTCACCTGATTGTCTAGGTCTTCATTAAAAGGGAAAAACTATATCAGCAAACACTAGGCTCTACATTGAATGAGTTTGACACCACTGCCATACGCATTTCAAAAGGTCTTATTTTGAGTGCCTAGTTTTACCCTACAGAGGCCTGAAACAAATTGTATTTTTATTTTACCTTTATGTAACTAGGCAAGTCAGTTTAGAACAAATTCTTATTTTCAATGAACTGCCTTGTTCAGGGGCAGAACGACAGATTTGTACCTTTTCGGCCCGGGGATTCGATCTTGCAACCTTTCGGTTACAAGCTGCGCTCTAACCGCTAGGCTACCAAAACCACTAATCTAATCACTGTGATACTAAAACCACAGCCATCATTATCATATTCTCCAACATTGTCTATTCCAGGTTGAGTTTTATAATTGTTCAAGAAATATGTTTGTGCATGTAAATTGATTAAAACCTGTTGAGGATAGAGGGCGCTATTTACACTTTGGGGGAAAATCGTGCCCAATTTAAACAGCCTCGTACTCTATTCTTGCTCGTACAATATGCATAGTATTATTACTATTGGATAGAAAACACTCTCTAGTTTCTAAAACCGTTTGAATTTTGTCTGTGAGTAAAACAGAACTCATTCAGCAGCACACTTTCTGACCAGGAAGTGGAAAGTCTGAAAATTATGCTCTGTTCAAGGGCCTGCCTATAAATGGGCATGATACGTATGAGTATACATGCACGTCATACACCTTCCCCTAGATGTCAAGAGGAAGTGAGAGAAGAAATTAAGTGTTTATCTTGGTCTGAGGTGGAATATATCCTCTTGGCACGACGAGTCATCCATTTCCTGTTTTCTGGAAAGCGCGCAGATGGACCTGGAATTGCCTTCTGAAAAGCCGTCGTTATAGGCGACTACTATCTCCGGCTTTGATTTTATTTGATACATGTCACAATATCATCGTAAAGTATGTTTTTTCAATATAGTTTTATTAGATTTTTGAAATTTATTCGGGACGTTAGGCGTGTTGCGTTGTGTGCCTTTGTTCAGAAAGGAGAGCTTCGTGCAACTTGGCCAGTGTGCTTGCTAATTCAAGAGGGGAAAACGATGTTCTAAATTGAAAACAACGACTGTTCTGGACAAAGGACCCCTTGTCCAACATTCTGATGGAAGATCACCAAAAGTAAGAAACATTTTATGACGCTATTTCATATATCTGTCGAACTGTATACTAGTAGTTTTGCGCCCAGGTTTTGGCCACTCTCTCGCCTTATGTTTTAATGAAGATATTTTTAGAATTCTAACACTGCAATTGCATTAAGAACTAATGGATCTATCATTTCCTATACAACATGTATTCTTTTGTAATGTTTATGAATAGCTATTTGGTCAGAATAGGTGAGAGTCTAATAGAAATATCCGCACATTCTGGGAAAAAGAAGCTACGTTAGCATAATGGATAACCACTGATTTCAGCTCTAAACATGCACATTTTCGAACAAAACATAAGTGTATGTATAACCTGATGTTATAGGACTGTCATCTGAGGAAGGTTTATGAAGGTTAGTGAAAATTAATATCTTTTGCTGGTTTATTCGCTAACGCTAACGTGCCTATTGCTATCGCTAACGTGCCTTGATGAATGAATGCGGTTGTGTGGTAGGCTGTTGTAGTAAGCTAATATAATGCTATATTGTGTTTTCGCTGTAAAACACTTATAAAATCTGAAATATTGTCTGGATTCACAAGATGCTTGTCTTTCATTTGCTGTACACGATGCATTTTTCAGAAATGTTTTATGATGAGTGTTTATGTATTCCACGTTGGTCTCTATAATTACTCTGGCTGCTTCGGTGCTATTTTTGACGGTAGCTGTGATGGTAGCTGCAATGTAAAACTGATTTATACCTCAAATATGCACATTTTTCGAACAAAACATAGATTTATTGTGTAACATGTTATAAGATTGTCATCTGATGAAGTTGTTTCTTGGTTAGTTTGGTTGTTTCTTGGTTAGTTAGGTTGGCTTTGTGCATGCTACCTGTGCTGTGAAAAATGTCTGTCCTTCCTTGTATTTGGTGGTGAGCTAACATAAATATACGTCCTGTTTTCGCTGTAAAACATTTAAAAATCGGACATGTTGACTGGATTCACAAGATGTGTATCTTTCATTTGCTGTATTGGACTTGTTAATGTGTGAAAGTTAAATATAAAAAAAACAACATTTTTTGAATTCCGTGCTCTGCCTTTTCAGTGGAATGTGGGAGGAGTTCCGCTAGCGGAACGCCTGGGCCAGACAGGTTAATAATAATCGTATGCTACGCAAAAATAAATTACAAACATTTTCTAAATCAATCCAATATGTTACTAGGTCTTTTTTCACCTATTACTGAAATGGTTGTTCCAGTTTTGATGCTTTAGTTAGTCTCATATCTTAGTCTTCCCAACCATGTAAGTCATTTTGAATGCAGGATGCGGTGATAAAACATTCAAAATATTTGTACAAGCTAAATTCCAATTGGAATTATGAATCACTTTGCAAGCCAGCACAATGTGACTTGCAGACCTGATGTGGCCTGTAGACCTTGAGTTCCAGGCCACTGTATTATACCCTTACAAAAAAAGGTTTGATTACAGCTGAGTCTTTGTGGGTAGGTCTCTAAGAGCTTTTGCACACCTGTATTGTATAATATTTTCCCATGATTCTTTTTACACTTTTCAAGCTGGTTGTTGATCATTGCTAGAAATCAATTTTCAAGTCTTGCCATAGATTAAGCCTATTTAAGTCAAAACTGTAACTAGGCCACCCAGGGACATTCAATATCATCTTGGTAAGCAACTCCAGTGTATATTTGGCCTTCTGTTTTAGGTTATTGTCCTGCCTAAAGGTGAAATCATCTCCCAGTGTCTGTTGGAAAGAAGACTGAACCAGGTTTTCCTCTAGGATTTTGCATGTGCTTAGCTGTATTCTTTTTATTTTTATCCTAAAAACCACCCTAGTCCTTGCCGATGACAAGCATACTCATAACATTATTCAGCCACCACTATGAAAATATAATGAGTGGTACTCAGTGATATGTTGTGTTGGATTTGCCCCAAACATAACAATTTTTATTCAGGACAAATGTTAGTTTCTTTGACACATTTTTTGCAGTATTACTTAAGTGCATTGTTCTAAACAGGTAGTGGTGTGTATTCCTGGTTGCCAAGGGAAGCCAGGCTTCCCCAAATATTTGACCAATAAAAAAATTTAAGTTACAAAATCATTTCTCTTTCGTCTCTGAGTTTGAGTTTATATATTTTAATTTTAACAGGGACAGTGCACATTACTCAACGTTTCAGTAAAAGTGCCGGTTTTAGCCAGCTGGCTAATTTTCAATCGCAGTCTCTGGGCAGGTTATTAGAGAATTGGGCCAGTAACCAAAAGGTTGCTAGATCGAATCCCTGAGCTGACAAGGTATATGTTGTTCTGCCCCTGAACAAGGTAATTAACCCACTGTTCCTAGGCTGTCATTGTAAATAAGAATTTGTTCTTAACTGACTTGACTAGTTAAATAAAGGTAAAATAAAATAAAAATTCATACATCTCAAGACATTGAGACAAGACCGAAAATTGTTTCTTCGGTCCAGAAACACAGCCCCACCAATGCCCCCTTTGTCCCATCTCGGACTTCACATTTTCCAGAAGAAAGTAGTTGGCTGTTTCTGTGGAGTGTTGTGCTCTGAAGCTAAACTGCATGGATTGTAATGTGAAGGGGCTGTTGTTGAGGTGGGCAATTAGTTGTTCTGCTACACACTTTTCAACAACCTTCAACACCACAGGTACTAATGGGCCTGTAGTTACTCCTTTCAGCAAGATCACCCGATTTAAAGATGGCCGTTATTATGGCCAACTTCCAGACCCTTGGAAACAACCCCTGATCAATAGATATGTTGGTGACCTTAGTAATGGGACCAATGGGTGACTCTTTGTAGTTTTTAAGAACGGAAGAGTCCAGCCCAAACACATCTTTGGCTTTAGAGTTCTTTAGTGAGCTAATCACCTTGTTTACCTCTGACTCAGAAACCTCCCTTATGGTAAAGACAGGTTGAGTGTCATTCACTAGCACTGAGCCCAAGAAACCTGTGGAGGGGTTCTGTGTCAGTACCCCTAACAGAGTCAACAAAGTAGGAATTGAAGGCTATTGCTATTTCGACTGCATCCTGTGTTAGATTGTCAGTCACCATGATTTCTAGTCTTTTTGCAGTGTTACTATGGTCTTTCCCTGTTAACGTTTTTAGATTCTCCCAGATCAATTTAGAATTTCACTTTGCTTCACCAATTATGTTAATAAAAAAGTCTGCCTTGGCCTGTCTGATTTCTTTCATCACCTTATTTCTCAACATGGTAAACCTACGTCTGTCATGCTCTAATTTGGACTTTAGGGCTGTTTTTAGAGCACAATATTGTTCTTTCATCAGTTTCCAAATTTCTCCATTTAGCCAAGGAAGAGTGCTCCTCTGGCCAGGTTTGGATTTGATTTTCTTTAGGAAGCCATTTATTGGAGTCTGGATTGTGGATAGAAAAACCTATCAGCTTCCACATCTGTATAGGACAAGAGTTCATTCCAGTTAATTCCCTTAATTGCGTTTTCAAAATAATTTAATTCACTCTTAGGTAATCTGATTTGATCAGGCTTTCTAACAGTAGAGAGGTTAAACCTGTTCTTAGAAGGTTTTCTGGCTACAAGCGTCAGATTATGATCACATAGCCCAGTAACCATATTGAATGATTTAGTCACTCTCTCTGGTTTATTACTGAACACCAGATCAATCTGTGTTTTAGATCAACAAGTCACCCTGGTAGCCCCTTTAACTAGCTGTGTAAGGTCAAAGGTATTAGTGATCCATTTGAGAGTTTTCCTACAAGACTTGTCTTCATTCATGTTAAAATCTCCCATTAAGATGACCACTTTCCCAAAATGACATTCCCTAAGCATGTTATTAAACTTTTCAAACAACACACTTTTTGTAGAAGGTGGTCTATACATTCCAATAAGGGAAAAATACATTTTTATTTTCTCATTTTTTCCCCCATTTATTTAACCAGGTAGGCAAGTTGAGAACAAGTACTCATTTACATCTGCGACCTGGACAAGATAATTAAAGCAAAGCAGTTCGACACATACAACAACACAGAGTTACACATGGAGTAAAACAAACATATAGTCAATAATACAGTGGAAAAATAAGTCTATATACAATGTGAGCAAATGAGGTGAGATAAGGGAGGTAAAGGCAATAAATAGGCCATGGTGGCGAATTAAATACAATATAGCAAGTAAAACACTGGAATGGTAGATTTGCAGTAGATGAATGTGCAAAGTAGAAATACTGGGGTGCAAAGGAGCAAAATAAATAAATACAGTAGGGGAAGAGGGAGTTGTTTGTGCTATTTATAGATGGGCTATGTACAGGTGCAGTGATCTGTGAGTTGCTCTGACAGCTGGTGCTTAAAGCTAGTGAGGGAGATAAGTGTTTCCAGTTTCAGAGATTTTTGTAGTTCGTTCCAGTCATTGGCAGCAGAGAACTGGAAGGAGAGGTGGCCAAAGGAGGAATTGGCTTTGGGGGTGACCAGTGAGATATATATTTGGGGAGACAGTGTAATGTTTAGGCCAATACAGTCTAGTTCATTATCACATTATCACACAATTTGTTTACATATGTTCTTTAATGTAAATCATCAGACCCCCTCCTCTACCTTCAATCCTGTCTCCCCTGAAAACATTGTAGCCAGGCACAATCAAGCAGCATATGGAGAGTTTTTATGGAACCATATCTCTGAAAGGAGGAGGAAGTCAAGAAAGGAGCCTGTGAGAAGATGTTGAATTTGATCACTTTTTGGAATGTCACTGCAAATGTTCAAGTGCGTTGCGCTTAGCTTGTGGGTCCCAGATGACTCGAGAATGATTGACACATTGAAAAAAGTAAAATGTTCTGTTTTTTCTGACGGCTGGGTTTAGGCCGTTTTGATTAGGGGCAGTTCGGTAGTGCAATTAACTATCCCTTCCACTTGCACTGGATGCGGTGAACTAATTAAAACAACTTGCGTGCCAGAAGCAGAGTCAGGGATTGCGTATAGCAACTTGGATATGTTTGGAAAGTCAAATTACATTTTGGAGCCGGGTGAGTCGAGAGAAACCATGGGACCATAGCACTCACCCATTCCTGCAGACGATCAGTGGCCATCCACTGCTTTCCACTCCGGTGATTATCGCTGGCTCGGTGATGTTAGGCCCAGGGTTGAGTTGCACATCCCTGGGAAGCAGGAGGGTAGTGGATAGGTAGTTTAACAGTTTCCGATAAATGTTGGACTTGTGTTTGTTACTCCTAAACGGTTCAGTGGAATAGGGAGCGAGGTAGACTTGGCCATTATTCAGAACATTATGGTATGCTGTGTACTGTCCGCTCCTGTGTAACGGGGAACCAATGTGTTTGGTGCTGTAATTCTCCGGCAGTATCAAATCAAATTTATTGATATAGCCCTTCTTACATCAACTGATATCTCAAAGTGCTGAACAGAAACCTAGCCTAAAACCCCAAACAGCAAGCAATGCAGGTGTAGAAGCACGGTGGCTAGGAAAAACTCCCTAGAAAGGCCAAAACCTAGGAAGAAACCTAGAGAGGAACCAGGCTATGAGTGGTGGCCAGTCCTCTTCTGGCTGTGCCGGGTGGAGATTATAACAGAGCATGGCCAAGATGTTCAAATGTTCATAAATGACCAGCATGGTCAAATAATAATAATCACAGTAGTTGTCGAGGGTGAAACAAGTCAGCACCTCAGGAGTAAATATCAGTTGGCTTTTCATAGCCGATCATTAAGAGTAGCTCTACCGCTCCTGCTGTCTCTAGAGAGTTGAAAACAGCAGGTCTGGGACAGGTAGCATGTCCGGTGAACAGGTCAGGGTCCCATAGCCGCAGGCAGAACAGTTGAAATTGGAGCAGCAGCACGACCAGGTGGACTGGGGACAGCAAGGCTCATGCCAGGTAGTCCTGAGGCATGGTCCTAGGGCTCAGGTCCTCCGAGAGAGAGAAAGAAAGAAAGAGAGAAAGAGAGAATTAGAGAGAGCATACTTAAATTCACACAGGACACCGGATTAGAAAGGAAAAGTACTCCAGATATAACAAACTGACCCTAGCCCCCCAACACAAACTACTGCAGCATAAATACTGGAGGCTGAGACAGGAGGTTTCAGGAGACACTGTGGCCCCATCCGATGATACCCCCGGACATGGCCAAACAGGCAGGATATAACCCCACCCACTTTGCCAAAGCACAGCCCCCACACCACTAGAGGGATATCTTCAACCACCAACTTACCATCCTGAGACAAGGCCGAGTATATCCCACAAAGATCTCCGCCACGGCACAACCCAAGGGGGGGGCGCCAACCCAGACAGGAAGATCACGTCAGTGACTCAACCCACTTAAGTGACGCACCCCTCCTAGGGACGGCATGAAAGAGCACCAGTAAGCCAGTGACTCAGCCCCTGTAATAGGGTTAGAGGCAGAGAATCCCAGTGGAGAGAGGGGAACCGGCCAGGCAGAGACAGCAAGGGTGGTTCGTTGCTCCAGAGCCTTTCCGTTCACCTTCACACTCCTGGGCCAGACTACACTCAATCATATGACCCACTGAAGAGATGAGTCTTCAGTAAAGACTTAAAGGTTGAGACCGAGTCTGCGTCTCTCACATGGGTAGGCAGACCATTCCATAAAAATTGAGCTCTATAGGAGAAAGCCCTGCCTCCAGCTGTTTCCTTAGAAATTCTATTAGGAGACAATTAGGACAATTAGGAGGCCTGCGTCTTGTGACCGTAGCGTACGTGTAGGTATGTATGGCAGGACCAAATCGGAAAGATAGGTAGGAGCAAGCCCATGTAATGCTTTGTAGGTTAGCAGTAAAACCTTGAAATCAGCCCTTGCCTTAACGGAATCCAGTGTAGCTAGGCTAGCACTGTAGTAATATGATCAAATGTTTTGTATATACTGTAGATTGATTGATTGTGTCATCCCAGCAAGGACGTACTGAGATTATCAGTAAAGCAGCTACGTAACTGATCAAATAAAATATTTTTTTATTGGTCACATACACATGGTTAGCAGATGTTAATGCGAGTGTAGCGAAATGCTTGTGCTTCTAGTTCCGACCGTGCAGTAATATGTAACAAGTAATCTAACAATTTCACACAACTACCTTATACACACAAGTGTAAAGGAAGGTTTAAGAATATGTACATATAAATATATGGAAGAGCGATGGCCGAACGGCATAGGCAAGATGCAGTAGATGGTATAGAGTACAGTATATACATATGAGATGAGTAATGTAGGGTATGTAAACATTATATAAAGTGGAATTTATTTATACATTTATTACATCCAATTATTAATTATTAAAGTGGCTAGAGATTGAGTCTGTATGTTGGAAGAAGCCACTCAATGTTAGTGAAGGCTGTTTAACAGTCTGATGGCCTTTAGATAGAAGCTGTTTTCCAGCTTTTATGAACCTATACTGACCTCGCCTTCTGGATGATAGCGGGATGAACAGGCAGTGGCTCGAGTGGTTATTGTCCTTGATGATCTTTTTGGCCTTCCTGTGACATCGGGGTGGTGTAGGTGTCCTGGAGGGCAGGTAGTTTGCCCCCGGTGATGCGTTGTGCAGATCTCACTACCCTCTGGAGAGCCTTACGGTTGTAGGCGGAGCAGTTGTCGTACCAGGCGGTGATACAGCCCGACAGGATGCTCTCGATTGTGCATTTGTAAAAGTTTGTGAGTGTTTATGGTGACACATTTCTTCAGCCTCCTGATGTTGAAGTGGCGCCTTTTTCACCATGCTGTCTGTGTGGGTGGACCATTTCAGTTTGCCCGTGATGTGTACGCCGAGGAACTTAAAACTTTCCACCCTCTCCACAACTGTCACGTCGATGTGGATAGGGGGGTGCTCCCTCTGCTGTTTCCTGAAGTCCACAATCATCTCCTTTGTTTTGTTGATGTTGAGTGTGATGTTATTTTCATGACACCACACTCCGAGGGCCCTCACCTCCTCCCTGTAGGCCGTCTCATTGTTGGTAATCAAGCCTACCACTGTAGGGTCATCTGCAAACTTGATGAGTGTGTTGGAGGTGTGCATGGCCATGCAGTCATGGGTGAACAGGGAGTACAGGTGAGGGCTGAGAACGCACCTTTGTGGGGCCCCAGTGTTGAAGATCAGCGGGGTGGAGATGTTGTTTCCTACCCTCACCACCTGGGGGTGGCCAGTCAGAAAGTCCAGGACCCAGTTGCACAGGGCGGGGTCGAGACCCAGGGTCTTGAGCTTAATGACGAGTTTGGAGGGTACTATGATTTTAAATGTTGAGCTGTAATCGATGAACAGCATTCTTACATAGGTCTTCCTCTTGTAATATGGGTTAGGGCAGTGTGCAGTGTGATTGCGATTGCGTTGTCTGTGGACCTGTTGGGGCGGTAAGCAACTTGGAGTGGGTCTAGGGTGTCATTTAGGGTGGAGGTGATTTGATCCTTGACTAGTCTCTCAAAGCACTTCATGATGACGGAAGTGAGTGCTATGGGGCGATAGTCTTTAGCTCAGTTACCTTAGCTTTCTTGGGAACAGGAACAATGGTGGCCCTCTTGAAGCATGTGGGAACAGCAGACTGGTATAGGGATTGATTGAATATGTCCGTAAACACACCAGCCAGCTGGTGTGCGCATGCTTGGAGGACACGGCAAGGGATGCCGTCTGGGCCGGCAGCCTTGCGAGGGTTAACATGTTTAAACGTTTTACTCACGTTGGCTGCGGTGAAGGAGAGGCCGCAGGTTTTGGTAGCGGGCCGTGTCATTGGCACTGTATTGCACTCAAAGCGAGCAAAGAAGTTATTTAGTTTGTCTGGGAGCAAGACATCGGTGTCCACGACAGGGCTGGTTTTCTTTTTGTAATCCGTGATTGACTGTGGACCCTGCCACATATCTCTCGTGTCTGATCCGTTGAAATGCGACTCTACTTTATCTCTATACTGACGCTTAGCTTGTTTGATTGCCTTACGGAGGGAATGGCTACACTGTTTGTATTCGGTCATGTTTCCGGTCGCCTTGCCATGATTAAAAGCAGTGGTTCGCGCTTTCAGTTTTGCGCAGATGCAGCCATCAATCCATGGTTTCTGGTTGGGTAAGGTTTTAATAGTCACCGTGGGTTCAACATCACCAATGCACTTGCTAAGAAACTCGCTCACCGAATCAGCGTATACATCAATGTTGTTGTCCTATGCTCTCCGGAACATTTCCCAGTCCACGTGATCGAAGCAGTCTTGAAGCGTGGAATCAGATTGGTCAGACTAGCGTTGAACAGACCTGAGCACGGGCGTTTGCTGTTTTAGTTTCTGTCTATAGGCTGGGAGCAACAAAATGGAGTCGGAGTTGCAATGTACAGGAGAAAAACGTATAATTGCGCTTCTTAAATCTCTGTGTTTTCATAATTCGCAAGTGGCTGAATCTCACCTGAGAAATCATCCAAGTGAAGTTAGCAGCGACCCCCAGTCTCAGTATGTGTAGCCAAAGTATTTGATGCTGTCTGGAACAAAAGAGTATGAGATGTTGCCACCTTGGCAAATGCCAGCAAGCATTTGGCCTACCTTGATATACACATTATAAAATAATTAGCCAATCAGACCTTTGGTGGCATGTCTTGTGGGGTATGCATGAGCTGTATGCTAGTAGCTTGAACAGACACCTCTGCGTGTCAACACTTCTTACAAAAAAAGTAGTTATGAAATCAATCTCTCCTCCACATACATGTTAGCTCTCCATGTACATTTATGGGCCAGTCTTGCTGCCCTGTTCTGAGCCAATTGTAATTTTCCGAGGTCCCTCTTTGTGGCACCTGACCACACGCCTGAACAGTAGTCCAGGTCCAACAAAACTAGAGCCTGTAGCTGCCTTGTTGATAGTGTTGTTAAAAAAGCAGAGCAACAATTTATTATGGACAGACTTCTCCCCATATTAGCTCCTGTTGTATCAACATGACCATGACAGTTTACTATCCAGGGTTAATCCAAGCAGTTTAATCATGTCAATTTGCTCAATTTCCACATAATTTAATACAATGTTTAGTTCAGGTTTAGGGTTTAGTGAGTGATTTGTCCCAAATACAATGCTTTTAGATTTTGATATATATGGTACTTATTCCTTGCCACCTATTCTGAAACTTACTGCAGATCTTAAAGTGTTGCAGTGATTTCACTCGCTGTAGTAGTTAATGTGTATAGTGTTGAGTCATCCGCATGCATATATACACTGGCTTCACTCAAGGCCAGTGGCAGGTCATTAGAAAAGATTTTTAAATGTAAGGCGCCTAGACAGCTGCCGTGGGGAATTTCTGATTCTACCTGGATTATGTTGGAGAGGCTTCCATTAAAGAACACCCTCTGTGTTCTGTTAGATGGGTAAGTCTTTATCCAAAATATAGCAGGGGGTGTAAAGCCATAACACACGTTTTTCCATCAGCAGACTATGAGATAATGTCAAAAGTCGCACGCACAAGTCCAACAAAACAGCTCACACAATCTTCCTATCATCATTTTCCCTCAGCCAATCATCAGTCATTTATGTAAGTGCCATGCTTGTTGAATGTCATTCCCTATAAGTGTGCTGAAACAGTAAAATAGCATTGTATCTGGTCAAAAAAAAAAAAAGAAAAAAAAAAGTTTACTAAGGGTTGGTAACAGGCTGATTGGTTAGCAATTTGAAACGGTAAAGTGAGCTGTACTATTCTTGGGTAGCGGAATTACTTTTGCTTCCCTACAGGCCTGAGGGCACACACTTTCTAGTAGGCTTAGATTGAAGATATAGGAAACGGGAGTGTCAATATCGTCCGCTATTATCCTCAGTAATTTTCCATTTTTTGGGTTATTCCAAAATATAATAGATGTTAAAATTTCAAATAGAATGTAGTTAAACTTCTAAATAATCAATAATTTAAATAATAATTAATCAATCAAATTTAAATTAATCAAATCAAAAGAAAAACAATTACCCCAGAAAACAAAAAAAACAAATGCATTCCAACAAATAACATTTAACAATCATCAGTCAGTCAGTCAGTCAGTCAGTCAGTCAGTCATGGTTGGTCTGATGGAGTGGTTCACTATGTCTTTGTGTTGGGGTAGGGGAAGGTGTGGGGTCTGAGCTGGCAGTTGCTGGATGAAGTTGGCAGTTGTGGTTGATCGGTGCTGTGTCCAGGGTTAGTGCTGTGTCCAGGATTGATGCTGCATTCAGTGTTGGCGCTGGAACTGGGAAAAATTGGGTTGATGTTGGAACCGGATTGAAAATCATGCTGTACCGGGGCTGGAAAACCAGGGATTGGTGCTGGGTCTAGTGCTAGGACTGTGGGCCTTGGAGAAAAACAGGAACATTGGCTGGTGCTGGGTTTGGGATCTGTAGAGGGAAGGAAAGAACCTGAGGAGCAAGCAGGCACACATGGGAGCCCTAGACCCATATGGTCGTACTTCCCTGTGATCTTTTGTATCTCATCTGGTGGTCTGATGCTTGGACTGGCCAGTGTTTTAATTTAACACTGGTTCCAGTTTGTATATGGTCCCACTCTCTGTGTTGATTTAACCAGTGGTGTAAAATACTTCTACTTGGTCACAATCCCAGATCCGGGAGCAACCTCATCAGTAAAAAAGCTGACTAGCATAGCCTAGCATAGCGCCACAAGTAAATACTAGCATCTAAATATCATGAAATCACAAGTCCAAGACACCAGATGAAAGATACACATCTTGTGAATCCAGTCATCATTTCTGATTTTTAAAATGTTTTACAGGGAAGACACAATATGTATTTCTATTAGCTAACCACGATAGCAAAACACCCAACTTTTTTTTTCCACAATTTTTTTACTACATAGGTAGCTATCACAAATTCGACCAAATAAAGATATAAATAGTCACTAACCAAGAAACAACTTCATCAGATGACAGTCTTATAACAGATTTATTGTATAGCATATGTTTTGTTAAAAAATGTGCATATTTCAGGTATAAATCATAGTTTTACATTGCAGCCACCATCACAACTCTCCCCAAAGCAGCTAGAATAACTACAGAAACCAACGTGAAATACCTAAATACTCATCATAAAACATTTATGAAAAATACACAGTGTACAGCAATTGAAAGACAAACATCTTGTGAATTCAGCCAATATTTCAGATTTTGTAAGTGTTTTACAGCGAAAACACAATATAGCATTATATTAGCTTACTACAATAGCCTACAATACAATAACACAAAGACATAAAAAAGGAACTAAGGTCAGAACGTGACACATGTACTATTTACTCCATAAATTTAGCCTGACACCCAAAAGACTCATTACATTTTGAATGCTTAGCAGGACTGGAAAATTGTCAAATTCATGCACTTCTCAAGAGAAAATGCCTGGTCATCCCTACTACTTCTGATCTGGCGGACTCACTAAAGAGCTACGTTTGTAAATTATTTCTGAGTGTTGGAGTGTGCCCCCGGCTATCTGTAAATAAAAATAAAGAAAACAAGGAAATGGTGCCATCTGGTTTGCTTAATATGAGGAATTTCAAATTACTTATACTTTACTTTTGATTCTTAAGTATATTTAAAACAAAACACCTTTAGAGTTTTACTCAAGTAGCATTTTACTGGGTGACTTTCACTTTTACTTGAGTGATTTTCTATTAAGGTATCTTTACCTAGAATTTGTTGTGTAGAGTTAAGTGAGTGTTGTTGAAAGACAATTAGGCACAATTGAATAATGCAGCTGAATGTCCATCTGTCTCTGCATAGCATTTTACTGTATCGACCAGCTGCTGAAATATCTTGAGTAAATGGAATATAAACTATTATTTGTTAAATTTGTCTAGACTAAAAATGCTTCACTACTTTTTTGTTTGTGTGATATCAGTGCAAGTGTTGGCCTGGATTCCGGCTGAAAGATGATGGGAAAACGTGCGTGGACGTTAACGAATGTTCCTCCAGCCTGCCCTGCAGCCAGCGTTGCATCAACACCTACGGCTCCTTCAAGTGTCTGTGTGTAGAAGGCTACGAAGCCCTGGAGCGAAACCCCAACACCTGCAAGGCTCTCTCAGGTAAAGCTAATCACATGTCTTGGCAGCAAGCTTGCACTTTAATATACTGTAGTCCGTTGGATTAATTCGCTAGTGATATACAGTATTTTACATCATTTAAATTGAAGTTCAAGTGGTATTCTAAATGATGTTTACCTGCATGTATATTTAGAAATGTTGAGCTTGTACTGTATATACAGTGGGGCAAAAAAGTATTTAGTCAGCCACCAATTGTGCAAGTTCTCCCACTTAAAAAGATGAGAGAGGCCTGTAATTTTCATCATAGGTACACTTCAACTATGACAGACAAAATGACGAAAAAAAATCCAGAAAATCACATTGTAGGATTTTTTATGAATTTATTTGCAAATTAAGGTGGAAAATAAGTATTTGGTCAATAACAAAAGTTTCTCAATACTTTGTTATATAGCCTTTGTTGGCAAACGTTTTCTGTAAGTCTTCACAAGGTTTTCACACACTGTTGCTGGTATTTTGGCCCATTCCTCCATGCAGATCTCCTCTAGAGCAGTGATGTTTTGGGGCTGTTGCTGGGCAACATGCACATTTGTGGCCTGCTGGAGGTCATTTTGCAGGGCTCTGGCAGTGCACCTCCTGGCACAAAGGTGGAGGTAGCGGTCCTGCTGCTGAGTTGTTGCACTCCTACGGCCTCCTCCACGTCTCCTGATGTACTGGCCTGTCTCCTGGTAGCGCCTCCATGCTCTGGACACTACGCTGACAGACACAGCAAACCTTTTTGCCACAGCTCGCATTGATGTGCCATCTTGGATGAACTGCACTATCTGAGCCAATTGTGTGGGTTGTAGACTCCGTCTCATGCTACCACTAGAGTGAGAGCACCGCCAGCATTCAAAAGTGACCAAAACATCAGCCAGGAAGCATAGGAACTGAGAAGTTGTCTGTGGTCACCACCTGCAGAATCACTCCTTTTTTGGGGGTGTCTTGCTAATTGCCTATAATTTCCAGCTTTTGTCTATTCCATTTGCACAACAGCATGTGAAATTTATTGTCAATCAGTGTTGCTTCCTAATTGGACAGTTTGATTTCACAGAAGTGTGATTGACTTGGAGTTACATTGTGTTGTTTAAGTGTTCCCTTTATTTTTTTGAGCAGTGTATATGTGTGTGTGTGTGTGTGTGTGTGTGTGTGTGTGTGTGTGTGTGTGTGTGTGTGTGTGTGTGCGTGAGCGTGTGTGTGTGTATATATATATATCGCCTGGAGATCGCCTGGAGAAGGGGTATGCGTTGGTGGGGTTGACGATCGTATACCTTCCAACGCCACCCCGAAAATAACTCTTCTTTTGGGTTTAGCAAAGGAGAATATGGTGGCGGTTGAGCATCAAAACTTGCGGCTGGTCAATGAACCAGTTGTGGACCAGAGCCGCCCGGTGGCAACTTACGTTGTCCCAGATGACAACAAACCTGGACTGCTCTGACCCATTCTGGCCCATTCTTCTGGTCATTGGGAATGAGGATATTATGCAGGGTGTCAAGGAAGGTGATAATGTGGGCAGTATTGTGAGGACCAAGAGTGGCATGATGATGAAGGATACCGTTCTGACTAATGGCTGCACACATTGATGTTGCTACCACGCTGTCCAGGGACACTCACAATGGTGCAGTGTCCTATGAGGTTTATTCCCCTGCGTCTTGTTTCGGCTAGGTTAAAGCCAACCTCATCAACGTAGACGAAATCATGATGCTCTGCAGCAGCATCTAGTTCCATAACTCTCTGAAACAGACAAGACAAAACATTATTGTATGACAGTGTGAATAGACAGAGCAGTCAATATGTAGCACAATACACTGAAAGTACAGTACAAATTACAGGTTAGTATAGCTTACTTGTAACCATTCATAGTGCAGATGTTTCGCTCTGTCAGAATTTCGTTCAAATGGTACTCTGTAGAGCTGCTTCATACGAATCTGATGGCGTTTCAGGAGACAACCAAGTGTGGATAAACTCACCCTATTTATGTTATTGAATATTGTGTTGTCAGTGATGATGTGGTGTTGCAGTTGTCGTAAACGTATGCTGTTGTTTGAAATGAGCAGATATTCACTATGTGTTGTCCTGCTCTGCTGTGAACAGCCGGTTTCTTCCTCCATTGCAGGGTCATCTAGCAATTCTGCAAAAACATGATGTGAATGGTTAGGGTACAAGATTTCTTTCAGTATGAAATTAAATGTTACTGTAAATGTTACTGTAGTGCTGTAAGTACTGCAGTGCTGGAAGTACAGTAGCATGGTATAGAGCAGGGGTCGGGAACCTTTTTGACTAAGAGAGCCATGAAAGCAAAACATTTGGAAATGTATTTCAGTGAGAGCCATATAATATATTTTAAAAGTGAATTCAACTAAATGTCAGTATAATAAGCCTCTGAATTTGTCGAAGTGCCGCTTTACATTTGACCGTTTCATCGATGTAATTTTGTCATTGCAAATTAGACACACCGCAGAACCTGCTCTCTCCACAAAGGCGAATTCTTCGGTCCATTCGTCCTGAAATGTACGATACTCGTCATCTTTTTTTCTTTTCGCCATCTTCTTTGTCGAAGGGTTAGCTTTGAGCTAATGACCGAGCAGACTGATTCAAAAGGAGGCGTTTACCTGTTTTACCTAGCAACGGCCAACGTAGGCCAGTATCATTTTTTAAAATAATGGACAATTGCTCCTGCAGCCCTGAACAGGACATGAGCAGTGAAAAATTGATGGATGGATTAAAACAAATGAGAATAGGCCTCCCGGGTGGCGCAGTGGTCTAGAGCACTGCATCGCAGTGCTAGCTGCGCCACCAGAGTCTCTGGGTTCGCGCCCAGGCTCTGTCGCAGCCGGCCGCGACCGGGAGGTCCGTGGGGCGACGCACAATTGGCTTAGCGTCGTCCGGGTTAGGGAGGGTTTGGCCGGTAGGGATATCCTTGTCTCATCGTGCTCCAGC
The DNA here is from genome assembly GCF_029448725.1 of Salvelinus fontinalis. Classification (NCBI taxonomy): domain Eukaryota; kingdom Metazoa; phylum Chordata; class Actinopteri; order Salmoniformes; family Salmonidae; genus Salvelinus; species Salvelinus fontinalis. The sequence continues at coordinate 28,937,195 of NC_074683.1, read as the reverse complement.
GACTCCTGTGGCGGGCCGGGCGCAGTGCGCGTTAACTGAGGGGGCGGGTGCACGGTGTTTCCTCCGACACATTGGTGAGGCTGGCTTCCGGGTTGGAGGCGCGCAGTGTTAAGAAGCAGTGCGGCTTGGTAGGGTTGTGCTTCGGAGGACGCATGGCTTTCGACCTTTGTCTCTCCCGAGCCCGTATGGGAGTTGTAGCGATGAGACAAGATAGTAATTACTAGCGATTGGATACCATGAAAATTGGAGAGAAAAGGGGATAAAAAAAGTTAAAAAATGTGAGAATATTTTGTTTTATCTGCGAGCCAGATGCAATCATCAAAAGAGCCACACCTGGCTCGGGAGCCATAGGTTCCCGACCCCTGGTATAGAGGGTAGATTTACTTACCTGTTCTCATTTTGAAATGTCCAAATGACACTTGCTGCAGTGTAGCGAGCTCAAGTTAGGCTGGACCCTCTGCCCAGCCTCCCTGAAACTCAAACCATGGTTGACCACATGGTCAGCCAAGGTGGCCCAGATGTCATCTGTGATTGTTCTCCTTCCTACTTCCTTGTCTTCTTCCTCTTCCTTGTCCTTGACCTCTTCCTTGTCCTCGTCCCCCTCTTAGTCTCACTCCTCTTCCTCTAACACTCTCTCCAAAATTGGCCTCCATTGTTGTCCAAACCAAGAAAGCCAACCTGAAGCCTATTTATAGTGCTCAAGCTGTGATTTCTAAGTGAAGAAATTTGCTGTGTGTTTTCACATGTGAGCACTGTGTGTAGATAATCGGTAAATGAGAGTGGCATGTTGAATGGCATTGTTTTCCAAACTAAACACAAGACCTGTTAGTTTTGAATGATGTGTCTAATGTAGAGAACTGTGTTAAGTGTTTTGCAAACTGAGTGTAAAGCAGATAATGTGCTTGCAGTTTTGCAGATTTGTCTGAAGATTAGGTACATGAGTTAATGGTTTCACTGAGTGTGCCTCAAGTACCACTTTTAGTGTGTAAGCCATTGTAAAAAACGGTATATTTTAGCACAAGAGTATACATGTAACTGCCAAAATAAAGGAAACACCAACATAAAGTGTCTTAAAAGGGTGTTGGGCCACCTTGAGCTGCCAGAACAGCTTCAATGCGCCTTGGCATACGTTCTACAAGTTGACCTAAACCATGCCAGGAAAATGCACCCCACACACCATAACATAAACTTTTTATTCCTCATTTACTCAAGTGTTTCCTTTATTTTGGAAGTTGCCGGTTACCTACAGTCGGTAAGGCCACAATTTGGGCAGCATGCGCGCCAAATAAACAGCTTGTTGCGTTGTGGCCATAGACATATAATCCATAGAAGGGTTTTGCAACCTCTTACCCTGGCAATTTGATTGTTAACCTCGTGGATGCACTAGCATTGCCTGCCGGTCGTGAATGGGAACTACCATCTATGGATTATATTTCTAAAGTTTGTTGAGGCTGTCTGTTTGCCTTTTGCACATTTCTAAATACAATTGCAGGAAAAACGTACAGTTTGGAAGGCAAATGCATACTAATGAAAAGAGAAGACTAATCTGTCCGTAGAACCAATAGAACAAATGTTTATCAACAACCTAATTGTTAGAGAACAGCAGCACTGTTGTACAAAGTAGCTCATCTTGAGATAAGCTATTGCCACGATGAGCGCATCGGCCATCACCGTGAGTACCGGTAGTAGCCTAAGGCTTCATCTTTACGTGAATCAATATGACACTGGCGATTATAATTAGTAGCCTGTAATGTAAGCTAATGTCTTCTGACGTAGAATTGCATGAAATGTGTTTTGAGTCTGATGGAATGGTTCCATTTAAAGAAATGTTAACCTTATTCTCCCAAATTTCATGGTATCCAACTGGTAGTTAGTCTTTTCTCATCTCTGCAACTCCCGTACGGACTCGGGAGAGGCGAAACACAACCCAACCAAGCCGCACTGTTTCTTGACACAAAGCCCACTTAACACGCCACAGGAGTAGCTAGTGCGCCCCCCCCCCCTAACCCGGGCGACGCTGGGTCAATTGTGCGCTGCCCCATGGGTCTCCCGGTAGTGGCCAGCTGCGACAGAGCCTGGAAGCATTTACCTTATTCTAAAGGATGTTTATGGTTCTCTTCCTTTCAGTGGAGGAACCTTTTCTCGTACTGGCAGATCATCATGAAATCCGGAAACTAAGTGTGGATGGATCAAATTACACCATTTTGAAACAGGTAAGAGGAAAGCATATATCTACACAAGTGGTAGTATTTCTTTTAAACTGATGCCAAAATATGCATAGGAATCCCTAGTATGTCTGTCACACTGTTTTGGCAAAATAAGAACAACTCAGGGTAAAATGACAGAGACCAGAAAATCAAGTGAATACAATTAGATCTGTAACCATACCTGGTTTGCATATATTTATCACTCTCAGTCAGATTACCTTGCAACTACTCTGCCATTTTGTTTTTATTTTAAAATTGTACACATTTAGCAGACGGTCTTATCCAGAGTGACATATAATTTGTGGATTCATCGTAGATCTTTCATGCAGTCAGATGACCAAATCGCCCTATAGTGGCCTCATTGGTTGAATGTTAATGACATTTTTCATAATTAATAAACATTTTAAAAAATGAATCGCCGAAAATTCAGTGTTTCTATGTCAAACGGTTTTGTTATATTTCAGTCTTCTGTGATGTAAATAAAGTGTAATATTGGGATTCAAACTGTTATACATTTCAACTTTATATCTGACATGGTGCAGGTGTTTTCTTTTTTCTAAGCACTTAACCTTGTGTGGGAGGTGGATCCTTTTGTTTAAAAGTAGATCAGTTTCAGACTACCAAGAAACACTCTGTGTGACCCTTATATTTCCCGCTACAGTAAAAGGTCAAAACACTGTACACAGCTGATAATATAACGTTAGAAATATCAGTCCCGCTTTAAATAACATTCAGCTTATAAAGGCTTCATAATGCCTTCATAATACCTTCATAAGCATTACATGAATGTGTTACAAAGCATCTATATAGGCCGTCATTGTAAATAAGAATTTGTTCTGAACTGACTTGCCTAGTTAAATGAAGGTTAAAAGTAAAAATAAAATGACATAATAATCACGTCATGCTTTGTAAAGGGTTCATACATGTGGCATAACTGTGTGACATAATCAACAATGTCAAATGTGACATAACCCACTATGTTGAATATGATTTAAACATGTGCTTAATAAAGGTCATTTTATTTGGTTATTCCAAAATTCATTACAGTTTAAAATGTTCAACAAGTTAAAATTCAAATCCATAATTAATTTAAAATTCCAAATAATAAACAAATCAATCAATAAGTAATCCATTCAAATTAGGCAAAATAAACTAATGGTCATCCAATCAAAAAATCAAAAGCAATCAATGAATCAAAAAATAATCTGAAAATTCTGTCAGTCCAGTCAGTCACACCACAATATGTCTGTGTCTTTGTGTTGTTGGAGGGGAAGGGGTGGGGTGGGGTCTGTGCTGGTAGTTGCTAAAAGGATTTGGCAGTTGTGGTTGTTCGGTGCTGTGTCCAGGGTTGGGGTTGGGGCCGGGACTGGAAGTCGCGCTGGGCCCGGGACTGGAGGCCAAGGGTTGGTGCTGGTCTAGTGCTGCAGAACGGGGGGAAAAAACACGAATCGGGAACTGGGGCTGCTGCAGGTGCTGGGTCGGGATCTGGATCTGTAACGGGGAGGAAGGACAACCTGAGCCCTAGACCCAGAGATCAAAGGTGGTGCTTCGCTGTGGCCTGTTCGCTCCGGGTGAAGGTGTGATCTTTGATCCCTCCTCCGCGCCTCGTCTGTTGGTCTGGTGCTGGGACTGGCCATAGGGATCTGGATTTGTGTTGGATCTACAGAGGGGAGGAAGGACAACCTGAGGAGCAAGCAGACACACAAGGGAGTCCTAGACCCAGAGGTCAAATGTTGCACTCCCCTGTGGTCCACTCGCTCCGGGTGAAGGTCTGTGCTTTATAAAGAATGACATGTTGTGCTGAAGGATGGCACATGCTCTGAATTGAATTCACGTTTCTCACATTACACCTAATCTCATTCCCAGACACTTCCACCCACCCTGTTGGACCAACGCATCAAACTTCGCCTTCATTAGCTAGGTTTAGGTTTCAAATCTAATTTTAAGAAGATAAATTGTGGAAATGGGTAGGGTTTAGTCATAATTATGATTTTGTGGCTGTGTTAACTAGTGTTGACCAGGGGGAATGATGACAAATACTTTACTCAGTAAAGTCACTCCCATAGAATTCAATGGTCACTCCCACTATGGCCAACTTTGAATGATTGGGTACGATATTATACCAAGAAACACTTACCTTGATAAAGCCCATAACATAAGGAGATTGAAAGTGGCTTTCTTATGGAACCAAGTCACATTCCTCAGTACATAAAAATGCACACAACAATATAATGAGGGAATGGGGACAGAAGAGGAATGAATACCTGGTGCGGTAGTCTCAGGTTCGACTATTCCAAATCATCTTGGCTCTGACACACACAAACACAAGCTTTGCAGGTCCATCAAACTGAAATACCTTTCATCAAATTGAAATACCTTTCACACCCTACCTACCTACCTGTGGATCATGAGCACCTTCAAAAATCAGCAGTACATTAATAACATATTTATTGACACTTTATGTAGTGTCCTGTAATACCTTGTTTGAAGTGAGATGCCTTCGAACATTCATAACAAATCCATAAAGACTCTATATCGCATGTGTCTGCACTTACTTTAAACTTCTTAGGGATAGCCCCCTTTTTTTCAATTTTCGCCTAAAATGACATACCCAAATCTAACTGCCTGTAGCTCAGGACCTGAAGCAAGGATATGCATATTCTTGATACGATTTGAAAGGAAACACTTTGAAGTTTGTGGAAATGTGAAATTAATGTAGTAGAATATAATACATTAGATCTGGTAAAAGATAATACAAAGAAAAAAACATGCATTTACATTGATTTGTACCATCTTTGAATTGCAAGAAAAAGGCCATTATGCATTATTCCAGCCCAGGCGCAATGTAGATTTTGGCCACTAGATGGCAGCAGTGTATGTGCAAAGTTTTAGACTGATCCAATGAACCATTGCATATCTGTTCAAAATGGTGTATCAAGACTGCCCAAATGTGCCTAATTTGTTTATTAATACATTTTCAAGTTCATAATTGTGCACTCTCCTCAACAAAAGCATGGTATTCTTTCACTGTAATAGCTACTGTAAATTGAACAGTGCAGTTAGATTAACAAGAATGTAATCTTTCTGCCCATATCAGATATGTATATGTCCTGGGAATTTGTTTTGTAACTTACAACCTCATGCTAATCACATTAGGCTATGTTAGCTCAATAGTACTGCGGGGGGACACTGATCCCGTAGAGGTTAATTTAATAGTTTTTCTCTGTCTAGTGGCACCACAAGTCGGCATTTGATTTGCGAACTCATCACATGTGCGCCTATTGTGCTACAGAAACAAGAACAGTGCAGGGCATGTGCCCTGAATTAAAAGGAAACTACACTCAAAAATCTAAGTTTCTTTGATTTTTTCAGACCTTAAAAGTTGTTTCCTGGTGTGGTTTAAGCATTGTTGGGAACACAGAAAATCCTTTTTTATTTTGTTTTATAAAAAAAGTTGACAAAATTGGGGGAAAAGCAGGGAAAAAATGGGAAATCCAATACCTGGAAAAAGAAAACCGAGAAAACTGAAGAGGTTGGGCCATCCTAGAAATGTTTTAGAGTAATATAATATGTACAATTTAGCAGAAGCAGATGCTTTTTTTCAAAACGACTTAGTCATGCATGCATACATTTTTGCGTATTGGCGGTACCGGGAATACAACCCACTATCTTGGTGTTGCAATGCTCTACCAAGATGCATGACAAGATTATAAATTATTTGTGAAGCCTCAATTTAATTTGATTTATAAAGCCTTTATTAAGCGGTGCTTATGCCACCCTTAATAAAACAGAGAGTTATGTCATATTCGACATAGTGGGTTATGTCACATTTGACATTTGTGGTTATGTCAAAGAGTTATGCCACATTTATGACCCCTTTATAGAGCATTACATATGATTATAGATGATTTGTGACAGATTTATGTAGTGTTTATGAAGGCTTTATAAGCTAGCTGCACGTCACTTAAAGCGGGACCGATATGTCTATCTTTATCTTCACTATTAATTTCCTTTTTTTTTGTTTCTTTTCACTTTTGTTTATTGTTTATTTCACTTGCTTTGGCAATGTAAACATATGTTTCCCATGCCAATGAAGCCCCTTTGAAGGAGAGAGAGAGTGAATCATCTCTAATGAGTCACACAGGGTCATGAAATGGAACTGCCAGCACTGTGAAACCTTTAATGGTGCAAAACTTAAGATCTGTATAGTGACATGTCTGTAATAACAACGGGCCCACACTCCCGACCCTTAGAAAACACCCTCATGTAGCCCTACTAACACTCTCTGCCTCCAACATGAGTCATTATGTAAATCAGTTACATTTAGTGTCTTCTTTGGACCGAGTACTGACAACTTTTCGTATATCATTGTCTAAGCTATTTGATACATGTACAGTTCTTGTTTGTATTTGTCATTTGCTATCTTTATATATTATTTTGTAAGTGCTCCAGGTTACTTAGATACAGGTATAGCTATTTGGAGAGATACTTCACATCAGAAGCATTTTTAGCTATAAGAGGTCTAGGTAGCCTTGCCTGACCTTGTTATGAAGTTGAGATGAGAGTTGGGACGTTGTCAGAAAAGCCACAGCGGCTTACTTCTTACAGAGAGAGCTCTATATTATATATCCTGTCTATCCATCTACCTTCAGCCAACACATTACATCCCTCTGTCATTCTCCAGCTTGTCAACCTTCCAATTCCAATGTGATTATTCACCCGTCCTCCCTGTGGGGGAGTTGACCTGCCCATGTTGATTGGCAGAGGGAAATAGTCTTACCCAGATCCCTCTGGAGAGCATATTTCAATCACTGTTAGGCCTCATCACTACTGCCATGTTATCGCATGTTCATTATTTGAATCACACACTCTGAGAATGAAGTTTAAGCTGGGGGAATTCTATAGGGGCCTATTGAGAACCATCTCCTCCTCTCCTGACTGTTCTGTTGAGTGGCCTGGCTGGCCTCAGCAGCAATCATTCACTTTAATCACCATGCTAGCTTTAATGGTAGCTAAAGTGGGGGATCTGCATAATATATGCATATTACAGCTGTCTCTACTAAGTGGCCCCGCTGCATTGCTGTCTGGCTAACACTCCACTGACCTCGTGTCAATGTATCACACCATCACATGTTCAATGTAGATCATACCACTAATGATTTTATGTACATCTGAGATTACCTAAACAGTGTACAATATTAAACCTTTTCATCACATGGAATGTATCTGGCCTTATAAAACTACAAATATATTTGAGGCTTACCATCTCCCCCGTTAACATATAGTTAGGCCTACAATAGGCATTATTTGACTTGATGATAGGCCTACATACAATAGGCCTACTTTAGACCTCAGTCTTTTCCCTCTTTTGTATTATACCATGTAAATGATTGAGTCTGTCTGTGTGCAGTTCTTCCTACCAGAGAGCTGCTGGTTGCACTTAAGAGCTGTGCTGCTCTGAGAGAGAAGAAAGAGACCTCTCTGCTCCCACGGAGAGGTCCCTGAGGACTCTTTGGCGCAGGCTGTCTTTGAGGGTGTTGATGATCTGATGAAGATGTCTGGTACAGCCTGTCAAGATTTTCTGACACCTTATCCTGGCACCCGCTGTGCAGCCCAGTAGGGGAGGTGCGATTGTTTAGGGAGACGTTCCTGTCTGACTGACAGGGGGGTCTTCTTAGCATGACAGCAAGAGATGTACCTCGCTCTTATTTCTTTGATAGCTAGGGCTCCTCTTGGTGGGGCTTCAGTTTTCACTGGGTTTAAGAATATAGCTGGAGGCAGTCACTGCAACTCACGGGGGAAATCATCCAAAATCAATATTGTTACTGCATTTCACAGGTGGACACATTAACTAGGCCTAAGTGTGTTTACAGGTCATTATGTGTGTATTACTTGCATTTGTGAAACACCCAGTTTCAGAGTCTCACTGAAGAATATGCCCTCACTTGTAAATGCTCGTACGGTTCTTTACATTACTGAAGCAATGAATGAAAGGTTACCATGATGTACCAATTAATCACAACATTTATTTTAAAAAAAATCTGCTTTTGAATAAGTAATTTAACTAGTGAATGGAGTGTTTCATGTAGCATTTGTCACCATTTACACGGTAGCTTCTGCCTTTATATGCAGGTTTGGGTCATTGGGGCACTCACTATTAATGTCTGACTGATTACTGTTGTTTGTTTCCTGCTGTTTCTCTATGTGTTTTGTGTATGTAATGTTTGAACTGCGGTAATATTTTCCTCTTCTAGGACAATAAATATAAACTAATCTAATAATGTCTATCTTATATCCAGGGCCTGAACAACATCATTCACATAGACTTTGACTACAGGAAGGAGTTTATCTACTGGATAGACTCTTCCAGACCCAGCGGGCGGAAGATCAACAGAATGAGACTCAATGGGAGTGACCTTAAGGTACTGCTGCTAGAGGGGGGTGATTTATATGTAGCATGCACTTAGCTCTTAACAACACAACTGACCAGTGGACTATTTTCGGGAAGAGCAGTAATACGATTATCATATGAAAGACCAGACCAGAGACCAGGATGTAAAGTTTAAATATAAGTACTAAATGCCTGCTTGTTTATTTTTAGGAAAATAGATTTTAGTTCTCAAAAATAATAAAATGTGCAACAATGTTTCACAGTGTGATTCACACAATAAACAATGTTAACAAAATAATATTATAGGCCTAGTTCAATTTCAATACCTTGGGTTAAAAGTATATGGTTCTACAGTATTTCAATGTACTGACCTGTTGCACCCTCTACAACCGCTGTGATTATCATTTCACCCTGCTGATCATCTATGAACATTTGAACATCTTGGAGAACAATCTGGCCTTAATGGCCTGGTACTGTTATAATCGCCACCCGGCAAACCCAGAAGGGGACTGGCCACCCCTAAGAGCCTGGTTCCTCTCTAGGTTTCTTTCTAGGTTCCTGTCTTTCTAAGGACTTTTTCCTAGCCTCCGTGCTTCTACATCTGCATTGCTTGCTGTTTGCGGTTTTAGGCTGGGTTACATCTGCTGATGTAAAAATGGCTTTATAAATACATTTGATTGATTGATTGAATATCTCAAGTAAAATTGGGTGCACCCTTCTATAGTAATAGCAAGTATCACCAGTAAATATCCAGATCAATTCAATATAGAAAACAAAATAACTTTTAAATCCACATTCACAATAGTCCTACACATATGGAGTGATCAGTCCCATCAAACATTGTAGGGCAGTGGGGAAAGTGAACTCAAAGGTCCTCTTGAAGAGTTTAGATGTCTTTCTACATGCAATTAGATGTCGCTCTTTTTGGGTAGGCTCACCATCCAATGAATCAACTGCAACAAAAACCTGACCAAGTAAATGTTCCAAAAGCACATCTCAGTACGAGTGTGCTGATCTGACCATCGATTATCAGTGTTTCTCTTAATATATTTCAAGATTTGAGTCGTTATTTTTGGCTTTTAATGCAGATTTCTGACAATCACGAACAATAGAAAATCTGTCAAAAAAATGTTGCTTCCTCTACAGGGTTTACTCAAGATTGGAAATGATTGAGCTGTCAATCAAAGGTGGGACCTAAGTGATTTGTGCACTTCTGATTGGTTAGGTAATTTCTTGCATAAGTACAATAATATTTAGCTCATTAGTTGACTTGGGTTACAGATGTCCCTGGATGCCCCTGTGATATGGGGCGGCAGGTAGCCTAGTGGTTAGAGCGTTGGGCCAGTAACCGAAAGGTTGCTAGGTCGAATCCCTGAGCTGATAAGGTAAAAAGCTGTCATTTTGCCCCTGAACAAGGCAGTTAACCCATTGTGAATAAGAATGTGTCTTTAACTGACTTGCCAGGTTATATAATAATAATAACATGCTACCTACAGTACCATTTAGAGCTTGCTCCCCATGCCCCATTTCCCTCTCACCATCCTTTCCTGCCCTGCTGGCTTCTCTTATGTAGATGAGGATCATACTGAATGAAGTACACACTGCAGTGTAAATCAACTTAGCTCTTCAGCTGTGTGCCAAATACCTTATAAAGTGCTCAGGAACCCATTTTCCAGAAGTATCTAATGATGAACTTAGCCTTAAGATTATTTTGGTCAACCGGGTCCTGGTCAAAAGTAGTGCACTATAAACGGACTAAGGTGCCATTTTGGATGCATCCTGCAATGGATATAGAGGTTGAAAAGGTAATTGCTCCCAATTGATGATTGTTTCCTTTCATTCTTTATAGGCAGGCATCATAATGGACTTGTATCATTTACAGAGGCATTAAACAGTGTGGCAGCACTGTAATCAATGCCTATTAACGAGACAACGATTAGCTCTCTGGCTGAACGCAACAGGTCTGTATAATCATGGAGGTCCATTCGGGTCATGGGATTGGAGCCCAGAACACACAGACGCCACGGGGTCACCTGCTGGACACCCTGTCGCACCCCATCCCCCCGTCCTCTCATCTCATTAGAATTGTATTTTGAGAGCAGGAGGTTCATTCAGCTAAATTACACCCAGGTTGCATCTCAAATGGCAACCTATTCCCTATGCAGTGCATTACTTTTGACTAGAGCTCTGATTCTGAACCAGTCACCCACAGTCCCTGTTTGAGCCTCCACCACACTCTTAGAAAATGTAATTTTTTAACACATCATATGTATAGTTAGGGATGACATATGTTGTGTTACTTCTAACAGTCACAGTGTTGTTGTTTTATTACACATTGTGTTTTATTCCACTTAAATCCACTTTAAAAAATTATATAAATGACTGGGGAAGACATTTAGAAAAAAGTAGCCATTTAAAATGTATATTTATCGCTCCATATACAAAATCTTACATGAAACAAATTCTGTACATGCAAAATATTAATCTTTAAATATTTCTAACATGTTAGTGCCTGGTAGATACACAGTCCAGGGAAACCTACTCAGACAATTGTGTACCTGAGATACAGGAGAACAGACTATTGTTGGATATGGTAGCCATTTATTCCTTGTTAGAGACAAAAATATCCAGATCTTGTTTACCATATACAGATGAGGTTTAACATATACAGTTAAACTGATACAGAACTTCCAGTCACGGGTAGTTAAAAATAACAAACTAAGACACACCTCCAAAATACTTTCCCAATGTGCCTTGCCTTTTTGAGTGAATTGTAGAGTTACCACCCATGACTGTACTGTATTTGTTGGTGACAGAGACATGATTGTTGAATTTGTTTATTTTCAGTCATGTAGCTATCACCAAGTGAGTTCCTACACAAATGCTATCATTAATATGACTCTTTAAGACAATACATTACAGACAGGCCTTTTTTTTGGGGACTAGTTTAGCCTTACACAGTGGTCTGAAACTCATGGTTTACAGGCCCATCAGGCCTGCAAGTAAAGTTGCAAAATTCCAGTAACTTAACAAAAATTCCCTAAAATCCTGGTTGAAGGACTCCAGATTTCCTGCTTATTCCCACCTGTTTCCAGGAAGTTCCCAACTGGGATATTTTTCAAGCTACCAGAGTTTTGCAAGCCTACCTGCAAGTCACATTATGCTGGTTTGCAAAGTGAGGTGCAATTCCTATTGGAATCCAGCCAGTGCTAGGATCTCTAAAAGTTACAATTTTTATTCAGCCGCAACCTGCATTCAGAATGACTGCCAGAGTTAGGTAAATTGTGAGGAGACTACCTAAGCCCCATTTAAACTGGAACAACCATTTCACTAATGTCTGCTAAATGCAAAAACACAGATGTTAAAAACTATTTATTTTTTTAAATCAACCTGCTGGATGCTGGGAAATATGATAGTGATGTGCATGGTTTTGCCTAACTAGCCTAACTTCTTAAAATTTGTCAGGGCTAAAATGTTGCTGTGTTCGCGCTGCATTAGCATCAAATGGTCACCTCATTCGGATAAAGAGTAAATGTACATTGTTTCGTATACCTGCTGCTGACTGGGGCTCACCCCAAGCTGTCATTTGTCACTTTTCAGAGAGTAAGGGCCAGTGTGTTGACTTTGGATCCGCAATGCATTTGGTCAATAATCTAACACAGCTTTCAACACATTAATTTCAGGAATTGACCAAAAATGTGTTGAGAAGTGTACACGAATGTGTTAAAAATAGTGCAGCCTGCCACCCTGCCACGGCTCAGCCACAGCTAAAGGATTTGAGATAGATCTGTCGTTTTAGCATGGAGGTTAATTATGAGAACAGTGAATAAAGCAGACCATAGTTTAAGCCCTAGAATATGACTTCTTTAAAGCATAAGACATGGAATGGGCAAAGCTAGGGGATTTGTGCTTATTTACTTCAGGGTAGAGGCAAGTTAATCCCAGTGAAATGAACTGCATATGTTTCTTCTCTTTTGCGGCGAGGAAAATAATGGTGGATATTTTGCATGTACCATATTTAGACTTCCTGAAATGGATGAGTGTTTTTCTACATGCATTACAATGTGTTTTCTATGGCATTGCTTGACAATGTAATTTAGACAATGATGTTATAAGTAGCCCCCTGGGTTATAGGTAATGTTCTAACTAACCCTAAACTACAATAACATTATACTGTTGCGCTGACAGAACATTACAGTGAATAATGAGTACAGTGTTTTTTTGTTAATCATAGTTCTAATCTGCCTCCCCAATAACAGCCCTTAGCAAGCCTCCAGTATGTGCGCCTCTGGGTGTTTACTCTGTGCAAACATAAGGCATGTTAATGATGAAACAGGATGATAAAGCATAATTGAAGTTAATCAGAAGCAGAAGAGGTGATTTCTAGTCTGAGTACAGCTCAGAGACCAGGGGAGCGCCTCCAGTGAGGTCTGTATAAGAGAGTAGCCAGCCCACCTAAATGAAAGACACAGAGCATCATTATGTTGACTCCGTTGTTTGAAATACTTCACAGCTTTTATTTGGATTGTGATTATAGTTCTATGCTCATTGTCTATAGTCAGCAGGGTTTGGGGGACCTTACATGTTGACAAGACTCAAATCCACATGAAGAAATATTTCAAATCAATGCAACAAAAAGAGAAGCTAGCAGAAGACCACAGGCTCTACCTAAAGTGTTGTGTATCAACCACTCCCCCCTCTGTCTTTTTACTGCCTCCGGAGCAAGTTTCCTAACGGAAAACACTCCTCAATCTGTGACATTTTGGAGACTGTTTGAAGCTCCAGTTTAGTCTAAATGACTGCTTAGGGGACAGCCCAGTCGATTTGGCAAGGCTATATATCTCTTGCAAATGAGGATAGAGAAGGCCTCAAAGCGCATGATGTCCCTTAATGGCAGATTGCATGGGTGTTGTTGGGTCTGAAATAGTGTTTCAAGGCATCGGTTTCATGTGCCAACTGGCACTATTATTGTTTATACCTAACAACTGGTTTGCTAATTCAAAAGCTGCCTAAACTGAGAGACAATGATTGAAAGTTCCTGTATAATTCCACCACCATTAAGGATAAGGTTTTTCAAAAGAAAATTGCAACACTCTTTCATATTCATATGATGAATGTTTTGGTTGTTGTTGTTGTCATTGTCTCTGCTAGTTGTTTATCTTCCTCTCTCTTTCTCACCAGATAGTCCATCGGACTGCGGTCCCCAGTGCACTGGCCCTGGATTGGATAGGGAAAAACCTGTACTGGTGTGACATCGAGAGGAAGAGCCTGGAGGTGTCTAAAGCTAACGGCCTGTACCCCTCTGTCCTGGTCAGCACTGGTATCAGGAACCCTACTGACCTGGCCCTGGATCCACAGTCAGGGTACTGTATCAGACACATTGACCTCTAACCCTAACCCCACTGGCCTGGCCCTGGATCCACAGTCAGGGCACTGTATCAGACACATTGACCTCTAACCCTAACCCCACTGACCTGGCCCTGGATCCACAGTCAGGGCACTGTATCAGACACATTGACCTCTAACCCGAACCCCACTGACCTGGCCCTGGATCCACAGTCAGGGTACTGTATCAGACAATTGGGACCTCTAACCCTAACCCCACTGACAACTTAAACAAACACTCAAGCACGACTACACACTAAGCTGGACTGTCCGACTTTCAGCTAACAGGAGGCTTGTCATTAAGGTCTGTTCATGTTAGGGGTCAATCTAGAAGAAAGGTTATTTATGTGTCAAATCACCAATTGGTGACCCCTCCCTTACGGAATTACTTGTTAAACATTGTTAAAAAAAATTAATATTCATTAATGACTGTAAGTCACTCTGTAAAAGAGTGACTGCTAAATTACTAAAATGTAAATGTACAATGTGATGATATACTGAGCAGTCTACTTTTACACCTGAGGGTTTTTATAGCACTGAACACAAATGTTGTTTTTTCATTGTCATTTTCCTAATGTTAACCTAACATTTTAATGATGTTTTGTAAGAGACACCTTGTAAGTCCTCTCCACATTCCTCCATGTGTAGGTATGCATTCTGGGTGGACTGCTGTGAATCCCCTCACATCAGTCGTGTGGGTATGGATGGTCGAGGGCGTGCTGTTATCATCGACAAAGAGATCTACAGCCCCACTGCCCTCACTATAGATTACACCAACAAGAGGCTGTACTGGGCTGATGACAACCACATTCTGTTCGCCAACATAGACGGCTCACAGAGACACAAAGGTAAGGAAGAATATAATATTGGACTTTGTCCACTATAAGAATATGTGATTAATCAGGGTTTCTACCCAGGTCTCCTGCTCACCACAAGACCATTTCAGCTGAGCCAAAGCCTAGGCATTAGATTGGGAGCTAACGCAAGTCTTGAGGTCTGAGGCTAGGTTACTCTTCACACAAGTGTGATTGCTAAGCCACCTCCATTACACGTGTATGGTGTTTTTTGGTGAGACAGATGTGCCCTCACTTTTCTCATCAACTAATGATGGGTCTACTGTTTTGTACTGTGTCTCTCTCCAGTGTCCTATGATCACATCCAGGGGGTGATGGGTCTGACACTGTTTGAGGACTTTGTCTACTGGACAGATGGGAAATCCAAGTCACTCCGACGAGCACATAAAACTACTGGGGCCCAAGGAATTGAGCTGCTCAACTCCTGGCAAGCCATCAAATCTGTCAAGGTTTACCATTCACTACGCCAACCTGAAGGTAGAGTAACCCACCAAGCACAGTAGTCCCCTCACTTACCCACCTGCCAAGCCAAAGGCATGGTCATATACTGTATGGTTACATAGGTTATTACTATTATATAGTTTATGATATTATTATATAGGATGCGATTATATAGGGTATGGTATTAAGAATGTGGCTAATGTTCTATTTAATTATGCTGTACTTTCGGTTTTGTTCTCCCCCACCCTCTCTTTCTCTCTCCCCCCTCTCTCTGTGCAGTGCCCAAGCACCAGTGTCAGGTGGCCAATGGAGGATGTAGCCACTTGTGTCTCCTTTCTCCTGGCGGGGAACACAAGTGTGCTTGTCCAACTAATTTCTACCTTGCTGCTGACAACAAGACCTGCCTCTCCAACTGCACTGCAAGTCAGGTCAGTGCCTATCCCTTCTCAGACTCCTCAGCACTTGTAGATATGGTAACTCTTTTTGCACAGTCTGTTATTCTATTCTGTTTTCCCTCAAGGCAGATCTGTTGTTTCATTCCCTTTCTCCGTGTTTATCACACTGTCTCTTCTCTCCTGCCATGCTTCTGCAGCTTAAGTCCCATGAAAATAGTAGTGTTGCTTGTTTTGCTTTGTTTGAACAACAGTTTTTTGTGATAAGTTAGAATTCTGTCTAGTTAATTAGTGTGTTCTGTAGTTCCGCTGTGGGACCGACGAGTGTATTCCTTTCTGGTGGAAGTGTGACACTGTGGATGACTGTGGCGATGGATCAGATGAGCCTGCTGACTGTCGTGAGTACCATGTTTTTTCATTTCATACCAACTATGCATTACTGGACTTCCTGACTTCCTTGTAGCTCAGTGTTAAATTAAAATATCGCTTCCATCATATTTAAACCAATGTGACACCAATGTCGATAAAACTTAGCAAATCAACCTAATTGTAGGTAGAAGACACTCTCCCCGCCTCTTGTCAGGAGATGTCCGGCTGTTACTGAGAACCACGTATCGGATTTTTTAAAAGGTTGTTAGAATTAGGAAAGAAAGATAATTACTTGCCTCAACCTAGCTCAACATTTAGGCATCGGATAAGAACGAGATTACAGCGTCCATAAAGTGACCTTTAGACTTGCCACCTTTTGGACTGAATAATTTTTGATGAAATGTATAATTTGTCGTTCTCAGTTGCCCATTTCTGTACATTAAGAACCAACAATGTGCTTTCGTTTTGTAGCATTTCTGACAATGCTAACATATTATTTAGCCAAAGCTCAGAGTTCTAAAACCGGGACCAACAACTCTGTTGCTAACAGCTGTAGCTCGCTAACACCAGTCGGATGAGAAGCTAGCTACAAGCGAAGGAAGTTAGCTAGCTATTTTCCAATAGAAGGTTTTTCATATGGCTGAAGTCATCTGTGTAAACTAAATCAGAGCACAACCAAAATAAGCTAGCAAACGTCCTTGGCCACTATCATAGCCAGTTAGCTAGCCAACTAGCCAGTAGTTACAGCCATAGCACAGTCTAGTTAGATTGTATAGATGGTGCACCAACAACAACTCAATGTTGACAATATATCTTAGTTAGGTAAATTCTTCCATAAAATAGAGCTAGCTAAGTAAAGTTCATAGTCAACACCAAACTTTGCTAACTTATAATTCATGCAATGGGCATTGCTCATCTAGTTACTCCAGCATTATACAGTCAAACTGGCTGGATGAGCTATGTCATCATTTCATCAATCAAAACCAGCCTCTTACAACACAAACTGTAGCTATACATTTTCTTGCAAAGAAACAGTTAGCTGTGTTGAATCTAAACCCGGCCAATGCACATACAAGTAACACATCTGCTGTGCAATGCACTGAGTGTACACGCTGGCTAGCTAGTTAGCTAGATCAACACATGAGTCCGACATGTTGCTGTTCGTGCATCCGGTAAATAACGATTGTTTTCAAGTGCAACTTTAGTAACAATGGTTTTGGGAAACAGCTCTGAGATTTAATGATGCGCCTACGAAGGATCTAATGATAAACTTAGCCTTAAGATGCTTTTGGGAAACCTGGATAGGGCTGTCGCGGTAAACGTATGACCGCCACACCAGTAGTCGCGAGTCATGACCTCAGTCAAATTCCCTTTGACTGTTGGTCATGGTAATCCCTTCCAAAACTGTGAAAATGAATGGAGCTGATGGGTAGCCTACCAAACTTGCTAACGGAATCCTAAGCAGCCTGCATACACATTGTTCGAAGTACAATAGACCAACATGGCTACTTTAGTACTTTAAAGCTGTGTGCTGGAAAACCTTGGTAGAGCATGGGTGGAGTAGTCGTTGTGATGCTCATGTGAATTTACTTTATTTTTTGGCTTCAGACCAATGTCTACTTCTCACTTAAAACATATTTTTTTGTTTTTAATATCTATAACTCAACCTTTGAAAATATATTTTTTATTACATTTGACTTACTTTATTGCTGTGATCTTTTACTGTGATCTCTCAAAGTAGGATTACAGGAGAATTGCTGTATATTTTGAAATGTGGAATATGTATTAAACGCTTGCTAACATTTGCTACTTAGTTACACATGTTTTATTTGAGGGATATTTTCAGAAATGCAAGAACTGCTCTTTTACATTAACCTGTTAGGGGGGCAGCCCGACACCGGTACACTTATGACAACATCCAGCTCAAAGTGCAGGGCGCGAAATCTATTTTTTTTTTAAATATTTAACTTTCACACATTAACAAGTCCAAGACACCAGATGAAAGGTGCACATCTTGTGAATCAAGCCAACATGTCCGATTTTTAAAATGTTTTACAGGGAAGACAAAATATGTAAATCTATTAGCTAACCACGTTAGCAAAAGACACAACTTTTCACAACTCCATCAGTTTCTTACTCCATCAGGTGCTATCACAAATTCGACCAAATAAAGATATAAATAGCCACTAACCAAGAAACAAATTCATCAGATGACAGTCTGATAACATATTTATTGTATAGCATATGTTTTGTTCGAAAAATGTGCATATTTCATGTATAAACCATAGTTTACATTTCAGCTACAATCCGAAATTGCACCTAAAGCAGACATAATATTTACAGACACCAACGTCAAATAGCTAATTACTCATCATAAAACATTTCTGAAAAATACATAGTCTGCAGCAATTGAAAGACAGGCATCTTGTGATTCCAAACAATATTTCCGATTTATTAAATGTTTTACAGCGCAAACAAAATGTATCGCTATATTAGCGTAGCTACAATAGACAGAAATAATTGGGCGCCCACGGCCAGTTCACATGCACGACAGATATATGAAATAACATCATAAAATGGGTCTTACTTTTGCTGATCTTTCATCAGAATGTTGAAGAACGTGTCCTCTGTCCAGATGAGTCGTTGTTTCGATTCAGAATGGCAAATTTCCCTCTTCAATTAGCATTGGCACTAGCCGAGTGGCATAAATTTCTCCAACGTAAACACAGTCAGAGGACGGAACACGGCAAAACTCCCGAATAAAGTTTCAATAATCTGATTAAACTATATTGAAAAAACATACATTACGATGATATGGTCACATGTATCAAAAAAAAATCGAGCCGGAGACGTTAGCCGTTCGTTACCAAAGCAAAACAGAAGTCCATCCCACTTCCTCCAGAGTACCGGAAGTGGAGGGTCACGCCAAAGAAATTGTTTTTTTTCTACCACAGAACAAGATGAGCAGAAAAATGTATTCTCTGACATCCTCTTTACACCAATAGGAAGGCGTATAGAGTGTCAGCCGACCCCTAAGTGTTAAGACCATGTATAGGCATCAGATTGAAAAGAGCATCGATTTCTGACATTTTACTTCCTGGTCAGGAAAAGTGCTGCAGAAGGACTTCAGTTTCACTCAGAGAAATAATTCCAACTCTTTTAGAAACTAGAAAGTGTTTTCTATCCAAAAAGAATAATAATATTCATATTGTACGAGCAAGATTTGAGTAGGAGGCCGTTTGAAATGGGCACGATTTCACTGGCTACTCAAAACTTTGCCTTGCAGCCATAAGAAGTTTAAAGTCGTTTAGTATTTTTTTTTTATTACAAATGTGTAGCTTATCACCATACGTGAGCATACATAATGTTCAGTGTACAAGTACTGTAATTAGCTGGTTTGCATTCCCTGAGATAACGTTGCTGATACATTTTCATGCAGCTGAATTCAAATGTCAGCCTGGGCGGTTCCAGTGTGGCACTGGCCTCTGTGCTCTTCCTCCCTTCATCTGTGATGGAGAGAACGACTGTGGAGACAACTCAGATGAGGCCAACTGTGGTAAGGAGGAAGACTGGGGATGTTACTATAGAAATTGAATGCCTATGCATTCCCATGCAAGTAGATGGGTGAAGTCAAATTGCTGTGGTCTGAGGAGTCTGTAATCTGTTGAAATCTGGCCACGATAGCATATCGATTAAAGAAGAAGACTGTGGTTGTTACTGTCCTTCACATTGAACCTGTTGATGAGAACATAAGACAGTAGCCAGCAGCTTCATACCTTTCTTACTGCTTGATAACTTTTAATACTTTTTGTTGCAATTTAAGTATTGATTTCTATCACAATAAAAAGCTCATACGGGAATGTGCTTTCATTTCAAAGCATTGTAAAACATGTTATTAGCTTGTTTTTGGCTTAGCCAACATTACTTTCACTTTATCTTAAGGTGCCCTTTTGTCCTACATTTTCTTTGATGGATGCTTTTCACCTTAAATGGATGCTCCATCGGTTCTACCTCTTCTCCTCCATTTTGTCTTTCAGAGACGTACATCTGTCTGTCAGGGCAGTTCAAATGCACCCGGAAACAGAAGTGTATCCCTCTAAACCTCCGCTGTAACGGACAGGACGACTGTGGAGACGGAGAGGATGAGACAGAATGTCGTAAGAAGAAGAATCTTCTGTATTAGTACCTGACGGATTGTTTAAGGAATCTTTAGGATTACTTTTTAACTTAGGCTAGACTTTTTCTCTAAGATTATTTTCTGTTTTATAGCATTTTCCCCCAAGGAAGACTGAGATGGAACTTATTATGTGAAGGTTTAACGGTGGTATCTGACAAGTTGAGACAAGGTCCTTACCAGTGAATTTATAGTAAAACTCAGACAGCCTACCCTTAGGTGCTGCCTTAAATAATATTGAGTCAGATAGTGATTAGGTATTCCAAAGGAATGCTTGATTAGCGCTTTCCCTGTGTGAGAGGATTAGCTATCATTGAATTAGAAAGTGAAAGAGAGAACAGAATAGTGAGAGGTATTTCTCTTCTGTTATGGTAACTCTAGCTATCAGCAGTAGCATTATACGTCAGACAAATATCTGTGGGTTGCTACATTTGTTTTGCCTGCCTGTGATTTCAAGATGGAGTGAGTCACTATGGAGTGAGAGTCAGTATAAAAGCCTTGATTAAGGAGAGAGGCGTTCTCCCCTTGAATTAGACCGTATATTTAAATGTGTAAATGTAAAATATATTTTCAGGAGTACTGTGCCAATAAAAAGATAATGTTACAGATGTGGGATCTTAATTTGAGCCAGTTTGCTAGAGAAGGAAAATAATCCTGCAGTAACAGGAAATGTGGATTGTAATTGATGGCCATTTATTTAGGGGTTGATACATTTTTCGTAAGGGAAAATCAAGTCTGAAATGTCAAAGTGGAAATAACAAACTTCAGAAGCCATTTTAAACCTCAAATACACTACAAGTTTTAAATGTCCTGCATTGCAGAAAAGTTATCCTGCAACATGGTGATCAAATTAAGATCCTACATCTGTAGCTGCAACTGTGATAATGGAAGGTAAATAACGGAACAGAAGACAACTGCTGCTGCTTTTGGTATGCAGTGATAATATACCACAGTTGGTATAATATCTTACTTCGATTGTCTAGCCTGCATGTACAGTATATCGGTTTAACTGTTTATTGTGTTACCCTGTTTGCAAATCAGTTATTTCTGAGCCAGAGGGTGATAAAAAATAATAATAATAATAATGTAACTATAATTATTATGATTGCATCTGTAAAGTATAGTAATACATGTTATTACCGCAGCATGTTTTCTCTTTGTTCCTGCCTCTGTAAATTATAGGTATTTTACACAGCTGGCCTGTTTATCCATGTGATCAAGGCTGTTCTCCTGTTAACAATCTGTCAATAATAGTGTTGTTTGCTCATCTCTCACTCCTTATGCCACTCTCTCCCTCTCTCTTGGTCTCGCTTTCTCTCACTCCTTATGCCACTCTCTCCCTCTCTCTTGGTCTCGCTCTCTCTCTCTCTGCCTCCCTCTCCCCTCCATCGATCCCTCCCTCTCTCTTTCTCAATCTCTCTCTCCCTTCCTCTCTCCTTCCCTCCCTTCCTCTCTCCCTCCTTGGACTGGTGTAAACCCGGACCCCCTCCTCTCCACAGCGGAGAGTACATGTTCCCCGGAACAGTTCCAGTGCAAGGCCTCCATGCACTGCATCTCCAAGCTGTGGGTGTGTGATGAGGACCCGGACTGCACAGACGGGTCAGATGAAGCTAATTGTGGTGAGTGGGGGAGCGCTTAAATCATAATCCAAATAAGTCCTCTAGTTTTATTGAGCCTTGGTTGAAATTGTGATTAGGAAATTAATACATTTTACACATGGGCACATTCTCATCTTCTCTGTACTGATTGAGTTGAAGCAGCCATAGAGAATGCCTCCTGGTAGTTTATCATCACAGGATGTCAGACTTGTCAATAGTGTGTATGGCACCGAAACACCAAACATCACATTGCGATGTTTGGTGTATGCCCCCCCTGTCACGCCCTGACCTTAGTTATCTTTGTTTTCTTTATTATTTTGGTTAGGTCAGGGTGTGACGAGGGTGGTATGTGTGTTTTTGTCTTGTCTAGAGTTTTGGGTATGTCTAGGTGTGTGTGTGTAGTCTAGGCATTATGTAGGTCTATGGTGGCCTAGATTGGTTCCCAATCAGAGGCAGCTGTTTATCGTTGTCTCTGATTGGGGATCCTATTTAGGTTGCCATTTTCCAGTTTGGTTTGTGGGTGATTGTCTATGTGATGTTGCATGTCTGCAATCGTTATATTTAGCTTCACGTTCATTTTTTGTTATTTTGTATTAGTTTGGTTATTATTCTTTGTTATAATTAAAGAAGATGTATTCACAACCCGCTGCGCTTTGGTCTCCTCACTACGACGTTCATGACACCCTCCTGAATTTTTGTGTTATTTTCAGTGGTAGAGAACCTTTCCAACCTCCCACAACTATACTGCCCTACCAAGCAAATAGGCTGTAACTGCTCATAGTGTGGAACTAAGAAAAATGGCTTTTATTTACCTTGGTTTCACAGTAACTTTAGGCAGTTAATGCTAACATGACCCCCATTTTCTCCAAAACAAAATACAATAGAGGCAGGATACTTGTCCACATGATTAAGCATGTGCCCAAATGAGCTGTTACTGACTTTTTGCTTGGTAGGGCAGTATATCTTCCACTGGTTATTACTTTAAACTGTGTAGCCTACTGGAGAACGTCTGCGCTAACTTGAATGCCTTTTGTTCTGAGACACAATACTGCTAGGAAGTCCCTCAACTGTGTTGTTATACTTTAAAGCCGTTGTCTTCCACTGGATGAAGCGTTCAATGATTTTTAGCTCACATCTAAAGCAGGGAGAGAACAAGGTTCAGTATGCCGTCTTCACCCACCTTTGTGGAGAGGTAATTATGTTGTTTTCCTCTTTATCTCATCCCAATGGTTATTGGAGTGGATAGATAGGTTGCCATTCTCTTTGGTAACATCAAACAGCTCAAGATCAATATTTTCTTCACTCAGTATTGGTTGTTTTGTTAGATAATAGCTCTTATTAAGTTCAACACAAGCTGTAAGCTAATAATTGCTGCTAACTAAAGAATTAATTTATTTTAGAAGTTGTAAAATGTTAATGAACATTTCCTAAATGCTATTCAGTTGTACTAAAGTTTTAGAGAACATTTGATACAGTGTTAGGGGGGTGCATTATACACCAACAGAAAAAATAATAAAAATGTAGTGCAATATAGAGGATAATTAGGATTGTGAAATATAAGTATATTCCCCAAAATATACACTTTATATAAGGTTTTAGAACACCTACTCGTTCAAGGGTTTTTCATTATATTTACTATTTTCTACATTGTTGAATAATAGTGAAGACATCAAAACTATGAAAGAACACATATAGAATCATGTAGTAACCAAAAAAGTGTTAAACATATCAAAATATATTTGAGATTCTTCAAAGTAGTTACCTTTTGCCTCCGATCACAGCTTTGCACACTCTTGGCATTCTCTCAACCAGCTTTTCCAACAGTCTTGAAGGAGTTCCCACATAAGCTGAGCACTTGTTGGCTGCTTTTCCATCACTCTGAGGTTTGGGATGAGTTGGACCATCTCAATTGGGTTGAGGTCGGGTGATTGTGGAGGCCAGGTCATCTGATGCAGCATTCCATCACTCTCCTTGGTCAAATAGCCCTTACACAGCCTGGAGGTGTGTTTGGGGTCATTGTCCTGTTGAAAAACAAATGATAGTCCCACTAAGCGCAAACCAGATGGGATGGTGTATCGCTGCAGAATGCTGTGATAGCTATGCTGGTTAAGTGTGCCTTGAATTCTAAATAAATCACAGACAGTGTCACCAGCAAAGCACTCCCACACCATCACACCTCCTCCTCCATGCTTCACGGTGGGAACCACACATGTGGAGATCATCGGTTCACCTACTCTGCGTCTCACAAAGACACGGCAGTTGGAATCAAAAATCTCACGCTTGGACTCATCAGACCAAAGGACAGATTTCCACCGGTCTAATGTCCATTGCTGGTGTTTCTTGGCCCAAGCATGTGTCTTCTTCTTATTGGTGTCCTTTAGTAGTGGTTTCTTTGCAGCAATTCAACCATGAAGGCCTGATTCACACAGTCTCCTCTGAACAGTTGATGTTACTTGAACTCTGTTTAGAATTTATTTGTGCTGCAATTTCTGAGGCTGGTAACTCTAATGAACTTATCCTCTGCAGCAGAGGTAACTCTGGGTTTTTCTTTCCTGTGACGGTCCTCAAGAGAGCCCGTTTCATCATGGCGCTTGATGGTTTTTGCGACTGCACTTGAAGAAACTTTTAAAGTTCTTGACATTTTCCGGATCGCTTATTTGAGTTGTTCTTGCCATAATATGGACTTGGTCTTTTACCAAATAGGGCTATCATCTGTATACCAACCCTACCTTGTCACAACAGGGCTGATTGGCTCAAACGCATTAAGAAGGAAAGGAAGAAGGAAACTGCACAAATTAACTTTTAACAAGGCACACCTGTTATTTCAAATGCATTCCAGGTGACTACCTCATGACGCTGGTTGAGAAAATGTCAGGAGGGTGCAAAGCTTATTACTTTGAATAATTTCACATATAAAATATATGTAGATTTATTTAACCCTTTTTTGGTTATCACATGATTCCATAT
This sequence comes from Salvelinus fontinalis, assembly GCF_029448725.1. NCBI lineage: Eukaryota > Metazoa > Chordata > Actinopteri > Salmoniformes > Salmonidae > Salvelinus > Salvelinus fontinalis. The sequence goes on along the minus strand of NC_074683.1, from coordinate 28,912,417 downwards.
GTGTTATTTCATAGTTTTGATGTCTTCACTAATATTCTACAATGTAGAAAATAGTAAAATAATGAAAAACCCTTGTGTGTCCAAACTTTTGACTGGTACTGTACATACTTTTCTGAAACATTTGTTGCAAATACTTTATTTTCTTCTAAGTGTTTAATATTGCAAACTTGTCATAGATTCTGTTAGGAGATCTAAGCCGTTGGCAGCATAGTCAGGTATTTCATCCTACGCTGTGTTAGCCTCTCTCGAGTACGAACGAGGTTTTGAACTTGGTGTCAGGCGTGCACTACGAGGAAACCCTGAGGAAATGATGATTACATGTATAAATATAATAGCTCCACCATTAATATTCATGCTTTTTGAAGCCATTTTCATCTGCTTGTTTGTTTGTTTGTTTGTTTCCTGATGTAAAAAAGATGAAAAGACCTGCGGACCTCATGAATTCCGCTGTGAGAATAACAACTGTATCCCGGACCACTGGAGGTGTGACAGCCAGAACGACTGTGGAGACAACTCAGATGAGCATAACTGCAGTGAGTATGCTCATCTTTGCTGCTCTCTACTCTCTTAGATCACTTCTAGCTATTTGGCAACTTATATATACATCAACAGGCATATGCACTTGCGCAGTTCAGTTAGTATTTTGGAATTGTTTGAAGATTAACTGACTCCCCTCTTGGTCTTTGTGTTTATATACTGTACCGTTCCTCTGTTTAACTTTGTAAAGAGATCCCACAATCAAAGTAACAGGCAGCTCAATGGAGCCCTGTTCTTAACTGTTTCTAACTCGGCGATGCCCTCTGAGCATGTTCCCCTCTCCAACTCCACTTTGGATCTAAAAGAAAGTCAGAGTTCCATATTCTTCAGCTTTGATGCCATCTCTCCTCTTCTTCCCAGGCTCACTTTTTTGTTTAGATATTCATAACCAACTACTGGAATTAAATTTGTTTACGTATGAAAGGGATTTGTTAAGCCAGCTTGCCCATATCTCTGCTCTGTGTGTGTGTGTGTGTGTGTGTGTGTGTGTGTGTGTGTGTGTGTGTATTCATTTTATGCTGAGTATTCGTCATACATTTGATTTATTATGGGCTTATTCCCCTTACCTATTAATGTCACTTAAAATGCAAATAAATCCAAGTCAAGTGTTGGATGGTAAAGAATTAAGTAGGTGCACCAGCTAGGCTAGCAGACAGGAGAGCGATAGAGGCTGCAAATCACAATATGCTGCAGACTGCAGGCTCTGTTGGGACCTTTTCTCTAACTGCAGCTCATAACCACAACTACCTTTACTCATACAGTCAGTTAACAGTCCACGATAACCAGGGGGTGAGGGGAGGACCCCAGCACTTGAATTTGATGGTGCTTAAATATGGTATAATGTTGTCCTCAGAGACCTAGACATACAGTGCACCTGAATGTGGAGGTTGCCAGATAGTAGGGTTCAGGAGTATACTGGCTATGAATGTATTTACATCTTGAGCCACTGGCATTCCAACTATCATGTCCAACAAATGTCTTTGACGAGCCAACAGTAGGCTTACTGCCAGGGCCCAGTTTTTCCAAAAGTTATCTATCTAGATTTCGCCTATCGAATGGGATTTAACACATAGAAATAGAAGAAATTAACAGACGAATCATTGACTTGAATGGGGACTCTCATTTTATTCATTCTATTTCTATGCATTTAATCGTATCCAAAAAATATGCAAAATCCAGATGAGCTTTTGAAAAACTGGGCCCAGATTAAGCAATGTTTAAGAGATATCTCTTGTAAAAGGGCCCTTACACAAAACCACATGATTTGACATGTAGAAGATAACATGATTTTATGTAAAATTCCACTTATGAATTATGAGATACATGTGTTTTAAGAGAACTTCACATGATCACGTGAAATTCAAGTTTTTTTTTCATTAAGGGGGCTCTAGGGGATTCACTTCTCTCATGATACCTCTTATAAAGGCCCATGCGTGTGTTTTCTTAGAGGTTGGTTGCTTTTCCATGGCTATTTCAAGTGTAAATAGTCTATATAGCCTAGTCTATAACACACATAGTATATATATAGTCTTTAAGTAGTCTATAACGGACATCACTTGTTAGGGAGTACTAGAGCCTTGTAGAAAATTATGAAGATCCACCCTTGAATGGCGTCGTTGTGTAACTAGTCTAATTAAAGTTGTGTGGTGGAGCGTATATCGTGTTTGAGGGCCCGACTCCTATGTCATTTCTATTTCAAGTGTAGTGATGTTCTTGTCCTCTCCCTTGACTCAGAGCCAGTGACCTGTAACCACAAGGACTTTACCTGTGCTAACGGGGACTGCATCTCCGCTCGATTCCGCTGCGATGGAGACTATGATTGCCCTGATAATTCAGACGAGGTCAGTGATCCCTGTTGTCATTTAAAAACAGCCTGTAAATAGCATGTTATAGCCTGTAAACTGTGTGAGTCACAACCTCTTGAATAATCTTATTTGAGTGAATTGACCCTTATTCATCTTAACTTTATGTTTCTATCTTGCTTTTTCTTTCATACATGTGAATGTTTTATTTTTCTCCTAAAAGGCATGCGTATTGAATTGCAGATAGGATTTGATAGCATTATGATATTCATATCGTAAAATATTCTGAATTTTATTGGAACGCAGACGATAATATTATGGATGAGAATGTCCTAATAGAGAGACATTTTATGTTTGTTCTGTTATGCAAATATGTGAACAATTATGCAAACTGGTTTACTAACAAAAATACTAAATTAACTAGGCATGCATGAGAATTATTGACCTGTTTTGTGGAATGTGATTTTTTTTTAAAGCATGAGCTATTCATGAAATATGAGCCAACCAATAGAAAATATTCAGGTTTCCATTGTGTGATGGCTGAGGAAGAGCCACGCAATTACTCATTTATTATGCCTTGTAACTTATTCCTCTGTTAAATACCCCCACGGCAATTACAGCATTAGTAATCCCCTCCAAGAGCAACCTCTTGACATCATTTTATTTAACCTTTATTTAACTAGGCAAGTCAGTTAAGAACATATTCTTATTTACAATGATGGCCTACACCAGCCAAACCCGGACGACGCTGGGGCAATTGTGCGCCGCCCTATGCGACTGTGTTGTGATTAAGCCTGGAATCGAACCAGGGTGTCTGTAGTGACGCCTCAAGCACTGAGATGCAGTGCCTTAGACCGCTGCGCCACTCGGGAGCCCAAATGTAGTTCACTAAGTAGTAAATAGTAGTATGCTATGCATGATTTCTCTTGTAAAAAAACAAGTTATCTTGTCCACCCTATTCTTACCTAAAACTGACTAAACAGGCAATGAAGACTCAATGGGTCTCAATGCCCGGCAATACCCTGCCATCCTGCACATATAAAGCATTAAAATTGTCAATGAAAGTGTTATGTATGGGTTATAATTGAGCTATCAAGTCCTAGTGAAGGTACCTTTCAAAGAAAGTATTACCATATGGTTCTACTGTATAAGAATTGGAACATCGAACATGTAAAGTATAAGCCTATTGTAAATGTGAGCTTCTTGTCCTTTATATCTCTACAGAAGGACTGTGAGGCTCGGTGTGCTGAGGACCAGTTCCAGTGTCTCAATAACCTCTGCATCTCCCTCAAGTGGCTCTGTGACGGCCAAGAGGATTGCAAGACAGGAGAGGACGAGAGGAACTGCCAGGGGACAGGTACGGTATACGAGGAAAACAAGGTAAAAAGGTTACTTTTCCCCCCCAAAAAAACATTTTAATGTGAAATTGAAGTAGTTGTTAAAAAGCTGAGTGCCACAAGCTCCTACGGTAACATGGACTGTTGTAGTTTATATTCTTTGATTGAAAAACAAGACAAAGTTAGAGTTTTTCTGGGCTTTTTTATTCGGAGTAGGGTAAGATGAGTAAGATTTTGGTGTGGAGGGGGGTGCTTTACCTCCTATGATAGTTACAAGGTATAAGCAGTAGAATTGTCAAGGCTGCTTTCTGTGTGACTTGTAATGAAATACTGTTCCAATTCTGTACGCCATGTGTTTTTACCCACAGTAAAGCCATTAAAACATAATGAACTGTATGACGGATAAAAACACATCAAAAAGTGATGCGAGCGAGTCCCCCTCCCCCAATTAAAAAAAAAATCAAATAAAAGTTTAGAGTTTGCTAAAACCACCTAGCAACCTCGCCAAGAGATTTGTACCTTTTGGTATTTTAGCGAATAGCAGGGCAGGGAAAGAAGCTGGGTCTCTGTCATGAAAGACAAACATCATATGCGTCGCGCCAATAGGAATAGTACTATTTGAGTCAACCTGTGCCAAAACTCTGCTGTTGATCATTCTTCAGCTGGTTCTCCATCTTCTTTAAAAAAGAATAATGGTGAGCCAACATGTTTTAAACACTTTTACCTACTAAACAAATGTTTTCATAACTTTCGCTTGTCCCTCTAAAGCAGACATATAGTAAGCAATACAGAGCCTTCGGAAACTATTCAAACCCCTTGACTTTTTCCACATTTTGTTACGTTACAGCCTTATTCTAAAATGGATTACATCTAAAAATGGCCTCAGCAATATACACACAATACCCCATAATGATGAAGCAAAAACATGCTTTTAGAAATGTTTCCTAAAATATTAAAATTAAAAAACAGAAATGCCTTATTTACATAAGTATTCCGTCCCTTTGCTATGAGACTCAAAATTTAGCTCAGGTGCATCCTGTTTCCATTGATTATCCTTGAGATGTTTCTACAACTTGATTGGAGTCCACCTGTGGTAAATTCAATTGATTGGACATGATTTGGAAAGGCACAAACCTGTCTATATAAGGTCCCACAGTTGACAGTGCATGTCAGAGAAAAACCAAGCCATGAGGTCGAAGGAATTGTCCATAGTGCTGAGAGACAGGATGGTGTCGAGGCACAGATCTGGGGAAATGTACTAAAACATGCCTGTAGCATTGAAGGTCCCCAAGAACACAGTGGCCTCCATCATTCTTAAATGGAAGAAGTTTGGAACCACCAATACTCTTCCTAGAGCTGGCTGCCCGGCCAAACTGAGCAATAGGAGGCGAAGGGCCTTGGTCAGAGAGGTGACCAAGAACCTGATGGTCACTCTGACAGAGCTCTAGAGTTCCTCTGTGGAGATGGGAGAAACTTCCAGAAAGACAACCATTTCTGCAGCACTCCACCAATCAGGCCTTTATTGTCGAGTGGCCAGACGGATGCCACTCCTCAGTAAAAGGCACATGACAGCCCGCTTGGAGTATGCCAAAAGGCACCTAAAGACTCTCAGGCCATGAGAAACAAGATTCTCTGGTCTGATGAAACCAAAATGGAACTCTTTGGCCTGAATGCCAAGCGACATGTCTGGAGGAAACCTGGCATCATTACTATGGTGAAGCATTGTGGTGGCAGCATCATGCTTTGGGGATTTTTCTCAGCAGCAGGGGCTGGGAGACTTGTCAGGATCGAGGCAAAGATGAACGGAGCAAAGAACAGAGAGGTCCTTGATGAAAACCTGCTTCAGACTGGGGCGATGGATCACCTTCCAACAGGACAGCCAAGAGAATGCAGGAATGGTTTCGGGACAAGTTTCTGAATGTCCTTGAGTGGCCTAGCCAGAGCCTGGACTTGAACCCGATCGAACATCTCGCTCCCCATCCAACCTGACAGAGCTTGAGAGTATCTGCAGAGAAGAATGGGAGAAACTCCCCAAATACAGGTGGGACAAACTTGTAGCGTCATACCCAAGAAGACTCGAGGCTGTAATCGCTGCCAAAGGTGCTTCAACAAAGCACTGAGTAAAGGGTCTGAATACTTAAATGTAAATGGGATATTTCAGGGGGGTTTTAAATAAAAAAATAGTTTTTGCTTTGTCATTATGGGGTATTGTATGTAGACTGATGAGAAAAAAACAACAATGATTTAATCAATTTTAGAATAAGGCTGTAACCTAAAAAAATTGGGAAAAAGTTAAGGGGTCTGAATACACCCTTACACATTGTGCCAATGGGGTTAACCCACTTGGCGGTAATTGCAACACGGCTCAAAACCTCATCCGAAAGCCCCAAAGGTGGTGATTGCCTGAGTGGGATTTAGCACAGCAGTAGCTAGCACACAGCATGCTCTAGCCTGAGGGAAGACATCATATTTAGACCTAGGACCTGTTCAAAGTCCAGCACTGCTGGTTTGGACAGAAACAATGGGTTGTAGCGATTATTTTTTCATGAGTTCATAACAGTGTGCAGAACACATACAAACCGGCCCCACTCATGCTGTGAATGATGGGTGTTATATTATTATGTTGTGGAGTGTGTGCACTCAATAAAGCTCTCTATCTCTGATCTGGGTGTTTCCAGTGCTCCCCTCTTGCTCCCTAAATGAGTATGTGTGTGCCAGTGGAGGCTGTGTTTCGGCCAGTCTGAGATGTGATGGACAGGACAACTGTCTGGATGGATCAGATGAGGTGGGTGTGGCTCTGCTTGGTACTTTAACCTCGTCCGATATCAGCTAATCACTTACTGTAGCTTTATTTAGCTTATTTACGTAAAACGGCAGAGATAAGAAGAAAAGATTATGATTTTTCTCCAGTGCTGTAGCTGATCTTCCCACACAAGCATTTATGTAGAGATTTCCCTATTTGTAAGGATCATCCCTACATAATTTGGTGCCCTGTGTAAGGTGAATTCTTAACAGTATACAAAAGGATAGGATTGAAGACACTTGTATCAAACTTTATCACTGAGAATGGCTTGACTGTGTTGGACATTTAATAGTGTATAATGCTGTTTACATGTTTTATGTTGCCATGTCGACAGGCAGGCTGTGTGAAGGAGTGCAAGGAAGATGAGTACTTGTGTCTGAACCATGCCCACTGTATCCCACGGAGATGGTGCTGTGACGACGTGTTTGACTGTGTGGACCATAGTGATGAGGAGAACTGCAGTCAAGGTACGACAGGGGTTGGACAAACTCACTTCACATATCAATGTACTAGAAAACTGTAACTGCAGCCAGAGTTGGACAGGTATTAGAAATTACAACAGGACTAGTAAGAGCCAATTTTATTCAGTTGCAGTTGACACTTTAAGAGAGATGGGGTGGAAACTGTCTCCTCTTAGGAAGTAGTTGGTTTTCCATACAGGTCTGTTTTCATTTTATTTTAATTTACAGGCAACATGTCCTACTACAGTAGAGACATGCCTTTCAGGTGTTGAAATGTGGTGCACTGAGCAAATCTTTGTCTAGTGAGTGGAAACTTGAACACTCTGAGAATTTTGTGCAACTTTCAGCGAGCGTTTACATATAATCGCTAAGGCTGTACCCTTACAGTTTTAGACAGTAGCCAATAGGCTATTGTGGCTATTTGAGCATAACGTAGGCCTATCAACCAAAACCAATGGAGCAAAACCCATAACATTTTCACATGGAAATAGCTTTTGACTTCTATGATATAGCCTGCAGTAGCATATATGTGATGTTCAATACAGGCCTACATTGCATGATATATTTATATTATGAAGGGCTTGACATTAATTAAGGATTTTCTACTTGGTCTGTAACACCATGGGCCAAATAGGTGACTGTAAATGACATTGTATTGTGTTGTATGATGCAAGAAACCACTTTACAAAATAAAATGTATTACAGATGGTCTCCTTGCTTCGAGTTCTTAGGAAACTATGCAGTATTTTGTTTTTTATGTATATTTTCTTACATATAGTATACTACTAGCCAATGTCCCATCTCTTGACAACAAGGTAGACGACATTCGAGCAAGGGTTGCCTTCCAGAGATTGTAACATTCTCTGTTTCACGGAAACATGGCTCTCTCGGGATATGTTGTCGGAATCAGTTCAGCCACTGGGCTTCTCCATGCATCGCGCTGACAGAGATAAACACCTCTCTGGGAAAAGGAAGGGCGGTGGTGTATGCTTTATGATTAACGACTCATTGTGTAATCATAACAACATACAGGAACTTAAGTCCTTCTGCTCACCGGATCTAGAATTCCTTACAATCAAGTGCCGGCCATTTTACCTACCAAGAGAATTCTTGTCAGTTATAGTCACAGCTGTGTACATTCCACCTCAAGCAAACACCAAGACAGCCAACATGGGAACTTCACTGGACTATATGCAAACTGGAAACCATACATCATGAGGCTGCATTTATTATAGTGGGGATATTAACAAAGCAAATTTAAATCAACCTAAATTCTTCCAGCATATTGGTTGCACTACGCGCATGGGCAATACCCTCGACCACTGCTGTTCTAACTTCTGCGATGCATACAACGCCCTCCCTTCGGCAAATCCGACCACAACGACATCTTGCTCCTTTCGTCTTATAGGCAGAAACTCAAGCAAGATGTACCAGTGATGAGAACCATTCAATGCTGGTCCGACCAATCGGAAGGCACGCTTCAAGATTGTTTTGATCAAGCGGACTGGAATATGTTCTGATCAGCCTCAAAGAACAACATAGACCTATACGTTGACTCAGTGAGTGCGTTTATTAAGAAGTGCATCGCAGATGTTGTACCCACTGTGACTATTAAAACCTACCCTAACCAGAAATCGTGGATGGAGGGCGGCATTCGTGCAAAACTGAAAGCGCGAACCACCGCATTTAACCATGGAACGAGGTCTGGCAATATGTCTGCATATAAACAGTGTAGCTTTTCCCTCCGCAAGGCAATCAAAGAAGTGAAATGCCAGAACAAGCTGGAGTCACAACTCAACGTATCAGACACGAGACGTATATGGCAGGGTCTACAGGAAATCACGGACTACAAAAATAAATCCAGCCACGTCACAGACACCGACGTCATGCTTCCAAACAAACTAAACACCTTCTTTGCCCGCTTTGAGGACAATACAGTGCCACCGTCGTAGCCCGCTAACAAGGACTGCGCACCCGTCCGTCCGTCCATCACCGTGGCTGACGTGAGTAAAACATTTAAACGTGTTAACCTTGACAAGGCTGCTGGCACAGACGGCATACCTAGACGCGTCCTCAAAGCATGCTCAGACAAGCTGGCTGGTGTGTTTTTGGACACATTCAATTGTTCCCTATCCCAGTCTATTGTCCCCACATGCTTCAAGATGGCTACCATTGTTCCTGTACCCAAGAAGACAAATATAACTGAAGTAAATGACTGCCGCCCCGTAGCATTCACTTCTGTCATCATGAAGTGCTTTGAGAGACTAGTCAAGGATCATATCACATCCACCTTACCAGCCACCCTAGACCCACTTCAGTTTGCATACTGCCCCAACAGGTCCACAAACGACGCAGTCGCCATCACACTGCACACTACCCTATCCCATCTGGACAAAATAAATACCTATGTAAGAATGCTGTTCATTGACTACAGCTCAGCATTCAACACCATAGTACCCTCCAAGCTCATCATCAAGCATGAGGTCCTGGGTCACAACCCCGCCCTGTGCAATTGGGTCCTGGACTTTCTGACGGACCGCCCCCAGGTGGTGAAGGTAGAAAATAACATCTCCACTTCGCTGACTCTCAACACTGGGGCCCCACAATGGTGCGTGCTCAGCCCCCTCCTGTACTCCCTGTTCACCCACGACTGCGTGGCCATGCACGCCTCCAACTCAATCAAGTTTGCAGATGACACAACAGTAGTGGGCTTGATTACCAACATCAACGAGACAGCCTACAGAGAGGAGGTGAGAGCACTCGGAGTGTGGTGTCAGGAAAACAACCTCTCACTCAACAAAACAAAGGAGATGATCGTGGACAGGAAACCGCAGGGGGAGCACCCCCCTATATACATCGAAGGGACAGCAGTGGAGAAGATGGAAAGTTTTAAGGTCCTCCGCGTATACATCACAGACAAACTGAAATGGTCCATCACAGACAAACTGAAATGGTCCAATCACACAGACAGTGTGGTGAAGAAGGCACAACAGCGCCTCTTCAACCTCAGGAGGCTGAAGAAATTTGGCTTGTCAACTAAAACCCTGACAAACCTTTACAGATGCACAATCGAGATCATCCTGTCGGGCTGTATCACAGCCTTGTATAGCAACTACACCAGCCTCAACCGTAAGGATCTCCAGAGGGTGGTGTGGTCTGCACAACACATCACCGGGGGCAAACTACCTGCTCTCGATGACACCTACAGCACCCGATGTCACAGGAAGGCCAAAAAGATCATCAAGAACATCAACCACCCAAGCCACTGCCTGTTCACACCGCTATCATCCAGAAGGCGAGGTCAGTACAGGCGCATTATTGCTGGGACCGAGAGACTGAAAACCAGCTTCCATCTCAAGGCCATCAGACTGCTAAACAGCAATCACTAACTCAGAGAGGTTGCTGCCTACATTGATCCCCAATTACTGGCCACTTTAATAAATGGATCAGTAGTCACTTTATACAATGTACTCTAAATAATGCCACTTTTATGTTTACATATCTTACATTACTCATATCACATGTCTATACTGTATTTTAAACCATCTATTGCACCTTGCCTATGTCGCTCGGCCATCGCTCATCCATGTACTTACATATACATATTCTCATTCACCTCTTTAGATTTGGGTGTATTTGGTATATGTTGGGGAATTGTTAGACTACTTGTTAGATATTACTGCACTGTTGGAACTAGAAGCACAAGCATTTCACTACACTCGTATCAACATCTGCTAACCATGTGTATGTGACAAATAACATTTGATTTATTTTTACCATACAGAGAATTAGACAATATAGGCTACCCCTCTGCCTATTGGGTTACTTGCATATTCAAGTCTGTCTCAAAATACAAAATTGCCCCTTTAAATAAAACATAAGCATTTTACCTGACTGGCTTTTCAAAAAAAGCTTGAAATGTAGTTTACACGTTTTGTGCTCTTGTAGGAAGCAGTATTGCTGACCTATACTTATCTATAACTGGGCTAATAACTCGCTAACTTGCAAAGAATATCAACAGTATGTGCACGCAAATGGCTCTGCGCTCTGATCTGAAGTCATCTGAAAAGCGCATTCACTCGCATGATTGAAAGACCGCAACCACTAATAAAATTACTCTATTGCACTCTGCCTCTGCCTACAACAAAATCAAAGACTCAATCTTGCAAAGTTAGATTTGTTTTGTTTTGTTGCATTGAAAAGGGGCTGATATAATATTGTATCGATCACAGAAAAAACGTTGATCTATAGTGCAAACTAATGGGACGAACTGAGTGAAGTTCAATCTCTTGCGTATTTGCATGGCATTTCTTCTGTGCGGTAGTCTAGGAGGAAATGCGCGCAGTTGAGAGGGAACATTGATTGCAACTATGGGTAGAGTTGAGCATGTTTACTGGAACACTGTAGTACAGATTACATGCCTGTCAATATGGTACACACATTCGCTTTTCTTCCTTCATAGTACCATGTTAGCAACAAGGGGTGTTGAAACTCACACATGGCTAGTAGCATAGCAATCACCATTCTAGCCATGTGTTTTACTGTGAAAGGTGTACAAAACAATAGTCATATTCTGACTAAGCAAAGGTCACTTTGCTAACGAGAACGTTCTTTCATACAGACACTATAGTGATAGCACAACGCTATTGAATAGAAGTTTAGAAGGAAATGGAAAAACCTAGCTATAAGACAACCTTGTGAAAGAAAGCCCATAGCACTAGTGTTAACCTTCCGTTTGTAATTTCAGGCATCTTCTTCTGCCGTCCTGATGAGTTCATTTGCAACAACACCTTATGCAAGCTCCATGCGTGGGTGTGTGATGGCAAGGACGACTGTGGAGACAACTCAGACGAGGACACAGAGACGTGTGGTGGGTTGAAATAGCAACTTAGATCTTTGATGGATATTTTATTGTAACTCCAATGCAATGCAATGCAAGGTCATATTCATGTTTGAAATGGTGGATTCCTTTGAATGGACTAGAATGGAAGAATTTAAATAGACTAGAATGGACTATGTTGAATGAACTAAAATGTATTTGACTGTCTGCAATACTTGTGTTATTCTTCTCCGCTCCAGCCAAACTTTCCTGTCCCCCCACACGGCCACACCGATGCAGAAATGACCGTGTGTGTCTGCGCTCTGACCAACTGTGTAACAAGGTTGACGACTGTGGGGATAACTCGGATGAGGAGGAATGTGGTGAGTTTACACCAGTTACACTTCAAATGACATTACATTTTTCTTAATCAAGAATGTTGAGAAATTATATATTCCAAAAAACATTATTCCTAATCGTATCAGTGCGACAACAGCAACAATGTTGTATTAGTCAAGTTCCTTTGATTTCCCTACAAACTCCACATCACATCATATAACGATATCTCAGATATCTTATGCAAATGCCTTCTCTGTTGCCGATGCAGCCTGACGTGTGTTTGGCTTCTGTGTGCGTCCCAAAGCAGAGGTGGTGTCTGGCAGACCCAGACGGTGTGGGAAGGCAGAGTTCACCTGCAGTACCCAGCGATGCATCCCAGCCCAGCTGCAGTGTGACCTCTTCAATGACTGTGGGGACGGGGGATCGGACGAGCAGGATTGCAAGGCCTGTATGTGTGTGTGTTTTGTGTGTCACACAGATCAATATCCTGCTGTTTAGATGGAAGTATTAGATGTTTCTGGGGAGGAACTTGATCCGTGAGATAATCTAGGGCTCTGCTATATTCTTCTGCTAGATCCAAATGTTAGATGATGTCAGAACATTTATGGCAATACATGACCCAAATTTGCTGAGTTTTTTGTTTGTTTGAAGAAAGTTGATCTTCACCTGGCTTCCACACATCAATGGAACAACTTGTTGCAAGTATATTCGATGTATAGAAATGTGTTTTCATGTGCAATCACATTGTCTTTGACTGTAGCTTCAAATGGAGACATATGTGGAAAGAAAACAAACCCATGTGGAGAGGATGCAATTTGCAATCAGACAAACACAAATGCAGTATGTCAGTGCAAATCTGGCTTCAGGAGGAATCTGAAGACTGCCCAGTGTGAAGGTACTGTACGGCCTGGTTTTCCCCTCACTGTTTAATTAGACAGAATAACGTTACTGTAATAAGAAATGGCATTCTTTAACACGTTTAAAAATATATATACATTTAACTAATATGGCTAATATGTACACAGCTGTGGTTAATGAACAATATACGTAACATATTGCTTTCTAGTTTTTCCTTACAGACACCGATTCCTTCAATATATTTATCTCCGAGTAGGTGTTTAGTATCTTAGTAGCTTTCACTTACAGATAATGTAGTAAGCCATCCAGTTTCAATGAGTTTAACTAATTACGGATTGAGTAGCCAAGTTTTGCATAATTTAGTTGGAGATAACGATATCGGCGATTATAAATTGAACTCTAAACCTGGCTTTTGCCTCCTAGTTATTGCTTTTGTGCTCAGTGGTTATTGATTATTCTATTAAGGGGGAGAGTAACTAAGTACTCAAGTTGTAATTTCCACTTTCGTAATGGGTTAAGACTCTGCTTTCTGAAAGATAACCAATGACCATTTAAACCTAGACTTCCTATGCATGTTGTCATCACATCAGCTGACTGTTACTCTGAATATGACTCAGTAACTGGGATCAGTTGCTTAGTAAAGCTGGTATATGAACGTACTTCAACATGTGAAACTGAACCAGTGTTAATAGCAATAGTTATTTTTTTAGCAGGTTGGCATTAATTGGGATGACTCATCTGCTGGTAGGCAGCTCTGCAGGGTAGTCTCTAGGTGGCACAGCCACAAAGTCGTAACATCTGATTTTAAATCTAACCTTAACCCTGAATTTAACCACACTGCTAACCTTATGCCTAAACCTTAACTTAAATTAAGACCAAATAGCACATTTTTGTTTTCATACATTTTTATGATGTATATCAAATGTTGACATTGCAACTGTTCAATCTAGTGCAAATCTCACTTTTTTTTATAGTATTTTTTATTTTAATTTCAGTATACAATAAGTATCCTCAAATCCTATAGGTTAGGGCAATATCAACATGAACTGAAATTTCTGATTTGAGAGGTACGGCAGCTTAACTGTTTCCATGTGCAGTACAGTAACTGAATGAAGATGTTTTTCCTTTTCTCCTCAGAAATCAATGAGTGTCTTGAGTTTGACACGTGCGCTCACTATTGTACAAACACTAAAGGATCCTACAAATGTACTTGTGACAGGAATTTCAAGGAAAACAATAGAAACTGTATAGTAAAAGGTATGGACCATTTTGTTACTGTATGTTCTAAATGAATTACATTGAACTATCATCTTGATGTGCCACATATTGAGCTAAGATTTTTTTACTGTTGTAGTTTCAATTGATATACAGTATTGTATCTGGTATTTTTAAGCTAAAATGAATAGTATATTATGTATTTCTATAAACTGCAAAATATTCTTGAATATTGTATACCCTTTATTTGAAAATATTTTTTTTATTCAATAGATGAGACTGTACTTTATCCTTACCACTCTTCATTGTAAAGATACTGTCATAGTCATCAGATAACCTTTACATTAAGACAACAGGATTGTATAAGTAATACTGAATGTATACAAGACCAGCCATTTAACAATTTAGATAGTATAAAACTGAGCTGTTTCTGATGTGACCAATAAGGATTATATTAATAATGATTGGCAATATTCACAAAAATCTACTTCACATCTTTTGTCTAAAGTGTTAAAGTTGCGGGTGTATACACCACTGTGATACAGTGCCTTCGGAAAGTACAACATTTTCTAAAGTTTTTGTGTTACAACCTTGAAATTAAAATATATTAAATCAACAAAAAATTCTCAACCATCTACACACAATACCCCATAATGACAGTGAAAACATGGTTTTAGACATTTTTGCAAATGTATTGAAAATGAAACATAAATATTCACACCCCTGAGTCAATACTTTGTAGAAGCACATTTGGCGTCGATTACAGCTTTGGTATGTCTTGATTTGGAGATTTTCTCCCATTCTTCCTTGCAGATTTTCTCAAGCTCTGTTAAGTTTCCAAAGATTTTCAATGGGATTCAAGTCTGGGCTTTTGCGAGGCCATTCAAGGACTTTCACATTCTGGTTTGTCTGTATGTTTGGTGTCATTGTCCTGTTGGAATGTAAATCTTCGCCTTCACCCTAGTCTAAGGTTGTTTGCACTCTGAAGCGGGTTCTCATCAGGGATTTGCCTGTATTTGGCTCCATTAAATGTTTCCTCTATCCTTACCAGTCTCCCAGGCCCTGCCACTGAAAAACATCCCCATAGCACATCACCTGGTAGTGATGGTGTAAGATGGGTGGTGAGCTGTGCCTGGCTTTTTCCAGACATAGCGCTTTGTATTTAGGCCAAAGAGTTACATTTTTGCATCATAAGACCACATCTCATCAGAGTTTGTCACTTGCCTTTTTGCAAACTCTAGGCATGCTGTCATGTGTCTTTTTCTCAGGAGTGGCTTCTGTCTGGCTACTCCTATAATGCCCAGATTGGTAAAGTGCTGTAAAGACTGTTGTCCTTCTGACATGTTCTCCCATCTCAGCCAAGGAACTCTTTAGTTCTGTCAGTGGTCATTGGGTTCTTGGTCACCTCCCTGACCAAGGTCCCTCTTGCCTGGTTGCTCAGTTTGATCGGACAGCCAGCTCTAGGCAGTCTGGGTAGTTTCATATTTTTTCAGTTTCCCAATGATGGAGACCACTGTGCTTTTGGAAACATTCAACACTCTAGAAATTGTTGTATACCCTTCCTCAGATATATGCCTCATCACAATTCTATCTTGGAGATCTAGTTTCTGCTCTGACATGCATTGGCAACTGTGAGACCTTTTATATAGACAGGTGTGTTTCTTTCTAAATCATGTCCAAACAATTGAATTGGCCACAGGTGGACACCGATCAAGTTGTAGCGACATCTCAAGGATGACTAAGGGAAATTGGATGCACCTGAGCTCAATTTGGAGTGTCAGAGCAAAGGGGTGTGAATACATATGTAAATTAGATATTTCTTTATTTAATTTTCAATAATTTAGCAAACATTTCTAAAAACATGTTTTCACTTTGTCATTATGGAGTATTGTGTGTAGATGGGTGAGTGAAAAATACATTTAATACATTTCAATGTCAGGCTGTAACACAACAAAACGTGGAATAAGTCAATGGGTATGAATGCTTTCTGAATGCACTTTTCCCATTTTAATGACATATCCCCACTATTCCTACTGATTGGCACCACGGGTAGTAGTAGTAATACATGACTGGTCTTGTTACTATGTGATTATGTATTATTATCCTGATCAACAAGGAACATGTGATATATGGGGGCAGTTTGTTGGACACAGATTCATCCTAGTTCTGGAATAAAAAGAAAAATCTAAGTAGAATCTCCATCACAAATGCTTTTTAGTCCAGGTCTAGGCTTAATGTGTCCAGAAAACTGCCGAAGAATGTTAATATATGACTTGATTGCCATATATTATACTTTTGTGCTTGTAAATGAAATGATGCTGTCAAACTGTTGTTTACAACCCCAAATGGAATTTAGCCACTTTTCATTTTTTTTGCATATTAATAACTCAACAACGGGCAGGACCAGAAGATCGAGTGCTCTACATAGCTAATGACACTGAAATCCGAAGTTTTGTGTATCCGTTTAACCAGAGCCATGGACACAAACTCCTCACTCGCATCGAGGACAATGCCCGCATTATTGGGATGGATGCTCTGTTACACCAACAAAAGGTTATCTGGGCTACCCAGTTTAACCCTGGTGGACTTTTTTACAAAGAAATCCTAGACACGAGTCAAACTAAAACTAATGTCGGAAACATAGTAAGTATTTCCAAAGGTGTGGTTAGGGTGGTTGGAATGTTTACTTTACTTTTAAATGTACGATAGAGTTGTCCATTCAATGTCCACTTACTAATATCCACAGGATATCTACAGTTATGTTTAAGTAACACTATCACTAGATATGCATGTTTTTTTCTTTTCTAAATCCATTGAAGCTACAGTATATCTTGGTAACTGCATTTGAGCACAATTAATTATAGAATGATTAGCCGTGAGAGCGTGAATATAGCAGTGAGTGCTTGAAGATTAAATCTCATATAGTCACATATCTCATGTGAGCTAGAGTATAGGACATTAGGAAAGTGCCAAGCTCTTTCCAGGTTTTGTTTGAATTAAAGGTGAATAACAACACATTTTTGAAAAATGTTATATGTTCCTAATCCCCGCTGCCTTGATGTTGGACTGTCTGTCAATGTGCGCACCTCTCTCTCAGGGAGACACGGTGGGGCTAGAGGGAGAGCTACGTCACAGGGTTATACAGCCCCCCACTCAGTGCAGTGCTAGATAGAACTTTATGGAATAAAATATAAACGTTCTGTCACAGCGAAAATACTAAAATAGGGAAATGGAATCGATTGGGAGATATGGCATAACCTTTAATGTGAACAATTTGGGTCGCGGGTTCACAATTGTACCTTTTCTGAGATCCCGGCCAAGCAAGGAGGGAACAGCAGCCAGCTCATGCAACAACACACGCACAAGGGGCTCCTCAGAAACACTACACACTGGCAGTTTTCTAAATGGCCTACATTCAAAGTTAGCACATCACCCAACACAACACGCCTTTTACTATATTGTCAGAAGCATCATCAGACCTCGCTTAGTAGCCTATTTAATTTCTCTCTTTCAAAGCTCTGGAAACGAATCAGAAAATGCTGTGCTCTAAAGATGGCATCGTAGCCACACAATTACATAATTGTCAATCTGATCAGAAACACTGTGCCCACAACCTTTATCTCCTAAATGATGTCGCTGGTGTATTTTGTTCAAAATTTGAAATATATTGCACAATAGACAATAAGGTTTTCCCCCGGTGCAAGTAGAGTACAACACACATAACAAGCTCGATAAATGTATACCGAAGAAAAGTTTCACCCACATTTAGATATGAAAATATCCGCCTACCTTTCTATCATGTCAACCATCCATCCAAAACAAATAATTCCATGTGTCTGCCTTTTGTCTTGATAAACTTTCACATAGCCTATTCCATGATATGGGGTAATCCAATGAGCAACACCTTAGCTGTTGATTGCAGTGATCATCATTTTTGTATGCTATACATAATCAATATACGACTTTCACATGTAGGGTATTTGATGCAAGGGTATTTGATTTAAACATAGGCTATAGGAATACTTTTCAATAATGGTTACATTATGACATTATTCTGCTTGCTCGAGAAAGGCAATTTGGCCCTGGCTTGCAAATTAAATCCCTGCATAGTTTTGTAAATGATTGCATTATTCTACCGATTTGAAAATGTAAATGTAGGCTAATAATAATTTTAATAATAGAATATTTGATCTACCTCAATGAAAACTTGGACAGTGAGCATAAGTCGCATTTCGATAGATGCATGCATCAGTAGCTAGGCGATCTATTATATCTGCAACAGAAATTCACTCATATGTTTGCTGTCAGCTGGCTACTGTAGGAACATTACAATCGAATGAAACATTTGTACATAAATGAGCCTTTTAGCCCATATGTGTCATCCTATGAAGTGGATGTTATGTTGCAAACTCACTAGTCTTTCACTCTAAATTTAGTAGATATATTTTGGTGTATATATATATTTCGGTGTGTAGCAAACTGTCAGAGGGAAGATGGACAGTGTTGATTAGCAGGTGCAATTATGTGCCATGGGGTTACAAGGTAAAAGTAGGAGGCAGAATAAGGTCGGCTCCTTTCCTCCTTGCGTGGCAGAGAGAC
This sequence comes from Salvelinus fontinalis, assembly GCF_029448725.1. Lineage (NCBI taxonomy): Eukaryota > Metazoa > Chordata > Actinopteri > Salmoniformes > Salmonidae > Salvelinus > Salvelinus fontinalis. The sequence continues at coordinate 28,893,647 of NC_074683.1, read as the reverse complement.
CATCTCAAAAATGGTCAAATTGTGAACCTGCGAACCAAATGGATCACATAAAATGTATATGCCATGTCTCACAATCAATTGGACTTGACAAATGTTGTGTTTTTGGTATGATAGAATGTTTATATTTTTGTAGATTAAAGACATTACACAAAGTTCTATCTAGCGCTGCGGCTACTGGAAAGTTTTATAAATCTGTGACGTAGCTCTAGTTCTACATCGCTCTCCCTGAGTGAGAGATATGCACGCTTTGACAGACAGTCCATCAAATAGTCAGAGGGGTTTATAAACATAGATACATTTTTGAAATTTGCCCTTGTTCCACTTTAATGCCATGAATGTCTCGGACGATTCATTTTTCTCATTTGTAGATATAGCTACTGACAAACTCAAAGAAAGCCAGTCAATTGTTTTACGAATAATGACACACATCTTTCAATGTCATTTGTAGATACTATTATTCAAATACCATGATGTACATTGATCTAAGGTTTGAGCCATTGTTGTCTCATTGGAAACATTACTGTATAGAATAACCTGATCACACGCAAGACTTCTTACACATTAAGCATAGGCTACTAAACCTTTACTAGCATCAAGTATTGGATTAGACATACTGCTATCATGTTTGATAGGGGAAAGAATAGCGAGTGCATCTAAATACGTCAATGGATAACACAATTCTTCACATCTGAATGTTAAAGTTTATTTGCCATATTTAATACAAATACCTTAAGTCTTTTTCATGTTCACGCTTTCATGTTTACAAGCTCTGATTTTCCTTGCAGTGTTCAGACTTCCGTAGACCGAGGGATGTGTCTGCTGACTGGATTACAGGAAATATCTATTGGACAGACCATTCTCGGATGCACTGGTTCAGCTATTACACAGCCCACTGGACTAAGCTCAGATACTCTATAAACGTGGGCCAGCTCAGAGGGCCAAATTGCACCCGTCTGATAACTGACATTGCAGGAGAGCCGTACGCCATCGCTGTCAACCCACCGCAAGGGTAAGAGCATCCTTTTCATACAATGTTCAATTTCATCATTATGTTGTCACTTTATACCTTTTTGCTTTGTCATTATTTTGTAACTCTGCTGAAGGAAGACGGCTGTGCAATTTTGAAAAATGCATCCAAGATGGTTTCCAAAATGTGTTTTCTTTACTGATTTGTTAAGGCATACATATTTGACAGGGATTCCATAAATATATCAGTGATTCCAGGGATTCTATAAGTATAGCCAGGGATTACAGGGATTACATAAATATAGCAGGGATTCTATAAATCGACCCCCGGGTGGCGCAGTGGTCTAGGGCACTGCATCGCAGTGCTAGCTGCGCCACCAGAGTCTCTGGGTTCACGCCCAGGCTCTGTCACAGCCGGCCGCATCCGGGAGGTCCGTGGGGCGACGCACAATTGGCATAGCGTCGTCCGGGTTAGGGAGGGTTTGGCCGGTAGGGATATCCTTGTCTCAGTACGTAAATGTAATAAAATGTATGCACTCTACTGTAAGTCGCTCTGGATAAGAGCGTCTGCTAAATGACTAAAATGTAAATGTAAAATAAATATAGACAGGTTTTCCAGGGATACCATAAATATATCAGTGATTCCAGGGATTCTGTAAGTATAGACAGGGATTACAGGGATTCTATAAATATAGACAGGGATTCCAGGGATTCTGTAAGTATAGACAGGGATTGAAGGGATTCTATAAATATAGCAGGGATTACAGGGATTCTATAAATATAGCAGGGATTCCAGGGATTCTGTAAATATAGATAGGGATTACAGGGATTCTGTAAATATAGCAGGGATTCCAGGGATTCTGTAAGTATAGATAGGGATTACAGGGATTCTGTAAGTATAGACAGGGATTACAGGGATTCTGTAAGTATAGACAGGGATTACAGGGATTTTATAAATATAGCAGGGATTCCAGGGATTCTGTAAGTATAGATAGGGATTACAGGGATTCTGTAAGTATAGACAGGGATTACAGGGATTCTGTAAGTATAGACAGGGATTACAGGGATTTTATAAATATAGCAGGGATTCCAGGGATTCTGTAAGTATAGACAGGGATTATGTAAGTATAGACAGGGATTACAGGGAATCTATAAATATAGCAGGGATTCCAGGGATTCTGTAAATATAGACAGGGATTACATAAATATAGCAGGGATTCCAGGGATTCTATAACTATAGACAGGGATTCCAATCTCTGTGCATTTAATCCCCTGATATCCATTAGACCAGATGCTATGGAGACCCAACAGGAAATAATTGTCTTTGTACCTTCTACAGGATGATGTACTGGACAGTAATAGGTGATCATTCTCATATTGAGGAGTCGGCTATGGATGGTACTATGCGTAGGATATTTCTGGAGAAGAACCTCAGGAGACCAACAGGTATCTACAGTACAGTGTCTCATGTCACATTAGTATGTTTGATTTAGCTAACATACTGTACCATAGGATAACACTGTTTCACAACTGAATGAAGTGTGAAGACTGAAACAGTAGGGAAATGTCATGACACATACGCATCATATTTATCTGCTTGTATCTTCCAAGTCCATACATATCTTTTCAATAAGATGTGATGTTGTAGACTAGCCTAGTTCCAGATCTGTCTGTGCAGTCTTGTTAAAGGCAATGACTGTAGGAGTTGGGGATCTGGGACCAGGCTAGTTGTAGACTAGATGATTAAGCTTTTTAAAATAAGGCCATGGAAAAAGTTAATGAATGTCTCTGACAGACCAAACCTGTTGTTATGGTCCTGGGGGAGACACTTGGTGCTGATCTAGTTTTTAAAGATGGTTTGGCCTCCTTTAATATCAGGGACTGTCCCGAGGTAGGGGGAATTCACAATCTGTGTAAAAACGCACACCCTTTTAATCACCATGGCAACTTGTGTCTTTTATCCAGCCAAACACATGATAGAAATACATAGTAGATTTAACACCAAAAATCTGTAATTAAAAAACAAACAAATATGCTGGTATATGCAGTACCAGTCAAAAGTTTAGACACATCTACTCAATCAAGGGTTTTTGTATAATTGTATAATAATAATGAAGACATCAAAACTATGAAATATCACATATGGAATCATGTAGTAACCAAAAAAGTGTTAAACAAATCTAAATGTATTTAGATTTGACATTCCTCAAAGTAGCCACCCTTTGTCTTGATGACAGATTTGCACAAACTTTTGACTGGTACTGTATATATCCTGTAGCATGATTCCATTTAAATGTTAATGAATTTCTCTCGGCTGCATAAGAAGTGAGGTACCAAAGGGAAATAGATGAAATAACTGTCAGTTTATGCAGTCTATGCGCAGTTTATATGGAATGTTGACAGCTGCAATCCATGCAATTGTGTTCAAATATTTCAAGAATATTGTTTATAATCTGAATGCTCTCAGAATGATGGCATCCATATTGATCTTTACCAAATTCATGAGGAAAATAAAGCTCGTTCTCTCATCGTCCCCCAGGTCTGGCCATCGATTACTTCAACCAACGTTTGTACTGGGCTGATCCTGAGCTCTCCGAGATAGGCAGTGTGAGATTGGATGGGTCGGACCCTCTGGTTGCAATCAGGGACAGACACGGTAACACCACCCGAGAACAAAACAAAGATTGACTTTCCAAGCACATACCTGCTACTGATGTGATCGTTGTTTAATTTCCTCTACATTTTATCAACAGATTGCTACAATAACATAGTGTCTGTGTTTGTGTGCAGTGTTTCCCTTAGGAGTTTTCCAGAAACTGTGGGAAAGTTGCATGGGGGGGGGGGGGGGGTAGTGGCCGTGGCCAATGGCACGGTCTACCACCAAAATGTTTAGAGGCCCTCTTGGCCGCAGAGACAGCATTTTGTTATTTTAAAGTAAATTTCCTGCAATTCTACACATTTTGTCATGGGGAGGAGAGAAAATTTTAATTTTCAAGCTATTCCTGCAATTCTGCATATTTTGCCAACGCTTATGCCGTGTTTGCATGCTATCTGAGTGACTCATACTTTATAACAAAATCAATAGGGGCTCCATGACATGACAATTTTTATTCTCCCTGACTGTCTAGTATTTATTTTGGTGATTGTTAGTTCTCAGAGGAAAATATATAGCTCCATATCTTTTCTACATACTTTATATTTGGTTTAAGGTGTTTAAGTTTTCACTGAAAACCTTTTACCATCCCAAATAGGATTTTCTAATAAACAAATATTATTGAATTTTTTCACACGGTGTTCATGGTCAGATGCTTATTTCCACCTTGCCTTCATTCTGTTTCCATGGCTGTGTTCCCAGGAATATCCCAGCCATACAGGATTGACATATTTGAAGACTACATCTACGGGACTGGGCTAAAACATGAAGTCTTCAGAGTTCACAAGTATGGCAAACAGCCTGTGGAGTTTCTCCACTTGGGTCTCGAGAAAACGACCAATGTCCTGATCTCCCACCGATACAAGCAGCAAGATGGTAAATATATCAAATCTACTGCTGTGTTTCAATGGGTATTTTAATGAATACAGATGTTAATACGGGTCTTGGGTAATGCAGGGAAATTAGGAGGGTCATATGCATAGTGAAAGTACCATTTAAATAGCCTTAAAGCTTAAATGGAGGCGGCAGGTAGTTTAGTGGTTAGCGCGTTGGACTTGTAACTGAAAGGTTACAAGATCGAATCCCTGAGCTGAAAAGGTAAAAATCTGTCGTTCTGCCCCTGAACAAGGCAGTTAACCCACTGTTCCTAGGCCATCATTGAAAATAAGAATTTGTTCTTAACTGATTTGCCTAGTTATTAAATAAAGGTAAAAAAAATGGAAGTATAACAATGGCAACTACCATGATATTACAGTAACATGCCTAACATGATATTACAGTAACATGCCTTGTCCATTGCTGTTTTAGTTAGTGATTATTGTCTTATTTCACTGTAGAGCCTCCAGCCCTGCTCAATATGCCTTAGCTAACCCTCTTGTCCCACCTGATGTCACCTGGTTTAATTGATGTCTCTAGAGACAATAACTTTCTCATCGTCACTCAATGCCTAGATTTACCTACACTGTATTCACATCCTACCATATCTTTGTCTGCACATTATGCATTGAATCTATTCTACCGCACCCAGAAACCTGCTCCTTTTACTCTGTGTTCAGAACGTACTAGACGACCAGTTCTTATAGCCTTTAGCTTTACCCTTATCCTACTCCTCCTCTGGTGATGTAGAGGTTAATTGAGGCCCTGCAATGCATAGCTCCACTCTCAATCCCTAGGCGCTCTCATTTGTTGACTTCTGTAACCGTAAAAGCCTTGGCTTCATGCATGTTAACATTAGAAGCCTCCTCCCTAGGTTTGTTTTATTCACTGCTTTAGCACACTCTGCCAACCCGGATGTCCTAGCCGTGTCTGAATCCTGGCTTAGGAAGGCCACCAAAAACCCTTACATTTCTATCCCTAACTATAACGGTTTCCGACAAGATAGAACTGCCAATGGAGGCGGAGTTGCAATCTACTGCAGAGATAACCTGTAGAGTTCTGTCTTACTATCCAGGTCTGTGCCCAAACAATTTGAGCTTCTACTTTTAAAAATCCACCTTTCCAGAAACAAGTCCCTCACCGTTGCCGCTTGCTATAGACCACTTTCTGCCCCCAGCTGTGCACTAGACACCATATGTGAATCGATTGCCCCCCATCTACAGTGAGGGAAAAAAGTATTTGATCCCCTGCTGATTTTGTACGTTTGCCCACTGACAAAGAAATTATCAGTCTATCATTTTAATGGTAGGTTTAGTTACATTTACGTCATTTAGCAGACGCTCTTATCCAGAGCGACTTACAGTAGAGTGCATACATTTTTATTACATTTTACATACTGAGACAAGGATATCCCTACCGGCCAAACCCTCCCTAACCCGGACGACGCTATGCCAAATTGTGCGTAGCCCCACGGACCTCCCGGTTGCGGCCGGCTGCGACAGAGTCTGGGCGCAAACCCAGCCCAGCCTGGGCGTGAACCCAGAGACTCTGGTGGCGCAGCTAGCACTGCGATGCAGTGCCCTAGACCACTGCGCCACCCGGGAGGCCCGGACAGTGAGAGACAGAATAACAACAAAAAAATCCAGAAAAACGCATGTCAAAAATGTTATAAATTGATTCTCTCTTCCCTCTGAAAAACATCACTTAGTACTTGGTGGCAAAACCCTTGTTGGCCATCACAGAGGTCAGACGTTTCTTGTAGTTGGCCACCAGGTTTGCACACATCTCAGGAGGGATTTTGTCCCACTCCTCTTTGCAGATCTTCTCCAAGTCATTAAGGTTTCCAGGCTGACGTTTGGCAACTTGAACCTTCAGCTCCCTCCACAGATTTTCTATGGGATTAAGGTCTGGAGATTGGCTAGGCCACTCCAGGACCTTAACTTTTTATGGCTGCAGGGGCAGTATTGAGTAGCTCTGATTAAAGGTGCCCATTTCAAACGGCCTCGTACTCAATTCTTGCTTGTACAATATGCATATTATTATTACTATTGGATAGAAAACACTCTCTAGTTTCTAAAACCGTTTGAATTATATCTGTGAGTCAAACAGAACTCATTTGGCACAAACTTCCTGACCAGGAAGTGGAAAGTCTGAAATCGATGCTCTGTTCTACTTCCTGCCTATACATGGGCATGATACGTATTAGTATACGTGCACTTCATACACCTTCCCCTGGATGTCAAGAGGCGGTGAGAGAAGAAATTTCGTGTTTATCTTGGTCTGAAGTGGAATACAAGCTCTTTATATGACGTGTCCGCCCATTTCCTGTTTTCTGGAGAGCGCGAAAGGGGAATTGGATTTGCCTTCTGTTTAGCTGCCGTTATAGGCGACTAATATCTCCGGCTTTGATTTTATTTTATACATGTCACCATATCATCGTAAAGTATGTTTTTTCAATATAGTTTCATCAGATTATTGAAAATTTTTCTGGAGTTTTGCCGTGTTCCGTTCTCTTCCGTTTGTTGACAAGGAGAGCTTCGAGCCACTTGGCTAGTGCGCTTGCTAAATCGAGAGAGAAAATGGAAGTTCTAAATCCAAACAACGATTGTTTTTGACAAAGGACACCTTGTCCAACATTCTGATGGAAGATCACCAAAAGTAAGAAACATTTTATGATGCTATTTCATATATCTGTCGTGCATGTGAACTAGTCGCCGGCGCCCAACTTTGGGGTACTCAGCTATACCGAAGCTGGATGTCGTAATGAAGTTATTTTTTAGAATTCTAACACTGCGATTTCATTAAGAACTAATGGATCTATCATTTCCTATACAACATGTATTTTTTAGTTATGTTTATGAATAGCTATTTGGTCAGAATATGTGTCAGAAAATGTGTCAGAAAAATATCGTTGCTGTTTAGACGTTGTGGAAAAAGTAGCTAAGTTAGCACAATGTGTAACCACTGATTTCAGCTCTAAATATGCACATTTTCGAACAAAACTTAATGTATAACCTGATGTTATAGGACTGTCATCTGATGAAGAATATCAAGGTTAGTCAAAAAATATATATCTTTTACTGGTTTGTTACGATCGCTAACTTTTGCTACTGGGAAATGGCTTGTCTTTCTGGATATTGTGGTAAGCTCATATAACGCTATATTGTGTTTTCGCTGTAAAACACTTAATAAATTGTCATACTGGAATACCCATCCACGACCCATTTTCAATGCCCTGGCTGAGTGAAGGAGGTTCTCACCCAAGATTTGACGATACATGGTCCCGTCCATCGTCCCTTTGATGCGGTGAAGTTGTCCTGTCCCCTTAGCAGAAAAACACCCCCAAAGCATAATGTTTCCACCTCCATGTTTGACGGTGGGGATGGTGTTCTTGGGGTCATAGGCAGCATTCCTCCTCCTCCAAACACGGCGAGTTGAGTTGATGCCAAAGAGCTCCATTTTGGTCTCATCTGACCACAACACTATTCACCCAGTTGTTCTCTGAATCATTCAGATGTTCATTGGCAAACTTCAGACGGGCATGTATATGTGCTTTCTTGAGCAGGGGGATCTTGCGGGCGCTGCAGGATTTCAGTCCTTCACGGCGTAGTGTGTTATCAATTGTTTTCTTGGTGACTATGGTCCCAGCTGCCTTGAGATCATTGACAAGATCCTTCCGTGTAGTTCTGGGCTGATTCCTCACCGTTCTCATGATCATTGTAACTCCACGAGGAGAGATCTTGCATGGAGCCCCAGGCCGAGGGAGATTGACAGTTCTTTTGTGTTTCTTCCATTTGCGAATAATCGCACCAACTGTTGTTACCTTCTCACCAAGCTGCTTGTAGCCCATTCCAGCCTTGTGTAGGTCTACAATCTTGTCCCTGACATCCTTGGAGAGCTCTTTGGTCTTGGCCATGGTGGAGAGTTTGGAATCTGATTGATTGATTGCTTCTGCGGACAGGTGTCTTTTATACAGGTAACAAACTGAGATTAGGAGCACTCCCTTTAAGAGTGTGCTCCTAAACTCAGGGCGTTACCTGTATAAAAGACACCTGGGAGCCAAAAATCTTTCTCATTGAGAGGGGGTCAAATACTTATTTCCCTCATTAAAATGCAAATCAGTTTATTATATTTTTGACATGCGTTTTTCTGGATTTTTTGTTGTTGTTATTCTGTCTCTCTCTGTTCAAATAAACCTACCATTAAAATTATAGACTGATAATTTCTTTGTCAGTGGGCAAACGTACAAAATCAGCAGGGGATCAAATACTTTTTTCCCTAACTGTATTTTCAGAGCTCGTGCTGTTAGGTGACCTAAACTGGGACATGCTTAACACCCCGGCCATCCAACAATCCAAGCTTGATGCCCTCAATCTCACACAAATGATCAATGAACCTACCAGGTACAACCCCAAATCCATAAACACAGGCACCCTCATAGATATCATCCTAACCAACCTGCCCTCCAAATACACCTCTGCTGTCTTCAACCAGGATTTCAGCGATCACTGTCTCATTGCTTGCGTCCATAATGGGTCTGCGTTCAAACGACCACACCTCATCACTATCAAAAGCTCCCTAAAAGACTTCAGCGAGCAGTCCTTTTTAATCGACCTAGCCCGGGTATCCTGGAAGGATATTGACCTCATTCCGTCAGTAGAAGATTCTTGGTTATTCTTTAAAAGTGGTTATTCTTTAAAAGTGCTTTCCTTACAATCTTAAATAAGCATTTCCCATTCAAAAAATGTAGAATCAGGAACAGATATAGCCCGTGGTTCACTCCAGACCTGACTGCCCTTGACTAGCACAAAAACATCCTGTGGCATACTGTATTAGTGTCGAATAGCCCCCGCAATATGCAACTTTGCAGGAACCAATACAAACAGTCATTTAGGAAAGCAAAGGCTAGATTTTTCAAACAGAAATGTGCACCCTGCAGCACAAACTCCAAAAAGTTCTGGGACACTGTAAAGTACTTGGAGAATAAGAGCACCTCCTCCAAGCTGCCCACTGCACTGAGGCTAGGAAACACTGTCACCACCGATAAATCCACGATAATTGAGAATTTCAATAAGAATTTTTCTACGGCTGGCCAAGGCTCCCCCATTTCTCCTTCACCCAAATCCAGATAGCTGGTGTTCTGAAAGAGCTGCAAAATCTGGACCGCTACAAATCAGCAGGGTTAGACAATCTGGACCCTCTCTTTCTAAAATGATCAGCCGAAACTGTTGCAACCCCTATTACTAGCCTGTTCAACCTCTATTTTGTATCGTCTGAGAACCCAAAAGTTTGGAAAGCTGCCACGGTCATCCCCCTCTTCAAAGGGGAGACACTCTAGACCCAAACTGTTACAGACCTATATCTATCCTACCCTGCCTTTCTAAGGTCTCAAGTTAACTAACAGATCACCGACCATTTCGAATCCCACCGTAGCTTCTCTGCTATGCAATTTGGTATCCGAGCTGATCATGGGTGCACCTCAGCCACGCTCAAGGTCCTAAACGATATCATAACCTCCATCGATAAGAGACAATACAGTGCAGCTGTATTCATAGACCTGGCCAAGGCTTTCGACTCTGTCAATCGCCACATTCTTATCGGCAGACTCAACAGCCTTGGCTTTTTTCTCTTCTCTGTATACAACAATGATGTCACTCTTGCTGCTAGTGATTCTCTGATCCACCTGTACGCAGACGATACCATTCTATATACTTCTGGCCCTTCTTTGGACACTGTGTTAACAAACCTCCAGACGAGCTTCAATGCCATACAACTCTCCTTCCGTGGCCTCCAACTGCTCTTAAATGCAAGTAAAACTTAATGCTTGCTCTTCAACCGATCGCTACCAGCACCTGCCCGCCCGTCCAGCATTACTACTCTGGAAGGTTCTGACTCTGACTGGTTAGGTTGTAAACTCTCCTTCCAGACTCACATTAAGCATCTCAAATCCAAAACAATCTAGAATCTGCTTCCTATTTCGCAACAAAGCATCCTTCACTCATGCTGCCAAACATACCCTTGTAAAACTGACTATCCTACCGATCCTTGACTTCGGCGATGTCATTTACAAAATAGCCTCCAACACTCTACTCAGCAAATTGGATGCAGTCTATCACAGTGCCATCCGTTTTGATACCAAAGCCCCAACTACTACCCACCACTGCGACCTGTATGCTCTCCTTGGCTGGCCCTCGCTTCATATTTGTCGCCAAACCCACTGGCTCCAGATCATCTATAAGTCTTTGCTATTTAAGGCCCCGCCTTATCTCAGCTCACTGATCACCATAGCAGCAACCACTCGTAGCATGCGCTGCAGCAGGTATAGTTCACTGGTCACCCACAAAAGCCTATTCCTCCTTTGGCTGCCTTTTCCTTCCAGTTTTCTGCTGCCAATGACTGGAAAGGTTTGCAAAAATCACTGAAGCTGGAGACTCACATCTCCCTCACTAATTTTATGCACCAGCTGTCAGAGCAGCTCACAGATCACTGCACCTGTACATAGCCCACCTGTAAATAGCCCATCCAACTACCTCATCCCCATACTGTATTTATTTATTTATTTTGCTCCTCTGCTCTCCAGTATCTCTACTTGCACATTCATCTTCTGCACATCTATCACTCCAGTGTTTAATTGCTACATTGTAATTACTTCGCCACCAAGGCCTATTTATTGCCTTACCTACCTTATCTTAGCTCATTTGCACACACTGTATACATACTTTTTCTACTGTATTATTGACTGTATGTTTGTTTATTCCATGTGTAAGTATTTGTTGTTGTATGTGTTGAACTGCTTTGCTTAAGCTTGGCCAGGTCGCAGTTGTAAATGAGAACTTGTTCTCAACTAGCCTACCTGGTTAAATAAATGTGAAATAAAAACTAGCCTTCCTGGTTAAATAAAGGTGAAATAAAAAAATATATATATATTTTTTAAAACAATTGTAATGACAATGCACCAATGTAGCATTGATATTCTATCTGGTTCATCAACACAGACTGCAGATAACTGTGGGTCCACAGCTTGGATGGAAATGCAATAGCTCTGTTTCTTGAGATAGTTTTTAATTTTCTCAAGTGTGGGACATGAGAGAGTCATTTCATCTCCAATGTTAGGAGCAATCAAACCAATATATCCTTCATCATCTGCCTCTTTACTTCTCTTTTCACTGTAGCCCTCGGTTGCTATTTGTTATCTGTATCATGTTTAGAGTTGTGGAGCGTCAGACACTAAAGGGCAGCTGAACCGTTCCCCAAATACTCATTAGTCCAGCTTCTACTTCTACTCTCTGTTTATTATCTATGCATAGTCACTTTACCTCTACCTACATGTACCAAGTACCTTGACTAATCTGTGCCCCCGCACATTTACGATACATTCTGTACCGGTACCCCCTGTATATAGCCTCGCTGCTGTTATTTTATTGGTGCTTTTTAATTATTTGTTATTTTTCTATTTTCTTATTTTTTATTTGTATTTTATTTATGTTTTACTTCAGCTTATTTTAGTAAATACTTTCTTAACACTTATTTTTCTTAAAACTGCATTGTTGGTTAAGGACCTGTTGTATTTGGCGCATGTGAAAAATAAAATAAGATTTGATTTATGTAACCTACTCTTTGGGCAGCAGAAGTTAATGCACAGCTAGCAGAACAGAAAGAGCAGCAGTGTTACATGCTGACCAGACCGCACGCGTGCTGATTTTGTCCCCCCCAGACGTGATCAGGACACGCAGGTTGAAATATCAAAAAACACTGAACCAATTATTTTAATTTGGGGACAGGTCCAAAGCATTAAACATTTATGGCAATTTAGCTAGCTAGCTTGCTGTTGCTAGCTAATTTGTAATGGGATCTAAACATTGGGTTGCTATTTTACCTGAAATGCACAATTTCATCTACTCCGACAATTAATCCACAGATAAAAACATTAAACCCAAATTTGTTTCTAGTCATCTCTCCTCCTTCCTTCAGGCTTCTTCTTCTTCATTGGACTTTAAATGGCGGTTGGCAAGGAACTTTAAGGTGCATTATCACAACCGACTGGCGTGTGGACCTCAGTCCATCTTTCAATCACCAACGTGGATATATGCTGCAAAAAAACAATGAGGAGATAGCACGTGGGTAAATGCTTCTAAAAACCAGTGAGGAGATGGGAGAGGCAGGACTTGCAGCGTGTTGAGCATCACAAATAGAATCAATTTCTATTTTAGTGCTTGACTAAGCAATAATTGAATAACATGTATGTGTACATTTATTTTGCAATGCACGTGACACGTCCGGTCTGGTCAGCATGTTGCTGTTGTTTTGATCCCTATGATCCTTATCACCCCAAACACAATAAAATTGTGTGTTTTTTTTGTTATTATTGAAAACCCAACGCTTCCATTGACTTATTGGAGGAATATGGCAGCATGCTGCTGATGTGGGGCATATTAAAGTAGTGTTCACTAACAGGAAAGGAAAGGGGAGTACCTAGTCAGTTGTGCAACTGAATGCGTTCAACTGAAATGTGTCTTCCGCATTTAACCCAACCTCTCTGAATCAGAGAGGTGCGAGGTGCAGCTGTAATCGACATCAATGTCATCGGCGCCTGGATATAGTAGTCCTTTGGGACCAGGAATTGAGTGGAATATGGACCATATTTCTTGTTGATTCTGAATAGAAATGCATTTGTGCACAGTATGAACTAAATCCAGAAGATTTAGCCTCTTCCCTGTCTGTTTGCCTCAGAATGTTTAATGGAACAATAGTAATAAAGGAGAGGATGTTTGTTATTTGATGGCTGTATTGAAGCTTGGGCTTGAATGATAAATCCTCTTGGCATTTTTTATTTTTTATTTAACTAGGCAAGTGAGTTAAGAACAAATTGTTATTTACAATGACGGCCTACCCCAGCCAAACCCGGTCGATGCTGGGCCAATTGTGAGCTGCCCTATGGGACCCCAATCACTGGCAGATGTGATACAGCCTGTATTTGAACCAGGGACTGTAGTGGCACATCTTGCACTGAGATGCAGTGCCTTAGACCTCTGCGCCACTCAGTTTGCCTCTTGTCTTTCTCCAGCGATCAACCCGTGCCTGAGAATGAACTGTGACTTCATGTGTCTACTGAACCCAACGGGTGCCACCTGCACCTGTCCAGAAGGGAAGGTACTGGTCAACGGCTCCTGCAGTGATGTCAACGTCTCAGGTAAGCTCGTCAAGACCACCTCACCTACTGCCTGCAAATGTAATTTCACCTATAAAACTGCTACAATAGCAAGACCCAGCTTAGAAGGAATTTGGCCAAGTAAAATCTTTCTGAATTGCTCAGTCGTGGCCAAAAGATTTGAGAATTACACAAATATACATTTTCACGAAGTCTGCTGCCTCAGTTTGTATGATGGCAATTTGCATATACTCCAGAATGTTATGAAGAGTGATCAGATGAATTGCAATTAATTGCAAAGCCCCTCTTTTCCATGCAAATGAACTGAATCCCCCCAAAAAAACATTTCCACGGCATTTCATCCCTGCCACAAAAGGACCAGCTGACATCATGTCAGTGATTCTCTCATTAACCCAGGTGTGAGTGTTGACGTGGACAAGGCTGGAGATCACTCTGTTATGCTGATTGAGTTCGAAGAACAGACTGGAAGCTTCAAAAGGAGGGTGGTGCTTGGAATCATTGTTCTTCCTCTGTCAACCATGGTTACCTGCAAGGAAACACATGCCATCATCATTGCTTTGCACAAAAAGGGCTTCACAGGCAAGGATTTTGCTGCCAGTAAGATTGCACCTAAATCAACCATTTATCGGATCATCAAGAACTTCAAGGAGAGCGGTTCAATTGTTGTGAAGAAGGCTTCAGGGAGCCCAAGAAAGTCCAGCAAGCACCAGGACCGTCTCCTAAAGTTGATTCAGCTGCGGGATCGGGGCACCACCAGTACAGAGCTTGCTCAGCAATGGCAGCAGGCAGGTGTGAGTTCATCTGCACGCACAGTGAGGCGAGGACTTTTGGAGGATCGCCTGGTGTCAAAAAGGGCAGCAAAGATGCCACTTCTCTCCAGGAAAAGCATCAGAGACAGGCTGCTATTCTGCAAAAGGTACAGGGATTGGACTGCTGAGGACTGGGGTAAAGTCATTTTCTCTGATGAATCCCCTTTCCGATTGTTTGGGGCATCTGGAAAAAAGCTTGTCCGGAGAAGACAAGGTGAGCGCTACCATCAGTCCTGTGTCATGCCAACAGTAAAGCATCCTGAGACCAATCATGTGTGGGGTTGCTTCTCAGCCAAGGGAGTGGGCTCACTCACAATTTTGCCTAAGTACACAGCCATGAATAAAGAATGGTACCAACACATCCTCCGAGAGCAACTTCTCCCAACCATCCAGGAACAGTTTGGTGACGAACAATGCCTTTTCCAGCATGATGGAGCACCTTGCCATAAGGCAGAAGTGATAAATAAGTGGCTCGGGGAACAAAACATCGATATTTTGGGTCCATGGCCAGGAAACTCCCCAGACCTTAATCCCATTGAGAACTTGTGGTCAATCCTCAAGGGGCGGGTGGACAAACAAAACCCGACAAATTCTGACAAACTCCAAGCATTGATTATGCAAGAATGGGCTGCCATCAGTCACGATGTGGCCTAGAAGTTAATTGACAGCATGCCAGGGCGGATTGCAGAGGTCTTGAAAAAGAAGGGTCAACACTGCAAATATTGACTCTTTGCATCAACTTCATGTAATTGTCAATAAAAGCCTTTGACACTTATGAAATGCTTGTAATTATACTTCAGTAACATGTTACAAAAATATGTAAAGACACTGAAGCAGCAAACTTTGTGGAAATTAATATTTGTGTCATTCTCAAAACTTTTGGCCACGACTGTACTTCAAAAGAAGACTTGAAATTATAGCATAAGATGACATGCTTGTGCAATATCAACCTCTTTTTACTGGCCCAGGGCTAAATTCATGTCTCTGTAGACACTGATCATATTCATATTTTACAAATAAAAGGTACTTCAAAAACCTGTGTACAAGATCATCATAATGAACATACTGTACTGTGTCTTGATGTGTTGAAGGCGAGCTGTGTCGGCCACCGTGTGAGAACGGCGGGCGCTGCCTTGCCAATGAGAAAGGGGACTGGCGCTGCTACTGCTGGCCTGACTTTTCTGGAGAACGCTGTGAGGTCAATCACTGCACCGACTACTGCCTCAATGGAGGCACTTGCCTGGGCTCACCGCTGGGTGAGTCTGCTGTTAAAATCCATATATTGATTGGTGGATGGCTGGATTGATTGATCATGTGATTGACTTAAGGTGTTATGTGCCCAGGTGTCTTTACTAATACATTTTTAAGTTGAAGAACTCTCTAGGTTGTTGGGAGTGATCAATATCTGAAGATGCTTGTGCTACAGTATTACAACATTGATTGATTGATTTTGGTAGTATAAGCATGAAGCATATTAGGCTTTGTGTACACAGGCATCCCAATTCTGATCTTCTTTTGACGAATCAGGTCAGCTCTGAAAAATATCTGATGTGAAAAGATCTGATGTGATTGGTCAAAAGACCAATTAGTGGAAGAGTTATCATATTTGAGCTGCCTGTGTAAATGCAGCCCTAGAGTCAAGACATTTTAAAAACTGAACTGATCATGTGTCATATTGTTTGTCACTCATCCTGTCTAACATGGATAAACTAAAATAGTGCAGAACACTTGAGTTTTACTTTATATCTCTTTGCTACAAACCAGTCAACCGGTTACATAATGCATGCAAGAGGGCAATTATTCACAACATCTCAGTCTCTTACCGCTGATGGACTGTGTGGACTCACAAGAGACATTACCCATAGAGATAGATACATTTGGAATACTGTGGTTTCCTGACCGTTACTCAAATACATAATACATGTTGTGAAGGTTTGTGTAAATGTTAAATCGCTTCATGGATTGCAAGAAAGGCATTTCACTGTACTTGTGCATGTGACATTAAAACTTGAAACAAAAAATGCAGGAAGTCCATTTTAGAGAGTGTGCTAAATATAATACGTGAATGTTGAATGCTGACAATTTTAATGCTCTTGTCATGACTGGGGTAGATACAGTGCATTCAGAAATTTTTCAGACCCCTTGACTTTTTCCACATTTTATTACGTTACAGCCTTATTCTAAAATGGATTAAATCTATTTTTCCCCTCATCAATCTACACAGAAACACCTTATTTACATAAGTATTCATTCCCTTTGCTATGAGACTCAAAATTGAGCAGACTCAAAAGTGCATCCTGTTTCCATTGATCAAGCTTGAGATGTTTCTACAACTTGATTGGAGTCCACCTGTGGTAAATGCAATTGATTGGATGTGATTTGGAAAGGCACACACCTGTCTGTATAAGGTCCCACGGTTGAAAGTGCATGTCAAAGCAAATACCAAGCCATGAGGTCGAAGGAATTGTCCGTAGAGCGCTGAGACAGGATTGTGTCGAGGCACAGATCTGGGGAAGGGTACCAAAACATTTCTGCAGCATTGAAGGTCCCTAAGAACACAATGACCTCCATCATTCTTAAAGGGAAGAAGTTTGGAACCACCAAGACTCTTCCTAGAGCTGGCCGCCCGGCCAAACTGAACAATCGGGGGAGATGACCAAGTTACTCTGACAGAGCTCCAGAGTTCCTCTGTGGAGATGGGAGAACCTTCCAGAAGGACAACCATCTTTGCAGCACTTCACCAATCAGGCCTTTATGTTAGAGTGGCCAGACGGAAGCCAGTCCTCAGTAAAAGGCACATGGCAGCCCGCTTGGAGTTTGTCAAAAGGCACGTAAAGGACTCTCAGACCACGAGAAACAGTATTCTCTGAATGCCAAGCGTCACGCCTGGAGGAAACCTGTCTCCATCCCTACGGTGAATCATGGTGGTGGCAGCTTCATGCTGTGGGGATGTTTTTCAGCGACAGGGACTGGGAGACTAGTCAGGATCGAGGGAAAGATGAACAGAGCAAAGTACAGAGAGATCCTTGATGAAAACCTGCTCCAGAGCGCTCAGGACCTCAGACTGGGCAAAAGTTCACCTTCCAACAGAACAACAACCCTAAGCACACAGCCAAGACAATGCAGGAGTGGCTTCGGGACAATTCTCTGAATGTCCTTGAGTGGCCCAGCCAGAGCCCGATCGAACTTGAACCCGATCGAACATCTCTGTAGAAACCTGAAAATAGCTGTGCAGCGACGCTTCCCATCCAACCTGACAGAACTTGAGAGGATCTGCAGAGAAGAATGGGAGAAACTCACCAAATACAGTTGTGCCAAGCTTATAGTCATACCCAAAACGACTCGACGCTGTAATCACTGTCAAAGGCGCTTCAACAAAGTACAGAGTAAAGGGTCTGAATACTTATGTAAATGTAATATTTACATTTTTAATACATTTGCACAAATTTCTAAAAAACTGTTTTTGCTTTGTCATTTTGGGGTATTGTGTTTTTTATTTTTCATAAATGTCCAAAAAATGTCCAAAAACCTATTTTCACTTTGTCATTATGGGATTATTGTGTGTAGATTGATGAGGTAAAAATTAAATGTCATCGTTTTTAGAATAAGGCTGTAACGTAACAAAATGTGGGAAAAGTCAAGGCGTCTGAATTCTTTCCGAATGCACTGCACAGTATTTAGAGACTTTTCTACGACTTTTGTGTTGAATATTTAAGTCTGGGAAGTGAAATGTTTACCCTTTAAACATATTTTCTCATCACCTCGTAATAAATGTGTCATCTTTCATAAAATACTTTAACTTGCAACAGTCTCTGGCCATTCTATTCACAATATCTATGTACACTCTTGCCCAGGGGGAATGAAGACCAGGTATTTGATAGTTTAGGAATAATATGTTGAAAACATGATCTCAGTCAATTGACATCAAGCTGTCAGTCTTTTGTATTATGACAGCAGTATTTGGCTAGTGAGCTTGACAGGTGCGAGATATGTGTTTCAGTGATATGCAATAACTTATTCATATGTGAGTGAAGCAAAGTGAGTATCGCAGCAGGATTTTAAATTATTTGGAGAGTTGCAGGCAAGTTTTGTTCTTTCTTTGTTGACGATCAGTCTTATTTTGTGCTTGGTTCACTAGCCCAGTCAGTGCTTTGTGTTATATGTCCAATGCAGTCAAAGAGGAGTGAAAAAAAGTGATGGGATATTTGTTCTGCTGCTGGGCATACAGGCACTGACTTCGGTCTGTTCATTCATGCTATGCGACTGACTGATCTTTCATAAAGTAAGAGGTTTCGCTGTGTTGAGCAGGCTTGGGGAGTATTGCTCTTAATGAGCGATGGAAGCTGAGCTTGGGAGAGCTTACTGTCAAATGGTTTTCCTCAAGTACCCCAGTTTGGTGATAAGGAGAACAGGCCTCACTGGAGGCAGCCACTGTTATCAATTAAAGGACTGGAAATATTTCAATTATATCTCTCTGACCTCCAGAGACCTTGTGTTATTAAGAATCCGCTATCTTTGGTTTTTCGGATGCTTGATACTCAGCTTTAGGAACAAGAACACACAGCCCTAAAAACACTTGAGTTGATAACCATGCACATAATTGTCAGCCAAACTTCTATTCTCTTCTCTCCCCCTTTCTCCCACCCTCTCTTTCCTCTGTTCTCTCCTCTCTCCCTCCAGGCAAGCCAACGTGTCGGTGCCCTGTAGGGTTTACAGGTCCATTCTGTGAGAAGCGGGTGTGTGATAACCACTGTCTGAATGGTGGTACCTGTGATGTCAGCTTAGGGAACCAGCCGGTGTGCCGCTGCATGGCAGAGTATACTGGAGACCGCTGTCTTTACCGTGAGTAAAGGGATCCAATTGCATATTGACTCTTGGAGTTGCCCAGTGTTTCTTGTGGTGGTCCTCTATAGCTTTGTTTGTAGAGCATGGCTCTTGCAATGCCAGGATAGTGGGTTTGATTTCTGGGACCACCCATACATAAAAAATATATGCATGCATTACTGTAGCTCGCTTTGGATAAAAGTGTCTGCTAAATGGCATCTATTGTATTGATGTCAAAATATATCTTGGGGAGGGCCACATTTATATTGGAAGTGGTATGGAGAGCCTCTGATTTGTTATGAGGGGAACAGCCCACCCCTCCCTTAGTCACACTCTCTAGAAATCAGAAATCTTTTCAGTTTTTCATATTTAAGGTTACAACAACAAGAAGAAAGTCTAAATGAGAAAAAACGGGGGGGGAAACGATTTGTTTTTACCAGAAAGGGCAATTCCTTCTTAGCTTACAAATACCACGTTTGGGCGAGAGAGTAATTATAAATGCCCCTCTAAACAACGTCTGGGGGTTTCTGTGCTGCACTGATAAAATATGTCCTTCTCTTATGTAGGCTTTGTCATTATAAATTGTGAGGAAAACAATTTCAACTGACACTATTAGTGCATTCCAACTGTTACTTGCCCAAGGGGTGATATGTTTTCATCTATGGATGAGATGCCATTTGTTGCAGATAATTAAGTCTCATTAAAAGCCTGTAAAATTATAATCAAAACAGCTAAAACTATGCTCCGTTTCCTCATTATGAAATGCACCTCTCTCTCTACTTTTCTCTTTCTCTCCCTCTGTTTTTTTCTCTCTCAATATCTCTCCCTCTCTCTCTCTCTCCCTCCATCTCCCTGTCTCTGTCTCTCTATCCATCGTATTCTCTCCCTCATTGTCTCTTTCTCTTTCCTCTGTTCTTTCTCTCCTCTGCAGACATCTGCCACCACTACTGTGTAAACTCCAAGGCCTGTACATTGTCCAGTAGTGGCCATGTAGAGTGTGTGTGCCCGGTCAGATACGAGGGCAACAAATGTGAGGTGGATAAGTGCCTGAGGTGCCATGGAGCACCTTGCCTCGTCAACGATGATACAGCAGATGTGGTCTGCAAGTGAGTTACAACATTACAACATTGCTTTATATTCTGTGTTGGGTTAACACCTTACACAGTAAAACCAAGTGATTAGTATCTGCACACATAAATATACTCTCTTCTGTTATACTTTTTACATGTGTCAAGGTTTTTCAAATTTAATTTCAGAACATAAACACCAGAATGTATTTATTTTCTGTAACAGTTTTAAACACATGAACACGTTTATTCAGCATAAGTCGTTAAGGTTTAAACACTGGGGGTGTTGTTTAAAAAAAATAGTTTTATCCCCTTTTCTCCCCAATTTTCGTGGTATCCAATCGCTAGTAATTACTATCTTGTCACGCCCTGGCCTTAGTATTGTTTGTTTTCTTTATTATTTTAGTTAGGTCAGGGTGTGACATGGGGAATGTTTATGTTTTGTTGGTTTTGGGTGTTGTTTATGGTAAAGGGGTTGTGTATAGTATATGGGTTTGTGTGGAGTACATGTTTCTAGTGTTGTCTATGTATGTTTAGTTGTCTAGGAGAGTCTATGGTTACCTGAATGAGTTCCCAATTAGAGACAGCTGATTTCGGTTGTCTCTGATTGGGAGCCTTATTTAGGGTAGCCATAGGCTCTCATTGGTTGTGGGTAATTGTCTATGTAGAACGTTTGTAGCCTGTATGTATGTTCACAACGTTTGTAGCTTCACGGTCGTTTTGTTGTTTTGTTCGTTTGTATAGAGTTTTGTGTCGTGTTCATCTTCGTGGTGTTAATAAAGAAGATGGCTTATTTTCCAACTGCTGCATTTTGGTCCGTCAATCCGCCACACGATCGTGACATATCTTGTCTCATCGCTACAACTCCCGTACGGGCTCGGGAGAGACGAAGGTCGAAAGCCATGCGTCTTCCGAAGCACAACCCAACCAAGCCGCACTGCTTCTTAACACAGCGCGCCTCCAACCCGGAAGCCAGCCGCACCAATGTGTCGGAGGAAACACCGTGCACCCACCCCCCTCGGTTAGCGCGCACTGCGCCCGGCCCGCCACAGGAGTCGCTGGAGCACGATGAGACAAGGATATCCCTACCGGCCAAACCCTCCCTAACCCGGACGACGCTAAGCCAATTGTGCGTCGCCCCATGGACCTCCCGGTCGCGGCCGGCTGCGACAGAGCCTGGGCGCGAACCCAGAGACTCTGGTGGCGCAGCTAGCACTGCGATGCAGTGCTCTAGACCACTGCGCCACCCGGGAGGCCGGGGGTGTTGTTTTAACAGGAAGTGAAGATGTATTTGCATATTTCCCAGCATGCTTTTCGAGTGAATGTGAGAGATACAGTACGCACCTATGACTGTGTTTAATAGTGACAGAGAGATAGTTGTTGCATTCAGTAGGTCCTATTTCACAAGTCTTTACCAATTGTATGCTTAAGTAGATGTTCCAATTAAAAGTAAACTAACATTCAGTGCCTTTGGAAAGTATTTAGACCCCTTGACATTTTCCACATTTTCTTTAATTACAGCCTTATTCTAAAATGAATAAAATATAAAAATTCCTCAGTAATCTACATGCAATAACACATAATGACAAAGCAAAAAAAGGTTGAGCTCATTGCATCCTATTATCCATTGATCATCCTTAAGATGTTCCTACAACTTCATTGGAGTCCACCTGTGGTAAATCCAATTGTATGGACATGATTTGAAAAGGCACACACCTGTCTATATAAGGTCCCACAGTTGACATTGCATGTCAGAGCAAAAACCAAGCCATGAGATCGAAGGAATTGTCCGTAGAACTCCGAGACAGGATCGTGTCGAGGCACAGATCTGGGAAGGGTACCAAAAAATGTATGCAGCGTTGAAGGTCCCCAAAAGCACAGTGGCCTCCATCATTCTTAAATGGAAGAAGTTTGGAACCACCAAGACTCTTCCTAGAGCTGGCCACCCGGCCAAACTGAGTAATCAGGTGAGAAGGGCCTTGGTCAGGGAGGTGACCAAGAACCTGATGTTCACTCTTACAGAGCTCCAGAGAGCCTCTGTGGAGATGGGAGAACCTTCCAGAAGGACAACTATCTCTGCAGCACTTCACCAATCAGGCCTTTATGGTAGTAGCCAGACGGATGCCACTCCTCAGTAAAAGGCACATGACAGCCCGCTTGAAGTTTACCAAAAGTCACCTAAAGACTCTCAGACCATGAGAAACAAGATTCTCTGGTCTGATGAAAACACAATAAAATAATAACGAGGCAAAATACAGCGGGTACCGGTACAGAGTCTATGTGCGGGGTACAGGTCAGTCGAGGTCATTTGTACGTGTAGGTAGGGGTAAAATGACTATGCATAGATAATAAACTACGAGTAGCAGCAGTGTAAAAACAAAAGAGTGGGGAAGGGGTGTCATGGGTGGCCATTTGATTAATTGTTCAGCAGTCTTAGGGGCTTAGGGGTAGAAGCTGTTAAGGAGCCTTTTGGACCTAGACTTGGTGCTCTGGTACTGCTTGCCGTGCGGTTGCAGAGAGAACAGTCTATGACCTGGGTGACTGGAGTCTTTGACAATTTTTTGGGCCTTCCTCTGACACTACCTAGTACAAATACTTTTTGAGGATATGAGGATCCATGACAAATCTTTTCAGTCTCCAGAGGGGCAAAAGGTGTTGTCGTGTCCTCTTCACGACTGTCTTGGTGTGTTTGAACCATAATAGGTTGTTGGTGATGTGGACACCAAAGAACATGAAACTCTCAACCCACTCCACTACAGCCCTGTCAATGTTAATGGGGGCTTGTTCGGCCCTCTTTTTCCTGTAGTCCTCGATCAGCTCCTTTGTCTTGCTCACATTGAGGGAGAGGTTGTTGTCCTGGCACCATTCTGCCAGGTTTCTGGCCTCCTCCCTATAGGTTGTCTCATCGTTGTCGGTAATCAGGTCTACCACTGTTGTATCATCAGCAAACTTAATGATGTTGTTGGAGTCGTGCTTTGCTTCGCAGTCGTCGGTGAACAGGGAATATAGAAGGGGACCAAGCATGCACCCCTGAGGGACCCCTGTGTTGTGGATCAGCATGGCAGATGTGTTGTTGCCTACCCTTACCACCTGGGAGCGGCCAGTCAGGAAGTTCAGGATCCAGTTGCAGAGGGAGGTGTTTATTCCCAGGGTCCTTAGCTTAGTGATGAGCTTTGAGGGCATTCTGGTGTTGAATGCTGAGCTGTAGTCAATGAACAGCATTCTCACATAGGTCTTCCTTTTGTCCAGATGGGAAAGGGCAGTGTGGAGTGCGATTGAGATTGTGTTCATCTGTGGATATGTTGGGGCGGTATCCGATTTGGAGTGGGTCTAGTGTTTCTGGGATGATGGTGTTGATGTGAGTCATGACGAGCCTTTCAAAGCACTTCATGGCTACCAACGTGAGTGCTACATGCGGTAGTCATTTAGGAAGGTTACCTTCACTTTCTTGGGCACAGGAACTATGTTTGTCTGCTTGAAACATCTAGGTATTACAGACTTGGTCAGAGAGAGGTTGAAAATATCAGTGAAGACACTTGCCAGTTGGTCCGCGCGTGCTCTGAGTACACATCCTGGTAGTCTGTCTGGCCCCGCGGCCTTGTGAATGTTGACCTGTTTAAAGGTCTTGCTCACATCGGCTACAGAGAGCGTGATCACACAGTCGTCCTGAACAACTGGTGCTCTCATGCATATTTCAATGTTGCTTTCCTCGAAGTGAGCCTAAAAAGCATTTAACCAGCTCCAGAGGGCGCAGGATCTGACTGGGACGAAGGTTAATCTTCCAACAGGACAATGACTTGTTCCTGAAATTATTAGTAATTCCTATCGGAATCTTGTCAGAGAAAGGATAGCCAACAGTTGGAATATTTTATCATCCACAACCTACACTAAGTGTGACTGCTATGGTGAACTACTTAATAACTAGACTACCTAAACCATCTAAACTGGAACAACCATCTCAGTAACGGGTACAATAAGTCCAACCCCTTACAGATTGCATTCGTTTTTGAAAATGTTTAGTTATTTATCTTTCTATAGTATAAGATCAATTAATCAATCAATGTGCATGAGGAAACATATATTTTAAAACAACCTATTCTAAAAATCAGTTAGCAGAAATGAACTCGAGTAACAACACCACCCGATTGAAAAGTTTTCTTGAATCAAATGTCCTGTTCAGTTGGGAAGAAATGTAGATAAGGTAACAGACATTCTTAACGCTGATCTGAATTAATATATAGATATGGAAAATCACATACATTTCTTAACCCTTTTTCGTGATATCCAATTGGTAGTTACAGTCTTGTCCCATCTCTGCAAATCCTGTACCAAAGATCGAGAGCCACTTGTCCTTCGAAACATGACCCTGCCAAGCCGCACTGCTCACTAAACCTGGAAGCCAGCCGCACCAATGTGTCGGAGGCAACACCGTACAACTGGCGACCGAAGTCAACGTGCATGCGCCCGGCCCGCCACAAGGAGTCACTAGAGCGCGATGGGACAAGAACATCCTGGCAGGCCAAACCCTCCCCTAACCCGAACGATGCTGGGCCAATTGTGTGCCGCCTCATGGGTTTCCCTGTCAGCTGTGACACAGCACGGAATCAAACCCAGGTCTGTAGTGACACCTCTAGCACTGCAATGCAGTGCCTTAGACTGCTGCGCCACTCAGGAGAACCTCAAATCACATTTTATGACTAAATTCATTCTAAACCAGTTGATGGGGAAGTAAACACTAGTGTTTAAAATCTGAACACTTGGGAGATATAGTTGTTCTCCTGGTTGAAAACTGACTGGAAAAAGCTGACTATCATCAAATAAAATGAAATGTATCATGGTTAATCTTGCATTCTAAACACCTGTGTTTAAGATGAGAACACTTACTGGCAAATTTAAATGCCTAATGTTGAAGTTTTAAACACTGACGTTTAGGTTATAAACGTGTCACATGTTTCATGATTTTACAGTGTAGAGCTATTGCTTGATGTACTGTAGTTGAATAGTCTTCCATCTAAAGATTTTACCGACGTATTTTCTATGGTTAAAGTTTTTATTTATTTTATTTCATTTAACCTTTATTTAATTAGGCAAGTCATTAAGAACAAATTCTTATTTACAATGACGGCCTACCAAAAGGTAATATGTTTTGTCCAAATATTGGACAAAACACAAATCACGACAACAGAGACAACACTACATAGAGAGACCTAAGACAATAAATTGCATTTACAATTCACAGATTCAAATATTTCAACGCATTTGACAACAGAAAATAGGCCTTAGTCACTACAGATAATCCGTAGTCTTGCATTTCCAAACAATGTAAGAAAGACATAAACCGTGGGCCAACCATCAGTGACACCACCTTTCCTCTATTTTCCTCCAGCTGTACTAATGGCAGGATAGCACCCAGCTGTAAACTATGTGACGGCTACTGTTACAACGGAGGTATCTGCCACCTGGACCCTGACACCAACCTGCCCTTCTGTCAGTAAGTACAGTAACTACTAACAATAGCCCGGAATAACAGTAGCCTAAGAATGTTCTCTATTTGTACATTATTCTTTCTTTGCCATTCAGTTATGCCAGGAAGGCTGGCCTATAATGGAAACAAAACTCATTGGTATTTTATTCAAATGATTGATTTTTGAAAATAAGTGGGGAGTTGTTTTTATTCTTTTACACAGGGCTAAGATCCTAAGTAAAGAGAATGTTTGACACCAGTGGATGCAGGCCATGTCATAGCAGGAGGCAGGATGTTAGGGCTCAATAAGAGAATGAGTCACACCTGGCTGTGGGTATAGATCTTTTGAAAGCTAGCCCTCTGGCAGAGTAGAAGTAATAAAGCTCTGCGTGGGGTACAGCTACAGACATTGGAAGGTAACTGAAACTACTGAAACATTACTGTTCAGAGCATATCACACTGTTCTTTTGTCCGTGTGTTTCTTCTCGTGGTAGGTTTCAGGAGAACAATTTTGTATTTTGATCTTCAGTGGTAAGAACAGTGTTACACACGCTATGAGCGGCAGGAACTCAATGGCAATGACTGGTAGGGGACAAGAGATTGGCTGTCAGAGACCTGTGGGGTTCATCCAGGAAAGAGAATGCTCTGTGCTTCTGGTGGTCCACAAGTATTAATTTCAGCTCTGCTATTATCAGGTGGGGTTTAATGTTATAGACCTCCTCTACAAAGATGATTGGAAATCCATCTGAAAAGACAAACCTTGTTGCTCTATCTTTTTACTGTCCCATTGTTCATTGTAGTTACAATTAAATGTGTGGCCGTGACTGGCACGATTCAAGGGATATAATCAATTTCTATGCAAATGATCCCATCTCGTTTTCCACACGGTTAACAGATCTAGATAATGTGGTTTATTCATTGGCTGCGAGGCATAGAGATTAGGTGCGATGATGGATACGTCTGTGTCAAGAAATCATAATGTTTGACCTTAAACTATAACAGAGTAAATTAATATCTCATTCAAGCCACCCCAGAAACTCCACAAGCAGAAATATCATTGAGATGGTAATTAGTAGAAAACTGTCTTAAAGGTCTAAGGGATTTTCAAAACTGATCAGTGTATTCCGCAAGTAAATATTCTACATGTATATAAACATAGTGGGCATTACAATTGTTTTGATGAATTATCAAGATCAACATGTTCCTAACAGAATATGCTTATATTTGTTATTTTTCTGTATTGAAATGTTTCTGTTCATTTTGTTTATAAATACTGTAAATGTAAATAAGCTTGCGGATTTATAACAACATTCTGAAAAACCTATATTTTTTTGCCTCAGTGGATGTAGCTGTCATTAATTTAGCTAAACGTAACGTTTCTACTGTAGTTTAGTTTTATATTAATTTATTCATCATGAATGATACAAACATAAATAATATTTTAGAACAAATCTATGTAGTATTTTGTTTGTTGCCATGTTGAAAGGTTTCCATCTGCCTATACAATAGCTAGCCTGGTTGTTTTTATCGCTATCACTCCACCACACTGTTTTACAGCTGCACGTCAGGCTTCAAAAACCAACGTTGTGATGAGCTGGCCAACCCATGTGATTACTTCTGTCAGAATGAGGGGATGTGCACTATCACTGCCCTTAACAAACCCCGCTGCAAGTAGGTTCCTTCCTACATCACTTCCTGTGGCTGTTCCAGAGGTCTCACCCTCCCACCTCTCGTCATTCAGCTCCATTTCGGACAGTGTGATACTCTATATCAGGGGTGTCAAACTCATTCCACGGAGGGCCTAGTGTCTGCAGGTTTTTGGTTTTTCCTTTCAATAAAGCCCTAGACAACCAGGTGTGGGGAGTTCCTAACTAATTAGTGATGTTAATTCATCAATCAAGTACAAGGGAGGAGCGAAAACCCGCAGACACTCGGCCCCCCGTGGAATGAGTTTGACACCTGTGCTCTATATGGTTGTTCCAGAGATCTCACCCTCCACCCTCTCGTCATTCAGCTTCATTTCAGTCAGTGTGATGGTCTATAAAACACTTTCTCACCTCTAATAGAGTATTTACTCCCTCTTCAACTCACTGCTAACCAACTGCATGTCATACAGCCTGAGCTGACATGCTCTTCGAGTGACATTCAAGTGCTGTCTGATTGTGAATATAGGGATATATGTGAATATTCACTGATTGTGAATATGTGATCAATGCATGTATGGTGATTAATTTTGCAATGTGTTAAGAGACAGAAAATCTGGACTTGGGACTTAACCTGTCTAGGATGAGGGTGCCGCTAGCGGCACTCCCCCCCCACCCCCACTGAAAAACCAGTGCCGCGAAATTCAAAAAAAATATTTTTTTTAAATATTTAACTTTCACACATTAAAGTCCAATACAGCTAATGAAAGACACAGATCTTGTGAATCCAGCCAACATGTCCGATTTTTAAAATGTTTTACAGGGAAGACACAATATGTAAAGATGTACATCTATTACCTAAAAACACATTAGCATAATCCACCATCTTCTATTTGTTCACCAACACCAGTAGCTATCACCAATTCGGCTAAACTAAGATATTTATAGCCCCTAACCAAGAAAAAAACTCATCAGATGACAGTCTGATAACATATTTATGGCATGGGATAGGTTTTGTTAGAAAAAAGTGCATATTTCAGGTAGATGGCATAGGTTACAATTGCACCCACCGTCACAAATGGACTAGAATAACTACATAGAGCAACGTGTTTACCTACTTACTAATCATCAAACATTTCGTAAAAATACACAGCATACACTAATCGAAAGACACAGATCCTGTGAATACAGACAATATTTCAGATTTTCTAAGTGTCTTATAGCGAAAACACAATAAATCGTTATATTAGCATAGCACATAGCACATAGCAGCCCAGCATTGATTCTAGCCAAAGTGAGCGATAAAAGTCAACATCGCCAAAAGATATTAATTTTTTCACTAACCTTCTCAGAATTCTTCCGATGACACTCCTGTAACATCATATTACACAATCCATAAAGAGTTTGATCGAAAATGTTTATATTTAGCCACCAAAATCATGGTTAGACAATGTGAAATGTAGCCCAGCTGGTGAGAAAATGTCCGTGCGCCATATTAGACAGTGATCTACTCTTATACATAAATACTCATAAACGTGACTAAAAAATATAGGGTGGACAGGGATTGATAGACAATTTAATTCTTAATACAATCGCGGAATTACATTTTTTAAATTATCCTTACTTTTCAATACAGTTTGCGCCAAGCGAAGCTACGTCAAAAAACATGGCGTCCTAAGCCACTAACATTTTTCGACAGAAACACGATTTATCATAATAAAAATGTCCTACTTTGAGCTGTTCTTCCATCAGTATCTTGGGCAAAGGATCCTTTCTTGGGTCTAATCGTCTTTTGGTGGAAAGCTGTCCTCTTGCCATGTGGAAATGCCAACTGCGTTCGGGATGAACTGGAAGCGTGCCCAGCAATTCACAGCGTTTCAGAAATAAATGTCCCAAAATCGCACTAAACGGATATAAATTGCTATAAAACGCTTTAAATTAACTACCTTATGATGTTTTTAACTCCCATAACGAGTAGAAACATGACCAGAGTAATATTACTCCCTCCACTAATGCTTGGAACAAGTGCGGGTCGATGTCCTCCAGGCGCATTACGCAGCAAGAAAAGAGTTCCTAGCTACAGGGTTTTTTAATTTGTAGTGCCTGTGAACGCGCAATCGACCCCATTCAAATCGTCATCACGTAAAGGCATCCAGGGGAAGACGTAAGCAGTGTCCGTATACTCATAGCAATAACTGTGACCTTTTAACTGACTCCAGATCAGGGGCCAACATTTCTGAAATCTGACTCCATGTCAGGGAAATTGCTGTATTTCAATTTCAACTCCTATAGAAACTATAGACTGTTTTCTATCCAATAATAATAATAATATGCATATTGTACGATCAAGAATTTTGTGGGAAGCCGTTTCAAAAATTACACGATTTGCATAAATAGTGACAACAGCGCCCCCATCCTCAACAGGTTTTTAAATAAATCCATTCACAAGCATGTCAGAGATTGTTATTTAAATGTTTTATTTTATTTATTTCACCTTTATTTAACCAGGTAGGCCAGTTGAGAACAAGTTCTCATTTACAACTGCGACCTGGCCAAGCTAAAGCAAAGCAGTGTGCCACAAACAACAACACAGAGTTACACATGGAATAAACAAACGTACAGTCAATAACACAATAGAAAAAAAGTATATATACAGTGTGTGCAAATGGCGTGAGGAGGTAAGGCAATAAATAGGCCATAGTAGCGAAGTAATTACAATTTAGCAAATTAACACTGGAGTGATAGATGTGCAGATGATGATGTGCAAGTAGAAATACTGGTGTGCAAAAGAGCAAAAAAGTATATGAAAACAATATGGGGATGAGGTAGGTAGATTGGATGGGCTATTTACAGATGGGTTGTGTACAACTGCAGCGATCGGTTAGCAGCTCAGATAGCTGAAGTTTACAGTTAGTGAGGGAGATATAAGGTGTTGGCTTTGGGGATGACCAGTGAAATATACCTGCTGGAGCGCTTGCTACGGGTGGGTGTTGTTATGGTGACCAGTGAGCTGAGATAAGGCGGAGCTTTACCTAGCAAAGACTTATAGATGACCTGGAGCCAGTGGGTCTGGCGACGAATATGTAGCGAGGGCCAGCCGACGAGAGCATACAGATCGCAGTGGTGGGTGGAATATGGGGCTTTGGTGACAAAACGGATGGCACTGTGATAGACTGCATCCAGTTTGCTGAGTAGAGTGTTGGAGGCTATTTTGTAAATGACATCACCGAAGTCAAGGATCGGTAGGATAGTCAGTTTTACGAGGGTATGTTTACGGGGGTATGTTAAAATAGATTACAAACCCTTTTACACATCCACTCATCAGTTGCTCATCAGATCTTACCTAGTATTTTCCCTAACAATATTTTATTTGATATTTTCCCATCAGAAAGGATGATTCATTTGTAACTCTCCCCCCATTAAAATGCATGATTGTTTGTGCTGTGGCATTCTTTCCATAAGGGAATGATTCATTGTCTATATGCGTGGGATGCAATTCTTATTCCTGATCATTTGGTGTTGTGATTTCTTGGAGTGCATGTAATTTAGTGTAATTTCATTCCTTCCATCACCAATCAGTTGCAGTGGTCAGATCGCTCATGCTTTACATACACCTCAGCGTCAATCACGCCCAATAGGAAATCACCTCCTAAGTAGTCATTCATCACCCATTGAATCCCATCCAAACAACAAACCAGATGACTCCATATTGTCATACTGTTTTCTGCTGAATATTCATCCTGTTAATCTACTCACTATGTTTTCTAACCAGCACTACTTTTAGATGTCTTCTATACAAAAGTGTTTCTCTAAGAAAATCTGTAAAAATGTTATCCATGGTTGAGTGTCTGTTCCCATAGCACTCGTTTTATGTTTTGATTAAGGTAGAGACAGCTAAAGACTATGGTTGTTTTGTCCTCTCTGATTGGTCTGTTCCAGGTGTTCAGTCAATTGGGCAGGCACACAGTGTGAAAGGCCCGCCCCCAAGAGCAGCAGATCAGACAACACCAGTGGAGGTGAGTGCAGAAGTCAAATGACTCACCCAGTGTCATACACGGCTTACTACCCATCCTCTAGTTAGCCTTATGGTTGTGGTCAGATGGATTGTCTACTACTGTAATATATACCCCCATCTGCTTTGGCTGTTCAAGAAAGCTCATTGGATGACATTTTACATACGCTATTATCCAGAGCAACTTAGAGGAGCAACTAGGGTTAAGCGCGCTGCTCGAAGGGCACATCGGCAAATGTTTCACCTAGACGGCTCTGGGATTTAAACCAGCAACCTTTCAGTTACTGACCCAACGCTCTTAACCACTAGGCTACATGTTAACTCTTGTAATGAGACTGTGATAACACTAACAGCAATCCAAAATGCTAAAGCAGTTTCATCCTTTCTCTTCTCTGTTTCAGGGAGCATAGCCATCATCGTACCTCTGGTCCTGCTGGTGATTTTGATCACAACGGTGGTGGCGGGCATTTTCATCTGCAAAAGAAGGCAGAGGTACACTATGTTAAGCCTAATATGTAAATATGCTGGCTGATTTGATATGTGTATAAGTGTATTGCATGTATTGTGATTTAGATTTTGTGATCACCAGACACATTTTCATATGTGACAATAAAGTATTAAAATCAATTGAAATGTTGATGTGGCTGGTGATCTCAGGTACCAGCCAGGTCACCCGTGATACAAGTCAGTAGTCAACATCCGTGTCTGAGGATGTCTGGCAATGACATGGAAACCGACCACTAGGGGAAACCGTGAGCACTGTTACCTTCAAGTAGATTTTGGTTTTGCTAGGGTGTTGTGGACGCGGATGTGTGTAAGTAAGCACCTGCCTCTGATTCCAAAGGTTGCAAATTGAAATCCAGCGATAGAAAGTTGTTCTTGTTTTAAGCCAATTCCAAACCTTAACCCTTAACCATTCAGAGTTAATGCCTAACCTTAAGATTTCAGAGTTTTTTCCTAAACTTAACCCTAACCTTAAATATTCTGAGTTAATGCCTAAACTTAACCTTAAACACTTTGAAATTTGAAGTTTGGAACAACTTCGAAATTTGACATTTGAGAAACATGGATGAACGTCTAATGCTAACGTGAGACTGTGATAGCTAGTTGCAGGTACTGTACAACATACCATGAATTATCTTATGTTAAAGAGTGTTAGTTGTCCTCTTCCTCCCAGGGGGAAGAGGGTGACGAGGCAGCCCATGACGAATGGAGGGATCAACGTGGAGATAGGAAATCCTACCTACAACATGTATGAGGTCGACCACGACAACCATGCAGATGCTGGCAGCCTTTTGCGACCAAACTTTACACTGGACCCTCATAAGGTTTGTATTGGAAGACTATGTACAAAATCCATCATTCATTTTGTGCGTAATGACATTTTATGCAAAAACTAAATGCAAAAACTCTGTTTGGTTGAATATTGTAAGAGTGTACTGCAAAGGAAAATCTTTTCGTGTTTTTATATTTATTTGGGACAATATAATTTACAGAGACAACATTGTAGTCTCATCTGTTAATCCATCAGTATGCCACCATCATCCATCCATTATTGGTATCATAGTCATGTAATCAGTAGTGTGATTAACAAAATGGGGCTTTAGCATCTCCTCATGTGGCATACCAAATACAATTTCTAGCAGACTTTCTGTCCACGGTATGATCTGATATAGAAGTGTAGTTACATTAACAGATGGAGCACAAACCTCAGGTATGTGGAGAGAAACATTATTCAGGCACTCTGTACCAAGGGAACATTTTATCTTCTGTTGATTCATTTTCTTCATGGGCCTCAACAC
The DNA here is from genome assembly GCF_029448725.1 of Salvelinus fontinalis. Taxonomy (NCBI): domain Eukaryota; kingdom Metazoa; phylum Chordata; class Actinopteri; order Salmoniformes; family Salmonidae; genus Salvelinus; species Salvelinus fontinalis. Next base: position 28,860,362 of record NC_074683.1, on the reverse strand, counting down.
GCACGAACGCCCCGAATACCAAATAAATCATAACAGCTTTACTGATCTATCTTGTTATCTAACTTGCCTGCTACCACTTCAAGCTTAGCCTGTCTAGGATCAGCGTGGCGCTAGCGGCACACCCCCCCCCCCCCCACTGAAAAACCAGTGCCGCGAAATTCAAAAAAAATATTTTTTTAAAATATTTAACTTTCACACATTAAAGTCCAATACAGCTAATGAAAGACACAGATCTTATGAATCCAGTCAACATTTCCGATTTTTAAAATGTTTTACAGGGAAGACACAATATGTAAAGATGTACATCTATTACCTAAAAACACATTAGCATATTCCACCATCTTTTATTTGTCCACCAACACCAGTAGCCATCACCAATTCGGCTAAACTAAGATATTTATAGCCCCTAACCAACAAAAAAACTCATTAGATGACAGTCTGATAACATATTTATGGTATGGGATAGGTTTTGTTAGAAAAAAGTGCATATTTCAGGTAGACTTCATAGTTTACAATTGCACCCACCATCACAAATGGACTAGAATAATTACAATGAGCAACGTGTTTACCTAACTACTAATCATCAAACATTTCGTAAAAATACACAGCATACACGAATCGAAAGACACAGATCCTGTGAATACAGACAATATTTCAGATTTTCTAAGTGTCTTACAGCGAAAACACAATAAATCGTTATATTAGCTTAGCACATAGCAATTAGCAGCCCAGCATTGATTCTAGCCAAAGTGAGCGATAAAAGTCAACATCGCCAAAAGATATTAATTTTTTCACTAACCTTCTCAGAATTCTTCCGATGACACTCCTGTAACATCACATTACAACATGCATATACAGTTTGATCGAAAATGTTTATATTTAGCCACCAAAATCATGGTTAGACAATGTGAAATGTAGACAAGCTGGTAAAGAAAACGTCCTTGCGCCACTTAGACAGTGATCTACTCTTATACATAAATACTCATAAACGTGACTAAAAAATATAGGGTGGACAGGGATTGATAGACAATTTAATTCTTAATACAATTGCGTTATTACATTTTTTAATTTATCCTTACTTTTCAATACAGTTTGCGCCAAGCGAAGCTACGTCAAAAAACATGGCGTCCTAAGCCACTAAAATGTTTCGACAGAAACACGATTTATCATAATAAAAATGTCCTACCTTGAGCTGTTCTTCCATCAGTATCTTGGGCAAAGGATCCTTTCTTGGGAGAAATCGTCTTTTGGTGGAAAGCTGTCCTCTTGCCATGTGGAAATGTCAACTACGTTCGGGATGAACTGAAAAGCGCACCCAACTTTTCACATCGTTGCAAAAATAAATGTCCCAAAATCGCACTAAACGGATATAAATTGCTATAAAACGCTTTAAATTAACTACTTTGTGATGTTTGTAACTCCTATAACGAGTGAAAAGATGACCGGAGAAATATAACAGGCTAAACTAACGCTTGGAACAGGAGAGGGTCGGTGTCTTCCACGCGCGTTACGCAGCAAGAAAAGACTTGCTAGCTAAAGGTTTTTTTCATTTGTAGGGCCTGTGAACGAGCAATCGAGCCCGTTGGAATCGTCATCACGTAAAGGCATCCAGGGGAAGACGTAAGAAGTGTCCGTATAGTCATAGCAACGACAGAGCCCTTTTAAATGACTTCAGAAAAGTGGCCAACGTTTCTCAAATCTGACTCCATGTCAGGGAAATTGCTGTAGAATGGGCTCTGTTCCACTTAGAGACAAAATTTCAACTCCTATAGAAACTATAGACTGTTTTCTATCCAATAATAATAATAATATGCATATTGTACGATCAAGGATTTTGTGGGAAGCCGTTTAAAAAATTAGCCACATTAGCATAAATAGTCTAAACAGCGCCCCCATCCCCAACAGGTTAATGTGTTTGATTCTTGCCATGCCAACTTTGACATCTGGTAGTGTCAGTCCCACCTGGATCCCTTTGCATTAGAAAGGTAGAGGCTGACTGAATCACAAGTAACTAACTCCACTATAGCGTTTCTTTATCATATCAGTGAATACTGTAGGTGCCATGGTTTTTGTTAAATTTTAATCCTCAATCTAAGTTCTAAAACCAAATATGGATGGACAATTGTTGATCTGATTTTCTAATCATCACATAATTTTGAGTTCCTCACTGATGTTGATATATATATTTTCAGTTGGATTATATCCATATACACTTGTGGTAAAGTGTACAGTATGTTGGTTGAGAACAGCTTGGCCTTGTGGCATGGTGAACATTGGCAGAACTTGTGTGTTGCAGGGCTGGTGTGTGAAGTCCAGTGACCCTCGCACCCTGGGCATACATACTGTTCCCAAGGAGGTGATACCTGGACAGGTGATTTCTCCCATCCTTCCCCTTAGTTTAGACAACCAACCTCTTACAGAGGAAGGCATGCTGTTATGTCGTTCACTATAGAAGGAACGGACGTGAGCTGTAGAACGTTTGTAAATCTCCTTTTGGAAGGAAACCCGCGGATTTGTAAATAAAAAGGAAGCTGAATGACACTTTCAGTGCATTTTTGTGGTTTTAGATATGATTAAATTAATCTTGAAGTATTTAAAAGGGAAAGGTATTGTTGCACTTGTAAAATGTACCTCTTCTGAATTTATGCTACAACCAATTTGGAAAAAACATCCCGTTGGAAAATCTCATTGTTAATTTAATGCATATTAGGAGTAAACCCTGCGACTGCACATGTAATTATGTTGCTTGGGCTAATGTGCATGAGCTATATCCTTCTTTCTTTCCTGCTACCTTGCAATAACAACCTTACAGTCTTAGCTGTGTTCTTCATCTTTAACCTTCTCTAACATAAACATAGAAATGCCAAAGTCGTCTGTTGTCTCTGTGTCGAGAAATAATATTGCAATACTGTGTGTATTGCAGTGCAACATATCAGAAACCTTTTTTAAAAGGGATACTTCGGGATTTTGGCAAAAAAAAAGGCCTTTTATCTACTTCCCCAGAGTCAGTTGAACTTGTGGATACCATTTCCGTCTCTGCATGCAGTTTGAAGTAAGTTGCTAACTAGCGCTAGCACAATTGCTAACTAGCTTTTGCGCAATGACTGGAAGTCTATGGGTATCTGCTAGCCTGCTTGTAGATAACCATAGACTTCCACTCATTGCGCAATGCTAGTTAGCATTGGCTCACGGAACTACCTCTAACTTCCTTCACACTGGACACAGAAACATAAAAATGGAATACACAAGCTCATCTGACTCTGGGGAAGTAGACAAAGGGCATATTGCCAAAATCCTGAAGTATCCTTTTAAGTCACAGTAAGTTATAGTAAATTACAGATTGTACTGTAGGATATTGTCATCATACAGGGCACCAGATTATGTAGGGTATTTTCTTATGCATTGTTGAGAGCTGTGCGAATATGATGTGCCTGTCAAATATCTAACAGCATTTTTACTTCCTCAATGCAGCCCTTGAACTATTCCAACCCAGTGTATGCAAAGATCTACCTTGACGGACAGAACTGTCGCAAACCAGTCATCAACATAGACGAAAGGAGAGGGCTACTCCCAAAGAAACTAGAGGGGACAATTCGCGAAACCGCCGCATAGCCTGACTACACTTTCTACTCATTTTATACGACAGTGTACAAATGTATAAAAACAAGGAAAATAAGAATTTTCTATTTCCTATCAGGCTCCTGTCCTCTCAGTTAGGTGTGTTGCTTTTTAGCATCAGCATTACCTCTTCAGTTGTGTGCTGAACACTTTGATTTACATTTTTTAGTTTCCGTTGTTTGCTTTCTGTTTGTCGAACATTTGTTATACAGCACTATTTAATATATACTGAATGACACTGAAGTAAAGCTGCTGATTTGCAAAATAACTTAACACCGGAACTCTTCTGTTGTAAACAAAGGTCAAGATCGATTCAGTACTTATTTCTGAACCTGTATATGTCTGTCTCTTGTTAGGCCGAGATTTAATCAGATCAAGCGTTAACCGGCGATAGCCGACACCCACTTAGCTGATGTTTTGTCGGTGTCGGAGGTGGAACTGTGTTGAATCGGTGAGCAGCTTCTCTTGTGAACATTGTCACGAAGCCAAATCAATCCCATTCGTTTTAGAAGTTCAGAACAAGAAAGTGTAGGCTATATAGAAATAATGACCTTCAAATTAATCATTATTAAACAAAATAATGAAGGTAGTCCATCAGCCTCACATTCCAGTGTTTGAACTTGTAAACAAGGTTGCATGGGATTTCTCTTCATTTGACTCTGTGCAGCCAATTGCAATGTCCGCTTTGGTGTCGATTGTGGATTTGACAGTGCTCACGCAGATTCACCTCAGACACGGTCAAAATATCAGCTATGCAGATGTTGGCTAAAACAGATCTAATTGAATTGGGGCCTCAGTGGAACCAACAACTTGTTATTTTGGTGCGGTATACAGATCTAAAGCAGGTCTATATTTTTTTTCTGAATAAATTATATATCATCTTATAAAAACAATAACAGTTTGAGATTGGTCAAAGTTTTATATGCCATGGTTTCCATTGTCATTGATTTCCTCAGAACAAAAACTGTTAATCTTCACAATAACATGTTATAATTTCATGGCTTCATACCTGAGCAATGAAGCCTGTTTTCTGTCTTTGTGTTTGTATCGTTTGATTCAGCCAAAATGGATACAATCCAGAAGTGGCTACGGTTAGTTTTAAGAGGATTATTTTCCGTTAACCATCTAATTCAGTTCTTTACAGTATTATATCATCATGTTCATGTAATAATTCCAAACATAAATATTTGCTCTGCTACAAATAGAAGATATTTTACTGAGGTGACTGAAATGTATACTCCATCTAAGATGTTCTGTTTGGATCACAGAAATTATTGAAACTCAACATGAATGTTATGAGAAGAGAATCACAGACATCCGTATTTTTGTAGGTCTCTTGTTCCAACAACATATCTGTATCAACTTTACAGCATAAGGATGTGAACACGGAAAAGGATTTAACACGACTCTATGGCTACAAAGTTACTTTAGATAATTATAAAGATACTTTCTGTCACTTTCAGGAAAGGAAAGACGATAGATATAACACATTTTATAATTTTGTATTTGATTTGTATGTTGTTTGGCTGCTTGTATTTTGAAGAAATGTATTAAATGTAAGTACTTTTATATAAAATGTAAATCAATATAAAATAAAGGGGGCGAATTTCCATTTCCAAATAATTCTTTGGGTTTCTGAAATCTCAGCTTGATAATGGCGCTAACATCAGACTTCAACACGATACAGCTAGTGCTTAAGCAAGACACCTGTTGGAACATTTCCCTTAACTCACATAAAGGGATTTTAGTGACAAAGCTGTCATATTTCCAGGGTTTGAGTGGTCCATGACCTAACAAGTCAATCACCAGTTGTGACATCATATCTGTGGTATGAAACAGGCTCAAAGGACAGGAGGATTAGTGTGTGTGTGAAGGCTAAGTGCATTCATTACCGCCAACGATGAACACTCCATCAACGCCCGCCACACAGCACACTGAATGGTAATTCAGTCCCTTGGAGTTATAACACAACGGCCGATTATCTGCACCCCTCTGTGTTTCACCTGCTCTGTCACCATGGCAACTGCACTACCAAAAGGGAGAACAGACCGACTGACTGCTCTTTGTCCAGTGCTGCTCCCAGTTCCGTCCCCTGGCATTTTCCTCCCCTGCTATCAACATGAATTTGTACAGTAAAGTGCTGCTATGGGGGGCTGCTATTTGATGTGGGGGCTACTATTTGATGTGGCTAAGCTCTGGCTTATCTCCAGATTCTGAGAGTATTTGAGTCTCACTGCTATCATTAGAAGCCAGACATTTTATAGGTACTATAATGTATATTTAATTAGCCACATCAATCAGGTAGTTCTATGAAATAATTTATTACAAGTGCCATGTGATGTCACTGTAGCTACCCTATATTTTCTACCTGTCAACAGTATGTTGCTGATGTGGTTTAAATTACATGCATTGAGATGTTTGACAACAGTTGAATGATTTAGAGAACTGCTAAGATATTATAAATACATTTAGCATATTTGATAACCTGTCAATTGTACATTGGTGATGAGGTCTTCATGACACACTTTGAGAAAACAACTGTTGAATGTTTAGCTACAAAAGTGTCAAACATGACAATGCATTGTGTTTACCTTGAGGATTTAATTACCTGTCGATTAGATTGTATGATGGTAAAGTGGGTTACATTACACACCTGCTTTGAGAATAAATATAATGGTCTGAACTTTTAACTACAAAAACATTGCAAACTGAAAACAGTACTATATTTCTGACCTTGTGTAAATGTCAATGGTATGTTGCTGAAGTGTGTTACATTACATCACAACCATTGAGAAGGAAGACAACTGTTGAATGGTTACTGTAGATACAAACAGTTGAATGGTTACTGTAGATACAAACAGTTGAATGGTTACTGTAGATACAAACTTTTGAATGGTTACTGTAGATACAAACAGTTGAATGGTTACTGTAGATACAAACAGTTGAATGGTTACTGTAGATACAAACAGTTGAATGGTTACTGTAGATACAAACTTTTGAATGGTTACTGTAGATACAAACAGTTGAATGGTTACTGTAGATACAAACAGTTGAATGGTTACTGTAGATACAAACTGTTGAATGGTTACTGTAGATACAAACTGTTGAATGGTTACTGTAGATACAAACTGTTGAATGGTTACTGTAGATACAAACTGTTGAATGGTTACTGTAGATACAAACTGTTGAATGCTTAGCTACAAATTGTCAGAACATGTCTGTATTTGTGACCTTGAGGAGTGAACGGTGATAGCCATACTGATGGTGTGGTGGTGATGAGTGTGTCTGAATGATCCATTGATTAATGCAGCAGGGTGTTTGATGAAACCAAACTGATTGCACTGCTGTGAGTCTAGCCACCTTATCAAGTTCAGTCTGATGGGCAATTACCTGCACTATATCTTATTCATGTCCTTTCCTCAATGTTGGATTTGATACTCCAGGAGTGTGAATAGAGTTGATGAACAGTAAATATACTTATTAGAGTTATTTATTGGACAGTGGATAGTCCTCCCCATGTCTGGCGGGCTACTCTCTGTCCAATTTGTGATTTGAATCCGAATAGAGGACAGTAGTTTGACACAGCTTGGTGCACTCCATCTGAAGTGTATGTAGTCCTGCCTCCAGTATTTCTGAAAGAACAACTGAGATGAGGTATGAACATAGGTCTGCTATCTACAATGATACTAAACCCAGCAGAAGTATGATGTACTTGTGCTGTGGAAATACATCTGAGGAGGAAAGCTCTCACAGTACCACTCAGTTAGCCTATAAAGTGCATCAAAGGAAAGGGAGAAAAATGGAAATTGAACAACAAACCCAGAGCTCTCAGGATCCCTGTCCCCCTCCCCTCACCTTGATCTCTTTTCCACTTAGCAAGCATCATCATACTCCCGCATAAACATACTCCTGCTCTTATTGATTCTAATATCCCCTGGACAGAATCAATAAGAGCCGGAGTCATATTCACATGATTAACTACAAGGCCTGCATAGGCATAGTGTAGCCAGGTACAGCAAAACACAGCCTGTCTGCATCAATGTCACTGAAGGCTGCTCATCTCTACATAGGGAAAAATGGGATAGAATCAGAAACATAAACCCATGTGAATGCAAATGTGTTTCTCTGTATTTGGATAATATTAAAGTACCTTGGTTTATTGAAGTGTAAGTTATGGATGAAACAATGATGTGATGATGTTTTCTGGAGAAATTAATTTGATCAAAACTGTGCAACTATTGTCTTTCTTTTTGAGTCAACTATTCACCACATTTTACGCACTGCAGTGCTAGCTAGCTGTAGTTTATTCTTTCAGTACTAGATTTATTCACTGATCCTTTGATTGAATGGACAACATGTCAGTTCATGCTGCAAGAGCTCTGATAGGTTGGAGGACGTCCTCTGGAAGTCGTTATAATTAGGTTTAATGTGTACCCAGATGAGGACGGAAAATAGCTGTCCTCCAGCTACAACATTATGCTACCCTACAGAGTGCTGTCGAGGCTACTGTAGACCTTCATAGCAAAACAGTGTTTTAATCAATTATTTGGTGACATAATAGTATAGTTCTATCTAAAAATACATGTTTTAATGTTACACTATTTTTATGAAATTCACTAAGTAGGATGGTCCTTCCCTTCCTCCTCTGAGGATCTTCACTGATCCCCAGTACTTAAAACCTCCACCCACCCCTAATGTGGATCACTTTTTATTATACTTAAAAGTGGAAACCAAGGGTGAGAATGATTTGCTCTTCAGCTCCAGTCTGGTCATATATCTGACTATTGTCAGAGGGGTTTTATTTGTCAGAGGGGTTTTATGCTGGCCTTGTAGAAATGGTTCGGGAAATCATGGGTAACAAATTACAGCATTGACAAGGTTCATGAATCTGTTTTATTATGAGCACTTTGTAAAGCCCGGGCTCTGTCCCTAGAAAGAACTCTAATAAACTACATATGAAAAAGTCATAAGACACATGTAGCCTATCCAATGAATTAACAGTCTTCTTCTCTGTATAGCCAGATCCCCTTTGAATAAAACTTTATTCGTAACATAACTCATTGACATGCAAATCTGGCTCCAAGCGCTAACGGTTGCTGCGTTTCTACTTCTAGAACATACCTAGACTAGTGAATGGACAGATAAGAGTCCTGTAGGGTTCACTTATTGGTGTCTTTCTTTCATATGTGGTTTGTGATTGGTTTGTCCCTCAATCCCTGTCCTTGATCACCACAGAAAGACTGTCGCTAGCCTTGTTGTTCTGATCTTGAACAGTGCGTAACAGTTCCGGTCAATACATTTCAACCAAATGAATCCCTAGCCCAATGAAAATGTTGCCCCTGTGAACAATTCAGTCTTATAGCCACCCAGGGAGAGGTGAGAGGGATTGATGTAACTTGTTTTTTCAGATGTGCTCAGGCATGCATGGTTGGAGGGGCACTTTGTGTGCCCGCCATGGAATCAGTGGACACATCTGACTCATCACTCATGCACTGGCCATTTCCATGCACCATTACTCATGGTACATACACAGCCTGTGTTCCACGTGCCAGACGGACAGGTTCGCTTGTGTTCTCTGGTAACATAATCCTCCATCCGTTCCACAATCCAACTGCTCTTTGTTCTCCACAGCAGATCCAGCCGAGCTCAGTAGCTTAGTATTATCTCTGTTTCTCTATGCCAATCTCATTCTGCCATTTACAGCCTTGTCGGTCCAACGACAAGGCCCTCTAGGGGCTTGTTGAATGGCATTTCTCCCTCTAAAAATGAAAGACTGGGAAGACATGTGGATTCCTCCCCCTGCTGCAGCCTCTGGGTAATCGAGAGTCAGTAGTATCCAACAGCATGGCTCTGTGTGGCCTGGCCATTCCTGGCATGCTGGGCGCTGGCTACAGCTATAATCACACTGTTGGTCTAAATCTCCCATCAGACATGGAGGCTCCTGCCAGCTCCCAGCTCTGAGGGAGGCAGTGACCTGCTGCGGTAGCAGATGTTGAAAAAATGATAAGTGAGGTTTTTGTAGACTCTTTCCCATCCTTGTTGTATATTACTGACTCACTGCACGTCAAGGCACCTGCCTGGCCCACAAGAATGTGAGGGGTGAACGATTTGATGGGTAGAGGAAGTCGATTGTAATTCTTATGGATTTTTCCCACTCTTTACTCTTCAGGTCCATCATGTCAGACGTGGTCCTGTATGGCTCAGTTAGTAGAGCATGGAGCTTGCACCGCCAGGGTTGTGGTTCCCATGACTGGAAGTTGCTTTGGTTAAAAGTGTCTGCTAAATGGCATTGATATTAGATGCATGTTTCCTTTTTTACTTTATAATGAATAGTGATGTTAAAATATACCTGTTTGTACAAAATATCTGTCTAGCATTAGATATTCAATAAACACAGATATATCTCACCCCACAATAACACCTACCGTAACATATCCCTGTAAGCTCTAGGACGCGAAAGCACAGCTAATTGATTTAAATCATCCCACTGAGTGTGCCGTTATCTAATTGCTGAGTAGTACGTATCTGGTGGCATTGTTTTAAGGGATGCAGCTGATGAATGCTTAATTGACTGTGATTGTGCTTGGTCAGTGTGTCAGAGGCCAGATTGACTGAAAAGTATTGTCCATACCTTAGATTTTGTTTATTCTATAGTTTGTACTGTTGGCAAACTCTCTTGTGGAAGAGAACATTAACTGGGATGCTTAACCTTAGTTGCTCTGGATAAGAGTGTCTGCTAAATTATTCAAATGTAATATGGACTGTTGTTTTTAACGTAATCAATATATCACTAAAAATCATATAAACAAACCTATTATCCCATTGTACATGGGCATTCTGATGCCTGTAAAACATTTTTTTCAAAGCGTAGGGACAACACACATGCTGTGTAAATATGGGTTATTATCTTCAAGCAGTGGTGTATCTGAAAGAGAGGATCCACTAGAAGTACTTAACATCCATTATTTACAAGGGCTGATAAAAATATCAATACTTTTTGGTCTAAATTGGACTGTTGAATGTAGAATAATTGCTTTACTTTGAGTCATGTGGCATTGCCCTGTTGAAATATAAATTATATTAGACCTATTAAAAGGATACTTCGGGATTTTGACAATAAAGCCATTTATCTACTTCCCCAGAGTCAGATGAATTCCTGGATACCATTTGTATGTCTCTGCATCCATTATGAAGGAAGTTAGAGGTAGATTTTTGTGGCCAATGCAAACTAATGTTAGCTCAATGACTGGAAGTCTATGGCATATACCAGCATGCTAGCAGTTACCATAGACTTCCTTTAGTTAGCAACTTCCTTCAAACTGCACGCAGAAACATAGAAATGGTATTCATGCGTTCATCTGACGTTGGGGAAGTAGATAAAGGGCTGAAGGTTCCCTTTAAAATAGGTGTGATATCGCTAACAAAATGAAAAGGAAAGGTTTTATCAAACTTTATCAGGGAGAAAAAAGGCATTTGAATATACATTTTTTAACTTGACTAAAGCTGTTAGAATACAGTACCAGTCAAAAGTTTGGACATACCTACTCATTAAAAAATTAATAAAAATGAAACAATTTTCTACACTGTAGAATATTAGTGAAGACATCAAAACTATGAAATAACACATGGAATCATGTAGAAACCAAAAAAGTGTTAAGCAATTTCTTTTTTGATTCTTCAAAGTAGCCACCCTTTGCTTTGATGATAGTTTTACACACTCTTGGTATTCACTCAACCAGCTTCACCTGGAATGCTTTTCCAACAGTCTTGAAGGAGTTCCCACATATGCTGAGTACTTGTTGCCTGCTTTTCCTTGACTCTGGGGTCCAACTCATTGTGGAGGCCAGGTCATCTAATGCAGCACTACATCCCTCTCCTTCTTGGTCAAATAGCCCTTACACAGCCTGGATAATATCAAATGATAGTCCCTCTAAGCCCAAACCAGATGGGATGGCCTATCACTGCAAAATGCTGTGGTAGCTATGCTGGTTAAGTGTGCCTTGAATTCTAAATAAATCACAGACAGTGTCACCAGCAAAGCACCCCCACACCATCACACCTCCTCCTCCATGCTTCACGGTGGGAACCACACATGTGGAGATCATCTGTTCACCTATTCTGCGTCCCACAAAGACACGGCAGTTGGAACCAAAAATCTAAATGTTGGACTCATCAGACCAAAGGACAGATTTCTACCAGTCTAATGTACATTGCTTATGTTTCTTGGCCCAAGCAAGTCTCTTATTCTTATTGGTGTCATTTAGTAGTGGTTTATTTGCAGCAATTCGACTATGAAGGCCTGATTCACACAGTCTCCTCTGAACAGTTGATGTTGAGATGTGTCTGTTACTTGAACTCTGTGAATAATTTATTTGTGCTGCAATTTCTGAGGCTGGTAACTCTAATGAACTTATCCTCTGCAGCAGAGGTAACTTGTGACACACTTAAGCGTAGTGGGTGCGGAGTCAAGCGCAGGAGGCAGAAAGTACTGAGTAGGGCGTTATTAGGCACAGGGAAGATATGTGCGTGCCAACACTCACG